>NC_141465.1:0-1443286 GCF_009769465.1 Tauraco erythrolophus
AGTGTTTAGAAGCATTAGAATTATACCTTAAGTATTATTCTATTGTAAATATTATGATTCAGCCATTTTTCCTCATCTTCCAATTTCTATAACAGCCACCACCGATTACAACGTTTAACTAAAGTTTTCTTATTTCCATTTCCTCCGGGGACCCCCAATATCTTTCCAGTGTGGCAGGACACATCCTAACGGACTCTTTTCCAAAATTCCCCCGCTCTGCTGACCGCCCATTATTTACTGGATTGTTATTATTATTATTATCCCCATCCCGTTGTTACCAACCAAACGACTAAAACTAAAATCACGCCTCCTAGACATAACTAATTAGCACTAAAATACCTCATTCACGCTCATTCGTCAATCGCTTCGTCCATCTCCAGCTGTTTCCCTCGTGGGACGACAGAACCGCGGATCACGACTCCGCGCTCGCTCCGTCGTGTAAGCACGTCTCGGTCGCACGCGCGCAAACAGGACGAAAACAAGTTTTACAACCACAAGAATATCCAACCGTACAAACGATTAATACGACTCTTGGAACCACACAAACAATCACATGGGATTCAATCATTAACATTTCAGCCTTCAGATGGTTTCTGGTGGGACTGGAACCCACAATCAAAACCGATTCGACACCCAAAGCGCACCTTTCAGGCGCTGGGCTGCCCGGTACGCGCCGTCCTGCGCAAGCCTCACCTTACGACTTACGGAGAGCTCCCTAACGGACCGCTCCCCAAGCCCAAAAGAACCAAAAAGAATACCTTTTCTAAGACGGTCCTGGTCTGTTCCCGCAGTGATCCGACTGAGGCGAGGAGTCCCGCCGGAGAAATGCCTGGGGGTACCCAAGGGAGTCCTGTTCTCAGCGGGTCCTGCAGCCGAACAGAGAGGGTCCCAGCTGGGTCGCCAGATCTGACACCTGAAAAGGAGAACTGAACCTTCCCAGACTCCTTTGGGAGACTTAGAAAGCGCCGCTCTTTATCGCAGCGCTGGGTGCACGGGGGGGATTCCTCCTCCTAGCGGGCACACCCGGCTTCTGGGCAGAAAATTAGTTGCACGCTACGGGCACGCAGCATTCATAACATATTTACGCATTCTTAAATCTCGGTTCACTTCCTCTCGCTTTACATGGAAATTCCTTGGCACGCTCAGTTCTCTCCTCCGCCCCTTTCTTTTGGGTCTGGGGCGTATTCGGGGCAGGTGGTCCGTGGGTCGGCGATCGCCATCTCCCCCTGCCGCAATTCCCTTTTCCCCCCAAGTCACGGCACGTTCACGGCTCAGAAAAACAGGAGAATAAAGTTTATCCCTTCTCCGGGATGCTCCCTTCAAGGGCAGACAGTTCTGCATAAAGAATCTCCCTTCTAATCACTCCTGACCGCTTCGAGGACGCTCTTCTCCTCAGCGTCTTTAGGAGCGTGTAGATCACCTACTGCACCGGCACCCGAGCCCCGCACGCCGCCTGTGCGTCTTGGGCCTCCTCCCGCTTCCCGGAATTTGCCGAGCTTCCCAAAATTTCTTTTGGCTTCTCTGTCCCTCTCCTCTCTATCCTTGTGTCCGGCTCCCTCTCCTTCTCTTTGTTATCCTCTGCCTCTGTCCTCTCAGCCCGTTCCCTTTTTTTTTTTTCCCTCCTCTTCCATCTCTTTGTGTTTCAGTGCTGCGCATCACGCCCGTCACCTGTCCTCACCGCAGCGCTCCTCTGTCTCCATCGGGCACCCACAGGCGGTCTCAGTGCCACCGGTTCCATCAGAACCTTTTAGCCACGAGGGCGGCAGTCGCTCGGGCTCCGGCGGGTGCAGCGGCAGTAACGGGGCGCAGCGGGTGGCAGCGGCACAGCCGTCACTCCAACGCTGCTGCCTATCTGCTGTGCGTGGCTCTGCTCCCCCAGCAATTTGGCGTTCCTGGAAAAAAAGGGCTGGTGGAGTCAGAGTGCCAAATCCTGGAGCGACCGAGCGGGCCTGAAGCGCTCGTCTGACCTCTGCTCACACCACGGTGCTCCTGCTGTTCTCCCTGGCATTTCCAATCTTCCTGTTACTTTAATGTTTACTACTTGTTCTTTACTTTAAAGCATTTAGAATAAAAACTTAAATAACGGTAACGAGAACAGTCTGTAAAAGTAAAGAATGCGCAGTCTCCAGCTACTCTGCAAAACTTTACAGACAGTAATTGCTCCCAGTTTCTATCATAAAACCACAAGCAGCAAAATACAAGTTAACAGAGCACTAACTGGGATCAGCATCTGGAGAGAAACAACTCTAGTCGGTATTAAAAAATTTTAAAAAATCACGGGCGCCAGTGAATGCCACTTAGTGGTAAAGTGACAAAACCTTAGAGGGCAAATAAAGAAAGGACAAGTTATTGAGGGTTGGATCACGGTTAAATTTAATCGTAGCTACTACTTCACAAACCAGGTAGTTCAGATTCCCGGTCTTCATTGTAATTTTAATAAAAAAGTTTAGCAGTCTTTTTGGAAGCCATATAGAAAACTGGTTGACAGCCATAAATAACTAATGTTAAATAGAGCCGTTATTAAATAAATTGCAGTCACTAATGACTCCATCGGAAACAAAATAAGACAGTTTCGGAATTTAAAATGCAAATAGAATTGGAAAGCTAATGGAGAGTGTTTAATACTTAAATTATAACACAGCTGTAAGTTCACAACCGATAATGACACCTGCCCAGAACCAAAACAATAATCAAAGCTTTAGATTAAATAAAGAGAAATAAAAATGAGTCACTAATTAACAGCTGTGTTTAAATGTAGCTATTAAGAAAATTCGCAGGTGGTGATGATTCTTAACCAGAACTAACAACATTAAAAGAGTTACTTTTAAAATAAAATTAGAAAACTGTTAACAGAGTATTATGACCACTTCAATGTAAACGTGGCCATTTTGGGGGACAGCTGCCCCCCCCACCCCACAGATTTCTTTCAAGTACAACTACTTGAAGCCGCTGACAAGCACGTCAGCAGGGACGGCAAGCGCATCTCCAGTGCGTGAGAAGTCAGCACATCTCTCACTAGTACTTGAAATCAAATAAGTCACTTTTGGGCAAATAAGTCACTTTTGGGCCAATAAGTGACTTTTTGGGCCAATAAGTGACTTTTGGGCCAATAAGTGACTTTTGGGCCAATAAGTGACTTTTGGGCAAATAAGTGACTTTTGGGCAAATAAGTGACTTTTGGGCAAATAAGTGACTTTTGGGCAAAATAATTCCCCTTATTTTCCTGCGTATCGGAATTCAGCTTAATATAATAATAAGTCACTTTGGCAAATAAGTCACTTTGGCAAATAAGTCACTTTGGCAAATAAGTCACTTTGGCAAATAAGTCACTTTGGCAAATAAGTCACTTTGGCAAATAAGTCACTTTGGCAAATAAGTCACTTTGGCAAATAAGTCACTTTGGCAAATAAGTCACTTTGGCAAATAAGTCACTTTGGCAAATAAGTCACTTTGGCAAATAAGTCACTTTGGCAAATAAGTCACTTTGGCAAATAAGTCACTTTGGCAAATAAGTCACTTTGGCAAATAAGTCACTTTGGCAAATAAGTCACTTTGGCAAATAAGTCACTTTGGCAAATAAGTCACTTTGGCAAATAAGTCACTTTGGCAAATAAGTCACTTTGGCAAATAAGTCACTTTGGCAAATAAGTCACTTTGGCAAATAAGTCACTTTGGCAAATAAGTCACTTTGGCAAATAAGTCACTTTGGCAAATAAGTCACTTTGGCAAATAAGTCACTTTGGCAAATAAGTCACTTTGGCAAATAAGTCACTTTGGCAAATAAGTCACTTTGGCAAATAAGTCACTTTGGCAAATAAGTCACTTTGGCAAATAAGTCACTTTGGCAAATAAGTCACTTTGGCAAATAAGTCACTTTGGCAAATAAGTCACTTTGGCAAATAAGTCACTTTGGCAAATAAGTCACTTTGGCTTTAGAAAACTGTTAACAGAGCATTATGACCACTTCAATGTAAACGTGGCCATTTTTGGGGACAGCTGCCCCCCCACCCCCCAGATTTCTTTCCAGTACAACTCAAATAAAAGTAAAACCAGTGCAAAATGAATATGATTAGTAAACAGTTACACTGAATTTGGAAAACTGAGAACACGAGTTGGCCATCACTAATGCCTCTCACTCACCGAGCAGCAGCCACGTCACATCGGCGCACTCGCGGCGCCCGGGCAGCACCGCCGGAACGAACATGTCGCGACACGGAGCAGAACCAGAGCAGCAACCGGGAGCGCTCTGTGCTGACACCAGCCGAGCGCAGCTGCCGCGCTCAGGCGTGGCTCGTGACTCCCGCTGCACAACGGCGACTCGGACGAGAGAAGCAGCTTTTCTGCCGCCGCCGTCCCTGCTGCCGGCGCTCCGCGTCCTCTCCCGCTCTGCTGCGGCCGCAGAGAACAGTCCGTGACCGAGCGGGGCCGTGTCAGCCCGTCCCGCGCCCCAGCGCAGCGCCCGGAGGAGCCCCCGCTCCGCTCGCTGCGGGCACACCCGCCCCGGCGGCGGCTGCTCGGCCCGGACGCCGTCACTGCCCGGCGCGGCCGTCCCGCCCGTAGCGGGCAGCGCCGCTTAAACAGCCGCCGCCGCTGCCGCGTACGAGTAACCCAACCGCGCGGCTGAGCCCCCCCGGCACCACCGCCCCTCCGCGCGGCACCGCCGGGCGCGGCCCCGGCCCCGGCACTAAACGGCCCGGAGGCAGAACCGGCCGCGGCGAGAGGGATACGCCCGCCGCAGCAGCTGCCGCCGCTCGAAGCGGCTTCTCGGCGACGGACGAACGCTCCCGCCCTCCCGCAGCACAGACCTCTCCGCCCGGCACCGAAACCGGCCATCGGCGCTCCGGTACGAGCCCCTACCGCGCCCCAGGGCGGCCCGGAAGCGCCCTTCAGTCCTCCGCACTCACACTCTATTGGTCGGCAGTCCTCCGGCACGACGGAAGTGCCCGGTCAGTCATCCGAACTCAGTCTCTAATGGCCGAAAGTCCTCCAAGAAGTCCCGCCCGCCCACGCCTCTGCGATTGGCCCGCTGCTCGTGACATTTGCATAGCCACGCCCCCTCCCGCCCACCCCATAGCCGCGCCCCCTCCCCGCAAACGCCTCTGCCATTGGCCCGCCGCTCCTCACGTCTGCATAGCCGCGCCCCCTCCCCGCAAACGCCTCTGCGATTGGCCAGCTGCTGTGTACACTGAAGCCGCCGCCGCCGCGCATGCGCAGTGTAGAGACTGGCACCGCCTTCTCATGCGGGGGGGGCGGCGGCCCTCAGCGGTGCTCACAGCTGCCGCCTGGCGGACCGATCGCGGTACTGCATGTGGGCGCCGCGGACGCGTCTCCGTGCCCCGCCTTGCCGTCTGCCGGTAACGGCAATGCGGTGCTGCAGTGCTTGCGCGGTGTCGCCACCCCACGTGCTCGGTGCCGGCGGGCTTACGGCAGCGAACCGCCGAACGGCAGCGCCGGCGCCTCCCGCGGGTGAGCGCCGCCCGCTCGCCGCTTCTGTGCGCCCCCCCTCCCGACGCTTCTGCCCCCCCCACCTCCCGCCGCTTCCGCGGGGGAGGCGCCGGCGCCGACGCTCGGCGGTTCGCTGCCGAAAGCCCGCCGGCACCGAGCACGTGGGGCGGCGGCAGCGAGCGGGGCGGCGGCACCGCGCAAGCACTGCGGCACCGCATTGCCGTTACCGGCAGACGGCAACGCCGAGCACGCAGGCGCCTCCGCGGCGCCCCCATGCAGTACCGCGATCGGTCCGCCAGGCGGCAGCAGTGAGCACCGCGCCCGTCTTTACTACTGCGCATGCGCGAGAGCGGCGATGCCAGTCTCTACACTGCGCATGCGCGCCCCGGCAGCTTCAGCCTACGCACTGCGCATGCGCGGCCGGCGCCCTGCCAGTCCGCCCGCCCCCGCCGGCGCCCCGCTATGCAGGCCCGGACCCACTCATTGGGAACCGACTAGGAAATAACTGGCGCGGCGGAGGCGGCGCCACTCCGTACACTGCGCCAGTCTGTACAGTCTCATTGTTAATTAACCATTAAGGAACTGGCGCGCCGGAGGCGGCGCCAGTCTAGACACCGCGCCTGCGGGGGGGGCTGGCACCCGAAAAGGAAAACCGAACCTTCCCAGACTCCTTTTGGAGTTTTAGAAAGCGCCGCTCTTTATCGCAGCCCTGGGTGCCCGGGGGATTTCTCCTCCGAGCCGGCACACCCGGCTTCTGGGCACAAAACTCGTTACACGCTACGGTCACGCATCATTCATTACATATTTACGCATTCTTAAATATCGGTTCATTTCCTCTCGCTTTACATGGAAATTCCTTCGCACGCTCAGCTCTCTTCCTCCGCCTCTTTTTTTGGGGTCTGGGGCGTATCTAGGGCAGGTGGTCCGTGGGTCGGCGATCGCCATCTCCGCCTGCCGCAACTCCCTTTTCCCCCAAGTCACGGCACGTTCACTGTTCAGAAAAACACGAGAACAAAGTTGAAGCAGCATATACCACCTTATCCCGTTTGTAATTTCAGAAAGAAATTAAAAGAAACAGCCCCGATTGCAAAATAGAGTATTACAAGTCCATTGCAAGTGTTAGAAGCATTAGAATTATACCTTAAGTATTATTCTATTGTAAATATTATGATTCAGCCATTTTTCCTCATCTTCCAATTTCTATAACAGCCACCACCGATTACAACGTTTAACTAAAGTTTTCTTATTTCCATTTCCTCCGGGGACCCCCAATATCTTTCCAATGTGGCAGGACACATCCTAACGGACTCTTTTCCAAAATTCCCCCGCTCTGCTGACCGCCCATTATTTACTGGATTGTTATTATTATTATTATCCCCATCCCGTTGTTACCAACCAAACGACTAAAACTAAAATCACGCCTCCTAGACATAACTAATTAGCACTAAAATACCTCATTCACGCTCATTCGTCAATCGCTTCGTCCATCTCCAGCTGTTTCCCTCGTGGGACAAAGCAGCTGCAGCCCCCCCGGCCCCCATCCCGCACCCCGGCAGCTGCCCCACGCAGCCGGAGCCAGCCAGACCACAGTGCCAGGCCTCTCGCTCAGACTCCGCTCCGCCAGGGTCCCGCTCCCTTCCCACGCTGGGACAGGCTCCCCAGGGGAACTAACGTCCCCCCGGTCCCCATCCGTTCCCAACTCCTCCTACCGCACCGCCCTCGCTGCCGCAGCTGCCAGGCACCCACCGGAGACAGAGCCAGGAGCCTCCGGGCACAGGGCCGGCCCCCCACCGTCCGCACGCTTGCAGGGCTGGCAGGCAAAGCTGGCCTGGGGAGCCATCCACGCGTCTCCCAACGCGGACGACGCCACGTCTGGAAAGGAAAACCCCAAATTATTGTTCACAATATTAAAATAAGTCCCACAGAAGCAAGGCGAGGAACCGAGTCTGAACAAAGGACGGCAGAGTAGACGACCTCGGAACGATTCCAGGGAAACTGGTCTGCTCAAAACACAGCGCCTGCTTTAAAAAGCTGGACCGATTTGAACACTTAAAAGCAATATCTAAAAAAAAAAATAAAAATACACTGACTTGAAATTGGAGACCGAGGCAGAACAACAACAATGGGCTCCGCTTTTTATAGGGCAGTCAGCTCCCGATATAAGGAGAATGTGTCAAAAACTGAAAGGAAAAGATTCAAAAAAATTCAATAAAATGTTTGAAATGGCACGGAAAGTTTATAACGATCAAGAAAAGGAAGAAGAACAAAGAAAAGAAAGAGAAGGTGAGAGAAAACAGACTAATAGCTGTCTTAAAAGGAAACACAGTAAAAGAAGGAGGAAGAGGAAGAGGAGGTTTTAGGAACTTTGGAGACTGGGAACCCAATAGATCTCTTGGACTAAGTGTGCATATCGTAAAGAGGATGGACATGGGAAAAAAATTACCCTAAATTAAAACTAAGTCGGCAAAAAGCTGCAAGGATGATGACTTTAAATGAACGAAGGGGGCCGGAGGGGAACCCAGCTGAGCCTCTGGTTACAATTAAGCTGGGAAATAATACAGTTGAATTTTTAGTAGCTACTGGAGCAACACAGTCCGTTTTAAACGCTTGTAAAGGAAAACTGGGAAATAAAATGCTTCATATAATTGGAGCGACTGGGAAACAGGAAAATAGACCATTCCTTCGACCCCGAGATTTAGAATTTGCAAATAAGGTAAATTGCACACCAATTTTTGTACCTACCGGAACATCCAATGCCTTTGCTGGGACGAGACTCGTGATGCAAATTAAATGCACAAATAGGCTTGAAGAAGGAGAAATCCTTTTAAAAATTTCAGAATCCAAAGCAGGAGAAATATTGATGACACAAGAAAAAAAAAAATGAAAGGACAAATACCGCAAGAACCAGATGAGGCTCTTATCCCTACGGTCTGGAACGCAGTCGTACCTGGTAAATCAAAGACAGCGCAGCCTGTGAAATCAGGATTGGAAAAACAGGCAAAGCCAGTAAGAATCAAACGGTACCCACTTAAACCTGAGGTCAGACAAGGAGTTCAGAAATTCATTCGTAATTTTTTAGAATACGGGGTTCTTGCAGAACGTAAATCAGAACAGAACACTCCGATTTCAGCAGTAAAGAAGCCCTCAGGACAATATAAATCGGTTCAAGACGGAGGGGCCGTAAATCAGAGAGGTAAAGACGCACACCCTGTAGTTGCAAACCCATAGACACTTTTAACAGCACTGAGCAAAAACCATCACTGGTTTACAGTGCCTGATGTAAAAGAGCTTTCTTTTGTACACCCTTGCAAAAGCAAAGTCAGAAACCGTTTACTTTTGAGCGGGAAAATCCACAGACTGGACGAAAAAGGCAGTTAACATGGATGAGACTACCACAAAGATTCGAGAACGTTCCAACCATTTTTGAGAACTAACTGGCGAAGGAACTTCAGCAATGGAAACAAAACGACACAGACCCTAAACCTGGACATCTGCTTCTACACTAGGTGGACGACGCCCCGATTCCTACCGAAGAAAGATCAACCTGTACAAAGGCAACGACAGACCTTTTAAATTTTCTTGCATTAAATGGATACGAGGTGTCTAAAAATACAGCTCAGACGGCGAACCAGACTGCGATATATCCGGGCTTGGCAATCTCCAAAGGACAACGACGGCCGGGGACAGACCGTAAAGAAGCGATCTGGGGCGTCTCTGAGCCAAGAAACCTTCATGGACCGAGACTCTCCTTGGGAATGGCTGGGTGGTGCCAACTCCGGATCAGGAATTATGGTCCAACAGCTAAACCCGCGTACCAGGCTCAGAAGGCGGGACCATTTGTACAGGGCCCGGAACAACAAAGGGCCTTTCGGGATAACAAGAAGTATCAGTGAAATATGAAAATCAATTAAAAATGAGATGTAATTTTACACAAATCCCAGACTTGAAGCTTGAAAAACTGCAGGTGAATTAGAAAAAAAAAAAAAAATATTTAAAGTTAGATTCAGAAATAAATGAAGTAATAGTGCACCCTGACTATAAAAAGAAAGTGCACAAAGTGGAAAGAACTTGTTCAAGGTCATTAATATTACCTTGAAAAAGGAAGGTCAATATCGTTGTTAGTTAAGGAGAATCAGACCATAAAACCTTTACAGTAAAAGTTCAAGTTCCTACACAAGCCAAAAAGGAAAGAAAGATAAAAACCAAAAGACAAATAGAAGCAGAACAATTAACACGCCTTCCAAGAAACCCCCTCCCCCCCAAAATAATATATAACGCTAAGATTAATCAAAGAGTTTGCCAAATTGCAAAACACGTCACAAATCACTGCTTGTTTACCCACGCCAAAAGCAGTAGGTGAATCAATTCCATGGAGAATTCTAACCCTAATTTTAACAAACTAAAACATGAAAATGAAACTACACATTGTGAACAAAACCCAGTTATTAAATAGCAAGAAAAAGTGGAAATTATTAAAAAAACAGTGGAAATCTCCAGCAAATCCAGCCAATTGTGAAGAACTCTTACATCATGTTTTTACCAAGTCAAGAAGGGTCTGAAATGCAGAACGCTATTCTCATCATCAACCGATACAGAAAAACGTAAGCCAAATGATCAAGGAAGCACAACACGAAGAAGGAAAATCCAGTGTCGCGGTGGAAACGCGAAAAGAAATAGAATCGTGGTACTGTAGACAGAATAATCCAAGATATCACCCCTCCAACTGCTGCTTTAAAACACGGACAGGCCTTAAAAATAGCCTCGTATTGACTGAAACACACACTCCCAACGGAGGAACAATATTTAGTTATAAAAAAATCTTCAGAGTCCAGGGCACTCGGTTTGAGCAAGAAGCGATAAAACCTGGACAACACGTTCACCTCTAGAGAGCAAAGGAAAGCAAATAACTTTCGGCAAGCCAACGTCATGGCCGAGTTGTAAACAGCTCCTTTCAGAGGAACTTTGCAACATTTAAAATGAAAGTAAAAAAAGAAGAACTAAGAAATAAATGAAGAATGGAATAAATCTTCCTCAGAGATAAAAATCAGTTGAACATTAGAATCCTCTTGTAGCAATATATATGACCAAAGAATTGATGTATCATCTAACAGGTCAGGTAAGGAGCCGGCACACGTGACCAGAAAGGGACTGAAAGATTCAAATATACGATTACAAGCCGCTTCCAGAATAACTTTACAAAAGAGAACAGCTTGAAATATGCTCTGGCTTAAAGAACACAGTGCCTGTGGATACCTAAAAAAAAATAGAATTAACTGTTGTTATATACACATTCCAAATGTGACTGCAGATGTAAACCGTGACTTAGACTTACCAGAGAAAGTGGAAGAAAGCACTCGAGAACTTCAGCAGCACGTGCAAGAGAGCTGGGGAGACAAAATTTGTAATGGATGGAATGGAAGGATGGAATTTGTAATGGAAGGATGGAATTTGACTTCTTGGGAAAAATCACTAACTAGCACTGCAACTGTCTTGTTAATAATCTTTTTGGTGATTCTTGTGATGTATTATTGTTTGAAGAGACAAATAAATAACAAAACTGCATTTAATGGGATGATTATCCAGGCAGTGGCCGGACAGCAGGATGAAACGGAATCAATCCCAAGGCTCCCACCAGCATATAGTCCATGAAGTCCTAATAATGTACTGTAGGGAACACTCAACTTTTAGCATTAAGATCAAAGTAGTGAAAAGCTTTTCAAAACTTTCAAAGGGGGAAAATGTGTCAAAACTTTGACAAAATAATCAAGATTTAATCAAGTACAAGAGTTGGGTAGAAAACTGAAAAGCAAATACGTAGGGGAGGATTGTTGAGTTTAACAAGCAACTCCAGAGACCTCACTAGGAAGTTACTGGATCTTTCTGCGTACTGTTTTAAACCAAGGAACCACGGATACCTCATCCCCCAGCTACTGCATTTTTCTGTGTTTTAAGAAACTCAGGGAACTGTCACAGACACCAGTTACGCTGCTTGGAAAATCCCTTGCCCCTTCCCATTTTGATTTAAATATAAAGGACTCCAATTAAAAGAGTTAAGTCAAAATAACCAATGATTGTTATAGGAGAAGAATATTGATAAGGTTATAGAACTAGTAAAACCAATCGCTTTAAAGGTCAAATTTAAGAGTGAGAATAACACGCAATTTAATGTAAAAAAACCTTATCGAACAAGGACTCAACAACACGAGTGTATAAAACCTTGAGGATTTCGATGCTGAGGTGGGCACGCTGGGATGGAGCTAACCCCCGTGCCCCCTGCGCCAGAATACAGGAGTGCCTGTTTAGCTGCTTTGTGCCGATGAATTTTCTTCCTGGCTGCTGGCAGCTTTGCTAACAGAAGGAAGACAATAGTGAGGAGCAGGAGGACAAAGGGATGTGGACAAAAAGGAGGAGGCAGACTGTTACAGGTTGATTTCAATAGTTTGGCGAGAAAATGATTCTCAACAGCCAATAACTGTAGAATCAATAGTTAAAATTTATTTAGGGTAAGCAAGCAAAACAGCGCTGGGTGCGCCGGGAGTCTCTGCTCCACCAAGACGCACCCCCGCCGTGGCAGCTTTCTTGTATTTATACAAACACACTCATAGCCCCCCCCAAAAAGGTCAGTCTCTCCCAGGAAACTATTTCCATAGTCCCCGCCTCAGGATACGCCTCAGGCTCCTCCTTGACACGCCTTCTGGTGGTCGTGGGCAGGGGTCTTCAGGATGAAGGCCGGAGGTCTTCCTCACTGTGCACTTTTCACCTTTTCTCTAAAATTCCCGATTTTACTGAGCTTGCAGAGCCAAACTGGTTCCAGCCTGATCTGTCCTTGAGTGGACATCTGGTCGCCTTACCTGTCACTATCTGAAGACAAATGTTAGTTTTTATTAGCCCTTATCTTTCCTACACGGGCCAGTTTCTGTGCATCCCTTCCTCCCTGCAGAGGTGTGAGATGTGAGTCGCAGCCTCGCCGGAGTCCGTCTGATCTGTCTTTTCTCACCAGCCTCCTCCTGGGCAGCCTGTATTTTACAGCAGGGACCAGCACTTTACAACTTCTAACATTTTACAGCAATAATCCATACAACAGTTAGTGTAACAGTTAGTATTTAAACGATAATTGGTTAGTATTTAATATTTATCCTTCAAAAATATTGTGGGTTTCTATGCTTAGCTTATAACTTGCTTAGCTAGTTCCTGAGACGATGGCAGTTTCTATTTGATTGGCAAATTCTAATATGTCACTTATTACAAGATGGAAGGAGAGAGACAAACGATGGACACAGAGCACGGGACAGAGAGAGACAAAAAGCAGGAGAAGGAACAGGACAGGGGGGCGGCAAAAGAGAAGTAAGGGGAGAAAGAGACAGGAAGGCAGGGGCACCGTGTGGCACGGACACGTGCAGCATGGAAAAGAATGCCAGGTAACAGGCCAGAGACATTGTAGTGGGGAAGAAAGAGACGGATGCAGATCAGGACAAAGAGAGGGAAAAGGGGGGGAAAAAGGGACGGGCTGCAGGACAGAGGCAGAGGATAACAAAGAGAAGGAGAAGGAGCAGGACACAAGGATAGAGAGGCGAGGGACAGAGAAGCCAAAAGAAATTCTGAGCAGCGTGGGAAAGGGGGGGTTCCAGGGGAGGGGCGGGGGGCCCAGGCACACAGCGGGGGCAGGGCCTCAAAACCCCGGGACTCACCGCAGCTCCCGCTCCCGGCGCTGCCAGGAGAATCCGACGGACCAGACGCTGCTTGCTGTCCCCCCTTCCTCTTCTGCAGCTCCGGTCGCTCGGCCGCGCTCCCCCGGCGCGAACACCGAGCCCGCCGCGCGGGCTGAGGGGTGCAGCCGGCGGCGCCCCCAGGGCAGGAACGGGCCGCCGCGCCGCCGGCGCAGCCCTGCGGGAGGGAAAGCAGCAGCGGCCACCGTTATCCCGGCAGCGTGCCCCGGCCGAGCCCGCTCCTTCCGCGGGCCGCTCGCTGCCGTTCCGAGCGCGCCGGGGCGGAGGGCTCCGCAGACCCGCAGCCTGCCCCAGCGGGCGGTGTCCGGCTGCCCGTCCCGCCTCCCCGGGGCTCAGCGGGCGGGAGCCACCCCGCACCCGCCGAAGGGGCTCCCTCACGCCACGGTGCCCTCGGCCCTCACCCGCCGCCGCCGCGCCGGGCTCCCCGCCTCGCTGCGCCCGGGCACCGCGCATGCGCACGGCCGCCGCCGGAGCGCCGCAGGGGCCACAGCCGGCGCGCCGGGGCCGCGCTCCAGCACCGCCTCTCGGCCGCGAGGCGACCGGCCGCCGACACCGGGACCTGCCGAGCCGGTGCCAGGACTCCCCCTGCCGCGCACGGACAGGTCGAGGCCGGGCGCGGGGCTCCGCACGGCCCGGCGGGGAGCGGCGGCGCCGAGCGGGAGGGCCTGCCCTGCCCCACCCCGCGGGAGGCGGCCGGGCCGCCCGAGGTACCCCTGCGGAGCCCCGCCGCCCAGGCCGCGGCGACGCCGCCATCCTCCCGCCGCGCCCCTGCAGCCACAGCTGCTGTGCCCGTCTCCGTGCTGCCGCGGGCACTTCGGGCCCGCCGCGCTGGGCGCCAGCTCCCACGCCAGTCAGATAAACCGAGGCAAAATCCGTCCGTCCTTTCAGACCGTTACCCTTGAGCCAGGGCAAGGAGCGGTCTCACGCTCAGCACCGTCAAATCCTCGTTAAACCGAGCGGCTCGGAGCGCTTGGGCTGTTGTCAAACCAAAGTTCACAAACCCCCATGCTACCCGTGGGCTCTTCTGCGTTGCAAAGCCCAAGCACCAGAAAAGTACAAGGCCCGTTTTTTTCCAAAATGATTATTTTAATGAATTGACACTTTCCAGAGGTACCCATCTTGCCCCTCTGTAGGCCAAAGGTTAAACGCGTTAAAGGGGAGAGAGGCGTGCTGCAGAAAACGATTCCCACAGCAGGCTATAACCATTTCTTGCATTACAACAGCAAAAACATTGAAGAAAATATTTCAGTAAAGATTTCTACTTAGTAACAATCTATAATTCTATTGCATCAGGAAACAGACCAGAATAAGCACTGTTGATATGTGAAAGTCACAGCATAGACGTGTTTCACTTTAACATGTACTTTTACAACCGCAGCACAAAATCTATTACCTGCCCATCACTTCATGTCCAATGGAGCACACTTCAGGCACTCCCTGAAGCTTTGAAAAAGCTATTTAAAATAGTAAAGAGGACTTTTTTTTTTTTTTCAAGAGGAAAAAAACAGGTTTTGCAAACTGAAAATTTTAATCCATTAAAAATAGTTTAAAAAAATTGAGGATTGACTTTACCAAAGTAGGATAAAGGACTAACTAGCCACCAGTCGAAGAATTTGGTTCCGTAAGTACGTGCACAGCTGGTTCATCAAGTCTCTGTTCTGTCCTTCAACCCAGTGCATTTCTACTAACAAATCATTTCCTTCTTTTTTCACATTCATTAAACACTTAAAGAGAAAACATCTACTAGCTTCTTTGGGACTTTGTTCTTTTTCACCTGCCAAATTGCTAGCTTCCTCTGAAGGGCAAGCTTCTTCCTTTGCATTACTGGAACCTCTGCCAAGTGATGTTTCTCCCTGCTTCGTTTCTGTCTCCACCTCCTCCTCCTCCTCCTCCACATGCTCACTGTGTTGTTGTTTGGCAGCAGATTCTTCCGTGAGCTCGTCACCTGCGGTCAAGTGGACATCCTCATCAGGTGCCATAAACCCCATTTCAGAGTCTTCAGTCTTGGGGTTTTCACAGTCCAAATTGTTGCTCACACTCTTCTGGCTGTTTTTTCCCTCTTCCATTGCTTGCAGAGTATCTTCAGAAGCTCGAGGAAGTTCTCGTAATTGCCTTGTTCTCTCTCGTTTCTTTCTCCTCAAATGAATCCAGGAGTTTTCAACGGCAGTCACAAACAGGCTAACTTCATCTTTTCCACAGGGAACATGTTTATGCTGAACCTGTTGCAGAAAACAGCACAACTTTATACTATCCTCTCACGGTTACACTTTCAAGTAGGATGTTGTTTGAACACATAATACTTCATACTGTACCTTCAGATCAGTGAGAATCTTCTCTACCCAGGCTCTAACCACAGCAATAGCCTCTACAGCATCCCAGCCCATAGCTGCAGCTTTGATGGATAACTCTTTGACTGTAGAAGCCAAGACTATAAATGTAATTGGTTTTCGTGGTTTTTCTAATTTTCTTCTTTTAGAGGGAGGTGACTAGAAGAAGAAAGAAAAAAAAATTAAAATGCTATGCAGAATTAGTGGGACGACTTTTGTACTTTGACGAAACGAGGATTAAGAGTACAACGTAAGCCACTAAACAGTCATTGGCGTGGCCTGAATTTCACTTCACTCCAGAGAGTTTCAGATTAAAAACAGCTAACAGGATCACACACTTTATGCCAGCCTGATGGACAGAGGGAGTTTATCTTCAGATGTTGGGCAAAAAGCTTCACTGGTTCCTTCAAACTATTAGCTCTCTGTGAGCTGAGAAAGTGCAGCTGTTCTTGGGAGCAGAGGTCAAGTGCCAATATCCACATTTTGATCCAAGTTCACTGAAGGTTTACCTGCATCTTCTGTAAGGTTGGTTCTTGTCTACACCTATCTTAGAGTACATGTACATCTGTATCCAAAAAAGCGACCACCTCACATTAGTTCAGGTGAACGAGCTCCACTTACGCTTGTGTTGACAAGTCTCAGCTAGACACGTTCACATCTATTACCAACAGAATCTATTTGGTAAATTAAAACCAAGTTCTCAGAGGGAAGCTTAAAGTTCAAATCTAGCCCCAAACTTAGCACATTTTTAATACTACTGTCATGGCTTGATGTGGAGGGGGTGGGGGTTCTGGTGGCAGGAGAGGGGTTTTGCTCCCTGCAACCTCCCCAGTTTTGGAACCGGGTCAGGCTTAGTTCTGGCCACCAGATCAGACTGCCATCCCCCTCGGGGTTGAGCCAATAGGGCGCCTCTGCGAATTGCCCTATTTAAGTCAGCACAAAGGAACCGGAAAAGGTGCTTTGCCCAGGAGCGAGGAAAGAAGGGAGGAGGGCACTGCCCCCTCTCCCTGGCTCCCGGCCGGGCAGCTGCCTGCGTCGGGCTGGCGCCGCCCACGGAGAATGGCGGCGGCGGAGCCAGCTGGGGAACTCAGGGGCACCCCACTCCCGGGGTGCCCACTGGGCTGAGTTCACCTGGAGAGGACTGAGATCTGAGAGAAACAGCTGCATCGACAGCAGGTCAGTGAGGATGGAGCCGGAGGAGGTGCCGGAGCCGAGTTTCCCCTACGGCTGGTGGTGAGATGGCAGGTGGCCCCCCTGCAACCAGGACGGCCTCGGTGGAGCAGAGACCCATTCACAGCCCGTGGAAGGAAGATGCCTGAGCCTGAGGATGGTCGTGTTGGGGGCACGGCAAGGCAGAGAGGCATCTGGAGTCTGCGTGACGACCCACGCCGGAGCGAGTGGCTACAGCTCCCTAAGTACCCGAGACTGTGGTAAAGCCCACACTGGGGCAATCTGTGGGGAAGGATTGTTTCTTGTGGGCTGGACTCACGCTGGAGAAGTTTGTGGATTTTTCCTCGTGGGTAGGAGATCCATTGGAGCAGGGGAAAAGGGTGTAAGGACACCTCCTCCTTTAAGAAAGAAGCAGCAGTAACAGCACGGAATGAACTGACCTGCACCCCCCCAGTCCCTGCCCCCTGTGCTGCCGGGGGGAGGAGGTAGAGCCGGGAGGAAAAGGAAAGGGGGGGGAAGGTGTCGGTTTTAAGATCTGGTTTTGTTTCTTTCTGTCCTCTCGAGTAATCGGTTTTGTTTCCCTTTGTCCTTCTAAGTAACCATTAATAAACTGTTTTGCTTTAAGAAAGCCCAGTCTGTTTTGCCCGGGACCATGGTTGGTGGGTGCTCCCTCTGTTCTTGTCTCAACCCTCAGTCCCTTTATTTTTTTTTTTCTCCTCTCTACTTTACTGGAGAAGGAGAGACTGTGTGAGTTTTAGTTGCTGGATCAGCCTAAAACCACGACAACTACTCAACTGCTATTTGGAGAATGTTACAAGCAACCCTTACTTTCACTGAAACCCACACGAAGTTTCTGCACAGGCTTCTTTTTTCCTCTGTAAGCATAAGTCATTTGTGCATCACAGCTGCTAACAGACTGGCAGCCAGGTAAGAAATCCTACTGTCCATAGAGCCCAGCACATCCAACGTTCCAGTCTGAAGGAGGACAATTTGTTTCACAACAGTTATAGCTCATCAGGCCCTTCCTCAAATAAGGGGCACAGAGAATCACAAGCAAACCAAAATTAAGCTACTTACAGGTACTTGTACATCATCATAGAAACTCCACGCCAGTGCCCATCTCATGGTGCGTCCTTGACAGAACTCAGTATGAGTCACTTTAGGAACCTATGCAAAGAAGCAACACAAAATTTCATTTCATATTAATAAACTACATTGTTTTCCTGCACACGTCTTCAAATTTTAAAAAATTACAGAGTTAGTATAGATTTATTTTCTGATGACAGAAATGGAGATTCTTTCCATTCTTTCCAAGTGGCAGTGCCACTTGAAGCTGGTTAGTGCCATGCCTGGTACTGGTGCCCAGGATTTCCCATCTCTGCTCTGCCACATCTGTGCCCTTTCAGAGCTCCACGTTCAGCAGCACACAACGTGACCCTTTTGTACGGCGATCCAGCACACCCACAGCACTAATTTGCATTCTGATTCTGCAAAAAGCACATCCTTTCTCCCTGTTCAGAACCTGCTCCTGTTCCACATTAGGATACTGAAGCCATTGCGGTAGCAAAGGAACACAGAACAAAGGCAGCGAAGGGCTGGGAAGCCAAGCCACTCACTTGTGTGCAGATGGCAGAAATGTGCCCAGAAACACTTCTTTGCCCCCCAAAAATCGAGTCTGAACTTACACTGCCTTTAAATCTAAAACTCAGGTGTTAGTGTTTTCTAGACTTTCCACGCATAGATGCTGTAAGGCACTTATGTATGGTATGGAGAACGTGCTAAATACTAGCAAGGATAAATATCAAGCATCCTACCCGACTGTGAATTACCATCAACTCCAGAGCATAAGCCCCAGGTCTGCACAGAAGGCAAGGAGGTGGGGTGGAGAAATCTGTTACTTTTGAGAAATGTCTTCAAAAAGAGAGAGGAAAAGGTGTCTCTATCCTAGAATTTTTCCCACCTTTGGATCCCTAATTCTATCAAAATTTCCAGTAAATACAGCAAATGTCAAGACAGTCTGAACAATGAGTGGACTTTCTGGAACATTTATGCTGCATCCTAACCTGAACCTGCTATGTGCTTGGTTACGATCAACGTATTCCCAGCTCTGATACAACAAAGATTACAAACCTGAACAAAATGGAATTGGTAATATCAAGAAAAACACAGAAGGAAACCTCAGCTTTTCTATGCAAGTTCACAAGGTTTTACTAAGACTGATGTGCAACAGTTCAAGGACGGGGAAGAAAGTCAGATACTTGAAATCTGGTGCCCAGCCCAGCATCTGCTCTTGGCACTGAGTCTGCAGATTCCCTATGGCCTGTAGTTCATCTTTCTGGGAACTGATTTCACCACGTATTCTCTTTTCTTCCACTCTCCACCATGTACAAGGACAGATCTCACAATCATTTTCTTTGTATGGAAATTGGAGAAGACTACGCTTCCTCCAGAAAGCCATAAAAAAGTCCTTTGCACAGCCTTCTTGCACTAGAACGGCAGCACAAGGTTTAATTTTACTTGGTGCCAGAATTGAATAAAAACAAAACAATGCTGCTATTTAAGTAATGTTGCCATTTCTTTTATCAAACAAATTGCTAGATTTCATGTTATCTAAGAGGAAAGACAGGTACAATTTTTTTTTTCCCCTACAACAGCCCTGTTAAGGCTATTTTAGAGCAGAAACCCTATATGTTCTAGAACGGAAGAAGATATGCTTCTACATGTAATAAAAGACAAAAATCTGGAGATGATAGGTGCTACTTATCTATCAGCTTTGAATCTACAATAATTAAATCTCAACTGCTTTGAGTGCTTCCCTAACAAGGAATCACAGTTTATGACTGTAAATAAAAACTCAGAAAAATCATTCAATAATAATTACCCCCACGCATCGAAACACAGTACACATTGCATAGATCACACAGATGTGCTATATACGAACTCACCCCCTGGATTCGAAGTTCCTCTTTCAACGGTGCTAAACTGCATTTCTTCCCCAACATGCAACTGTACCATCTGCAAACACCACATTAACAAAGCATTTTACAAATACAAATCAACTGAAAACGGCAACTACCAGAAAAAAATACTTGAATCAGAAACCTGCAAGAACAATAGATTTAAAAACAAAACAACAACAAACTAATCACGCTCTTGAACTGAGACGAGGACATAGTACAACACCAATCTGAACAGAAGGCCCACAGACAGATCGGTTGAGTTTCTAGGAAATATGTTAAGATTATTATCAAAAGAACGTCTAAACAACCAAGAATCTTGTTTCAAAGAGTGATTTTAGTTATGTGGAAGATGTTATCCCTTACAATAATTTGTTTTAATTTCTCCACTTTATTTGGAGAATGAATCAGAATAAAAAGGAATATTCAACTATTGACAAGCATTTGTGCCTCAGAAGCAGACCTACTGACTACCCCTTCTGCTCATTCGTAACTCGTTATCCAGGTTTCCATCACCTAACCCATATTTCATGAGGAAACAAACAGGAAAAAAAAAGGAAAGAAATATATTTTCCCACTTCTAGTGGAGCTTATCCTTCCATCCAGCTCCACATCTCCAACATCTCCAAACATTATACCTCTGTTCTTTGCCTAAATTACTATTAGAGCTCTAGAACCCTCTCTTCCATAGTTTTTGGTGACTAGATCCAAAAGGGTTATTCATAAATATTATGTCCTGAAGTACAAAAATTAGAGTTCCCTGTTATCAAGGGACAGTTTCCTCAAGACATACTATGCATCTACATTGAAGATAAGCACTTTAAATTGCTCACATATACAAATTAAATATACTGTAAACTGTAAAAAAAAAAAAAATTGTATCAGTGCTACTAAGGTACAAGTATTTAAACTGATTTCCTGTATAATGCAATATACAGAATTAATATATGCAGCAACACTTTAATTAAACTCCAAAGTTTCCTGCAAAACTAAAACACACATCTTTCCCAAAATTACAAAATACTGAACTTGCAACTCCTAGCTGAAGTAGGGATGAAGGGTAAATAAATCAAGATCATCT
This sequence comes from Tauraco erythrolophus, assembly GCF_009769465.1. Taxonomy (NCBI): domain Eukaryota; kingdom Metazoa; phylum Chordata; class Aves; order Musophagiformes; family Musophagidae; genus Tauraco; species Tauraco erythrolophus. Next base: position 20,708 of record NC_141465.1, read on the forward strand.
CCTGGCCCAGGGAAGCCTCTATTAGCAGTTTGTTCATTACTCACGCCCTTTGGTAGATTTGCCAAACCTTCTCTCTAACAAAACAGGAAACAGTACTTTAGGTAAACTGTTCTTTCTGTAACAGATTCTCCAAGGTAGTTTATCCAAAACCGCAAACTGAACCATTCCTATCCCTCAAACACACAGAGCTTATTTTTCCTAAATACAACAAACAGCTCGCATGTGGGTACGTTCCATGCCTTACGCTGTCCGCTTGTCGGACCAAGAGACACCCTCCTCTTTCCCAGAGGAACGGTGTTGCCAAGAGCAGGAATAGAGGAACAATGCATTCCTCACAATTCCACATCACCTTTTCCTGGCAAAGACTTCCTGCCCTGAGAGTAACAGTCAGTCTCTACCACATTTGCCGCTCCTTTCAAGGTGGTCCAACAGCAGCTTCACCACAGGTGTTTCCCTAGGGTCTACAGGCACCATCCGGCACCCAACACGACGTTGCCACTGCATTTCCAGAAGTCTTCACGGATGCATCCCCTGCCCCCACCTCACAGAACCAATTAAGTCCTCAACTGCGTACACGTGCTTTCCAGATGACAGCACTTCGCACAGCACACCACGTGCTCCTGCGGAAACTACACTGGTGGAATAAAATCACGACATACCAGAAAGAATACGTACACAGGATAAACCCATCCAGCTGCAAGTGGAAGAGCATTTAAAACATATACGGATATACCATCACTTCCTCCCTGACCCGCCTCCCCTCAAGCATTGTATCACCGACTAAATGCAGAATAATTGTTTCAGCTCATATTTAGTTTTGAAAAATCACTAAATTTTAGACACACGTAAGAGCAAACACACCTAAAAGTCTGCAGCAACCAGCCTAAAATAACACTCTACCTACAAAGTTCGACAGGAAGACCAGTCGTTTTCCAGTGTCCTTGCTGGCACAAACAAGATCGCTAAAACTTCTCAAAAGTTTAATTCTTCTGGCTTCTAACCACTTCTGAACATCAAAACCTCTATTTTATCACTCTGCCATACTACCCATCCCCTTTTTATAAGATTTGGTGGGTGACAGATAAAAGAAGAACATTAAAAAAAAAACCCAAACCACCATGTTTCAAGGTTTGGTGAACTGCAACCTACGCAAACCTCAACTTTTTTTTCTTCAAACCACTACAAGACAGAAGCACTTTTAACAGAGCCAAATGCAGTTTCACTTTGTCTTGTTTTTTCAAAAACTGAATATATTCTTCTTTTTTTTCAGGCCCATTATTAGAAAACAAACATTCTAAAGAAAAATTTTGGTATTATGTAGATGAAGATGAGATTCTAATGCAATGCTCTGCCTAGAAGGGTCTAAACAGAATGAAAACCACTTCTTGAATGTATAAAAGGCAGGCTGTATTTCCTTCACTTAGGCCACTAATGAAGGTGTGGTAACACACACATAAAATTTTGGCAGCTATATTTTAGAAGGATGTTAAAAAAACACCCTGAAGGAATCTTCCAGACAAGCCAGAGGAATAACGTGTAACACTGGGGAAGTGAAGGTCTGATAGTCAAAACACTGGAGATGTGCCAGCTGTTTGTCCTGTTCAACAGAAGGTCTCGCTATGGTTTCTACTGCAGCTGATGTTCACCCAAGACAGCACTCGGTACAACAGTGCCCCTTAGGAGGCAAAACTGCCAGTTACCAAAATTCCACCAGGAAAAGATAGAAACTTCTAGGTAACGAACAGATAGCTAGGCAATGTCATACACCCTCCCATCCCAGATGCCCTCACGAACCACCTCTGACTGCTGCTGCAGGCAAGTCTGTGTGCTAATTTAGCTGCAAGCCACAAGTGTCACTGGCACAGGCTTTTTTTGCCCTCCGCCTTTAAACAGCTCAAACGACGAGTTGCAATTGACGCTTAGGAACAACTAATTTTACATAAATGAGACTAATTACTGATGGGTATGTACCATTAAACAAACCAGACACCACTGGACCACAGCTACGTTCCGTACTTAAAATATCACTTTCACATGATTTCTGTGAAAGAAGCAGAAAACAAAGGTGTTTTTTTTTTATTTAACTGGAACAAAGCACTTACCGTAACCTCTTTTTAAGTTGTAGACTATCATGAATAATTCTTTTGACAAATTCTAGTTCTCCCCCCTCAGCCATGATTTCTGTGATCCCTCCTGTATTTACAGAACTGGGAGGGGGACGCCGTGGATTTCGAGAATTCACTCCCTGGACAAAAAAGAACATTTGAGATGAGCATTTAATGAAAAGTTAGGCTGCTTTGTACACTGCTTCCGCCGCAATCTTCAGCGGGTAGCAAGTGTCACCACCTCTAGTTATCTTTCCCCCATCAGAATCATGGATAATAGACAAAGATATGTTCAAAATAAGCATAACTGAGTGAATTTCCTACAATCTCAAACCTAGGTAACAGTGTCCTGCTAATACAAAATATGTGGTTCCAACTCACGTAAGACATGCTGGTTACATGCATTACAATCTATAGTGTTTAATTTCAAGGCTTCAATCTTTTTTTCTACTGCCCTGTATTACAGAATTAAGTTTCTGACTATATTCAGTGAGTATTGCAAGAACTTGTTCTGAGCTGTATGACATTGTCCAAACCACTAAGGAAATGAAAAACACAGACAGGCACGATGCCAGAAACTAATTCCTCTGTACCACTGTTATGCAACGGGCACCTGATTTCAGATTTATTAGCTGTCTACTTGCCACACTAATTCTCTAAGACAGTAAGAACTTGTAAAAAAATTCTACATGTCATCCCCCACTTGAGGAAGGGTAACAGTTAAGTTTTTCAAAACTCCTTTTGGGCTGGGGAGGGAGAGGACTTAAATGCCATTTCATAATGATTGGGGATTTTCCACTCAACCTTTCCCAAGGGAAGAGGTTAAATCGTAGCTATCCTCCCACTCACTCAACACCCAGGTACATGTAACATTTAGTTTGTTAACTTACTTTTGCTTCCAGCTGGTTGGCAAAAAAGGGAGGGTTGCACATGCAGAAATCGTAAACGATCTCGGATTCTTCTTTTAGTGCATCCATTAGAAGAGTCTTCTGTGGTACCTTAACCACTAACAGAAAACAAGAATTTGGTCAGTAAGGAACTTCATATTTTATCTAGCACACCATTTACATTCGGTGTTTCTTGAAACACTGTATTGTATAAAAACTGTACTTTCTGAAAAATACTTTCTCAAAAAAAAAAAATGTAACAAATATCAGCATGCAAATAAAGATTTCAGGTTAAGGAGAAGCACACAAACAGCTTGTGTGCTTATGCACAGTAGCAGAATCACATGAGTCTGGTTGAAACAATAGGAACTGCTCCAGTTATACCGAGTTCTCTGATGCAACTACAAATTCACTTTAAGCCTTTTCAAAAATGAACACGAGTGTCAGTTAATCACCCCACAGGCTCCTGAGAGATAAAAGAAATTCCAGTCTAACCAATTTTTTTAAAGACAGGAAAAACCTCTTGTTTTTGCTAGAGCGCAGAGGTAAGAAAGACAAAGCCAAAGCCATCTCCACTGCAGTCACACAGCACAAGATTAGCTCTAAATCTCATCTTACAACAAACCAGACCGGCCGCCTTAGCGACACCCCGCATCCTGCACGGGAACTGTAGTCTCATACGACTGAGACGAATCGCAATGGAAGGAAAAGATTAGACTTCCTTTCTGGACAAACCTTCTGCTTACTTGAGTCCGCTGACTTTTTATTACCCATCACAAGGATGAAGGCAACATCCCACATACATCTCCACTGTCTTTCCCCAAAGGCTACATAATTCCCTTGGAAATCGTGGTCAAGTCCTGTCATGCATCTTCTGAAGACCACAGGAACTCCAGCCCAAGGAGCAGGAATTTAAATACGGATGAAGTCCAGTTAAAGTATGTATAAAGATTATCACAAGCAGGACTTCTGGCAGCCTTTACCAGTCCTGAAACTCACGGATAATGCACACAGAATGAAGACTATTTCACAACAGAGGCAGAAGGCACACCTCTCTTCCTAACATTTACTACTACGGTTTATCATCATCCTAAGAACACAAAATCGTTAGGGTAGCAGGCAATTACCAAAGTTCACATTATCTACAGCAAGAGTAATACCTAGAACACCCACCGACTTTAAAGCTGCAGTTCTGTAAGGCACGAGCATTTCAGAGTACAGAAATTTATAGTCAAGAGGTAAACAAATTTTAAATCCTCTGAGAATAGGATAGTTCATTTTAAAAATACATTAACACATGGTTCCCTGTTTCACAATCTTAAATTTCTCAGTTAAACACTTAGCATTTCTCCTTATATTAAGTTGTTCACATTTAAAATTGTTGACATTAAAGTGTGACACTTTCTTATCTTGACAGATATCAGTTCCCCTGCTTCCCTTATAACATTAAAAAATAGTAAACCAATAAAATTAGTAATTACTAATTACAGATCACTAAATACAAATTACTAATTCCAATTACACAACGCAGTCAAACCCCGAAGTTCTTCAGCCAGGCACTGCCTCAGTTGGACCGACAGTTTTCACAGGACAGACCACACAGCATCTCCAGCCGCGGCGCAGTGCGCTGCTTTTGGCACTCAGGTGCAACCCAGCAGCTGCTGCTGCACACAGAGGAGATACTCACTCACGTGTCTGGAATATCCAGCCCACGGTTATCGGAGTATTTCACTGTCTTTCTTGTTAGCAATATTCTTTTCAATGTTATGGAGGAGGCAAAAGTAAAAGAAGGAAAAAAGAAAAATGAAAAATCACGGAGTTTGTTTTCACAGTAGAGAAAGCAGACAGCAGGGCTGAGACAAGCAGAGCTCTGCGAAAAGACCACGTTAATCTGAGCAGCAACACGTGGTCCGTTGTACCTACTTTCTAACATTACTGCAAAGTTACTCAGAAGATGACATCAAAGAACTCGTTAAACCATACTCCACCTACATAGCTAGATATTTAATTGACAGTATGTGATTTTATTTGGAAATAAGAAAGCAAATACAACAATCAGGAAGTAAACAATGTAGTAATCATGTCACAAGGCAATCCTAAGTTACTTTGCAAGTAGTTTGAAAACTTCCAGAGTCCAAGCTGTTGAAAATCTCTTAACCTACCATTACATACAGGGTACTGATTGATTTATTTATTTATTCATTAAATACCAGCAGACAAATTCTGGCCATCATCCCATTCCAGTAAAACAGAAGCACAACTCAGATGTACAACTCAGTACACCATGTAATTTCTTTTAGCATTTACCATCAATCTCCAGGTTTATCAGTTTACACATATAGAAGATTCCCTTTGGAAGAAAGTTACTGCAAACAGTATTTCACTTTCAGTTAAAAAACGTTAGTTTTCTTTCCTCTGAGAAGAAAGATGCTATGACGCAATTAGTAAACCATCACAGCATTACTGCTGTTTTTACTATCACTGAATTATTTTTATTCACTGAAGCTAGAACAACAAATGAAACTATTTGGCAAAAATTCCAAGACAGACTCTCAGAATACGACAAAAAGAGTGGGTTTTTTTTTAAAAAAACAGAGGTACAGAACAATTTCTAATATGACTCCAAAATGCTTTGCCAAACAAGTTACTATCTACAGCAGTATGCTCAGCTCTAGCTGAACAATTCAGGTCCAGGAACTAAAAAGTGGTAAAGTGGATGATTCCCAGGCAGTGTCTGGCTATGGGTACCACCAGTGGTCCCTTGCCCGTGACTCTGCCCAACAGCAGTCAGTCATTTACTCCAGCTTACCATCTCTGGCACAACAGCTTCACATGAGGCATTTTTCTTTGCCAGAGGTCTTTCCAGTTTAGTGAAACATCACCAGACCACTAAAAATCCTATGATGGCAGCAGTAACAGTAAACTTTCATTGTTGCCCACATCAAGTCCTGGATCTTCAAGACTGACACAGAGGACAGACCAAGATAACAATATTTTGGTAAAAAGGATGCTACCAATTCCAGCAGAACTCAAGTTTCTCTTTCAGAGCTGAATAACGGGCCTGCTTTTTAGTATACTGAGTTCCTACAGAAAATTTCCCAAGCTCATCCACAGACCAAGTCTGGGATACTGCTACTACCACCACAGGTATGGTTAGGACCTCATTCAGAAACCAGGAGGAAGGACTCTCTCTGCACAAGATGCCTATGTGTGGCAGCATGATGAGAATTACTGAGGGGTGCATCCACGTCTCCTTGCAGCAGCAACAGAACGAACTCTAAGAAATACTTCAGTAAAAGACAAAGAAGACAGAGAGGGGAAAGCACCCCAGGGTGAAGTTTAACTTTCAGATTTTCATAAGGAAAAATAGTTCCCTATCCACACATTCCATTCCAGACAAGCTGCGAGTTTCTGGCTTAAGCACACATGGACCTTAATAAACATTCTGCTTCAGTAAAAACAACTGAGCGTGTATTCGGCAGGAACACGGATTCTGGTACACCACTGAACAAGGCCAAAATAGGTCACAAAGTTTGTATGCTACTAAATACCTTATTCCACCGTACCTTTTATAAGATCAGACAAGTTATTCTGTTCCACATTCTTCTTGGCATAATTGAAGCACATATCATCCACTTCTGTGGCAAGAAAATACCAGCCATTCAAAGTTGCCCCAAGTAACGGGTATATGCAAGATGCTCCTGTCCCTGCAGAAAGAAAAAGCCAGGAGAAAGGCAAAATAAGTCTCTGGTGTTAGACACAGCACGGCTGTTAACTACGTACTTTTTACAACAAGAACTAATTTCAAGAAAACGTTGATTACTGATTATCTACTACTCTAAAGTTCTTTAGTGAACTTTATCTTCTTCATTTGAAGTACAACATTGACAAAGATGCACTTTTAATAAAACCAAGAATTTCATAATCCAGAATAAATTTTCTAGTAAATGATCATCTTCTTTTTAAGCTACGCTTTTTCTACATGACAGTGATTAATCTACATAGTGAAAGTCAAATATATTCTGTTTTTACCAAAAAAACCTATCACATATAACTCTCTTCTGCATTTTTCTGTTATCTACCCCAAATAATTTACTTTGATGCACACAGTAATCACAAAAAAAAAAATCCTGTTCCATCAGACTGTTTCTCCCTAATGTCTTAAAACAATCAAAGAAACAGGGGTGCCAATTAAGATATCTAAAAAGATAGCCAGAAAGATAAAAACTTGGTAACAAAGGAAACACATGCTAGCACAACATTATTCTTTCTCATAGTTACGGCACATCTAGGTGATCCAATTAACAATGACAGTCAAATTTAGGATTAAAGTAAAAGTGAATGGATAAAAGAAAAGGGAAAAACTTCTCACCACCACAAAACTTGAGTTCAGAGACATATTGACAGTCTACTGCTACACTGACTTACCGAAACACAAACAACCTCTGTCAGCAAGCAAAAGCATGCACTTATTTCCAGCGCTCCTTTACTGCCCCTCTTGGATAACTTCCTGCCTTCTCAGAGCTGGAACATCAAAGCTCACTGCAAACTCACGCCGAAGGTTTTAAAACAGCTGGAGACCTTAAAGGATCTGTTGTTTCTGCTTACCCAAACACCACGAAGAAGTTCATGGAAATTGTTTTCAAAAACGCTAATATCAAATGCGCAGAAGCTGGCTAACGAGTCTCAAAGTTAGGAAAAGAGGACAGCTGTGCACGCACTGCAGGACAACATAAACCCTGTATCCATCACAAATCCAGCTAAGAATGCAAGTCAGTAAACTTCAGGAATTTAAAAATGCCATTAAAAACCAAAACCAGGCTAGCAAACACCAAGAAAACAGTGTTGAAAAAACTGGCACGGTAGCTAAAATTACTGAACTCAGGCTTTGAGGAAGTCAGTAACTTCGGCATTTTAACATCAAGCATTAAAACTTCAGTTAAAAAGGAAATTCCAGGTTCTCTCGGCAGAAAACAACAAGCCTTAGAAATCATAAAGGAAGATTCTATTGACAAATATAAAAGACATGAACTAAATTCAAATGTACCATCACAGGTGCCTTCTAAATAATTCATGCAGAATCACCAACAATTTACAGTCCAAATGCCAATTTTATTATCTGTACGTGGAATACAGCTCCATGCTCCTACAGAAACTGCCTTTTTTTATTTCTAATGAAAATAAAATCATGTGCATCAGTGCACATCTGGTAAATTCACATCCCTAATGAACAACTGTTTACGTTAATCTAATCCAGATATCATCTAAATATTGTCTAATAATCCAGATATTGCAATTGAACAAGCTGCAATGCTCTTAGACAGGTGACATCCATCTGCTTAGTGGATGTCCATAGTCCAGTTTAAAAAATATTTAGTTTTCAACAACATACGGGAAATCTTTACAACCAAAAGGCAGCTTTGGTAGTATTTGCCTTGGTTCCCAATTAAGTCTCTTTTACAATTTAGCTCATGAAAATATCCGCATTGAAAAAAAAACAAAAATCAAAGCTTAAAAAAAGACAGATCATTCATCTCTCAAATACACCCAAGACCTCAGAAATTTTATTACTAAAAGGAACACTAGAAAATACTGCTACGCAAGTCACAAACTCTCTTGTGGAGTCATCCAAAAGCAAAATTAGTAATTACTAATGTAATATAACTAATTGATGACTGAGCAGAACTGCCAAAGTTTTTTTTAAATTCCTTTAGAATGACGCTGTTGCCCGCATTACCAGCAGCACAATTTTTGTACAGCTCAACCCAGTTCAAGGCCGCAAAAAGGCGAAAGTCTCCCTGCCACGGCCGTCCCGGTGCTGGTGCCGAGCAATCCCACCCACCGCGCAGCAGGCGACACGCTGGTGCAGCCGGACTGCAAGTTTCACCGTGGCAAGCACGGTGCTGACTTTCGTGTTTCTCAAATGTCGCGTTTCCCTACGGACACATGTAGGGAAACGTCCATGGCCAGTTCCACTGGCAGGAAATAAGGAAAGGAAGGGCTTCCCCTTCCCAGTACCTATGTCGATGCCGCGCCTGAGGACGCGCTTGGCAGCACCCTGGTGGCCGATGAGATCCTCCACCCAGTGGATGTAGTTGAGCCTCAAGGGAACGGTAGGGATCAGCCTCTCCACGGGGATGTCAATCGTAAGCCCAAAATCCTCCTTCAGGAGGGTACAGGTCAGAGCTCTCACCGCCTCGGGGTCCTTGAAATTCAGGCTGAAAGGTAGGAGCAGCGGTTACTGGTGCCGCAGGTGCAGAGGGTGCTGTGAGTGCAGCGGGTGCCACGGGAGCAGTGGTTGAAATGGGTGCCACGGGAGCAATGGGTGCAGCAGGTGCTGTGGGTGCCGCGGGTGCCATGGATGCAGTGGGTGCCATGGGTGCTGCGGGTGCAGAGGGTGCCATGAGTGCAGTGGGTGCCGCGGGTGCCATGAGTGCAGTGGGTGCCATGGGTGCTGCGGGTGCCAGCCGCCCTTCGCTGGCCGCACCCCGGGAGCAGACACCCGCGCGGGGCTGAGGAAGCGGCGGGAGCCGCTCCGCAGCCCCCGAAGGCGGCCGGGCCGGGCCGGGCCGGGCCGGGCCGGGCCGCGCCTCCCCCGCCCCCCCTCACGACGCGCCCTCCCGCCGCTCCGCCGCCGGCCGCCGCGCGGGGCCCACCTCACTCTGCCGGTGAGCGTGGTGTGCACGTGCTGCCGGAAGCCGGGGTACTTGGCGGCCAGCGCGGCGAAGTCGGGCGGACGGTCCTTGTACCGGTTGCGCGCGTGCATGGACTTGTTCAGCGCCATGGCGGCGCGGGCGGCCGGCCCAGCAGCCACCGCGGCCCTCTGGAGCGTACCAAGGAGCGGCAGGCGGGGGGGGAGCGGCAGGGGCGTACCAAGGAGCGGCGGGGGGGAGGAGCGGCAGGGGCGTACCAAGGAGCGGCAGGCGGGGGGGGGAGCGGCAGGGGCGTACCAAGGAGCGGCGGGGGGGGTGGAGCGGCAGGGGCGTACCAAGGAGCGGCGGGGGGGGGGGGGGGGGGTGGAGCGGCAGGGGCGTACCAAGAAGCGGCGGGGGGGAGGGGAGCGGCAGGGGCGTACCAAGGAGCGGCGGGCGGGGGGGGAGCGGCAGGGGCGTACCAAGGAGCGGCGGGGGGGGGGGGAGCGGCAGGGGCGTACCAAGGAGCGGCGGGCGGGGGGGGAGCGGCAGGCACTTCAAATGATGGACTGCGCGGTTCGATGGGGAAGGCGGGGGTTCGATGTCACACCTGGCGAAGGTTTCTGAGAAATTTCCCCACTTTAAGCACAGTTCCGCCTACAGAGCGCACACTTCCAGTAGTTATCATACTGCTGTGCTTGTTGAACAGAAATTGAGAAAGTGTATTAAAATGAGTTTTGTACTGTCTCCTTTGTTTGTTTGTTTTTTAAAAGCCACAATTAAAATAGTAGGTAGGCAGAGCAAAACAAATCCTCAAACCAGGAATTAAAACTGACTCCAGTTCCTGGCTTTGTCACTGACTGCCATGAACTTCCAAGGCTCAAGTTTTCTCATCCGTGGAGCGGGAACGGTCCTTCCTGCCTTAACACGGTGCTTCGGTTCCTCAGACAAAAACATGCTCTGTAAGATTAGTATTAATGTATAACCTAGTATTATCATTTTATTTATTTTCCTCCTTAAAAAGCCAAATACAGATCAAAATGACTCATTGTATATTGCTTAAAAAATCACTTTAAAAATGCTAGAATCACCTTTGACCCTTCAATATCTGAGAAGACCTGCAAGTGGATTTAATTTCAGCCCTGCTTCCTGCCCTCAGCCAGCTTCCTGTGACTTGAGGGCAGCTAAGCTTTACATACAAAAGTTCATAAAACTTGTTTTTTTTTTTTAAAAAAAAAGAATGGAGGCAGAGGTAAAAATATGAATTTTAATTCAGAGCATTTAGTGTATTTACAGTAGAAAATTTCTCTCTGGTCACAGGACAAGAGACAAAACCAAAAAAAATCCACGTTACAAATGTGGGGACTACCTGCACCTGATGCAGGCTAATTGATTTTTGCTACTTCTGGTTCCTTCAGGGTAATACCCATGAGAAAATGATGGTGAGAGCCTGGAGATGGTACCCAACGGCTCTCACACCCAAGTAGCAATCACAGAATGCAGTCCAGGAAGTAGTGTGAAGTTATCCCACAGCTGCTTTTACACACACACCCCCCCCCACTCACACACCCGTGTATATACACTTACATACACAGTCCCGTCTGCAGTTAGATCAGACTCAGCAAGCTGCTCAGAGATGGAGAAGCAGGCAGACACCACCTGTGTGCAAGCAGCTCTTGCAGAGGTGCTCACACTACCAGGTATGGAGGCACCTCCTCACCCCGACATGCGCCTGCCTTCCCACGCCGCCCTCGGACAAGCACACAGGCAGGGCCTTCCTTAATGCTATCTTACATGGTTTGCAGGTACAGAAAACACAACTTCAGAAAAAAGCACCAACCCTCTCATCTGACTCACTGGCTCAGAATCCTTATTCCTCTTGAACCTGAGGGACATGGGGGGAGTGGAAAGGATAATGTTCTCCCGTTTCTCACAGAGCCACCACTCCTCGACTCTTGCCACAGCAATAACTAGTTGATACCAAAAGGGGGCAATCCTCTCCCGCTCCCAGAAACGGGAACATCCTCCCACCACTTCCCTCGGAGTCGGATGTAGCCATCAACGGGCTGAAATGAGAGCCAGTTCAGCTGCCTGACCTTGCAGAAAAACAGATGTGCAAAAAAGTGAGTACTTTATCATCTGAACAGCCAGCTTAACCGAGCCATCCTACAAGTTTACCCACCACATGATGGGTGGAGCACCTGTCTCAGCGAAAACTTGTCTGTAGAGTAGCTGATCTATCAAGTCACTCTGAGCTCCTGTTTTTATCTCGGTCACAGTCCACACACCACTTCCTTTATGAGGTGCTTTCCCTCCTTGGGAAAGGAGTTGTTGCAGAGGTCTGTCTTGGCTTAAAGGTGCTGGACTACACGGTGGTTGAGAAGCAAACCTCAGCCTTCCTTCAGCATCATCTGCTGCTGTCTCCAACAAACCCAGCTGAAGAGTGTGAGAAATACAGGGAGGTATGGGAAAAGGAAGACAGGAGAGGAAGGGAGTTACTATCCTCTGTTACTGACTGTAACAGCCACAGTGAGGGCAGCTAGAGCAAAAATGGATTAAAGGTGGCTGTGAAGGCTGCAAGGCTGAGGAGAGTTCTGGTTTAGCAAAGCCTCTTGAATAGCTTCGCTGCAGCCACTCAGCTCCATCTGGTTGAGAACACAGCTGATGTGCTCCACAGTTGCAGCATGGCCCATCTGCAGTTTCCACAGTCTAAGCATTTCATACTGGGCATCTCGTAAACGCCGATGCTCCATCTCAACTCGCTCTAGATCACAGTCGCTCAGACCCAGACGTCTCACAAACTCTTTCCACCGAGATGGCGGTACGTGATCCACCACAGTGTACAGAATAGCAGGGTCTGTGAAAAGAGAAGAAATAAAGTGTGAGAACTAGGATTTTGCAGCCTCAAGGAGAACACGAATAACACAGTGCTGGATGGTGCCTTGGGATCGTGCATTGCCCCCGCCTTTTCAGGTCCTCTACAAAGCAGTCACACAGACTCAGGTGATGTCCAGACTTGCTCTTATCCCTCAAAAAGCAAATGGGATGCTTCCATATGCTCTTGGGTAAGGTTATGCGCAGAGCTGAGCTTAGGGCCTTGCTGCCACGCAGTCCTGCAAAAAGAATGCTCCGGGTCAACATCCCAGAGGCATTAAGACTGACAGCATGTCACCACATGTGACAATCCATTTTGCTGGTAGAAAAAATGGACAACAGAAAGGCCCTGCATAAATCTTTAGCATGTACAGGCTCAGAGGCTCTGGGCATGCTTCTGCCTTTGTACTGTGCCATGCATGAAGTACACACAGGTCATGTACACTGGATAAGGTCTGTCCAACATCCTCCTGGCTGCATTTGCACAATCAGGTTCTCATTTGCCAGGGGAAGGAGGGAAGTATGAGGGAGTTTCACTCACTGTCTGGAAGCTGTGTCTTCCTGGCAGGTCTGACACAGTCTGGTAATTCATGTGAACTTTGCGGCAGAGGTCCAGGTGGTGGCGGTGCGTTCACTGACAATTCTGTTTCCTTCTGGGACTCAGGAAGAAGGATGGAAATTTCCCTACTTTTTACCTCAACCTGAAAGACACATTTTCGTAGTCCAGAATCACCCACAGCAGCACAATACACCTGTCTCCTGCAAGGAACCACTAGCTTCTTTATACACTAACATTTGTCCAAGATAGGTGGGGAGCAGGTGCTGAGGTTTTTAATTTTTCCTTAACATCTCGTTTGAGCAGAAGGCTCCAAACATTTCTTTCCAGCAGAACCCAAGGAGTTTAACTCTCTTTTGGCATCAAAAAACAGTAGTCTGAAAAAAAACGTTTCTCTGCAAAATCAGGTAAAGATGGGACCCGAAATTGCCACCATTCTAGAAGCTCCATATGCTGCCTTTCCCAGCAGCCTTCTCTGTAAGGCTGTGGAAACCCCACCTCAAATATTTTCAGGCCCTCTTAACTGCAGAATAACATTGGACCTGAGAGAACACTGTGAAGCAGCACTGAGAGGCTTGTAGGGTCAAGATCTGAAGTGAAGCAGAATTAGTTAAATCCTGGAGGATTTAGCTTGGGGTATATAGGGAGAAAAAGGGATTAAGGACCAGCTATCTGAAAAAGAAATATGCATCCAGAAAGAACGGAGCAAAAAGACAGGAGTTTGAAATGCACCCTCTAGAAGACGGGAAGTAAAATGTTAAGGGCTTCACCCTCTACAGGAAAAGACTTCTGAATTAAACAACCCTATTATTCAGCTCATTTGAAAATACAAGGCCTAAAACAGCCCACGGGGAAAAATGTTACTCTGGATCCCAGGCTAACATAGTTGAAAGTGGAAGAAAAATCTCTTACAGCCACCATCTTGCTCACCTCAGATACTGGCTCCTTGGTTGTCTGCGGCAAAGAAACTTTAAAGAAAAAAAAAAGAAAGAAAAAAGAAAGCAGAAATTATTTTCACTTCCTCTTGTCCCAGAGAAAACAGGAAAGCAGCTATTTGCAATCCTGCCCTCGGAAAGGTTTTACAGCAAAATGCACAACTCCCAGCAACAAGTTTACACGCCCTTCCAGCCCCAGCCACGGGCATGGATGCAGAGCTGTAAGAACTGTGTCTCAGCTGTGGAGTTCTCATGTTCCTCTGGCCTTGCAGCAAAGCAGAGTAACGGATCCCGCTTTTTCCCCTCGCACATGTGCACGTACATAAACACCCAGAGAACCACGTCTGTCCCAGTTAATACCACTGCATATGCTGCTGTACTCACCACAGGAGTAGAAAGATGATGCCACTCCATTTTCCCGGACCAGCTTCACAACTTTATTTGCAACGTAGCAGACAGACAAAACTCCAAATATTGCAACGATGATGCCAAGGACAAGGCTCCCATCTGGACAAAATGAAGAGGGCAAATGAGAGAGTGACTGAGAAAGGAAGAAGTAAGTGCTAGAGGAAGAACAGCAAGTGGAGACACACAAATGGTAGGGAGAAACAGAATAATGGTTTGAGAGAGTGGAGAAAATAACACTTGACAAATGGTATTAACAGAACAGAAGCCCACACTGAAAAGATTCCGCTGTCTCTCAGTACTCACTCAGCCCAGAAGAAGTCGGTGAGGTAGTCACTGGGCTATGACACTGCAGGCATTCTTCTCCAATGCAGCTGAAAGAGAAAATTGGAGAGGTGAGCGTGCATGAAATGAAACACCAGCCATTTGAGACAATCCTAAATAACAGTCAAGCCAAGATGAGCCTGCAAAGCAGAGCTCTGTGGGGCAAGTGAGCTCGAGTCCTTAATGGGCTGATGCCTACACACAGAGAAGACTGGGGGTGGCAGAGGGGAAGACCCAATCTCCCCAAAAAGGCAGAGTGTTGTAAAGTTACATCAAGATGGACAGAGCCTTGAGAAAAAATTCCTACCCCTGTGGGGCTTGTGTCTGCTGTCTCTCCTATTCAGTGGTGGGGCATACAGAGGGGAAAAAAAGCTCACCTGTTGCAAGGCTTGCAAACATTACTAAGTGTCAGGAAGAATCGAGGCTTACACCTGCAAATTGCATCTCTCTTCTTTGAACCTGTAGAGAAAAGAAGGAACCGTTACCATAATCTGGACAGAGAAGAAAACAAAAGGAGAAAAATCCACTCCAAGATGGGTGGGAGGTTATTCCTCTTTGAGCCTGATACTGAAGAAGAGAAAGAGGATTTGGTCTATGTTGGAGGACGGGGTTGGCAGAGGATAAAACTAATAAAAAACAAGGGTACCACTGTCCTGGTAATGTTATCCAACAATGAAGGGGTTAACATTTTTGTGTAAGAATTTAGTAGGCGGTTTGCACACACCTAAGGAACAGAACAAGATGAGCATCCTTGAAGCTGCCGGAAGTGATCAGAAGGGACACTCTTTGTCCAGAACTGTCTGCCCTTGAAGGGAACATCCCAGAAAATGTATTAACTTTTTTGTCATGTTTCTCTGAACTGTGAACACGCACAGCAGTGACGTGGGGAAAAGGGAATTCCAGCAGCGGGAGATGGTGACCACCGACTCACAGACGACCTGCCCTAAATGTACCCCAGACCCAAAAGAAAGGGGCGGAGGAGAGAACTGAGCACGGGAAGGAATTTCCATGTAAAGCGAGAGAAAATGAACCGATTGTTGAAGAGAATAACAATGACTACGGAGACACGTGATGGACACGCGTGGTCGCAGCGTGTAACTAAGGTTCTGTCCAGGGGCCGCGGGTGCAGCCAGGAGGAGACACCCCCCGTGCACCCGCACCGCAATAAAGCAATGCCGCTTTCCAACACTGCAAACTGTGTTAGAGAGTTTCTGTCCGGATTGTCTGTCGGTGACAGTAGGTCAAGGACCTCTGTAGAGGCCTGAAAACAGACTAAAATTACAGTGCAGCTGAAATTGGTCTAATGGATAATAGTTCCAGTGCAAAAACAGGGAAAGTCACTCAAGTTCAAGCATGACAGGAAGGGGAAATCACATTAGTCAGGCAAAGACAAGGGAGAAGTGGTCCCTGAGCAGCTGGGACTGGTGAGGAAGTCAGTTCAGGGCAGGCAGAAATCACTTCAAGCCATGGCACACACATCCATTCGTGTGATCTGCTATGCTGTGAGTGGAAGGGGTAAGAAATGAAAGAGCTATTGCTTCTAAGCGAGTCATAGTATGGAGACTGCGTAAAACAGGTACGGGCAGGGGCAGACAACAATAGTGATGGAAGGACAAAGTTGCATGAGGGGAGGGAAAAAGGGAAAAGAACAGGCAGCATCCATTCTGTGGCAAGCGAGGGACAGGACTAAAATATCAACCAAGAGGGAAGGAAATTGCTCAAGGACAGCCTATGATGATGACCGTCGAGGCCAGGTATAAGCCTAGAAACTGTGACAGAGGAAGATTACTGAGCACCAGAGGGAATACATTCACCAGTGAGACGGCAAATCTCATGCTAGGCAGGGTAAGAGATGAGAAAGGGATCAGGAGAAGCAGAATCTGCAAAGAAGAGGGGATAGCTTTAGGACAACAAGGTAAGGAGCATTTAAGAGGCAGGAACAGAATTAGACTACAGCACAAAGTGGAGGGCGACACGCAACATTTGGCTAAGATCTCCGATTCCTGACTGGAGACGAGGCAGCTTGGGACAGCAGACACTCTTCTCTTTAAAGCACTGCACAGTACACTGCGGTGGTTCAGCCATCAGCTGACAAGCAGTTCGCCTGGGCACTGGGACCAGTGGTATTTTGAGCCATTGTACTCAAAGTGCTTCCAGCAGCTGGTGAGGGAAATGCAACGAGCATCAGGAGAAAAGGCAAAAAAGGAAGGCAAGGGGGAAATCTGTTCCACAGCATAAAGACCTCGCTTCAGTACGTGCAAGGCGGAGGTACCAAAATTAAGTAGAAAACACCTCCTGACAACAGCCAAAACCAAGAAACCATTCAAAGACAAAAGGAAGGTACAAACTGTGATAGAAAACAGAGACTGATACCAAGGCAGGCAAAAAATGGCAGCCTTTCTGGGGAAAGGGGGCAGGCAAAACCAAGAGTTGTTCTAAAACTACAATGACTTCAGCACAAGACGCTGCAGCATGTCAGAAGGCAAACAGAGGGCTGCTAATGTCTACCCTAGCACAGTGTGTCCATACCGGAGCCATATCCGTGCTGTACTCACAGTTGGCAATAACTCCACTGACACAGGAGCTGCAGTTCCTACACTGGAAGAGATCGGAAGGGCCAATCTGATATTGATTCTTCCGACAACCGCACACGGTATCTTGCTTTGGGGTGCAGGGGGTCTCTACTATCTGCTGGAATTCTGAGGAAAGAAACGAGAAGTGATTATTCCAACCTCTTCCTTCACCTTCGGTTGAGAGCACTGTTATGATGACAGGTATTGTCATCCCCTAATTTTCCCAGGAAGAGGCCAAAAGGCCTGCAAACAGTGTCTCAGACCGTGGTAATTTGGTAACCCGCATTCCTGATGTCCCCAAACCCTTCCTGTACACTGTCCTTCTGCCCATTCAGTTGCTTACTTTTCTAAGCTTCCTCACTCACCTTGCCATCCCCTCCAGCCCCCACCACCACCAGCCCCCGTCTTCCTCAGCTCCCACACATAACTCACCTGTACGGCAACGTGAACACGGGAAGCACTTCGACATGATGTTATCAACAGCTGTGAATGTGCCATTAGCACACGGAAGACAGAGAGGTGCCTGGTCAGGCTGATCACAGTCTTTTGCCTTGTAGGTACCTGTAAGAAAATCATTTAATGGAGCTCTGACAGGAAGGCAAACGTGTTGTCTTAGGGAGAATGGGAGTCGCTGATTTCTCAGAGAAACCCTGGAGCTGATGGTATAAGGACCAAGCATGCTTTCTCTCACCAGTGTGAAGGACACTGACAGTCCAAAGGAAGAGACAAAAAATAAGAATTTCTCTGGGTAGGGATAGGTACCAAGGAAAGGAAGCACTGATGTAGCTGTAGGACTGAGTTTTAGAGTGCAGAACAGGGAAATGCCTCTAAGGTCAAGGTCCCTGTTACTGTACTTATTTTACATACCTGCATGGCATCTCATGCAGCAATGGGTCTCTCTGGGATGTAGGTATTGTCCTAGTTGACACTGCACCTCCCTCTTTTCTCTCCTTAAGGGGTTAGAGGGATCTCTTCCATCCAAAGTCACCCGATGGACTTGCACTGTATACGGCACTGGAACAACTTCTCCAGACTCCTTCGTCAACCCACAGACAAATATTAGGATAACCTGTAAATACAGAGGGAGAGCGACAGAGAGGGAAAGAAAGAGGGAGAGAAACAAGGTGAGAAAACATCATATCCCCTTGCAGGCAACACAGCTGACTTCAGCACTTACAATTAAATCTTATTACAACAGTGAGTTCAATTGACTTGACCAATTCTGAAATCAGGACCCTCCATTGACAAAAGTGGGTGGGTGCGAGATCATTAAAACAAACAACCACCACCCCATGCCTGTCATCTGTGCTATTAATATGCCATACAACGGTCTCTGTGACAAGCTGGTTGTACATAAAGCAAACACATTTCGTAATGTGCAATTTATAGATGGAATGCCTGGAAAATGCTGCAGCTTGCAAGAAAGTTACTCAAGTGCAAAGGAATGTTTTTATTAAGGAAGACAGTAAGGCTGCCCATCTAGAAACAGTTCCAGAGAGAAGACTGCAATCAGTACTCGCAGTTCTGCTGAATAAATAAACCAGATGAGAAGTCTGGAATAAGAAGGCAGAGGAGGACCTCGCTGCATGCAAAGTACAGAAAAGCTTCCAAAACCCCTCCTGAGCAAGCCAGCCCTAGAAACGTGGGAAAGTTAGGTCTGCAACTTCTTCCCGTCAAAACGTACATTCTTCCTTTTAAACTGCAGCTGTTAACATTCAGTCTGAACAGTCTGCCACAAAAATGTGCATTTTTTTCTTTTAAGATTTACTTGCTGCTTTTCATTTTGAAGATGACTGTTGTCAAGAATTTTAACAGAAACACTAAGAGTGGCATGACTGCAGTATGACTGTAAGAGAGCATGAGTGTGTGTGCACACATACATGGGAAGGAAAAGGAGAACAAAGGGTTACAAGAACAGCCTGTATCAATAATGAAAGACACCATTCCCTGGACATTGTTTTCAGGGGACTATTACCAGCAGGGAAATTGAGAAATGTGCTGTTTATGTTATGGCCAAAAGGTCTATGCTCTGGTACGACCACAGCATGTATGACTCATCACCAGAAGACCTTGTCCCAGGAGAACAGTAATGAGATTGCAGCATATCACGAACATGATTCCTCTGTCTGTTGGCCCAACAGAAAAACAGACCCTAGGCATGTATTTCAAACGTGCATTCAGACAAGGAAAAATGTACAATAACAAATAGGTTAAAAAAAAAAACCACAAACACAAAACCAGGAAACAACTTGGCCCAAGATTTACGGAGCCTGAAGTCAGCAAGTTTCTACAGCAAAAGCCCATCCCATACCAGCTGATGACTCCCGAAGGGTATGATGGACTTGTGCAAAAATTAGTTTGTATGCCATGAACCACCCCAGCGGCGCGATGAAGACTCGGCAGCCACTATCCCTTGACTGCCTTGCACACACGGGATCCTGCCATGCCACCTGGACATACACGTGCTGGTGTTTCCAAGTACGTCATGGAGAGCACGTGCCAATGCAGTCTATGCATCAGATCGCGTGAACGCATGAAAATCAACTCAATCTTTGCAAATAAATACCACCCTGTCCCGTCCATACAATCTCACACTGAGTTTTACTACACTAACTTCCCTACGCTGCCATGCTTTCCCAGCTTGCTGTTTTGGAAGCAGCGAAATGCCAAGCTGCACCGACACAGCTTCAGAGTTCTGGTTCTTTTTGCTTTTTCAGCTAGGAGAGTTACAGAAAAAGCGAAGTAAACCAATAAGGGTAAACCACAATGCTGATACCAACGTTGTGGTTGCGAGCTTAAGAAAGCACATGCAAAATGAGATGGGTATGGCAGCCCCGCGCCGTCCTGTTTCTCTCTCAAACTTAAAGCCTTGGCAGAGAAAGGTACATACACAAAAGCAACTTAAAACCTCCAGAAGGACAGGACTTTGCAACTCTGACAAAGCAAAACCCCCTTTTTTCAGAGAGCTCTGTCATACAAAAGCATACTCAACAGACCAGATGCTAGAATGGTGAACAGGAAAAAGAACCGCACATTTGAATAGCTGTCGTTTCAGACTTAATTAGCTGACCACAGGATAAACGTGAGCGCTCCAACAACAACTCAGTAAGGAATAAAACTCATTTCAGCAGCTGATAGTCTTACAACATCGACTGCTTGCAGGGAAGTGGGGAAAAGATCATTCACACAGATGGTCTGACAGTGACGATAAAAAAAATCCTGATTCTTTAGCCAATGATTAATTCCCTGAGATGGGAATATATACAGCTGGCCCGTAAGTCAAGACAAGTCATCAACCGAAACAACAGAGGAAAGCAAAGATCAAGCCAAAAACAGATAGAAAATTGGTCAGCTAGACCTTCAAAACCAAGGGAAAACATGAAACGTGTTTT
Organism: Tauraco erythrolophus; assembly: GCF_009769465.1. Taxonomy (NCBI): domain Eukaryota; kingdom Metazoa; phylum Chordata; class Aves; order Musophagiformes; family Musophagidae; genus Tauraco; species Tauraco erythrolophus. The sequence continues at coordinate 41,391 of NC_141465.1, forward strand.
CAATTTTTCAGATTAAGTGAAAGCATGTATGTAAGTGTGATCAAACCAGAGTTAGCACAGTATGACTGATCAAAATCTGAGGGACAGAGAGTCACAGACCACAAGTGACTCACAAACCAATGACTCGGCCTTCCAGAAAAATCATTAGCATGGCAGGAAAAAAAAAAACACACCACCATCTTAAGCAGTTCCCCAAGCTATTCAGCAGTATACTGATTTATACCAATGATAGACTTCATAAAATTCAGGAAATATATGAGGACAGGACAGGACAGGACAGAATAGAATAGAATATTTCAGCAGGAAGGGACCTACAACAACCATCTAGTCCAACCACCTGACCAATTCAGGGCTGACCAAAAGTCAAAGCATGTCATTAAAGGCTTTGTCCAAATGTCTCCTGAACACTGACAGGCTTGGGGCATCACCCACCTCTCTAGGAAGCCCGTTCCAGACTTTGGGCACCCTCTTGGCAAAGAAACGCTTCCTAACATCCAGTCTAAATCTCCTTGGCACAGCTTTGAACCACTCCCACATGTCCCATGGCTGGATCCCAGGGAGAAGAGACCAGCACCTCCTTCTCCACTTGCCCTCCTCAGGAAGCTGTAGAGAGGACAGGGTCACCACTCAGCCTCCTCCTCTCCAAACTAGACAAGCCCAAAGCCCTCAGCTGCTCCCCACAGGACATGCCTCCCAGCCCTTTCACCAGCTTTGCTGTCCTCCTCTGGAGCCATTCAGGGACATTTGTGTCCTTCGTAAATTGTGGAGCCCAGAGCTGCTCACAGCACCAAGGTGAGGCCGCACCAACGCTGAAGACAGCGGCATCGTCACCCCTTTTGCCTGGCTGGTTCTGCTGTGTGACACACACCGGGGTGCCCTCTTGACTGCCGGGGCACACTGCTGACTCGCACTGAGCTGGTGTCGACCAGCACCCCCAGATCCCTTTCTGCAGGGCTGCTCTCCAGCACTCCTCTCCCAATTTATACTCGTGTCCAGCATTAACTCCATCCTAGGTGCAGAATCCAGCATTAGGACTCGTTAAATTTCACCCCATTAATCATTGCTCATTGCTCCAATCTATCTAGATCCCTCTGCAAGGCCTCTTGTCCCTCCAGAGAGTCAACAGCACCTCCTGGTTCAGTATCATTAGCAAGCTTGTTAATGATGCATTCAACTCCTGCATATACGTAAATATATGGAACAGGACTGGCCCTAGAATTGACCCAAGTTAACTGGTCACCAGCCCCATTTACCAAGCACTGAAGCCTCAGGTCATTGATAACAGCTCACTAAGGCAAAGTTGAGAGGTCTTCTACAACCGAAATAAGGGAACTCTCCATTGTTAGATCTACAACATGCTCCAATTCCACTCAACAGAAAAACGAACGAGTACCTACTAACCAGTGCTGCACAGAAACGCGGACAGCGTGTACTACCTAAGCCGAGTGACAATTCAAACCACTAAACCACATCTCGCACATCGGTGATTCACATTTTTAGTGAGTGGGGACTGCCTGAGGGAGAAAAAAAAAAAAAAAAAAAAGAAGTCAGCAGAAACTCTAGGTTTTACTTCTGAAACTGCTGCAGAAACAAACAAAATATGGCAGATGAAAACCAGAATGCTGCTTCCTTAAATCATTCCACCCCTCTGGGTGACAGCTATATGCTCCACGAATTCTCTGAGTTCCTTCCTATGTCTCATGCCAGCACTTACTGCCTGACAGCTACAGTGAAAAGAAGAAAAAAACACACCACGCTGCACAAGCCCAAAAGCTCTTCTATGCAAAGTTCTGGCAGCTGAGACAGGAGGTAGGAGCCCCTGCACCATCTTCAACCTCAAATATTCTTGAATCGCTGCCACCACTACAATTCACACCCTTGCTGCTGCTTCTGCCTCACCAGACCACACACGGAAAACTGCCACATGAGGTGACACCTCTGCAAAAGTAAGTCAAAGAAAGCAAGAAACGGCAAAGAGAAAAGTGAAGAACGCAGCAAGACGCAAGAAAAACAGGCGGAGGGTGGAAATAAGGAGGGACATCCGAGAGCACTGTTGGCAGGACAAGGAGAGAGAAGGCACAGCATCCGAAACAGAGGGACAGCGCGGGGAAACGCGGCGCACCAGCGCTACCATATCAGCGCCCGCGGATGTTGGCACGGGCGGGAAACGCCAAATTACTCAGCACGGCCGCCACACGCAGCTGCAGCCCTGCTGCTACCTGCACAGCTCCTCGCCCTGGGGAGAAGGGTGGAGGAGGCAAGGACACTGACACCCGGGGACGACAGTATGACGGGAAAGAGAGGGTGAGAGGGTGGTGTTGGGAGCAAGATTCCCCTCTCCTAGGAAGCCAGTGGATGCCTAGAGGAGTCCGGAGTGGACCAAGGCCAGTCACAGAAAGCAAAGTGAAGTGGGAAGGGGGGGACTAGGCAGGTGGGAAGTGACTCCTGCTCCCACACGCAGCACCAAGAGACGTCATGCCCGTTCACGCGAACTAACAGGAATGCCATACTTGCTGGAGCAGATGCTCGGATTAGTATTCCAAATGATTCAAACAATATTGGCTGTCACTAGGCTAATGTTTAAAATAGTTCCAAATTATTAATTTCCAGAGTTCAAATCTCCTTAATACAAAAGCATAAAGCTGAAAATTTCAGAATAAAACAATTTTATAACTCCAGATGTGCTGCTAAAATCCAGATATTAGGACATTTACTCCTTTTTTTTCCCCACACACTTAACACATCCATCATCTAATCAAGTGTTTCCCCACCAACAACTTACTCAACTGCTTCTCTCAAAAAAGAGTTCCATTTCGCTAATTCCACTTTTAAAGTAAATAACCACCTGCAAATAAAAGGTATTACAAGTCATCAGAATTTCTCAAATATTTCTTAATAGAAACTTCCCTTTGCTGAAGAGTTCAACATGACACATATGAACAAACAACTCATCTACATTATCAGTCATCCGTAAGCCTTTTTGATGAGTCATAAAAATCAGCTAGCTTGGAAGTTTGGAAGAAAACAGAGATCCTGCTCAGAGTAACGAGCTACCAAAGAAACGAGGGTGCAAGATCACCCTTATGGTCTTTGGCTGCTTCTGCCATTTCCAAACGCTCTTCGAGGTGTGCATTTTTTTAGTTTGCTATGCAAAGACACAAGGGAACCCAAAACTTCTGCTTTACACATTGAGAAATGCATATTAAAGACACATTTACAGGAAGCTTTTCTCATTGCTCACTAAAACCTGGAAAGGTCAAAAGAAGGATACAAGAGCTATTATTATAAATAATCCTCCATTTTATGAAGATCAGACAGAGGAAATGCTGTATTTTAGGGCTTGTCTAAAGCCAGGAGACTGACAATCGCTTCCATGCAATGAAGAAAGGTCTTAGAAAACTTAATTTAAAAATAACAAAACTGTGATTTATCTGTAAATGTCATGAGCTTCACATCACAAAGTGTGTGTATACATACACCATATAAAGTTAGAAGGTTTTCTTTTGTATTAGCAGAGATAAAGAGTGTGAAAGTCAGCAAGTGATCACAACCGTAAGAAAATAATCTTTTAGCTTTTCCTTGGAGGACGCAGCAGTGTCTCCAGTTACAGACACGCACTGGCCTGTGCTCAGGGCTGACTTTGACCGTGCAGCCTCGCGTCAGACTGCAGTCAGAGCAGGAGCTGCAGGAAGGCTCAGCAGGGTCTCCCCCTTCAACCCCAAACTGATTTTCAGCTGGGCACACGCCCTCGGCCCCCGCCCGGGATCGTACCCCACGTCAGTGACTCACGAGGTGAGTGTTTTAAGAGTCGGGTAATTGTCCCCTGCTGAGTCCTACTCGTTGGAACTGAAATACCCCTGTTTGCTTTAACAGAGAAACACAGCGACGTTGCCTTGAGATGCACTTCCCACTGTCAGGTTCCCGAGACTGGAGCAGAAAGGCCCGTGCCACCGAAGGTTCAAAAGAAGCTCTCGGTTACCCAGGGATGAGGCCAAGATTTCGGAAGAGAATACCAGACCTCTGTCCCAAATAAAAGCAAAGCGCCTTTGTGATGACTAAAGAAAATGGATAAGAAGGAGCTAAATGACCAATGTGGTTTTACCCCAAATAACACTGCTAAAGCAGAAAATGGATTACTTACTAAAAAGTAAGGGAAAGGCATCCAAACTGACAGTACTGATTACTCGTGAGAACTTAAACTACCACATAACTGAAATCGGCACACACCCCCATATCAACATGTTCCATTTGGCTAGAAGTGGATGGTCACCAAAAATAGAAATTAAAATTAGATTCCTAAGTGGATAAAAAGTGGAACAAACCTGGCTGGACAAAGCAATCAGAAATGCAATCAAATGCTATGAATTATTCAGAGAAGATTTGAAGACAAAACATAAAGTGTTGTTAAGCCAATGCATATATCCATAAAGTTTGAATCCAGACTGTAGTTCTGGTCCCCAATACTGAGAACACAGATTAACCCAGATATGATCTAGAGAAAGGTAACAAGGCTGCCATAAAGGGAATGATTAAAGATACTGGTCTGTACAAGAGACAACTGAGCAGAGGATACTATAGCAGGCCCTAAAGCCATGAATGCCATGGAGAAGGTCAACTGGGATGGCTGTTCTTCGTTTCTTCCAAAGAAAGAACTAAGAGGCATCATACCAAACAAGCAGGAGACAGTTTCAAAACAAACACAGGGAGGTACTTTTTTAGCCAACGCAGAGCTGAGGTGTGGGACTCCCTGGCAGAGAGCTGGGAGTGTCAGAAACATGCCTGGGTTCCAAAAGCAATCATCACACCCATAAGCAGACGAAAAAGCACACTCAGGGGTCTGAAATACGAAGACACCATTTCGACTGGGGAATTCCTACAGTCACAGATCACTGGAATTCAAGAAAGTATTTTTATTTCTCATTGCTGTGTGTTTGCCCCGCTCCAAAACCCAGTGCTGGAAGCTGGATGGTAGGCCCAACAGCTCTTTCTCACAACACACTTGGTGGCTTGGTTTTCAATTTTCATATAACATAGCTTCTAACTTCAAAATTGCAGTTCCTCCCTTTACCTTCAAAAGGAATCAATGCCAGAAGCACCCTTGTGGCTATTTTGTCTTTTTTCTTCATAAAACTGAACTGCCACTAATTAAAATAATTAATTAATAATAAACTGCCATAAATTAAACTGTCACTATTTATTTTTTTTTTAAATAAGACTGAAAACACACCGGCCTCAGTGAAGACAGCTCCCATTTTTTCCAGTGTGAAAGTTGGAAGCGCACAGGGAAAACACGGATGACCTGGAAATGAGGTTAAGGACACGCAAAAAAGAGAAAATGCATGGAAACAAGCTACAGGAAATTTTGAACAATCAAAGGAAACATAAAAGGATTAGACAACTAGAAGGGAAGCATCAAGGGAGTAAGGAAAGACAGGAGGGCAAACGTAGGAGGATATGGAAATGGAAGATGGAAGGACATGCAACAGAATTGTAACACTGAAAAAAATAATATGATTTCACAGAAATGATTAACCTTATCTGTTATGAGTGAATACAGTGTTATGGAGAACTTCAAATGACATGTAAGATGGAAAAATTGTCCTCCAAAAGAAATGCCACTGAAGGACACACTTCTTCCAGCATTATTTAATTGATGATAATACAGTCAATTTTGGGGAATCCAATGATTTTTTTGTGCATTTTATTGCCAATAATATTACTATCACCACATATAGTATCTGAATTAGTTCAGATACTTAATTACTTATCTGAATGCACTGTTATACTTAAGTCAGAAATACTTTTCCAGGTTTGCTAACTGCTTTGCAATCTGTATGAAAATCAGCAGTTTATGTATCCTACCCAGGTCCCGAGATGGTGAGTGATTAACAGTTAGAGTCAGGGTGCAGCGTGCTCCTACTCCACAGTTTTAGCTGTGCCATCCTGTCAGTGCCAGCTGTTAACTCTATTACCTGCTTTCCAAATGCTTCCAAGTGCAAAAAAAAATTAAAACTTCTGGAAGAAAGCAACCTTGAGTCATGTAGTCACAACTTTCCCACAGCAAATTAACAACTAAGCCAACATTGTACGTCCAGTGCAGTCAAGTGCAAGTGTTCGTTACCAGTATGCTCAGGTATTTAGGGATAAACAGTTCGACCGTGTATCTTCTATTCCAGAATTTGTAGCTGTGTCATGATGCCAAGTGGCACCACCCCTTCTATCACAGCTTTATCACACATCTGCTGATAACTCGATCGTTATTCACCTCCAGCAGCCAAGCTATTCATAAAACTCTCAAATCTGTTTCACAAGTCACTTTTTACCCGCGTTGTAACATTACAACGAACAACTTGAAAATCTTGACCTAAGACATCCAAGAAGGCTAAGAAGAAGGGTTACCGGCAAAGGCAAAGTTGCTTTTAAATAAATCCCACGATTTGGGCGGTGGGTGCAGCCCACGAACCTTTGTGTAATCTTTGTCTAACCGCCCGCAGAGCGGCACCAAGGCTTTCACTGCTCTAATCACAGCGACGCGCCCGTCCCGTCCCCGGCGGCACCACCGCAGGCACCTGCGGCCGCCCGCACGGCACAGCGGGGGCGGCTCGTCCTCCCCGCCGGCCCCGACCCCCGCACACCGGCGGCGGGAGCCCAGCCCAGCCCGGGCGGCTCCGCGCCCGCAGCAGGCCCCGGCGCCGAGACAGCCTGGCGAGCTAACGGGAAACCCTCCGCCGTTCCCGTAAATCCAGCCGCCTTTGCACTGACTCAGGGATAACCCCGGAAACGGCGCCGCCGAACCCAGCGAGGCGGGCGGGGTGGGGGGGGAGCACCGCCAGCCGGCCCTCGCCTCGCCGGCCCCGCAGCGCCGCTGCCCGGTCGCACCGGCGGCGGCCACCCGACGGCGGGCGCGGCGCGGCTTCCCCACCGCCTCTCGCCGCTCGCGTCGGGCCGGCACCAGCCTCCCCCTCCACCGCGGGCACCGACTTCGCCCCTCCGCAGGAGATAAACGGCTCCCCCGGCGCTCCCAGCCCGGCACGGGGCTGCCGTGAGGGAAGCCCAAGCCCGCGGGGCGCGGCAGCGGACAGCGGGCTGCCCGCAGCCGCGGAGCGATGGGGAGCCCTGCGGCGGCGAGGAGGGGCGAAGGGAACCCGGGCCTGCAAGCCTCACGGCGGAGCGGGACGGCGGGCACCGCGCCGCATCCAGCCGCGGCTCCGGGGCAAAGGCCCGCGAACCGCCCGCTGTAGTGCCGGAGCCGCCGCCGCGCCGCAGCACGGTCCCGTCCCGCCGTAACTTACCGTCCGCAGCGAGCTGCAGGGCAGCGCCGGGCCGCGCATGGCTCCGCGGCCGGCTACGTCCCCATGGCAGGGCCGCCCGCGCCCCGAGCAAGCCGCCCGGCCCGGCCCTGCCCAGCCCCGGCCGCCGCAGCGCGCAGCGGCACGAACCTCGCTCCAACTTCCTGCCGGCGGAACGGCGGGCGGCCCCGCCCGCCGCCCCCGCCAGAGCGCGGGGCTCCTTAACGGCGCAGGCGGACGAGCTGAAGGAGAACAAGGGATGGTGCATCGCGCGGCTAAAACTGCCAGAAAACACAGGGAAAAGGAGTGAAAGGAGGCTCGTGGTAATCTTGCATTTTCCCGACTTACGAGTGTTTCACCTCTCGGCTGTACTTTTCCTAAGTGCCTGTGAAACTTCACCCTGTAGTTGTCAGAAAATAACTCTTTGCATCTTAGCTGCCTTGTCAGCACCTAAATAATTTAAAAGAAAGGTATTTATTAGCCCACACCAGAGTATTTAGAATATATATGCCCAGCTGTGCTTTTTAATTTAAAACACGCATTTTCTTGTTCGCTCCAACGTACCAGCTGCATTGACAGTGCCAACGTGATGGTGAAGCATATGTAACAATCTGCATGGGCTCTGCTTCATTTAATGTATGCCCTTAATGACAGTGTTTAAAAATGTATACAATAAGGAATACGTGTCTAAATTATAAAGAACTGCCCTTCACTTGTTGCCCGTTAAGACCTGCCCTCATGCTGTTTCAGAACGGTTTCCCCTCTTGAGATAACGAGGTACGTGCGTTAGTTACCTGGTCTCGACGTCTCACCTGCTGAAGGGTAACAGCAATTGGTCATTTGGTACTTATAGAGACAGGTGTCATGAACAGGAGGGACCGTATATGCTGCAGCATATATTTTCCAGCTATCAGTTTGTGACAGGGAACTCTTGTTTTCTGTAATTAGCAGTCAAAGGCATTACACTGAGCTACTAAGCATTGTTTTGGAAGAATATGCCCATTTCACATCTGTGAGCCCAAAACGCACGTGTAATTCACTCTACGCGCTGCCTCTATTGCTGCGGACAAAACCAAACACCTCCACAGGCTGCATCTACTCCAGAGTTACTTATCTGCTGCACAGAAGCCAGCAATGGCACGTGCACAGGACAGAATAACAAGGGCCACACAGCTACACAGCTCTCTTCCACACTTGAGGCTTGGAACGGCTCTGACCTTCCAGCAGCAGGCTCCAGGAGGGAAGGAATAACCTGTTAATCGGGCTGCAGCCATCTCCAGGGATAGAGACGGAAAAGATGCTACCGAGTGCTGTTTAGTTCATTTCCTTGCCTTGAACAAGGACAATACGAAATTAGCCCCTAAAGGAAAAATTCTCATGCACCAATGAGCACATTCTGTGGAGGAGGAAATCACATTTTTAACGGATTGTTTCAGGTTTATCACATACTGCCATATGAGTGGATGAGGCACACCCTACAATCTTCAGCCTTCCGAACGACGAAAAAGCGTTTCTCTAGAAACGCACAAGCGCCAGAGAAATCCCCTCAAAGCTCCACGTCTGACTGCCCGCCGCTTGCCCAGGGAGAGCCATCTCACATGACACCAATGCCAAACGCAGCAGCGCGCAGCCACTGCCCGGCTTTCGCCAGAGCCGGCGAGCCCACGCCACCCTCTCTCTCCGCCGTCTCCCGGTGGCCTACCAGGCCTCCAGTGTGCCCCGAGGACGCGGGGCTATGTGCCACCCAGGGGAGCGAGCCCAGCTCGCCACCCTCCTGCCACAGCGGCGGGATTTCAGCTTGTCTGTCAGCGCGGCCGCTTGAATCCCGGCCTGCAGAGCCCTCCTGGCTTCCCGTGTCTCGCCAGCCCTTTCCGTGAGGGACAACCCCGGTGACTGAAACGGCTCTCGCTGCCGTTGAGACACTTTTTTACCTCAGGGGCGCCCGCAGCACTCCCGCCCGCGCAGCGCCCACCCCGGCAAACCGCCCGCTGCGCGGGCAGGGCGGGGGAAGGAGGAAGTGACGCGCAGCGGGGCTGGCGCGGCGATTGGCCGGAGGTGAGGAAGGGGGCGGAGTTCCCGGCGGGCTCTGCGCGTTTCCCGCCGCCGCATCGCCATGGCAGCGCGCTGAGACGCGCGGCGCGGCCTGGTGCGGTCATGGCGGAGCCCAGCGCGGCGGTGAGTGTCCCCGGGGGTCTCCGGGCCCTCCCCGCCACACAGCGCTGAAGCTCCGTTTCTGTGCCTCTCCCCAGGAGCAGCGCTGGCTGCAGACGGCTCGGGACTTCGTCCGCCGAGCGCTCCCTGCCCACGAGGGGCCTGGCGGGCCGGAGCCGCCGCGGCTGGACGCGGTGCTGCGGTGCCTGCGGAGCGCGGGCGGCGGGAACCTGCCGCTCGGCTACAGGTGACCGCGGGGCAGAGACGGGAGGAGGCGAGGAGGGGGACGAGGGGATGGAGCGGGAGAGGTTTTCCTTTGGGCCCGGTGCCCGCACTCATCCCTCGGGCACGTTCCGGCGGAGACGCCCCCCACGCTCCGTGCCACCGTGCAGGGCCCGGTTGCAGCCACGGGCCGGTGGAGCGGAGCTGGCGGCGTCCTCCCGGGAGCTCAGCACGGCGGCTGTAGCAGCAGTTCGTGTGAGCTGCCTGCCCCGGATGCCGGGTGTGGGAGGGATGTCGCTGAAAACGGGTAACCGCACGCGTTTTCTTGGCTTCCGTGCACCCCCGATCGCTCTTGTGGGATGATTAAGCACCGTATCTGCCAGTCTGCGGCAGGCGGAGTGTGTAACCAAAGTAGGGCATCTCGCTGAGAGAGAGCTGCTCTTGCTGCACGACGTTTGCACGGCGGCTTCCCCGCTGGATCCCGCTGCTATGCTCAGGAGGCTGTTCTGGGCAGGTCTCCGAGGCTGTTGGCCAGCTGACGTCTGCCTTCGGGTGTGCGCTCTCGGAAAGGGCGAACCTAGGATAGTGTGGTCCGTATTTCAGTTGATAAAAGGCTTTTGGGTGCTTACCAGCATGAAAAACACACAACTTGCTGAAAGAAATCCAGGTTGGAAGGTTTGGCTCATCTGGTTCTGTTTCTCTCTCGCTCCAGCTTGCGGTGGGAAAATGTCTATTAAAACTTCTGGTACCGCTGGTTTCCAGACAAAGGTCAGCTGGAATTGATTAGTTACTTGTGTTCTTTACTTTTATGCTAACAGTTTATAAATGTAGTGGTAGGTCTTTCACACCAGCTAAACAATTCTTATCTAAGCTGTATTTTTTCTATACACTATGATATTTATTTAATATTTATTTATATTACGGTATTTAACCTGAGTTTGGTTTATATTCAGGAAAATTCATAGAGAAGAGTTGAAGGTAGTTGGTACTTGTCTTGTATGCTGCCAGTGGTCTGTCTGTGAGCAGCAGACTACATCCACAGGTAACCATCAAGCTCTGAAGCACTAGAAGAGGGTTCAGTTAGTTCTCTGTGTGCGATAACTGGGATCCAGCATACTGCTGTCGTTTTGGTTTCTCCCAAAAAGCAGTCAGCACATGTGACGAAAACATGAGCAGCACTGTGTTCTCCTTGTAGATCGTAGATATCAGAATTATTCTTGATGCTGCTCTGTCTCTGAGGATGAAGCAGTTTGCTGATGTCATTTTCGGCTAATCTTCCTCCTCCTCCTCAGATTCCTGCCAAATGTACAACATAAGTACCTGCATAAATTTATCTCTTCTAATTTTTTTTTTTAATATAAATACCATTTATAGCTGATTCAAACCCATCACTTGTCTAGACTAGTTTTTGACTTTGAACCTTTGATACCTGACTAATAAAGTAAAACTCTTCAAATCTGTACTCTCTGAATTTGATTATATCCCACTACTGAGTGAGGGGGTGTTGTGAATAGAGCTCCAGTTTCACGACCTAAAATAGTCAGTTAACCTTACTGGAAACAAGTACCAAAACCACTAGCTGGAGACCAGTTTATATTTGCTCTTTCAGTGTTGATGTTAGCACGGACAGAGGACTCTTGTTAATTCTCTGGCATAGAGATCCAGGATGTAAACAACGATGATTAATGCTGCCGTGATCATGTAAACACTGAAAAGGCTTAGAATCTAGTGAGGGTGCTGCCTTGTTCTCCCATATTCACTACCGTGATCAGTCTAAGCGTGATAGATGCTAAACTGCCAGCAGCTTTGCATGTGGTTGATTTGGTATTACACCTCCTTCCCCCTCTCCCCAAAGCCAGGAAGGTGGCTTTTTTTTTTTTTCCCCAAGTCTTCTGCCTGCCTGCTCAGGTAAGCGTAGTAGCAAAGGATGTCTGTTTTCAGAGAGGATGCTCAAGCAGAACAGACATGTTGACTGCGCTGAGAGAGAACGTTAATAAATGCCAGTGAATGAGCTGGTTCTTGCCATGTGGTATCATCAGACCACACTAATAGCTACAGCTCTTCTGACTTAGCCGAGCTTTGTCCACTGCAATGATCACTGTAATACCCAAACTTTGCAGACTGACTTTTTGTTACATCCTTCTATATTCTCGCTTTTCTTTTTTTTTTCCAGTTTCATCTCCATCTCTGACCTACAGCATCAGCAGTGCGTTCCGTGCTGCAGCCACCTGACCTGGAGCACTAATGAATTCAAAGAATGGGCTCAGCAAGGAGAAGGTGCTTTACCCATGCAGAGCGCTTTGCCAAGGACTTACCTGATCTTGGTTGGCTACTTAACAGATGGAAGGCAAGAGAACAAAGAAAAGTTGGTAGATGGTTGCCTATACGTGAAAGACAATACTGGGATAATTCCATGTGAGGTATGTCCTCAGTCTGAAGGATTCTGTGCTTATTCCTGCTTCTGTGGCAGCGTCACAGACCACCAGGAGCTTCAAATTGTCTGCCAAAGTCTTTAGCGAGGGAAATAACACATCTATGTAACAGGCAGGAAAACAGCAAGCTCAGAACCTGGGGAGAGGACAGAACACATTCTCCTAGCAATGACAAACTTGACAAATATGGAAAAAAGAGACAGCCTAATGTACAGTTCTGTGAAATTCTCAACAGTACGAGGTGGCCTGGGAGACCTGGAGGTCATATTCCCCCCTCTATTTGTTAAATTCCAACTAGCGGAGCAGAAATAACTTTCTAGAGAGTTGTACTGGGTGTTCAGTGAGGCACTGATGACATGCTTTCAGGAAATAATAGCTTTCATGACAGTGGTGTTAAGTTAAAAGCTTTCTGAAGGTCATTGCAAGGGGAGGAGTCTAGATAAAAGGTAATCCCTGAGGGTTGTGCTATCCAAGGAGGTGAAGACTAGGAAAAGTTATATTGGTCTGAACTTCTAACTGAAAACACGAACAGAAAGCAGGTGAGAATTTTAGAAGAATAGTCTGAAAATAACTAAGCCTTGCAGTGAATTATCACCTTGCCGGGAGGGTGCGAGTATAACCCAGGAAATGCTAGCTGTAGAGCTCAGCACATCTGTTCCAGGTTTGCATCTGGAAGGACAAAAGAGTGGGCAGAAAACACTACTCTCATTTAGTAGTGAAGACCAGCAGTAGAAGAAATGTTTGTGATGTGCATGCAAGGGCAGATCAGTAATGAACATTGTAAGTAAGGCTGAGAAAACGTACTGTAACTTACCTCAAGCTTTATCTCATTATCTTTTGTCTTAGCTCTTGCATTTTGAACTTGAATGGCTGGAATCACTGTTCCTCTTCCCGAGCTGGTCATATATACCACAGACAGACCAGAGCGCCGCAGGGTATGTGGAGATCCTGGGGGATCCAGTGCCAGTAAATCTCCCAAAGGAAAGACCTTACAGCATTCCAGTCACCTACCCAGCATCAGCCGAGCCACTGCTTACGTCCAGGTAAGCACCCAGCATGCTCAGCTCCATCACAGCACTGTTCCTCTGCTTCGGTAGGTACCGTGAAGAGAGCACTTGGCTTAGGAAGAGCAAAATGGCGTTTCTGCATAACAAGTGGAAGCATAACAGTGAGTGGTGGAAGTAAAAGTTATATGATAAAGCTGCTTTTTATTAACTAGCTGTTTTCCAGGACTTTACTGGGAGTTTTTAATCTGCATTTTGACAAAACAAGATAAATTTTAATTATTTCTGGATGTATTTTGATACTACAGAAAGGACATGAGAACAAAGCGATGGTTCAACTTGCACTGAGGCTAAAAGGCGCTCTTTTGATTAGCACAACTTTTTTTTTTGAACCTACAGTGAACCAAAAGTATTATTGAAACTAAGTCTAGATTCTAATATGCAATTAATATACACCACCAGTCAAGTTCTTATCAGATTTCTGAGACAAAGGCACCAATTAAATGTCAGCTGACAAGAGTAACTGTTGTCTTTAGTGGGAATAATACAGTATGTGGAAATGTAGCCAATGGAATTGCAAATCTTATTCAAGTTGGTAATTTCAGGTTGCGCTAGATAATTTGTCATGGTTTAGTCCAGCTGGCAACTGAGCCCCACACGGCCACTCCCTCCCTCCTCCCTGCCTCAGGTGAGATGGAGAGGAGAAAATATAACAAAAGGTTCAAGGGCCGAGACAGGGACTGGGAGGGATCACTCACCAGTTATGGTTGCAGGCAAAACAGGCTCAACTTGGGAAAAAAAAAAATCAATTTAATTTGTTACCAGTCACATCAGAGAGGATAATGAGAAACAAACACAAATCTTAAAAAAACCTTTCCCCACCTCCTCCCTTCTTCCTGGGCTCAGCTTTGCTCCTGGTTTCTCTGCCTGCTGCCCCCAGGAGTGCAGGAGGACAGGGAATGGGGGTTGCAGTTAGTTCATCACATGTTGTTTCTGCTGCTTGCTCCTCCTCAGAGGAAGGACTCCTCACACTCTTCTCCTGCTCCAGCATGCGGTCCCTTCTCACAGGAGACAGTTCTTCATGAGCTTCTCCAAAGTGAGTCCTTCTCACAGGCTGCAGCTCTTCGTGAACTGCTCCGTGGGTCCCTCTCACGGGATGCAGTCCTTCACCCACAGACTGCTCCAGCATGGGCTTCCCATGGAGTCACGATCTTCAGGCACAGCCACCTGCTCTGGTGTGGGGTCCTCCACAGGCCGTGGGTGGGTCTCTGCTCCACCGTTAATCTTTGTGGGCTGCGGAGGGGCCACCTGCTGTCTCGCCACGGGCTGCAGGGGCATCTCAGCTCTGGCACATCTCCTCCCCCTCCTTCACTGACCTTGTTTCTCTGGCATCTCACTCCTCTTTCTGCTGCAGCCACGCCGGGCCCAGCAAGCCCTGGCAGACTCGGCAGGATGAGTTCCTCCCAGCAGGCTCCCTGGGAGCGGGGAGCTTCAAAGCGCTTCAAGCTGCTGCAAGCCGTGCCCCACCTGCGGCCAGGTGAGGGGCCGTGGCGTGGCATGAGGTCCTGCATGGAACAGGGTTTTTTTGTTCCTTCTTCAATATGTTTATCCCAGAGGCACTGACTGGCTCGGCCCTGGCCAAAGGTGGGTCCCGCTTGGAGCTGGGGAGACTTATGGCAGCTTCTTACAGGGGCCACCCCTGTAGCCCCTCCTCTGCTACCAAACCCCTGCCAAGCAAGCCCAATACATCATCTTTTATCTTCTTGAGTAAAGAATTCTTGATGTAAGTTAATAACAATAAAATGTCACTAGTCAGGCTGCTTTGGTTTCTTTTTAGTTTTCTTTTAATTGGGTTTATCTGCTTGTGAGAAACTTACTTTAAGCTAAAGTATTTGATTTAGCTCAACAGACCTTTCTACACAAGAAAACTATTTCAAGTTTAGACTCTCAGGCTTTGTACCTGACGAATTTTCCATGTTCCTTCTTTAAAAATGTTAGCAATAAAGTGCTGGTACTAGTGTGTGTGGATGTCCTGGTACTTCTTTTTTAAAAAGTCATAAAGTTAAATAATTGTTTAGATGTTTTAGAATCAAGAATTTGTTTGTTTAGAGTAAGTGGGATGGTTATATTCAAGTCCAGTAGGAGCTGAAATGAAAATGACAAATGAAATGACAAACATTTTTTTGTTTGAAATAAAGGGGTTTGAGTTGGTTTTGGTTTTTTTTGTTTTTCATTGTTTGAAATGAAAGTTCGAAATGACAAACAGAAATTACTAAAGAAATGTTGCCTCTCTCTCTCTCTCATCTGCTTTCAGTTTTGCTGCTTTTCCATCCTGTGCCAAGTTTGTTAGGCAGACTCCATTGTTGCTTTCAGGCCCCTCGTGTTTATAGGCTTAGAGCTTCCAGTGTCACATTCCATGGATCTACAAAGCCGAGTTCTGTTTCTTAATGAAGAATTGTTTATGACTTTATTTTCCCTTTTGACCTATAATTAACTTCTCATTTGTAGTAAAGCTTTTTTATAATCTGGCTTTTGTCATGGAACATGTGAATTCGTTTAACAAAACTCTGCTGTCTTCAAATATTAAGGTTGTTTTTTTTAAATGTTAAAGGGATTTAGTATGTAAAAGTTAAAGTAAGAATTTTGTAGCCAAATATTGTTTTGAAAACCTGAGAGATGGTCCATATTACCTTGTTGGACCCTTTATTTCCAGAAAGGGCATGCTGCATATTTATTTTGCTTTTGAGATGCTTTTGAGTTGTTCTTTCATCTCTGATTTCCTTTGCCTCCCCGATTGCCCTCAAGGATTCCATGTAAGAAGAGATCAAAGCTCACTGTGGCAGGTGAATTGGCCAGACTTGGGCCTCTCCTTTGTATTCGCCACAAGACGTTCTTCTTTCTGTTTCTGAAGTGCTTCACCTCAGCTCTTTGGGTCCCTGTGCTGGTGCAGGTAAGTCCTTGGAATTTTGCTCACAAATTCACCATGTGTATCTGTGTACGTACTAGTTGATTAATTCTTGAATCATGCCCTTGACTTCCTGGTTTGATTTATTCTTCCTTTTACTAGTGATTCTCTCCCCTTTTTGTATTCCACGCAGCCTATAACAATCCTTGTATGTAAGAAGTCTAGTTCTGTGCCCCACAGAAACACAGCTCTCCTCCCTCGTGCAGTTGTACTGTCCCTGCACGTCTTGCAGATACCACCCTTTTGCTAAGAGTTTGAGCTGGTCCTCTCAAAGGAAAAGTTTTTTTGGGGTGAGGTTATCAGAGTTGGTAAGAATTTTTTTCCAGTGCAGGAGATGCTGATGTTGCTTTTGGTTTCTCTGCTCTAGAAGCCCAACCAGCTGGCGTGGCATCATAGCCTCCGGTTGGGTCACAGGTACACAATAACGGGCCTGAGTATATCCAGCCTGAAGAAATCTGGACAAAGGATGTTCGTCACCAGTGTTTCTTCCTGCGTTCTGCCCTACCATGCAGAGCAAGTGAGGGAGCAGCCACTGGACAGTGTGTCACAAGGAGAATCCACTCAGTCTTCTTCCCTTGAGACTGCTGAGCAGCTCAGTGATTCCTTGGAGCTGGGAATTGAAGAGGAGAGGCAAGGATCAACCAAAGAGTCCAAGATCATCTCATATGTGGTAAGGGTTTGTATGGTTAGCCTTCACCCACTCGTGCGCTAGGGTTTCAGCTCCTGGCCTGCAAGGTCTCACTTTCATCGTTAATTTACTTCCTTATTGCGCAGACCTATGAGTCTCTTGAGTTCTGGGACTCTCTACACTCCTGTAACTTTGTTTGCTTTCTATTTAGGGAACTGTCACCAAAATACTCAATGTCCAAGCTGGTCTCTTTTTACTGGATAACAAAGTCTGCTTGTGCCTTGCTTACCAGCAGATGTTGAACTCTGCACGGGGGCTCCGCCCAGGAGCATGTGTGGAGGTAAGTTGTGAGACTTACAAGGCATAAAGCATTCGGTGGAAAAGACTCAGGCACCAGGGGTGGCTCGTGAGCGTGTGGGTCAACAGAAGACTGTGGGAACATTGGTATTATTTCAACAAGTATCTGGAACAAAATTGGGGATCTTGCTGTCTAGGCTTGGTCATGAGAATCGAAATGATATTTATCTGGGTCCTTCCTAAGCCATGCCAGGTCCTTCAGGCCCATTGGGTTTATAGACAATCCAGTAGAGCGACAAAGGATTTAGGGTGGGGTGATGGTTTTGAAGAACAGTGGCAGATTGGCCATCTCCTCTCTTAAGTTGTACGTCTGTGTATCTCAGCTCGTCGATGTCCACCTCCTGCAGAAGCCTTTGGTATCTTTCCCTTTCGTTGTACTTGGTGCTTGCCTGAGCAGCACTGTTGTGCTGAAGAGTTTTTCAAGGCTCAGCACTCCCTACCAGCCACCAGCCTCTTCAGGAAATCTCTACTTGCAGCTGCTCTTCCGCTACAATCTTGGTATGCCGCTCTACCTCTGGCTGGTGAGCCTCCTGGAGACATTTGAGGAGAGGTGAGAACAGTTCTTCTGAAGTCAGGATACGCGTAGATGTCCTTTGTAGGCTACCTGGGCGTCTTCTAGAACAAATGGTCACAAAATTGCTGTGCTTGGATACTAATAGCAGCAGCAATTGCTTCTGGTTTACCGACTTAAATAAGCCATTTGCCTAGATTTCACATCTGCAGCACTCCAGAGTGTGTGCTCACACGCTCCTGCCGAGGAAGTTTTGTCCTGAAATATGGAAGCGCTGTGGGGATGTGTGCCCGCCAGTGCGGTTTGCTTGGCAAGTCAAGGTGGGCACTGAGGCTGGAGCTGGAAACTGCTGCTACAGGCAGATCGCAGCTGATAGAAAGGCTCTTGTATCCTGGCTCCTCGCACTTCTGGATATTCTGAGTGTTGCCAGTAGTGTGACCATTCGTTTGAGAGCCTCCATCTTAGCAGATTTTCCCACACATGCTTATCTCTGGGTGTTCCGGATGGCTTCCTGCTCCGGCAGCTACACTCTGTTCACCTGAGAGCTGTGGGCCAGTTTCTGGGCTTACTTCTGGGTTCTGTTAGTGAAAATATGTGTTTGTTCTGAAATGGTTATGGTTGATCACTGTAACTGCTGCCTTGGGCTTTAAAAGCTAAAACATGTATATTTAACCTCAGGCAGTCAGGTAGCAGTTTACAGAGTGCTCAGTCTTCCTGTGCTTTACTGGCACTGTGGAATTTTTACCATGCTTTCCAATAAAACAGCTTCAGTTTTGCCACAGGAATGATGCTAGCTGTAAGGTTCAGTTTTCATTAGCTTTTTCACTTTGTTTAAATGTGACTGCTAAGTCCTGCTCCTGCTTGCAAGTTGTTCCAGTGAGTTAGTTCCTATCTCTTTCTATTTGCTTTCACTTTCTGTTAAGTCTTTTTTTGACTGGCAGTGTGATCACTTCCTGGCATTCAAAAGCAGTGAGCCAGACTTCTGAAAGGAATGCAACACAAGGAAAATATTGGAACAAGAGCAATCTGTGATTGTTTCTGTCTAGTGATTTTTGCATCCTTGAAGCCAAGTGTACCTAACATGAGGAATCACATCAAGCTTAGCCAAAATGCACGGAGGTTCATTTGTGTGACTTAGAGGAAGATTATTTTGGGTGGACTTCTTGGCTGCTTGAGTTTTGAGATTTTGCCAGTCTGCCCATTTCTGTGTATTTTCCTGTTCCTTGTCTGCTTGCCTGACATAAATCTGACCACCATTAAACCCTCCTGTTTTTTAATCATGTCATGTTCTTTTTGCACTCTCCTTAGTTCTTGTCCTACACGGCGCGTTCACTTGTAACAAGCAGAAAGAATCCCTGACTTACATGCAAAAAAGAGGTGAGGATTGCTAATGTTTCTAACTGCCCTAATTTTTTTCAGGTTTTCTTGTTTCTTTGGGCGCCGTCGACTATTGCTTAGGTCTACGCACCGAAACCATGGAGCTGCTGGGAAGTTCCTTGTCCCCCTTCTGCAAGCTGTGGTGCCAGATAGAGAGGAAGCAAGAGATATTTACAATGAAATCCTAGCAAAAATACACCAGTGTCCCCTGCAGAAAGTGAGTAAATGCTCTGTGAGCTGTTCCCTGTTTGTCTGATGGGAAGAAACTCGTGTGTTTTATTCTTTCTTTCTTTTTCCATAGTATTTGACCCTGAACCCCCCGTGCCAGGCGCCATCTCTGTCTGCAGTTTGCCGTGTGGCGGAACAGAAGAGCTGGGAAGGCTTCAGTCCATCACAGCTGCTTTCCCGCTTGGAAGCCCAGCACATGGGCACCCAGGAGCTGAATCGCAGGCTGGCCTGGTCCTACTGCACGCTCTCAGCAGGAAGTTTCCAGCCCCGACTGGTAAGCGCCTAGTTCCCTTTGTCTGTGCCTTGAGAGTTCCTGGTGCTCCCCATGCCTTCCAGCACCCCACATGATGCATGCCTGTTCCTCCTGTTGGAGAATGACACTGCTTTTCTCACCTGTGGTGTGTCGAACACAGGCTGAATTTGGGCTGCTGGTGTACACGCTTTGATTTATGGCCTTCAAGGTGGGAAGTGTTTGATGCTCTTTGCAGCTTCCTTTCTGTTGCAGATACTACTGGGTGTGCTTAGAGTCTCCTCCAGGAGCAGTTCCCTCCAGCTGCAGGATGGGAGCAGCACGCTTCCCTGCGTGATATCCCATAAGGATGGCAGCCCCTTTGCCAATACTGCTCTCATAGGTACGTCCCACTATGCTGAACCTGGAGGTGCTGGGCTTTTGCTGTTCTGCCATCCAACTTGTTGTGGTTTAACCCGGCCGACAAATAAACGCTACGCAGCCGCTCGCTCACCCTTGCCCACCCCTGGGGAATGGGGAAGAGAATTAAAGGGGAAAAAGGAAGGAGACCTGTGGGTTGAGATAAGAACAACCTAATAATATAAAATTACAAGCAACAATGATAAAATAATACTAATATATACAAACAAGTGATGCACAGTGTAATTGCTCACTACCTGGTGACCAATGCCTGTCCCATCCTGGTGAGCAATCCCGACACTGCAATCTTGAATGGGCGAGAAGCCTGAAATGAGAATATGAGAGAGAGAGAACTCCGAGAGTCCAAGAGAGAGCGCCCTCGGAAGCAAAAGAATCCCAAACTTCCCAGTCTACCCTCGTCTGTCTACTGGGCATGACGCTGCATGATAGGGAATACTCAATCAGCCAATTTAGCCCTCAATCCTAAATCTAAGTTCAAACCATAAGAGGAGTTGTGGGCCCTTTGTCCCAGCCGTGCCCCCCCTCAGCCTGTTGTGCTCCTGCACACTGGCAAGAATACAAAGCTGAAAGGTCCTTGGTGTCTCAGCACCAACTATAAACATCAGTGTGCTGTCAACATTCTTCTCATAGCGAATCCCATACTAAATCCAAAACACAGAGCTCTCCTAGCTGCTAAAAAGAAAAGCTAATTCTGTCCCAGTCAAAACCACACACAACTTCAAAACAATGAAGACAAGACTTGGTAGGGAGATGCTGAACTGTCACTGCCAGGTCTCGTGACTTTAAAATGAGGAAACTGAGCTTACTGTTTTCATTTTCTCTTCTTATTAGCTCAGTTCCTTTCTCTGATGTGTTTGCAGGATCGCTCTTGCAGGTGGAAAACTTCCAGCTTGTAGTGGAGAGATTCCTTCAGACTGATTTTCCCTCCTGGCAGCAGCTGGAAAATCTGGAGCATGTAAGGGAGAAAAAAAACAGGTGAGTCCCTTTATTCAATGCTTAAGTAAAATCATCACTCTCCAGTTCCACAACTATTTTGGACTATGGTAAAGCTACTTGTCAGCATAGTATTCCAGTGCCAAAGCAACTGTCCTTTGGTATTTGCAGGACAGGAGATCTTTATTAGCAATAGACCCACCATCTCCGTCTTGTTCAGAATACAACCAGCATGGTAGCTACTTCACCCTTTCCTTCTGCTCCTGCTGAATACCTGCAGGGCACTCACCAGAAGTTCTTTTCCCAGATAACTGTTTGTTTCAGACAGCCACCTGGCAGGAGCAAGGAGTTTCACTGCTACCATTTATCATTTCAGCATCTATGTGCAGTTCTACTTTGAGGATGTTCAAGTTCTCCATGCTGCTGAAGGCTTTAGGAGTGGAAACAGCTCCTCTTCGAGGAAGAAGGATGATGGCAGCTTAACATCTGAGCTGGAAACCCCAGAGGCCAAAATGCTGAAGTTGGAGGATCCCAAGCCAGACACTCACCGAGATGAGAGCTGTCAGAAGGGCCAGAGCAGTGCTACAGGAACGGGCTGTGTATCTCGCCTGTTCTTGGTTACCCAGAAAGAGGGACTTATGTTACGCAATTACCAACTACCCAGGGAAGAAGATGGAGAAGGACAGGAGCTGCAGCGCAGTTTCCAAGCCACAGTGCTGTGGCTGGGCAAACCTCAGCTCTGGAGCCACCCCAGAGAAACTGGGAGTCTACCAGAGCTGGAGGAGACGAGCTGTGATGGAGAAGAAGTCATGACTCAGCAAGAAGTGAGGCTGAAGGCAGCTTTAGGGGGTGGTTTGATAAGTCTGGGAGCTGGCTCCTCAGGGAACTTGTGTGATCTAGATTCCTGATCAATGGGAGAGTGATTTTTGCCTTGCTTGTCTTTGATGGTGCTAACCTTACTTCTTGAGCAAGACATCCTCTGCTGGGTTTGCTCTCTTCTTGCTGTATGTTTAATTTCCTACCTTTTTCCTAACACTTCTCATCACCTTTTCTCTCTCTCCTTCCCTCCCCTCCCCTGCCAGGCATTGCTGCTCTTTATGGGGAAGTCTCTCCGATGGTTTCCATTTCTGCACCCAGATGGGCTGTATCGCTTCATTGTGCCCCACTGCTCGGTAAGAGAGAGGTTGGCTTGCTGTTTCCTGTTGGAGACTTTTTACTGAACTGCATGTGGGAGTTGAGGAGTCAGAGGGTGACTAAGCTTTTTTCGAGGCTTGGAATTCCCATCCATCTTGCCAAGGAACTGCTTCTGTTCTGTGTTTGGTTAAAATTCTCGGAGCTCTGAGTTTAGCGGATTTTTTTTCTTTTTTTTTTTTTTCTTTAAAGCATCATTCTTCAGGGGCATTTCTTTCCTGTATAGCTTTCATCTCCTTCCTTTAATAATCTTTTTTCTTGCCTTTTCCCTCTTTTCTCAGGACTTGGAAGTGTTTGATAAGCTCTGTTTTCCACCTGTGCCAGTAAAGTTCCTGAGCAGGTCATCCTGCCCCCTGTGCCTGCCAGTCCAAGACACCTGGCACTTACAGCACGAGACGTGGATCTCCTGTCTGACTGAGCGCCAGGTATGCGGTGCCTTATTGCTCTGGGATTTCACGAGCAGCTTGTAGATCTCTCCAGAACCAGCTCAGAAAACTATCTAGACAGAATGTCTTGTTCCTGAGACCACTCTGCTCTAAGCTCCATCAGAGGCTGCTGCTGGGCCTCAGAATTCATCTGGGGAGGAAGCATTGGTTGCTTGACGTAGCTCTAATGGTGCAGAGCTTGTCTTTGCTGCTCTGGCCGGGACGGCTACAAACTGCAATCCTTCTCAGTCTGTGTCTCCCCCGCTTCTAGCTGGCAGCCAGGTCGGTGCTGACAGGCGTGGACCAGAGAATTTCCTCCATTCCAGAAATACTCAGCAACAGGTATGTTGGTCTGCTCCAGATTAGGTGTGACTGTATCTTAGGAAATGGGTTTGTATTCGTCTTTCTTGGAGACTGTACTTTGTCAAACAGCTGATAATATGAATTATCCACCCCAGGAGTACGGTTTGGAAATCTTCCTCTGTGCAGGTAGTGCAGACTGACTCTGTCCTGTTTATCAAAGCTAAAGTGATTGCAGGTGACAAGGCTGCAAAATGGTGTCCAGAAAAAGTTTGATCTACTACTGGTGTGGACTAGGTCCCAAAGGTCTCTACTCAATTTGTGTCAGAAGTGGAAACAGGTGCAGCAGGGAAAAGGAGGCTGAATGTGTGAGATTTTGGTTGTTTTTTGATTGGTTTAGCGTAACTTGCTCAAAAAAATACTGTGGTTAGAGGCTTTTCTGTCCGAAGCATGTTTAATCTGGAGTGATAAGCATGCACGCTAAAATCTTCACCAGTGCCTTGTGGTAAACTGAGTTTTTCTTTGCTTGGCTTCTTCCTCTAAGAAAAACAATCAGGAGTTAAGCAGGTAGGAAGGCTGTAATGCCCATCTCTTTTTTTTTTTTTTTTTTTTTCCTCCTTCACTGATGAGCCTGAAGAAGCAGAAAGGGGCCTCTTGTCCCTTGGTGGGTAGGCTGCAGCAAGCTGCCCTCAATCCAGTAGCTCAGGTGCTCAAGGGCAGGTTCCCCTGAACCCACCAGGCTCAGGCAATAGCACTTCGCCCTGTCCTTAGTGGCAACCTTGAAGTTAGGCCTTCTGCTGCTCCCTTTGTCTTCAGGCAGGACGGAAATCCTGCTCTGCTCTCAGTTTCACAGGTTCCCTTGTTACGTTCTCTGGTGAGATAGTGGAGAGGACCTTGTGTGCCTCTCCCAAGAACGAGAAGCCGTCTGTGACTCTCGGCCCTCGGAAGCAAAAAGGTAAGATTGTGACAGCCTGTCAGGTAACAGCAGATTGACTCTTGCTTCTTTCTGTCTCGGAGAGCCCGTGCGCCTGGCTAACTGTGCTCCTCTGGCCGAGAACAGTGGAAGCGTGCCAGGATGTTACAGCCCATTGCACATCAGAGGGCTGGGCAGCTGTACGCTGCGTGTATGCTGGGGATAGGAATGGGAATGCCCTACCTGGAAAACAGGTGAGGTGGAGCAGCAATAGCCTCGCTGTGATGGGAGGGAAAACACCTCTGGCAGGTCCAGCTGAGCGACAGACCGCGCTACCTGTGTGCCTGAGCTCATGGTGTGCGTG
Organism: Tauraco erythrolophus; assembly: GCF_009769465.1. Classification (NCBI taxonomy): domain Eukaryota; kingdom Metazoa; phylum Chordata; class Aves; order Musophagiformes; family Musophagidae; genus Tauraco; species Tauraco erythrolophus. The sequence goes on from NC_141465.1 coordinate 65,351, forward strand.
GCTCCGTGCCTCCTCAGGCAGCCTGCTCGCCAGGGATCACAGCGTGAAGCTCAGCGTCTCAGTTGCTCCAGGCTCCCCCGGTGTGGTGGACGTTTACATTGCTGCTGCCTCTCTGCAGCACCTCTGGGGTTTGCTGCCTGGAGCCAAGATCCTCTTGCAGAACTTGGAACGCAAAATCTCCAGGTACGCTCCTGTCTTTAGAGCCCTGATCTAGGCCACAGCTCTGACCTTTCTTATTGTCTTTGAAACCATCTTTAATCTCTCCTCTCATGTGGACGTTCCTCAACCCTTGTCCATACCTTCGTGTCTCCCAGTCCCTTGCTACAAATGATTTTCCTACCATGTTACAGATGAAGACTAGCACATGCCAAGAAACCTGACCGGTTTGGTTTCTATAAACTCTTTCTGACACTTACTCTTTCATGTTGCAGATTCCATAATGTTTATTGCACATACATTGCCTCCAGCTGTGTGAGCATCCTATCTCTGCCAGCCTCTCACCTACCATTCCCTTCAAGGTGAGTCCAGGGTCTCTTTCCACCTTACAGTGTCCCAAGAAGGGTTTCTATGTTCCAAGCTTCTCACTTTCCTATTTCTTCTAGCCCCGCAGGAGAAGCCTCATCCCCCTCACTAGTGTTTCTATCCAACTTGCAATCTCACGTGCAACAGCTGCCCCGGGCACGGATTTTATGCCACTTGTCCTGTGTACTGACTCTGTCCCTGCAATGGGTTTGCTCACTTTGCAGCAGCATCTTCAAAGAGGTATTCAAGCTCCCACAGAGATAATTTGTGAGGATCCTTGCAGATTTTCTACTCTGACACATCCTCTGCTACCATATAGAGGAAATAAGAGTTCCTATCCCAATTCCAAACCTCTTTTTCCAGTGTCTGAAAAGGACTTGCTTATTAGAAAGTCACCAAAGTGACAACTGATTGAAAGTATGCACCTGCTATTGGGCAGGCTGGGAGTGAAGTGAGGGCATTCAGAAGGAGAATCCTACTCCATTAATGCTTCGCTTTTCCAATGTTCACTGCTGTTGGGGTTCAGCACCTTGCAGCAGGTGATTCTTCTCCCCATACAAAGTGTCTTCCCAAGACACTCACTGGAAATGCAGTGAAGTTCTTTAATCCTTTGCATACTTAATTAGGGGAGGGTTAAAAGAAGCAGCGGCCTTTCCCCTTCCCTCTCTTACACCCACCTGTCCATAGCTGTAGCTTTACTCTTCCCTCAGGGGAGGTGCACTCAACGCAGTCCACCGTGTCCATCACACATAGGAGTGAGCCAAGCCAGTGCACGGTAAGCGCTGTAGGGACCAGGTACGGGGAGAAGTGGGTAGGAGGGAACAAATTACACCCCAGAGAGGAGGGGGAAATCAAGGATGGGATGTGGATGGAGTAGCAAAGATAGAAGTTCGAGTTGTGATGTCTTCCTAGATGTGAACAAACCTCCCTCTCTCTTTATGTCTGGGACGTGCCCGTGTGCAGGAGCTGGGCGTTGTCCTGACCTCCCTCCGCATCCTTTGTCTGCCCGCTCTCTCCATAGGGTGCTGGTGGAGGATGGAACGGGTGAAGCTTTAGTGCTGTGCAGGAACCAGCACGTGGCAGCAATGCTGGGCCTGAGGCTCCTGGATTGGGAAGCTCTGCAGAACTGTGTGCAGAGCAGGGGCAGAGTGTCCATTCAGCACGGGGAAGCTACTGGCACAGGGGTAAGTGGGTTATTCTGGTAGCAATCGCAGCATGCTGGGCTTGAGCCTCAGCTGGACTGGATTTCCCTTTGCTGTGGGTGTTCTGGTAGCTCCTTGCTTCCTTCTGCACGTTCACTGGCAACACACCCTTTCCTTCCTCAGTGTGTAGAGGAACCCGAAGATTTCGTTGCTTGCTACCTAAGGAGCCTGTGCAGGAGCCCTCTCATCTGTCGCCCTATCCTGCTGGATTTCAGCCTAGACAGGAAGCCCTCCAAGATCCTGCAGCCTGGTAAGCAAGCATTGCTGGCTTTTGTAATAGTTAGCGTGGGAGGGAAGGGAGGAACCACCTCCCCAGGCTGGGGAAGGAGAGCTGCCTTCCCGGCCCATAGAGCAAGATCTTTTCCATGGAATTGTCAATTCTGTACTGTAGAGCTAAGAGATGTGTCTTAGCAGAACCATGATTACAAAAATGCAGAAATAACATTATAAAAGTCGCTATATACAACAATGTTATACGTTAATTTTTCTACTTCACACAGAAGCATAAAGGTAGTATTGAATTGTCCTTGTAGCTGTGGTGAACAACATGGAGCTTCTCTGTTCAAATTCTAGATACGGTTCCAGGAAAATATATCAGCTAAACAACCGGGATAGTAATTGTTCTGAGGTGTCACTGAGGGAGGAGGTGGGGGTTGTATATATGGGTGGTGGTGGTGGGACAGAACGTTTAATTAGCATGCCCCAATATTAAGGTACAGGTTTCTTTCTGTGGGGTGCCTCTCCCACATAAAACTTTCTCTGTTTTAGAGCAAGGTTCTCTAGCCCTTGGATGGGATGGGAATCTGGCCAGCCAGAGCTACTGTACAGACCTCTCAAATCAAGGGGGGGTTGACTTTAGACAGGGCAGCAGGTAGAGTTAAGATGAGGCCTGAAAATCCTCACCACAGCCACAGAGTTTAAAGCATTGAAAAGTCTTGAATTGATGGGTGCTGATGTCTGAGCTCACGCCGCCACAACTGTGCAGTTGCTGTGTTAAGGGGACGTTCTTCTTAGCTGCTGAGTATGAGTGCAGGTGCTGCAGGGGTTGATTTGCTGAGCTCACCAGGGGATGCTCTGCTGTGGAGATGTTGTCCTGTAACGCTGTCTGTAAGGCCAGGCTGCTGGCAGGGAGAAAAGATACAAAGCCCAGTGCATCAGCTCTGTGAGCAGCACAGTTCACAGCGTTTCACAGTGTAAAATGTCTGTTTCCTCCGCGCTGGCGGGATGCTGGCCAAATGTATTCATCTGCTTACATCCTGGGTTCATTAACCATGCTGTCCTTTGAGGTTTAGCAGATGTCAAGCAGCTGCTGCAAGACCTTCCCTCCCCCTGCAACTGCTCCAGCTGTGTGCCAGAACAGAGCAGGAGCCCTGTACTGAGTTGTTACAGGTTCTGTCTTTCCCCTTCAGTGCCGCTGCAGCTGAGAAATTTTCATTGTGGTGAAGTGGAGTTTGTGTCGCAAGTGGGACCTCGGCCGAGCCTGCTGTGCCTGAACGTGGAGGAAGTGGAACAAGACACCTTAAGCTACCTGAACAGCGAGAGGATTAGGAGGACAACTAGTCACTGCCAAGTGGGAGCCACTGCTTAACACCTCTCCTAGTGGGAGAGGAATTATAGGAACACCTACTGGGACTGGGAGCTTTTTTTAGTCTCCTTTCCAGTGGGAGCACAGGCCTGTGAGCACAGGGTGAAGGGTGCAATCAAGAAGCTGCTGCGACTTGTGGAATTCCTGAATGGTCATTCTGGACCGTTGCCACCAGCGATACTGGGCAATGTTTTGGAAGAGAGCTGTTCAATGCTTTGGTCTTAGAGCACACAATGTGTGTATTTTATGTGGTAGTATCTACTAAATAAAGCTACTAAAATACAGTTTAAATAACACTGTATCTACTTTAGTATTAGGGTTTAATTTATTTATTTATTTATTATTTATTTACTAAAATACAGTATTAAATAATACTGTATCTACTTTAGTATGGGGAATGAGGCAAAACGTAGATCCTTGTTTATGAGCCAGAGCCAGGAATTTCACACTGTCTTCGTGTGAAACTGTACAATTGCCACAAGGGATAGTATTCTTAACCCAATTAAAAGCATAATTTTAATAATTTCAAAGCATTTAGAATCATAGAATGGTTTGGGTTGGAAGGGACTTCAAAGATCATCCAGTTCCAACCCCCCTGCCATGGGCAGGGACACCCTCCACTACACCAGGTTGCTCAAAGCCTCATCCAACCTGGCCTGGAACACTGCCAGGGATGGGGCAGCCACTGCTCCTCTGGGCAACCTGTGCCAGTGCCTCGCCACTCTCAATGTAAAAAATTTCTTCTTATATCTAACCTAAATCTCCCCTCTTTCAGTTTAAAGCCATTGCCCCGTGTCCTGTCACTACACACCCTTGTCCAAAGCCCCTCTCCAGCTTTCCTGTAGCCCCTTTAGGCACTGGAAGGTGCTGGAAGGTCTCCCTGGATCCTTCTCTTCTCCAGGCTGAACAGCCCCAACCCTCTCAGCCTGTCTCCATAGCAGAGGTGCTCCAGCCCTCTGATCATCTTCATGGCCTCCTCTGAGCATTTTTTTTCTCCAAGAGAGAAGGAAGTGAATATGTTACTGTTTAGTACACACTAAATCGTGGTACTAAAGCACAGGCCCATATGGGCATTGTTTTGCAGCTCAAACAGTGTCCTGGACAGCATGTGGGGCTGGTAACAAGAGGCAGGCAGTGAGCTGTGATACAGACTCACAACATGCTACAGGCTCGACCCCTGTTCCTGGTTAGGAAGGGGATGACTGCAGTGGCACCTGCCAGTCTCCATGGTGGCATGGCAGACTGACCAATACATCACCATTTGAAGAGATTCCCTTCCACTTGCAGTGATGACCGAGTGTACTGCACTTGCTTTGGGCAAAATAACATCCAGCTCCTTCGTCATGTGCTGGAGGCGAGTAAATTCCACATAAAATTTCCTCCCCGCCTTACTCAGCGCGTAGTGCTGACAGCTGTTTGAACAGCTACTCCGTTCGTTTGTTCAGCGTCCCCCCTGCCCTTCCTCCTCACTTCGAGCTTTATGTTCAACTTCAGGTGCTGGGTTTACTTTACACATGCTCAATATCTTTGCTCTCAAGACCTTCTGGCTGCTTCTAAGACCAAAGCATGAGCGGCACAAGACCTGGCAGATGCTATCGTTTGACAAAGTTCTGCGAGTCCATCCTAAAAGAGGTGCAGACCTTTGCTCTAAGCTGTTTTGGCGACAAGTTTTGCTGTGACGGTCTTTTTTTCTGCAGGTGCTTTCTGCAAAATGGTAAAGATTTTGCTAAAGCTCACCCCCACCCTCCTCAAAGAAAACAAAACAAAACCAAAATAAACTATCTCAGTCTGAGGAAAATGTTGACTGTAAGATAAAAGAGATCAAAATCTGATTGAAAAGTGCGACTGAAAGTAGTCGTGTAATATGAATAGCGTAGTAACAGACAGTGCTACAGAAATGATAGGAAGTGCCAGATAACAGAGACTTATTTAAAAGCAAAAAAAGGCAAATTTGTTTCTATATCTATATGCTTAATAACTCTGTTTACTTCTTAATTTGAACTTTCCAGTAGAAAGTCTTACTAGTCTCCCTCTTTTCCTCACTATGTTTGTTAGTCTTCCGTCTGCTGCCACAGTTACTACTCGCCCATTCCTCTCATTTCGTATTAGAAATGCAGTCCTCAGTCCTCAGGGAGACAGAGCTATGGGTACACTGTTTGCCTTTGCCAGCTTGAAGACCTAACACTTATTCCAAGCCTGTTGGCCGTTCCCTAATCCATCAGTGGTTTGCCATTCATAACATCTTTTTCAGGAGTTTGATTATAGTCTTCTGAGAAGACTGAGTAGATTAACTGGCTCTATTATTTACAGTTCTATCAGTACATTTAGAGAACCACAAGACATGAGACTGATTAATCAAATCTGTCTGAAGGGAATTAAGATTTCCTTGCTTTTAGTACTCTGACCGGTTCTCAGATGTATTGCAGGAAACCCTTTTCCTGTTTGTCTCAGCTTCTACCTATGATCAGAATTCTGGTCGCTGGGTTACTTCAGACAAGAGAACATATCTCATTCCTGTGATCAGAGTTTCTCCTTTATTTATGTAACTCCCCTTATTGCGTTCCTTGCTCTCTTTCTGAAGCTAAACAAAGGATCCTGTTGTGGGCATGGGTAAGAAATAATAATACAAGAGAGAAGTCAGCTGGTTTCATGCTTGTGCTACTGCACGCTCTGGAACTGACAGGAGCTCTTCAAGAGGGAGGAAGGCATGAAGCATGTCCTGCCATCAGGGTATCTGTAGTAACTGCTCTGTGTAGAAAGACAGAGATGTTCCTTTTAGCTGATTTTTTGTAGCTCTTCACTCATCACCAGTTCACCTCCAGAGCTTACCACCCGAAGGCAAAGCTGATGGCCAAAGGCAGTTGTCCGGTGCTTCGACTGGCTACAGCCCCCCTTATTCCACGTGTAGGTGGGTTTGCTCAGGCTGGCAGCTCCCTCTAGCCCTGTTCAAGGTATCCCTAGTAGCTATTATTTACTGAAGATACTGCACTGTGCAGTGGAGTTGTCTTCAGTAAAGCAGGAGCAAGCAAGGCTTGTATTGTAGCAGGCCTCATGGGGAGGGAGAGAAAGAAGTCCAAGCTGCCTTGCAGCCATGAACTGTTGCCGAGGTTCTGAAGGTGCTCAGAGCAGGAAGCAAGATGTCTTATCTTTTCGGGCAGAGAGAAGGTTGAGGAGGGAAGGAAAAGAGAATGAGGGGACAAGTAAGAGATGACAATCAGTGACCTAAGAGAAGAATTTCTAAAGTTGCAGAAAGTGATGGGAGAAGCCAGGAGGGAGGCACAAGCCATGCGTCCCACCTAAAGCTGGGGATGAGGAAAGGATGGGGACAGGGGAAAGACATGCCCTCCCATTCTGCCATCCTTGAGATAAGTCTGCTGCTGTAACAAAACTCAGAAAGAGAGTCTACATATACTAATACCAAGCTTATATACTTATGAGTTTGCCTTTCCAAGCTTACCTCCATGTCCAGCAATGTTTCTGATTGTTTTATAGCAGCTCTATATCGACAGCAGATACAGGGGAAGCAGAAGCATCCAGTGACAGGCTGGAAGGGAGGAGGACACTGACTCCGCATTCGGGTTCACCAGCTGCAAGTCGGTCCTCCTTGTAATGCTGAAATCTGTAGCAGAAGGATAGTGAGAGGCTAACAGAATGAGGAACACAGCAGAGAAGGCCAAATAAGCGTGTGTATTTATTCCCACCCATTTTTCTGAATGTCAATAAAGATAGACCCTGCCTCTTGTGCTGAAAACCCACTGTAATGAAACCCTTGCTGTAGAAGAGCTATGACACTTCTCATGTAGAACAGAAGATATCCAGGCTTTCTGGAAAGTTTGCTTTCCTGTCAGTAAGGTGCCATTTTAAACAAAGGGAGTGGGCTGGAGTCAGGGAGATTGTCATTGGTAACGGCTAAAGGGGCCTGCTGGTTTGGTATACAAAAGGGATCTAAGCTGAACTGGCTAAAGAAAGTGTCAAAAGTTGGGGTGATTTGTTGGTTGGTTTGGTTTTGGTTAACATTCATGGAATACATTCTTTTGAAATGTGTCCTTCCCTACTTCCCATTCCCTGGCGGTTCTGTCCCTGTGCCAAGGGAAAAATTGCTGCCACGAGAAACATCTGTAATAGCAGGACCAAACACAGACCCTTTCCTTCATCCCAGGGACAGAGAGAGGCTTGGGTTAACCATGCATTTCTGTCCTTTCCTTGACTGAACCTGTTCACTGACCCAGGGCAGGCGGTGCAGCAGGAACCCCCCCCTGCACACAGGTGCATTGTTTAAACTCCCTTCTGCCCCGTGCCTGTGGTCTCTGGCGGGTGCTAAACCCCACCTGTCACTTTGACGTTGCCTGTAGCCTTGGCAATGCTGTTTTCAATCACGCAGGTGTAGGTGGCGTTAGCAGTAATGTTGTGCAGAGAAGAAACCACTTTCAGAGTGATGTTTTCGGCGTTCAGCTGGTAGCTGGTGTCGGCAGCGTGAGGCAGGTCCTCCCCAGCGTCACTGTAGGCTGTCCAGCGCACGGTGGGTCGAGGGAACCAGCGCGGTGCTTCGCACTGCAACGTGTCCCCGCTGCTGCTGCTTTCCACATGGACCTTGGGGGTGCTGAAGGCTTTGGGAGGGAAAAAGGGGAGAGAGAGTCAGAAAAAGGCAAATGTCAGGGAACTGGGCGTGAAGTGCCCAACCACATCTGCCAGCCACGGTCCCAGGTGTGCCTGGGGTACTTGCTGCTCAGCATCGCAGCACCGCATGTCGCCAGACCAAACAGGGAGGCTCAGACAGAGGTCTGTCACACTGGGCTACAGGGGGTGACTACAGGAGATCTAAAGACTCCTAGGACAAGGCAGTCCAGTTTGACAAGATCTGCTGAGGTCACGGCACAGCTTTAACATCTTTAAGTAATTCTGCTTAACAGTTACGAGCTGGGTCCCAGGCTTGTAAACTAAGCCTTTCCCAAGAGCTCCTGGACATCCTGGCTCCCGGAGGAGACTGGGCTCAGGACATGGCAGGGAGAAGCTCGCCAGAACTGCTTGCTGTTCTCAGAGGCTGGGGGAAGGGGAAGACAACTCACCCTCTCCGCAGGCTGAGAGGGAAGCCTGACCAACGCCTAGTGCTTCGTGATGTGACTCTCACACTAAACGGGGCGGCAGCCAAGGGAAGCTCTGTTTGCACCTGCTGGGGCTGAGGGCAGACTAAGGCATGGCCTGAGCTGCAGCATTTATGCCAACATCCCTGGATTAAACAAAATGTTTAAAGCCCATTGCAAACTCAGCTGTGTTTTAAAGCCAAGGCCATCTCAAATAAAACTTTATGAGTTTTGCTCTCCTAAAAAAACCCGTATCTCTGTCTATTCACTTTTTAGGAGAGCAGAGTTTATCAGTTTCTACTGAAATAAAACATAACACAGCATTTCACATGCCTTTTCTGTGTGGATTACTTAAAACATCGAATCAAGCAGCACAAAAGCAGGCAGATTCACAAGGTTTGAAGGAGGGTTTGGAGACTGAATCCCCATGGGACGTAAGTACGCCTCAGATGTGAGCCAAAGTCCCCTGGCCTTGCTGTTACCTACTATAGTGCCACGCAGTTCTTCCATCCTTGCCACTGCAAGATAAGGAGCTCAGCACCCTTTTTTTTTTTTTGTCACTGCTTGGGAAGGTGCTTCACATAGCAACAGGGCAGAATTTGGGTTAGAATTTTTACTATGCAGCACTTGTGTATGGAGATATATCTTAACCTAGAGAGAAAAAGCTATAATTTTATCTTTAGTAGGTACAAAAACTGCATCTTTATGAGATCAATTAGCTACTCCCATTCTTAGGGGCTCTTTGTAGTCAGTTAAGCAGCTGGTACACTACACGTGGTAGATGATAGAAGAAAAAAGACAACTGAGTGCATTAAAACAATCATCTCTTCTGGAACAAGGATGTGGAGAGAGTGGGTAAGGCTATAAACACCTCTGGAAAAGCCAAAAATACCCCAGTCCTACTCAGGGGTGCAGGGCTCTACGGTGGCTGCCGGAGGAGTGGGTGCCTCTCCCACAGCCTCTAGCACTGGCATAACCACGGGTAGGTCCGACCGAGCCACGTTAACCACTTAAGCAGGTTTGTAGCAGGATTTTCTTCCTCGTATCCCTCACCTCCCGTCCTGTACTGCAGCACTGCCGCTCCACTCCCTCTGGCCGTGGTGACGGAGCACCGGTAGGTTCCAGCATCAGAAAGCTGCACATCCCTCAGCTCCAGGGAAGCATTGCCACCGATCACCTGGTCTGCGAACACTGCCGTGCGGCCCCGAAACGACGCATCTTGCTCTTGCAGGTAGTCCTTCCCGCCTTTAAACTCGTGCACCAGCCCAGCTACTCCCACCTTGGCCCAACGGATCACTATGCTGCCCATCTGGATGTCGGGCTCGAAAGTACAGCCCAGGATGCCGTGCTGACCGATGTTCCCAGGAGACGTCAGCGCCGCCACACCGATGGAGCGTTTTCCTGCAAGGGGAAAGCCAGGCGGCGTGAGAAGGGCGAAGCAGTGAGCACCAAGAAGGGTCGGACCGCAATGCAGAGGGACAGCAGCCCCGGCCGGCTGGCGTGCACCAGCCCTGAGGCTGAATGGCCACCGGCACACACAAGGGCACCAGTAGCACCTACCAGTGCTGCTAACAGAGGTCAACTCCCATGGCTTATATACCAAGACAAAGCAGAGGAGTATCTCTGTAGCGGGCAGTCTGCTTCAAAGTCGCTTCTCGTATCTGTTTGAGAAGAATTAACACTGTCTTTTCTTGCTTACTTATCTATATCAGGGATTTTTCTCTTTGCAGCTGCCAGAAGAGCATGATTTTTGTGTCTTTTCTTAGTCAGAACCTCCCTTTATGCAATATAAATATGACTGTAAGGCGTAACCTTGGCAGAGAAATAAGAAGCTGCTCTTTCACGCTTAGTGCAGTTTTCTTTCCAAACCATTTTCTTTCGTTTAAGAAAAGTCAGCATTTCCCTTCCCTGGGGACGCAGATCGCTTCTCAAGTCAAATCCTAACCAGCAAGCTTGAGAATTAAATCCTTCCCAGAGTCCTCTTTCCCGTGCAGCCCTTCCCTACGTGTCCTTACTCATCATGCCCCAAGGAGGGTGCGTTTCAGCCAACACCGAAGCAACACATTTTTGTCATCTCTGAGGGAGCAGAGGAACGTGCCCCATCCTGGCAGATGCTGCGTGACTTCGCAATAAATACCATCGACTCCTCCTGTCTGGGAGAAGGAGCACAGTACATTCAGGACTTTCTGGACGTGTAGGTTTAGGTCTCCAAGCCCAAGGAAATTTCAGCTAGCACAGCACTAGATCTCCAGTGGCACAGGCTCTGCTACACTTATCAGCCCCTTGCCTCAGCCACAGCAACACAGAGCAACGGATGGAGCTGAACATTTCAGACACTAATGTGCCAGATAACTAAAAAACAAACACCTTAATTTCTGCTGTGAAAGCATAATTCAGGAACTCGCTTCCTGGGGCAAAATGGAGCTGCCCGCAGCACCGGGGCTCATGCGCGCACAACCACCGCTGCTGCCCAGGGCCGGCCCGCTGACAAGGTTTGGAGGAAATTAAGAGCCAGCACAGACTTCCTCGCTCAGCACTGAGTGCTGGTGTCTTCTAACGCACCCCAAGCACACGTGTGTATGTCAATCTCTGCCTTATTTAAAACTGGCGAGAGCTCATGGGCTCCAAGGAGAGCACAGCTCCTTGTGGTGTAACACCACGGAGTGATACCTGGCTGGGAAAGGCCAGGACTGAAGGTGCCTGTGCAGTCAGTTCAGCCATCTGACACACGAGTGTTACAGAGAGCCTTCCCCCAAAGGTGGCAGGCAGCACTGCCGCACCACATCACACCCCGGCCCACGCACAGGATGCGGACACGGAGCAGCGGCAGGGCAGAAGTTCATCGCCCCGCTGCTACCAGCAGGTAACCCGAGCAGCCACATACCTGAGACACCAAACCCGATGACCAGGGCGATCACCACAGCCAGGACGGTGATGACTGTAGTCATGCTATTTGGGGAAAAGAGAAAGAGCGACATTACCGCACAGCCCACCCCCTCCCACACCCTACACCCACGGCGGGTGTCGTGGAGCCGCTGGCAGGAAGGAGGTCAAGGTGTGGTGGGTAAGATGCAGACCTAGGGCAAGGTGGGCTGGTGAAGTGCATGACCGCAGTCGTGACAAACGCTCGGGTGAGCGCTCATTGTCAGAGGTGGGGGAACCGTACGGCGGCAGGACAGGAGACCCAGGCTTTGCCTGCGGGAAGAAGCAGCAGGTCCTGGCAGAGGATTCTCTGCTTGACCCCTGCCAGTGACCCACAGCCGTGGTCACAGCTGACCCTGTCGGGGAGGAATGCGATGGATATCCTCCAGCCACAGGCGCTGGGCAGCTGGGGACCCATTGCCAGCCACCACCTCCCCTGGGGACCTGTGGGATGGGGACTTCGTTTCTCAGCTCACATGGATCCTGCAGCACGACAGCTCCCAGTGGAGACTTCTCATGTGTCACTTGGGGTCTCGGCCAGGTTCATCATGGGACGACCCTGTGCTTTCCTATCCCAGGGCGGATACCGAGCCTCTTGCGTCCACTGAATAACATCTACCTTCTTGAGGAGCTCCACCAACTTCTGATCCCAGAGCAAGACAGTTGCAATAAACAGCCACAGTTGCCATGATCAGCCGCAGCTCTCATGCCTGGGAAGCACAGACTGAGGCCCACAGCACACGTGCCTGGAGCAAGTGGCAGCCACACTGTCTCACAGCGGCTGTGACTCACCCTCACGCCTCTAAATGATAATCCTCCTTCTCCAGAGCGGGCAGGGGAGAAATAGCTGGGAGCTGCAGGACGCTGCCTGCATCAGTAAGTGCTGGAGGGGGTATGACAGGGGACAAGCAGCCAGGACACCCTCCTGTGCGATCCCTGAAGGCTTCAGGTGCCATCACACTTAACCCTGCTCCTCAAAAGGACCCTCTGGCCTAAACACCACCTCTTATCTAGCACCGTGCCAGGCAAAACTGTCCTCAGCTCGCTCACAGACAAACACAAACCAGCACCAACAGGCCAGCACCAACACTTCTGTGCCCTGCCGGCACCGCCTGCCCCCAGAGCTGCAAAGCCTTCCTAGCTTTGTACCCAGAGGTGCCCCCACCCCTGGTTCAGGGCAGCAGCAGGGCTGATGGAAAAGTGGCTTGTTTGCTACAGTGGGATGTTTGCTACAATCTTGCATACGTGGATGCCACTACCCACTTCAACAACTTTACTAGGGATAAGGGGAAATCGGTCCCCTTGGAGTTTCCTCCGCAGAAACTGCAAGATCCAAGAATCACAGGGGCCTTAAAAACATTTGCCTGCGTGCCCCCCGTGTTTATCGAGCCGATCCACAGCCCAGGGTGAACACGAGGAAGCGGCGACCCGGCCGCAAGCTGATGGTAGCTGGGTTACGCAAGTCCAGTCCGGCAGTTGCAGCCAAGAGCATCAGCACCCCTCGTACTTCCCATGTTTCGGAGGCACGGAAACAGGCCAACACAGACAGCTGGCGCTGCCCAGGTCGGAGTGCCGGTCGCTGCCCTCGGCTCCCGGCAGTGCTTTGGCAGCCTGCGGGATGCTGTTCCGTGCATCCATCCTACTCTCTTTTCCGTGGTCCAGTTCCCTATCAGCCAAGAGGCGTTTTGCCTGCAGGTCTGGGCAGCCGGAACGCTGCCGAGCACAGCCTGGGCACAGAGAGAGGCTGGCAGCCGTGCCGTGACACGCGGCAGAGGCTTAATCCTCCTGATCTGTGGCAGAGTAAGCTTTCCCTCAGGAAGGGGCTTAGAGGTGCAAGGATCAAAAAACCCAGAAAATTAAGAGATTGAAAGTCCCCTGCCTTCCCCTTTATATCAAAGCTTACTGTGGAAAAGAAATAGCACGGCAGGGGTAACCCGAAAGGAAAGGTTTTCCATTCCAATAAGCAGATTGCAGAGCTCAACTTTTCTCAGTTTTATTTTTTGAGTTGTTTTCTTTTTTCCTGAAACCACTAGAAACCTCCCATTTCTCCTCTGAAGCTTCCTGGAAAATTCACCCCTCATAACAGATGAAATCTTTTTGGCAGAGTAAACGCAAGCAGGGATGTCTCACACACCTCACTGGAGCCTCTGCCCCTGTCCAGCCTGGAAAAACCCACACCTGGGATGAAGAGGTGCGGCTTGTTGGTGGCTCTGTTCAAGCAGTCAGGTTTAGGTGCAAGCCTGGTCCACGTTCATGGGAGGCTGAAGCAAGTTTGCCAACTAATTTAGCAATCTGGTGGGGGGCATTTTCAACAAACCAGTAGATATTTTTATGGCCTTCCCCACAATACTTCTTTTTCTGACTGTAGTTCATCAGGACTTGGTCAGTAGCTTCAGAGGAAAGAGGCTCATTGAAACGAGAGGCACAAACCAGCTTCCGTGTCTTCCCAGCTCTTACTCCTGGCCCACACAGCAAGGAAATTTGCTGTAGGACAGCTTCTGCCTTTCTCCCACAGCACGTCAATGTGATGGAGACGTAAGCAACTGTCGGAGGGCCAGCAGGAGGAACACAGAGTGTCCCCCAAGCCAGTGACACCACAGCCTACAACAACAGGAACACAGAGCCTGTCTCGAGCCATCAATACCCTGACCTACAACAGCACTCAAACCTGAGGTGGCATATTCCGGCCATGCAGAGTTTCTAGGACATGTCCCCAACCTGGCTGCAGTCAATGACCTGTATACGGGTGTCTGACAGCTACACAGCCCTACTGACTGTATAAAAGAAGCTGTACTGGTATTTAAGTAGCTTGGGTGAGTGCAGTATAGTCAAGCTACAAAGAACTGGTGTCTTGAAAGCTCCTGGCAGCAGAATCATAGAGCTGAGGATTCTAGAAAATGCAATTCCCTCCCTCCTCTCTCCCAAAGCAGACACAGATAATACCATACCTCCAGAAAATGACCTGGCCTTGCGATGCCATGGTCACAGCACCTACGAAGACAAGCCAAACACCAGGTGCCCGAAGGTCTCACACTGTTCAGCACAGTCCCTGTCCTTCACAGGATATATTCTCCTGGGCTGTCCTGCTTAAATAACTGAACTCAGCTAAGGAGTGGTGAGCCCGAGTGGCAAAGTCTCAGGAATGAGGAAGCAATGAGCATCTCAGCTCCCCCCACCAGGCCAGTCTAAAGCAGGGAGGCTTGGTTAGTCACTGGAGCAACAAGAGAGACCTCCTACACCATCCACTAAAGAAACACATATGATTTAAACCAAAATACAATACATCTCATGGTTTGGTAGCCAGCTAATCCTTGGATCAGAGTGCAGCAGTGTTGCATGCAGATCCACAGCTCTCCCATCACTGGTGGGTTGCGTTATACCCAGGACCAGTTCAGGTCTCCTTGCTAAATTCTCCAATTATGCTGTTGGCACTGGGCAGAGAAGTCCCACCTGCAGGCCCCCTTCTCGGCCCCATTCACAATGTGTGTCTTCCCCCGTCTCCCTGTGCTCTGCTAAGAGGCTCCTCCAGGCTCAGCAGTGCTGTCAGAGCCACACAGGTTTGGCAGTGGCCTCTTTTCTACTGCTATTTTCTTCCTCTGAACTCCTCCAGACCAAACTACTTCTACTCCCCACAGCCAGCTCCTGCTGCTCTCAGACCTGCCGTTGTGGTGGACACCAGAGCATGTAAAGGCAACTGGCACAGATTCTCCAAGCCTTTCCCTCTGTGCTCGGTTCCACTCGAGGCTGGGGGCAGGGTAAGCAGCTCTTGGGCATGAAGTTGAGAAGGGCAGGGAGACTGCGCAAGAGCAGGAAAGGGAAGGCAGCTTGCAGCACTGTGTTCTGTTTCCTGAAGGGGAACCTCTGTATCCTGTCATCTGTGTTCCAGGGAGGACGGGGAAAATGGAAATTGTGACAGTCCATAGCCATCTCCAGCAAGTTTGGATGATTAGAGGGAGCGAACAGCTTTCCCATGCAGAGCTGAGAATGCCCAGAGTAACTGGGAACAGTCCAACACCCAAGAAAAACCAAATTACTTTCTCTGCAACAACCAGCGTTCAAATCGAGACCAATCGATACTGGCCAGTGATGACCAAACCAGCTGCAAAGGCTGAGAAAGGGTTCAGGAGGGCTCACAATGCACTGAGGGTCACAGTAGCCCTCCAACCGTGCACGTGCAAGATTTCAGAAACATGCGCTTAGTCTTTTCGACCACAGTTCAACTCCCAAAACCCCTGCTCACCTCTACAAGGGATGGACACAGCCAGATGTGGTGCACGACACAGAACAGATTTTTCTAGACAGCAGAGAGAGGGTGGGAATAGGTCGTGGCTCTTGCACAGGCACCAAAATCAGCAAACTGTATTCCAAGGTATTTAGCACCCAGGAGCCACTTCCAGCCTCCTCACGCCGGGATGAAGTCACATGTCACAGCTTGTGTTGAACCTCCTCCCACGTCCCACCACCTTGCACTGATGAGAGCACAGATGTAAACCTCCGCTGAGACTAGCCACCTGTTGGGAAACAAAGTAAGATTAGAAAGTCAACAGTTTCCTGACGGGTTAGGGAGTTGAACTGGATCCCCAGGTGGTCAGAGGAGCATCACGCCCAGCGATGTTTGTGGTGGGCCAGGACCAAATGGCCTGCAGCAAGGACAGAGGAGCCAGGGTGGGACCTTCTGCTTTCACGAGTGACGAGGCATTGGGTTTACTCAGCCGCTCGTACGCTGCGTCAGCGCGAGCGCTCGACTGCGAAGCCAGTCACTCTCCAGGGAGAGGAACCACCTGAGCGCCGCGTGCAAGGTCCGTGGCAGAGGTGCCAACAAGACCTACTTCCAACACTCCAACCTTGGCTGTTCCTGAAAGCACATCCTTCATCCTCTGGCCTCTGAATGAATCTGAGGAGTGGAAACATTTCACCCGAGAATCACTCTTTGGTTGTTGCAATAGTTCAAACTTTTAAAGCAGACTTTATGTGGTTTTCACTTCCCTTCTGCTGTAGCACGGAATAGCCCTTTTTAATCGGAAAACAAGAAATCTGACTCTTTTGTAGTATTCTACTGTTTACTAAACCTGTTGTAATTTACTAGTAGAGCACTACTGGAAGCTAAGAACAGCTTGAGACCACAGCAGCCTAACGAGAAACGCGCAGTAAGAAATATCTTGTTGCCCTCGGTGACACCGATTTAGGGCTGCAGTGCGCAAGCAAGGTGTCCCCTTTCTGCACCCGTCAACTCCAGGTCGTAGCCGCAGCACACCCCACTGTGGAGGCAACTATTGGGTTACTTCCATTTTGGAAAAACAAGTCTGTTTCTCAGGCACAGGCAGCCCCAGCAGGACTAGAGCAAGGCCCACTCACCAGGGCAACGTGACATTAATGACTAAGCAGCACTCATGCTGCAGCCCACGCCTCCCAACATGTTTATGTTGTAAAAACCAAGAGGTATTCAGAATATTTTGCAAAGAAATGAAGGATCCGTGACCACATGCTCTGCCCAGCTCTTACCACTTTTGAATCTACTGGTGAAATCCGACCAAACGTGGCAGCAGGATCTGGCAGCAGAAGAGTTTCCTTACTTACAGGAAGTCCATGCCTTATTTCAACATCACCGGAAAGCTGATGGAGCTATCAGCAAAGGAGAAGAACCAGGAGAAGTTGGAGCTGCGGCAAGCTGACAAGCAGCCAAGTTTGATGGAGCGCTCAAGACAGATGAAGGCAGCCAGCAGGCTGGACAAGATGAAAGCTATCCTTGGGATTTCATCAAAAACATTGGACACTTTTCCAGCTTTGTGCTCCCACGTCTGTAACAATGATGTGAAGAGGTGCTTGAGAAGCACCGGAGATGGGAACACGAATGGTCTCACCCAGAAGGCTGGAAGAAGGGAGCCTGGCACTGCCTTTTCAGCTCTACTATCCTTGGCCTTGCCTACCCTTGAAGGGAAACTGGAAGCAGCAGCACTCAGAACAAGCCCTCGGCTCTCAGAACACGGAGGTGACGAGGCACCCTTGGCTGGACATCGGCAAATCCCCTTATGCTGCCTGTGGGCCACTGCTGGGGCCTGCCGTGACATGACACCCCAGATGGTCAGTGCACCCTTGTGACTCACCTCTTGCCATGCTGAGCCACAGCTTCTGCACTGCTCCTGTGATCTCCTGGGGACAAACTGGGCACTCATGCACAGAGCTGGAAGTGCAGCCATGTTTCCAGTGTGGTTTGCCCCCTCTGAGAAGGGAGAGAGACCCTAGCACGATACCCGACCCTAGAGGCACTCTACATGGAGTCTTCCAGGCTACAGGGCCTCTTCCAGGTCTTCCATAGTCTGTTCTTGCTGTGTTTTTGCTTCCAGTTAGTCTATTTTCCCTATCTGGGGAGTAAGTTCTTCTTCTCTTGCCTCCCAAAGCCCCTACTCATGTTTATCAACCTTTTTCTTCCTTTCTTTTCCAAACTTTGCAGACAGGCAATTTTATCAGCAAGAGCTTTTGTCCTGGAAAAAACATGTATATTTACTGGTGCCATTCTGTCAGCACTGCATGTATGTCTGTCTTGGAAATACCTTTGAAAATACCTACCTCAAGGACCAGCTGGTCAGAAATAACATCATGTAGCCCAGCAGACTAACTACATCTCCTAATCCACCATCTGCCCAAGGCTGATTATCAACAGAGCACTGGAAGCCATTCCTGGGAATGGCTGTCAGGGTCCAAGGTGAGACTCCAGCGTATCAGTAGGATATATCCATTTGGCAAAGCATTCAAAGCAATGGACACTGAGGGCAAAGTCTGCTTGCAAATAACAGGAGGACGCTTGCACCTAACACCCACGAAGTGACTAAGGTCATTAAATGTCTTTTCTGCACATGGTTCTTCAAGCTCTCCTCATGCACAGCCTTCTTGTCCAAACACAGAGCTTTTGGACTGACTGAACCTTCAAGTCTAACCAAAACAACCCCCAAAAAAATCTGATACAAAGGCCTGACCCTGGCAGGATTAGTACCCCACGCTGCCTGAAAACCGCTCTCCCCGTGTCAAACGTCGAGCTCAGCCCAAGCTGACTGCAGTTCCCCTAAAGTTTATGTTCGCTGGCGTAATTCTCACAAACGGCTTCTTGGAAAATGTCAGCGACAGGGTGTGTAAAGGATGCCTAACACAAAGAGAAAACACATTCTTCTGTCTGAGAGGACTAAGATGTTTTTAGACAGAAATTACATGCCCAGAAGGTAGTGCCATCCTTATGCGTTCCCTCTGCAACACAGCATGGAAGCTCCGGGACTAAACAACGCACCTGGCGGGGGGGGCGAGAAACAGAAAGACACAGAAAGAGAAAGACACGGAAAATGCGGCATTTCGTTTTACATCCCGTTCTGTACTGGACACTGACTCTGCACATAGCAAGGACGAGTTTCTGTTTGTTCCACTAAAGGTCAACTCGAACTAAACTTTGAAATTAGTTCTCTTTGAAATTTCAGAGTCAGCAACTTGGGGACTTAAATTGCCCAACTCAGAGATTTCAGCTGCTTAATCTTCCCATTTGTTTGACAGCCCTTTCTGGATGATTAATGGAAAGCTATAAACAGCATTTGCATAAGGAGAGCTATCTCCTTTGCTGGGAAGAGGAACGAACAACAAATGAGAGTCCTCTGGGTCTGAGCAAGCAAACAGACAGCGTGGGTTTCTACTGTTTCCGAGCCAGCTATCACCAGCCAGAAAGCAAGAACCGGTCCTTACTGTTGACACTGGAGCAGCATTCCTCTCCCCGAGTGACCAACAGTCAGACCTTTGTCCCCAGCTCCCCAGGCAGCATGAGGAGCCCCTAGGAACGCACCCTACTAGCACGGTGACCCCAGGACAGCAGCGTTCCTAGTCTCAATGACACCAGTGTGTTTTGCTCAGGAAGGTATCCAGGGTGTCTGCTGCACCCAGGCAAGCGGCAGGTTAGCAGTTGCCCTTCCAGGAAAGGGCCTCTTCCTCCTCATCACCGAGGCCATTTCCACAGTTATGGGTTGGCAGCACGCACACAAGCCCAGGAGATACTTTCCCTCTCCTTTGTGAAAAACAGGCAAGCTCTCCTTCTAAAAACAGAGACCCGCCAAGGCTGCACAAGCCAAATCCAGTTTTGCTGTATTCCGTCTCCTTCTGCTGCTCTTGCCTTGTTGCCCCAGTTCAGGACAGACGCCTCCGAACTTGCACCTATGGCTCCTACTGATGCTCAGACTGTCCCCACATCTTCACCTAGTGAGCTGGGTGCTCTCCCGGCTCCCACATCACCCCCAGCAGCACCATGTCCCACATCATCTCCATGGAGAACATACAGACTGAGTGAACGACGTTCTAATTCCTGTTCCCATCAGCACCACGGCTTTTCCTTGGATTTTCTTCAGACATATTACTAACCCATCTTGCTCCTACTTTGAAGGAAGGGTGTAATGAGACTCCAGCTTACTCGCAGAAAATAAGAGTTGCAAACACAACAGCTCCCAGGGGCATGACTGTGCTGTAGGTGCTGCATCTCTAGCAGCGAGGCAGAAGCCACTTTCAGGCTGCCAAGCCTTTCCAAGTCATGAACACAAACTCTTTGGAATGTGCCCCAACAAGCAGCTTTGACCTCTCCAAGAAGGACAGCAGAGACTGTCGATCCTGCAAAGTGAGACACATCTTGACCCTCCTGTGAGGTAACCGCTCAGACCGAGTTTCCCCTTAGAACTTAACCCCGCAGGCCTCAAGCCCCTGAACGCATGGGCACCAGTACCATTCCCAGTGTTTGCTCCTGCTCAGGCACAAAACAATTTTGCATACACAGCCCTGGGTGGAATGTAAGACCCAATTTTGTTTTCCCCTGTTCCTCTTTCTTGGTTGGCACCCACCACGATGCTGTTTTCTGGCAGTGAAGCCATGCCGTGAGCGCAGGGATCCTGGTGGTTTGTGCTCACGCAGCAGCCAGCAGCAGTGCCTCGGGCTCCCAGGGCTCCCCCGGCTGCTCAGAGCACCACGGTCCTGACCAAACTCCTCTGTGAGGTGTCACCAGCTGGCTCTCCCAAACACTCTGAGCTCTCCTTCGCTTGTCCACAGCACAACCAGTGGGGACAGCCCGGGTGACCTTTGTGTCCATGGCCACAGCCTTGGTACCCACCTGCAAGGGAAGAGGCACCATCAGCCGAACCAAAAGTGGGCCAGAAAATCCCAGTGTGTCAGAGGCTTTCAGAGAGCACTTCAGCCCCGGACTTGTCTAAGACGGGGAGGCACGTGCTGGTGAGAACACAGCATATTCAAGACCAAAACTGCCAGGGCTCCATAAAGAAAGGGGAACAACTGAAGGGGATCTGCCCATTCTGATCACCAGGGAAAGCTGAAGATTTCCTCTTGCCTGTTGAGTGATGCAAGATACAAGCCTGCAGAACCCTGTGCCAGCCACTGGTGGCTATGGTCGGAGCTAGATACAGATCAAGCACAGAAGAAGGAAGAGGCCTCTTCTATACCAAAACATGCAAAACACACAATGACACATGCGGGTCGAGGACAGGGAAACTGGTTGAGATTAAACAAATAATGGAGTTGAATTCTCATCCTAAATGAGGAGTGAAGCTTCTCCATAGGACAGCACTGAGCAGTGTGACACAGCTCAGAAGCTCCCAACCTGCCCGCGCTGGAACGAGAACAGCACAGACGCAGTGCTGCTTAGCCTCACCGAGAATGGCTGAAAGACAGAGCTGCCCTGCCCCAGCTCCTGCGCCCCTCTGTCTACGGGGTGGTGCTGCAAAGACCCTTAGCGTGTCCTGCTGCATTTCTCACTGCTGCAGTCCCATGCTTCCAGAAGATAACTACAAACAGGTTATCACAGGCCTGGTGCATGTGTGAGGCAGGAGTCGGGCTGAAGTAACCACTCACATCTGCCCACACTAGGGAGGACCAAACGCAACCAGTCTTCCTGATGCCAGCAGCATGGGGAAGGCTGAGCACTCACCTGGCATGGTCCCTCCACAGGCACAGTGAGGGACCTTTCTGCCCTCCACTTGAGCAGAAGGTGCAGCAGTGAAACATGCCTTGGTGCTCACAGAACTTGTTTTTCACCATCAGAGTGAACAGAGAGCCCTGCAGAGAACAAGCAAGCAGAGAAGCTGCTGCAGTGGATGCTGTCAGATGTTGTGTCTGCATTTTCAAAACCAACGGGGTGATGCTGTCAGTCACAGATCACTAAGCCCAGTCTTAAACTGCCAAGCAGTAGAGGTAATCCTTAGAAAGATTTCAAGTAAAAACTTAGAAAAGAAAAGCAGGTCAAGAAGCAGCAGCGCAAGAGGAACAAGAAGTGCTACCTGTACGTGCTGCCCTGTCACACCGACGCAGACAGCGTACAAGCCTGGCTCCTCAGGGCTGTAGGAAACATGGCAGGTGTTACCACGCACTGTTGGCTTGACCGCACTACGAACAGCGAGAAGTCCAAGAGGTCAGTGACCGGCAGAAAGCTGCTCTACACGTGAGCCACTGCCTGGCCTACATTTGTGGCTGGTTCCTCATCCTCAGCCGTGTTCAGCAGCTGCGGGTCGCAAGCCAGCCTGACAGGATGCAGGAGCAATGCTCGAGCACTGAGCAGCTCTCACACACACCTGCTACCCGGAGCTGCAACAGCCGTACAAAGGAAGTCAACAAAACCAGCTGCACTGCAAGAGTTTGTAGCAACCCTGAGTGCGGAAAAAGCAGACGACAGGCAGCACACTTTGCAGGTCAGATCATCCCATAAGATAAGAGCCTTCAGAAACGGGGCAAATTCACAGCTTCAGAGAGCAGTTATCTCCAGAAAAGGCCAGGAATAAGACAGGACATAAACAGGACAGGTGACAGGTTTGAATCCCTTTGCCCACGGTCCCAAACACATCGACCCCAACTCTTCCCTTCAGTGCTCTGAGGAGCTCTGGGTGCCCGCTGGCAAACTCGCCCTTTCCAAAGCGAAGCCCGCTGGGTTTCACAAGGAACCCTGGTGGACAGAGTGCCAGGGAGTAGGCACCAGCTAGTTACTCAAGGATGGATTGCTCGCTTCACAGAAAGATGGAGAGACCTTTCCACAGACAATTATCAGGCAGTTCTGCACAGAGGAAAGTGCTCTTCCTAATCCCCACTAATTAGTGTCTTGTGTTCCACGACACGACAGTTTATCATCTTCCAGGCTGGCAGGCCGTGTTCCCAACCCCCCGTCACTTCACATCAATAAGGTGCCGACATCATTTCCTGCCATGAACCATGTGGCAACACGCGATGCTCTCCTGTAGCCGCCGTGCCTCAACCCAAGGCCAGACGGCTTTCAGCTGCAGATGTAGCAACTGCATACGCACGAGAACACGAAACTGAGTCAACGCGGCCACAGCGACCCCTACCCCCCCCAAGCAAAATCCACGTAATCCTCACGTACATAACTCCCTGCCTCGCACGCGTACCTAAGGCAGGACGGTACACTGGAACGGCGTTCCTGAACACGGACCTGCGCAGCAGCATGCTGCTGGACGCCCCATCAACACTCCCCCGCAGCGAGGAGCTTTAGCATCCTGCCCCTTTTCTCATTAGGTCATCCCACCAACGGTGCTCCTGGAACAAGTCACTCCTGCATCCCGCTCCAGCTACGCTGTACGCACTAATAAAACAGAACAGATGTTTTTCCTAAGAACTGAGCCCCCACTGGTTCTGCATTTGTGCCTGGCTGCTTTACAGTTACAAGCGTGGCCTGGAAACAGTCATAAAATAATTTTTTCTGGTTGTCCATTTTCATTGTGGAAACATTTAGGAGCTCAAGCCCAGTTTCTCCCTGATTTCACTAGAAAACCTTCAAATGCATTAAAGTGCTCGATGCTTGCAACTATGGGAGAAAGCGCGATAAAGTCCCGACGCAGATTCTTTCTCCAGGACATGAACTATGCACTTCCCTCAACTGCCAGAGGCTCCTGGGCTTGGTGGCCTGTCTGTCCTACTCGGGACAGTCATTCCGGGGTTGCGATTCTCTGTGCTCATGAGGCATTAACACAAGCAGGAACCCTGGGTGTCTACTGGCAGGGGTGGGAAGGAGCTCCCTCTGACAATGTCCTGAGAGCTGAATCCTTTAAGGAGTCCCAAATTGCTTGAAGACTCAATAAAAATCTGAGCCAACGCTGCCCAGCTCCACACAGCAAAGTACAACCAGTAGGAAGCACTGGTACAGCGGTGGGGAGCAGTGCCTTTTCCCATACAGACTCTGAGCCACGTGCTGCAGCATGTTCTCCCGCCTGTCCAAGCATGGAGGGAGCCAGGGAGGCAGAAAGGCAAATCCAGTGACCGGGGAGCTCTCGGGTGAAATACTCACCAGTCCTTCTTGTCCTTGTGGGCGATGGTGACCCGCACGGCCTCTCCTCCTCGCCCGCGGAGCCATTGCAGAGCAGGGCAAAGCCAGTCCGCTGGTTCTGACGGGCACTGCGGAGATCTGCAGGGCAGAGAAACAGGATCAGGAAGGACTCATGCCGGCCGTAACTGCCACCTCCCACCTGCTCTGCAGCGTTGCAGTCCCACCAGAGCACAGCCAGGACCTGGCTGCTGGGGCGAATGGATCCTTCCACTCACAGGGAAGAGTCAGTCTGTGACTGGGGATCAAGAGAGAACGGATGGCTACGGGCACTGAGAGATGTTGGGCAGGCTTAGCCCAGGGGTCTGCACGGACCAGGGTGCTGCCTGGCCCTCTGAGCCCAGCTGGCATCTTCTCAGGTGGCCTCAAGGTGCACCATGCAACCAGGAGGGAGGAGGAACAGCCCCACTGGGCAGCGCGGAGCCGCAGAGTTCAGCACTTACAGTTTGGCACAGAAGGGATCGAAGGAGCCCCGGGTCCACCTCATCTGCCCTGCGCCGGCCATGACGCACCAGAGCTACCTGCGCTCTGTGGGCTGGTCTGAACGTTAGCTGTTTGTTGGCCCTGCTCCACGTCCTTAGTAAGCAAATATCTGTGAAACCATTGATGCCAGTTATTCCCATGGCAATCTCAGCAGAAGCTGTAAGGGGAATGAACCTCATCGCTCAGCCACAGAGATCTGCCTGGGCCCATGCTGCAGAACAGCTGGGGCCACCAGGAGAGCATCACGGCCTGCCACTGCAGGTGCCATTCCCATCCCCAAGTAAGCTGTGGTCCTTGGCCAGAGGGCCAAAGCAGCTCAGCCCCGTGCTGAGGGCAGTGATGCTGTGGAGGACAGCCCCAGTACGCTCTGCACATCTGGACGGGGACAGGTCTCTGGCTCCCTGCTCAGCACGGCTCTCGTTGGCCCATGGCAAGCAGCGCAGCCTCTGGCAGGGCTCCACCTGTGCCCCTGGTCAATGCCCGGACAGCAGGGAGCCAGCTGTGCACGTGGGGACAGAGAACTGCGAGGTGACTTCGGGAAGCGGCACATCCCCACTCGGCTGTTGTACAGCACCCCATTACCTTCCCCGCACAGCGTACACCTGGCCGGGTCAGCCATTTTATTGATGGCCCCAAAAACTTCATAGCTGCAACACTGCCCAGCCCTCTCCTGGGGAGAGAACTGGATCCCGTCATCCACGTCGGGGCCAGTGTTGTACGCAACGCTGTTGAGCTTGGCCAGTCGGCTCCCACCACCCCGTTGGTGACGAGGAGCTCCAGGTCTGAGCCACTCGTCAGCAAGTGCTGCGCGAACTCCACGCCTGTCCTCATGTCCCGCAGCAGCTGCTGCAGCTGGGCCTTCTGCAAGCACAGCAGGTTTTCCTTCTGTACCCTCACGTCCTCCGGCTGCTTCAGCAGCCGGTCCCGGTGCTCTTCAACCGCTTTCATGTGCCCGCTGGCAAACAGAGAGATCTCTGCGGCCACGGCCTCTGTGCAACTGCGGGCAGCGCATGCCGGGCAGCACGGCACGGACTACATGGCAGGAGCTCCAGTTCCACACAGAGCGTAACGGCCTCAGTTGGTTTTTTTTTAAAAAAGGCTCTTTTCTACAAAACCATGTTGACTAGCACTAATGATGTTCCTATAGTGTGCTGCATTCAGCCCTTAATGACTGCCCTTTACATCAGCTTCTCCATTACTTTGCCTTGGACCACAGATACCTTATCTGTCCTATCCTGCTGGCCCTTCTGAATACCAATGTGACATGAATGTCATTTGAGACTTCTGGATTTTAAGTTTCCTAAATTGCATTAAAAATCCAGAACTGAGGGAGATCTCCAGTCAGGTCTTTTAGGACCGCCAAGTGCAAATTATCTGAACTTACTGATTTGTAAATAATCTGTAATGGACGTTAACATCCTTCTGATGTGTAATGGCTTGACAAAGACACCATCTTCTTTGTGCAATACACTCAAACATTACTGTGTCTTTTATATTGTAATACGAGATCAAGATTTTAGATCACGATCAAGTGTTTACAACCTTGAAGCAGATCAAAAAAGAAAGATGTTCTAGCAGCCTCCTTCGGATGAACTGCTGGCGAGTGAAGTGGTTGCTGC
The DNA here is from genome assembly GCF_009769465.1 of Tauraco erythrolophus. NCBI lineage: Eukaryota > Metazoa > Chordata > Aves > Musophagiformes > Musophagidae > Tauraco > Tauraco erythrolophus. The sequence continues at coordinate 91,117 of NC_141465.1, forward strand.
AGAGGTTTGAGAGGATAAAAGCTGCAGTAATTGTGAGACGAGATGACTTGATAATGATATTAGACACTGTCACAGAGAGGAAAGACTGGTTCTTTTAATGATGCTCGTGGAAGGAATGGCAAATGACACTGTAAGCGTGGGTGTGGGAAGAAAACAGGAGAACTACGCTGCCGCTCTTGTGCAGAAAAGGCAAGCTACCTAGAGAACAGCAGCGCCTTCCATCGCTGCAGAGATGGTGAAATAAGTTGTGGCTGGCAATTGCAGAGGAAATCTGAGGTTCCACCCCAGCTGATCTGATCATCTGCCCTGAGGCTGATCAGATTGGAGCACAGGACAGATCACTGCTCATTAGTGTATCCATGAGTCATCAGCAAGAAGCAGTGGCAACCTCCAGATGACTAGAGGAAGTACAAGTGAAATGGGCTGAAGGGAATGGTCATGAGACCCTTGTGAGACAAGAGAAAGAAAAGAGATGCAGAAACACTGGGGAAAAAAGATAACTCAGTGGCCTGCAAAACAGGAGCCAAACTAGAACAAAGTCATGCTCTGGTTTTGATTACTCTCCCCACGATATTGCTTTCTTGGCTATTGCCAGTCAGTGGCAGAAGCCCCCCTATGCCAAGTCCAAACCTGTGGAAGGCAACTCAATGGACATGCATGCTGGCACCCTGTGAATATCTTCAAGAAACACACTGGGCTGCAAAGCACTGCAAGAACTGGATTGGGAGACCCTCTCCTGTCGCAAGTTACTCAGAGTTTGCCTTGTAACTGGGCAAAACATAAGGATTAGAAAAAAGTGTTAATTTATAAACACTGATGGGCAACAAGGGAGCATAGTCACAAAAATGAAACAATGAAAATGGGTCATTAAAATTACAGTAAGCAGTAATTTTTTCCTTTGCTGCATTTCACAAGAGTTGACGGATGGGACAGTTAATTATCCTCATTTGACCCACGATTTACTCGAAATGGAGTCCTCTTCGAACTCATTTTCCTGCTCCTATTGTTAAAGGTGTCTATCAGAGCCTCTCACAGTACTTGCCTGTTCTTTCCCTACCGCGCTTTCCCTGCCAGCTCCTTCCTCTTTTTTCCTGTTTATCTGCTTCTCGTTTCCTACCATTATGCACTGGGTCATCACACAGAGATGTGGAAGATTTGATCGTTTCCTTCCCCCTTCCCTTCAAGGACTCTTGGCTAATATTTCTATTGTATTTGCTAATTACTCCATTCTGGGGAGAGCTTTATGCTGTTTCCTGGTTTATATTTTTCTGAAGAAATATTGGTAAAACTTCTTATATCGCGTACCAAAAAAATCTTTAAAGCATAATTTCCTTCCTAGACTCTTTGTGAGCAGTGCGGGTATAAATCATTCATCACATTTGGAATGGGATGCCTTATGCTTCTCTACCCACTCTGTTAATTTCTGGGATCTGTTTCTGGATATCCTGCCTTAAGGAACAAAACAAAAAGGTGGTGAAGCCAAAGTCATTAGTGAACAGGACAGCAAGGAGCAGTTGTCTGGATTTGCAACAGGAAACACAGAGTTCGAGGCGGTTGAGCAAGATCCCTTTTGGCTGTCCGTGGCTCCTTGCAGACAAAGGCAGCTGCAGCCCAAACACCCAGCAGTGCCGGCGGGTGCAGCCCTGCGCTCGCTGGGCATCCTGACCAGGCAGTCCCACCTTCCCCTCCTCCTGCAGCTTTCCAGCCACCTGCTCCCGCTTGCAGCTTGCTGCCTGCTATATATATTCTTGATAATCTCTCCCGAATCCTGCCTACATTTTTTGAAGGGAAGATGAAACTGGATTTCTTTCAAGCCAGGTTTTCTAAGGAAGCAACTTTTATCTGATCTGTCGGGACAGTAACCTTTTCTACCTCCCCTCCAGCCATGTTTGAGACAGGGGAAATGATCTCAACAACTGAGTTTCTACATGCAAAAGAAGGCTGATAAATTAGACACTTAATACTTACACTGAGCAGAAAACAGAGCCGTTCGTCTTTCCCTTCACTGCTGGGACCATGAGAGCCAGGAGGATATTACAGCGGGACATGAAGTGGGGATGCAGCTATTGTGGCGGTGGCGGGGGGCAGGTAGAAAAATGGGGCAGCACTCCAGACAAAACCAAGCCAAACTAGTTCTGCTGCTCAGAGAGTAGCTACACACCGTTCGGTGGAGGCACTGCGGGAGGACACACACACACACCCCCCACATCCCGCAGCAGAGGGTGTCTGTGGGGCGAGCGCGTAACAGCAGAATGTGCCTTCTGGTGGGGTCACTGAGACAGCACCCCAGCACCTGTACGGCATCCCCCCCTTTCGCCCGCCCCATGGCCCCACAGGCTGAGCACAGCTGCTGTGTGTGCACAGGAGGTGTCCTGCGGCACTAAAACCCACAAACCCGGCCTCGCTGCGGGGCAGGGGGAGCAGGGAACTCACTCACATGAGGTTTGTGGCCAGTATCAGACCTGACAAAGCAATATTCTTATGCACAGGTGTATATATATGTACACGCACACATCTGCACTCAGCACAGCTTTCCTGCTTCCTTATTTCCTTGCCTCGCTCCAGGCTCCTCTTCCCTCACGCACACAGCTCCCTTCCTGTGCCTAACGCGCTGCACCCGCTCCTGTGCAGTTTTCTGGCTGGAAAGCAGAACTGCACAGGGCAGAGGCAACCCAAACTCTGTTTTCCTCACTCTGTGGCTATTGAGACCTTCTGCTGAATTGAAACAACAACAACAAAAAAAAAGATGGGGGAAGGAAGACAAGTATTAAGGTTTTTACTCAGGTGTCCCAGCAAGAATTTAGGCTGCCTTGGATCACCTATCTACTCCAAGATGGCCCTTCCTAAGCACCTCACTCCCTACTCCTACCTCAGACACCCACGCAGGTGCTGTGCGAAGAGTGAAGAAGAGGCACAGACGGGCACTCGCAAAGACAAGGATCTTTTCAAGCTTCTGCAGAAGCTCTGCCTGCCCAGCTGCCGGGCTAACAAAAGGCACTCACCCTTCTCCTCTTTGTTCTGTCTCACCAGAGAGGTGAGTTGCACCCAGCAGTTCTCAAGAAGATGGGGCTATACCAGAGATTGTGACTAATTGTTATTAATGGTGAAGTAACTGTACTCCGCAGCCTGCGGCAGGGGAGAAGCCCTGGCAGCTCTTCAGCCCAGCTCCACCCTACCCAGAGCTGGAAGCCCACTTCTCTGCAGCAGACGAGGCCACTGCCCGTTGTAAGCACTGTGGCTGTAACGGGGGAGCCACGCACTCGCTGTGCGCTGCCCCTCCCTGCCTGCCCCATGCCTCCTTACTCCTCACCTGGACAAACGTAACTGCAGAAGAATTAACAGCTACGAAAGAGGAAACAACTGAAAACCCAAGAAAATCCCCGATTTTTCCCATTTCCAAAAATAAAACAAAACCACTATTTGCAATGACGTTTTTAGTTTAGAATTTTGTAAGCAAAATCCGTACCAGAAACCTTCCCGTGCTTTGCAAGGGAAACGTTTTCAGGGAGAAACCAATTCCTACCTGGCCCACCTGATAAAAGAGGAAGACAAGAGAAAACAAAGGCTGCAGCTCTCCTCTGTACCTGCCCCTTACTATTGTGCTCACCAAGTGTTCTGCTGACATTTAAGACAAAAAGGAAGAACATGAAAAGCCTGGGAAAAAAGGAAGCGAGGCAGGAAAATGTTTATCATGCAGAATCAAAAAGTCACTGGCAATAAAAGACATTTGCTGATAAAGCACTGGGACTCGGTGATATCAGCCTTTCTGTGATTTAACACAACTGAAGAATAAAGATCAAATGAAGCCCTACAACTTTCTCCTTCATCTGAACAGACAAAAAAAACCCAAACAGTAACACGGTTCCTCAGCAACTGCCTTTGCTCTGCACCAGCCTACGGAGTTCCAGCAAACACACTCCCACTGCATCTCGGCTGCAGCTCGTTTTTAGCGACGAAACACTGCGACCCCAGCCTGAGCCGTGGGAAGCCGCCTACCGCCAGCCATGGGATGTGGAGGAATTGGTGGGAGGGTGACTGCAGACACCCAGTGACACATTCCTGCCTTCCCAGATGAGCACAGAGCTCTCATCCTCAGTGCTGAAGGCGAGCTCTGGCACCAGTAAGCGCCAGTTACCACTTCAGATGGCCGCAAGCCGGGTGCTCTGCACCGCAGATGCTGTCTTCTGGGGCAACAGGTCCCTCCCCAGTCCTGACTCTGGAGGGAGACCTCCAGTCCTCCTGAACCTGCCTTCCACTGATCTCAAGGAGACTCAGATTTCACTAACAATGCAAAGGAAAACCAGGAGAAGTTCTCATCTCCCGGAGCGGTTTTAGGCTGGAATACAGCCAGATGACTCAACTTATGAACAGGTGGCTATTTGATAGAGCAGCTTCCAAGTTAAGGAAAACAGATGATGACTCAAAAGATTTAATTCCAACCCCGTATTCCCAAAGTAAATCTCAGATTAAAGCATCAGCTTTACAGAACTTATCAAGCATTTATAGAGCATTTGTAGCAACCAGGAGCTTGGAGGAAGTCTGAAGCAGCAGCATTAACGTGTGGGCACTATGGTTATGAAGCCCACCCCAGCCTTGGCCTTCCTGCTTCTGCATGAGCTGAGGGACTTCTTCCAAGTAATTTTAACCGTCACATCACAAAATACAGGACTATCAGCCCTTTCACTTTCCAGAGTTAACAATGGAAAAATAAATTGCAGAAATTTCAATTAATATTTGAACAGGTCCTCTTTTGAATCCCACATATTTTAGATTTTCTAAATCTGTTTAAGAGAAAACCTCCCTTAAAAAAAAAACCAAACACAAAAAGGAAAAGAAGTATTTTTTCTTCATTCTCCTAAAACTGAACTGATTGAAACAATATGGGCTAGCCCCCTTTTAATGCCACATTCCATCGATATCTTTAGGGCCAAAATTTAACAATTAAAAAAAAGAAAAATACCAGAACAACTGTACTCAAAATCTGGTTTGAAGACCACAGACTTGCTTCCCCAGACCTGCAGATTTTTTTCATTTTTTAATCTCCAACATAAAGGTTTTTCCCCAGGTTTACTACAATGTAAGGAACAGATATATAAGCATTTCCTCACAGTCCTAGATTTTATTGTTAATCATTAATAATAAAATGGTGGCTACTGTAAAAAGTCAAATAAAAACAGTATAAAAACATGGTCATTAGAGTATTATATACACACATAACAAAACAGCTTAATACAACTGTACTCACGTCACATTTTCTGTTGTATCAAAGAGAGCACACTTTAGTACACAGCAAATAGAGATTCTGATTTCAACTTCAAATAGTCACTTTGTTTACTATAAAAAATTAAATTAATTTTTAAAAAAGGAATCCTCAAGTCCAGATGCAATCCCTGACACGTTAACTGCACAGAAAACAACTCTGGGGAGCAACTGTAAACCACAGAAGGAACGAACTCCTCTTGATGCAAATCCTTGCCCAGCAGGAATGCACTGGCTCCCTAATCTCCCAGTTGCTTTTGAACACAGGTACATTTCCTCATCACAGTTTTTCTTGATTTTTTTCATTCACATACTGAGGCAAATGCATGTTCCAGAAAGTTTCACAAGCAATTTCTAAAACCTCCTGTCTTCAGCACATCTAACACAGATATTAGATGCTCATTTGTATTGATACAACAGCCTCAGTTTAAAATCTCACAAAAGATTTATTTGGTGAAAAGGGCTAATGTCAGAGCAGCGTGTTCCGTTCAGAAACCCATTCCCAGGACTTCCTATAGTGCTCTGGGTGGAACAAACCGAATAAGCATATGGACTTTTTTTATACTAATGGCACTGACATTAGGGTCAGCGTTAAACTGCACATCTGGAGAGGAAGACTATTGTGATCTAATTGTGGTTGACGAAAAAAAATATTAAAAAAATATAGGACTTGAGTGCAGCTTCCTTTACATAATGTGCATTGACAACGCAAACCAGCCTTCTTCTCTTTGCTTTTCCATCTGCAAAAGCAAAAACATCATAAAATTGATGTTGAAATTCATACATCATACCATTTCCCACAGATTTGCTAGTTAGTGCTGGCTTCTGTAGGAAGCGAAATGATTGTCTGGCCTCAGCACCATGGAGGGAGTCGTAGGACCTGCTTCAGACATCTCGTTTAAGGCACACCTACCTCACGGTAGATGACCATATTAACCTCTCCTCATGATTGCTTGCAAGCATACAAACAGATCTATGACTGGTTTGCCAGACTGTACTACTGCCTGGACTTCTCCATGAAAGCACCTCAGTAGTCTGTTCTTCTCTTTGCACATCAGGAATCAGAAATCTAGATGAATCTATTCTTTGCATTTCGATTTATTTATCCTTCAGCCACAAACTTGGGCAACGGTTCACTTGCCTCTTATATGCGACTCTACCAGTACATCGTAATGGTTACTTGCAATTCCCTCGAGCCACCAGTGAAAAACTGCCAGAGGTTCCCAGTTCTAATGCATGAAGATGTCGCAGCAGAAAATGTAGTTACAGGATTATTTGCCTATAAATAGCAGCTCTGTGGCAGGAAACATGCCATGAATTCAATACTATTAGCCTCAGTAGATTTAAGGTAGGACAGAGGTCTCTCCCCTTCTTTATCTGTCTTGCTTTTTCCTTATGTGGCCGCAATGAAATGTTCTGGCTGAAGGTTTTTCAGTCTTACCTTTGGTCTTTGGCCGACAGGAGTTAATTTCACGCTTTCTGACGTGGCACTTAGGGGTGAACACGGTTTGCCAGAGTCACCTACAGACCTGTAGACATTGAAAACGACACTGAGAAAGTGAAAAACAGAAGTGACCACTAGAATCATGTCTCAGATTCTGAGTTAGGACCCCTCATCAACAGTCTTCAACAACCCATGTCATCTGTCTCATGTCACATTGCAGGTATTCTACATACAAACAATGGAAGTTGTTAAAAAGTTGTGGAAAAGCCATTGGACCTTTGTCCCATTTCCACAGAGCTGAGCATGATGAAGCCAGGGGAAGTCCGTGAAGCCAAAGAAAAAACATGGCAATTTTTTCATTGCGTTCAAATTCTGCTGCACAGGTAATCAAGATTCTATAAAAAGGAAATAGCAGAGGGTTAACTTTTACCTTCTTATACTGGTCATACTGGTGAGGGAAACGCTGTCTTCTTTGGAGCTGTCCATAGCAACTGCCATGGGAACAGACACTTCAATTGTCCTCCTTGCATTTTCTAGGCAATAAATAATAGCTTGATTCTGACGAGAACACAGCAATATTGCACAACATTCATTTCATTTTCCCATTTTTTGAGAAGCATCACATAACTCTTCACAATTGTACAGAATATACAGAGCAGATGTAAAACATCAGGCTGAAGGTTTATTCAAGCCCATACCCACTCTATAAAAGTGACAGATATCGAAAGCAGATACTCAGAGCACCATGGACAATGTGCATAGATACAGACTGATCCTTCCACGGATGAACCCTCTGGCTTTTGGCAATCAGAGGCTTAGGGACTTCTGGTTTCCCTACTTTGTCCCTCTAAGATTTACTTTTCATGCTGAATTTATGTTACAACAGCCACAGAAGTGTCAAAAGTGTTATGATCCCACTGCATGAGTCATTGCATATGCACTGGCATAAATACGCACACACACGTTGTGTCTCCTCCCCCTCCTCCCTCTACCCTTCAAGTCCTTCCCTTTATCCATCCTCTGTGGTTTAGGAAGGGAGAAAGGGCGGGTGTCCCAGACCATGCACGTGCACATGCTCACGCGCAGTTCTGCCCGTAACTGCAATAACTCCATGAAAAGATAAGGCAGCCCTCACCTGCTGTAGAGTATCTTTGTTTATAGTTACGCACGCAGCTAATCTATCAATCTTGAACCAGTAAGAACATTCCCTTCGCTAATTTACCTCTTCAGACGACTGGAAGCTCCAGTTATTTCTTTCTATTAGCACTGGCAGTAGCACAGCAAAGTAGTCTAATGGAAAGAGCACCCAAAAGACCAAAAACTAAAATGTGGTTGAGAATCGGACAACCACTCTGCCGTGATTTTTAGAAGCCTGATGCAAACACAGCCTTGTTAGAAAAGATTCTCCAGCAGAGAGAACTGATGAAAAAGCCCAGTTCTGCCCATCTGTGACTATGTAGCAGAACTATTCCACAGACAAGGACGTAGCAAAGAACAGATTTACCAGGAAGCATGACATTTGCAGCAGAGTAATTACTACGAAACTAACTTTAAGAGAAGTTTAGCTGATATATTTTTAGCACTCTGAAGAAGTGGGTGTTGGTACCACACACTCATTAACAGCAAGTGTCCTACTGACCACAACCGCTGATCCCATCAGATAAGGACAGAGAACTCCCAGAAGGGGAAAAACATTGTCTTACTGGTTTTGTTTCTCCTGAAGCTGGGTACTTACCAGCAGAACTTAGGGATGGGGGCAGAACAGGAGACATCACTGGAGGGACCGAATTGGCAGCAGCTGATTTCTGCTGGTCTATTAGCTGCAATAGTTTATCACGTGCTTCTGTACTCTGGCGATTCAGCTCTGCTATTCTTTCCTCCAAGCTCTTCGATATCACGAGATGAGTCTCCTCGGAAAACTGGATAATGACTTCCAATTAAAAACTTACAATTTGCACCTTCAGGGAAAGCATGCAATATATTTCAAGTACTTCTAGGCATCCAATTTTCAGACTGAAAGTAAACATAATTATATAGCACCTCTTGTGGGAAACCTGAATTTGTCTCTTTCACTGTCCGGTCCTTCATTGACTAAACACAATATTTTAAATTGGCCTTCCTACAAATAGGAAAAAACAGCTATTGTCTGTACCATTAAAAACAAAACAAAACAAAAACCCCAGCCATCCAGCAATTAACCATAATTAAGAAAATATTTAATCAGAGACACATATTCAGGGTAGTGTGGAGAAGCAAAAGTATCCTGGAACTCATCTTTAAACCAGGTTTTCATCCACTTTGACCCATTCCCCTCTCTCTCCAGTAATTGCTTCCACAAAAACAACACTTAAAAAAGCTTGCATCATCTTGTACAACTAAATGACTAAACATTACAAAATCTAATACAACGTGGAAAGTGACACTCTCAGTCTACATTTACATGAGGAAATTTAAAATCTTTAGGATCCCTAATCGAACAGTAATTCAGCCACTGCGATGGAACAGAAATGAAGAGCAGCAAGGGCAGGGATTAGGCACTTCTGTGATGTTAACTCCACTCACTGAGGTGCCACCAAATAGCTGCTTAGCTGCAGACAAAAGGTTCCCCATGTGAACTGAAGCATTCACGTTCTCTCCTTCCCACAGATTTTGGGATTTTCACCACTCAGCAGGACAGACAAGACAGATCCAACTAGTACATGCACTGTAATTAGGTATTTGCAGGAGATGTACTTGCACTAACTTTAATCTCACGGGCTCTTGGGTCACAGTAGCAGAAGAGATATATGGTATGGATTTAATTACGTATTTTAGAAGCTTGACAAGGACCTGTGGGCTGATGCAGTGCTTTCACTCTTAATACTACCCAAGCTACAAGAGGTATAGCTGATCGTGTTGCAATCACACCTCTTTTTGCAGCATAATCTTACCCTAAGCTGCACACTTTTCAGCACTCATCTACAACACAGGCCAAAAATAAGAAACTCCTGTTGAGCTCCTTAGGGAGTGATAAAAATCAAAGTCTCCATGCAAATGAATCAAAAGAGTATTTGTTTTGCTACTCTTTTCCTTAAGACAACTGACAATGGGGAAAAAGCATCTCAAAGCTATGGGAAAGCAGAATCCAGCCTTCCTTTTCTGTTAAATTCTCACCTGTCCTTGTGAAGAGTCTGGACTAGGATTTGCAGTTTGTATTGAGTCTGGCTGATGTAGGCAGCCACTTGTGTCTTCAGAGAAGCCTCTGAATTTGCTCAGTTGAGCTTTAATTAGAGAGTTCTGCCGTGTGAGCTCAGCTATCTGTCCCAGCAGATCACTGTTTTGAAATAACTCTTCAACTGTGCTGTTTTTTCTAGTGTCACCTGGGCAGGACAGACTGATTTTCTCGTGGGAACTCTCCCAGCCTTTATCTGCAGGAGGAATTGGTTGCCTTTGAGAGATGGGAGGGTTTGCCTCAGTTGTGCTCTGTGTTCTCAGGGAGGAAGGTGAGTTCCTTTCCTTGCATGATTCTCTTTCAGTGTTTTCAGGAGACTGAGAAATGGCTGTGAACACTACAAACAAAAATAAAGGAACAGTAAGGAAAGAGATGTGTGATCCTCATCAAGGAAACTAGCAGGGACTTTATTGCATCAGGCTAGTAATCATCGAGCAGGAACTTGAATCCTGCTGCAAGAACTTACCAGGTTTAATATTTCCTATTGCAAATAGTCTTACATTTACATGATTTAATTAGAGATTGACAGAGAAGTCAGAGAGAAGAAGATAAATTGTTCTGAATTTCCCAGCTGATAGATCAAACATTACTTCTTAGTTAGTCCTCCATTTTCCTTACCAAGTAAACTGTAAGTTTGTGTTTTACTTCTGATATTTACACTGAGTTGGTAACAAAAATTTTAGAATAAGAAAACAAAATAATACAAGACTTTTGGCATAATAACAAGCTAGTTATTGACTCAGCTCTTAAGAAAGGGGAAGCACTCTGGCCAACAAAAGTAGTTAGGTATTTTTTGTGGTCACCATCAGCAAACAGATAACACACCACACACACGACTGAACAAGTTACAGCACTGTCAGCTGCCACCTGCTAAGTCCAACTCAGAGTTTGTGATCAAAACCAGATTTTCTGTGCTTTATATACCAAACAGCCCATTCCTTCCCAAGCTTTAGCTTTTGCCTCTTGAGCAGAGCACAACATTTAAAAATGTACACATGAATCTTTTATGAACATTTTTGCATAAAGAAAGGTTCAAAGAGTTTAACATTTGTTGAACCATTCAGCATCCTTAACAGAGTAACAACACATTTCTCACGCAGCAGGATGACAGTGAAGTCCAGGAATGCTGTTTTATATCCTTGTGTCAAACGACAGGCAACATCTGACAGTTCTCAATGGGACTGAAGCCAGATGTTCTTCGCAGAAAGCTACCTCTAGTTCACCTCCTCCTGGTTTGTTATGTGCCTCCTTGCAGCACAGTGACCACTAAAAGCTTGAACAAGACATAAACTTTCAGTTGTGCCAACTCCTTAAATCGAGAGGACTTTTGGGTTAATTTTCTGGCTTGGAAAAGACTTCCAAAGTAACAGCTGAAAGGAGGGTGGAAAAAGGAGGAGGGAAGGCACAAAACCCCACTGCAGTGCCCTACTTTCTGTCGGCAGCCATCAAGGCAGCCACAGACATAGTTATCTGCGCCCCAACAACAGAGGGTTACAGCACATTCACTAAGACACGTGTGGTTACAACGCCAGTTGCAGGAGGAAACAGCCCATTTTGAGAGGTGCAAAGGGTCCTCCCTCCTGCTCACTTCAATAAATTTAATTGAGAAATACTTTTCCTAATCACTCCTGATGAACTTTCTTCCTCCCAGTAGCCAGAGTTGAGCTACAGATCTATAAAACTGAAGCCTACGGATACTGACACAGGACTGAGTTAATCTGATTATCTAGCACCACATAATTTCACCCAAAACTTCTTCAGCCACTTCCTGTGGATTGAATGAAATCCATGTTGCAACCTGCTCCCAAAGCTTTTAGGAAACTCTCTGCTGGAAAGATTAGCTCAAAGCAAGAGTACACAGACTACGGACAGCCTGGTTTGTCTGCAGCGTGGGCTGCAGTGGTCCCACCATGAAAGGTGATGGAGGCTGGATGACAACAGCAGCAGATGGAGATCTGAGATGATGTGCTGGACGTCACAGACAAATTGCTTCAGCAAATCATACAGGAGTGACAATTAAAACCAGTACAATATAAAAATGCCAATCTGGATTGCAAGTGACAGGATTACAGACAGGAGACGGAGAACTGCAGGTGACAAGAGTCTGAAAGAAGGAACAACAGGCACTGCAGGAAAGGAAATACATATCTGGGTGCAGAAGAAGGATATTCCAGCCATAGTGCCAAGGTGTCCAGGCATACACATTAGAAGTTTTCATAGAAAATACATCTCCAAAGGTAACGTGAGTCTGGGAGATTGAAACAGCAACACACAACACAGACTCCCGAGTCTACTACAGCCAGCGAGATCTCACCGTTCTGGAGCGGAGACAACTCCTGACTGCTCTTCTGCCGGGGCGGTGACAACAGCACAGCGGGCTGGAAGATGTGAGCTGGCAAGCTCCTATCGGCTCCTGTGCCACCAGAGGCACTTTGCTTTGAGGGAAACTTGAAAGGAAGTTCCTCCTGTGGGAATTTCAGCATATTTTCCCCGTTGCCTGCATCAGTCCTGGGCTCAAAACAGCTCAAATCAGGTTTTTCTACAAAAAGAGACAAAAAAACCCACAAACCCCCAAAAACCCCCAACTAGTTTGAGTGCAATACAGAAATAATAAAAATAAAAATCTCAATGACAACTCTTATGTTCAGGTATCGGAAAAGACAGACTGGAGTATTCTGCCCACATACTCCTAACTTTGAGAAAGATCCTCCTGCTCTGCTTCACTGTGCAGAACTACATTTCCAAAGGATCCTCCCCACGCTGTGCATCACTGTGATATTCCCCCCACCCCTCTCTCAGCCACTCATTCTCTCCAGAGAAGTCCTGTGTTCACTTACACATGGTTTCTCTGCTAAAAGTAGCTGTCTCAAATTTTTCACACCCAGTCAGATGCCTTAAGGGTCCAAGGGATCTTCTGAAGGAGGAAGAAATATTTTTGTAACTTTAGGAAGCTTTCCTCTCAGGAAGATGACTTTTCCTGAGAAGAGAGACCTTCTCTTTCCTGAGAAGGAAAGATTTGGAAATTCTAGTCCTGCTGAACTATTGAATAGGAAAGTTCGGTCACTTTTTTTTTTTTTCTTTTGAGAGGTGCTTTTCTGATTGTTTGGAATTTATATTTTAGGGTGGGATATTTCGTTTGCTTTTACAAAGCCTGGGTAAATAAGAAAAAGGGATCTAGTATGTGGCTCCTTGCCAAAGACCCACAGAAACAGTCAGGAAGAAAGTTTTTGACCACAAAACTCCTACAAAACCAGTATTTAACTAAGGATACAAACAGCTCCAAGGAATCTTGGGATTCACGCAGAGTTACTGACCTTGAGAGCAAAACCAATGCATTTAAAGAACAAATCAGGGAAGATAGTTGGGAGAAAAGTCCGTGGTGAAAGAATGTTAAAAGTGCAAGGTGAATCACGTTTGGTTACTTTGTCCATCAATGCTACTGGCTTAAGTTGGCGTAGGATTCCCTTACGCATCCCCCAGCTGGTCCTTCCCCTCCGATACAGTCACAACCACCGGGACAGGCGCCGCCTCAGCAGCTGCTCTTCTGGCCAGCAGCGACATCCAGTGTCTTATGGAAGACACAATCTCATCCTGCCAGACTGCCTCAGCAACGGAAAGGGGAGATCCTGATCCAGCTGGGGTTTATCTTTTCGCTCTTTTTAAAGATCCTCAGATTAAACCTGACTTTGTAAGCCATCTTAACGGGAGAAGGCTACTCCCCTCCTTTTTTCTGTTGTTTAATAACATATTATGTATCAATTAAAGCTCAAGCTCAACTTGGCTAAAAGGTTAATCTTGAAGTTCTGATCCAGACAAAAGGATGCCAATGGGGATGGAATATAACCTATAATATTGTTTAAAAATAATCTGCAGCAAAGTGCTTGTGCTCACAGCAGAACGCATGGCACAGGAATTTCCAGGAGCAAGATTCATGCTCATGCAAGAAGTATTCATTCAAGCAGACATCTGTTAAGTACCACATTTTCCACTACAGGGATAAACTAGCCACAGGTCCCATTTCATCCTTCACACACGCATGCACACACCTTGGCCGTTCGCTGGACCCTTGCTTGCAATTCCAAAATGGTTTGGACTTTGCTCTCTTCTAGGTTCCACCAAAGGGAGGCCTTTAAATGCTTGTGTGAGAGAGATCAGCTGCTCGTCTGTCACCATCATGTATTGCTGAAGCGTCTTCTACAGGAAGAAGGAAAAAAGAGAGATATAGAAATTTGTATTCTAGCAACATGAATTAGAAAATTATATACTACAAGAAGTCCTGAGAAGAAATTTGGTCTCTTAATACCACTGCATGAAGCTGTAGGGTTTCAGTGACGTATTAAATACTAGTGTCTCCATGTTTCTCAATTATTTCCTCTCCTGACTCAAATAAATTATTTGTTTTTCCTTTTCCTAACTCATGACCCCACTTCCTCTCCAACATTGCTTTGTTGCTTCATTCCCAAGTGTAACCATTCAACAAACCTACCTTCACTGCAAATGGAAAAAATAAAATGTAGTATTACACCGAGTCTACTCCGTTGCTCCAGTAGAGTTAACAGTATAGAAGTGTGGAGGAAGATGCTTCAACTTTTAGACTGATAAAATAAAGCTCAGTTTCACGGAACTAGCATTTTCTCAGGCTTTAATATTAAACATCACAAATGAAGATAAAATAATGATTTTCCAAACACTCCTCCCCCCACTTCACACCTGCTATTACAATTCTCAGGCTTCTCATTCAATTTTACAATTTTCTTTCTGTTTTTTTGTTAAAATCTCTTGAACATGAGACAATGCATCTCAGCCCATATTTGCAACACAACTCAGTATTCCAACAAGTCGTGCTGATCGGTAAGGAGCAAGAGGGGCTCAGTACCTGCATAGTATTGTTTTCTTCCCTCACTAGAAGTATTTCTGCAGTCAGAGCGTCAATCAATTCTCTGTGTTCATTCAACATCTCTTCATGCTGCTGCCTCATTACCTCTTTCTCACGCAGCTGCATTTCACTCTAAAGAGGGAGAAAAAGTTCAAAGTCTACTAGGAACCAAGTTAGGTTTATCCATTTCCCTTTAAGAATTTCGTTATTGCTTGGCAAGCATTTCAGAGGTTTCTTCTTCCCCTTTTCTCCAGCCTCTTCTATATTCACTACCTCCTTCTTCTTGTAGGAGTTGATTTTTTAATCACTTATTAATACAACTTTCAGGAAAGATTCAGTAATTCAAGTTTCTCTTCCTACTTTTTATATATAATTTTGCAAAAAAACTCAGCATCATCGTAATTTTTCTGCATTCAGCTTTTCTGCAGCAAACCTGGAAAATATTTTTTTCTCCCCAGACGAGGAAGGAAATCTTTCTAGAAGCTTCAAAACCTCCTGAAAACCAATTTTTTACAGGAAATAAGAGCCTTTTTAAATAACTGCTGCAAATTCATTTTCTTGAAATGCACTGCTAGCTGTAATCGAGGCATTGGAACTTCGCTAACGCTCCTGGCTAGGCAAGGCAGGAGGTGCACACAAGCGCTTGACTTATTCCTAGCATCACAGAGATCAGGTTTTAGGAAATACTCAAACAAGCTGTGCTTCTTCCCAGTGAATTTTTAAATTCTAATTGTAATTAAAGCTCCACAAAAAGAGGAAAAGTCAGTGAAGATTATGGATACACACTGTCTCTCTCAAGCAACTCTGAATGGGACCAGCCACGCACTGTAGCTTGAGTGACCTCTGCGTATTTCTACCCATGAACTTAGGTAGTAAATCTAAAAAGTTGCAAACGGTTCTACAAGCAACAATCAACTCCTGGAAGGAAGGAATGGTAACATCTATTAAAGTAGAAACAACATCATAGAGGCACTCGGTAAAAACTGGGAATAAAGTAAAAGTCAGCATGTATCTTTCAAAATAAGCAGTCTCTAAACCACCCAGACTCCTTGGCCTTCTGTCTGAGTAGGATAAAAGCTCTTAAGATACACTGCATGTTACATTCATAAGGAGAAAGTAGCAACTAAGGAAGAAGAAAAAGACAAAGAACATCTGGAGTAGTTTTGGGGGAAGCCTGAGTGTCAAGAATAACCCATTTCTGTGGAACACAAATTACAGGCAACCTAAATAGGGTTAAAACTGCAATTATACTTATAATATTAATTTGACGCTATTATCTTGATGCATCCCTAATAAAGGGAAAACATTCTCTTGGAAGTCCAGAAGATCCTTCTCTGTAACTGCAGAAGAACTGAATTTAATACCCTGCTGTGGTGTTACAACTTTAACAGAGAACAAGCACTCTTAACTTCTTTTAAAACATAAAATCTCCTCAGCCAAAGTCCATCTTCTGATGGTAGTGGCTTTTCACTCTTGAATTGATTATTTACCATTTGTTTCTGAGACAGATCTTAAAGTAACTTCTTTCATATAAATTAAATACAGAGTAATACAAGGAATAAATTGTTATATATCTAGCCAAAAAAAAAAAAACCCTCAAATTTTAAAATAAGGTGCTTTTTTTTTTCCCCCAATGATTATACACTGTGAAAAGGAACCAAAATAGGACAGTTCCACATTCATTAGGAACCTATTGCCTTTGCTATGAAATGAAGCATTGGGATTGAGATAACATACTCCTATGCATCTACTAAGAGTGCAGGAACCGTCATAATCTGGTTCCAAATTTCACACAGGCCCAGTGAAACTGTGAGCCACTGCTGCATCTTGAATAGCTCTGGGTTAGAGAGGAAATCAAACTGGGGATTTTTTCTTTCTATTTTTGAAAAAAGAAGTTCTACACGGCTTACAGGCAGCCTTCTTCCACCGATCCCCAGCTGTGCTCTGCTGCAGTGAGCACGTCAGGTCGTTCTTGCTTAAGGTGACCTTGCTGATACGGATAGAAAGGCATCCTTCAAAGAAAACTGAGGGGCCCACTGCTCTAATGAAAATAGTATCGCCTTCGGAGGCAAAGGAAGAAAATGAATTTGTAAACCAGGCTGTAGTTAATACCCTGCTACAAATCTGAACATATTTAAATAACAAATTTAAAATTATTTCAATTGGTATTTTATGCTAATAGTCACCGGGAGACTTTCATTGCAGTCACCTCCTCCCTCTTCACGAGGGACACCTGTTTCTAGCAAACTAAAATTTTTAACTCCTGATTGCAGGCAATCCAAATAATTAGGAATGATAATTAGACTTCAAAGTAACCTCACCTGTCTGAGGTAGCGCATCAAACGGCAGAGAGCGTTCACCAGTGACAAGGTAAACCCAGTGAGGCCTTCGCTTCTCTTGGCTTTTTGAACCTCACGACCTGTACATCGCTCATATTCCTCTAATTCATGCTCCACGTCATGTATCATGCGGTTGAGAACATCTAGGCTGGATTTGTTGTCCCTCCGAAGGTCAATGGGGATTGAATTAGCTGGAGAATCTTCTCTCCTCTCTCTTGCAGAGTTCTGTGCAGTTTGTTTTCTTTTCACTGAGGAGGGGGGAAGCATCACTGGAATTTCAACTTGCATAGAAAGCTTTGCAGTACCAATGAAATTACATCGTTTATTGAAGTAAATCAAAGGAGAGACCCTCTCTTGCCCTGAGCTGAAACTGACCATCAAAGAACTTCCCCAGCCATTCCAATTATTTCAGATCATCAAAAACCACAATTTCTGCCACCACGTTAGTACCTCTCAGAGCTTTTATCTTAGGAACCTTTTTATACTTTCCTCCTTCACAGTTAAAAGCACAGAACCAGTACCAGTGAACAGCCCGTGAAGAACACCAATTGCTTTCAGGTCTCACGTTTAGCGAGTAACTCTTCTACAACAATCTGTTCATGTTACAGTTTGCATCTGATGTCAGTCCCCACATACAACGTTTGTGCAGAATACGGGGACTGAAAAGCATTGCAGGTCTGTGCAGCACAGAACAGACAGCTTTATCAGAAACAGAAACGCCCTGCATGGCAAACGACCCACGGCTGGCAAGGTAACGGTCGCATCCAAGGGTTCCCTGACTGCCCTGGACTCTGCTTCGCCCAGGAACGTGCACGACACAGAGGAACACACCACACAAGAGCCTGTGGAATGTCCATCCTTAGAGATGCTCAAGACTCGGCCAGACAAGGCCCCCCCTAATCAAACCTGGGAGTCAGCCCTGCACCTTCCAAAGATCCCTTTCAACCTGTGTTTTCTTATGATATTAAGGACTTTGGTCAAAAGAAGGCATGTTATTTTTAAAAGTACTAAACTTTTTGTTGCAATTTGCTTTTGTTTCCTTGACTTCGGGTTCAACACTTGCTGCACAGTGTAAGGGGAGTCCACAGTCTCTTCTTTGTCTTCGTTCTGAAGTCTTGAATGAATTCTCTTGACTAAACTGGTAGCATTGAGGGCTGATTTAAACACAAAACACAATAAAAAATACACACATGAAATATTTCAGGTATGTTCTTAATAGTAATATGTTATAAAGTAATTTTACTAGAAGACCTGGGTTTTTAGTCTGGAAATTAATCTGAGCCAAATCAGCATTATCTCTGCCTCTCACCCCCACCCAGAAAAGGAATTCCAGAGTGGATCCTGTGAACAGCTCAGCAACCTTTGAGAGGCTGTGATTTGGCAAGTCCAACCTGACTGATCCAATGATGGAGAAAGAGTCGTCGGAGTCAAAGGCACATTTGATTCCTGTGATAAGGTAGTTTTTCTCGCATCCTTTTCAGTCCACAGCTGAGAATTCACCAAGGAATTTTCTTCTCTCAACAACCCAAGTAGCCTGCATTCAAAACAAGCAGAACAGTGAATTGTAACGGGATAATAGCATGCTTCTAGATTACCTGTAGAGTCCAGAAAGAGCTTTTTAAAATATCTGTAACTGCTCACAGTTTGAATGTTACAACAAGGTGTTTTCCCTAGAATTCTGAGGTCAGGAAAACAGAAAAAAAAGTAACTTAACTATATTCATGCAACACCCTTTTAACTCAGTCTATTTCCAGTGTTAAGAATGTGGGAATTCGAATGGATGGATACATTTGTACTGACCTGTCAGAATTGATGCTGGATTTGAAATTCAGAGAGTCATGGTGTCCATCTTCTGAATGACAGATTGATAATGCTTCCTCTCCCACTTCATTAAGAGACTTTTAGGAGACAACAAAGAAAACAAAAGGGACTTCAGAACAATTTCAATTTGTTTTTAGGAAGAAGTTAGAGATCAATTTTCTGAAATTTTTTCAAAAAAATTGAAACATCTGTTTCAGTCTCTATCTAAAAACAAACAATCAAAAAAACAACACAAAAAAAACACACACATCCCTCTATGGGAAGAGTTTTGGGGGACTTTAGTACCTAAGAAATACTGATTGTCTCTGAAAATAACACAGCAAGTGATTAATTCAATATCGAATATTTTATCTGGAGGATTCATATTAAATAAGAAAGACCACACACACTGTAGCATAACAAAGCTTTGAAGACTATACCAAAACAAATACAGAGACATAGCAGTCAGAAGGTGGAAAAAGACACATAACTATAGCGTTTCTAAAATTTCAGCCATTTGACATTACAAGCTAAACAACCTTGTAATGAGATCTGCAAAATTACATTTATATTCTGTGTGCAAAATGCAACCAGAACAAAATACAATCCTACATACCACGTTCATAGCAAAACTTGAGCAATCAAATTTGGAATTAGGGTTCCTCAAACTACCAGGTTTCTGTGCTTCTGGCTAGGCTTCACCAGATAGCCTTTAACTGTGATTTTCGTAGGCACATAAGGAAAAGAAAGTCTCACAGAAGCTCAGCAGACAACTATCACTACACGTGCCTTTTAAAAATTTAAGCCTATCCTGCAGCGTGCATCCAGTGACACAGCTTATAAAGGCACTACAGTTAACTCTTCATATTAAAACAAATCAAAAACACAAAAACCAAATACCACATCAAAATATATGACAGAGCAGTACTGCAACTCAAATTGCAGATATCTGTGCAAGATAGTAGGAAACAGGATTAGAGAACCGTAAGAATGTGACACCATCATTTTCACTCCCACATCCCTTTTGGTCTTCACCAGTGAGCTGCTTTCCAGGAGCGTTATATGCCTGTTCGCAAAGCACAGTGAGCATTCCTGGTACAACTCATGTTATCTAAATAATTGTAAAAGAATGTGAAGTATTAAAAGCTAAACTTGTAGGACTAACCAAGGCTGTGGAGCTAACTGGGGTACAGGTACAAGTGTGTTATCAGAAATAAATTGGAGCCTGACTGTCCCCATATATGCAGACATCAGAAAATCAGAGGCATATTTCAATACGCAGCAACTAGTTAAGTGACACGAGTTGTTTTCTTAGTCTGCAATTATTTTGTTCTCTTGCTGATAATTCCAGAATTTAAAAGGGAGAGCATGCTAATATGAGAGAGCTTCTATGAGACATAAGATGTTTCTTTCTCATATTCAAAGGTTAAGAAATCAAAAAACCATGATTCTCAATCTCCCAAAACAAACTCACTTCCATTTAACATCATTTTCTATGTATGTTATCAACACGTACACAATACACAAAAGACAGATCTAGGTCTGCTTGGAAACTCGACCTTTGAATATTCTTATTCTGCGCAAACAAAAAAGCCACAGGACACGCATGGAACAGAACAAACACTACCTGGGAATCCATGACAGATTCACTAAGGCTGGGAAGCCGAGTGGGAGGATCACATTTTTGTACAATGAGTCCTTGAGGTGATTCTAGGTCACAGTTAGGAGCCATTGTTACATTGGGGACACCTAGAGGAACAGACAAAACGGGAGAGCACAGAGGACTCGGTCTATAGCATGTCGCAGCACTTTGTCCCAAAAAGCACATTCCTGTACTTTGCACAAAAAGGGTCACAGGGATGAACGTCGCTTTACAACCGCCACAGGCCAACCACAGAGCCATCTTAATACCTTCGGCGTATTGTCCTTCTCACCCATACAAATACACTTGTGCAGAAGAGGCATACGGGATAGAACGGGCATTATAAGCAAAAGAGAACGGCAGCCTGCAGAGAAAAGAACCTAGGCTTAAGATTCCACACGCAAACAGCCAGTCCTGCCTTCCAGCAGCGCACGGGCCCATAGATCAGGACAAGAAAAGGAAAAGCCGTGTTCACGAGGAGCAATGAGAACCAGCACGACACTGGCTTGGACTGGTGCTGTGTATAAGCCAGCAGGCTGGCTGTGGAAACGGCAAGTGTGAGATGTTCCACAGCAAGTGACGGGAAATTCCACAACGGGCCGATACTGTAGAACAACCAGCCATGGCTCGCTCTCCCCTGCCACAGGAGGTGGCATCCTCATCTGTGTTTCACCCAACGTGAACAGGATCAATGGTACTACGTTAGATGATGAGATGAAAACGGTTAAAAAGAATTCTTCGCAAAGCGAGGCTATCTATGAAAAGCAGGGAGATAATTTTAAATGTACTAAAATTATACTAGCACGTATAAATGAGATGGCCTACCTGTCCTCGTGCGAGGAGCATCCCCAAGCAAGTCTTTTGCCGCAGCCATAACCTGATCAGATCGTTCCAATGCATCTTGCAAATGGTATTGATCAGACAGAATCTGAAAGCATAGCGTATAACGAAATACTTCATACTGAGCAGACCGATTTTTCCGTTGTTTTTTTGGTATTGTTCTTCTAAACAGTTAGCAAGAGAAGAGCCAAGATAAATTAGCTCGGGTAATTAAACAGGACTAATCCTAAAACCTCTCCACTATGATAATCCACCTACTCTTCAGTGAAACACACTAACGTTATTTTAAAAATAAGTCATTATAGGACCAATGTGTGTGGTACCTACACATTCACAACTCACAGTTACAGAGACAAATTCACATTATTTTTTCATTCAGACTTTCAGGCAGACAAATCCCCGAAAGAATAAAATTTTACTCATCCATTTTATAACTTTGGCTTTCTTCCTCTTCAACCCACATGAAAAAAATTCACTACTAGCAGTATCTTCCTAGTTTTTGTCTCCGAGTCTTCTGCAGTTGGGTAGGATTCAAGGGGCTTAGGAAGCTACAATCTCACAGCAGTAACTAAGGAATAAAGATCAGCCAGGTAACAGGGACAAGGAGACAACCCACAGTGGTTGTACTGTACCGAGAGACACAGACGAAAGAGTCTCCCCAGTTACCCTGAACAACAGAACTTCGCAAGTAACAAGATTTAAGCCAGAGACAGGTGAAAATGGTGACTCTCCTCCCTCTACATTTTTTTTTTCTCTATACACAACAAGATGCCACTGTTTCAAATAGCAACAGCCAGGTGGGTTTCGTCTTGCCTGACATCATCTCCTTTTGTCTTCCTATCTGGTAGCATCTTTTCTCTGATTCAGAAGTAGACACAGTTTATGTTGAATAAAGTCATTTCTTAAACTTGAAAGGGAAAGCCACTCAAAATGAATTGAAATTTCTGAGTCGTCATTAGAAATGGCAACAAATATGGAAGACTTTCCTGACCATGAGTTTCACATCTGGAAAATAACAGTCACCTAATAGGTGGTCCAGCCAAATCTTAGAGTGGGTAGTCTGATCTACCTTTGTGAAACATAATTTATTTCTGCATGGAAGTCTTCCTGAAACCAGCCTGCTATTACATCAGGGAAATTTGCATAAAAGTCCTCAACTTTTCTGAACACTCCGCTAAAACGCACTTGGCAGAAAAGTATGAAAGCAACAAAGGTCAAAATTAGAGTTCAAGGCTTGATTAGCACGATATCCTTCCGGTAAAAATTCTACTGTGACTGCAGAGCAACAGGTGTCAAATAGGAAACTAGAAGGTGATCTTCAATTCTAAGCACTTTCATTTGTTTCTGTCTATGCTTGAACGTTCCCAGAGATCAGAAAAAGACTTCTGCAAATTCACAAAAGAGAGGTCTGTGATGGTTAATTCACTGCACATTCACAGGACTACTAGATCATGTTTAACTGCTAGGTGAATGTTGCTCATCATCATTTTTTACCAACAATTCTCAGTTTGTCCAAGTGCTGATGAGGTCTGAAAGCCAATCACTACGTTTTGAGATTAGCTTTCACAACATATGGCAAGGAATGTTTCACCTGCCATGGGAAACAAAAGGATGTCTTCCACTGAAATCCCTTTTCAGACAGTGACAGCTACTGTCTCTGGTACTTAAGTGTCCTGGTTTCGGCTGGAACTGAGTTAGTTTTATTTCCAGTAGCTGGAAGGGTGCTGTATGGCATCTGATCATTATTAGCCAGCTGGACTGAGTTGAATATAATGAACTAATTAACTAATCAACTCAAGGTACTGATCCTGCATACAAGAGGCAGGCCTTTTCCTCCTGGCTGTGGAAGATGCAACAGTGTCCTTGGTGCTGCAGCCCAGGCTGGTGAGCAACAGTGCTGTGTTTTGGATTTAGCATGGGAGTTATTGTAAGAAGAATGTTGATAACACACTGATGTTCACAGCTGGTGCTGAGACACCAAGGACTTCTCAGCTTTCCATGTTGTGCCAGTGTGCAGGAGCACAACAGGCTGGGGGGGAGCATGGCCGGGACAAAGGGCCCACAACTCCTAGTTTAGCATTTGAGTTCAGATTTAGGCTTAATTTGACCAATGGAATACTCCATATCATGCAATGTCATGCCCAGTACACAGATGAGGGATGGCTGGGAAGTTAGAACCTGAGAATCTGAGAATCCATCTCTTGCTTGCTCTCTTTGGATCTCTCTTTTCGGGCCTCTTGCTCCTCCAGGATTGCAGTTTCAAGACTTCTCTGTTTTCAGGCTTGCTTGCCGGGACAGGCTGGGCGTTGGACACCGAGTGGTGAGCAATTACACTGTGCACCACTTGTTTGTATATATAATTACAATCTTATATGTTATCACACACTGTTATTGCTTTTATTATTTTTTATCATTATTACTTTAAATTGTATTTCAATTTATTAAATTGTTCTTATCTCAACCCATAGGTCTCCTTCCCTTTTCTCCTTTAATTCTCTTCCCCGTTCCCGGGGGCTGGAGGAGGGTAAGCGAGCGTCTGTGTGGTGTTTAGCTGCTGGCTGGGTTAAACCACGACACTAAGCTTAGGTTTGCTGCTACAGTTCAATACACAAAGCAAATTAAGTAATATTAATATTTTCAGTCAGAGTGCTTCACAATTCCTAGAGAATAAGCATTTTGATTCCCAGATGACGAGCTTGTCTGCTAGCAGCCATAGCTCCTCAACCTTTGTTGTGAAAATTTTCCTTCCAGACAAGCTCTTCCTTACCAATTTCTTGCCTCACCCTTTCTGCCCCTATGACTCTGCATTCTGTCTGTTTAAACAAGCAATAGCAGATAAGGATGTCCCTCTCAGGAAGAGAAACGTTCACATTTCCATCAAAGAAAAATACTAGACAGGAGAAGAAAAAGGCAAGAGAGCAATAAGAACACAAAAAATACATATCCTCTTCACAACACACAGTTTAACTCTGCAAACGGTTCCTGTTCAGACACAGAGAGGCTTGCAGAACTACAGAGGACACAGCCAGCAACAAGGATTAAATCAGCAATTCCATAATCAGTTAGTGCATCACACAGCCCATTCCAACCAACGCACGCACGCAGCATGCAGAGGAGGGAGAGTGCACACACACACGAAGTCAAATTATCCAACAAGAGGAGCAAATGCCGACCTACGTGCAAGAGCAGCTTTCTGCTACTGCTGCAAATCACCTGCAGCATGCTGGAAGTGCAGGTTTAGCTCTCACCTCACGCATCAGAGTCAATTTTCTTTTCTCCAAGGAATCAGCGGCCAGTTGTTTTTGCTTCTTCCATTTCTTTTTCAGTGCTTTCTCTCGCAGTTCCAGATGTGCCAGTGCTTTGTTTTTTGATTTGTGTATTTCATGGCGACGCAGCTACGAGAGCATGAAAGAAACCATTTCAAAATCATCAAGGGACAATCTAAAGCGAGATTTGCAAAGTAATGCTAACAAGCTCCTCTTGATTTTACCATTCACACACTGAATGCTATTTATGTTAACTTCATGGTAGTACCAATGACAGCCTCACAAACATCCAGCAGTCTAAAATGCCACCAGTACCAGCCAAATTTAAGGTGGCTCCAACTGTAAATGGGGAAAGTCTCACAGTTTCCATCTGCCCTACATCACTGACTCAGTAAGTTCTCTCCGCTGTAAAGGGAGGAAAAAAACAAGCGCTATCATCTATCATAGGCATAAAAAGACATCATGCATCTTCCTGATTTAATACTAAGGTCAATCATCAGAGATACTCTCTTCTAACAATTTTGTATATATATACATACACACATGTATATATATTCAGTTTAAATACAAGTTAAATGTGTGAGGTGCTTGCTAAAGTGTCTGGAAGCAATCAAGCCAACTGCTATTGTAGCCATCTGTCCTGATGAACTTGTCAAAATCTATAAGCAACAACAGTTCCCAGGAAAATGAAATGGAAGCCACATATTTTGTAATGGACGGGTCACTCAGGATAAAGAAATTATGTTAATTGTTTAAATGAAAATTGAGTATCCTTAGAGAGACTCCTAAAATAAAGCATGTCTTTCAGCCCTTCCAGCAGAGATAAGACTCAAATTCAACTACTCCACTGAGTTTTCATGCATTTTTGCTTTTATGGTATATACTTTATTGTAATAAGAACCACGGCTACTGCTTCCTGATGGAAACAGAAAACTGGAAAACACCAACTGCCAGAGCCAGGGATGCACACAATAACCCCAGGCCTAACACTAAAGAGCCCGCCCTTTCGAAGCTCACAAAGGGAGGTTCCACACCGGCAGGAAACACCCCACGAGCCCGGTAAACGCTCGTGCCAGACAACCAGCGGCGTCTCGCCGCAGAGGAGCGGCGGCGGCGGCGGCGAGCGGCTTACCAGGTCCTCCGGAGTGGCCCGGTGGGCGGTCAGATCATGGACGGTGCTCTGCGAACAGGAACCAGAGAACACGCTAAAAGCCCGAACCGAGGATGAACTGCATTTTTGTCAAGTTTCATGGAAAAAAAACCACCAAAACTCTAAATTACAATATAATTAGCATAAAACTCTACAATGGTGCATTTGTAGGGCACTGCAAAGCACCGTGCCCTGGGCGAGCCACAAGGCCCTGAGGAGGCCGTGCCCGCCCCTCGGCCCGAGCGCGGAGCTCGGGGGGCCCGGCCTCCGGCGGCACCGAGGCCGCGGAGGAGCGGCCGGAGCAGGCCCGGGGCGCGGCCCGGCCCGCCGAAGGCGGGAGCGAGAAGCACTTACGTCCCAGTCGCGCCTCACCGGCGGCCGGGGGCCCTTCGTGCCGGCGCCGCGGGGCCGCGGGCCGCGCAGCAGCGACATGGCCGGCGGCGGCTCGGGCGGGCCGCGCGCGCCTCCCCCCGCCGTTGCCGTGGGGACGGAGCCGATTTGCGCCTTTTTTTTTTTCTTTTTTTTTTTTTTTTTCCCCCTCCTCTTCTCCCCGCCCCGAGGGGAGGAACGCGGCAGCGGCTCTCCCCGCCCCGCGCGCCCCCGCCGGCCGCCCCGCGGAGCAGCGCCCGCTGGCGCGACTGGTCCGTGTTCCCCGTCCCGTCCCCGTCCCGTCCCCGCCGGCCGCGCCGCACGCCGCCTGCGCGGCGCCTCCCGCTCCCGCCCCTCTGCGCTTCCTGGGAGGAAGCAGCAGCTTCTGCCCACCCCGAGGATGGCGGCGTGTGTGTCCCGTCCCCCCCGGAAATTCCCAGCTGCCACAGAGCAACGGGGCTGTTCTCGGACGAGTCCCTTCGCTGGCAATAGGTATCCCGAGATATCCCGAGGGCAATAGATATCCTGCGGATTCGCCTCGCAAATATAGAATCATAGAATCATAGAATCATAGAATCATAGAATCAGAATCATAGAATGGTTAGGGCTGGAAGGGACCTTCAAAGGTCATCTAGTCCAACCCCCCTGCAAGGAACAGGGATATCTCCAACTAGATCAGGTTGCTCAGGGCCTCGTCCAACCTGGCCTTGAACGTCTCCAGGGATGGAGCATCCACCACCTCTCTGGGCAACCTGTTCCAGTGTTCTATATGCCGCAGACCTTTCACTTCCCTGTCGCCTGCGTGGCGACAAGATGGAAATTACCCCGACAGGTGAGAGTTACCGTTTCGTATTGCTGTGTGGGATTAATATTTTGCTAGTTGGAAAGTGAAGACGCAGGGTTTATCAGCCTGCCATTCAAAACTTCTTCCTTGCTGCAAGAGAAAAAAAATCCCTTTCACCAAGATTTCCTAGTGCTTAAGGAAATCAATCAATCTAATTCCAGCCTTACCAGCATCGCTGTAAAAAAGATTCACGGAAGGTGCAGATGGTAATGGTTAATGTGCTGAGGGAAGGAACTGCATTGCATATGATAGGAAAAGACAAAGATTGAGATTATGAAGGCAGAAAAAAAAGCGACAGAAATACTATCAGCAGTTTGCCTCTGCTGAAATGCTGCAAACGTGGCTGAGTTTTTTGGGTTTTTTTTATACTGGAGGTTGCACCTGAACTTCAGTTCCCATCTAAGTGCTAAACATAGATACCATATGCAACCTGAAACTGAACGTCAGAGCTCAGCCTGTGCTAAAACAAATCCTTGATCCTAGGCAGATGTGCAAGGCAATGCACTGGATTCATTCATTAGTCTCTGTTTATTCAAAAATTTGGAACCCAAAAGCATAAATTAAGGGCACATCTGGAAGTCTCTGCTAAAATGGCTTTAAATTGTCTTGAAGAACAGGGGTCTGTTGAAGAGGAAAGCAATGCAGGCACAATTAGATCAATACATCCTTCCCTGAAAACTCTTAAACCTCTCTATTATCAATTACAATCAAATATAAATGTTAAATACCTCATACAAGCAAATATAGAGCAAGCCAGAGACACTTCTCATTCAACCAGCCTATTCTCAAACATTTCGGCCACCTGTAAGAAAATGTGGAGCGGGTTCTATCAGGCATCTTAAAAGCCTGTGTACCTTTCAGTTCTTGTTGTTCTTCACACTGCATTCACAGCAGAGTCTGAAAATGTTGCGTTATCTCTGCAGAAGCCAGCTGAGCATCTACAACATCTACTTACTCACAGGGGAGCTTATGTAAGATGGAGATCACACATTCAAACAAACCATCAGCTTTCCAACCAGTTGGTTTGTTATATATTTATATTCTGTCCTCTTCCAAGCTAGTATGATTTGGGGAATTCTTTTGTAATTAAGATCTTTCTTCTATCCTGGATGTTTTTGCAGCACTGGTTACCAGGAGAAATGTCATTTCTTTACTGTGTTTTCTACTTTTGTGCTGTAGCAAAAAAAAAAAAAAAAAGCAAAACCCAAACCCACACTTTTGTGAGCCTCTGGGTCAGCACAGTTCCTCCTTCCCCTGAGACACTCACAACCCTGGGCTTTGCTTACACTGGAAAAACGGGCCATGTTAGGAAATATGTGCCCCACACACAGCCAGAGGAAAGGGCCCTGAGAGCATCACCCTTCCTGGAGGGCTGGCACTCTGGTCTTGCTGCCAGCCTAGAGAGAGAGCAGCTGAGGGCTGTCCCCCTTCCCTCTAGGGACCTTGGAGCAGGGTTGTGGGGAGACCTTGGCGAGGGCTGACCTCCCCCTTCCTGCGGGAGCTGCGTTTCAGCTGAGGCTCCAATGCTTGGCCCTGCCTGAGCTACACCTGCAGCTACGTGACAGCCGTGCCTGCATCACATCCACCCAGACTTGCTGACCGACTTGCTGGCCAGACCTCAGACCTGCCTCACTGCTGTGGACTTGCTTGCTCGTCACAGGGCTGTGTCCATCCCCGATTGCTGTCACCAGACCTGACTCACTAATTTACGTTCCCAGCTTGATCCCAGACCTACCCCATTGCCACGGACTTGTGCTCTGGACTCTCTGTTGACGCTGGCTGCCATCTCCAGGCCTGCCCTGCTTGCCTTGCTCAGGTCCTGTGGGGTGGGGCCCTGGCCAGTGAGGTCCCTGCTCCGCTGGCCATCTTACGGCACCCTTAGGGAGTCACTGGCCCTTGCTGGCCCCTGACACCAGAGGACTGTGGCACATAAAGAGTAACAGACAACTTCCACTGCCCCAGACCCATGGTCTGCCGGGATCTGCATCTTGTCTCTTACAGGTATTAGTTCTTTCTTCCAAAATGCACACTGCTGTTCAAGACCGAGATCCAGCTGGAAGTGAAAAGGGAAAGCAGGCTACCCATCTTTATCGAAGGAGCTGAGTAAAGCCTTATAAATCAGCCAACCTCCATTTGTTATCTGGAAAGATAATGAAACAAGCTGTTCGGCGATCAGAGTGCAAGTGACTAAATAACAATAAAGAGATGAGAAACAGGCAGTGTGTATTTGTCCAGAACAAATCATGTCAAAGTAACCTGATTTATGTCTTTGCCAAGATAACTGACTTGGTAGGTACTGAAAGGAATAGGTGAAACATATTTCGACTTCAGTAGGGCTTTTGGCATTGCCTTGAACACCACTCCCATGAAGGCAAATATGTCTCAGATGGTATGAACATGAGAGGGGGGCGTGATTGAAAAGCAATTCCCAAACTGTAGCAGTGGATATTTTCCTGTCAATAGAAAAGTGTATCCAATTAAGAGATCTGATCTGTCTGCTAGGACTGATTAATTAGTGACTCAAATGGTGGAACTGACCTTTGGCTTCAAACTTCTGCAAATAACACCAAGTTGAGCAGTACCACACTTTGGAGGCAAAGGTATGAACAAAGGTTTAACATTGCGAGATGAAATTCAATAAAGACAAGGGCAAAGTATTACACTTTGAAAAGAAAACTTGAATTCTGAAATTCAAAATGAGGAAAAAAATGTGTAGGCTTTCATAAGATGCCAAAACGTACATCCACTCAGGGCAAGTACTTTAAGAAATCCATAATTCTGCATTGGAAAATGTGGACTATATGAAGAGCCACTTCTTTGTCATGAAGACAACATGACTAGGGAGGGATGACGCACTGACGTCACACTGATCTCCCAATTTGAATTACGCACGGCACCAAATGACACAAAAATTACTTGCCGCTGTCAGCGCTACCTTGGTTTGCAGAAGAGTGGCCTTGTGCCATCCGTCACATTGCTCTGAGCAACCCGGCATGGCCCTGACATGCTTTTGCTTTGCCGTACCTCTTCCTCTGCCCTGAAGCCTCTCCTTTCGGGGAGAAGATGTGCTCCCCAGTCCCGTCCTAGAGGGCTGCCGGCCCTGCTAGGAGGACCCTGTGGGTGAGAAGGGAGCTGCACAGTTCAGGAGCGCTGGACTCTATGGGGTGGGGAGGGGATGCCACAAGTCTCCTGGTGCCACCACTGCTTGAAGGTCCCCCAGGACAGGTCACACCGTGTCCCAGTAAGAGGCGAGACATGCACAGCATGATACTCCTGGTTGAAAGGCAAACTCTTTGTGTTGGAGTGTCCGTCTTCCAACAGATCTCAAATGGGACTTTTCTGCCCTTAATACCACTTTTTGGGACTCTCACAAAAGGCAAAGTGACTTGAATGGCAGCCTGCTTCAAGATGAGCCCAGGAATCACTGACAATTTATTTTCTTTTTTTTTAATCTTGGCAGAGATCACCCAAAGGCCCGAAGATCAAAACGACAGCATAATGCACGCTGGCTTGTTTTGCCAAGCTTTGCAAGTTTTCCTCCAAAGACGACGAGTGACTCGCAGGAAATCTCTCAGTCTTGAAAACAAAACCCACAACGTGGAAAGCTGCTGTGGCCAGAGTCGCTGCCGTTGGAGACTGCAGCCTGGCCTTATAAAACAGCAGTTCCTACAAGTTCATCCTCTGAAAAACCTTTCCGGTTGCTTTCTAGTAACGCTCTGTCTTCTCTGACTTGGAAGTGCATCCCTCCACCGTGGGACCTGACACGTTTCCCAGACGTGTTTTCAACAGGAGAACATAGGAGGAGTAAGCCGTGAGAATAGCCCAACAGCATCACTCTCATCTTGCTGGGAAGGTTAAGAGCATCGCAGCGTTGTTTGCAGCAGTTTCATGAGCCGCTCACAGAATGTAAGATGCACAAAGCCACGCTTGAATTAACAAAACGACGTTTGCCGAAGCCTTTCACAGCTTTGGGCTGAGCTAAAACACAAGGGCGTTTATCCCAAAGTTATGAGCAGCCAAAAATAAAGGTTGGGGATGGCCTGATGCAAGACGTGGTGCAGGTGCAAGCCACTGCTCCAGCAAGCTGGGAGAGCGCGGGGCCAGGACGCCCCTGGGTCGGTGGGCCGGAGGGGTCAGTCCTGCCGTGGTGATGCCGGCGGGCCCCTAAGCTCACAGCAGAGCTCCCCAAAGGGAAAAGCTCCCTGACAACCATCTGCCAAAGGCGGCTCAGAATATGGGAAGGCACAGGGAAGGGACCCTCCTCCCCGGGGCCGGCCGGCCAACCCGCCGGCCTCCCTTCCCTCCCCTCCGGTTCTGTGCCCGCCGGCCGGCCGGCGGAGGGTCCTTCCTTGGAGAAAGTTGCTCGGTGCCCCCCGATCGAGAGGCGGGGGTGTCCGGGGCTGCCCCCCCGGCGCCGGTGCGTGCCGCCGAGCTCTTTATTTAAATTGCAAATCAAGCGCCTCGGTGCCCGCCCCGCCGCGGGCGAGACAGCCCGGGTGCTGCATTGGGCGGGCGGGCGCGGAGCTGCCCCGCGGGGCCGGTGGCGACGAGCCCATGGCTGGGGGGGCCGCCCCGGCCCCCGCGGCTCTGCTCTGCGCCCTGCTCTGGGCGGCGGCGGCGGCGGGGGGCGGCCCCGGCGACAGCCCCGTGCCCGCCGCTTTCGGCCGCGTCTACCGGGGCACCGTGAACATCAGCGCGGAGCGGGTCTACGCCTTCGCCTACAGCAGCGAGCCCGGGCAGGTAAGAGCGTTCCCCGGAGCGCCGGCGGACTGCCGGCGAGGAAACCCCCCGGCCCCCCCGAGCCCGCCCTCCCTCCGCCGGTGCAGCCGGGGAGGATGGGGGGGGGGGCGGGCGCCGGTGCCGCTGCGGCTCCGCCGCCGCGCGGGAGCGGGCCGGGCGCTCCCGCCGCCCCCGCCGTCCTGCCCGCATCCTCCCGCCGCCGCGGGGCCGAGAGCCGCGGTGCACCTGCGGGCTCCCCTCGCCTTCCCGTCGGGCCTCCCCGGCGCGGCCGACGCAGCCCGGGGCTGCGGGGCGAGCGGCCGGCGGTGTCCCCGAGGGCACGGGGCGGGCGGGCGGTTTGGCGCACCCCCCCGGACGGGGGTCTGGTATCCAGAGCTTCTAAGCACAAAATGGGTTTGCAGTCTAGACGGAAATGATGAGGATAATAGTCCTACCTAAAAAAAAAAAGGGGGGGGGGGAGGTTGGGGTGTCGTACTTAATAAGCCTTTCTGAATACCGTTTTTCACACTTGAGCGCTTCTGCAGGATGGGGGTGCGCTCCCCTGGGAGGTGGGACAGGGCCGTGCCGGCGGGGTGCGGTGCGAGGATGCTGCAGGGCAGCGCTGCTGCAGCCGTGGCTGTTCGGTGGGGGGAGGAAAGCTGTCGTTTCTGTGTGCCTCGCTGGGGCGGGTATTCCCCCTCCCTCCTTTTTTGCTGTGTTTATCTCAATATCTAAGTGGTACCTTGGAAACTCTGCCCCCGTTGTTTGGATTGGGCATTAATTGCTGGATAAGATGTTCTTGCGTACCAAAAAATGGTGAATGGGGCAAATGAATCTTCCCTCCTGTCCTCAGTCACATAGGACAAGAGAAAATGGAAAACATCACTTTTTTCCACACTGTATTTCTAATGCTTCAATATGAAGGGAGTTGGTAGAGAGCATGATAAAAAGGGGAGAGGGGGAAAGCAGGGGACAGTGGTGTTAGTCATCCCTTGCTTTGCTTTACTCTGAAATGCCAGCAGATCCAGACCTTTAAAGACTCTTTTTCTTCCATTTTGTGGGCTACTGTGTAATAAAGTGCACCTGGTATTTACGGGGCAGGAGTTGTGTGTCAGGGCTATGACGCAACTGAGCCCGGCCTTACTGAACTGGTGTCACCACTGAACCCAGGAGGTCAAAAGCATGCTTTGGGCATAAACCTCCTTAAAGAAGCTGGCAGTGGTGTAAATTAGGATTCTTCGGGAGTTACAGGTATTGGGTATTATGATGAGGACCTCTTGGCAGATCAACTGTTGTCTGGGACTTGCTAGCAGAAATTCAGACTTCGGTTAAAATGAATCCAATTCCTTCTGTTGGACATACTCTTTGGAGCCATGTGTTTTGCTGGACACCTTCCACAAAAAAGTTTTCTCTCCTGGAGAACTAGGACGATAGCGGAGTGGGAGGAGGCAGGAAGGGAGTACGCAGCTGCTTGGTGGCTTTTGC
Organism: Tauraco erythrolophus; assembly: GCF_009769465.1. Taxonomy (NCBI): domain Eukaryota; kingdom Metazoa; phylum Chordata; class Aves; order Musophagiformes; family Musophagidae; genus Tauraco; species Tauraco erythrolophus. Next base: position 124,361 of record NC_141465.1, read on the forward strand.
TGGTATCTAAATGCATCTTCTTGCTCGACAGCTGCCTTCAGACACTAGGCTATTCCCGTGGCTGTGGAGAATTCCCAGTCCAGACCACTGCTGCACTTAAGTGGAAACTTTAGTGGACTATCCTCGTGTTCCTGTATGCCGCCGGAAAGTGAAATCTTTACAGAGATACTGAGCATATCTAAAAGTCAAGAGCATATCCAAGACGGGAAACTTCAGGTTTGAGGCTTAATATTTTTTAGTGCAGAACTCTCCAAGCACTGCCATGAACATGAATTGGCTGTGGGTGTGTGCAGCCCCCTCCGCAGCTGTAGCCCTGAACTGATAAGAAGCAAATATGACTGTGTCTTCTCTTGCCAGCCTGATCAGAGCTGGAAGCTGTTTTTTCCTGGTGGTCCTGCATCTCGCTGGTGATGAAGGTTGCTCAAAGTTTACAAGCTTGGTATTAGAAATCTTGACTTTAATCTGGGACCATGCTCTTGTGAGCAGGTTTTTCTCGTGCAAGAGTTGTGAAGATACTTAGGGCCATGCTGTCCACTGGGTAGCTGTTGGACCTTCTGAAGGAATGCAAGTCCTGCAAAAACTCGGTGTACTAGTCGTTGCCTTTCAGTGCAGTCTTTAGCCTCGAACTCTTAGCGAGTGGAGCGCCAGCCAGTGTCTGCCAGTTGCCTGCCACTTGCAAGCTCTCTGCTCTTCCTGGTCCTTTTTGGTCTCCTCCTGTCTCTGTGCTGATGGCAGGTCATCCAGAAGCCTCGGATACCTTGAGGCAGATACCACATGGACCATTAACCTTCGTTACAGAAAATTTAATTTAATAAAAAGAGCATTTTCCATGTGGAAGGGCTGCAGTGGATGAGTTTAACTGCTTTCCCTCTGAAGCAAAGAGTGGGAGGAGTGGCCTGGCTCTGAAACAGGGTTTTGTTTTCTTGATGCTGCGAGTTCTGCTGTTTTCCCCTCTCTGCTGCTCTCTCCCGTGAAGACAGGCCTACAAAGCAAGGGACAACTCAGAACCAAGGATGAGGCGTGAAGATTGGCTTGTGACCCATTAGCCCTCTGTAAATTCTCTGTCTTCTCACGTGCTGTGGCTGCCAGGACACATATGAAAATGCAGCTGAATAAAGCCGTGCTTAAATGATGGAGGAGAGAAAGGAGGGAACAAGCCTGCCACTCCTGTCTAGTACTTTAGAGATGTTGCTTTCTGAAAAGAATTGTGTGTATTTCAAAGGATGTTCTTCATCCACATAATCTTCCTTACTCCCTGGAATACAGGTATGCATGCATGAGGGAAGGGGGAAAAGCGAGTCCTATGAGATTGCTGATCAGCAGATGCATACAAGGTAAAGAAGTCCAACTCGGGGCTCTGAAGCAGAGCTGCTTTGAGACAGGCAAGTCACTTCCCTTCTGTGCAACTCCTGGGTGTGTAAAATGAAAACAAGGGTTCTTACATGCTGACCAAGCCACCTAGGTGGAACTCTGAGGCATGTATACATTGCCAGGTCTCTTCACTCTGTGTGTGGAGGGGGAAAACCCCTCCGATGTGCTGTACAGAAATACTGCACCTTGTGTCTGGAGACAGGAGAGCTGTCAGGCTTTTTTGTGCTTGGCAACTAGGATTTAGGCCTTAATTCCTCAGGTGGAGCTGTAAAAGTGAAGCTGTGCTGAGCAGGAGCACAGCCACCTCTGCTGCAAGGTCTTCTAGAGTTGGCCTGTGACCAGAGGGACCTGTCAAACTCCTTCCTCATGGTGGAAAGACTTCATTTGTTATGGGCTGCTCTTACTGCTTTTCAGGTTCTCTTTTCCTCCTCCTAGCAGCACTTTGAAATTTCCCCCTCTGCACAACTGCTTGTTTAATGTTTAACTGTGAGTGTAAAAAACACAATAATAAACCCAGCTGTTGTGCCTGTCACTGTGCACCCGTGCTCTAACAGCAGAGGTGGATGTGCACTATTAGAAATCTGGTGAACAATTAGTTGGGCAAACAGGATTGTCTTATTCTAGGATTGTTTAAACTGGAAACGTCCAGGATGGGGGGCTAAAAATGAGCACATTCATGAGCATCTCCAATTCCACGTATTCAACATGTCTCTACTTGGGAGGGAGGAAGGAAGAACTGATTTGCTGGAGCTGTCTGTGCAGTGTGTTCCTACCCAGAAGATTGAACAAGAGTTGCAAAATATTTCTGCTGGATTTACTGCTGAGTGGAGAAGGCTTTATATGACAAGTGAGAGAACCTGCTTAGTTCCATGATTGCAGTGATACAAGTGCTTCCAAAAAGAAGAAAAGATGTGTGGAGAAATACTGATGGAATTCAGAGTGAACGACTCTTTTCACCGCTGTAAGTTCTGGCAGTTGTTAATGGTTAGTTTGCAAAAAACACAAATGACGCTAATATTGTGCTTGTGGGTATTTCCTGTACAAGGTCCTGAGTGGTGCAGGAGAGTTATCATGAGCAAGAAGACGGTTGGAGACAACGAAAGTTCTTCCTAATCAGAGCTCAGGTCAGCTGAATGCGTGATTTGGAAGACACGTGGACTATATTTAGAAAACCAAGTATCTCTCAGGGGAACAAGTTTTCAGCTTTCCATTTGTAGGGAAATGGAAAGACACAGCTCTTGGGCATTCATGCAGTGCTTCTTGGTTGTGATGAGCCCAAAAGCCAAGCAGTGGGCTGCACCTATTTTAGGAGAAAGTGTGGGTGATATTTTCCTCTTCTTCCTCCTCCTCCTCCCTTGCCAGGACTAGGAACGGAGCGCCCCAATCTCTGTTCCCATATGGCCCAGCCTTACTGTAAAGCTGTGCTTGGCAGTAGATTAAGCTGTGGCTTCTCTGCTGAACAGTTGTGCCATGTGAGGATGTGTAGGCCTGGAGTGACTGTTTCCAACATGGAATCTATCTGAGGGGTGGGTGATAAGTAAAAAATTTCCTTCAGGGAATGAGTGGAGGGGCTGTGTACCCCCGTGCAGGCTTGCTAACATCATTCCCCTTCCTTCTTTCATGGCTGCAGGTGGGAAGAAGTTGGCTGACCTAAGGGAAGAGGGGAATTGATGCTAGCAAGAAGAATGGAAGTCTTTCAATTAGATGCCTTAAACTTTGTGACCCTGTAGTAGAGACCAAGTGCCTTTTCCAGCCCAAAGAGCATGGATGTATTTGGGTTCCTCTTGTCCCCTGGTGACTGGGTCTCTTACAGCCTAGGTGTGGGTGGCAGCTGCACTTGCTTTGCTTTAGGCAAGGAGCCAGAACAGGAGTTCACCCCTACATTCCTCTGGGATTGTGCGATGAGTCACTTGCTCAGACCAAAGCCATCTGTTGTAGCTGCGGGGAAACTCCCTGATCTGCTACGTGGGGCAACGTGGTTTAATGAGTGGCAGTGATCAAATCTGTGTTTGCTGTTCTTTGCTGTTTCACGTGCCAATGTAGGTCCCACTCCAGCAGCACCCATGTCAGTTACAACAACTGCAGGAGCAATTTTTTCACCTCTTGCTTCTGAGCTGGTTTTGGGCTTCATGTGTAGGACTCTTCAGGCTGCAACTAAATCCCCTGAAAGTATTCCCTTGCTCTCCTGCGTGTCTTCTCCATAATGTTAGTCTTGGCTGCAGCCCAAGTTTCAGCCCACAGCTACACCATGCATGCAGTAAAACTTTGGTCTCCTGTTTGGAGACGGCTGAGCCTGAGCTATAATGAGGGGAACAGGTGAGGTTCTGTCTTTCCTTGATGCTGAGTGGAAGCCCACAGTTTTAGCCACAAAGATGCCGTTAAAAAAACACATAAATTGAGAACGCTACAAATGTTTGAGCGAGGAGATCTCCTAAGGTCAGAAAAGCTCCTGTTATTGCAGGATCTCCAGGGCCTGAAGACTGTTGCTTTTTGGTTGCTGGCTCTAGTCTGTTCACCACAGGACACTGGAAGGGCCTCAGCACACCATTTCTGGAGCCTAATATTAAATTCCTTATGAGGCAGAAATGTAGGCACAATGTCAAATCCAGAAAAATCAAAGCAAGTTTTAGCGTCTGAATGCTCGTGTCTGAAGCCTAGCAAGGTTCAGCAGAATCCCTTTGGAATAACTTTTGTATATATAATTTGTCTTTTTCTTTAAAGAAAACAGTCAACCCCAGGAGATGACAGGGTAGGCAATGTAGAGCACACAGCATGCGGAACGCTCTCGCTGCTTCTCAGCGGGGTCTCTTGGCCGCTCCTTACCCTGCCCGGAGTCGCGCCAAAAGCTCTTGCTTACAGGAGGAAGCAGAAGGAAACTGTGAGAGAAATGACGTGGGGATCTGCTGGAAACACGCACTTGGCTGCTGTTTTCTGCAGCAGAAAACAGTCTCGAAGGCTTTGTCTCTGGCAAAAATGGGATATCCAAAGTGAAAGAACGGTGTGGGAGGTGGCTTGGCTTTGAGCTGGGGATGGGATCGCGTGTCCACCTGAGATCCCTTCAAACTTAGATCGTTCTTTGGCTTTCTGGGATTTTGTTCTTCGTGCGTTTCCTTTCCTAGAGGGGCAAAAGAGAGTACGTCTTGAAGGAAGCTATCGGTTTGCAGGCTTTAGGAAGAACACCTGAGAGGTCTGCTCTGGTTTCTTGCAGGGTGGCCCACAGACCTTCAGATGGTGAATTTGCTGCTGGCAAGAATTTTATTTTTATTTCTAATGTATAAGCTCATGCTGTCAAGCCCAATAAATTGTCATGGAACGAAAGCATCTCTTTTGAATTTGGTTGTCGTTCTAAACCTTAAAATCACTCTCTTCTTGTTGGACTGTCCTGTTGTTTAAAAGCTCATCAGGTTTTGTTGTTCCCATCAGGTTTTGCCGACCCTTCCCCACCTCTCAAGATGCTGAGCCTAAAAAAGAAAAAAAATTCTGATTAAGAGTAACTTCATCAAAAATGTCTCTCACTTTGAACTCTGTCCAAGAACAGTGCAGCAGTTTATATCACAAACGTTTGCATTCTCAGTGGAGGCTGATGTGTCCTCAAATAACTTGTGCCGAAGTCGTTGGATAGGAAGGTATGCTTTTCCTCTACAGACCTCATCTGCTATTTCAGGGGATATTTAGGGAATGAAAGAGCAGTCTTTGAAAGGTAAATTGTAAGGGTGTGCCATCTGCTCGGTTTGAGGATATAGTTTAGTATGTTGGCATAAGCGAGCGATTTCAGAAACAGCCTTCCGACCTTTCTTTATGCTGGTGTTTTTCTTTGGGCATAGAAATAGCTGCTTCGGTGTGGTTCGAAACAAACGAACAAGGGTTTAAAAAAAAGAAAAGAAAATGAGACAACACGTAGGATACATAATTCAATCCACATGCGAAGTGCCACTGAGGTGAAGAACTTGGGAGCCAGGGAAGAAGCAGGCATTTGTATTGTGACAGTAATCCCTGGCAACACATCTGGAAAGGTTATAAACTCTTTTGTTTCAAGGGTTGCCCTAGCCCAGAGCTCCAGCTGCTGGGGGTTAGGAAGACACTATTTATTAGAGAGTAATTTGTTCCTGAACTGGCTGTTCAAAAAAGGATTTATTGTTTATTTTTAATGTCTTTCTGAAGTCCGAGGGTGGTCAGAAACAGATACCTACTTCATCCAGCATGGCAACTCCTAGATTTTCTTTCTGGCTGTCCTGGAGACTCCCTAGTGACCTTGGTTAGAGGACAACATCTCAAAAAAGGAAAAAGATAAATATTAACAAGCTTTGTATTTGTCTTACTTCTATTTATGCTGCACAGATACTGTTGCAAACAAGTGAACTCATGGGAACGTCCGTGGCAGACTGTAAGTCCACACAGCGTATTTGCACAAAGTGGAACTTTTAAACGAAAAATATTAATCCTGGAACAATGTTAATGTGACTAAGGCTGTGCTTGACATACCCAGAGTCTGTCACTTAGTTTATGCTGCTTTGGATATTTAATACGCGTGGCAGAAATGCTGGAAGAAAGCGGTGAGCCAAGGCTGCTTGACAGATTGAGACTTACTGACGTTGGGGCACAAAGTCAGACGGAGAAGGGCTGGAAGGGAAGGGAATGCTCCTCTGAGCTCCACTTGTTCTCTTGTCAGACAGGAGTGGTGCTTATATCTCACGAGAGGGCAGGAAAGAGGTTCTGTAACGCCTGTCACTGTGTCTCATAACGATTTTCCTTCAAGGTCTTGGCTTCCCTCGGTTGCGTTGTCGGTGGGAAGAGCAGCTGAGTTCAGCGCTGACGGGTATCTGCTTCCTTCGCTGCCTCAATTGCTCCAGCCCACCTGGCCGAATCCTACTTCACTTAATTTCAGGTTTTATGTAAAAACGAAGCGCCTCTTTCTTGTGCAACAGCAGCCAGCAGCAATTCAGTGGCTTTTGTAGGCGTATCCTGCACTGGGACCTTCCGTAGTCACTAGCAGCCCGTGTGTTTGCTTGCCAGGTGTGCTCCCTGCCCGCCGCCTCGGCTCGGGGCCGTGTGAGGCACACGACCCAGTGCTGTCGCGACGCGGACCGATAATTCCCAACGGCCTTGCAAGGAGTCCCTTGTGTGTGGGTGCGGCGGAGAACGTGGCGGAGCCCTGGTGTGATTCGAAGGTTTTGCTTAGCGTGAGGTGGTGGAAAGGAATCCAGAGTAAAGCTCTTGAAAAGCTTTGCTTGCAGGAGAATCTGTTCTTGCAACCTCCTGCCTGCCCTTAAATTTGCATCCCTGCTGACTTAAGCTGATGTGTAATCTCTGTGGGAAATGCAGACTTAATAATCAGTCCAAGGACTCTTTTGTGTCAACAAGAGCCCGGTTTATTTTGCTTAATGTTTGCAGCCATGTTGGTCCTGCTCAGCTGTGTGAATTTGGGACCGGCTCCTGCCTCTTCCCATCTAGAGAGTGGAATTAGATGCACTTCTTTTCTTTCTTTCCTTTTTATTTTCTCCCCTATCTCCAGGGTGGTGATGGAAGTGAAGTACAAATATTTGTCTTTCCAGGTCTAACACGTTTTTACATAGTGCTGAGAGCTCTCTCTTTATTCAGCTGTCTAACTTCTCTGTCCACCTCGAAATACAGAAAAAAGCTCAAAGTCGATCATCTGAGAAACAAAACTGTCCTGAGCTTGGCTGGTCAGTGGGGATGCACGTGGCAAAGGCTTGGCCATGGGAAGGAACGTGAGGAGCTGACGTCTGGAAAGCAGCCCTGACCCTGCCTCAGCCCTGCAACGCAAAAGGCAGCAGTATGGTTACTGGTGACAAACATCCGTGCAGGACCTGGCTGTTCAAGAGAGCATTTGGGACACGAGAGTGTTTCCCAAGACCCACCCTGGACTGTCCCACCTCAAACCTAACTGCAGGTATCTGCAGGAGGTGAGGATTTCAGCTTGGAAGGTACAGATGAAGTCTGGCACTGCATTATAGCACCAGTATAGGCAGCCTCCATCTGTGTGTGGACAAGGAAGGGGAAGGCAGAGGTGCAAATAGTTTTCTGTGGTGCTGGAAACGATCTGCACCTGAGCGAAGTCCCTCAGCAGTGGTGGTGTTGCAGCAGTGGTGGCAGCCTGGCTGACCCTCTTACTGACCAGGGGAAACGTCCTCCTCATCTCATCAGTGCTAGATGAGTATGGGTGGATGCAGAGGAGGCTCATAGTCGAGTGTGGGATTATTGTTATTATTATTATTTTTGATAAAAATTGTGAGTTTTAGCTGGAGTTCCTCTTTTCTCTACATGCAACATAGTTAGGATCTTCTTTGTTGAGAGGGAGGGGTGTACGTAATGGGAGCAGAGGTTCAGTAGCAGGGAGGGGTTTTCATGTCAGAACTGCTTGTTCTTAAAATGAAATAGTCTTTGGAAAGGTGCGGATGGAGAATGATGTTTGCACTAAATAAATCACCTTTTTTTTCCTTCTCCTCTTGCTTTTTTCCCACTCTTCTAAAAATATTTTGCTGGAGATGATACCCTTGAGGCAAAAACCAAATACTGACTTTCAAAGGGAGAGATGGTGCTACTGGCACTGGCTCAGTGGTGAGGTCATTAGATCTGCTGTGTGAAAATGTGTGTGTTGTCCATATCAAGGCGACAGAATCTAGAAGCAAAACATGAATTAAAAGTTTAAGGTAGGTTAATTGGAAGGAGGCCTGAAAAAGCACAAACATCAGTTCATAGGTGATGCATTGTTATCCCTGTCCCTTGTGATGCTTTTGCTAGACAGTTCCCCCAGCCAGGCAAAGTGTCTTTCTCCAAGACACTAATTAGAGTTCCTTCCACTCTGTAGCACAAAATCAGAGTGATTGACAGCAGATGAGAGAAGCCCTGCTTGCAGTTAAGTGTTAATCCTTTCTCTGCTTTCCCAAGCTTTCTTGTAGTTGCACTGAGATTCTGCTGAACTTTGTTGCTCTGATATCCCCGAGCTCCTTTACAAGTGGTGGGGAGGATCTGGAAGGACTGTTAATTTGGAACTCCTTGAACAGGTTTGGCCCACAACAGGCAAATCCCACCTGTTTTATTGCTGTGTTTTGGAGGAATAGCTGTTACATCAGGCGGGGGCCCATCACCCAAAGCTTTGTGCTGCTGGGAGCTGCTGCTGTATCCCTGAGACCTGGGGAGGGGGGAGAGTGGAGCTGCATCCTGGGGTGGGGATCTGGCCCCTCTGCTGGAAGCGCAGCATCTGCCCAGGAGAGGCCCTGTGTTACTGTGGTGATGGTGGCAGGGTGAATAACTGATGGGCTGGAATCTGTCCAACTTCTTAATCACTCTGTTTTTTTCCTGGGCTTTTGTTATAAAGATTTGGATGGGCTTAGGTGGCGCGATGCTCCGGATTGATCTGGGCTCTGTGCAAACATAGGAAGAGCAGAGGTATTCACTGCAAGTAAATTGTTACTATATCGAGGTGAAATTTAAATTACACTGGGATCTTCTCATTGAGCTGCTGTGTGAACATTGCTTGTGACTTGCTGATGTTCCTCTCTGTCTGAAGCACCCTGTTTGAGTGTGGCTGGGGAAGCAGTTTTGCCTGTGGAGAGTGCAGAGAGAAAGGTGAGAGGAGTGAAAGAAGCGTGATGGAATCATACCTGATCTCCAACCTGATCTCCTACAGTGGGCAGTTCTTCACTTTCCCAGTCCCTGCCTTTGCCTTCTGTGACTTGGGCTGCGCAGCGGGAGCACTTGCCAGTGAAGACTCAGGCAAGAAGTTGTTGAGTACCTCAGCCTTCTCCATCTCTGGGGTGACCAGGTCTCCCGCTGTTGCTCACCAGCCTGGGCTGCAGCACCAAAGACACTGTTGCATCTTCCACAGCCAGGAGGAAATGGCCTGCCTCTTGTAGGCAGGGTCTGTATTTTGAGTTAATTAGTTAATTAGTTATTTAACTCAGTCCAGCTGGCTAATAATGATTGGATGCCATATCCCGCGTCCTTCCAGAGAGGTCTCACGTTTTCCCTAGTCCTCCTTTTATCACTGACAGACCTATAGAAGTTTTTCTTGTTGCCCTTGATGTCCCTGGCCAGATTTAAAATGTGTATGTCTTATCTACCTGATACGCTTTCATCAATTAAAGGCCTCTAATGGAGACGTACTGTCTCTTCTGCTGAGTTATGCCTTCTCACACCCTGTTTTCTTGAGCAATGTCTGCAGCTCTGGAGAGAGAGCTGAAATTTGTTCTTTTCAAATGGAAATGGTTCCATTTCCATTTGGTGCAAACTGCTTGCTCGCTTCTCAAAGCAAATACTAAACTGAGGGCTGTCTATGTTTTGTGTGCGTTTGCTCCATTTTGTAACAGAAGTCATTCAGGTTGCTCCCAATGGGGTAGGTGGAAGCCACTGAACTGTCTTCCTCTTACGTCCGCTGCTTTTTTTTGTCCACTGTGTCGCGTCTGACAGTCACCTCTGACGTGGGGACAGGGCTGTGAGTCTGGATTGGAGCAGCAGCAAGGAGGCACTTCTGTAAATGACCTCTGGATCTGAATAACCAGTCCAGTGACAAACACTGCAGATCTCCCTGTGGGTATTGCCAGCCTTTAGGTCAGACTGAGGAAGGGAACAGGCTTCTCCCACCTAGATTTGGAGCTGTCTTGTTCTTTGCCTTTGACTAACACCTATCTGTACTCTCCTTTCCCTTCCCACAGGTAGATGCAGTGCGGGTGTACGTGAACAGCAGCTCCGAGAACCTCCAATATCCTGTCCTGTTTGTAGTTCGCCAACAGAAGGGAGTGCTGTCGTGGCAGGTTCCACTAATTTTTCGAGGCCTGTGAGTACTGGAGTCTCTTCTCTTGTAACATGCTGGTCTGCCAGCTGTGTCCAGTATCAGCCTTCCTCAAGTGCCAGATCTTGCCACTTGCATAGACCGCAGGGCTTGGTGCAAAGCAACCGGTTCCTTGTGCAGACCACAAGAGGCAACAGAGGTGGAGTTTGAGCTCTGAATAAAAGACTCGAATGATCTTGGCCTTTCAGATTAGTATTTCACTTGTGCAAACAGGAGACAAATTATGCCATTGTCAGAACTGCAGAACAACTTTTAAACTGCTTTCTCTCTCTTTCTCTCTCTGTTCGATCGAACTTGTTCTTCTCTCCTTGCCCTGGCTGTCGTAGCTATCAGAGGACCTACAATTACCAAGAAGTGAGTCGGACCCTCTGTCCCTCTGAGCCAACACCTGAGGCAGGACTCTCTGACCAGATCATATTTGTGGACGTCGCTTCCATGGCACCATTTAATATTGCATATGAGCTGCTAGTCACCAGGCTTGAGCACTTCCAACTTGAGTAAGCTGGGATGTGAGAATACAAATGTGATTTCTTCATGTATCTGTTGTACAGGGATTTGGTCCATCAGCCTGCTCTTCCCAGGAAAAAAAAAAAAGATTTTGTTTTTTTTCATAGAATAGTTTGGGTTGGAAACGATCTTTAAAGGTCATATAGTCCAACTTCCTCTGCAATGAGCAGGGATATCGTCAACAAGATCAGACTGCTCAGAGCCCCATCCAACCTGAACTTGAATGTTTCCAGGGATGGGGCATCTACCACCTCTCTGGGCAATTTATTCCATGGTTTCAATACTCTTATTGTAAAAAAAAAAAAATAATTCTTCCTTATATCTAGTCTAAATCTATCCTTTGTTAGTTTAAAACCACTACCCATTTTCTTTTGCTTAATCTGAAGGTACTCTGTGTGTATTCCAACTCTGAAAGTTTTAGACTTCAACATGCTGGCATTTCTTTTCTAGGACCAACAAAGCCTTTAACTTCACTGCCAGCCCTTCCCAGCCCCAGGTAAGGAGGAGTCCTGTGTAGCATTGCTTGGATGTCTTACCAGATCCAAATGGTTGATGTGGTCCTTTGTTGGAGATGGTCATTTCCCTCGTAGGATGCAGGGAGACTTCCTTACTGTTCAATTTTTTTGTGGATATATTGAAGAGGTAGCTGTGCCTCTGCCCTTCTAAGGGCATGTTTGGGTCTTCTTGCAAAGCAACTAAGTGAACCAAGAACCATGGCCAGAGCAAATGAATGGTATCTGCAGTTCAGGAAATTCCAGAAATGTATGGAAGTCCAGAGGCCATTGGACTGCTGCACTTCATGGAAAGTGAGATGGTGTGCACCAATGTCTTGTTCCAGCCAGCACTGGTCCAGTTGCCGTAGCATGACTAGCCAAGATGCAGTCTTTACTGGAGAAAAATAAATATGTAAATAAATAAGCTCTAGAGGTGCAACAGAACTCGAACTGCTATTCCTTGCTCAAGGCAGCAGGTCAGGTTGTGAGGTGATAAATGAAATGCCTGACAAGTCTGGTTATTAGCTCAGAAGAGAGCACGTGTGCACAGCACATCCAGCCGAGCAGCCTTGTGTAGAGCCCTGCAGATACTAAAAGTCCTCTCTGGAGTGAAAATACTGTTGGCAGTAACGATAGTGATGCAGAAGCTCCTAGAGCTGGGAGAGTTTGTAATTTACCCAGGCTGTCTGGTACTCCATTTTGGTTGTTGCTATCGCTGTTAGTAACACCACTGAATTTTAGGTTTCCTATTACGAGGGATCCCAGCTAATCTTTTCTGCTGCCACATGTCTTAAGCTGGTTTGCAGATGCACACAGTATTTTATACTATGGAAGCACAGGGAATGGTGGTGGCTCTTTATAAGCCCTCATTAATCGTGTAATTTGAATATAGAGTGTTTAGGATCTGGCCTGGAATTAACTTTATGACTTTGGTTTGTTATTTGTCACAACTAATAATATGAAATTGGTGCATTTTAATTAAAGGCCAGGTGTAGAAAGTAGAAGATGAGTGATTCTTAATTGGTATAATGCTGAGAGTTTTGTAAATCGAAGTATTAACTAGTCTGCAGGGGGAAGAGGAAAAAAAAAGCAATTCAAAATCTCCATGACTGTTGGAATAGCCCTAAGCTGGAAAAAGAAAAGTATAACAACTGAAGGAGCTGTTTTCCGGAACCCAGCTCATGCTTGAGGGCAAAAGGAGAAATTAGATACGCTCGTATAGGTCAGGAGTGTTGCCTGGATGTGTTCGTGCCACCCACAGTCAGTGCAGGAGACAACTGGAGATCTCAATGCTCCTTGTGTTAATTCCGTACTCTGGTAGAAGCGTGGCTTAAAAAGAAAATTATAGAAGGGTCCTCATGGGTGACTTCATCAAGGACCTAGAGCTTTCCAAGGGTGGTGCGCCTGGGAAATGAAGGAGCTCAGACCGCTGGCGTCCTTTCTTGGCGGAGATAAAACGTGCTCTGCTGAAGAAACCGGCTTGGTGAGTTTTCAGTTTGCAAGGGCTTGCGGTTGGAGCCAGCGATCCCTCAGCAGTGAAGGGACCCTGCTTGGAGGGGGGCGGTGGGAATGAATGCTTTAGTAGAAACGGGAAAACTTGGAGAAAGCCTGGTTGATTTCTTACTTATCGCTGCCTTTCTGGTTTTGGGGGACCTAGTCCTTGGGAAAGGGATGGGGAAGGGTAATCAGAAACGGGTGGCCCTTGTCAGCACTAAGGTCCATGTGGCATGAAGGGAGCTCGCCAGTTGAGAATGGCTCAGGTTATGGTTTTGGAGCAGGAGCTTCAGTAGTTTCCCTCCCCATGGGCTATGCCCCAGAGCAGCAGCAGTGCTGCCAGATGACCATAAGGAAGGGAGGAAGGTGGCTGGTGGCAGCCCTCAGCCTGTGTCCCCTCTGAGGTGGGGTGAGGTGCCCGTCAGCCCCTCGCGGTAGCTCTGACTGTGAGCCTGAGCTCTCAGGGTCTGGACTTGGAGCAGGACAGTGGGAGCCCGTGCAACGAACCTGCTTGCAGGGGTGGGCACAGAAACCCTACTTCTGCAGCAGCTGGCTGGTGGAGTACATCGCACTTTTACTGGAAAAGTACACAAATAACGCTGTTGCCTGGGACGTCTTTTGCCCAAATCTTGAAAAGGCCCTTGCTGAGACAGTGAAGGGACAGACTGTCCTGTGGGCCTGCTCAAAGCATGGAAGGACAGGAAACACCATTCCTTGCCCCCAGAGGTAAAGTAGGAATATTGGCAGATGTTAGTCTCTCCCAAAATTTTTCTGAGCTATAGCTGAATTATTTTCAAAGCTGAAGTGAGAAGCGAAAACCTCCATTACTCTTTGCCCTCAAACCCAAACAAACCCAGAAAACCTAAATCCTGCAACTGATATCAGGCATTTATCAATGAAACTCTTGACAGAGTTTCAACCGTTTGACCTAACGCTTTCCACAGTCTGTCTTTGAGGCAACCTGTCTGAGATAAACTCCGTGATATGTGCCGTATGTAAAGTACAGCCAGCAGTATGGAAACGTCTGGAAATTGCTCATAGCAACATAAAATGGAGCAGGGTATAAAATGAAGTCACTTTAGCTTGATCAGGTGGAAAGAAGCTTAAGGGGAGCAGAAGCTATGCTGTATCTTGCGTGTTGAAGATGTCTGTGTCCAACAGCATGCCTGTGCAAGGGGGAGGGCTGTCTGTAGGTATTTAATCTGCTCTTCTGTAATGTAAGGTCCTCATTTGAAATCTGAATTTTTGGGAAAGCCCTCCGCAGCCAACACCAAAGCCCAGCTCAGGCTGCGCAGGTACCTTGCGGAGGCTCTGAAGCGACTGGCAGGGGCGATCTCTGGGCCATAACTCTCAGTACTCTGCTCTCTCCTCAGTATTTTCTCTACAAGTTTCCTCAGGATGTCGATTCAGTCATTATTAAAGTGGTGTCTGATGCAGTCTACCCGTGCTCGGTTGTCTCCGTCCAGGATATTGTGGTAAGTCTGAGCAGATAAGAGTAAGGAGCTGCCTGCTGGAGCTCTGTGCCCTCCTGCGAGGGACTCTGTGCCCCAGCAGAAGGAGAAGCCCTGGGCAGGGCTTCGCCCTGCTGTGGTGGTGGTGAAGGGAGCCCCTGAAAGAGGAACGGAAATCCTGTGGGGAGGAGGCAAAGACGGAGATGCTGAGTTTGAGCAGGGCGTACGCAGGTTTTTGTTGCCAGTAGGTGAACACGCGGCGCCTCTCCAGCCTGTCCATAAGGCGTTTGCTGTGTTCCCCTTGTGAGGTTAATGCCCTGCTGTCGTGTGACGTGGGTCTGCCTCTCTGCACAGTGGTGATGGATGGGATGCTGGCGGCCGAGGGAGAGGACAGTGCTGTTCCCTGGGCTCTCCCCTGGCTCATGGCAGCATGGGGAACTTCTGATTTCCAGGCATAAGGTCTCTTCTTTCCAATTCCATTTCCTCTCTATGCAATTACTCATTCCCTTTCCTGGGAAGGGAAGAGCAGCTGTTCCCTGCCGTGGAGGCTGGCTGTTGTTTGCAGCTGGGAAGTAGCCCCATATTTATCCTCCTTTCCCACCTCCCTGAATGGTGCAGGGACCTGCAGTATAGGAGCAGCAAGATGGTTACAGGAGGTGCAAGATGCCTTGGCTGCTGCCTCTGAAGTCCTGGCCATTGCCTTTAATACCTGGGGCGAGGAGAGAAATGGGTGAGATCGACTCCTGCCCACGTCCCTGTGTTTGGATGGTAGAAGGCAGGAGGGGAGACTGTCACGGGTGGGCTTCAACCTGTCAGGTACTAAGCGTAGTGGGGAAGAGTAAGACGAGGGCAGGCGCTTGGCACAGAACAGAGACCGCAGAGCGTGCGACACAGCCGGCGTACAGCTGACGTGTGCACTGCCCTCTGGAAGCGGTGGGGTGGGCAGTCTGGCTGAATCCTCTCCTGGGATTAAACTGCAGCCTTTTCCTGGGAGTGCTGAGATCTGGGAGTGCCGGCCGCAACCGGTGTCATCTTCAGAGCAGCTTTTCTGACTTCTCAATGGGTCTTAGTTGTTTCCTTCCTTTTGTCAACCCAAGTGGAGCCTTTTTCTGTTTCTCTGCACTGTCTGTTCTGCTGGCTCTCTACAAACTTAGTTTGGGTTTTGTGCCTCGTTTAACCCTTACTCGTGTCTGTTTTAGTGCCCAGTGTATGACCTGGACCATAACGTGGAGTTCAACGGTGTTTATCAGTCTATGACAAAGCAAGCAGCTATCACAGTGCAGGTGAGATGCTGATTTTTTTTGTCCCGGTGTTGTGGTGGTTTGTGTTTTTTTGGTTTTTTTTTTTTTTAGTGACTTGTCTTGTGCATCTCTGCTTTTATTTTGTTGATTCTGGTATGGCTGTGATCCTTTGTTTTTATTAGATCAGCTGATGTCAGTAGAAGAAGAGCTGTTACCTTTTGCCTTGGTTATGTTTGCTTAGATAGGTGTGTTACATCTCAGGTGCTGAGGCTCTAGGTCAGAGGAGCTGCAGCTAGGTGTCTTCAGACCTTGGCTCTTCTACCACCAAGTGGTGGTAGTAGAGCCTTATAATGAGCAAAGCTTAGGCAGATGGTTTAGACCAAATATAATAAATAAATGAATGCATTAGCATTGGTTTGCTCATACTGGGGCACTGCTGTACTGTGTTCTGGTGAATTCAGACAGTTTATTGTCAGCAAGGATGCGGGGAACATCCCCGGAAGCCAAACTCTGTCCAGAACAGGCAGGTCTCTGTAAAGGCTAGTGAGTGTGTAGCAGCTAGAATCTGATCTCTGGCCCTTTGGAGCACTGTCTCTGCTTTGCGTTGAAGGGAGAGGCTCCTTCACTTTTCTCATGGATTCTGTCATTGTCTTCTATCCTCCCATGCAGAGAAAGGACTTCCCAGGTGAGCAGTTTTTCGTTGTGTTTGTCATCAAGCCGGAAGATTACGCCTGTGGAGGTTCCGTGCCTTCCTCCATCCATGGTGAGTTGTGCTGGGGGGCAGATTTGGTTGCTGCATCTGGGTGATGGAGCAGCGGGAGTCCTTTGAGACCTTCCTGTGAGATGACATGGGATGGTCATGTAGCTCTGTATCCAGGTAGCTGTGAGGAAGAGTGAAGTATAAAATTGATATTGTTGGGAAGGTTAAAGGTTTTGATCAATCCAGGATGCGGCTGGCTAGTACGGTGCCTGGCTTGCTGAGGTTATGTGCTCTCTGAGGAGTTCCTGGTGTCTTGGGAGATACTGGAGACATCCAGACAGTGCTGCTTACAGCTTTTTGTTTTGTTCTGGGTTCCACCTCCTCCTCCCCACCCTGTATTGTCCTGCCTTCATGGAGGCCCAGATGGCAGTTCCTGCACAGAACATCTTCTCCCACTGTTATCTTGGGATCTATGACAGCCCTGGCCTTGGGAGAACTGGAAAAATCAGTAATTTTGGGCGAGTAATTTTACAATAAACTTGTTCTAGTGCCTTTCCTAGCCAGAAAGTCTGTGGAACCAGACTATGTCTGCTTCTTAGGTGATGGTAAAAGCAAAGCCTCCACCACTCTGGTGTGGTAGCTGGAACTGGAGTTGGGACATTCCTATCTTCAAAACTAGATGGCTTCCTCCCTGTAGGAGAAGCAAGGCTGCAACCAACAGATAACTGGGCTCCCTCAACAGCCTCATATCCCTCTTGTCCCCCTCAATTTCCCCCTAAATAAAGAATTGTCACCTTCTGGGTGTCTTTTATCCTAAAACTGTCAGCAGAGCTGTACTGGCAGGGCATGCTCAGCCCGGCTGAAGCATGGCATCCTGCACAGAAGTGTTTTGCCAGCAGAGCTTTGGCCAAAGGCAGAAATGGTGCCCCAGTATCTATAGTGAGAGGAACTGCCCTTTGGGGACTAGATGCATAGGAGAGAAGACGCCCTCAGGATTTAGGTGTCCAGACTTGAGCAATGTGTGGAAGGCTCAAGCAGGGGTTTCTACTCTGAAAACCAGGTTGCAGATAGAGAGGGGTGAAAAAAAAAAAAACAAACACATGGAAAAAGCTGTATATTAGCAAATCTGGGAAAAGCTTAGAGTAAAACTGCACGCCAGTTATAGTGAAAAGCCAGACCTTGGTGTTTTTCCGAGCGCAGGGAACTAAGATCAGGGCCAGAGATCATTCATGTTTCATTGTTTTGACACTTGCTGTACACTTTGCATCTCACAGGAAATGCCAACCGTACCTGGAACCTGCAGCGGACGAAGAACCTTCAAGTGACGATTGTGCCCTCTATTACAAGTCAGTGTCTCTGGGTGGAGCAATGCGACTTTACTGGGGGACTTGGCACTTCTGCGTAGAAGGGTATGGCTGGGCCAGCAGCCCTCTGATGGGATGGTGCAGAAAGCACCAGCAAAGGAGTCAAAACCAATTGGAGCTCTGGTCTCTTCCAGGAGGTGCTGTGTGGCACAGGGTGGTCTCATGGACACATCAGTAACACTAGGGGTGAAGAAATGGGAGGAGACCTTGCAATAGGTTCTGGTGATTCCTCCTGAAGAAAGCAGATGGGTGTTGAAGGGCTATTTGGGGCTGGGTGTTGTGGCCAGGTGGCGTTGGGAAGAGCAGGACAGGAGCGCTGCCTCTGAGAGGGGCTGTCCCTGCTCTGTGAGCTGACTGATGCCTTCTCTTTCCTCAGAGTCTGTTTATGTCCAGGCCATGTTCTTCAGCTTTCTGAGTTTCCTCTCCTTTTACCTCGGCTCAGTGGTGGTTGCTTTCGTGCACTACATCAGGTGAGTTGAAGGGTTTTACAAGAACCGCCTTCCTCTTTCTCCTCATCCTCAGAGATGCCTCACCCTGCAGTGCATTTGGGGTGAGTGGGGCAGTAAGCATCTGAATAGGGCAGCTGAAGAGGTCCACGACGGCTGAGTAGGCTCCTACTGACCAGCAGCCAGAAAACTTTTTCTCCTCTGCTGTGGGGATCATGGCAATGATGAAAAACTAAGGCTCTGCCCTAGAGCTTTTGAAGTGCCCCTACTCCTGAGTTTCCTCACATGAGGACATTGGGTGGCAGATGGAAATTGTGATGAGGCCAGTCTGGGATATGGGGTGACAGAGTACTGAGGAACCAAGCTGTACTTCCCAGAGTGCTGGACTGAGTACTGCAATAAGTGGCAGTGACCCAAATAGGGCCTGGGAGTCCCAAAAGTGCTGGTGTCCTTCCTGACCGGCTTCCCCTGCCCCAAACCTTAGTGCCCAGACTTGTGTTGAGGGAAATATCTGCATCTGAGGTGGACTTGGGCACAGTTACCATGACAGATTGTTCTAGGGTGTGAAAAAAAAAAAAAAAGGAAAAAAAAGGCAAAACTCTTCACAGCTGCCCCAGAGTCCCTTGTTGCTCACTGGAGGTGACCTTGAAGTCCTCTTGAGTGAGAGGAGGACTAGAGGGGCAGGAAGGGGACAGCAGCCTAAAAGGGAGGGAAGGTTTGTCTGTGTAGGGCAGGTAACTGCTAGCACAGGATGAGAGCCGTGGTAGGGCAGCAGGCAGGTGCTCTTTAAGGTGGTGGGGATGGTGGAGTTTGTTGGGATCTGTCCCTGCTGTCTGTGTGGGCAGTGACAACAGTTAAATGGATCCTTTGTCCGAAGCATGGAGGCTTGAGAGTAGGGAGGCCGCTTCAACGCTCTTTCCTGCTCTACTGGGCGAAGGTTGGCACGAGAAGAGCCACATAAAGCTTTCAGCAAATAGCAGGTTGGTTTTGTGGGAACCACGCTTGTCAGCCAGCTCCTCAGACCGAACGTGGCAAAAAGTTTCCAGCTGCTTCAGAAGAGGGAATCTTAAAAGTTTGGTGCTCTGAAACAAAAGAATTTCAAGATGGGAGTATGGCTTAACTTGAAGACACATGTATGAAACAACATTTCATTGGAACATTTCAATGAAACGACTTAAGTGTGTGTGTGTGTTCTCTTTTTTTCTGTTATTTTTAATTCGTTGTGAGCATGTGGGGTTTTTGGTTTGTTTTTTTTCTTCACACCTGCGTTGAAGGAGGTGGTATTGGCTTCTTCAGCATTGTGCTGATGTGCACCTCTAGCTCCTGCTGCCCTTTCAGTAGATTCTTATGCGCTCGGTCCCCTGAGTGGAAGAATTGGGTTGAGAGCCTCTCCCAACATGCAGTGCAAGATGGGATGGTCGTGTAACTGGTTGTCCTGCCTCTGGTGGATAATTGAAGGGCTAACTAAAACACCTCTCTCCAATTTCCAAAGCAGCAGGTGGACAGCAAGCCATTATGGCTGAGCCATGCCTAGTCCAAACAGTATTTTGTTTGTTTCTTTTTGTTGGGTTTTTGTTTTTTTCAGAGCTTGCACAGCATTCACCTGTTGGTGTCCTAGGTAATCCTGCCATGGCTGGCAGGTGGTGGGGATTGTTGGCTATCTCATGAGTGCTGCCTGTTCTTTTTCAGGGTTCGGAGGAAGGCTTCGGCGGGGAGATTGAGTCCTGAGGACGGTAGGGTCTCTTTCCTGTTGTGTGACAGCTTTATGTGAACAGCACAGGTCCCAGGACAGGCAAGGGGCAGACTCTCAGACAATACCTTCTGTCCCTTCGAGCTTTCTTCCCTATACATGTACCACATAGTCCCTGGTGCTGATGAAAGACGTTAGAGCTTCCTCTCTGCCCTCGCAAGAGAGGGTGTTTGAAGCAGGCTCCCCTGAACCTGATCCTGCCCTGGGCAGCTGGCGTTTGGAGGGGTGGAGGAGAGATAAACCTTGGCTAGACCTGACTACAGGCTAATGTTCCTGCTGCCAGGTCTGTTCATTTCTAAATAACGCACTTCGTCAGCTCCTACGCTTTTAAGATTTCCCCTGCCTGGTTTAAGCATCGAGTCTCTAATTTTTTAATTTAGTTTAGTTTGTTTTTAACTGGGAGTTGCAGACGACCAAGTGAAGGAATGACTAGTGCAGTTAGGTAGTGGTGTTTGTGTTATTTACTTTGGTGTTGGATTCAGTTTACTTTATGCTGCACCCACGTTTCAACATAACTGCAGATTTCTGCGTTATAAAAACATAGCCGCAGCTTAGGAAGCTACCAGTGAAAGATGTAAATTTTTGTCGTGGTTTGAGGTGGAGGACACAGGGAGTTTCTGCTTTCTGGAAGAGTGTGGGAGGCTGGCTGTTTCATTTTGTTTAAATATCTAGTGCCTGCAAGTAGTTCAAGGCATTGGTCTGGGGATAAAGGCATTGTCATTTGTACCTCTCTCCTGGGGAAAGGGAGAACGTTATGTTTTGGCAGCATTGAAAGGTTCTTGGTGTGTTCCCTCTTTTAATCCCCTGCTTCTTCAGTCTCTCTGGTCTGCTACATACCACCAAATAAGTGTACCAGTATAACTGAGCTGTGCTTAAAGGATCAGCACTGGAACTTCACTCTGACCTGGCATAACTTGGGTTGATATTTCTGCCAAGGACCTGGGGGCATTTGGCTTCTCAGGAGTGGCTTCTTCAGCCACTGAGATCCGCATGGGCACCCCTGTATGAAGGGTTTTCTTCACAACCGAATGAGCAAGGGACTGTAAAAATGTGCTTAAAAATATTCTAAATTGAAGTCGTTTGGGATGGATCCTGCTGTGAGACAACAGTAGGTCTTTGGGCACTGGAGAAATGGTAAGGGCCTCTGTGTCAGGGAGTGTGGGGAAGCTGAAGGGACCTGGCCAAGACCCTGGAAGAGCTCCAGGCTGGTGACAAGGGATCGCTGTCTAAGGCAAGGAGGCACAGTCTCAGCCAGGTGAGACCGGAAGCCCCAGGGAGTGCAACTGGTGCTGCAGCTGAGGGTGCAAGTGCTGAAGGAAGCTAAGAAGCTGCTTTCCAAGCTGCCTTGGTGAGAGGTGGAAGTTAAATTCTCATGCTTGGCAAGTTCCCAGAGAAGCTGCAGGGCACAGATGCCGTGCTTAGCACAGACTTGGAGGGCAGAGGACTGGGTTCCTGGGCAGGGAGGATTGCAGAACAGCATCCCTGTGAAAGGACAGAGGAGCACAGTTCCTTCACAGTTTACAGGTTGCCTCCCAAAGGCACCTGCTCCTTCTGTGACCTGTCCACTCCCTCGTATTCTGTGCCATCTTCACTTGCCTGGCACTGCATGTCACAGCCACCTCCTTTCCTCTAGGGACGAACCGTGTCCTAACCACGTGCTGTTTCTTTTTCTATTGTGTCTCTTCAGGGCGTGTGTCTGACTGATGCCTATAAAATGATAACTAGTATTTACCCTGTCCTCTAGATCACCCAGGGCATGCTGGCTTTCAATTTTTTTCTTCTCTTACCGCCCACTGGAATTTCTCTTCCTCCAGAGTACCCCTTTGGAGCCTTTGGGTCTTTCCTTCTCCATCGCTCCTCTTTCCTTCCCCACCAAGAGAGGGTGCACTCTGTCTCTGCCTGTTGTCTTTGAATATTCTGCAATTCCATGTGCCCCTTTGCTGCTGTCACCCATCTTATGCCAGACCTCTGTGATTAACTTTTTTTTTTTAAATCCTGTGGGACACCTCCCATTCCACATCCTCACTATCTGGTGGAGTCAACAGCTGGAGGAACCACACCTAGTGCGGTACATTTACTTTGCTGACTCACTTGCACACTGGGAAGTCAGACTGAAATTAGTGGGTGAGCTGGGTCCAAAGTAGCTGTTAGAGACAGGGCAGAGCACCCCTTCTCCCTGGCGTCCCTGCCCTGTCCAGATTTAAATCTTCCCTTGGTTACTTGGGAGAGAAGGTTGACAGGTCACTTGAAAGCATAAAGCCTGGTTTAAAATAAGGAGGGAGCATCCCTGTGGGACAGGATCGACGGGAGTAGGAGCTGTGCGTGTGCTTTGGTGTCATGAACATGGGGAAATGCTTCCCGGTGACCTGGATTTCCAAAGGACTATAAAGCAATGGGAAAATCTGCCATGAGAGAGGGAGGGTTGCACAGCAGGTGACGAGTAGAAGATGGATCTTGCTCCTACAGCAACCTACAACAACATCCTGCTGATCCCAGCTCAGGGCTGAAGGTGTGTCGTGGGGAGGGCTGTGGTGTGCCAGAGCCTTCCCTCTGGTGCTCAGTCCATGCCATGATGTCCTTCTGATGCTCCTCTGAGCTGTTTGTTGCCCTGTTAGAGGGATGGGGCAGGAGGGTGGAGAAGCTGAAATGGAGACTGAGTCTCAGCCCACAGCCCGACAAGCACGGTGAACGTGTCAAAGGAAAGCAGTAATTTGGACTTGAAACATCAAATGTCATTGCTGTATGGGTGCTCCCCTGCCTAGGAATTGGGGTCAGGCAGGGAAAAGTTTTGGGGCTCCTTCACATGTGGCTGATGGAAATGGTATGAAAACCTACGCAAGGTGTTACAGAAGTGCCTAGAATTGCCAGCTGGAAAGAGGAGTTTGCCTGTGCCTGCCAGTTTGGGGCAGATCAGGTACTGGGAAGCCAGAGATGCAGCTGGGGAAGCCAGGCCATTGCCAGGGGCTGCAGAAACACTGCTTGGCGTTAAGTACAGTCCCATGCCCTGTGTCCCTTTGCTGCCGACGGGCCACACTGTGTTGTTGCAAGGGTGAAGCTTTACAAGCAGCTGGACCTGCCTTGCCGTTCACCACTGCTAGTAGACATGGCCCTGCTCCTGCTGCTCGTGCTTCCCTCCCTTTTGGGGAGGTGGGTGTTTGACCTCTCGGTGAGGGGATTCAGCTGATTGTGTTTCCTGCTGTGTTTGTCTGCTGCCGCTTCAGCAGCTGAGTCCCACCATGGAGGCAAAAAGAGGGAACGTGGAGGCAGGAGGGGAAAGTCCTAGTGCGACCTGACCGGGGTGCAGCCCTCCTTGCTTCAGGCGTGTGGGTGGGAGGCAGGGGCTTCCCAGCCCTCAAAGGTTTGCCTGGCTTGTCGTCAGCACGAGATGGTGACCACTTTTTGCGTGGAGCATTTTTTGCTTTCTCCTTGCTTGGTTAAAACTCTGCAGCAGCTGCCTTGCCAAAGGCTCTCTACGACTCTTCCAGGGATAACTGGAGGCAGCAGTATTTGAACAGATCAAGGTGTGAGGAGGGGAAGGAGAAGAGTTAGAAGTTCAGAAGGGTGCTCCGAATATTATAAGACTTGCTCTAGAATTTGCAAAGTCTTGCAGCTCCTCAATGTGATCCCTGCAGTGTGCTGGAGGGAGGCTCGTGCTTTCCTGAGTCAAACTGGCAGCCTGTGTGGAGAGGCTGAAGGGGAATGGGTTTGCTTCACATGGCAAAGCAAGGATTTCCCCTTTGCACAGTATGCTCTAGAGGGAGGCTACCATCTGTATGGAGAAATGCTGCTTTTCCCGAGCCCCTCCAGCTTTTCAAGCTGCATGTATTCCCCTTGGAGATGTGCTTTGAAGCACTGACATGAAACTAACTATCCTTTTGTGTCTGTTTCCATCGCAGGATCTGGAATTATCACGTCTTCGCACCCCATCACAGCCAGTACCCCTGAGGGAAGCAGCTATGGTGCTATTGGTACAGTATCTTCCAGAACTGGGGGCATGGGGAGGGTTCTGCCTGGGACAGGAGAAGGCACTTTAAGGTGCTTTAAAGCCAGAGGAGAATAAAGCAGCTTGCAACTACTTGAAAACAAAATAACTGCAGCTTGAGACATTCAGGTTGCACTTTAGGGGAAAAAAAACCTATACCAGAAAGGTGGTCAATCACTGGAAGAGGGGCCCAGAGAGTCTCTGGCATTGGAAATGGTCGAGTCTCAGCCAGAGGAAGCCACAGTCATCTGGTAAGTGTTGATGACAGTGCTGCTTCAGGCAGGAGGTTGACTAGGGGCTGACAAAGGTCCTTTCCAACCAGGCTTCTAGGAGTCTGTTACTAGCTCATCAAGCTTGCCGTTCGACCAAAGCATGCCTTTCACTGCAAGGGTGAAGGGTTGTGTGCCACAAGGCAAGACAGAGTCAGAGCTTCCTGCCATCCAGAGGTTTCACTAGGGGAGAAATAATGTCATACTAGCAGCAGAGGAGAAAAAAAACTCTCAGGGGTCCTGGAAATCGGAGATGATGGGAAATGCCTTCCTTTGCCAGAGTATTTCTTAGTCTCCTTACAACAGTTTTCCCTCCTGTGGAGGGACTGGTATTGAACAGCTCAGTGCTGTGGACTTTTGGGGCATAATCCTTGAATTTGGCAGCTTGGGGACCCGGGTGCAGGGTGATGTGGTGCAGGTCCAGGGCAGTGTGAGGCAGCTGCTCAAATGAGAGAGGAGAGCAGCTCTGTAACTTTTGGTCCCATCTCAGGATGCGTTTACTCACTGTAGTGTAAAAACAGCCCTGGCACTCAGATGTCACGCAGCTGTTAGACTGGGAAGGTGTGCTATCTCTGAACGCCCGAGGAAGAAACACAGAACTGATATTTCATGAGGTTTGGAAAAAATTCAGGAGGACTGAAGTCCTGGAATAGAGTAGAGTTGAGGGCTTCAGCACCACCCCACCCTTACCTCCAGTTCTCAAGGAAATGCTTTAAAAGCATTTGGGAAATGAGGAGGAAACTCGTGTTCTGCTTGTGCCAGTATGGGCAATGGGCTGACTGGGAGCTTGGTCAGCCGGTGGGAAGTGCAGGCAGGTCCTGCTGACCTGCAGGTGACCGATACTGTGCGCGCAATGGGAGCAGAGCTGATCCTCTGCCTGCTTTGAAGAATTTGCCTTCTTCCTCTTTGTCTTTTGTTCTACAATATTTTTAGAAAAGCTTATATATAAAGCTTATATAAAATCTGGAAATTAAATAGGTCAGCCTGTGTCGGACCCCTGCACTGTCTGCTGCTTTCACTAGAACTTTCTGACTTGTCTCACACTTCCAGATTTCAGAACCCAGGCTAGTAAAGAGCAGAAAATGTTAAGAGATGAAAAGAAATAGAACAAAAGCAGGGGAAAAACTAAAATGCTGAGGAGGGGGGAAGATGGTCCTTGAAAGTGCTCTTAGCTGATATCTGAGACTTTTAGGAAGGTTTGTGATCATGTAAAAACTTGTTCCTTGAAATGACTGTATCAATTTGTCCCAGCAGATTGCTGCTGATATCCGAGGCAGCTTTTTTGTTGCCATGTGTAGAGGGATTTAGCCTTTACCCTGCCAGTTTCCTTCTCCCCACTCTGCTCCAGATGAATCAAGCTCCAGCGGTGGCCGGCAGTTGTCTTCCCCAGAGCGTGGGCTGCCGGCTGGTTCTGACACAGACAGCTCTGTGGAGGAGGAGAGCGACTTCGACACCATGCCAGAAATTGAAAGTGATAAGAACGTCATCCGCACGAAGGTACGCTGGCATCGCGGCTGTGGCCGGGACACTGGGCCATCAACGCATCTGGGCCAGGACCAGCACTAGTCACTTGTCGGGGTTTTTAAGTTTCTGCTTCCCTTTTGGGTCGATTTAATCTAATGAAGCTGAATGTGCTTCCTAGTGCTTTCTCAGAGTCTTGAAGGTTTTCCTGCTGTGCTATGCGTGCTGCTGAAATGAGTGGTGAAATGGAAAATCAGAATGTATCGGGGACTTTGAGAAAGGAGGAAGAAGTCCAAGGAGGTGGGACAGCATGGGGAGAAAATAAGGTGCAACAGTAGGTAGTTAGCTGGTACGACTAGTGTGACTGCAGTGGATGTACAGAGGGGCTTTAAGCTAGCAGCTCTCAAACTGTGTCCTTTTGTCCCCCTGCACTGCTCCATGTGGTCGGAGCCATTCCTGGAGGTCAGAGGGTTTGGCAGAGCTCATTCCCCACAGAATCAAGGGCCACAAGGAGCTCACTGTGTAAAAAATGGTCCAAATAACACCAAGCTGCATCTTCTCCAAATATATTAAGGTCTTCTACTGGCTTCTGTAGTCTTCATTAGTTCTGTTCTGTTTTTGTCCCTCTTTCCCCACCCACTAATGTTTTAGGTGTTCCTCTATCTATCAGACTTGTCCAGGAAGGACCGAAGGATTGTCAGCAAAAAATACAAAATCTATTTCTGGTAAGGAGAAGACAAACCGGTAAGGCCCAAGCTCTGGACCCCATTTCTGGTTGTGGAGTCTGTCCCCAGGCCCTCCTTCTGAAACACACTGAAGACCTGAGGATATTCTTTGAGCCATCCTGTTGCACCTTCTGACCCTGTTCCAAGCAGTCACTTGCAGATCTCATGTACCTCAAATAAGGATATTTGTGGACCAGTGCACACATGATCCTGACAATGGATTCTGGTTTGCGTAACTGCTTTAAAGCGTGGTAATGACCGGTGTGCTGAAACATGCTGAGGAAGGAGAGAAATTGGCATATCACATGAGCTTGTGGTCCACATCCTGGCTTTTCTGGTGCCCTTAGCATTTGCATCCTGTTTGCATTAGCACATTTGCTCTTCTGCTTCAGGAGATTGTAACCAGAGATCTAAAGCTCTGACTGGGAGAACTGAGTCTGTGCCCTTAAGCACTGAGGTGTCTACGTTCCTCCAAAAGGACTGTGGGGCTCTGTCCTGGGTGTGCACCGGCTGTTTTCGTGTGTGTAACTGCTGCTACTGTCTCCTCTCTGCAGGAACATCATCACCATCGCAGTGTTTTATGCCCTGCCAGTCATCCAGCTCGTCATCACTTACCAGACGGTGCGTTGGGCTCTGTGCTTGGGTACTCTTGCCTTCAGACTTGCTCTGTGGTTGCATGGTGTGAGGATGGCGGTCACAGTGCAACTGGGGTCACTCAGGAATCTTGCTCTGCCTGAGGGGTCTCCTCTGCACCGTGTGTTGAGCGTTGCTACTGGCTTGGCTCGCTGAGCTTGCAGTTCTGCTATTTTTGCTTGGGAAGCTAGAGTGCAGCTGTTTTCCTGCTCGTCTGATGTCTCATTTGAGGCCTGTTTCATTTTAAAGGCAGGAGGAACCTGCTGTTATCTCTAAGACACAGCTGAAAGCAAGTAGGATTTGCTGTGATACGAGAGATTTCTCTTCCCTTCTCCCCACCCAGCCCTTGCTATCCTGCTGTTATTCAGATATCTGCAAGCAGATCTATTGGTGGAGGGGTTGAGAGCACGCAATACGTTTCCTCTGAAGACTGTTGTCAGATTTGTGGCCTGTGACAACATCTTGTCCCCCCTAAAAGCTTCACTTGCAGATATCAGTACTCCCCTGTGCCAGTGCTAGAGGTAGGCTGTGTCCTGGTACACTTTGTGTACGTGCGGTGTTTGCACAGAGCAAACCTCCCGGGACAGGGAGGATTTGCTAATGTCAAGTCTTCCACCTCCTTTCTGTCCAGGTAGTGAACGTGACGGGCAATCAGGACATCTGCTACTACAACTTCCTGTGTGCCCATCCCCTTGGGGTGCTGAGGTGAGTGAGCCCAGCGGTCGCTGCGTTATTGTCTCGTCCCTCCGGAGTGTTCGTGCTGTGCCCAGGTCAGGATTTCGTCCTTGCCAGGCTCGCAGTAGCTGTTGATAAGACCACTTGGAGCTTAGGACTCTGAGCTTTCTGCTTTGCTCAGCAATGGCTTTCTGTTGCAGTGAGACACTTGCCCCCAGGAACATGTGGCACTTGGGTTCCCCCAGCAAACCTATGGCACAGCAGTGAGGTGCTCCCACGCTCTTTTGGACACTTTCACTTGTATCCAAGGAGCAGCTGCCCTGCAAAGAAGTTCAGATCAGTCCTTTCAGTGCAGCATTTCTCTGAACTAATGTGGGAGTGCAAAGAAAGCCCAGAGTTGGGAATCTCACAGAGAAAAAAATCCACTGTTAAATCCACTGGGGCAGGTGAACTACTCAACCTAAATTTGTCATCTGGGGTGCAAAACCAGCAGGTATTTGGCAGCTGCCAAGGTGCAGGATGGTGGGGGGGGAGCAAAATGGATTCAGCTTATCGTGGCCCAGGGTTCAACTTCCTGCTGCTGTGATGCCTTTGTCTTAAACCTTCTTTTTGCCTGCAGTGCCTTCAACAACATCCTCAGCAATGTGGGCCACATGCTGCTGGGCTTTCTCTTCCTCCTCATTGTGTTGCGCAGGGACATTCTCCACCGTCGGGCCATGGAGATGAAAGATGTCTATACTCTGGTAGGAAGCATGGTTGTATGGGGCTGCGTGGAGGGAGGAAGGACAAGGAGAACTTGAAAACCAGAGCGATACACAGCGGGTTTCCTTTTGCTGCTCTTGCTGGAGGATTGAATCCTCCTCTTTTTTCCACCTCTGTAAAAGGGTCAAGGTGAGGATGCTTATGTTCTCGCGCCCCTCAGTACTTTGCTGCTTACAGTATGTCCGTTCTGCTGTGGTGCAGAATGAGCATAGCAAGGCTGGGCTTGTGAAGATAAGGAGATGGGTAGAGGAACAATTTCCGTGGCTGTGGCTATTTCTCCAGCACTCACTGTGGAGAAAGTGGGACAGTAGAAGTATCTTGAGATGCTTTTGTTTACAGTGAGGTTTGATTTGTCTCATACAATCAAGAGTTCCTTCTTGGCGCTCTTGTTAGCAAGTAGCAACCAAGCTGCTAATGCTAACCCAGAGGGATTTGGGTTAGCAGAGCTGCTTGTAGCCAGAGCCTCTGCAGTCTCTTCAGTATCTTCTGGGAGAGGATGGAGAAATCTGCTGCCCTGTGGGCAGTGGTGCTGGTGGTTTCTGGAGACCAACAGCTTTGTTTTCACTGGCTTGGTAGCAAGTAAAAGCCTTAGCAGTTTTAAGGGTCTGCTGCTTACAATTTTCAGATGAGATCTCAGCCAAATTCTAATGGAAATGCCTTCGTAGCTGGGCTGATGGGCTCTGCTCCTCAGGTGCTTTTAACCCCCTACCAGCTACAGGAGCAACACTGCTATTCTGGGTCAACAGTGTTCTCTCAATTTCAGCATAGCACAAGGTACAGATAGAGATTTTTAGTCTCAAGATGTCAGTACCAAGACACCAAGGTCTTCAGAAGTTTTTTATGTGATTAGCTTTGGTTTGCTGCCTGTGGATTCATCTGGCTGTGCAGTGTGGCTAAATGCAGAGCCTACAGTTGCATACAGCGCACTGCTGCTCTGGTGACTGAAGGACACGCGTAGAGGTTAGGAGGGATGAAGTGACAGAGAGGGGAAGATTGCTTGTCATCGGGACAGTGAGGGTACTCACTATACAGCTCTCCTCTCTTCCAGGACTATGGGATCCCAAAGCATTTTGGTCTCTTTTATGCGATGGGCATCGCCCTGATGATGGAAG
Organism: Tauraco erythrolophus; assembly: GCF_009769465.1. Lineage (NCBI taxonomy): Eukaryota > Metazoa > Chordata > Aves > Musophagiformes > Musophagidae > Tauraco > Tauraco erythrolophus. The sequence goes on from NC_141465.1 coordinate 153,610, forward strand.
GGGTTCTCAGTGCCTGTTACCACGTCTGTCCTAATTACTCCAATTTCCAGTTCGGTAAGCTGAGTTTCCTTTCTCCTTTTGAGCTGGAGGTAGGATTTGCCACGCTCTGTCTCCTGCTGAGTTGCTGGCATTTCCCACCTCTCTACCCTTACGAACCTCCCTGGAGTCTGCTTGTTCCAGGGCTCAGTTAGGAGGCAGTGAGGCTTTGGATGCTGAGGACTAATGCATTTCAACCTCCTCTCCAGACCTTTGGATTCTGGAAGTGCACTGCTGGCAAGATCTCCCTTTGCTTTTGCAGCTCAGTATTTGAAGATAGTAAGTGCACAGCCTGAGTGGCAGAGTGCTCAAGCCTAGGAAGCCTCTGTCTGCATCTCAGTGGAAACTCTTTCCTCTGTGGGCTCCTTCACCTTCCTGGGGAAGAGAAGACTCAGGCAGGATCTTGTCTGTGTGCATAAATAACCTGATGAGAGGCAATGAAGATGAGCGAGCCAGGCTTTTCTCAGTGGTGCTCAGTGACAAAAAAAGAGGCAATGGTCACAAATTAAAACATAGGAAACTTCATCTGAACACAGGAAAATAGGCCATGAACAACCCTCTCATAGCTGAACCTGCTTGAGCAAGGGGTGTTGGACCAGGCAACCTCCGGAGGTCCCTTCTATCTAACCTCATCCATTCTGTGATTCCCTGCCTGTTTCTGTGCTGCACTGTGTTGGGCACTTATTTTCTGAGCCCTTTTGTTTTTCGTTGCCCCAGAGCGTGGTAGATGTGCTGCAAGATGGCAAAGCACAAAGTGCTGTACAGTGTATGCAGCATCAGGGATTTGCGCCTGCCAGCCTGGGGTTTGGCTCTGCTGCCACACCTGTTTATACGCAGTCAGTGGCTTCCCCAGGCCACTGGCAGTGTCTGCTCTCACTGGTTCTGTTGTGCTCCCTCCATAGACACCTCCTTCATGTACATGATCGCAGGACTGTGCATGCTCAAGCTCTACCAGACTCGCCACCCGGACATCAATGCCAGTGCCTACTCTGCGTATGCCTCGTTTGCTGTGGTCATCTGTTTGGCCGTCCTTGGAGTGGTATGGCTCCCTCTTACCTGTCTGCTTCTCTGGGAAGGTGATGGTGTGGCTGGGAACATAGCTTAAGCAGGCAGATGACTGGGGAGAATGGCACTGTAGGATAAGAGTGTGTTAAGCAGCTGCTAGTGTTTGAATTCCCAGTGATCTTGGGTTTTGCTCCTCCCTTCCCCTGGGCTTGCAGGGAGGGGAAGAGCAGAGCAGTTCTTGGTTAAAACTCTGGTGGGCTTTAAAAAAAGGTGGGCTCCTTTTTGGGCTTTGCCCACCACATGCCCTCAAGAGGAGAAATTCATGCATCCAAGTGCCCATGACCAAGCATGTAGCTGGTCTCCTGTGGAGTGGCTCACCTTTGAGGAGGGGGATGAAGCTGGCTGAGCTTCCAAGAAAAATGTCCTCAACTTAGTTGCTTGGGCCTCTTTCTCCCCTTTGGAAATCTCTGTGTTGCTGGGTACAGCTCCTGCAGTTGGCCTTGCGATCTTTGGAGAGGTGCAGGGCTAGAATAATGGCTGGGGAGCTTCTGGGCAAGTTTCTGGAGTACCTGCCCATAGAAGGGCACTGGAACAGAAGGGATCACAAGAGGGTCACTCTTGTGCACCAGTAGTCACTGACAGGTTGGACTGTCAGAATATCAGTTGGTTGTCCAAATGTCTTTGGGTGGCAGACTGTCTGTGGCATAAGGCATGAAGCAGCTGGCGAACTTGGGGCTTTCCAAGGGTCTCTGATAGCTCTGGTAGACCTGCACAGCCAGGTTCGAAACACCGGGGTTTGGTCATGGGAGGCTGTATCTTTTCTTGTGGGATGCTTTGAAGCTGTAGTTTCCCCACACAAAGGAAATGTTCAGGCAAGTGCTGTGCCCCAGGGGAGGGGAGTGCATGGTCACAGCCCGACGGCAGACCAGAGTTTCTGCACCCCATAATGTATAACTGAAAAATTAAAAGTTTTAATATAGCGTTAACGTGTATTTGTAGGTCACTTCCAGTCCTTAAGTAAAGTGTACAATAGGTGCAAATGCCTGCAGAGCAGCTTTGTCCTTCTTGGTCTGCTGTGGTGTGCTTGTTAAAGTAACGGTTGGTTCCTCAACTGCCTTCGTAAAAATCCAGCTCCTGGCCAGAGAGCTGCTGCCTGTCCCAGCAGGGAGAGCTTCCCTAGCCGGGGAGTCGCTGCGTTTCTGCTCCCTGGGCCAGCTGCAGTCCTTCCAGGCTGTCATCCTCGTCTGAAGGGGTGTTCAGAAAGAACGGTCTCCTGTCCAGAAGGGCTGACCTCCTCTTGCTTCTCTGGACTTTAAATCTATAGCTCTGGTTTTGGGTTGGCAGGTTTGGGGGTTTCTCTTCCACGTTCATCGAGGTTCTGTAATGCCCCGTGGTGACACAGGAGAGAAAAGGATCAGCCTGCTGACAGCAGGGCTCAGTTGGCTTTTTAATGTCTGCTTTCAGGTGTTTGGGAAAAATGACGTGTGGTTTTGGGTCATTTTCTCAATGATCCATGTTTTGGCCTCACTGGCTCTCAGCACCCAGATCTACTACATGGGCCGCTTCAAGATGGGTGAGTGCTGTGACAACTGTCTTGCTGTAGGGCGTGCAGGTGCCTCCTGTCCTCACCCGTGTCGGTCGCCTGTGCAGCGCATCCGTGAGCCCAGTCCCGTGGCCTGTGCTTGTGTTCTGGGCTGTCCTGTCCTCTCATCCATCTGATGCCTCCGAAGCCCTCTTGCTGCTGCTTCCCAGACCTGTGGGAGTCAGCAGGACCTGCCTGCTCTGTGGTGGCAGCACGCCTGGCTTCGGAGGGAGCCTGCCCTTCAGCTGCAGCTCCCCCGGCACTGCGCTCGGAGCAGCGAGCTACATAGAACCCCGGCATGGGGAGAGGGTCTGGTGGGGAACCCAGCCTGGCTCTTGTGCTCTGCTCACAGACATATTTCTCCTTCCTCCTCTGCTCCCGCCTGCCTCAGATGGCCCTGACGCAGGTAACTGTCAGCAGCTCATTTCTCTCTGTTGACCTGATTGAGCAGGGGTGTAGCGGTGGGGAAGGCATGGATGCATGTGGGGAAGGCATGGATGCGCGTGGGGAATGCGTGGACGCGCGTGGGGAATGCGTGGGTGCACGTGGAGGATGCGTGGGTGCGCGTGGGGAATGTGTGGATGCGCATGAGGAATGCGTGGATATGTGTGGAGGATGCGTGGATGCGCGTGAGGAATGCGTGGAAGCGCGTGGGGAATGCGTGGACGCGCGTGGGGAATGCATGGATACGTGTGGAGGATGCGTGGACGCGCGTGGGGAACGCGTGGACGCGCGTGGAGGATGCATGGATGCGCGTGAGGAATGCGTGGATACGTGTGGAGGATGCGTGGGTGTGCGTGAGGAATGCGTGGATGCGCGTGAGGAATGCGTGGATGCGCGTGGGGAATGCATGGATACGCGTGGAGGATGCGTGGGTGCGCGTGAGGAATGCGTGGACGCGCGTGGGGAATGCATGGACGCGCGTCGGGAATGCATGGATGCGCGTGGGGTGGCAGGCTCGTGTGCCACCGGGGCTGGGCTCTCGAGAAGTGAAGTCGGTTTGCCAGGAGTACTGCCAGTCCCCTTCCTTGGCAGGAGGGGACGATGCGGCCCAGGAGAGCTCTGATCTTGGCACAGGAGCCTTTTCAAGCTTCACATTTGTGGGTGAAGAGGGGCATGTGTGTGCATGCATGTCTGTCCATCCCCACTGTCACTGGTGGGTCTCCAGTGAAGCTCCTGCAATGATTTTGAGTGCAGGAGTGTCTTGAGTGAGCTCCGCGCCTCTAGGACCCTCTAAAGGGATCTGTTTCTGCTGTTTCCCTGCTCTGGCAGCTTGTTCCAGGGAAGGTACTTTTCCCCCTTCCTGTGCACACATCTGTCTTCCAGAGATGCGGTTGCAAAGCCAGCCTGTTCACGCGCACAGAAGGGCCTCTTTGACTTCTGGACAGTGCTGGTGTTGAGGGATTTTTTTTTTTTAACCTGTTGTTCTGGCCCAGTGCCATCCACATCCTGTGGTGTCTGCCCTTTTGCTCAGCACAGACTGTGCCCGAAGGGCAAGAAATGAATGTGTGGCACCCTGGCCATCTGCAGGCTGGGTCCTCTGTGGTCGGCCAGTGGGTGTCTGCATCTTTCTTCTCTAGGCATTTTGGCACTCACTCTGTTGGCTGTTCTGACTTTTTATCCTCTTCTCTGACAGACTTGGGGATATTTCGGCGGGCGGCGATGGTGCTGTACACAGACTGTATCCAGCAGTGCAGTCGACCAATGTACATGGTAGGTGATTTCCCATCTCAGCACCTCCCTCGGTGATGGCTCGCTTTCTGGGCAATGTGCAGAGGAAAGAGTTGTGGCTAGTTTAAAAAGTGATGCTCCCTGCTTCCCTTCTTCCCTCTCCCCAAAAACGCTTGGGTAAGCATAGATCTCCACTGGAGCAGTTTGCCCCCCACTCTCAGGCCTCCCCTGGTCCAAGGTTTGGTGAATAAAACATCGGAGCAAAGGTGAGACAAGCGTGATAGGATTTGCCGTTGCTTCTGCTCTCTGGGAGCATCCCTTCGAGGAATGGGATGAGGCGCTGCGCAGCGCAGCCTCTCTGATGAAGGCAGTGACCATTTTGGCTCTGTGGCTTAAGCAACAGCTACTGCCATTTCTACTGCACCTCAGAGTAGACAGCAAACAAGTGAGAAGTGGGAGCTCTTAGCTCGTCTTCCACTGATTACTTTCTTCTTGGCACAGAGTGCTAATTAGGGCTTGAAGCCAGATGAAATTTTTATCTATCAGCATCCCTTTTTTTTTTTTAATGATTATCATTTGTTCTCCCATGTCTGAATAAGTGTCAGACTGGGTGTTGCAAGCAGGCTCGGTGCACTCAGGCACAAAGTAAGCCCGGCCAGCCTGGATGAGCTGCACCTGAAAGCAGCTGTATATGTGCACGTGCCCCACAGGTGTAACCCCTGTGCCTGCTGGAGTCACAGTGCTCCCCCAGCTAACGGTGTGCATTTGGGTGGGATGCTGTCCAAAGCTTTCCCTGCTGCCTCTTTCCATCACGTCCTTGCTCTGTGCAATAATTTTTCTGTAAAATGGTGGGAGGGAAGGAATCTATCTAGGAAAACAGTGGAAACAGTCAAAGGATTTGCAGAAGCTCCTGAGGCTGATTATTAAGTGCTGTGCTTGTCCTTTTTTAGATGTTTAGTCTCCTTCTTGCCACACTGTCCTCAAATTTGTGAAAGCCAGAGCAGCTTCCATCTGGCAAAAGCTCCCGCAGAGCAAACTTCAGAGCCAGGTGCATGTGTGTTTGCAGGAACCAGACTCCAAATTCTCACGTAGGGTATCCTGAATTTCTGAGGCAGAGGCATCTTTTTTGCATTTCCTTCTGCTTTCATATGATCATCAGTGTCTTCTCTTCAGGACAGGATGGTGCTCCTCGTTGTTGGAAACCTGGTCAACTGGTCCTTGTAAGTAGTGGGGTGTTGGTGTCTGGCGTACTTGTGCACGCGGGCAGCAGAATTGGGTATTGACACACAGGTGGTGTGAAGCGATGGGGAAGGGTGGCAGGGTCTACGGAGTAGTCTTGTGCTGAGGTCCTTCTGATGTGCTTTGGCAAGGGGCTGGATCCGGTGAGCGCTGAACGGTAGGCAGATCCATAGGATACAGCACTACGGAGCTGCGTGAGGTACCTCTTCAGCATTTCAGCTGGTACTGTCTCATGGCTCTCATCTGAGCGAGCTTGTCCGGGGCTGGCCCGGTATTGTGGTGCTGCGTCATGCTGTACGTGTGCTTCCCACGAGCTGGGAGGCCTCTGACGCAGCCAAGGTGCAGGAGACTTGACAGACAGATGCTCATTAGTCACAGTCACAGAGCCTGGCTCAGCAGTAATGGCATGGATGGAGGGATGAAACCTAAAATCTTTGCCCCATACTCTTGCTTTTCACTAAAGCTGCTTCTCGGGGACATGTCTTCTGCTAAACGTACAGATCTAGGGCCAGCTCCTGCCGAGTGAGATGCGTTTGGCCGTGAGTTGAAGGAACCCAAGGCCCTAGGCTGTCCTCTGGGGTCTCTGGTCGCTCTCAGTGGCCGACCATGGCCGAGTTTGCTCTGCTTTGCTTCTCAGTAGGGAGCAGAGGTGAACGGTGCGTTTCTTCCAGGGAACTGGGAGGCTGTGGCAGTGCTGCTGTGTCCTGTGGTCTGGGGAGAGCAGCGGGTGGTGGTCAGTTTGGGGTGTGCCCTGTCCCCAGTGAAAGAGGCTGTCTAACGTCCCTTCTTCCCTCTCAGTGCTGTCTTTGGGCTGCTGTATCGGCCCAGAGACTTCGCCTCCTACATACTGGGGATCTTTATCTGTAACCTGCTGCTGTACCTGGCTTTCTACATCATCATGAAGGTAAAGGAGGCAGCTCTAGCTGTCCCTGAGATGTCTGTCTCCAAAGGGGAAAGGGATGGGTCTCTTTTTTGGCTGCAGTCGGGGTTCCTGTGGTGCTGCAGAAGGATATGGAGGGGCATTGTGGGGCGCAGGGTGGGACAAGGTGCTGGTGTTGGGGAGGGATGCTGTGTAGCCATCTCGGGGGCGACTGGGCTGTGCCTCCCTGAGGTGGGAAGCCCTTTGCAGATGCAGATGGTCTAGGCTGGCATGTCAGCCCTGTGCATGGCTTCAGATGTTGGGAAGAACTCGGGGCACGTTATGAGGCTATGTCCTTGTTTGCAGCTCCGCAGCTCTGAGAAGCTCCTGCCCATCCCCCTGTTCTGCATCGTGGCCACGGCAGTGGTGTGGGCAGCCGCCCTCTACTTTTTCTTCCAGACCCTCAGCAGCTGGGAGGTAAAGTTCCCCTTTCACTGTCCTTCTGTCCATCTCCATCTCTCGTCATCTTTCCTTCCTGTTGTTCGTTTTACACAAAAAATACTCTGGGGAAGAGTCTTGGGCTGCTTATGGGGAGATGAAAGGGTTTAACTCCTTCAGCAGACTGGGAAGGGAGCACAGGAAGCTGTGCTGAGCCAAGAATGACTGTATGCGTGCAGCTGCGGAGAGACCGTTTATGACCCAGATGATCTGGAGTTGACTGATCCTCACCAGGGGACAGAGGAGGAGCTGGAGATCTGAAAGCAAAACCGAACAAATCCTGACCAGTGCTGGATGGAAGACACTTCCCTGGTGCAGAAGGCCAATGGGGAATAACCTGCCTGGGGCTGTGGGGGCTCTCCAGAATCCTGGAGAGGGTGGCCTGGGGGAAACTCCAGAATCCTGACTGGATGCCTTCTGACAAGTTGCTGGGTCCATCTCCATGGAAGTGAGGGGCTTGCTGCAAGGAGATATGGTGGAGGCTGTACAGCTTGTGCTGTGCAGGACCTCAGATGTGGAGACCAGAGGGCTACCTCCAGCTGTGGGCTGTGGCCTCAGATCCCTCTCCAGGTCTAAGTATGATGTTGTGTTCCTGCACTGCTCTTGCCACATCTCCAGCCAGCACAATGCTTTTTCCTGGCTCCTGCATGGAAAATGAAGACAGGGTGATCTCCAGAGGGTCCAGCCAGGGCCCTGTGTGAGTGAATATCAGGTCCTGACACTCTGTTTGCTTCCCTAGGAGACTCCAGCAGAGTCCCGGGAAAAAAACCGGCCGTGCATCCTGCTGGGCTTCTTCGATGACCATGATGTCTGGCACTTCCTCTCTGCAGCTGCCTTGTTCTTCTCCTTTCTGGTGAGTCCTGCTGAGCCTCCCACTCTGCTGTATGGCCTCACCCTCTCCTCTTCTTCCTTGTCCCTCTCTATCCGCATGGAGCTGTGGCTGTCTCAGGACCCCACAGAAAAGCCCTAGCTTGTCTGCTTGGCTCTAACCCCCAGACATCCTTCACCGTGGGGTGCTCCTTGTCAGTGGGATCAGGCTTTCTCCTTTGGCTTGTTGCTCCCTGTGCCTCCTGGCCTCAAATTCCCTCTGGGACTGTAGGTAATACGGCTGCTGGTGTGACTGTCTCTCTCAGGGCTTGTGAGGACCTCTCAGAAAGGGACCCTACTCCCTTTGATCCAGGCAATAAGATCACTGGTGTGGAGTAGCTCACTCCTGGGCCTTCCTTCACGTCCATTGTTGACTGCTGTGCTCCTCCACTTGGTGCCTCTTTTCAGGCCTGATGGTCTGTGTGGTGGCAAAGGTGGAGGCATCCTGTGCAGTGGGGTCACAGCAAAGCGTTTTGGGCAAGTGGAAAGGGAGACCTTAATGCTAGCCATGCAAGGTGCAAACTGTTTGTGAGGGAGCTGCCTGGCCACGTGCAATATTTGAGCTGTGGTCAAGCAATGTCCACCCTGCTGCTTCCTGGACGGCTCCTTAGAGGCTAGTGGTGAGGAACCGGCTTACAAGCAGCGTCTCCATCATGGCTGGGGCAGGATTACCTGCTCAGGTCCTTGTGGCACTGTAGGCAGAGCTACCTGTCCACTGTGCTGCCAGAGTGACTGGCTGGAAGCATTACGGAAACGAAGTTAATCTGGAACATGGGTTGTGGTTGTGAGTTCTGTTACCTGCTGGAGATGTGGCCTGGGTGGACTGCCCCTGTGATGAGGTGCCATCGGGAGCTGGTCGTTCTCCCTAGCTGTGGGCTGGCCAGAGGGACCTGAAGCTGCCTCGCGCTTTCCTCCTCAGGTCCTGCTGACCCTGGATGATGACCTGGATGCAGTACGCAGGGACAAGATCCCAGTGTTCTGAGTCTCCGGGGGATGGAGGCGCAGGGGCGTCCCGAAGTGCTCAGCCAAAGGCATGGGGCCACCAGCATTTGGGAATGAGCCTGCTTCTGTGGCTGGCAGTCTCGTGGGAGCAGAGCAGCCGGATCCCACAGCAGGCACGATGGGGTGCTGCGGTAACCGAGGTGGGACCGGGAGGGAGGACGACGTTTGCTCCTTTCCCACCACGTCCTCTGGGGCAGGCGCGACCCAGCGGCTGATGCCAGCGCACAGCCCGCTGGCTTGTGGGCGCAGCGGGTGCTGGAGCCAGCGAAGAGGGAGGAAGCAGGAGGTGTGTTGGAGACCTTTGCTTCCCTTACTCCCGCGGATGTGCTCCGCTGCCCTCCTGGGAGCGGGCTTGGCAAGTGGGACGCAGCTCCTCCATCATCGGCAGCCGGCGCCTGTACCCTGCAGGCTGCTGCCCTCAGAGAGTCCCTTCGGCAGCGCGGGGAGAGCGTTTGGCTCCTGTCCCACAGCTGCTGAGTGAGCAAAGGACTGCAAGCTGAGGGGGCACTGGGGGACTGATTCCTTGTATTTTTGCTGGAGAGGTTCCTCCTGTAGCTGGTGGGGAGCGACAGTAACAAGAGAAACAAGTCCAAGGCACTGCAGCGTTGGAGGGAGAGGGCAGACTAGAGCTGCCCACGAGTGCGCCGCCACAGGCAGAACCTCCCACCTTGCTCTTGCAGCCTGTCTCCCTTGCACATGTTGAACAGCCTCACTTCTCTCTGGTGGCTCCTACACGGGTGCTTGGCAGTGCAATGGTCTCCACAGCATGAGAAGTGCTGTCCTCTAGCGACCCTAAGAGAGATGGTGTGGTGAAGACGCAGCCTGGCGTGCTGGGCATCTCCTTGGCTGCTCCCTGGCTCCTGCTGCGTGGCCTTGCTGAAGGGGCAGGGTGGAACGGGGAGGCTGTCCAGCAGCCTCAGACTTTCTCCTCCCGCAAACTTGCTTTGGGCAAACTTGACAAAACAGGTTCCCTTATGGGCTGGGAGTATGGAGGAGGTTTTGGGGCACTTGAGGTTGAGCTCTTTAGCTAAAAATCTGGGCCAAACTTCTTTCCTCTTCAATTTTTCTGCATCTGAAACAAGTTTTTAAATGGCTTCTGCATTCTTCTTGAATTCTCAGTTATTTAAGAATTAAGAATAAGGTGTGAATTATTTCAGGCCTTGCATGTAAAATGTGACCTGTTTTGCTAATTTTGAATTAAAAGGTATTCTTGGAGGCCTGCTGTCCTTATTCTTGTTGTCTGAGCATTTTTCCTTTGGTGTGTGTTCATGTACCCAGTGATGCAAAGGCTCCATTCTTCTTGTGCTTGCCAAAACAGAAGACTATGGTAATTTTGTACTCTGAGGAGTCTGTATCTGCTAGAAAGGTTTTGCAGTAGCTGGTTTTTGTTTTTTTCTAAGTTGGAGCTTGTCAAGTTGTTTAACAAAATGAGTGTTCTTGGTCTTGGCTCTCTGCTTTGCAGGTGGATCTGACTTCTTGCTCCAGCTCTCAGCAGCAGCAAAGAGAGCACTCGGGGCAGAGGGGTGCCCAGTGGTGTCACACAGCTGCTGTCATCCTTAGGAGCCTCACAAACAGTTTCCTGAGCATTTGTACGGATGGCTTGCTTGTTCTCTGAACCAAATTGCCTTTGTGAGGCTAACTGGAGTACAGAACAGGCACTCTTGTTTGTCACTGTAGCCCCTTTGGCGGAGGGCTGGAGGAGGAACGGCACAAGAGGCTGCCAGCACCCATCTTCCCGAGCAGAGCTGCACTCCTATGGAGATGTAGCCACGTCTCAGGCAGGGTGTGACAGAATATGCAGAAGGTGGTGGTGGACCCTGCGTGCTGCGTTTTATTACAAGACTTCAGGCTTGACTTTCAGGTTTGCTGTGCAGATGGAGTTGTGAGTGTTCGATGATGCTAGAAATAGGGGTAGGTTTCTCAGGCTTGTTGTGAAGCGTGAGTTTCTCTTCCTTAACAGTGTCAGCATGGGCTGCAGGAAAGGAGATGGCCCTTAATTTTGTCTGAGTAGCACCAGAAGAGGAGTATAAGGCTGAGGATAGTCCACATTTTCCATTCAGCAGCCCTACAACCTTGCCATATGTTCTTGGTCTGTCTGAAATGGCAGAATCCAATATTAGCTACACAGCCTTGTCTGCTGCTTCCTTTTGCTTCCCGTAAGGAAAGGCTGCCAGGAAGCCTGAGGTGCAAAAAACCCCCCGAATCCTTGCTGCCAAGGGCAGCAAGACTGAGCCGCCCGCCTCAGGAGCTCTTGGTGGGGCTGTGGTGCTCTGTCTTGCCCAGCACGGTTATAAACTTGCTGGGCAGATGGAGCCACCTGGGTTTCGTACCCAGAGGTGTATGAATTTTTGACCTGACAGCTTTTTTGCAGCACATGCTCTGTGCTGCCCTGTCCCCCTCCCTGCAAAAGCAAGGGCTGCTGTAGGAGCCCAAGCGCTGCATTTCCAGTTCTCTGACCAGTGAAACTAAAATCTGGGGCGTGCAGGATGTGCTCTACTTCGAGGGCAGGTGATAACACACAGGATAACACCACTTCCAGCACCATCCATTCCCTCCCTTCTTTAGCCCTGGCCCCGGCAGCAGGAGCAGAGGTCTGAGGCATGGGTGCACGAAGCCCTGCTGCATGGTGCCACCTGGAAGCTGCATGAAGAGCGCAGTGGTAGATCTGTTGGGAGGTGATGTGCTGGTGTGATGGTCACATCACTTGCTGCTGAGGTGAGCTAGAGAGCAAATGGGGCAGTGCTTTGGGGCTGAGACGGGGTAAAGTAGCAGGAGAGGGAGGGGAGAAAAGTTCCTGACAGAGTCCTCACCAGGGACCTCGCATGAACAGTGCCTTGCTCTATTGCTCTAGCAAGTGCCTGGAGGAGTTCAAGCCGAGCCCCCTGCGCGCCTGGGGGTGTTACGAGGCTTTGGGTGGGGAGGGGCTGGCAGGACAGCAGTGCTGCGGGGGGCAGGATAAACCCCTGGGCGCTGGGAGCATGCGGGCTTTGAACACAGCCTGCTGGCACCACCAGGTTGAGCACCAACTCCCATGAAGTGCTAAACCAAAAGATCCTGTCTACGGTGGGGGCTTGCCCGGTGGGAGGCTCTGCTGGGCCTGAAGGGGAGATACTGGCCGGCTGTTGCCTGCAGCTCAACGCTCAGAGCGGCCGCCTCCTGCAGGACCTTCACCAGCCTTCACCCTTTTAACTGCCGGGTTTCTCTGGTGCCCATGCTGCGCCATGGTGCCCATGTCGCACCTAGCAGCTGCGGTCATGCCACAAAGCCCTCCAGAGCCCACTGAATGTTTTTGTATGAAGTGGGCAAGTCTGGCCAGAGACTCCGGTGCGCTTTCTTACAGGAATTAGCAAATGCTGCCTCCCTCGGTCCCCTTGAGCCAGAGCGATGGGGCGAAGAAGGACACCGGTTCAAAAACCTGCGATCCTGGGAGGTCGCCAGAACTGGTGTGAGTATTTGGGTGGGGCTGTGGCACTTGGAGGATCCAGTGTTGAATCCTGCTGGTTTTGTGAGTTTAACCTGAAGTTCCCTCTGTGCTCCCCCCGTGCAATCAGGTGCAGGACGGGCTCTTACCTTGCAGCACTGCCCTTACTCTGTGTTTAGGTGTGGAGAAAAAAGAGCAGCTTTTCCTCTTCTACAGGTGTGTTCTGCTCTTGGTGTATTATGGTGTCTGCAGACTAAAGGATACAGGACAAGGCATTGGGGCAGTGGGAATATTGCTTCTCTGCCAGACTGAAGAAGGGCTCATATGCCTCAAAGTTTGTCCAGTTTCGGATAAACTTTTTAATAAAAGATATTCCTTCTCCCCATGTCTTCCGTAGTCTGTAGTCTCAGACCTTGTTCCTATTTTTTTCTAGCCAGGAAGCTGGTTATCTTCTCTAAATAGGAATGCGAGAAAATACTAATGTTGAAGAGCAGTTGGAAGGCTCGACGTAGGAGGTAGAAGAGCAACATATGGACTCACTGAGCTAAGCAGAGATGGGCACAGTGTGCGAATAGCAAGGTGGTAGCAGCAGTGAGGGACAGAGAGGTGGGAGAAGGGTGCAGAACAGCTCGGAACAAGCAGAAAAGGTAAGAGAATTAAATTAAATACAAGGAAAGTCACCTCAAGCCTAAGAGATGGGAGGAAGGGTTGAAATCGTCTCCCTGCTGCTTCTGTGCCTCCAGCTTGATGCATCAGTTTTTAAAATTCCCTCTTAGGTTTACCCTGCATGCTGGCTTCCGTTCGTACTGCCGTCCTCCCACCTCTTGGCTGCAGAGCCCAGCCTGACCTGGCGGCTGCAGGGGTGCCCCGACAGACCTGGCTGGTGGGTGCCCAGCTGGGCACCTGGGCAGCTCCACGTCTCCCAGCTGTCCCGGTCACACTCGGCTGTGCAGCCCTCTGCACCCGAAATGCAGCTTGTGCCTTCAGTCCCCCTGCCCTTCACGGGGTGACGGCGCGGGGGGAAGAACGGCTCCCTGGGGGGGGGGGCGATTTGCAGGAGTCACTGGCTTAGTTGGAGGCGTGCAGGGAGGCAAGCAGAGCAGCAGCCGTGACTTGTGTTAAGAGGTGGGGACCCTTCTGCTGCCCGTGGGCTGGTAGTGGTCCCTGCTCCCCCCATTGTGTGCTCATCCCGCCTGTGCTCAGCACAAATGGCTTTCACAGCTCCTGGAAGGGAAGCAGACAGTCTCCTGGTGGTCCCCTCCTCATCAACGTGGCTCCCTGCAGGGGCTGCAGAGCTGGAAGGAAGCAGGAGCTGGCCTGGCTGGAAGCAGCAGCTGCCAGAGTAACCCTCCGTATGTTGTGGAAGCTGCCCCTGCCCCGGAACACCTGCCCTGACTTTCTGCTGTTGCTCTTTAAGTACTTGGGCTCGTTTGCCAAGTCATGAGATGTTTGCTGTTTCCATAAGCAGCATGGCTACCAACGCTGGGCTTCGCACCATTCCTGTGTTCTGCCTCCCGCCTCCCGCAGAGCCTTCCTCACGCCTGCACCAGGCGGGGTCTCCGACGCTTTCCCGAGCAAGAGCTGGTGCGGGGCTGTGGTTGGGGCAAGTGATTTCGGGTGGTGAAAGCTGCTGTGGGTCAGGCTCTGCCCTACCTCCCCTGGTAGCAATGCGACCTGTCTCTGCCCTCTGCTGTGCCCCTCTCGTCACACAGCTCCGGCACCGGGACACGTCTCCCCTCTCCCACGGCTGCGTGGACCCAAGCTGCGGAGAGGAGAGGAGGTGCGTGCAACCATCTACTCCCCGTTTTCTCAGGAAATGTAGGTAAAGTTGTTGTTCTGCCCAGTACAACTCCAGCTTTTGTAGTATAATAATAATAATAATAATAATAATAATAATAATAATAATAATAATAATAAAACCACCCTCACAGTCTAGGGGAGCCATTAGGATCACGTGAGCTGACAGGGTTACAAGTACCACCAAACCCTCTGGGACAGCAGAAGAGCGGTCGAGGCAGGGGCGGCATGCTGTGTTTTGAAACAGGAAGGCACGGTTTTAGGAGAAATGTTAACTTGTCCACAGATAAATGTAGATTTTTTTTTTTTTTGCCTATTAAAACAGCGGCATCTACACAGAGCAGAAGCCCAAGATGGGAGCAGCAGCACTCGGAGCCAGTTTCACTTGTGCTTTGTATGTGGTTCCCCTCGTGTACACGCGCGTGTGCCTGCACCAGGCGCTTGTGTGCACCCCGCAGCCCCGAGGGTCCCGGCAGCGTTCCGCCTGGAGGGCCCCGGCAGGACCTCGCTGCCCCGGGTGCTGCCGCAGCCGCGATGGAAGCTGTGCCAGCAGCCCTGCTCCGTGTCCCGCAGGTAAGCACCGCGCCTGCATCTGCTGCAGTTTTAGCGAGTGGTGAGGGCATCAGGCCATCCCTGAAGGTGTTCAGGTGCCTCATGTCCTGTTTCCTCTCCTCTCTACTACAGTAGAGGGTGGTGAGGCACTGGCACAGGTTGCCCAGAGAAGCTGTGGCTGCCCCATCCCTGGAAGTGTTCAAGACCAGGTTGGATGAGGCTTTGGGCAACCTGGTGTAGTTGAGGGTGTCCCTGCCCATGGCAGGGGGGTTGGAACTGGATGATCTTTGAGGTCCCTTCCAACCCAAACCGTTCTGTGATTCTGTAATAGGAAAGAGCAGGTCACTGCGGGAGGAAACTCCACCTTCATGCATCGTGCTGTCAACACAGTGACCCTGAATTCGGGGCTGTTGCTCTTGGGCAGCATTCGGTGCAGAGGGAGCCCTGCCTGCCAGCTCTCAGGCCTGAGCTGCCTCTCAAGGTAGGGACGGTGGGCCGGCAGTAGGTCACAGTGACTGCTCAGAGACCATCTTTAGCCATGCACACATCTTCCTGATGTTCTGCTGCACCACGGCCATCTCTCAGCACAGCCGCCTCATTAAACTAGAGATACTGGCTGCTGCTGAAGTAACAAAATAGAAACTCATCTATCTTAATACTAAATTTTAACTGAAAAAAAGTTATCTTCCATAAAAGCATCTTCAGCTTCTACAAGAATTTTGAGGCTTACAAGCTGCTCCTGTATTACACACCTTCCCAAAAAGCCTTTACTCGCCTCGCAGCGTCTCCGTATGGGTCTCATCCAAACCACACCCTTTAGACTCAAACTGTGACAAAAGAACTATCTTAGTGCACTTCACCACCAACGCAGCAGTGTGTGATGAGAAGCATTTTTTAAAGCTGAAGTTGTGTCTTAACACAGTGGTCACTGTCACCTGGGCAGGGACAGCATCTGCCACCCGTTACTTCGATATTTCATTACCAGTATGTATTTCTTCTGGATTATGTCGGTTTATATAGCCAAGTAAAGTGGTGCATAACTCTGGTATTTGCACAGAATGTACATCAGTGGAGAACTGTAATTGTAAATTCCCAGTCTCAAACCAAAGCTTTTATTTTTGCCTATCTCGAGGAGTGAAGTGCATGGCTTTCCATGGGGAAAGGTGCTGTACCAACAAGCAGACAGTATTCAGAGTGGTTTTCTTTTTCTTTTTTTTTTAATAAAATACTATTGTGTTCATATCTATACAAATAATTATTACAGCTATTAAACAAAGTATTACATTTAACAATAGAAATCTCAGAACTCTGAACAAGATCATGGTTGGGGATATTTACACCTGAATGCAACACATTTGTAAAAAGACGTCAAAATAAACAGAACAAGATCTTATTTACAATTGGAAGATGATGCTCCTGTTCATTCATTATAGATTTCTACTGCAGAGTTCCTTTTTTTCCATTACAAAATAGTACAGATTTCCCACTGGGGCTGTATCCAGGTAATGTACAGTTGTATAAAACAGAAGCACAGCAGAAAACTCCGAACCATGAATATAAATAATTTACATCGTGGAGGGCAACAGCATCTTTGATTAATCTCCTGTGGCAAAATCCATATTTGGTTCCCGGCTCGCAGTGAGCGGGCAGGAACGGGGGTAAAGCCCACTGCGAGCGCGGTGGTGTCACAGCTGTGATGGCCGAAGCAGCAGCACGTATTGCAAACCTGGAACCTACTTGTAAAAATACTTCTGGAGAGGCAGAAAGAAATGCCTTCTTTTTTTTTTTTTTAATTTATCTCATAAAAACTGGTATCAGCAAATAATAAATGGCTTCTGTGTAATTAAGCAGGGCTTGTTCGCAGCGAGATGTTTGTATAGTCATGACCAAAACCCTCTGCTCACTCTTTCAGCGGCCCACAGGATGACTTGCTGCCAGTGGAACTCGTGGCAGTGAAGAGTCGGTGCTCTGAGGTTTGAGATTTGCTCTAAGGATGGCCGAGGCAGCGGGAAACACCCTCACGTGCAAACCTGTGTCTGCACGGGCACTCCTGTCCGTGCGGCTGCTCCGGCACCGGGTCAGCGGCAGCGGGAGAAGGGAACAGCGGGAGAAGGGTGATGTGCTGACAAAGAACGGAGCTCCTTTTATCGCTGTGTCGGAAAACAACACAAATTTGACTGATTTGGTATAAACAGACTCAATGCTACTCTGGCTTTCTAGTCAAAGTGAGATCGTTATTAAAGTGATGAGCATGAAGCTTATTTGGGGAATAGCAAAAGTCACAGCTGTCAGCACAGCTGCCTACACTCAGTCACCCAGAGACAGATGACCGCGTGAGCTGGTGGCCAAGTCCTCGAGCCAGGACTGCGCGAGCACCTCCGAGTCAGGTAAAAGGACACCAGGAGATCAGAACCAGCCAACTGACCCCTCTTCCCCAGCAATGCCCTCTGCAGTGCCCTGCCACTCCTCTTCCCCAGCAATGCCCTCTGCAGTGCCCTGCCACCCCTCTTCCCCAGCAATGCCCTCTGCAGTGCCCTGCCACCCGATTCCTTTCCTGAAACAGCACTACGGGCACCAAGCACGGCAGCGGCAGCGCGGCTCTAAAGTGCAGTAGGAAATGTGTGCACGCTCAGGAGGCTCTGTACTGGCACAGCGCATTTTTGTTGCCTTTCCAGAGGGATGCTCTTCCACTGGGGCAGCAGCACGGGGACAGGAGTGGGGAGCAGGAGCTGGAGAACACCTTGCAGCAAGGCTCAGCCACCAGCCCAAATCACTGCAGTTCCTGGCTCCTCAGCTGCTCCTAAACGAGGTCCTTCCTCTCACTGAAAAGGTGTATAAACGTTAATTCATCACTATTTTATTGCCACTTTCAGCTTAGTCTGACTCAGCTCTTCTCCTGAGCCTCTTGAGCGATTAATCAAGGACGACACCGACACATGTGCAGTCCAGCCCTCCACCCCTTTGCTGAAGTTGTTCAGGCCAAGCTGAACCTTTCTCTTCCACTGCTTTTTTGCTAAATTAAGCAGTACCGGGTATTTTTCCTTCCTTCAATACCAAACCAAACCCTCGGTTAAGGTAAGTAACCTTCCAAGAGGTGTTACAGAAAAGAAAATGCCATCGGGCTAACAAACGGCAATTAAAACCACAAAATCTTTCCCAAATAGATCTTGAAAAACAAAATAACTGTTAATTGCCAGGTAATTCTTAGGAGAAAAAGATAACAAATTGTTGGTGTCATAGATATTTGCTGAAGAAAATGTATTTGCTGTTGAATTGTTATAATAACAAGTAAACCAGAATTATTTGAACTGCAAAACTTACAGAAGTTCCTTTTTCAAACTTCCCCCTCACGCCCTAAAAAAGCATCTATCAAGCTCAAGGTGAGCCTGCTGTACAGTCTTATCAACCTGATACCTAAGCACAACAGCTTCCAGGGGAAGGGGAAGGGGAAAGGGAAAGGAAAAGGGAAAGGAAAAGGGAAAGGGAAAGGGAAAGGGAAAGGGAAAGAAGGGAAAGGGAAAGGGAAAGGGAAGAAAAAAAAGAATAAAGAAAAACCAGTTTCCACTCAAGGGCAAAGCTGTTGCAATCGCTCCTCCCCTTGAGAGCAGAGCCCAAAGCCCTGGGAAGGGGCCGGCAGGCGGAAGCTGAAACACGGACCTGTCGGTGGCACAAACCGACCTACAAACTAACGCGGGAAGCCTGGTCAATGTGGAACGGCGGGGGCGATTAGTTTGAAGAGGAAAACTAAAACAATTTCATAATTAAAAACTAACAAAAATTACTTAACATCTAACTTCCTCTCTTTTGATGTGAAATACCCAGTCCATCCGCTGCTTTTCCTAAAGGCACGTGAGCACGAACATGGGAGAAGCTGCGACACGTGGCAAGCCCAGGAGCTGCTCTTAAACCAGGGGACCTGGCCAGGTTCAGCATTCAAAGACCACCTGGGACAGTCAGTTAGACCAAAAGACTGCACAACGGGGTCAGTTTTTCTTTAATTAAATTGATCTAAAAGCTAGTCAGCAGTGCAAATAACAGAATTTGGGAGTAAATAATAGGATTTGGACCAATGCACTTGTGTGAAGCTCTCACAGATAGGTCTGCCTACCTCTCTTCATAGCAGTCTTCCTGATCCCACACCAACGCCACAGGATCATTTAGCATCACTTATGGCACATAAAAAGATGCACAATGGTATGTGCCTGGACTGCAACAGAGATTGCCACGTTCAGGGAGGGTAATTAAATGATATTTCTCCATCCTGGTCTCAGCAGGTTTTGAAGAAGTGCTGAGAAGGATGACAAAGTGGGGTGGTAATGACGCAGGAATCAGCGTGCCCTGTCACGACAACGCAAGGTAAAATCCTCAAGAGGATTATTTTGGGGTAATTACTTTTGAGCCACACACCACAAAACTGTGCAGTTCCTGCAAAATCACAGTAGTCTTTGTATCACTCAAATGCCTGTGTTGCAGGTACAGGTACCTTGTGAATAAGGGCACTATTTTTGGTCATCTTTGTAAACAGAAAAAGGGTACATGAAAGTTACTGCCACAGCCACTGCTTCTTCAGAAAATGACAGACAACGTAAGAAAAAAAAACCACCCTAAAATCACAGCCAACATATTCTGTTGTGTATACTCAGGATCGCATTCAACCTCGATATAACACCAGTGAAATTAATAGTGAAGGCAATATGAAAGAGTAAATATATAGAATAAGAATAAAAGAATAGAATAGAATAGAATAGAATAGAATAGAATAGAATAGAATAGAATAGAATAGAATAGAATAGAATAGAATAGAATAGAATAGAATAGAATAGAATAGAATAGAATAGAATAGAATATTTTAGCAGGAAGGGACCTACAACGACCATCTAGTCCAACCACCTGACCAATTCAGAGCTGACCAAAAGTTAAAGCATGTCATTAAAGGCTTTGTCCAAATGTCTCCTGAACACTGACAGGCTTGGGGCATCACCCACCTCTCTAGGAAGCCCGTTCCAGACTTTGGCCACCCTCTTGGCAAAGAAACGCTTCCTAACATCCAGTCTAAATCTCCCTGGCACAGCTTTGAACCACTCCCACATGTCCCATCGCTGGATCCCAGGGAGAAGAGACCAGCACCTCCTTCTCCACATGCCCTCCTCAGGAAGCTGTAGAGAGGACAGGGTAGCCCCTCACTAAAATTCAGAAAAACCATGTCCACCGCCTTCCCTTCATCCCCTGGGTGGGAGACCTTATCGTGGAAGGGTATCGAAGTAGTTAAACAGGACTTTCCCTTTGTGAACCCACGCTGACTGTGCCTGATGGCTGCATTATTCTTATATTCCAGTAGCACCCAGTATGATCTTCTCTGTAATTTTTCCAGGAACTGAGGTTAGAATAACAGGTCTGTAATTCCCTGGGTCCTCCCTCATGCCCTCCTTGTAAACTGGAATAACGCTGGCCAGCTTCCAGTCGGCAGACACCTCCCCAGACTGCCAAGGCTTTTGGTAGATGATCAAGAAGGGTCTTTCTGTAACATCCACTGGCTCCTTCAGTACTCTGGGGTGAATCCCAGCAGACCCCATGGACTTAGGAACGTTCGACTGTTGCAACTGCTCTGTATAAGTTTACAAGCTCACTCCAGTTTTCAAAGGCACCATGAAGTAGTGGGGCTTTGCCAGCAGAGGAAACTACTGTGGTACTGGGTGAATGCCTGGAACGATGTGCAGGACTAACACCTTTATGTAAAGTCTGGAAGCCAAGGCTTCATTTTTCCCTACTTTGTCTTGAAAGCCAAATGCACCGTTGCACACGCAATGCCATTTAAAGAGAGCAAGAACATCTGTTTTGCTTCCTTCCTAAAGGTCTAGACGAGAATGCAACGTGCAGCGTAGCCGCTGCTCCAGCACCCCTGTCTGTATCACCCACGACCCACGCAGCCACTCGTCGTTACGGAACTCATTTCACCACCCGGGGCAGCCCCTCCAGGACCTTCTGCATTAGGGAAATCAGTCTGATCCAGAGTCTCATCAGATAACACCCAGACCTGCCGTGCGCTTAGTCGGGGTTGAGGATGGACCATCCTTCCTTAACCCTCCTGCTCTGCATGGGCCAGGTCCTGCCCTCCGGTCAGAAACGACACTTGGGGAGCCCATTCACAATCAAACCCAGTCAAGCTGCCTTGCTGGGAAGTGAAATACAAAATCTGTGCTTTTTAAGAAACACAGAGAACTGATGCACCGCTTAGATTCAGTGTCTTAAGATAAGTTCCATCGGAATTAAAAAGTGATTCCCAACTTGAATCAGAACCATTTTACTTAGCTTTGCAGGAAAACACCAGATCCCAGGTTACAAGAGCAGAGAAGTTGTCAGGACAGACTACAGACACAGCCCGATTCTTTTTTACGCTAAAACCTCTTTACTTTCCTGGATCAGTGTAAAAAGACTTAGCAAAAATGTGGCCTGGGCAGTCAACCTATGGAAAAAACTTTCAGGTCCCTTTTTGTGGATCCCATTCTCGGAGACGGAGGAATATCTTCCTTTCTACTTTTCAAAGAAAAAAAAATATCTCTAAAAAAAAATCCCAGAGAGCCTGTTCCTCCTCACCCCGCTCCTAGCAGAGGCATTGGGGAAGAACTGTGGCAGGTCCCAGGAGCAGCAGGACGATGCGCTGGTGGGCGACACACAAGTGTCTCAAGCTCGCCCTGCCCAGAGGAGAGGCTGGCAGCAGTTTTTGCCAGCCCTGGCTGGCGGGGAGAGGACTCTGCCTACCAGGAAACCTGCAGTTCCTCTGCTATTTGAAGAATCAAAACCAGAAGGGTATTTCCAAGCACATAAAAATAAAAGACAAATATTTCAGCCTTGTTGTAAGAAAGATCACATTGCGGAACCATTAAATAAATAAAACTTACCTGGTTCTTTGCTTTGCTTTAGAAGAAACGGGACTGAAATTTGTGAAAGCACCGGAGGCTGCGCCAGCGCACGTGCATTCGCTCCATCTCTCGTGTACACACAAACACATCCCCCTTCCTCGTGGGGCTCAAGTCACGATGTCCTCCTGGCACGCAGCGTCCTCCTGGCACGCAGGAGGCACGCAGGAGGCACGCAGGAGGCACGCAGCCTTTGGGTCTCGACACGTTCAGGTTCCTCCTTCAGCCACAACCACTCGGGCTTAGACAAAAGGTGCATTCAAGTGCAAAGTACTGATATTTACTCGGGCCCAATCCTGTCGGCAACATTAAGTGAAAACCGTGTCCCCAGGGATCCCCGCACGTTTTGCGGGAGGCCACAGGCTCAGTCCTCTCACATGCTGCCTGGTACAACACAGGGCTGTCACTCACAGAAACCAGAAAGCTGGTGCTTGAGCATGGGCCAAAGAAAAGGAGAGGGGGAAAACAAACAAACAAAGACACGAAGAAGGTGCTAAACAAGGTACAAAACCCACCCTGAGGTAACTTGCAGCATACCAACAATGACATGGTAACGAACACGACTGCTGCCTCTGCCGACTGCACCAGGAGTCGTCAGCTGCGTTAAAGCACTGACCGAGTTCAGCAGGGACTGGAGCCGTTGTTGAAACGGATCCAAACACAATTCTTCTTAGAACAGAAAGTCATGGGTTAAAGAAATCTGAATTTTCTAAACCAGTACTTTTAATTGCTGACCATGGAAACACACAGCCATCTCGGCCGGGCAGTCAGCCTTAAGTCAAGTGCACGCGACAAGCTTCAGCCAGACGAAAGCTGCACAACGAACGTCTGCGTCACTTAACGCGGGGCTGGCACGGACTTGACTTGTGCTGAGCCTCCTGCAGATATGTCACGGAGGAGGAAGAGCAACCCAAGCCGCTTGGAGTCCGTCTGTAGCTTCGGGTAAACACATCAGAAACAAAATGAGACGTGTAGCCTCTGTTTCCCGTCTCCCATACGGATGCTCTCGCTCCTTCCTTTACATCCGCGTATGACTGAGGGTGGCCCTTAGCCCGCAACAATCGGACATCGAACTTGATTGTTGGAAAATCAACAACCAACGTTTGCACAGCTCTCAACCAATGGTGCATCCTTACGGTTTACGAGTAAGGAAGCATTGCTATAGGCACTGGTGCTTTAAAGTTAGTAAGGTGGATGGAAACACAGCGCGTATGTAAGTACGGCAAGTCCCCACGTACACACACGCAGGCAAATGAGCAGCGGTGCTATGAGATCCCCTCAGGGATGCCAGTGAGATCCACTTGCTTCTGCTTAAACACATAACACATCAGGCTAGAAGCCAGGTCCACCAGTTTTCATACGGCCGAGCTGCAGTCGTGACCGAGAATATGGCTTATATTGTGGGCAGGCCGGTTCGAGGACTGCTTGGAAGAATCGGAAGCGGATGTGTTTGCAATGGAGAGCAAAGGCGACATTGCTGAACCATCTGGAGGAAGAGCTGTGGCTATTTCTGGAAACAAAGACGTCAAGTTAAAATTGGATAAGTGCGACGTGTTGGTCATGTGCATCGGTGGCATATCCGGAAGCAAAGGAAAACTGGGCTGAGCAAAACCCACGGGCCTGGGAGGAGACAAAATGGATCCAAATCGGTTGTTCAAACTTCCGCTACTTGGCTTCTCCGTGCTCGGGTTAGGAAACATTTGATTGGGAAAGTAAGGGATAGAAATGTCATTGGAAAGGGTAGGGTGGGCAGGAGAGTACGGCGGGTAGAAGGACGGCAGCGTATTCTGAGGATCGACCGGGATTAGAGCTGGCGTTCGAGTGGCGCTGGGCTGAGTGACCGGTGGGATGAAAGAGGCGTTGGCGTTTATCGGGGGATTCATGCCACCCTCCGGAATAAACGGGAATCCGAAATTCTGAGAGAGAGTATGTTGGTCGGGGGCCGCGTTATCGTTAGACACCTGAGGGCCATCAGACATAAATCGGACAATGCTTCCTCTTTTTTCTATCGCAGACTGCTGGCGCCCAAGGATCATACTGCCGCTGGTGGAGAGAGGAAGATGGGGAAGACTAGGGTCGAAGACGTTTCCGTGTCTTTGATTTCCAGATCGATTCCTTTCAGGCTGACGTATTTTGGAACCTCCATTATCTTGCAGAGGATGCCTCGACCGCTGAGTAACTGAGGAATTTGGCTGACGAACAGAAGGCTGCCCTTGCTCGCCGTTTCCGTGAGAAACTGCAGGGTGAGGATGAGTTGGCCTCACAACTCCATGCATGTTGCTAGAAACAGGCGTATTCATGTGGCTCTTAGTTCCATGACTGTCCGTCATCCTCATGGGATTGGACTTCTGCACAGAGATGTTTGGGCTTGTATTGCGACCCTGAATATCTCCCGAGGAAGAAGAACTTGAAAAAGGAATATTCAAAGAACTGTTCCTTGTGTTAATTGCACCAATAGACATGTCACAGCTCTCCCTACCCGGGCCGTCACCGTCCCTGCGGATGTGGACGCTCTCTCGTGCCGGGGGACAGCTGTACTCAATGGTGGAGGAGGCGCCGCACTGTGTGTTCCTTTGATGGTCTGGGATTGATCTTTGGCTTCCGCTAACTTGATCTCCAAGGTGAGGGGCAAGTAAACTCTGCATAAAGCTTTGGTGGCACGTGTTTTCGTTCTCCCTTGACGGCAGGGTGTTTCCCGTTGGAATGCCCTGTACTGGCTGGTAGGGCAATCTCTTCTGTCTCTCTATGGGTGCCCCGGTATTTTGACCGATCCGAAACGCTTGCGACTGCATACCCCTGAGGGATGACACCGAATTACCGATTTCGCCGCTCCTTGAGGCCTGTCCATCGAAATTGCCCGTCGGTTGTTGACTGGGTCCAGCTGGCTTAAACGTCTGACAGTCGGAAAGCCGCTGCACATCCGAGCCAACCGCATGGTCGACAGATAAGCGGCCCTGCATATTGTGGATGACCAACCCTTTATTTCGAGAAACATCGAGATAACTTCTCATTTCAAGCTGGTCAGAGACCCTAGGGCCTTGAAGAGACACACCTATTCTCTGTTCCGAATTCGAGGGTGTCTTCCCAATGAGTGCTTCAGCAGAGTAGCTGGACACTCTGTTCCTCTCCTGCCGATGAGGGGTGCACGTCATGTCTGACGGTCTGGTTACAATGCTTGCCTGGGACACCATTTGCTGCTCTAAGCCCCTTGAGGTCAGAAGTCTCTGCATCTGACTGTGCCCCGACACGTGTTCGGAAGCCGAACCTTGCTGCCTGCCGCTAACGTCTTGTTGCTGCTGATGCATAATGTCCTGATTTATGTGGCTCTGAGGGTGGTTATGATGGTTTCTGCTTGTTGCGGGATTTTCACAGTTCTTTTCAGGCTGGGAAGCTCCAAAGTGCTGCTGCATCTGCTGCTGCATTTGCTGGTGGTGAGGATGAGGCTGACCGCCTTTTTGCCGTGTTTGATCGCTTCCGTGGTGTTTTTGCTGCAGAGAAAGTTGCGTGGCTTGTGTTCCCTGGATGAGATTTCGTTTCTTTTGCATCTGCACTTCCTGCTGCATTGTTCGCTGCTGGTGGACACCGTGGGGTTGAGAGTGGACCGAGTTTTCCCCGTGAGCGACGTGGTGCTGCAGCTGATACAAATGGTGCCTCTCTCTTAGCTGGCCGGCCTGCTGCTGCTTTAAGTACGGATGGTTGCCGTGAAGGTGGGATATGCCTTGAGCAGGAACGTGTTGAATTGGCTGCAAGTGCTGCCCTGCCTGGCCTTGCTGCTCCGAAATGGGTGGCTGAGAGCCGCACTGAACCTCAGCTTGTCTCAGAGCCGGTGTCGCAAAGTTGCTGTTGGATGGGAATAACCTATTAAGGCCATCGGCGTGCCCTTGGCCGCTCACTGGCGCCACTGAATTGGATGAATTGGGAGGAATCTGGCCGACTAGCATCTGCGTTTGATCAGCCATGCTCTCTGGTGTCCGGTTCATCAAGGCCATCCCTTCCAGCCTTACGGGCGTCGTCTGGCACTGCTTTTGCCTCTTGGCTGTAGAAAGCAGGAGGTCATCCTGGACAGCCCGCTTGGCAGAGTCCTTGCGACCCTCGTGGCTTTGCTGCTTTAAGTGCGATTCCGGCAGCTGGGGCGGCTGCATGGCGCTGCCCCGCAGGGCGCTCAGCTGCTCCTGCGCGTACTCGCTCATCAGCGCGGGTCCCGGCGACTGGCTGACGTAGGTGCTGGACGGAAGGGAGAGGCTGGCAGTTGCAAGGACGCTGGCTGGCTCTGAAGACTGGGGCAAACTCGAGCAGCTCACAAGGGGATGGACGATGCGACTCTGGTGTATCAGATTGTTTACGCTTAAACTGGTTATGCTCGGGGACTGGGAGGCGGAGATCTGCAAAGACGTGTCTGGCGTTTCCACGGCTCCTGCAGAGCAGCTTGGCTTCTCAACCTGTCTGTCGACGCTTGCCTCTGCTGTGTCTTGGGCACTGAATTTGTTGGGCGCTGCCTCCAACGGCGCTGCATCGCTTTCTTTCACTGGCTGAGGTTTAAAAGGCTGTTGCTCTCGCTCCAAAGGTCCGACTTCAGTTGACTTGGAGATGGCATCCCTCATGTTAACCTGTATTCCTCCTCCACCTTTCTCAAGGTTTTCCTGGTCAAAAATAGCTCTTGCTGCGAGAGCTACAATGTCGGTCTGTTCTGAAAACGTGCAGCTGTTACAGGTACTGGTTGAGGTGCTGCTCGTCACTTCTTCTCTGGTGGTATCTGGCAACATAGATGCAACCGAGAAGCCTCGACTGCTGCCAGAGCTGGTTGACATTGGGGAGTCCGCTTGCCTGCTGGTGATAAGGGAAGTGCTGCCGACCTCCTGGTCAGAAATGCAGGGGTGATGCTGGGAGAGAGAATCGCCTTCTGTGCTCATCAGCAGGAGCTCCTGCTTCTCAGGCAAATCAACGTTCGGTTCTGCCGATTTAGAGTTTTCCAGGGGAAAATTAGACTGCTCCCCCTGAACGGTAAAGGAAGAGGTTTTTTCCACAGCTGCTCTTTCTTTTGTGAGATCAGACAGCATTTTGGTTAGGCCCTGTCCTTCTAACAAGTCCGCATCTTGCATTCCCACTGAGGAATCCTGCGCCGCATGGCAGGACTCTGGAATCGTTCCTGCCTTGGAAGCATGACTCGCTGTGCTGCTCCGTGCCGCTGACGTCCCGGCAACCTGAGAAGGCGTCACATGTGCTTCGGAACGAGAGGATGTTAAGGTGCCGGGGGGTTCACAGGGTTTGGGAGACTCCGACAAGGCAGAGCTGGTTGGTGGACGGTTCTGCGACCCACGGGCCTGCCGGCAAGGAGCAGTGTCTTTGGCAGTCGGCGGGACGAGCGCTGGCTGCTCCGACACCACGGATGCCAGCGGCGAGGACGCGGGCGCCTCTGCCGAGCTTGGTTCGGGGACAGAGCAGGGTCTGGGCGCCTGTTCAGGGCTCGTGGCCTCTTTGGAACCGCAGCCAGCAACGCTGGCACCACTCGATGCTGCCGCACCGCCCGCCTGCGGCGTCGGCAACACGGGTGTCACTGCGGCAGCGTTCCCGGGCAGCCCCTCGCCGCTCGAAGGCTTTGCCCCCGCTTCCACAGGGGCACAGTCCGCCTTCCCTGCGTCTTTGCAAGGAACTGCGGGGCAGGACGCTTTACTGTTGACTGCGTGGGGTTTCTTCGTAGCGGGCTTTTTGTTTGTCCTTTTTGATTTGGCATTGGATGGCAAACCAGCAGCCGCTTTTTTGGGGGAAGCGTTGATGGAATTAGAAGCACTCGTCAATACTGGAACCTCCGCAGGTACTGAAGATGCCACAGAAGTTGGTAACGACACACAGTTAACGGTGGCAATCTGGTTATTGACCGTTGTGGGATGGGTAGGGTGGCTGAGAGACAAGTGTAAGCAGCTCTGCCCGGCCATTTGCGAGATGCTTTGATTGAGGTTAGCTAAAGCGCCAAACGTGTTGAGGGCAACGTTGGTATTTGGATCTTCGCTGGTGGTGGGTTGAATAATTTGCATAGGGGCTTGATTTGAAGCTCCGGATGAAGACATCACAGGCTGCAACGCAAAAAGCTGCCCGTTCAGTGAGATAGTTTGAGGATGCTGTTGACTGGACACGGTAACTGAAAACGTTTGCGTAGAGCTAGAAGATGGCAAAGAAGATGGTCTTGGTAATATATGGACCAGGTGTTTCCCTCCGAAAGTCTGTGGAAGAGAGGCGTTTTGCACGGAGCTGCTCGAGTTCGCGACTGCAGTCGGCCCGTTCACGGGAACTCTTACGGAAGCAGAAGGCTGAGCAGAGAGGAGGGGAAGAGGGTTCTGATTAGCTGCTTGTATAATTACAATTTGCTGACTCACGTTTTGGCTGGGAACTTCTGCTCTCACAATCGGCGGGCACGGAGCGGGGTTTGGAGGCTGGAGAATGATGACGTTCTGGTTAGCCGGTGCTCCCGCAACCGCTGACGCGACTGGCTGGGCCATCTGAATCACCTGCATAGCTGAATTTAACGGAAGGATACTTCCTGCAGCCGGAGTTTTCACCTGTGGCTGGCTGATGAACGGCTGCAGAGGCAAGGGCGGGCACGAGGGTAAGGTGACTACGATCTGCTCA
Organism: Tauraco erythrolophus; assembly: GCF_009769465.1. Lineage (NCBI taxonomy): Eukaryota > Metazoa > Chordata > Aves > Musophagiformes > Musophagidae > Tauraco > Tauraco erythrolophus. Next base: position 181,680 of record NC_141465.1, read on the forward strand.
GCTGCCTGGCCATCTCCAGGCAGACAAGTATTCACACTGACAGCTGCAGCCAAAGGCCTGCTGTGAGCAGCAGATACAGCACCAGCACCGTTAACCGGCTCGTTTAAGAGTGCAGTCATGATACCGGACGGCGTTTGGCTTAGCGGCTGAACGGTGTTTCCCGCCAGCTGCAGAGTTGTCCATGTGGTCTGCGTGTTTCCAGCCGAAGGCATCCGTGTAAGGCTGCTCATGTTTTTCAAGTCTGACGTGCCGACAGCCGAAGAGCCCGAGAACGACCAGCAGTTCTCCAGGGGGCTGGCAGGCGGAGCGCTTACTGCCGCCGCAGCCTTAACGCCTTCTGCTGCAGAGGACACGGGCGTTCCAGCACTACTTACTACGTCCGGGCTTTTGAGGACACTTACAGAGGAACAACCGTCTGCAGTGGCCGGTCTCACAGACGGCGCACAGGCTGTGTCCGTGGCTGAAACGACACCGCTTTCCTGAAGGTCGCTCCTAGAACTGTGTGCGTTTGAGCAAGTTGCATTCCCCTGTTGAGCTTGGGAGGCTTCCGTGGAGGCACTGGAAGGAAGGCTGATTCCCTGCAGGAGCGTTTTCTTTGTTAATTCAGTGCCCTCCTCATCATTTTTACTTTTGGGGAGATTTTGATCATTCTGCGGTGCATTACTTGAAGAACACTGTAGTTGCTTTTCTGTTCTGGATCGAGATGCGCTCTGCGAGCTGGCAGCAGCAGCGGTGAGTACGCCTCGCTCATTCTCCGGGGCGGAAAGCTCTCGAACGTTCCCTGCTGGAGTTGTCTGAGCAGATGCCAGTGGAGAAACTGTAGTTTGTGACCATGGCTTGTTTTCTGTCGGGTAAATACCAGAAATCGTCACAGGAGTCACTAGGTTACAAGTTCTCTGGACTGGCACAACATTGGCCGTTTGCTTTTGTAAATTATGACCAACATTAAACGTTATTCCCTGGACAGAGGCTCCCTGGTTATTTCCATTGGGTTGGCTCCCATTTGAATAGACAATGATGTTCTTTTGAACCTGATCACTGGGAATAACAACTGAGACCTTTGCATTTTTGAGATTACCCTTCCAGTGGATTGTAGGGTCATCATACAGGCAAATATCGTTTGCTTTCAGTAGCTCAATGTATCTCCCGTTTTCCTTTTGCAGTTCATCCAGCTGTTTCCGGAGTTTTTTTATCTCTTCAGCTACAAAACAGTGAGAGCATTCCATTACACCAGCCCCCGCGCAAACACCAGGTAATGTTACCACAAGACTTGGAGAGAAAGTACACTCCAAGAAGAGAGTACTCTCTCTTGAATACTCCTTCTTGAAGAGTACGCTCTCTTCAAGCGGTTAAGGTAACATAAATGAAGACTCTTATCCTGATGACCCTCTCTGCTGAGCAGGAAAGTGAATAAACTTCACAGACTGTTCTGCTACCAATAGCAGGATATGTCAAATTATTTAGTTAGAAAAAACATCAGGACTAACTCAGATGAAACACTAAAATGGTTTTTATTTAATTGATAATCTCATGGCTTTCCAGGACAATTAAATTTCATTACATCTAAAAACTATATGCAAAATTAAATACAAAGCACTTACATAAAGCCACAAAAGCCAACAATGCACTTGGAGATGGCTCACCTAACTCGGAAAGTCACCTAGGCTCTTCAAACCCTATTACATGGATATGATAAAAATAAACTACTTCGAATTCCGTTCTATGGGTAGAAATGAAAACCACAAACCAAATATTAGCTTGCAGATTATTTCTGTCATAGCTCCATCACTGTATTTTTACGCATCCGTTCAAGATGATTTTATATGATGCATTACGTTTTTATAAAACAGGCTGGTATCACTTTCACAGCATTTGAAAGGAAAAAAAAATACCTCTATGTATGAAGGAAACTGTGTTTTGACAAAAAAAAGTCTAACTGAATTTGTCAGAAACTGTTCTGGCCACTACAGCAGGAAAAATCAGGATGGAATCTACTAGATGCTGTGGCACCACCTGTGAGCTCTGTAAGTGCTTTACATCACCACGCAACTGCTCCATGACCTCATCGCTATGTGCAAGACCACGCACGTGGGCATTCTGCTGGCTTCTTGTTTCAGACACTCTAAGCAGCCGTGTCTTCCCAGTACGTGCGTAACGACCTGAGATGCCAGCCTGCTGACCCAGGCTGCGTGGCGAGTCGCTGCTGACAGACACACAGCGGAAGCGAGCGACAGAAATCCCGCAGCCTCCGGCAGCGCCTGTACTTACCCTGTTCATTGTTCCCTCCATTTAACAGCAGCTCATCGTTCTGTCTTTTCATCTCAGTTATATACTTAAAGGCCTGATCCAGGATCATGTTCTTGCTCTTTAAAAGAAAACACATACATACAGTTAGGAGAAAGGTCTGTCATTGGTAGAGCCATTAACGATGAGACTGCACTTGCTCCAAGAGGTCTTCACTTCAAAAATGTGCTAACCTGAATGATTCTCTGAATATTGCTGGGTGGAGGTTTTTGGTTTGGGGCTTTTTTTGTTTGTTTGTTTGTTTTGATGTAGTGTCTTTTTTTCAGATGAACCACAGGTTTCTTGAGTGATACTGACCCTACAACACCATGAGTTTTTACAGAGTAACATTTTCAGTGCTGGAGCTGAGGTTTTCTGATGCCTGAAGAAGATACTAAGGCCACAGAACCCAAACAGCAAGCATCATTTCTTGCTGAGCAGCCTAAAGTTCATGTTCACTCCTAAACATGTACATTACGTGAAATTTCCAGGATACTGCCTTGTAAATATTTTATCAGGAAAGAAACAAACATACAACAATTATCCAAGGAGGTGTATACATAATTTTTAAAGTAATATACTGGAGAACATGGGAAGAGAAAATATGCCATAACCCTTCCACCCTCTTCCTTTTATGAAACTATGCTTATTCTGCAAAACCTCTTGTTGACTTAATTTCTCCTACTGTTCTGTAGGAACAGCCTCTGCTGTAGATGGCTCTGTCTTGAAAAAGATGCTTCTGTGCATCAACCTCAAACCATTTGTCCCACTTCATCTTTCACAAGGACAGTTTCTTAAACGACTATTATTATTTCACTTTCTGAATTGCTTTCATCCCATTGTACGAACGATGACAAAAAGCAGCACGCTTGCCATTCTATTTACATCTTAGGACATGAAGTGGCCACCAGCAAAGGGCTGAGAAGGGACTGGAGACTGACCTGAAAAATGATCTTGCTTAACCCACAGCTTTCACCACTCGGACATCGTACAGACCACATCAGACAGCACCAGCAGAAAATGACAACCAGGAGCTGCACAACGTAACCAGCAACCCACTGGCCAGATCCAACCTACTTCTGTCTACCTGCCAGCCCTCCTGCGGAGGAGACGGTGGACAGCTGTCCACCCATCTGCCCAACGCAAGAGGACAGGCAGCAGCCCCGGTGGGATTTTTGCCTCCTGTTGTTGCCAACGCTCAGGCAGCCCGAACGAGACCTTTGGGAAGCTGTGAGTCAGATGCCAGGCAGACATCAGCAAGCTGACCAACCCTCTGTGGGCACATCAGTCTAGTTTACAGCTGCTCAAAGATACTGCGTGTACGAATCGAGGAAAAGATCAGTCACATGTCCAGCTCGTACCGTTTCGTTCCTTCAGCATTCATATTCATAGATTCATAGATTTCTAGGTTGGAAAAGACCTCAGAGATCATCGAGTCCAACCGTCCCTAATCCTCATTAAACCATATCCCTAAGTAGATCATCCACCCTATTCTTAAACACATCCAGGGATGGGGACTCAACCACCTCCCTGGGCAGCACTTTCAGGTAAAAAGCTCAAAATCTGCATAATTACCTTCATTAATTACCTTCATGTGGCCCTGCACTTCCAAGGAGGAATTCTATTACAAACAATTTTTAAATACTAATAGCTAGTAAGATTTTCAAGCATACTAATTCAGACAGTTTTGCCTTCTTCCTGAGACAAACAGCCAAGTAAGTATTTGTACTTCTACAGACAAGGAAGCACACAAGCACTTTACAAGAAACTCGTTTGCACTTCTGCATGGACACTCACTTGCTTAAGTGCTGGAGAGCAGGGAATGAGTTCTCCGATTCTGTTTATCCCAGCGTTGATCTTCTTCTTTCGATGTCTCTCCACTAGGCAAAAACAACACATGCTGTGTCAGCCGGTGGGGCAAGGCAGCACGACTCGTGCCAAGGCAGCACAACCCGTGCCAAGGCAGCGCAACTCGTGCCAAGGCAGCACGACTCGTGCCAAGGCAAGGGCTCACAAACACAGCACTGCCCGACGTATCGGAGCCTTCAGTAACTCCAGAGAGGGAAAAACCCTCTGAAGTAAACCTCAGTTATGGAATTAACACTCCGCGGAATTACGAGCGGGAACGTAAGCCGCAACATCTTTAAAAGGTGGGATGTTCTGGACCCCTCTGGGGAACAGGGAACTACAGCCACTCGGCACTCGGGTTCTGATCGTGCTCTCCAGCGGAGCTTTACGAAACCCTTTCCACAAGGCAGAGGGATGAACTTCAGCCCTACAGAAAGCTGGAGGAACGGAGATTATGGAAAGAACCAGTTACAGATTTGGGAAGGAAATGTGGGTCTCTGAAATCCTACTGTCAAGTTTAGCAACAATAGAGAAATAATTTAGATTTTACCAGTTTTCAGTCTTAATTTGAAATATGTATTGACGGAGCAGCCAACACAAAATATAGGTGAAGCTCCAAGTACATGGACTATCAGTTACCCTTTTTTATGTTCAAAGGTGTAACTGTTGCACAAGGTCCAATTATGAGTAAAGAAAATATTTAACGAGCAGCATTTGCAGTGAATTATCTATTTTGGAGAAGGTCAGAAAATGCTTCATTTATAGTCGCCTGGCGACACCATTTACTGGTCTGCCAGGCTTGGAGGAGCCTGTGCCAATGTCTCTGGGCATGGTTCCTACAGACAGCGTCCACCTACCCACCACGGTCAGCGTCCTTCAGGTATCCCTCAGTCTCATGTAGCTGTTTTTTTTTGACTGAGATGTTTTTGTGTTTTATACAAACTAAAACCATTAGATGCCTTTTTCCCCCAAAGAGCCTGGGAAAAAAGTTCTGTCGTGGCTTTGTCAAGATTCAAATCAACGTATCGTTGGTTCCGTGTGCGGAGCATCGCCCCGGGGTCTGGCAGCCGGGCGGCTTTCGGCGGCACACGGAAACCCACGGTGATGCACAGGTGAGTGTATTTTACTGTGCTCCTTCACAAAGGATACACTGAGCTCATGTAAGCAGTTTTATTTCAGTACTCTGTCTCTTCAATGTACATTTTTCAAACTACTACGCTATTTCTCGTATTTCAGGACAGGCTGGTGGTGTTGACAGGGACAGGCCTAAATACACTAAACACAGCACGACAAAGTCTCTTCTGCAAGAAATTCAGCATGCAAATCAGAGCAGCTGTATCAACATTAAAACACATGGTCCTTGGGACTTAATTTTTATCTGTCTTACTAATACAGGCAGATATCACAGTGGCTGTGCCTTTGTTTTGAGATTTTCCATGCCCCACTCAGCTTGCCCAGGTATTTTTGACTAAGTGAGCTACAGAGTGGCAGGGAACTGGTCCCCACATCTTGCAGAGCTCAGCCCAGTGGATGGAGACTTTGGAAAGCTACGGGCAAGTGAAACAGGAACCGAGAATGAGAACGAGGTGGGCAATCTTCTGAGTAACCTTGGTGAGACTATTTCCTTACGCTTCTTAATCCTTAAGAACTGGGCACAGCCTGGGCACAGCCTGACCAGCACTATATTCCACAGCCTTCACACAGGAACTACTCAGTGCTTCTTCCAGTTGAGTTTGCGAAGATCGCACAGTAGTGCTGTTTAGTAACAGAAGAACTGGAATCAATTTCTTAGGATAAACCAGGCCAAAACCCGCCAGACCTTTTCCCAGTCCATCCTTCTGCTGCTCCTTGCAGGAGATGCCACTGGAGCTAGCCAGTGACGGGAAGGAAAGGCTGCAGGCGGCCTGAGGGATGCAACTCCTGCAACATAGGGATGGTATTCACACAGAGCTTCTGGGATGCCAGCACCCAGCTGGGTGCCTCAGGGACAGGCTACAGGAATACTTCTAATCTAGGGAACCTCTAAAGCTCTCGGGCTGGATATCCATCTCCAATTTGCTTAAGTGTTTACCTGTTTATTTTCCGAGGTGGGGTATTATTTCTGTGTGAATGCCTGCGCATTTATTTTCCTTCAGAATTGAACACAACTGGAGTTGCTTACGACTTCGTTTCCTAGCACTGGGAAGCCGGGGCAGGATCATCCTCGGGCGTGCTCCTGGGACCTCGTACTGTGGGAAACGGCACACGAGACCAGCCACGAAGCCCTTCTGCACAGACATTCCACGCGAGGACCCAGAAAGGTGCTCGGAAGGGTGGGGGGTTTTGGGTGTAATAAACTCCTACGGGGGAACCTTCTCCATGCAAAATTTGTTTTACTGGCTCAAAGCTCCTGTGCTTATTTCCTGACCAAACATGGTATAATGTTCCTACCTGCATTATGTGTCTCCCGGTTTTTCTTTCTGTGAAACACAAAAGGAAAATAGTGATGTGGAACAGAAGGGAAAAAACCTGCATTCAAACAAATGTTTCTTTTATTACTTCCACTACAGCTAAAAATACTAAATAATATATTCTGCTCTGTGAGCAAGAACACAGTAGAAGTCACAGTCACTGGTTTTAGACATCAGTATTAATTAGTTTCTAACACAAATTCCTTTGTGTTTGTACTTCAGTAAACTCCAGCATAACTAGGCATAGAGTAATGCCTCCTTGCTTATTGTTACATATATTTATAGGATAGAGCTGGATTTTTATGTTTCTGTTCAGCAACAACTATGCAGTAGCAACAGCTATTGAACACTGTCCAGCATTCAACAGGCCACGTATTAAAAAAAATAGAACATTTTCTCAGGATATTTTCTGAGCACCAACATAACCATTTTTTTGAAATGTTGCTTTTACGTTCACTGGATCAATGAAACAGGAGAAAACGTTATCAGGCAAATTGATTTCTCCAGACGTGTTACCTTCAAACAGCGTACCTTCTGGCATCGAACGCGCTTCTGGGCGCGAGAAACCAGAACTACCACTCCTCTGCAGCTGTTCTTCTTTACTGCCTCAAAATTCTGTCTACGTATAACACGGGGGTGTGAGGGTTGTCTTTGTTCTCAGATGTGCGCCTGGGAGTTCTGGACCAACGACAACCAGGTCAGAATCATTGTGCAATGCCTCAAATTGCTTTGCTGGAAGTCAATAAATCCCAGACGTGTACTCTGCCTCTAAAATCAGATGTACTGTGCACACGCAGCCAGCCAAATGCTTCCAGGAAGTACAGTAAAGCAAAGCACGTGTTTTCTGGAAAAATAAATATTCTAGAAAAAAAAAAAATTTCAAAAGATTTCTGTCCAGCAGCGCACTCTGTCTAGATGTTAGGCTGGAGTATGCGAAAAGCAGAGCAGCATCTTCTGCCCTCCTCTTCCACTGATACTAACAAGGAATCTGAAGTGAGAGAGCCAGATACGTGTAGGTGACACGTGTGATTACTACGGGGCATGTGTTCTTTACACTTTGAGTTGATATGTTTGTTTCGGGTAACTCACCAAAAGTTGTGTCCATCTGGAGTAACTTAGTGATTACAAGGCAGTAACGTCACTGCAGATGGAGACACTTGCTAAGAAACGACATCTAAAGATGAACATCTTCAAGTCTCATAAATGCCAACCGTAGGCTGCGCAGCTGTTCTACAGCTGTTCGAGAAGCGACGAATCTTCTGTTCCTTGAAAACTTGCACCACCAGAACAGGAATGCACATAAACTATCATTTTAAATGGTTTCTAATTTCACAGTGAACTACAGTTCTCCCACTTGTATCTAAACCAATCATCTGCCAGCCAGAATTGATCACACATCCTAAAAACGCACAAGAATATAAGGGCTAGAGAGACCCAGCTGCCCTTTGATTCCCACTTCCAATACCGAATCCAAAATACTCTATTAGTGGGGTAAAAAGAGTCACAAAATCCTTGAAGACTGGAAAAAATTCTGTAGGACAAATTAATGTTCCCCTGAGCTTTTCTTATGATAAATAATATCCTACGTGGCCAGCGAGTGTAAGATGGGTGCTGTATTTACCGCGGGACTGCAGGATTCCCCCACCAGTCAGGTACAGGGGACACGCTACTGCAAAGGAAGGAAAACCTGGAAAAGCTGTAATGGGCTCCAGGCCACTTGTTTACAAATTTTGGTCACAGTGTTGCGGTTCAACCTCAAGATGTATTTTGAGTTTCAGCAGAGATTTGAGATGTAAGATCCAGATTCCACTGGCAGTTGAGGAAGAGATCTAAACTGCTGTGTCAAGGGGGTTTTGCAGCCACAGTTCCCAAACTTCTGGATCAGTCCTGGTCAACCCTCTGAACTACCTCTGGACTTTTAGCTAGAAGCTTTGGACCTGTGCCATGACCGCACATTACAGAACCACAGAACAGTCACTCGCCCACGGAAACTCACCGGTGTTGCTTCTTAGTAGGTGTCTCATTCTCTGTCATCTCTGGCATGGTTTCGGAGAAGAGAGCCTGAAGAAAAGTGTGGAAGGCGTTAACAACTCCTGCACTCTCCTGAATCCGCAGCACACGACGTTTGTCACTTTTACCACAAGGACAGGGCCACGCTACACCGTACGCAGAGGTCCATCACCGGGATGCAGAGCAGCTGGTCGTGTGCGTATTACAAATGAAGTACATCACCTGGCGAGGTGCTGGGTGAACCCCCGCTGTCTATGATGAACTGGTTTCCGTTTCCTCAATTACTTTAAATACAAAAACAATTATAATCCCAACCACTTTAAGGAAGCAAGAAGGAAAATTAGAGTATGTGCTTGTTTTTTGAATGGGAGGAGGCACAGCTGAACTCTCGTTCATCAGCCCTTCCTGAGTACGCATTCGGTCCCCAGCTCTGAACATGGCATGGCTGCCAAGCAAAACCCAAGCTACCACGAGGACATTTTATGAAACACGAGTTTAGAGTGCTATTCACGCAGCAAATTACAAAACTTACTTGCTATTGAATTAAGGTACAGCTTCAAATGGCCCAAAATAACAGCCTATGTTCTCGGACACATAAAATCCAGTCGAAGTTATGAAATAAAGTTATACATAAGGTCCTAATAAATTGGACTTAACCTGTCCTCAGCTTGAACACATCAGTAGCCAGTATTTAGACAAACAAAAACATTATGAAAAAAAAATAAACAAAAGAGGAGATTAAGTCAATAATGGTCGAAGATGTATCTACCAGAGGAAGGAATCTGAGAGGCCAAGTAACATGAAGTACACTGTAGATGACAAGAGGAAAAAAAGAAAATAACCTGGGTTTTGATAAGGCTGAGGTCTGTATTTAGTTTCGTGCTTCTGCTCATTCCCTCACCAACCAACCTGTTACTGCAACTCTTCCCAAGGGCCCTCAGACTCCCTGTGGCATCACTTGTCCCTGGCTCCTCCCTGAAAGCTCATCGGCTTCTTTTAACAGGCTTCATATCTTTAGGGTATTTGGTTGGTTGTCTGCACTGGAAGGAACTGGAGGTGTGTTTTAATGTAACTTCCAACACCAAGCACGTAACGAACACTGAGCCTACCTTGCTGACACTAACATCAAAAACAAGGAAAAAAGAATCCTTGGGGACCAGAAAGCCAGTCACCTACAGAGCTCCCAAAGCACCGGCGCACACATTCTGGAGAGGGCTCTGTGCACGCGCCTGCGTGTACGTGCGTGTGCAACTAACAGAAACAGCCTTTACTGGGCCAGAGCAGAACTGGGGTACTATTCTCCAGCCTTTACACTCTAAAAGGTTAACTGAACGCGGCGCTTTCGTTCAGAAAGGGTTAACTTAGGAGAAACAGGGCTGGTGCCGTTGGCCACTCTGCTCCTTCTTTAAGGACTTTCGCTGTTCCTGTGGAGACACAGGGAACATTGGCAAACCATGAAGTAAAGCAAACTGGTGATACCCTGCAAACAGATCTCGCCTGGGGAACTCAAGCACCTGAAGGAACCTAAGTCACTCCTCCTCCTCCTCCTGCTCCTCCTCCTCCTCCTCCTCCCCAAGCGTGTTTGCACCACCACAAAATCAGACGTGATTTTCTCCGAGACCAGTTCTGGTGCGACACTGCTCCGCTGTGCACTACGTACAGCCCACCGGAGATGGAGCCACCACAAACTCCCCTCACCAGTGACAGGACACGGTCCGTGGCCCTTTCTGTTTCCATTTCTCAACAGGCTTTGCTCTCCCCCTTCCCACCAGCCACGCTCTGCATAAATTATGAAAAAACTTGACAGAAACAGTCTTTTGCTGTTGCAGAAAGTAGTGGTGCCACTTCAGCACTTTCATTCGCTGTCCTATAAATTACCACATGCTGCTTCTTAAAAGCAGATTTCTTCTCCTTTAAATCCCTTTAGCTTAATTCACTAACAATTTTATTTTTGTTCACACGTAGTCAGACCAGTCCAGTTGGTATCCCAGGTGCCCCAAGTTAGTGACAATGCACAACTCCGAACGCCAGTTTCCCACCCAGGGCACCTCCAGCTTACGCCCCTGCACCCGGCTGGCGAGGGTCAGCAGTACTTACTCACTGATCCCAGCTGCGTTCGTCGTGTCCCGTGGGGCTGGGCTGAAAGATGTGGGGCGAGCTGGGAGAGCTTAGCAGGTGTGCAATTCTGATTATAAAAAAAAAAGGTACATCTGGTGAGAGCCCAGGCATCCTTTGCACTGCTGGCAAGCAGAGAGATGTTCGCACACGCACCGAGAGGCTGAGGTCAGCACGGCTCCTTCCAGCAGGGCTTTTTCAGTTGTCTCAAAGGAGCCCAGCAGAACCTATAACCGTTACAGCTACCGGCCAGGACACGACCAGCAGAGCAGCCAGCCGGCAACGCGACGCTCTCATGTATCCACCACCAAGACAACACCTTGTGTGTCAGGCAAAGCAGCTACTCAAGGGGGCAAGAGGGTCACTTAATTTAGCACATACAGACTGTTTCTGTGTGGTGGGGTAAGGATGTGAGCACAAGGCATGTGGGCACAGTTCCCATACAGCGAAGCTCACCAACGTCACTCTTGGCAAAAGGCAGGTGCTGGATTGCGTTGTGTGGCAGTCAACTACCCCCCTTCTGCACCATCTGCAAGGACAGAGTTGATGCATCTGTTATTGGGCGTTACTAGACCACGGCTTTAAACTGCAAGAGGGGAGATTTGGATTAGAGAGAAGGAAGAAATGCTTCCCTCTGAGGGTGGTGAGGCACTGGCACAGGTTGCCCAGAGAAGCTGTGGCTGCTCCATCCCTGGGAGTGTTCCAGGCCAGGTTGGATGGGGCTTTGGGCAACCTGGTGTAGTGGAGGGTGTCCCTGCCCATGGCAGGGGGGTTGGAACTGGATGATCCTGGAGGTCCCTTCCAACCCAACCAGTCTGTGATTCTAAGTACGCTGGAAATCAGAGCAAAAAGATGAGAGAGGTCTCAGTTTTGGTGAACTTAGCATTTTTGAAAGACTAATGTATTCACCAGGCAACCACATTTTTTTAAATCTTGCAAGTTCATACAGTTTCAGAACCAAAGGACTGTGTCTGTTTTACAGGGTATTTAATCCTGAAAGCATTAGTGTGAATTTACACGGCCAGTTCCCACGCAAGGCTACAGATAAAGCACGACCACGTCAAGGTAAAGGGTGTGAAAAGCACCCACAGACGCCCTCCCCAGAAGAGACACGGCTGCTGGGGCTCCACCTGCTTCTCCCTACACGCTCCAGATCACACCTACAAGCCCATCGTCCCCCTGCCCCAACTCAGAGCACCCGCTTCTCCCTCCTGCCACGGCTCTCCACACTCCCACGTCCAAGCTGCTTCTGCGTCCCCCCAGCAGCAAAATTCTCATTCCCAGTAGCAGCATCCCTGTCTCCTAGACATCATCTGCACAGTTTTCTGACTGCCTTCCTTCTTCCTCCTCAGCAGGTGCCTCAAGGCCGTAGTGGAAGTTTGTGCTGAAATTTATTATTACAGTTTGCAATGGAATGTCCTTATTACGAGGTGCCCAAGACTCCCCGTTTCTTTCTTCCTCCTCTGCTTTTCTTTTTGCTTCGTTTCAAGTTCTGTCCAAGCGACACCATTCCCTGCACGCGCCAAGCCAGATGCCTCTAAATGCACACCCAGTGTATAAGCCTCAGAAAACACCGAACAAATAACTCGACACTTGTGCGTGCTACGCCCCAGCTCTGCCGGGATCTACGGCCCGTTTCAGACAGAAGACAGGGCACAGGAATGCCAGGAACATTGGTCCGACTTCACCTCACCGTGGGATTTCCTTAAGTCAGAAGTTTATCAAAGTTTATCTCAAGCAACGTTTCCCCGCTAGTTTCAAAGCCGTTTTGTGGGAGCGATAAGGAAAGAACAACACTGTACACAGTATCTAATTAACCATTTATTTCCAGTTCCGATTGTCTACCTGGAAAGAGGCGGTTAAGTTTATTAAACAGCACCCGTACGCAGCTCCGGGGTTCCCACTGCCAGACTGTGCCGTAAGAAACACGGGGAACTGAACTGGGATTTTGTCATATTCTTATTCAGTAAGGACAGAAACCTTTGCGTTTTACTCGGTCCACCTCGAAACAGTTCGAGCTGGGAGGAGGCGTTCTTAAGAGCTGCTGAAAACAGGGGCTCTGCGAATTCAAAGAAAAATAAAACGCTGCCTGGGCGCAGACTTCCGTGGGCTGCTGGATAACGTTGGTACTGTCTCCGCTTCTCCCAGCGGCTGCGTACCACCACAGCCCCGGCCACGGGCTCCTCTTTACCGCTTCCCTCCCCAGCAACGCTTCTGCACCGAGATTCCTTCCCTGATTCTCGCCGCAGAAGACGTGCACTGGCTTTGTAATCGGGGGCAAACGTGTTTTAAGTTCACTCGTGAAACACACTCCCGTGACTCGGCTGAGTGCCTTCTGCAGAGAGAGCGCAGCAAACTCCCAGTGCTTTAGCCAGATGAAGGGGAAGCAATTCAACATTTGTATTTATTTAGCACCAAGGTTCCCTCGAGCTTTATGTAGTTTGTAGCTCGTGCAATGTCAACTTGAAATAGCAATTTTAATTTAAATGCAACCTCATCCCCAGAAATGAAAAGATATTTTGTGTTCTGGAGATTTAAGCTCAACATAATTTAATGTCCACTACAGTTCTGAAAAAACTAAGGCAGAGAACCCAAAACCAAATTATCTTATTTGGCAGCTTATTTTATGAAATCTTTTCTTTGAAACATATGCACTCAACAGATTTAGCTTTTTAAGAAAAAGTTAGCTTATTTTATTTGACATTAACTTTTCACTCTTTGTTTAGGAAGCATTTCCAAACTTAATATTCTTCTTTAAAAGAAAATAATTTTTCCAATCTGATATCTTTGGCTGTACAAACTCATCTTCCTCAAAACAATAAAGCTGCTCCATTTCTCCGTATGAGGCAGAAAGAACCTTTTTAATACGCAGCTACACATATTCTGTAAAACTACCAGCAGTCCAAATCTTTCTTCCTCTTCAAACCTGTCCGCAAGCTCAGGCTGTTACCGTGCTACAACCCCATCGTTCCCCGAGCTCTGTACACCTCGTCTGGTTTGCTGTGATTACAGCCAAGGTAATTCCAAGGCACGGATAATAACTACGAAATGCTACTTTTTTCCTGCAAGACAGCGTCCTCTCCATTCAAGTGACTGCTGGAGCTCTCTTTTCCCATCTTCCAGGTGTGTTTTAAAACAAAGCTAGCTTCTACCAGGGACTTAATCCAAGCTTTTAATCCCAAGCAAAGTGCCCTTGAGATAAAAAGACACCAAAGACACCATTTGCTGCCTTTTCTTCAGTCCCCCTGGAAACAATTCTGTTCTGATTTTGCATTTACCTAATAACGTGACGGCAGGGAATGAAACCGAAAGCTTACCTTGGTGGTTGTTCCCTACGTGTGCCAACTGCTCTGCCTACAAAAGTAACCTGCTAAGAGCACCGTACAGGAAGCTGAACAGCTTTTTCAATTTCAAAACTTCAGCTTTCAAAAAAAGTAAATTTTTTGCTTTTACTCCTGGTAAGAGTAAAAATCTCTTTGATATCTTCCAGCCTGGTTTCTTCAAAACCCAAACTGATCCTTGTTCCTGCACCGAGTCTCTTCACCCACCCCCCCACCCCAGCAGCCGGGCCCACCTACCACCTACAGGGAGCCTCTCCAAGAGGCGCAGCTCCCAGGTGTTTAGGAAAAGCCGGCACTGCGCAGAGGAGCAGCGAGGTCCACGCTGGGCACGGCCCGGCTCCGCGCCAGCGCAGGGATGCTGGCTGACGCGCCGGCGCCCGGCAGCTCCCAGCACGCGCCGTGTTTTGCCACGGCAGATGCAGGTGGCATTCAGGGGCAGGAGCTACTGCGACTTGTCACAGAACACACGTTCCCGATGCAAACCAGCTGGCAGAGTCCTGGGGCAACTGCCGAAGTCCCAGAGCTTCGGCAGAAGTTAAGAAAAGAAAACCAACGCCAATAAGCTAAACCTTGCTACACAATCCACTTTTTTTTTTTTTTTTTAAGGTGTCCACAAATATCAACAGATGGAAAAAAACTTCACTGCTTTTTGGGTTTTTTTCTTCACTAAGGGCAAACGGTGCCTGACAAATTTGGTGGCCTTCTACGACGGGGTTACAGCGATGGTGGATAAGGGAAGAGCAACTGATGTAACCTACTTGGACTTGTGCAAAGCATTTGATACCGTCCCACATGACATCCTTGTCTCTAAACTGGAGAGACATGGATTTGATGGATGGACCACTCACTGGATAAGGAATTGGCTGGATGGTCGCACTCAAAGAGTTGCGGTGAATGGTTCAATGTCCAAGTGGAGACCAGTGACAAGTGATGCTCCTCAGGGGTCAGTACTGGGACTGGTGCTGTTTAACATCTTTGTTGGCGACATGGGCAGTGGGATCAAGTGCACCCTCAGCACGTTTGCTGGTGACACCAACTGTGTGGCGTGGTGGACATGCTGGAGGGAAGGGATGCCATCCAGAGGGACCTGGACAGGCTGGAGAGGTGGGCCTGTGAGAACCTCATGAAGTTCAACAAGACCAAGTGCAAGGTCCTGCACGTGGGTCAGGGCAATCCCAAGCACAAGTACAGGTGTACGAGCCATGCCTCCCAGTTTGGTGTCATCAGCAAACATGCTCGAGGGTACACTGCCCTGTCACCCAGGTCATTAACGAAGACGTTCAACGGGACTGGACCCAGAACTGACCCCTGGAACACACCCCTAGTCGCTGACCTCCAAATACACTTAGCGCTGCTGATCACCACCCTCTGGGCCCAACCATTCAACCCATTTTCAACCCAACTCTACTTACACTGATACGTAAGTTACACAGAGTGTTCTGAAAGGCAACCTATGGTTGAAACCTGATACACTGCAAAAATAACAATTTTTGCTTGTATTAGTGATTTCGTCAGAATCAGAATGCCAACAGAGTCACTGCCACACACAATAAATTACCCACCCGCCCTTCCGTAGGTAGCACGTAACGCCCACAGCAGTATTAGGAAAACCTCCAAGAGGGTTACCCTTCCCTGCTCTCCTACCTGCTCCAAAATAACGCTGAGAGGTGCAGCCTCTCCCCTGCTTCACTGGCACTCACACAGCAACCCAGATGAGCACATTAAACTTAAAACTTACTCTGCAAAAGCATTGCAAAGACACTCCCTGCTCCCAAACAAGGACGCTGAAACTGCTTACGGTGGTACAAGAGGGCTTCTCGCGGTGGCAGCGCCAGCTTAAGGTTTGTGGAACTACAACCCAAAACCAGTTAAACTTCTCCCGTTACCAAGGAAGCCTCAGAATTTACAGCAAGGGAGAGAGAGACTTACGTAGACTTACGTAGAAGAATCAAGAATTAAACTATAGCTACGTAATATTTAAACAGTACCTCTGAATATCACGGATCCTCCGACAGTGAAAAAATGAAATGCTGTTCCTTATCTTGTTGGTGATTCGGAGTCGCTGGGTGCTGGGCTACCACCGTTTTACTACTGTAGTAAATGAGTAAGGGCTGTAGTACTGGGCAACAGGTAATTTCCAGCCCACCCGAGATCCCTGTCCAACTTGTAGCGAACAACTTCACTGATGCGTGAAAGCAAAGCAGAGTCCAACTCCAAAGGCTGAAGGCCGGCGGGAATGAAGGGTCCCATGAGCCAACCGCTGCCCACGGACTGCAGAGGTGGGCAAACGCCCCACACAGACCTGATTTTCACTTTAAACTTCAGTTACTTGAAGAAGAAACAGAACTCTCCCCTTCCCATAATACCTTTACATTGCTTCGCACAGTGTCAGCAGCCTGAAGAACGACGTTTTCAATCATCTTCCCGTGGTGCAGCCCACCGCACCGCCTTTCAGACCACAAGACCTGAGAAACCTGCCTTTAGACCTGACGGTTAACAGATCCACGCTCCCATCGTTTCCGCTTCACCAGAGATGGACCACAAAGATCTCGTTGTGGTATCCGCACCAGCACGACCGAGATGTGCTTTTCGATGGCACCGATCTCACTTCGCGGTCTTCACCTCGGTCAGTTAAGGTGGCAGAAGCCCAGGTAACTGGGTGAGAAAGGCACTTGTTAACAGGAAGCACGACACATTTTGAAGAGTCCCCTACTGTCTTCATACCTGGGTCGCGGCGGCGCACAGCGCGGCCGGCGTGACCGCTACCGCGTGTCGTGGTGGCAAACGGAACGCACTCCCCTGGACAGACCGACGCCGACGCCTCTCGTACGGGGAGCAAACCCAGCTCACACACAGCTCGTCGGCCCCGCGCGCACGGCAGGACCACTTTCACGCTCACTCAGAGCATGGCGACGGTGCGACGGCGTAAGGTCCAACCAAAGTACGCTCCGGACACACGATATGCACACATAAAAGCTGGAATTGCATTTTCACCAGCAAGTCAGGGCTGCATTCTGTGAAGCAGGCACTGCAGGTCTCTTAAGGAGCTGTGACCTTTACGTGTTTGACTGCAATCTGAGGCACGGGAAGCCTCACTGCTCAGCCATTCCATCTGAGATGTCCTCACTTGACTTGCCAGAACAGACACACAACTCACGTTACGACTGATACCCTTCAGAACAGGAAAATGTGCTCCTGAGGGACTTGGCTCGAATAAAGGAGTCATGAGCATGACTGAGATTAAAAGTGCCAGCACAGGAGCTCAGCTATACAGTGACTGGCCATGCTACAGGTGAGCAGTCCATCAGGCAGGAGACAATAACGCTTCTCCAGAAGCCTGAGAATCATAGCCAGAGCCACGATGAAATTATCAGGACCATTAACGCTGTCAGATGCTACGCACGCACGTGCTCTCCGTATCCATTTTCATTTAAACACCTGGTTTGCACACACGGCTAGGCACACATCCCCTCTGGTGTTTTGATAATCAGGGGTGATGTTCAATACGGTTATTTAATTGAGAATCATCTCAGCTGAAACACCGTGCTGCGATACTCACTGTCCCTCAAAGTGGCATGGACTTCAGGACACATTTTAAAAGTTCTTATGACACAAACAACTATGATTCATTGAGGACCCCTTTGTGCCAGTGCCTCGGCACTTATACATCCCCCCAGTCATGTGTCATTGGCAAAGTTACTTTTAAGACTTTCTGGATCCAAACACTTATTACAAAACCACAAGTGCTACTGCACAAAACTTTAACAAAAGCATGGTTCTTGTCAAATCCAGCATGTCCCAGCCCTTATATCCTAATTACCTCCTGGTGGCTGTCAGACTCCTCCAGGATCCACCACCGCTTTTTATCTACTGCGTTAAAATCTTCCCGCGTATCTATAACCTAAGGGAACCAGTAAGTCTCTAAGGGAGTGAGTAACACCCCAACACGTCAAAGTTTGCAACTGTTCTCAGACTGCTTCGCACACCTGGTAAGTTATTTTGAACACTTGCATCTTAAAATCGTGCTCACGTCAGCATTTTCTAAGCGTATCTCCCGTTCAGTGACAAACATTATTTTCAGTTGTCCAACCTATTCCAGCCCAAAACGTACCTATGGATCATTATCGTGCACTAATTGCCAGAATTAAAAATTCTGAACCCTTATAACAAAAACCATTTCCCCACAGGACGTGTCTTCCTCCCTATTTGTCCGATGACGGCACACGATTGATGAGTGACAAACACCACCCTGCAGTTTGTTAAAGCGCTCTGTAACACGATCACACTAATTAAGATTCGCAACACAAGTGTCAAAGCAAAGTTAAAATCACGCTTCAGACCGAGCTATTACATCATCTGACTTCTGACCACTTAACTGTGCAATCACTAAGTTACCTTTGCTTAAAATATTTAACATCGTTCGCCTGGGGGGAGCCTAACAGAAGGCCAAGCTCCTTGGCAAAAAGTGAAAATAAAGATGCACGAATTTCTGCGTACTTATGGTCAGCGACTCAACACATCGTCGCTCCCTTCTTCTCCCGACTTCCACCTTTTCCCTACGAACTCCCCCGGACCAACGGCACCGCGTGCCATGGCTGCGTGCAGACACCCGTGTGCGGAGGGACTCAGGCCACCCATGTGCTGCCTGGGCACGGAGCTGGGTTCCCCGCGCGCCGCCCGTCGTGGGAGCGGTACCGGCGGTCTGCGTGGGCCGGGCGTTGATTCCCACCCAGCTAAAGACTCGGTCCCTTTGAGATCCCAGTGCTGGCAGCTGGGGCCGGCACTGGCCGTGAAGTCGGCAGGTGGGGAAGGAAGAGGCAGAGCGAGTCAATGAGCTTCGCCCCCGAGGAGAGCGAGCTGCAAAGGGCCGACAGGAGCCAGTCTGCAGGACGGAGCCCCAGGCGGCACAGCTCCGCTCTCACCCCGCCGGCCGCGGGGCACCCACCGCAGCGCGGGGCGATGCTCGGCTCCTCCTCGGCCCTGGACCGCGCCGCGAGCCGTGATGGTTCGGGACCGGCGCCCGCGTTTGGCGCCCCCCGAATCTCACCGTCTGCTCGGTTGTGTCGGACCGTCGGGATTTCACACCGACAAAAACACCCCCCGGCGCCGCACCCGCTCCTTCCCCGGTTACCCTCAGCCAGGCGGGGCCGGGCGGCGGCCGACACTCCCGACCGGAGCGGCCAACTTCTCCGGAGCAGCAGCCCGGCGGTGCCCGCGGGAGCACCGAGCGGCAGCGGCGCCACCAAGGGCCGCCCGCCCCCTCCGGCCGCGTCCCCGCGGGGGGCTGCGCTGCACCGCCCCGGCCCGTTCCGCCGCCGCGGCCCCCGCCCCCGCCGTGCCCCAGGCCCCCCGCAGCCGGGCGCACCGAGCGGCGCGGGCAGACAAAGGGGCGCCGCCGGCGTCTCGGGCCGAGAAGGGCGGGGAGCGGCCCCGGGCTCAGCCCGGCGCCCGCGGCAGCTCCCGGGGCGGCGGCAGCGCGGGGCAGGGCCCGCGGCGCCGCCGTCGCCACGGCGACAGGGCCGGAGCCTCGCGCGCGCGGGGCGCCCTTCGCCCACCGCAGCCTCACGGCAACAGCCGCCGCGGGCAGCGCAGGCGGCGGCGGCCACCGGCGGCCCCGGCCCGCGCCCCCCCGGCCCCGGCCCCGCCGCCGCCCCTCGCCCCGCCCCGCCCCTCTCCGCTGCCCGGGCGCCGCTTGGCGCAGGCGGCGGGCCCACCCCCGCGGCAGCGCCCGGCACTCACCGGCGGGCGGGGCGGGCTGAGGCGCGGCCGCCCCACCGCGGGGACCATCCTCCGCGCGCCGGCCCGTGTCCGCGCGCCGCCGCCACGCCGCTCCCCTCCCGCGCAGCCCACCCTGCTGCTCGCACGCGCGGCCCGCAGCAGCCAATCGGAGAGCGCGGGCTGAGCCCCCGAGGCCTATCGGGGAGGTCGGGACGGGGAAGGCGTTGCTCGCCGCAACGGGGCGGGGTGGAGACAGCGCGAGCCAATCGCCGCCGCAGACATTGGCGGGGCGGCCCAATCAAAGGCCAGGGAGGTTGAGACTGGCGTGCGCACCGTCAACAAGTTACGGTGGCCGAAACAGGAACTGCCAAAGACCGGCACCTCAGCGGGCCAATGAGAAGAGGGCGAGAGGCGGGCGGAAACTCTTAAAGGGGCAGCGGCCGCGGAGCCGTGCCGTGCCGCGCCGCCGCCACCTCAGCGCCGGTTTAAGCCGCCCGTTCCCCGGGCGGCCCGAAGCGGTCCGAGCAGCGCTCCCTCGGCCCGAGCGGCGGAGGGGGCCGGGGCCCTGCGGGGCGGAGCGGTGAGCGGGCCGCGCTGTCCTTGGCGACACGGCCCTGTCGGAACGGCGGCGCGGCGGGCGCCGGAGCGGGACGCCGGTGATGGCGGAGCGCCGCGGGCACCGCGCGGAGCCGCCGGAACAGCGCCCCGGCCGGAACGCGGAGCCGGGGGAAAAAGGCGGCCGGCGAAAGCTCCTCCGCGCCGCAACGAGCGGCTGCCGGCGCCCGGCAGCGCCCGCGCCCGCCGTTACCCGTCAGCAGAACCGGAGGTGCCGAGCGAGCGGCGCGGCACGCGGCGCACGAGCGGTCCCGGCGGCAACGCCATCCGCTTCCTCCGGGACTAAATCGGAGCTCAGCGAAAGCGTTGGTTCTGGCGGACTGGGGCTCCCCCCGTCAGCTGCTCCGGCTACCAGCCCGCTCCTCCCGTTCCCGGTCACCCTGGGGCAGCTGCTGCCCCTTTCCAGCCTCGGTCACTTCCTTGCACCGCCGTTCGGCGGCAGCTCCTGCCCGAACCCCCCCGCCACTGTACGTCACACACGCACAAACTCTATTTTACAAGCGCATCCCACCTCCGCTCGCCTGCAGGGGATACTGGTTCTGAGACCACCTCCAAAGGCAGAGCTGCGATGTTCAGGCTCTACAGCAAACACAGACGCCTTTTCCCAGGAAGCATCCTTCATCCGTGTACCTTCCTAAAATGTTACATAATACAGAGCAGGGAGACGTTTCTGAAGCCGTGCCCAAGAACTTTGCTGCCGCTGAAATGAGCCATAGTAGCAATCAGATGTAAAAAAAAAACAACCACCGTTTCATTTTTGAACAGCTTGCAAAACAATCTTGCAGCTGACATGACGAGGAAGACCCGTTTGCCTGCGGTGAAGAAACATAAGGCCCTGGCTGCTTTTGCAAAAAATGCACTTCTTCAGTTTTTGTATTTTTCAGTTCTGACATGGCACAACCAAAGTGGAAAACAAATAAAATCTGAAATACCTGTGCTCTGTCAATTTGTTCCAATACAAACTGAGTTACTTCCCCCCTCCCTTTCAAAGGGTACTGTGCCTTTTCAGTGAATATTTTCACTAAAGAGGTACTCCCTCCCTGTCCAAAGTAGCAAAACCAGGTTTACCTGCTGCTGCCCTGTTGTGCCCTGGAACTTGAGCTCATAAACCTTCAGATTACCAGTACAGTGTTGGATAGCTGAAATACAGGAGCAAAAGTCCAGCAGCAGGTAAAACTCCACTGGTGAAATCACATGTAACAGGAAATAGCTGAGTATCAGTAGCCTGCTTCTGGTAGGGAATACGGACTAGCAATTATATGGCAATATAGCTTAAAAGAAACCCCAAACCAAACAGGTTTTGCATAAATATTTAGAAAAGCTCGACACTGACTAGATGAGACGATTTGCTGTTAGTGTGACAGGTTAGAAGGAAGAGTTTCTGCAGCTTCATTTTAACCCCAGAGCAGCGTGCGTGCGTTTCTCGGGATGACGGCATGCTGCGCGGCGGTAGGGCAGGTCTGGACTCCGCAGCGCAGGAGCAGAGGTGGCCCAGTCCGTGCGAGGGGATGCAGCAGCTGATGAGAAGCGCTTCAGAAGACAGGCGGGCGCGTCCTTGCCCAGGCGCAGGAGTTCCTTGGCCCGCGGGCCACGTGCACACGAGTGAGCGAGAAAGCTGGCAACTGGCTCGCCGGCCAGGAGCCCCTGAGGTGGTGTTGCCACAAAGCCTTTGGGCCGAAGGGTGGTAAAGCTGACTGCTTGTACAGTCCTAAAGCACTGGGGAGGAGGAAAGAAGGCAGGAGAAAAAGAGAGGGATAGGGAAATCTTTCCATCATCTGCTTTAACTGAAGCCTCTTCAGGGGGCAAGAGAAAAGGACGCAAGGCAACGGTCTCATGTCCCATACAGAGCGCTTGGGCTGGACTGGGAGAACCCCTATGGGAAGAAAAGTAATATTGCCAGAAACAGATTACAGCACTCAGCTGACTGATTTGACAGACATTCAAAAGGACTTCGAATAAAAGATCCCTGTCCAAAAGCTACTGGCTACAAGTCATGTAAGCTACTACAGGATAAACTGGTGAGCAGACAGAAATGGCAGGGTGTGGAATAAAAGATCAGTTTTCACACTAACGGGAGATCAACGGTGGAGCCGAGGATGACTCGTGCAGGGGTCTGTACTCAACAGTATTTTAAAAAAGGAAGTACAGCGAGGTGAAAACTTGCTGGAGGTTAGTCAAGGTACTAAGGACGAGGAATGACAGGTGAACCTTCTAACACTGAGTGGCTGGGCCACTGCCCAGTAACAGCTGATTGTACCCAGCACAGGAAGAGAGTGATGTGCACACTGGGGCAGAACAACAGGCCCAGTTCTTCACATGAAGCCAATTACTTGGCTTACCACTACTCATCAGATCCTGGCATCGTAAGTGTTCTTTAAGTAAACCATCTTAGTAATAAAAAAGCAAACTGTTACAACCAGAGGTAAGAGCACACCAGGAGTTATTACAAGGACCCCCTAAATACCCAAGTTCTGAATGAATACAGTGAGGGGAATGGAATTTCCTGTAGAACCAGCCAAACTTTGGGAATGGGCAACACAGACTGTCAGGGTATCAGCTAGTTTCCCTGTAAAGGAGTACAACTGAATTGCCTAAAACCTTGCAGCCTACTAGAGAGGTGACTGGGATGAGGGTGGAGAAGGAAAGAAACATGACAGGGATCACTGAAAGCTAAGTGGTTTGGACAACAGGTACAGCAAATGTTTTCCAGCTTCTGCAGCTGCTGGTGAGGCAGGAGTGATGGAGGTTGCACCCCTGGAAGCAGTCCATCTCCAGCTGTGCCTTCCAGGCCCTCCCGCAGAGGTCAGGGAAGACAGCTGCTAGCAGCAGCTTCAGACCACAGCCCAGTTTCAGGGCCTGAGCTTTGTTTGCATGCCATCCTGACGGATGCGGCGACTCCACCTACTGATAGAGCAGTATCTAGAACTTAAATAAGCAGACAGGATATTTATATCAACAGAATATAGAATATGCTATAGAGTATTTGGGATAACACTTTTCCCCAGAAACTGCCCCACAGTGCAACTTTATCACTTTGGAAATGGCACTTCAAGGCAGGAGAGGAGTGGAAAGAAACTACAGATGAAAAACGGCTACAGATGAAAACCAGAAGGGACTGGAACAGTTGAGAGAGATGAGTTTTACTTAAACACCTTTCTGAGACAAGTGAGTATGGAAGAGTACTCGCTGCATCTTAAGACTAGCTACTTTTACAGGTACAGACCACAGTTTTTCCAAGACCGTTGTCAAGATTTGCAATAGCTAGCAATTAATTTGAATACTTTAAAACATTTAACCTATAAACCCCAAAACAGAGTTCTTGATGCCTGGTCTGTTTGTCTCAAGACTGTTCACTAGTCGATGCAAAAATATTCCAGGACAGTTGTTCTTCCTGTCCTCCCCCCCACCCCACAAGGTGGTGGACTTCTGAGAAAAGGCTCCTAACTTCAGGGAAAACAAACACACAGACCCCACTCTCCGCAGCTGTCCGGCACCCATGGCATTCCCCACAGCAGCCCAGCTCTCAATTCCTGTCAGAAATCTGCCGAGCCACACAGTTCAGGAAGCACCCGAGGAATATTCTGTATCTGATTTCAGAGGGAAACAGCTGGACTGCAAAAAAAATGCACATGACAAGTTGTAAATGACGTAACTCAAATAGTGCACGTTTATTCTGAACGGTATTTCTAAAGAGTTTGAGAAAAACAAAAACATGCTCCTGATGTACAACAAGGGCAATGGTACAGATTAAAAATGGACCGTTTTATTGTGAAGAATTTGCTCCCCCTGCAACTTAACTCATAACATCGAGAATGCATCTGTAAACTGCACACAGCACACCTCCCACTAAACGGTAACCCGAGAGACCGGGCTGGTCTTGGCCAAATTAACCAGGAAGCAGTTGCAGATTCAAAAGAAACATCCAAGTCAGCAGATGCTTCACACAACACAGACTTTGTGCATAGCAGCTGACCCTGGATTACAACACGGGGGAGCATAAAACCATTTGGGGGATCAGATTTTCACTAGACACAGGGCACCATCAAGATTTAATGAAATATCACAGAAGTTTGTTTCAATTTTAACAGTGTGTCATATTTAGGTGGTGGGTTTAACCATTAGCTGCATCATGTAAACTCAGCCAGTTTCTGTGTACACAAAATAAAACCTCTCCCTTCCCCCTCCCCAAAATGAGGGAACTCTCTCCTGGATGATTCTTTTTCCCCCCGTACCACGGTCTCCTCTACCAGGAGTCTTTTTGTAGGCAATATCTTCATCGTTCAACTGAGGTATGACAAAACCAGTAGCAGAGATTCCGGAATAACTCGTATACCCACAATTTACACTCTAAAGTTGTCAATCATATACATTTTCCTTGCTAGATCTTCATCCAGAACAGGAAGTGCTGGTGGGTTGTTTTTTTTCCCCCCACTGAGACTCCCAACTTCTAAAAATTTCGTTGTTCATAAGCTGTTATTTGCAAGCTAAGAGGAGGTCCTGCCGCAGCAACAACCACAGCAACTGGGGCTCTCTGCAGCGAGCCCGTACTGCACACAGGTGCGGTGTCTCTGGGTACAGCGCTCAGGTACAGCATTCTTCTCCCAGTTCAGCACGACCTACTAATCAAATACAACTGGTTGTCATCCGGAACTGCTGACCTTCACTGCCCTCGTCCGTGTACAGGGAACACAGCTTTCTGTGAGATTTAGATTACACCTTGTATTCAAGGTTCAACAACTGTTTTCCAGGATTAACAGCCTGGGAAAAGGGAGTCTTAGATTCGTGGTTACTCTCTCTTCCACCTCCCACAAAACGTTTTATTGGAAGTTACAATGAGGCAGGTTTGCTGTGGAATAGGAGCTTTTAAGAATTTTTTTCAGGGATACATTCATAGAATGATGGCAGCCCAAAGCAAAAAGAAGAGACAGAAACAAAGGTTAATCCAAGTAAGTTCAGACATCAGACTCGTACTTTTAAACCTGAAGGAAAACTGTCTGTGAAACACACCGATTCGTGGAAGCCTACGACAACAGCAAATCCTAAGAGTCCATATCCCCACACCCAGCTACCCAACCCACACACTTACCACTTAGTTCTAGAAGAATGAAGAGCACTTTGCTTGGCACCAGAGGCAGCTATGGTCTGAGTAACAGCTGTGCTGCACGCACATCCTCGAGTACAATACTGTCTCTCTCCCCCCACATACTTCTCTTGGTTTGGTCTACAGATGGCCAGGGAAACTATGTTGGCATAGAACAGGCTCATTGTGCTTCAGGACGTCCCTTTCTAGAAAGATGCTGGAACTGCCACCGTAACCAGTGCGAGCAGGCCCTGGCAGTACTAAAAATGAGCTTTTGTCAGAACCAGGCTGCCTCTGGCCGAGGAAACCATTTGCATCTTTCTAGCCGGAGTCTGCCACCGAGCGCCGCGAACACGGGTGCTCAGGCCACGCGGAGGGGCTTCTGCTGTCAGAGACCTGCCCATCCCCAGGACTCAGTTAGTGCAAACCCAGCAAATGAGAGCAGCCATTTTCCAGCGCAGGTCTGTCAAGATGCACTCTCGACAAAGGCTACACGCCTCTGGGAAAGGAGGAGTAATTCTGGAGCAGCTTGTATAGCCGCCCCTCGGGCATCAGAGACCACGTAACGCGCGCCCAGGGCTGCCGCCCCTCGCCTCGCCGCAGCTCCCGTCTCGCAATCCTCGGCTCCCACGTCACCCTCGAGCGACGGGGCAGCACCTACGAGCCAGACGGATGCCACAGCGTGCATGGCAGGTCGGAGGCTTTCCAAGCGGATGAATCCAAGATGCAGATTTCAACTTTAAAAAACAAACAGGAAAGGAATACAGTTCAAGGTGTACCGGGGGGATGGCCAGGTTGGTGTTGTCTCAGCTCAGTGCACTTTCCCAGGTGCCTGGAGAAGAGTCCAAGCTCACGTTGGTGTTTGTATTGGCATACATAAAATCGCTGGCAACAGTGCGTAGAAAGGAGCACTGGTATTCGCGCAAACAAAGCATGAAAGGATGCGAAGCAGAGCTTAGTAGAGTTTTCCGTAGCTTTGAGGTTACAGTACTAGGAAGAAGCCAGTCAGCCTATTTTCCAAACCCATAAAATGCTCTAATATATGCTGCTTTCTCTGATGCTCCAGGAATACCCTCTCACGAGAGGAGAACTGCATTACCACCACTGAACAGGGAAAGAGGAAAAGAACCTTCAAAGGAGCGAACTGTGCAGTCCTTCCCCACCTGCTCCCGAAGGAGCACACGAACACAGCAAGCCAAGCCAATCCCAAGCAAATCCAGGAGACCCCTGCAAAGCTACGTGGTTAGGGTCAGATTCGTGTCTGCCTTCTCAGCCTCGCTGCCTGGTTTCCTCAGCCCTTGCCTCATCTCAGATTTGTCGCCACAGATTTTAGTAGCTGTAACAAATTTATCTGGAGATGGGTGCTTGCCTTATGGGATCAGAGCCGCTAAGGTCGTCACAGTCACTTTTCCCATCCCAACACCACAGACGAAACTAACTCTCGATGAGCTCTCCAGCATTTCACCCATTTTTAAAGCAAGAGTCTTGCCTCAGGGTTCATATTTTTACAAGGTTACTCTTGCCAACACCAGATCTAGCTCCTACTCTGGCAGAAGTCTGCTGGGAGGTGGGGAAATGAAAATAAGAAAAAACAAAGACCACTCCGAACCCTCCTCTCGGTCAGTTAAGAAGTGTAGCACCAGCTTGGGTGAGGAGTATTTAAAAAAAAGCATTCAAAAAAGATCAGCCCAGGCAGAGTGAAAACGTATGGTAAAGTAGCCTGCCCTTCTGAGCAAAAGATGGAGGAAAAAGCCATACTCAAAAAAAAATTGGGAAGAACTAAACACAGTTTTTTGAGGCGGGGGGAATTAAGAGGAAGAGTGGGAAGTACTGAAGTAACATTCAAAGGTTGGGGGCGGGGAGTAAAGTACCCTGTAGGTTATAAAAAAACACAATAATGTAGGAGTCAAAGGATAAGATATTGCTTTTCCTTTTTTCTCCCCATTGGATTTACATTCTGCTTACTGAAAGAGATAATTCTGAAGGAAACTTGTCATCAGGATAACCCGCTCAAGCCCTTCACACCTCAAACTTAAGAGATCTGCACGCCTTTTCCCACCCCAACCAAAAAAAAACCAAAACCAAACCAAAAGAAAACCCAACCCCCCAAAATAAAACAGAAAGAAGAGCTCAAAAAAACCCACCCAACCCCAAACATGATTGGACAATCCTTGGAAGAAGCATTACATTTTGTTGGAGAGAGGACAAGGAAAAAAAAAATTAAGAGGATGAAGGGGTAGAATAAAAAAAAAAAAAAAAAGAAAAAAATCAAGAGGCCTCTCTTTCCTTATTTGGCGACAAGCAAGTGCAAGAAAGTGTTCATTGGGGTTTTGTTCAGTTGTCGGTCTTCTGCACATCTGCGTTCTGGCCAAGACAAGGGGCTTTGAGGTTTTTCTGCAGCACGTGAGCATCTGCTGGCTCTATCCTCTTGTAGTAGTTTTTCTTCGTCTCGATGATCTCGAAGCCAAACTTTCTGTAGAAGTCAATTGCGGACTCATTGCTGATCTGGACATGCCTGGGACAGAGAGCAGGACAGACAGACAGACAGGCATCAGACTTTCGGCGGGACAGCGGTCTGCCTCCACACTCGGAACAGCCAGGGATCAGACAGAGACAGGAACGATGGTGTAAATGCAGGACTGGAAATTTTGGTCCTTCCAAAGCAACCCTGAGCTAACGCACAGCGCCCCGACAGCCTGCGGCAATCGTTCTGAGACGCGGCAAACGTTTCCCCTCGGTGAAGCTCTTTTAAGGAACACAAATAGCAGAGAGACTCTGAAGCATTACTAGCTCAGTAATTTCAATCTTTCTTAATCTCCAACTGACAGATATTTTGTGGAAATATATAAAAAAGTTTCACTGCAGAGCCAATTTAAACTTCCTGCAGTGACACTTCTTGGATGACCAGAACAGTCTGAGGGATGATCCCTGCATGGCGCAACATGAAAACTGGCAGTGGTGTTTGAGAAGATGTTAACTCCTGGCTCACTGCTAACTACCCAAAAGCCTATGGCAGCACGAAGAAGCCCTATGGACTTACAAAGTCGCTTCTCTTTTATCTATCTTCCCAGAGTTTTACAGATCTTACTAGTACATTCCAAGAATTTCAAGGCCTCCAGAACAAACAGCCCTCGATTCTTCACTCTAAGCGACCAGAACATTTATTTGCACAAGTTCTATCCAAAAAAAAAAACAAAAAAAAAAAAAGGTTTGGCTCAGCAAAAGGCATTCATTAAACACTCCCAAAATTCAGTGGACACTGCACAAGCTCATGAATCACTCTGTCATGACAACATGCCACATAACCGTAGAACCAAAGCAACTCTGGAAGCAACAGCAGAACAAAATAAAGAGAGCTTCCTGTTAAGCCCAATAAACACCAAATAGCTAAAAGGAAACTTCATAATAACGACAAATTCAGCCACCGATATCAAATTCGGTGCTGAGCTGCACAGTGTGTTCAGGCAGAAAACACAGAAGCAACAGGCACAGTAATAAAATCAATGGGCCACTTGTACAACTTTGTTACACCAACTTCGGGGCTATTTGTTGTCATCTCAGAGTCCCACCCTGGGAAGTGAAAGAAGGATTGCGAAGGATTTGGGTTTTGCACTAAAACCAGCAAACAGTTCCTCCACTGTGCACACAGCGATGTGCAAAAGCGAAAAGGAAAGGCTGTGCCAACCAGCAGGCGTCAGAGCTCGTCACCACTCCCGGGGCAGGAGGGCAGCAAGAGAAGCCAAAAGCTGCTTTACTCAGACTCCTCTTGAAAACACCGGTTCCTCCCACAGAGATGGCACAAAGCTACAGCAGGAGAGGACCTGGAAGAGTTTGCACCTCCTTGGCAGAGGTGGACTAAGCTCGAGGAAAAAGTCATTCTGTTTGCAGTGACACCAGCACATGAAACCCTCCTCACCAAGCACCTTCAGCAGCCCTGGCCACAATTCGGGGTGCAGTTCTGTGGCAGCCAGACCTGCCGTGGCATTATCCCTGGCAGTGCACAAGAAGTATAAGCATGCAGCCAGCAGCGAAGGGAAGGCAGAGCTTTGGCATCTATGGATTTTAGGCTCTATTTCCACGGGGATCTGTTAGGATGGTGGTGCTCTTTTAGGCAGCCCCGTCCTCTACCCCAGTGCTTGTTCTCAGGTCTGCATCATGCCAAGTGCGTACGCAGACATGCAGCTGATTTAAAAAAAAAAAAACAAACCACAAAAACCAGACACCACCACACCTCTCCCCCCAAAGAAAACCCCAAAACCCCACACTAAACCCAAAACCAAGACCCAGAAACCAAACAGAAAGTAGCTTCCCCAGCTGGGTCAGGTCACTGCCCTAGTTGGCTGTGCTGCCACGCACACGGCTGACCTGGCGGAGGGCAAGAACAGGAACGAGCAGCTGGGCCTTGTGCCCGAACGTGAACCTGAGTGCTCCCAAGGGGTGCTCACCTGGGGCTCTAACCCACAGGGTGCTGTCACAAAAGACAGACAGCAAATGCATCACAACTGCCTGCAAGACTCGCAGTATTTTCCATTCTAAGGACAACACTGTGCGGTGAAAACCAAAAAATCGTTCACAAAATTTTTTTTTTAGTCATACACTGTAATTCTGCTATAGAACATCATTTTGTAAGTAAACCACTTTTAAATTCGGCGAATTTGTAGAAGCCCTGCTAAAGCACACAAGCTTTTGGTTCTCAGCATCACACGACAAGCCCAGAATATGACCCCCAACTTTCTTGCTAGTACTTACCGCGTGTCCCATGACCCCACTGAAATACCCCCCAACAGTGCTCGTACATCGCCCTCCCTTTGCTCCCACACATGCCTCTATCACCCCTCCACAAACGCATGAGAGTAACTCCTTTACTTACAGATAGATGTTGTCAAAAGTGCCATCTTTTTCGCAGATGTTTAAGACATGATTCAACATTTTAGTTCCTGCCAAAGATAAAGAGATACTTAAGAAAACCAGAAGTGCACAATCAAGTCTGTACTTAGCTAAGGGGTTTCTTGAGGAGAGGTGGGTTAACCCTAGGTAGGCTAAAATTACAGAGCTTGTGAAAACTAGGAAAGGCAAATAAACCATGGTGTATAAGGATTTCACTATCCTTCTGACTGCTCGCAAAATTTAATTCATTGTTTCTTTGGAGAAAAAAAAAACAACAGCACAGAAGTATCTGTATAAAGCAGCTTATTTAAATACTACCTCCAAGGTCTCAAACCCAACTCAAAATATGGCCGAAGCAATGTATAATGCAGTGAGAGCACTGGTAAGTTTTTCTAATAAAGACCTGGTAAAATTATTTAAAATCCAGTTATCTTTTCATTCCAGTTTGTCAAAGCAAACAGGTTACAGTAAGGTCTTGATTAATCTGGCCTATGGATTTGCAACATGGAGAAAAGAACTAGTTGCAGTATAGACAGAAAGCAGGTACTGCCCTGAGCAGCAATAATCAGTAGTGAAAAACACGGAATAGAGAGAAGAAAACCTTCATTTGAAAGAATGAAGAGATAACCCGATGAAGGAATGTTGTGTTCTACTTACACATGACTTGCATACTAACTGCGTACCTCTGACAAATTATTTCATGTCTCTCTGCATCAATTTTCACATCTATAGAAGCAGAGTATTTACATCACAGTATGATAATCTGATTAAGATTAAAATAATCTGAAATCCTGAATTAGACAGTTGTATAAAAAGTCTGTTTCTGAAAGGCAGGAAGAAAAGAGCGCAACATAAATCATACTCTTTCCCCAAAGTCCCTTCCAGACAAATCAGTGGTCTGAAAGTGCGCTGTCTTGGTGAAACTCTGAAAGAGCACTTGGATGGCTGCACGGCAATCCGGGCTCTCTGATGACTCAGATCCTAAGGATCCTGCTTACCTATTCCTAGTCTTCGGTAGGGTGCCAGGCATCCGAGCGTCATGATGTACAGTCTCTTCTGGTTCTGGGAGTGATCCACCCGACAGCACACTGCTCCCACGGCAATATCGTTGAAATAGGCTGTCGGGGGGACAAAGTGTTATCAGTCACACGTCTCAAACTGGACATACACACAGCTCCTTCATGTAGGCCCTGTATCCTCTTTCCATCCCTCTTCCTAATTCTCCCACCCAGATAAAACGACGGATCGTGGCTAACACTTGGAGTGAAGGTACCAACGGTGCTCTGACAAGTTCAGAGCAACTAACAGTGGCATCAGGAGGTAAACTGGCAACACACATCTCAAGCTTTCTGCTGTAACAGAAAACGTGCCTATTCCCAGCAAAATGGAATCTATTTAGGACACAAACCCTCTGAGGTTGGGACTGTGGCTTTTTGAGGTTCCCAAACAGTTATTTTTCATTATGTGAAACAACAAAATAGAAGGATCTACTATTCAAAACCATTATGGACAGCAACGGTGAACGCTTCTGCCACCATAGCCCACAATTACTGGCAAGAACATCTGTACCTAATTTGGCTAGTTCGCCAACCTCCAGTACATCCTTGTAGAACTTGTCATTGTAGCTGACAGGAAAAATGACCTGGTTTAGCCTCTTCAGCTGCTTAATGTTGTGTGGCGTCACATCTCCCAGCTCGATCCGGCTACTGGAACAAATCAAAACATGCTTAACATCTGACACACCGCAAAATTTCTATGGATACCAGAAATTATTTTATTTATGCTTAGAGAACTGTCTCACCTAACAAGCAGTTCAATCCACAGCTGAACTGAAACGTTCAACCCATACAGTTAAAGTCTTCTGTTTTAACCCCCAACCCCATTTCAGCTGGTACTCTACAGTCACAAGTTTCTCAGGCCACACTTAACACACTGTGCACGTGTGGTTTTATCGAGTGGGAGACAAGAAAACACAAATCTCTGTAGGAGCATTAGTTTAACCTTTATCCCATTCATTTCCTCATTGATCATCAAGACCATGGACGGAGGGAAATAAGAAAAAGATGTGAGTGACATGTGGCTAGAACAGTGACCAAGAACATTAAGTCCTTACACATGCTTCAAAGACAGCCCTAATTTTACACCTATCAACATAAAGCTTGTGCTTAGGCAAAGACTAAGTCATTACTAGACATCTGTCCCTAAAAAGCAACAATATTATGTGCAGCAAGCTCCTCTTAAGCCTGTCAATACACACGCATGTCACTCTCAAGGTGAAAAAAGCATCTGTTACGATCAGCACTCAAGTCATTCCTCCTGCTGACTGAGAGCAGAATCACAACTTTAAAATACCAGTACTGCACCGAATTATTCTGAAAAGAAACAGATCAGGCTTCTCCCTTTTCTAAGACTAACTTCCTGACAGGAACACTACATATACAGAAGCAAATTTAAGAACAAATAAAATAGGTGCTCATATTCCCCCAAGCCAATTTCATGGGTGCAGGTAGACAGTTTTACAAAGACTACAAGAATGAAACATAAAACCCCCAAATAATCAAAACATCTTTCCAAATGGTCACCAGACCACACAGGCAGGTAAAGCCAATGCGTGTTGAGTTAGAAACAGACACAATTCTGGGGTCATCTCAGCCTTGTTTTACTGAACACATTCAGGCAACCCGACTGGTTTCTGCCTGAACACTTTGGTAAAGATACTGTTTGTCTTTTTTTTTTTTTTAAAAGATCATATTTCTAAGATCCTCATACGCCAGGCTTCAAAGTTCATTCCAGTGCAGTAGGTGCTTTCCATTCCCAATGCCCCTTGTGCCTAGGCAGCTTGTTTTTTCCAATCGGTTGACGCCTGGGACACAACTGCCCAGATGAATTTACATAATACAGTGAAAAAAAGAATCAATAACTGTTTTCTTCAAGAACTGGAGCAAACAATGCCGGGTATAATCTCTCTCTATTAACTGACCTTTATTATACCTCAAAACCCCTTAAACACTTAGTGCTCCAGATGTATCAGTTTTAGTTGGTGCTACCACGGCGGGTGATAAATGCACGACGCTTTCCAGGCGTGGCACTGCAGCCTGCAAAACCATCCGAAAAAGCCACAGGAACGGAGCACTTAACGTTTACTTCAAGAAACACAACTTGCCCTTACACCCATTTTCTCTTTCTCTTTCACAGCAGAGAACAGAGCCTTCGGTTCTGCAAAGGCCTCAGGATCATCGCTGCCCGCGCTGGCGTGACGGTGCCAGACAATGTCCCCAGTGAGCCCTGCAGAAGCTGAACAACCCTGAGCAGGGCCCACCTTTCAGAGCACCACCTAGCACTGACTAGTGGATTGTTCATGCGTTTGTAATTCTCCATCAGCTTAATATGTGCCAGTTAATTATCCTAACTACTTAGAATGAAGTAGTTAGGACTTAATGATGACATTTCCCTATTGAACTACTGTCTCACGTTTCATGGCGCGTTTGCCAGAGCCCTCTGCAGTCACGCATCCCATGCCAGCATGGGTGCTTGCGAGTGGTCCCAGGCAGCCCTTCATCTTCCCCTCACCACATTGAGCATACCAGTCTCTTCCCTCACTCACTGCAGGAGCAATTGCTAAGCCATGAGCCCTCGTAGCTTGCCCCAGGCTCTGTCTCTTGAGGGACATCTCGCTGGAACTGGAGAGTATGTTCTCCAACAGTGATCTCCAGAATGTCAAAAGTTCTAAGTCCCTGTATTCTCGCATCTCGTCCATGTCAAGATACCCAGGCATACTACAAGCAACAGCAGCGGGACGTATTTCTGAAGTTTCTACTTACGAACCAGTACATTGTACTGAAATAGTCTGCAGGCTCTCTTTTCCGCGACTCCTACCTCCACCAGCCCTTTGTTTCTCAGCCTTTTCCATCTTCTAGATTATTTTTGCTATCGACATTAATATTTCCTTCTTCATGTTTCACCACGTGCGCAAGTCCCTTTGATAACTGTATTCCAACATGAAGTATTGAGCTAGTAAGGATGATCTCACACCACTAAGTACTCCCATTGTAAACAGGCATGCTATCAAATAATAGTAATTAGGCGGTGAGTAACTGCAATACTTGGTTTATGCCCAGCTTAGCACAGCTGTTCAGCCTAGCATGGCAGGGCTTCTTCAGGCACACAGAAGGCAAGTTGTGCCCTTTTCTAATCCCAGCCAGCAGGGCCGCTACCCTTTTCTCACAAAAGGTAGGAATAAAAGTGGCATGCGAGTTCCCGGGTGTGTTTGTGTCTGGGAGAGAGTTTTGCTGGAGTAGAGCACCCCAGTAACCTCATAGTAGGAGTGAAGAGAAGACCCTGCTGCCTCTTTTACTGCAGTCTGCATCAGAGTGGCAATCAAAGGGAGCCGGTCTCAACAGCCCAGTTAGATCAGGTGAGCTGCACAGTAGGAGGTCAGTAAGGGAAGAGAAAAATCTCACATTCACGCTCTGTCTCTTGGAAGTCTAGACCTCTTGTCCAAAAGAGTTAATCGTATGTTAACCTTGGTGACACTTTTTCTTGTACTAGTAGGCCCATAACACTAGTGTGAACGCTCACAATGAACTCACGGCAAAGTTGCTACAGAGCATGTCCCTCTGCAATTGAGCAAAAATCTCTGATGCAGACTATTATCAGGTAGTGCGTTTTCTGGTATTATTTTCAAATTAATTATTTACTAATGAAGCAAGAAATCAGGCATTAGAAGACAGTCACTACGGAATATTCATGCTGACAGCGCAACAGTGCAAAAACGTATTGTCGGGGCAGCCAGGACAAGAAAGGGAACGTGGTCAGAAGATGGACCTTCACCAAGGTTTCAGACAGGCAATAAATAAGTGCAGAAGCAGAGGCTAAGGCTGCTCGTCCTGCTGAGCCAAGACATCACCTCTGCGGCCAAGCAGAGGAACAAGTTCCAGCAGTAGGTGGCTAAAAGGTGCTGTTGACAGACTTTCTTGAGCTCCCCCCTCTATCTCTCACCACTTGCCACATTCGTTGCTGCCTCCTGCCACCTCCTTCTGCCTGCCTCCTGCATTCTGTCACTAGCTGCTTCCTCACTGCTCGAGAGTTGCACCAGGGCCAGTAACTTATCCTGGAGGATAATATGAAAAAGGTTTGAGAAACACTGCAGGACACGTAAATCAATATGCTAAAGATGCCTGTTCAAATACTGTATGCTCAAACTATAAATTATTTGAACGTATCGCACGAGCCGATTAAATCAGCTCCACATCTATTACACACAAGAACATTTAGTAAGTAAACTAGATGAGGACATGGAAAGGAAGACGCACATCATGAGAGTTCCTCGCTTCACCTGAGGACAGGCAGCAGAAGTGCCGCTAGAGCCTCGAGTAAAACCATGGGAAAGCTGGCACTGCTGCCGAGAGCCTTGCCATCCCCGAGCCGCTCACTTCCGCAGAAGAGCCAGCCTACCCTCGATTAAACTGGACGCAGTGTGCAGGAGGAGCACAGGGATCATTCAGCGCCCAGATGATTTTGTGCCCCACCTTATCATCTACGGAACAACATGCGCTTCGAACCTAAGGGCTTCAAACTACCTCAGCCTCGAAAGACCCAAGACAAAGCACCCGTAACAAAGGGCACGAGGTGGTCACTCATTTCTTGTCACTGGAGTAATGGAAATACCTTTGGGTTTTTGTTTCTTTTAATTGCTATTTACAAGTAGACCTACTGCTTCAAGTTACCTCTCAGCCAAATCCGTAACACAAGTTCACTGGATCAGCTAAGGTCCGATTAAGCCAGTCCTCCGCGTTCCGGCTGGGTACGGGCTGTACTGGAAATACCTATCCTCTGCTGTTGCGAAGAAAAAAATTATATCATGAGCTCAAATTAGCCTATGAGAGAGCATAAAGATGTGTACAGAGCCTCAAGTGCCCTGAAGGGACATGCCCTTCCTTAACGGATTATTTTATCCTGTTACTCCAATAATATTCCTAAGAAGACACACATTACTGCCGTCCTACATCTCAAATGGCACTCCGTGAAGCACGCAGTGGTCAACTGTACTCACCTTTGGTGTCAAAGCTGCTGGACCGAGACAGCCACCCAATCCCAAGCCATTGTTTTTAATGTGGAGGAACAAGGGACTCTTGGCTGATCGTATCAGGCTTCTCATTACGAGTGCTCCACAAATCCATACCCTTTCCTAGATGGAATACCAGCCCTCTAAAGCCACTTAAACTTACCTTTCATGGCAAGGCTGCTCCCAGGCTATCATCATCCTCATAGTCAGGCTTTCTCCCGATTTCCATCCTAAAGGTACTCAAGTTCTACCCATATGCTGCCTCTTGTTGCTCATTAGCCTCAGTGCTTGATGGGTACCAATACGCCCCATCCCAATGCCTTTTCGGAGAGCTACCAGGACCTCTTTATACTTTCCTTCTTCTAACTAAAGCCAAGCTCCTGGCCTCCTCCTTTAAGACTAGCTCTTAACTCCTACTGCCTCTTCTTTCCAACTCTTCAGATTAATTTTTCCTTAAGCACGGTGAACCAAAACTGCTTACAGCACCCCAAATACTACTGCCTTGTACAATGGCAGTTAAGTTTTTCCCATCTCTACCGAAAGCATTTTCCTGACATAGCCTAGGACTACGTTTGCCTGTGTCACAACTGCAACATACTGCGATTTAGTTACTGGGGAAAACATGCACCCAGACTCCACTAGCAGAGGGGATCGGTTCCTGGGGCAGAAGGCTGCTGTTCACTAAATGCGTGCAGCGATGCTGCCCAGCAATGCGAGAGCGGAGCGAGCCGCGAAATCCGGATGGCAGCGGGATGCTAGCGAGGTGACACGCATCAGTTACTGAACGTGGATGCACGCCCGAAACATCAGCACTAACGCTCCTGCTCTGGCACGCCAGTGCCCTACGATCCTTCAAGCATTTGCTGGAAAAACCCCGTGCTTTTTGTAGGACTGAATGCAACCTGATCAGACCCACTGCAGCTGCATTCCTGTACCAGTAGCCTACTACAGGGCTGGGATTTGAACGCTCTTTTCCTATAATGGCTCACATTCAGACTGGAAGTAACGCAGGCAAAATGAGGCAGCGTTCGCTATGCTAAGGCTGCCTTGTGCCTCTCAACATACACCAAAGGAGAAGGGCTACACAGAATGACAGCTACAGAGGAAACCAATTTCCAGAGTTACAATTCAAGAGGAAACAAATTCAGTCCCAGGAAAGAGCAGGTGTTGAACACTAGTTTAAAACCAACATCAGGGAGGAAAAGGGGGAATTCTGAGTTTCTTAATGCTGTAAGAATCTCAGTCTCATTCAACTTTAAATAGTGCGAGTCTCTCCCCAGAGGGATGTGCCTGACTGAAAGAGATCTCGGTGTAACCGATCGCTGGGCTCAGGCGTGCTGAAGGCATCTGGCGTGCTAAATTTAGCAGAGCTGGATCTCCAACTCGCAGAACTTACTGAGGTATCATCCATCAGGAGAGAAAAAGGCCCTAATAAATTAGAGGACTTCAGAGAAGGTTTGTCACCCGCTCAGCAGCCAACGAGCTTTACTGCTCCTATTCTGGCTTCCGAGTCAAAGCAGGAGTCTAGACAGGATAATGCACTCATAAAACAAAAGCAAACCAGAGCTATGAAAGCCACAGACCTGGAAGGTGTGGCTTTGCTTAGCTGGAACTCCAAAGCCAAGAGTCTCTCTAGTGTTTTGAGGTTGGTTCTGATTTTTGTTGTGTTTTTTTTTTTAAAAAAAAGAAAAACACGGATGAGCTGTCTTGCTAGGCACACAAGTTCGTGTAGTTCTTGTGGGCAGACCAGTACGTTTCCAATTATCTAGAAGACCTGTGGGCTGTAAATCTACTCTGCTTCACTTGTCGAAAACCAGAAGGATAAATACAAGCCTAGCATGCAAAAAGTCTTACCAATTTGCTTCTGCGTCCCCCTGATCTTTTTTAGCTCCCCTTATTACTGCAAACACGTATTTGCATGACACCTGGTACCCTGCTGGAAGTTACCCCCAGCTGCGGGCGGCACTGCAGAAGGGCGCAGTGATGTACAGAAGCAAGCTAAGCAATTTTAAGATCAGAATTAACAGAAGACTTCACTCAAGATTTGTGATTCAAATGGATCTCAGTGTGAATAGGTTTCACTGGCATGCATCATAATTCCCCAAGGCACACTTCAGACCCTCCTCACCTCTCTCCTTTGTAACGAGAAAATACACAGTGCGTTACAGTCAAGGCTTCTTCTTAACATTTGGATAATTCACTGTGCTTCAACCTAGATAACCTAACTCAACTCTGATCTCAGAAACAAAAAAGACAACCCTAAAGCTAAAGTATAAATACAAGCATGAAGCATCTCAGCTGTCTGATTATGCAAGTGCAAGGAGGAGACAGTGAGGTCAGTTCAACAAGTGTCAAATAAAAATAAACTTTCCCAAGAAAATGGAAAGCTGTCTGATGCTGCAGGTGGGCACAAAGAGCAGGAATCACCATGCCCAGCTGACAGCATTTTCAAACTCTAAAATATCAGAAACAAACGTAGTTAGTTGGCCTAGAACAGAAAAAGCAGCCGCACATACATCGCTCAGTAGCCTGTAGCACTCTGCTGCTTCAGAGCTCCTCACGGGGTAAAGGCTTAGAAGTGACATCTGCCCATGCCAGGGGCATCAGAGCCAGGTGAGAGAGGAGACACTTGCCTGCGACCACACAGCAGGTGAAGAGCTGCCAGAAGTCCCCATTCTCCATTGCTGGTCTGACCACTCTTCCTTATTTGTCAAGTACGCTCGTGAGAACGTTCGGATTGGGAACCACGATTGCAAAGCACAACTGCTCCACTAGTTTGAAACAAGTCAGCCCAAAATGAGCTTGGTGTCTCTATTACCCACACCCTGAGACATCTTATGAATTACTGCCCCTCTTCACATCCTCAGTGTCCCCAGATAGAACAATCATAACCCTTACTTGCCTCCCAAGAGACCACGAGCCTTCACTAATTAGCGTTCAGGACCTACTTGGTGACCCTCAGGTAAGAGCAGAGGCAGAGGCTTACCTTCCAATTCAACACAGAAGTGATGCTGGGTTCCCAAAGTGCTGGATTTACACAAATCCACACAGCTCCAGGGTACTTCTTGTACTGTACTGGGTAACAACCTATAGAACTGACGTGTCAGGAGAAAGGCACTTCTCTGCTCCGCACAGACTATTTCTACAGATCACCGACACACCTTCCGTAACAAACGTCTGCATCCATTAGATTAGCAAGGAAAAAACGGCAGATCACTGGGGTTTTTACCTATAATTTGCAGATTTCAGTGCTAGGGTCGGCGGGGTTTGTTGAGATGTTCAGATCATGAGTTATATAAACAACATACTGTGAAAAAGCAACAGAATGTGCTGTGAGTTTTAGGCACCTTCCTTCAAACACTTCCAAGGCAACAATCCTTGCGAGCACCTAACTGACAGGCACAAAAAGCTATTTTCCCCACCACCACCTATTCCCAGTTTTCCATAAGAAGGAATTGTTCTCAAACAAAAATTAGTGCTAAAGGGCTAGAAACAAACAAATCTCCTTTAATTGCAATTTTCAACCTAATTTGTGACCTCTACTGACAAGAAATTTCAAGTGCCAAGAGAAAACTTGAATTTGAAAAGGGAATTTTTTTCAGGGATCGAGATTCTAGTCTGCTAAGGGCCAAAAATCACACTGAGCCTGGAAAAGAATGGGGAGAGGGAGGAGGAAGGCCAAGTGAGCTCAGGAAGTACTTCATGCATCTAGATCTTACCACGCAGCATGGTATTTTCAATCCATTTTAAAAAAAAAAATTACTCTGCCTCCAGGAAAATTCAAGTGTCTTAATCTTAGTCACCTAGTGACAGTGTTGTGGAAATGGTTTTGGCTCTATTTTCTACAGAGCTCCACTTCATTTCCTTCCCATAATGAATTAATTCCATCTGCTTTGACACAAATACATAGTTACCCCATTTCAATGCCGTGCTTCTCTGCCCTCAGGTCAAGTCCAAGAGCCTCCAAATAACCAGCACTGCTTCTACGCACAGACTGCTGCTCTCTTCCCCCACCCCTTCCCACCTCAAATGCCCCTCTGGAAAACTTCTGCTGCTCTAAAACTCCCACGTAGGTCACTCCTATCCCTTCCCCTCTTGCAGCAGGGAGCAGGAAGCAATCCTGACGCTGCCTGCCTCACAGCAGAGGGGATGCAACAAGGTACCGCGCTTTTATCAATTCCCAAACAAATACAAAGATCCCACTTCTCCTGTCCTTTCCTCCTCCGGATAAAAATATCTGGTGCCTTCTCAGATTATTGGTCTGGACAATTCTCACGCTTGCCAAATGGGCAGGCTCTTCAAGTTCTGAATCATTTCCACTTGGATAAAAGTACTTTTCCGGCTCAACCATCACCCATTATTCCCCATTTTAGCAGAGATTTAATGTGGCAAAGGAGGGTGCATCGTTTCTGTTGTCCTCAGGAGATGGCAGCAGAGCCTGTGGCATGAGGTGGTTAACTAAGGATAACACATATTTCACAGAGGAAACGTCCCAACCTAACGAGCCAACTGAGACACTAACAAGCCACATGTACACGTAGAAAGAAGTGAATGGTCAAGCACCACTGAAAACCCAAGGCTGGGTTCTAGAGCGCTTCAACAAAACGGCTACAATCCCAAAACTACCTTCCTATCCTCCCAATCCTTCCTGCTTCATGGGATGTCTTAATCTGGTTATGGACTTTGAAACTCAGAGTGGTAAGAGTTATAACCTGGGTTCAAGTACCTATAATAAACTACACTCAGTTTTCACAAACTAATTTAGACGATATCAAG
Source organism: Tauraco erythrolophus (assembly GCF_009769465.1). Taxonomy (NCBI): domain Eukaryota; kingdom Metazoa; phylum Chordata; class Aves; order Musophagiformes; family Musophagidae; genus Tauraco; species Tauraco erythrolophus. The sequence continues at coordinate 222,867 of NC_141465.1, forward strand.
CCATTTGTAATCACACATATAAGCAAGGTCTAAATTTACTACCCATGAAATTAAATGCAGAAAGTAGAGCGCACGCTTCGACATTCCTAGGTTCAGAATAATCCTAAAACCAAACAGTGATTTTCAGGCTCAATTACCTTTCTTGTCCTGCCTCCAGCACATATGACAATCCAGCAGTTTTCTCAAACCTGGAACTTCCTCCCATACACGTTAAGCTTAGCACTGGGCCTTGCGGATGGAAACAAATCAAGAGTTCTGCACAGACTCTGTAACGCCAACTCGGAAGAGCAGAGAAAGAAACCCTCCCTGTTCTCGTGAGAAAAATGCATTTCTTCAGGACCTTGAAGGGTTTACTTGGTGAATCCAGGCAAAACAAGCAGTGATACCGGAGCTTATCCGTAACAACTCGGCACACTTTGAAAACACCGTTGTTATTTTATGGCATGCTCAGTGTTCCCCAGCTGCGAAGTCTCTTCGATAAAGGCAGCTGGAACAGCAGCAGCTTGCAAAGCCTCTCAACTACCAAGTTCTCCACTTGCAAAGCCCCTGAATTACCAAGTTCTCCGTGGCAGCAGCGACCTTTTGTGCAGCATCCAGTCTGAAGGGCTCTTCTGCAACACGTCAAGACCCTCGGAAGCTACAAAAGGTACCTTACCTGCAAACACTCACGGGTTTAGAGGCAGTCTCCCAGAGGTTTCCTCCAGAAAAGCAGCGCACGTTACTTTGTAAGGCAGTGGCAGACAACGTGTGTGTCACTCCGCTCCCCATTCCAGTCCGTTTGTCATCACACGGCTCAACGCATGCTGCCGCGTGACAATCCCAGAGGTGCTTCCCATCCAAAATGGAGAGGGGTTTGGTCAGTGTGACAAAATAACACACGTGCACGGGAGCACAGGCAGCGGGCCCCGCTCGCAACGCGCGCTACGCACTCGGTATGCGACACATGCTCTGTAGAGGAGCTGACACTCCATCACACAGCAGGTACGAGCACACAGTGGCGCGTGTCCTGCGTTACACCCCGTGTGTAACGTGGTTTTTGGGTGAGGGAGCCGGGAAAGGCTGGATGACTTATTCCTACAGGCTTCGGCTGAACTGAAACAGGTCAGGAGAGCACCCTGACTGAAAGACATCAAAAGGCCACAGACAGTGCCCAGCAAATGCTAGAGAACTGATGCAAGATTTTCCCTTTTCTTTCCTTAAAAGCAGTAGCACAACAACTGTAAAGAAAAGACAAAAACACTGAGCAACAAGTGAATCAACACTGTGAAAGCAGTAAAGCACAGGGAGTATTATTTACATCTGCTCTACAAAAACAGGCAAATTACTACAGACAGTAGGACCTGAGTCCCTCCCACTGGTATTTTTCCTAGAGCAAATCCAGTTCTAAAATGTTTTTTTAAATTCCAGAATTGATAGAATTGATAATAACAACATTTAGGAAAAAAAAAGAAAAAATAAATTAATCTCTAGAGAATCATGAAGTTCACTAACGGAACAGTGAATTACCTCAGTTTTTCAACTCCCATTTAAGAAAAAAAAAAAGAAACATAACGAGTCTCTGTACTATTAAAATCATTGAACAGATGAGGACAGAGTGAACATAAAGACAAGTATCACCAAAGCAGGTGGGAGGTAATAGCAATTACCAGCTCAGAAGCTGTGTTTAACTCATCAAATGCAAGAAAACCCACAAAATCTTAAGCAGCTGAGAAAGCAAAACCATCTTTCCCTATCTCTAAAACCAGAGGTCCTTCACAAAAGAAGTCCCCTGATGTCAGAGACCCTACAACGCTCTGTGCATTAGTAGCACACTGCTACTTGCTGTTTTGAATCCAGAGCGCCAAGAAAGGGCTGCAAGCAGCACGCTGACTGCACAAACTCTTCTAGATCTGAAATTCCAAAACATCAGTGAACTTGCTAGTTTCTTTTCTAATTCTTTCTCTGCCAAAGCAGGCTGTTCATAATTACAGCCAATGTTACTGATCTCAGTGCTTCCAAAACTCTCCCTGCACTTTGTGGTGTGGGTTACTATGCAACGCACACACTCCCAGAAAAAGTACTCAGACCGAGCCAGTTTGTTCAGAAAAATTGATCCACAATCTTGGATTCGATACTGAAGACAGACGGATCCCTTCGAACACCGCATTGGTTTCTGCATGTTGGGAGTTCAAGCTTTAGATCTATCTTCTGACAATGCTCGCTTTATAAGGATCTTCTCTGCTCTTTGTAGCTTGAAAAAGAGTTTGGTTTTGTTCCAGAGTACCCCTGTGTAATGTAATATATTCCTTCTGAAATCTTCATCTAGTCCTTTGAGTCCCTCGTTGTACTTGAATTGAGTTATTTTTCAATTTGAGTTCTATCGGCCTATTTGCCTCCATCTGAATTTTTAGAGAACACCTGGATTCAATATGAAGATTTTATTCTGCACCAGAACTTGCTGTGTGGTGCCAACAGTGTGGTGCCAAGACAGGAATATGCTGCTCTTTCAAAGAGATGAAGGAGTACCAGAAAAGCAGAAATACACAAGTATATAATCGAAAGCGATCAGTTCTGAAGTTGAGTCAGTGACAAAGCTGCGTGTAAGTGAAAATAAAGTAACAGAAGCAAAGTTTGGTGCTCTGGAAAACAGAAGAGGGATGCGTGGGTTTTTCCCTCCATAGCTTTTTATTTAAAAAAAAGTTACAAAAAGTAAAAAAGCTCTTTGAAATGGGAACTGCTAAGCAAAGCCAGGGCTCAGCCTCTCGGGGAATACTGCAGCGCAGCGGACAGCGCAGGCTGCGACCTGCCAGGAGAGCTCCACAGCTCCGGCCTGACACGTGGGGCCGCTTTCCACCTCACAGCCCAGTAACCCTGCCACTCAGCTCACGTCTGACCTACGGCCAAAGCAGGATGGAGGAGAAAAGGAAACCCAGTTTTGTCAGGAGCGCTGCTCACACCAGTCACCTCAACTGCCACTTCATTCTGGCTGACCAGTGCTGCTGCCCTTCCCAAACTCTGTCACCCTCACTGCGTGGTGACTAAGAGGCAGGAATCCCTGTTTCATGTAGGGTGGTGCAGGCGAATAAAGGACTGCCCAGTATCCAACACATGCCTGTTCCATGCCAGCTGAGAGTCAGCCTGTTTGCAATCATCAAGGAACTCTATCTATGGATACCTGCCAGCCCCTCGCTGTGTCCGAAGCTGCGCACAGGCTACGAGAAACAGCTCAGTGTCTGTTATCAAGCAGTCTTGCGGTGTGACCTCACCCCAATTGCTAATGAGCTAAACCCCTTACCATTTCTTAGTAAAGCTTAAGTGCTTCTGCTTCCACTCACCCTGCCTTAAGCTGCCAAACTGGAATAATAACACCCAGCATTGCATAACCCCAGTTTCAAGGGGACTGGTTTAATACTCCTTTGAGAAGCTGCTGTGGAAAACCTCCCTCATGTGTACGAGGAAACTGAGGCACGGAGCAGAAGGATCACGTTTCGTGGAGCACAGGTGACGCTGAAATCAATAAACATGAGGTGATTTACCCAACACTGAAGAACCCGTCCCAGAGTGACCCGCACAAGGTCAGGCGGATCGTCTGCCTCCGGAGCGGGCCGTGACTCCGAAGGCCTCCGATCTCGTGTTCACGCACTGCACCTCACCGCCTCTGCTGAGCAGGAACCGGAGCGTTTCAGCCGACGCGTCTGAAACCTCGATGTGTTCCAGAGAGACGAAGCCAGGCCCGAAACGGACGCAAACCCGCAGCTCGTTTCATTCATCCCCGCCGCAGAGCCTCCCCGCCGGCAAACCGCGTGAAGCCTTACGCCAACAACAGTGCCAGGAGGAGTTACGGGCAGCAGCGCTGCAAACCCCCCGCCCGAAGCCGGCAGCTTTTCCGCGCAGACCCGCAGGGGTCCTCCGCCGCCGGACAAGCACGACGGACCGGCCAGCCCCGCCAGCCCCCTGCCTTCCCCGCTGCCCTCGCAGCCCACTGCAGCCGGAACCGCCCCGGAGCACGACGAGCCGCCGCGTCCCACCGGCTCAGCACGGAGAGTTCTCGCTCCGGCAGCAGAACCGATGTGAGGGGAAGGGGCTCCCGCTCAGCCGGAAAAGCACCGCCGCGCAGCGAAGGGAGCTCCGCCGGCTTCGCCTCCCCCGACACCGGCCTCCCGCCGCGCACAGCGCGGCCCCTCTCCCGGAGGGCGGGAGAGACGCCGCGACCTCCACTCCTCCCCCCGCGCCCCATCCCGCCGCCCCGGCGGCAGCGGGGATAGCAGCGGGGATGGCACAGGCACCGCTCGGCCCTCTCTGCCTCCCGCCGAGGCGCGGCGCCGCCCGCCGCCCCGCGCTCAGCCCGCCGCGCCGCCCAGGCCCGCCCCGCGGCGAGCGAGGCGGCGCGGCCGAGGCAGGCCCGGGCGGGCGCCGCCGCCCTGTCACGGCCGGGCCGGGCCCCGCGGGGCGCGTCGGGCCCGCACTCACCCCTTCATGGTGCGGCCGCGGCCTGGCCGGCGCCGGCGTCCGCGCTGGCTGCGTACAAGGCCCGGCGGTGCGGGTGCGGGTCCGGCCTCCCGTTCCTCGGCGCGAGCAGCGCGGGGTGCCCGGCCTGCTGCTCCCGCGCCCGCTCCACATGGGCCTCGGGCCGCCCGCCGCCCGCCCCGCCCCCGTGACCCCTCACCTCACGCCGCGCGCGCCCCCGCCCGCCGCCTCGACCCCCTCGCCCCGCCCGCGCCGCGCACGCGCCGCTCCCGCCCCCTCGCCCCGAGGGGCGGGGGGGGGGAGACGTGGGCGGAGCAGCGGCGCGCGTGACTGGGGGGGCGGAGTCATTGGTGCGGCGCAGCCAATCGCGCGCCTCGGCGGCAGGAAGCCGCGCGGGCCGAGGTGGTGAAGCTCCGCCCGGAGCGGGGCGGCTTCCGGCGTGGGCCGCGGCGCATGCGTAGGAGGGCCGGTGTCAGCTGGTCGAGGGCCGCCGCTGCGGGGAGCAGGGCTGCGGGTGCGCTGGTGCCGGCCGCAGGTGAGGCGTCTGCCGCCCCTCTCCCTCCGTCTCTCCCCGCCCGAGGCACGCCCGGCGGGTGGCGGCACGGAGGGGCCCGTTACCGGCCGCGGGGAGGCGGCGGGATTCGCGCGGCGGGAGCGCGCGCAGCCCCTGACGGCCGCCCCCGCCTCACGGGGCGCCCGGGCGCGGGGAGGGGGCGGCGGGACTCGGGGAGCACGTGTCTCCGTGGTGGGGCCGCGGCCCCGGGCGGCCGACCTTCGCCGCTCGGCCGGGGCGCGGTCGGGGCGGAGGGCTGCGCGGTGAGCGCAGGCCCAGCCCGCCGCCCGCTCGGCTCCGCGCGGAGCCGCTCCCCGACAGGAGAGCCCGCTGGTGGCGGCCGTGCTCTTCCCGGCCGGTTCCGCGGGGAGAAAAGGCCCGGAAAGGCAAGCAGTCCCGAGCCGGGCTTCCCCGGCCGGGAAACCTTCGGAGCCCGCGGGAAGGTGCCCAGGCCGGTACCGGGGCCCGTTACCGGCAGGGGCGGTGACAGCGGCTGGCTCCTGTGCGGGTCACCTCACCGTCTGGGGCGCGGCGCCGCGGTGAGCGGGAGCAGCTGCCGGCTCTGAGCGCGGCCCCGCCTCAGCCAAAGGGCCCCGCCGTTGTTCCGCGGATGGAACGTGGTTCCTGCTCCTCTGGCCCGTGCCAAAGTTCACCTGAAGCGTTCCAAACCGTGGCCCTTGGAATTCACCGAAAGGCAAGAAACAGGTGTTGTGCGGCTCGGTTCTGGGTGACGTGATGCGTGTCACAGGTAGCTGTGGCAGTGCAGTACGACATGCCCGTGTCGCGATCGAGCCTTCAGTGCAGTTCTCTAGAGTGACTTCTTCTCGAGATTTGACCGGCTTCCCTCGGAGAGCACACGCTCCGACTGGGAATTAAAGCCCTTTGGTGGTAGTTCTGTTCGTTGTAATGCAATACTTCAGTGGGGCACACTGGCTATGTGATCCAGTGTGGGATTTGAAATGCTGATACCGCCTGATGGAGTGCAGAGGGGGTGGAAAAGGAGGAAAACCTGCTGACAGCCTGCCCGAGGTGGCTTGTTAGCCCACCTTAGGAGCACTTCAGCGAGAACTTGCCGAGTGTGGGTTGGCTTTTACAAGTGGAAGTTTGAATAAATGAGGCAGGTCCTCGGTGTGTTGTAAGGTGCTGTGTTTGTGCTGACTTTGGCACTCTGCAGATCTGCAGCAGCCGAGTGTTTGTGTTCTCTGTACAGTGCTTTTAAAGTCTTTTCAATGAGCAGCAAACAAATATTTAATAGTACCTACGTTTTATTATTTTCTACTTAAAAATACTTGAATTGAGATCAGTGTCTCAAAGTCTTCAAATTACCAAAAATATTGCAGATTATTTTTGCTGTGCTTGTCAGTTTATTATGTCAAGTCTTCTTGAAAAGAAGACTTTTCCCTGCTTTTGCCCCACTCTCTTATGTGGGGAAAAAACTGGTCTTAATTCTGTAATCAGGGGACAAAGCGTGGCATTCAGAAATAATAAACCACCATGGACATCAACGCGAGAGGATGGGGAGGAGAGATTGAGAGAGGCTGGAAAATGACTGCTGGCATCAGCTGACTGTTCAAACGGGAGCTGAAGTCTGGTGTTGCAATAGGAACACAAGATGTCTGTTTCCTGTAAATGCAGCCTTTCCATTTTCCAAATCAGGAACTGTTTCCTACAGATAGTGCTGGTATTAGGGTTGAGCTGCAAACAATTAGTACTATTTGCTTAATTTTTATACAGCATTAGCTTAAATTTAACTTTTGTTTTGGTCTAAGTGTCTATTGTACCTCATTAATCCTGGCTTACAAAGTTTGCAGGCTTCAGTGTGCTTCTGTTGTCTACACATTTTCCCAGTATGACTTTGTGTGTTGTATCTTCCAGGCACACACAGGTACTGGTGTTATCGTTGTCACCTAAAGCTGCTATAGACCAGCTGATTGCTAGAGGATTCCCCTGGAGGTACAGTTAGAGGCACTAAGCTTCACCTCTCGCGTTTTGATACTGTAGTGCTGTCTCTCTTGAGTTCCTGAGCCCTGAAAATTCCTGCTGACGTGTTTCCCTCGTGCTGTGTTCCCAATTACTCTTTTAAAAAGAGTGAAAAGATTACTAGTTGGTGTCCATGGTTGCTTTGATGTTAACCAGCTATTGCTGGCTGAGTAATAGTCCCTCTTTTTCCTTATATCTCTTTTTTTAAAGAAACAAACAAACCACAAAACAAACCGTGCAACAAGTTGATGGTACGTTGCCTAGAACTGGAACAGATTTTCTTTCCTCTGTACTTGTGTCATTGGTTATGAAGAAAAGTGGGGGCTTTTAGGCTTGGAAATACTGAGGTATTGTTGAATAATGGTACCCACATGATTTTTTTTTTAGACCAGAACTGTGCCAAGGAAAACAGACGATGTAGTCAACTGGAATATCACACTCCTTCACTCTTACTCACTGTCTTAAAGCATGTGACTTCTTTAGCCTCCCAGTGAGGCAGAAAGAAATGGGGACCCACTCCAGCAGAGGAAGCAGAATGAATCTAAACTTTTCAACCTTTTTTCCTTTACAGATTAAGCCAATAATCACTTAAAGGTCAACATGAAAAACTGGCTTAGACTGCATCTTCTGGTTGTCGTTGTTGTACCTTCTTTTATGTTCTGAGAAGGTTTTTTTCTTTTTGTTGTGCTCACTCCCTCTTCCCCTTTGAAAGTGGACATCTAGGCTTGTACTGAATTCTTGAGTTTGGTCATATCTCACAGCAATAAGTTCTATGCACTCATGAATGTTTTTGATCTGGTTACTTTATTTCATCTATGCATTTATTTCTCCTGTTTTTGTCAAATTCTCAAGTTAAAGTCCCCTAGTTCTTACAAAGATTGACCATTTGCTGCTAGCTTCTTAGACTTCCATATGTTACATGGCTGCTATAACAAACTTTGCCTTACAAGGTCTGTCTTTACTGAACTGATATGCTTACTCTGAAAACCAGCAGGATGTATATGGGTAAATCCTCCAAATCCTAGTCTGACAGACATTACTACTATCACTTAACCAAACGGCAGATGAAGATCAGCTCGAGCTGCTGAATTTATTTTCTTGGTTCATCAGCTCGAGCTGCTGAATTTATTTTCTTGGTTCATCAGCTCGAGCTGCTGAATTTATTTTCTTGGTTCATCAGCTCGATTACTCCTCTGAGCTTGTGCAACAGTAAATTTCAGTGTCACTGCTCACTCTCTTCAGAAATAATTTGTCTGACAGTGATCTAATACATGCATGGTGCCTGTTGACAGTTCCTTAGTTCTGTCATGGTTTACAGCATTTTTGAGAGTGCATTGTGGGTGTCTTAGAACATTCAAATCAGAAGTAATCAGCAAGTACTAAAACTAGTACGGGAAGCTGCCGTCGTGACCACGTTTTTGGAGCACTGGGCTTTCTGCGTTAGCTGTCTGACATCTGTCTGATCCTGAGAAGAATAATTTTGAAGACTGCTGCTACCCCATTAACCAAGACTCATCCTGCTGAACAGTTAAATGAACTAAAACCTCTGCTGAAAATAGACCTATTGCAGATGCAAACGCTCAAGAGAAGTGGTGTTCCTAGAGAGGGTATCTGTGTAATGTGGAATTCTTACCTTTGTCCTTCTTAAGCAGTTGAAGAGCACTCATATTGTATGGATTCTCATGGCCAAGTTGAAATGTTGGTGTGCTGGTGAGTTTCAGCTGACTGGTGTGTCTGACTAACTCTTTCTGCCAGATGGCATCCCAAGAAAAATGCCAGGATCTGCGCTGCGAAGACGCAGTGTTCCTCTCGCTGTGTCCCATCTTTAGGATGCTGTAAGCTCTGCTGACTTGTTAGGGAGGCTTGTTGTCATTTAGGGCTACGTAAGAGAGAGATCGTCTGAATGTCTGCGTGGCTGCTCTGCGTTCTGGGCCCTAAGCATGAAGAGCAGTCCCTTTGTGGGTGGGATGGTCGGGTTTGATGAGAGATAGAAAGGTTATGGGAAAAGGTATTAGCTTTACAGAGGGAAAACTGCCTTTATTGGAATAGTTTGTTATAGCTGACCAAAAACTTTCAGGAGTGCAAGTTTTCTGTAGTGGCCTGAAGAATGACTTGACTGTTTTTTAATATTCTAGCAAAGAAATTGCATCTTCCGAGAAGTTCAGATAGTGGGACAAATGTTTGGTCCTTCTCACTATTGCACTATATCATTATTTGGTGTCCCACTATGAAAAGTCATACCTTAAAAAGCAGCTCTTCAGAAAAAAATAAAATGGCATTGCTGGCCAAATGCAGATAACATTGGTAAGGACTTCTTAGAAAGGTAATTCTATTATGTGAATTTTGTCTAGATCCTTGAAATCTTGAGGATTTTGTTATTGTGAGATAAATTTGCATCACCTGGTAGATACTCAGAAACCACTGCAATACATAGATTAAGCAATGTTAAATTTTAATGTGTTGGAGGGACTCTGCCTACTCTAAAGAAGCTGTAAATACTTCAGGTAATTGAACGTAAAATCTCCAAATGGGGTTTAACTTGCTTTAAAACATAAAGATGAAGTTTTCCATTACAGAAAAAGTCAACCTCCACTTAATTTCCTTTTACTGGAATCCAGTGCCATACGTGTGTTGTGATTCCAACCTGGTGCTTCATTATACCAACGTGCTGTAGAAGAGTGCTTCGGTCTGCCAGGGGTAGATAGAAGTACGCTGCCAGCAGGTTCAGGGAGGTGGGTTTTATGCTTGATTAAGCTCTGGGGAAAGCACATCTGGAGTGCTGTGTCTGGTTCTGGGTTCTCTAGTGGAAGGAAGACATGGACTGAATGGAGTGGGTCCAGAAAAAGGCCACAAATACCATTAAGAGTTTGGAGCACCTTTCATGTGAGGAGAGGCTGAGAGAGCTGGGATTATATAGCCTTGGGAAGGGAAGTATAGAAATACCTAGTGGGAGGGGGCAAAGAAGATGGAGCCAGTGGTATTTGCTGAAATAAGGAGAAGTCATGGGCACAAATGGAAATACAGGGAATTTCCTTTTAAACGTAAGAAAACACGTTTTACTGTAAGGGTGACTGAACGCTGGAACAGGTTGCCCAGGGAGCTGGGGAGTCTTCATCCACGAAGGTGGTCAGAACGCTCCTGGCCACGGCCCTGAGCAGCCTGCTCTGGCTTGCTTCGAGCAGGGCCTTGGAACCAGATGGTCTCCAGAGGGACCTTCCAGCCTCAGCACTTCTGTTTGGTGCTGAGAAAGCTGGTGTCATTTTCTCTGCCGTATTATAGTAAAGTTACAGCTCTGCATAGTGTGAAGGACCAGATTTCCTGAGAATACTGTTTGACTTCCCTTCCAAGTGACCTGTGCAAAGAGTGCTGGCTGCGCTGTTCCTTCTGGGACAACGTCCCGGATTCTAGATGCAGAAATGCTGCCCAACTTCTGCATTTGTCTAGTAACTTAGGCACTGTATTTTTTTTTAATACTTCCTCTTCAAAATATCATCTGTGGGAAGGGGAGATAGAAGCTGTCTGAGTTACAGGAAATCTGTGGCAGTGACTATCCTGTTATTTCTGAGGCCCTTGCAGCACATCCTCGTGCAGCTGGACAGGGGATTTGTGCGCTGTGCCAAACTGCTCAGGTGAACACAGTGCCTGGTGGCGGTGTTGATTCGCAAGCGTGACGCTAAGCCGATTGTCCAGTGTGGGTTGTGATCTTTACTGTCCCGAAACATCTAAGGTTTTTACTTAGAAGAGGAGGAGGGATTTCCTTTGGAAAACTTTATTTGGCTATGTTTTATTGTGTATGTGTATTAAGTTTCCCTGGGTATTGAAGGTATGTTCTGACTCCGTTGTTCTGCCTTAGGAAGTCAAAGCACATTAGTCCGTGTCAGATACAGTAAAGCCTGTGACCTGAGTTCAGAGTCACTCCAGCAGGATGAACCGCAGCACTGGTGACTCGTTAGTGTAGTACTGGTGCTCCCGAACCGCTGGTCTGGTGCTGTTACTGCAAGTTTGGTTGGTACGTTTAAGCTTTTGTGCCAGCTTGATCCCTTGCTGATGCTAGAACTTGCAAAGGTAATCTTGAACAGTTCCCCGCGGTCTTTGCGACTTCTCCACTCCTGCGGCTTCTCGGGGAGAGATGGCAGAGCTGCTCCGAGGCAGTGTCAGTGCCTGGCAGCTTTGCCAACACCTTTAGCAGCTGTCACTCGAGGGGCACATCGGCTGCTCTGCCGAGGTGCGGCGTGTTGTGCAGTTGCACCGATGTTTCTGCTGATGGGGGAAGGGGTTCTTTGGCAGCAGACGGCCCCGCAAGACTCTGCTTTGGCAGGATCAGTGCCTGTTCTACACGCTCGGGCAGTGGGTATGGCAGGGTCTCCAGTGCCGCCCTGTGCAGGCTCCTAAAACGCGTGTTTGGTGAAGCTCTTCCAGAACAGAGCGTGCTGACACGGGTACATGGCACTGGAGGACTGGTGGGTAAATGGGTTCCAGCAGAAAGCACGCATCTCTCGAGGATTTTTATGCAGTACTGTGTACCACTGGGGTTATTGGGATTACTGGCTTGATAGGAGGCCCTTCATGCGAGCGCTGATGCTGCTTCTAATTCCTTGTGCCGGGTCGTGCGCGGTACGGCAGGCATGGGGGGGAGGTCGGGCGCTCGGCAGCTGGGTCTGCTATTGCGGCATTCCCGGTGCTGGTGGGAGAGGGAGAGACTGGTGACTCATCAAGTCAGGTGGTTGTGCCTCTGCTGTGTGTCGGAAATCTCGCTCCCCGCTGCAGCAGGCTTCCTCATCCCTGGGCAGGGGCACGGCAAGGACAGTTATTTCCCGAGCGGTGGTGCTTGGCTGCTGAATTCCGGCTGTGCTGCACTGGCCCTGTGGATTTTTGCTGCTCCCTGTTTCTGCAAAATAAGGTAAGAATCTGTGCTTATGTGGTAAAATAGTCGTGGGTTTGTTTCCTTGCTGCAAGAAGGTTCCGTCTGAAAATCTCACCGGAGTCTTAATTTTAGAGACATCTTTGTGGTAAGGCAGTTCGTTGTGTAAGTTCAGGTGCTGATGAAACGTTTGAAGCAAAACCAAGGAACTGTGGTAGGTAAAAAGCAGGTTTTGCTGGCATGAGAGCAGGACAGTTACCTTCATGGGGTTACTCTGTGGCAAAATGACTGTGCTGAGGAAAAACCAAGATGGAAAACTCAGGTCATTAGCCCTTTCTTGTTTAATTGTGACTATAAAATTACTTTAATAAATCACCTTTCAGTCAGAGGTGGTTCTGCAGCAAGTCATGTTTTGATTTCTGACACTGTTAGTCAAAATATGACCATATTAGAGCTTAAAAGCATGTTTGAAATCAATTATTGAGCTGGTTAAGGCGAGGAAGGTTCCTGTACGTAAGCTGTGAAGGATATCAGGATGCATCTTTGCTGGTAGGGAGTGACAATTAACCTGGTACCCTGTGTCGACGCGCTGGCGAGCTTTGCGGGAGCGGACGGCACGGAGTGCTGGCGAGAGGCTGCAGGAGCGCGGTGGGTTTCCGAAACGGCTCGCCGCCCTGGTTCCTGGGGAGCGCGTGCTGTCTGCACGCGCGCCGCTGTGTTTAGCAAATGCTGACGTGCTTTGGAGAATTTGGGTTTATCCCGAGTGCTAGCAATGAAGGTGTTTAACAGCGTAGGCAGGTAAGGCTCCGTTTCTGCCCTCAAGGACTTTTCCATCTAAACCAAAAATCTGTGATGCTAATATGCAGGCACAATAAACTATGCAGAGGCAAACAGCAGCATTTTTTTATTTTGAATTTTTGTTCAATGTTAGCAGACGTGTAGCCCCGTAAAAAAAGAGGCCAGCTTGGCTGGGTGGGGACTGGCTTTTCAGAGTGTGTGTGCCTGCTTCGGAGGGGCGTAGGAAACGGAACAAAGAATTCCCTGCGCCTTTGACACTTGCGGTAGTTGACAGTAGGTGTTTGAAAGCAGTTGGTGCAGATGCTGAAGATCAGGGCGAAGACAAGGTGTATTGGTGTGTTCCTCGGTGGTCTGCCGGAGGAGTCCCGTTCCCTGCCGGTTGGCTTTTCCGGGAAGCGGGGAAGGTGGCTGCTGGAAGAGGGGGAGCAGAGCCGCCGCAGGAGCGGGAGAGGCAGGTGCTGGGCATCTGAGTGTTGCCAGTTTAACTGCAGAATGGGGGTTTTGAGGTTCTTATTTGCCTCCCTGAAAGATAAACTGTTGCTTCGAGTGGTGGTCAGCTGACCCGCAGGTTTTGGTTAATTTGGATTGAAGCTGGCCAGTGTTCTTCCTGCTTTTCCTTGCCTTTGTAAATGGACTCTTTTGTAGGGGACCCTGCGCTGTCTCATTGCCGAACAGCGTCATTAATTCAGTTATGAGAATTTCATTCATCTTCTCCTATAGAAGGTTTTGGTAGTAGGACTCTAGAGATTGTTCTACATTATGGTATGTCGAAGTAAATATTTTGGGTGCGTTTAAAAGACCAGCAGCTTTTTTCAGTTGAGTTTTGCAATGTTCTTAATTGTTAAAAGCAAAAAAGATGAGGTAGTTACATTAGTCTGATTGGAAACCGCTCTTACCAGCTGAGCTGCAGATGGGTTTGCGAGGACCTCCGCTTTGCTGTTGTCAGAGGAGACTTTCAAGAAGTGAGCAGTGAAATTAAAATTGTCTTCTGGGCCTAAAGAGCAGGCAACTCAAAGGATCAACTGTCGCTATGGGGAGCAGAGGGATGTGACAAACACCTGAGCTAGCCTTCGAGCTGGAGAGCAGTTGGCAGTCCCGCTCCCGGCTGGTGACTGAGCCGTGGCCGCTGTCAAGTGAGTCACTGGTGGCCATCTCACATAGTCCGCTCCAGTGAGACACGGAGCCTGGGAGAAGCTGTTCCTTCAGGAGGAGTAGGAGTTTGGTATCATCGGAGATCCTTTTCTTACAGACCAAAGCCACCGGCTGAAAACATTTATTTTGGTAAAGAGGCTGAGGGGCGGAGGATTAGTCTTATGGTATTAAAAAGCTGGAAAACAGTCATAAGGTTTTAACAATAGCAGATGCCAGCTACCTACTGCTCCTGAAGAAGAGGCAGAAAAGTGTTCTTCGATGGTGATGGAAGGGGTGGCAACGTAGTTGCCTTCCTCATTGTACAGGGGCGGGTTTTCAAGCCCGAGTATGCCCCTGTGTTTGCTGCCTTGCAGATGACGCCGGCGTAGGCTGAGCATCTTGCAGGGATGTCCAACAGGTGCCTCACACGGTTCGTGTCGCCAAGCCACGGACTTGTGCTGGATGGGCCCTGTTGTCAAGCGGAGGGCATTGTGTGCTGGGATGGCCATGCCGCACCTTTCAGTGTGGCAATGCCGTAGAAATGGGCAGAGAGTTGCCTTACCCTTCTCGAACACTGATCGGTTTCCAAGGGAACGCAAAGCACGGTAAGGCTGACAAAGCAAAACCATTACATGCTCTTACTGGCACCAGAAGCAGGACAGCCCAACTGTCGACTGCAGGATGAACGTGGGTCAAGGAGGGCTGCTCCTGAAACAGCTTTTCCTGTGTCCGTTGTTGGGATTCTCTAAATGGCTACCGACGAGATGTCGGTGTTCCGCTGTTGCAGGTTGGGTTTTTTGGCTGTTAGTCAGCACAGTTCTCCTGTAAGGCTCCACGGGTTTCGCTGGGAGCACAGGCTGCATGACAGCCAGCTGCGAGGCACGTGGAGAGGGCTCACGTGTTCACGCGCTGGTGCTTGTGAAAATGTGTGTTTCTTTCTCTGAACCCTGACTCAGCAGCTTGAGAGAGCAAAACCAGAACTGCCACAGTTAATGTTGGTAGCGTTGCCTTCTAGAGACTGGTGGCAGTAAAGCAGCCCCAGAACATTCTCTTCTTCTGTCTGCGCATAGGAGCCTGGAAATCATTCAGAATCCTGAAAAACTCCGTGTTTTGAAGGAAGGTGGATGAGATATGGAAGACAGAAGAGGTTCTCCCTGGTTTAAATATCTTGCTATTGGGCTTGAAAATAGTCCAGCACTGTTTTGGCATTTTTGGAGTGTAACTGTTTCACTCAGCAGTGTTTTGTGGAAAGTATTATGGAGTGGTGTTCCACCCCTGTATTTCTGCAACAGCAGATGTTAGTTCTTCTGTTTGTTTCAGTGAGTTACTTTTTAACCTTTTATAGCCTTACGATCGATATGGTTGAGGTGCTTGGGGCTATATGAGTACAGAATTCTTCAGAATTCTTTGTAACTGGAAACAAGGAGAGAGCAGAGGGGAGGAAGGGCAGGAACTTATTACATGTGTGTGTGCTTCAGAACTGACTCTTTTCTTTTTTCCTTCTCTACAGTTGAACAGGCAAAATGGACTTCTCCAAGCTACCCAAAATCCGTGATGAGGACAGAGAGGCTTTTGTTGGCTATGTCTACGGAGTCTCGGGACCTGGTAGGTATTCTTTTATAAAGGAAGTCATAGATTCTGTTTCATCTAGTCTCTTGTTAATTGTGTTCACTTGGAAGCGAAGTAGAGAAGTATAGTAGAGTTCTGGATGGGGTTTTTCTGCTTTCTTTTTTTTCAGGGAGAGGCTTTTTAAGAAGGATCACTAACTTAGTCTGATAAAATGTTAAGTAGTATACTAACAAGATATTACTACTAATTAGTCTTATTCAAAGATGTAATGAGCAGAAGCAGGCTGATGAATAATAATGATAAAAACAAAAGGTAGTGAACTTTCTGGATGAGATAAAGCCACTTGGTCAGACGTATGCAGGCCCAGTGTATTAAGCTTCTCAAAAAGGGTGTGAGATGCATAGTCCATTCTCACTGAAACGCAGCTGGACCCGGTGCTCTCTGGAATACTCAGTCCCCTGTCAGTGTCAGGCTGTTCTGTGCTGCTGCACTGCGGGCTGGAGGAGCTCAGCAAGCAGCTGCCAGGGTCAGGGGAGGTGGCAGAGCGTGGTGGTAGTGCAACTGGGAGGAGGAGGAGGACTCTTCCTCCTTCCTTATCAACTTAAATAGTTTCTTCAGGCTCTGATGGTAGCAGCTTTTGAATATGTGCAGACTCTACTGGCTTTTCTGTTCCCTCCTGCATTCTCTTCAAGAGATGAAGAAAAGGATGGGAGTATGAGAACAGAAGAATAGCATTTATTTTTGTTAATGCAAAATTTTGTTATTTGATGAAGGAGAAACTCACTTGGTTTGTATCTACCTAAACAAATGCCAGTTCCTTAACTGCAGAAGTGATACTTAAAAACAATTTTAAACTGATACAGCTTTCTTTCCTGAGAAATGGAAAATGTATTTTTGTGTAAATACATGAAACCTGTGTGCAAGATTGTTATTATAATATTAAAGACTTGATCAATTTAGTCCTTAAGCATCTAAGCCTCATGCATGACCTGCTGTGAAATCTGACTCACAATGGTAGTTGTCAGGCCCAAAGCATGCTGTAAGAGTCTTCATCTGTTGAAAGTTAACTTAAATAGCTTAAGATGTACATCCCTCTTCTACAAAATAAAGTGTCAAAACAGTGCTTCAGTGCTTCCTTAAAAGCTCTGTAGGCAGCTGCCGCTCTAGATACCAGGGCATGCCTTGCCTTTAGCAGCTGCTGTGGCTCGATGTGGGCACGGAAGCAGTTTGCTGTGTTAGCATCCGGGTGCTACCGAGGTAAACAGGTAAACTGTGGTCCCCAGCCACAGTTTATGTAGCTACCAGCTACTGGGTGAGCTTTTGCTGTTTTCCTGTACGTTTTTAGTTCAGTCAGATGGGACTGTGGCCCAGCTAAACGACAGGGAGAAGTGCCTGTGTTCACTGCATCTCCAAAACCCTAAACATTTGCTCTCTGTCAAGATAGATAAGAGAAATTACGGTGTGAATTGTCTGAACTGCTACGTTCTGATAGTGTCCTCTTCCTGAGCATAAGGGAACAGGCTGAAAAGTATAGGGAAACGTTTTTCTTTTGGCTTTTAAACTAGAAATATCAGGATTTGGGGCAGCCAAGTTATCCCTTCTGTTGAAATCAAGAATGTGCTTCTAATTTGGGGGGGTACCTGGCTTATGCCGTTCTTTCTTGCTGACTTCTGATGAGGAAATGTCCTGAGCTACAGCAAAAACACTCACCTGTGTGCTTGTCTTCCGCAGTGGTGACGGCGTGCAACATGGCCGGTGCTGCTATGTACGAGCTGGTACGAGTAGGCCACAGTGAACTGGTGGGAGAGATTATCCGCCTGGAAGGCGATCTGGCAACTGTCCAGGTGTACGAAGAAACGTGTATCCTTTTTCACCAGTCCCTCTGGGCTGCCAGGCTGCGCGGTCCAGAGCACAGTGGTGGTTAGGGTGAAGAAGGTGAGCAAAGCTGCCTGGGGCCAGTGCTTGGTGCTTCCGATGCCAGCAGGAAGAAATATCTGTTCTGCACATCTTCTGTAAATTCTGATTGTTTAGAGGTAAATCTTAGATTAGATTAGCTTAATTTAGCTCGATTAGTTTAGCTGTGTACTGAGGAGAACTTTTTTGAGTTTATGTGGAAGTCAAATAATGAGTATCTTAGAATTTAAGTTGATTTTAAATTAAATATTACAGCTCCTTGTTAAGGAAGTGTTTGACAAATGTTGACCATAAATGGCAAAACTACCAAGCAGTATTTGTTGCATTTTTTCTTTCCTTTTGAAAACTATGTTTGTGTAACACTGAAATAGGAATTGTGAAGTGGACAGGATACCTTCCTCTGGGTAGATTACATTTTTGGTTCTGCAGTGTGCTCACAGAATCTTGGTCCAGCTAGGATGCAGTACACATTCTAAAATCTAGTTACCTTACATATGTGTAAACAAAAGATGTTTTCAGAGCATGTTAGAAAAGAAGTCATGAAACTTAAAGCCAGACCTTCTTTTTTTCCCTCATATTCTTTTAAATGTAAGAGTTGGCTCCGTGTGTCTGTAGAGGCTGGGAAAAGGCCTGTGCTGGCTCCCAGAGCCTTGTTCTGAGAAGCTGGGTGATAGACTGGTGACTAGCTCCTGTCTCTACCTAAAAACCTGTCGTTTAAGATGGCATCAGTTTAGATGGCGTCATCATTGCAGTATCTAGTAGCCTTCTGTCAGCACCTGGAACAAGTTTGAGTGTAGTTTACTCTTGGGTTCCTAATGAGAGGGCTCTGCGGCAGGGCTCTCTGAAGTCAACTTGCTTTTCACCTCTGAGTTCTGCATAGGGGCTTGGGGCCTTTAGAGGAGTCTGTTGTCCATCTTCGGAGCTTAGATAGTGCATAGACTGGACAACTTGATTTCAGAGAGAAGGGAATAATGCTGATCTTGGACAAACTCCCTTTAAAATTAGACCGTGCCAAAAAGACTGCGCAAGGTTCAAGCTCAAAAGAGTTATGCTCTCTAACAAATTCTGAAGCGAAAAATTATATATTTCCTAACATTGTCAGACTTTAATAATCCAACCTGTTCTCTAGGCTTGAAGATATAAGAAGTGCCTGGCGTTTTGTCGTCCTGCTGCTTGGCACGCCGGTAAACTCATCCATGTAGTTGACTTGAACGGAGGATCAGGAAGCAGAATGTTTACCCTACTTCACCTCTCTGAAAGATTGAGCAACTTTGTTGCTTTAGCAGTTTCAGCTTGAGTTCAGTATAAAGCCTACATGGTTCTCAAACGATGATGCTTAATACAGTAATAAAAATATTACCGTAAAGTTAGGAGGTTTAAGAGCACAATGTTGTGAACGTGGTGCCTTCCGTCCCGTTTCTTTCCCTTCCTCCGGATGAGCTTTTCCTCAGCAAATCTGTAGCTGGTGTCTCTGTAGGAGATCCTGTGCTCCGAACTGGCAAACCCCTGTCAGTGGAACTAGGGCCTGGCATTATGGGAGCTATTTTTGATGGTATCCAAAGGCCTCTCTCAGACATCAGCACTCTGACCAAAAGTATCTATATCCCTAGAGGTGTCAATGTGTCAGCGTTGAGCCGAGATGTCAAATGGGACTTCACGCCTTCCAAAAATCTGCGGGTAAGTTCTGACAAGCCTCTCTTCCCCTCTTTCTCCTCTACCCCCAGAGCTGGAGCCAGAGCAGAGTGCCAAGGCTGTGACTGCGGGGAGCTACGGTTAACGCTGGATTAAGTTTGTGAAAAGGGGCACTACGAGGTGGTAGCAACGTATGAGAGTGAGGACCGAACGGGATCACCAGAACTTACTCAGTATGACTTACTGTGTGCTGCTGCTGCATATGAGAAACTTGCAAAGTTTTAATGTATTTGCAGTGCCATAAAAAAGCTGGGGAATTGCACTGGGCATTAGCAGGAGCAGGTGTTACCTGAGCAAAAAGAATAACTGCAGCACACGTTTTGTGAACGGCGAAGATAGCCTGAGCGCTGGAAAACCTTGCTGCTTTCGCCCTTGGTGCCTTGTTTGTCCCAGCCCTGCAGGCTAACATACACTGTCCTGTCTCTGCTTAACACATTAAACTGAGCGGTAGGAGAGAAACAAGGAAAATTCCTTGCCTTGGTAATTGCTACTGCGTGCGGCCCGAAAGGTGCCTGAGCCCAGGTAGTGCTGCTGGCAGCGTGCTGTCAGTGCAGGGAGCCACGTACATGGGCTGCCCTGCTGGGACAGCGCGTTTGTAGAGCGAGTGGTCACGGTGCCAGACTTGATAGCTGCAGTTATTTTATACAGTTCTTTGTCCAGGTTCTTTTTTAAAGCCGGAGCTCTCACTTGTGACTAATAGACCTGTTCTGATTTTAGGTTGGCAGCCACATCACTGGTGGAGATATTTATGGTGTGGTGAATGAAAACTCTCTTATCAAACACAAAATCATGCTGCCCCCACGGAACAGGGGTACGGTTACATACATTGCTCCGCCGGGAAACTACGACGCCTCAGTAAGTGTCTCAGACAGCAGTTGCTGGTATGTTCCGTGCCTCTTTCATGAAGTTGATGTGCTCTCTCTGATCTGCATGATGCCAGACAGAGAGTGTTTCATGCAACAAGATGTCTGGGTTAATGATGATCATTGCTTCTGGATAATCATTGCTTCTGCTACGCCGCCTGCAGGCATCGCATGATTATCTTGTGCAGTTACTTTCTGTGTTTATGGCTTTCCCAGTATGCTGTGCTTGCTGACCTCTGTGGGGATCCACAGTATTTTATGTAAAATTCAGTTGTTCTCTGAAAGCATATTTTCAGTTGGAGCTTCATCTTGCACTTTTTTTCCCCAGTAGCATTGTAAATATGGGAAAGAGCCTTTTCTCAGGAGGGGATGACAGTGTGTGGAGATTCTGAGAAATCTGTGGTGGTATCAGACCTGGCTGTGCCAGGTAGTTTTGATGAGAATTTGCGTGCTGGTCCAGTGTGCAGCTGTTTGCTTACTTTGGATGTCTGGTGCTCTGCGTTAGGACGTTGTCTTAGAGCTGGAGTTCGAAGGTGTGAAGGAGAAGTTCACTATGGTCCAGGTCTGGCCTGTACGTCAAGTTCGTCCTGTTACTGAGAAGTTACCAGCCAATCATCCTTTGTTAACTGGCCAGCGGGTCCTGGATGCCCTCTTCCCGTAAGTACTGCATTTTTTAGTATGTAAGAAATCTCTTTTGGGGGGAAGTGGAGGGGGGAGGCCTCAAATTTATTTTTTTTTAAAGGGCAAACAGACCCCAAGCTTTCACTATGTATCACAGCATAATCTCAAAAAATATTTAGCTAAATTCCTCATGTTTCTGTATTTGGCAGGGTAACCTACTAGTAGAAAAAGGAAGATAAGTTTTACAAGATGGTTCTAATGCATTAATCTAGAAAAGAATGGACAAGCATAAACTTAACATAACCATGCCAAGTCTACAGAAAGGCTAGAATTTTCAAGCTTAATATCTCCGTTTGAAGGCATAAGTAAGATCTCTTTCCATAGTCTTGAGGATGTGCAGTTCCTAGTCATTTTGAGGTCACCGCTTACATAAACTGTTGCGCTTAACTGCAACTCAAAATGCTTATTTAAGCAGCTAACTTCCAAGACACTGAATTCAATCATTTTGGTCGTAAAATAGTGCTGCTTATTCTTATTATGCACAGCTAAGTACAGTTGTTCTTTTCTCAGCATTTGCATTCCGTCAGAGCTTCCAGCTGTGGAAGCTGCTGTGTTCCAAGGCTGGAAGTCTCGCTGCTGTACCAGCATAGCTCACCTACTTCAGGGGCAGTAGGAGATAAGGATGGTGTATTCCCTCAGTCTTTTGGTGTAGTGATACACCCCTGTGCTTCCCACCCAGAACACGGAACGTGACTCCTGTCACTCTGCTTTTAATTAGGGAGTTTTATTGGAAAACATCCTAAGAGGAGAGCAAGCTGGTTTTGAGTTCCTTGCAAACCAGAGTCTCTTTTCTTTACTCAGGTGTGTGCAAGGCGGTACAACAGCGATTCCTGGGGCGTTCGGTTGTGGGAAGACTGTGATCTCACAGTCTCTCTCAAAATACTCCAACAGTGATGTCATCATTTATGTCGGCTGTGGGGAACGAGGGAATGAAATGTCTGAAGTACTGAGAGACTTCCCTGAGGTTAGTATGGAAAATTCATGGGGAGTAAGCCTTCTTTGGAAGACTTGCTATTGTACTGGTATTGTAACTGAATAAATTATCATACTGGTAGAGTGACTTGAAATGATCTTCTTGCCTCCCTGCGGTAAGTTCTGGCTGTAGTCGCAGAAATCTCTTTTGGCTTGTTCAAGAATGATTTCAGTGGCCCCTCGATAAACATCTGGACTAGTGCTGGGGTGTACCTTCTGACTTGTTTAAAATAAAGCCAAAATGAATGCCAAGTTGTAATTTAGCACAGTTAATAAGCACCTTACCTTTCACTGGTAACGTCTCTAACTTTTCTAACTTAACTGTGCATAGCAAATACAGCACCTGTAATTACAGGGTGCAGCATGGTGACACAAGCAGTTACCAGGTACTAGTTTGACATGTTAGGCTTTAGAATACCTTCTGAAGGAAGCAGAAAATGCCTGGTTTAAAGTTTAAAAAAAAAAAAGGCAACAGATTTACCAATCCTTCTACCTATTGTATGTTAGTGAATTAGTTGTGGCACAGTCTTCTGAAATATGGGAAAGAATCCAGATAGTCTGAACTGTTAGGTTGAAACTCCACTGTCAGAAATAAGGGGTAAAAGGCTTGGGGGTGTTGAGTGATTACAAGGTGAGAAAGTCAAGCTGAGGTGGCCATGAAAAGGGTAAGTCTCAGGGTATTCATAAGTGGAATTCTGCACAGATGTCAGCGTGTGCATTCCGTTGTTCGGGTGCTCGTGAGGCTTCACCGGGGTTATGTAAGTGGTTGTATGTCCAGTTGTCGAAGATGAACTTGAATCGGTGTAGATGGCGGAAAAAACGCTCTCTGATCCCTAACAGACTTGTGACAGGAGGCTAAGATTATTTTGGCTCTTCCGACCTGGTAAGGCGAGAGAGGATAATGTATTCCTGATGCAGTGGATTTGTTATTAATCAATTGACGGGATCAGTAAGGATTTACCGGTTGCAGAAGATGAGATGAGGCTGAGGCATGTACCTTAAAGAGTTAAGTTTTGTGCAATTGAATGGCAAACCAGCATCGTATCCTGAAATCATGCATGTAATCTCTGCTCTTGGTAGAGCAGGAGAGTATCCTGATACAAGGTGAGTAATACTGTAAAAAAAAAAAAAAAAGCTTGCTACGGTTACCTTTGTTTTTCTTGTATTTTAGTTAACAATGGAAGTTGATGGCAAGGTAGAAAGCATCATGAAGAGAACAGCTCTGGTAGCAAATACCTCCAACATGCCTGTGGCTGCCAGAGAAGCCTCTATCTATACTGGTAAGATGTACAGGAGGCTGGAAGGGGCTGTGTGCGGAGAGCAAGCCATGGTGCTCTGGTATCCCCACTCCTGAGGTGCCAGTGCCAAGACACCCGCCGAGTTTTAGAAGTCAGCACTATTGGGCCTCGCCTGCACGAAGTCTTAATATCTTACTGGAATTTGGCTTGCTTGTATATAATTATCATTTCTGAATATTAAGTGTGCTTATACGGTGAAGTTACTGCCCTGGCTCTCAGGGAGTTTTTCTCCATGTGCCAATTAATAATTTGTGAATAGCTTTTTTGCTGACAAGTACAGCCAGTTAATGGGCAGAAGTAGTTCTCTCAAAGTTGGCAGGCTAGTTTTCTTTCCTTTGCAGCCTCTTAGAGGTGTTTTTTTTAAATTCTTTTTTTATTAAAAGTTTCAGATAATTAAGACAAAACATGACCTTTTCTCAGTGTTGTATGCTGGTAGTCTGAAAGGGAAGGAGACATTTTACGGTGAGAAGAGGCTTTGCTCATGGTTTTGGTGAGGCAGAGTAGTATCTGTGATGTTACTGTGTCTCTTCAAAGAAATACATGGGAATGTAAAATGAACTAGAGTGGTTCATAAACAAAAATGGGGAGAGTGAGAAGAAAAAAAAAAGACAGCAAGGATGTGATCTAGTGGGAAGAAGGAATAAGTTTGTGTATTTCCATCAGAATGTAAACTTGAATAATTTGGCTTTTTTGCATCTTAATGAGAATGTACAAGCATAGAATTCCTCTCTGAACTGTGTCCTGCAGCACGCTGTTGTCTGTGTTCTAGGAATCACCCTGTCTGAGTATTTCCGGGACATGGGCTACCATGTCAGCATGATGGCCGACTCTACTTCCCGATGGGCTGAGGCCCTCAGAGAAATTTCAGGGCGACTGGCCGAGATGCCGGCTGGTGAGTAGCCTTTTCTCAGTCTCATCTTGTAAATGTGTCCTCCAAGCTCTGAGCCTCTGACTCAACTTCTGTGTGTCGCCACTTGCAGACAGCGGTTATCCAGCCTACCTCGGTGCCCGTCTGGCCTCTTTCTACGAGCGAGCTGGCAGAGTGAAGTGTCTGGGAAACCCTGAACGGGAAGGCAGTGTCAGCATCGTTGGAGCGTGAGTGCTGCCGTTCTTTGCTTTGCGTCAGCTGCGTCTTCCTCTGGGGTTTTGTGTGTCAGAGTACCTGTTTTTCTGACAAAAAGGTCTTGTTGCTTTGTGCAGCTGCAGGGCTGAGAATATGCCAATGAGTAGGTAGATGTTTAGTCTCTGTTCACCCAGAACTGCCGCTAAATTGTGCGTGGGGGCAGAAAGAATGAATGTGGATAGGCAGTTCTGCGAACTGTGGAGTCGCAGTCACTGGCAGCAATCGGAGCAAATGGCTCAGGGAAGAAAGTTGTTAGAGCTGTCACTGAAAAGTGTGTCAAACCTTGCTGGGGCAGGAGGGAAGGGGCAGTGAGAGCAGCAGTGCCTGCCCTTGGGGGCATAATGAGTCGTGATTCGCTTGCTTAAATAGAGTAGAATTACCTGGAGCAGCGTATCTCGGGCTGTGCTGGGCTGTGGAAAGCATGTGGTCCCCTGGCATTCTTCTAGGCTGCACCGATTTGTATATCGCACTGTGGGCAAGGTGGATCTCCTGCCCACGCGTTGTCAGGAGAGCCTCTAGCATCTGCAAGAACATCTGGAGCGTGTTCTTTCCTCTGCTTAGTTCTGCTGGTCACAACACACGTACACAAACACATTCTTTTGAAGTTGGAAGTTTGGTGGGTTTTTTATCTCTGGGAAGACATATATTACGTTGTCAAGCCCAAATGAGGCTGAAGTGGTTATTGTATAGGTGAATATCTGAAATAATTTCGAATTCGGATATTGTTCTCTGTCAAATAATTGTTGCACTGTGTTTCGCGGTGTCCTATCAGCACACTTGGTGAATCTGTTCCAGTTGAGACAGGTTTACTAATACAAGCTGGAGTTACTACCTGGAGCAAAAATGACTGAAATCATACCTTGGTACTGTCAACCAGTCGCTGATATAACTATAAACCGGTCGCTGATATAACTATGTTTCATGGTATGCTGGACGTGACAGCTGCGTGGGTGTGCGTCAGACGCTCTCTGCAGTGGAAGCTTGTTGTTACTTAGGTGAAATCGTGTTGACTTCCCTGGTTTCTGTGATCCCTGAGCTGTGCAGCTGTATGTTTGGTACTTCAGTTTAAACTGTCAAAGCAATTCGGATAACTTTTCCTTACCTCTTCCTGCACAGTGTCTCTCCCCCAGGGGGTGACTTCTCTGATCCTGTCACATCTGCCACACTGGGCATTGTTCAGGTACGTCCCCCGGCGTCGCAGCTCTTCAGTCACTTTGTTAGACTCGCAGGGATTGTGCTTCAGTGCGTTCGTGCCAGTGGCTCATTTGACACTGGCAGCTTTGTAGGGAGCTTTGGAAGATGTTCCGACCTTGTAAAAGGTGACCTTATGAGATGGTCTCCGAACTGACATGTTTGAGATCCCTTTGGAAGAGGGAGCAAAGGGAGCAATTCCTTCCAACGCTGGCTGCCAAGGAATATCCGTGTGTTTCCTGGTTGTTGCCCACTGAGCTGCGCTTCAAATGTGTCTGCTCTGGGCTGAGATGGAAGGTGAACCACTCTGAATAGGTGCATTGAAACCACAAAACAATCCTCAGAGCAGCTGACTGGGAGAAGGATGTGTTGCAACTGATTGCAGCCCTGTTTTGGGAAAAGGACTTACACCTGCTAGCTCTCCTTCATTAAATGCCGGTATTGACATGGTTACGGCCAACTTCTCCCTCGTGAGGAGTCTCAAGCTGAATCAGTCTGAACTCAGCTTAAAAGATGCATTGTTTTTTGAGAGAAGTATTCCAAAGTCACTGCTATAGTTACTGTGAGGAAAGCTTTCTGCTTCTCCCTCAGGCTTTCCCATTTGGGATAGCCTTTGCCATGTCGCGTTTGCTCAGACTTGCCTTCTGTATTGGTTGGTTGTAATTGCCTTCAGTTGTTTTGGTTCGGGTTTGATTGGGAACACGGGTTGATCTTTCTGGCTTCCGACAGGTTTTCTGGGGCCTGGATAAGAAGCTGGCGCAGCGCAAGCACTTCCCCTCTGTCAACTGGCTGATCAGCTACAGCAAATACACGCGCGCCCTGGACGAGTACTACGACAAGCATTTTACGGAGTTTGTCCCTCTCAGGACAAAGGCCAAAGAGATCCTACAGGAGGAAGAGGACCTTGCAGAGATTGTGCAGCTTGTGGGGAAGGTGAGTAACCAGCTGTGAGGAAATAATGGTGTCTGAGCCCTCCTCCATTTCCTTACTGCTAGCTCAGGCTTCTGACCGTGTCTGAGACCGGACTCGATGGATACTGCGTGGTGCAAAAAAGGCAAATGGTCACTGGGAGATGTCAGACCCTCCTGCCTCTAACTCTGCTTTATTCCAGCTTTCTCATGTCGTTTGACTTCAAATGACAAACACTTTTTCAGATTTGATAAACCTTGGCTGCTGTTCTCATGTGAATTAGATTGCAGGGCACATGATGGTGGAGTTAAACTTCACTCGCTTCAGTGTCCTAGTCCTGCTGGAACGCCCTTTGCTGCCGAGTGCTCCGTTGGAATTCGTCTTTGTGAGAGAAAAGGTGCAAACTGGTCTTTACTGGTGAAGTCATCTGAAGGGTTACAGTTTATTAGCAACCACGTTGCCAGCTGCAGAACAGAGGTGTTGGTATTTACAAGCCGTCCTGTAGAAACAGAAGTGATGTCTGCTTTTTCTAAAAACTGGGATTACCTAGTTTCTCTGTGGGAACCTGTGACGTGACACATGGCTCCATTTTACAGGCGTTCTTTCATTTCCTTCCTTCACTTCACTATTTTGGAGAAAAAGCCAAACTTGGACAGGAGAATTTTCCGTGAGAGCTCGCGAAAGGGACCCCGTGAAAACTCTGAGCTTAGCACTGTGAATATGATAACTGACAGGTGCCTAGCACGTGCTTGAGAGCAATTTAATCCCCTGATGTTTGGATGAGCTGTGCTGATGTACAAGGTGGTGGCAGTGCGTGGGAGCACGTATGAACCACAGTTATTGGGAGGAGGTTTGCTCCTGGTGGGCTCCCTGTTCACTGGTGTTTTAGCCCAACCAAGATGAGGCCGTTCACCAGATCTTGCGTAGGAGAGCGCTCTCCTCTAGATGTGTCTTCAGAGGAAAGGAGATGTGATCTTTGGGCCTTCTGCAGTTTTCTGCTTACAAAACCATGTTCTAAAAGCCTCGTTTACAAAGCGAGTAGAATCAGTTCCTTGGTGGGGAAAGGATATTGATCAGCCAGTGCTTGTAACTAGGCATTATTCCCGTGATAAAAGTACCGGAACCGGTGATCCTGTTCTCAAAGATGTTATCTTTAACACTTCTTTTAGTCCCGGCTTGGCTAACAACTGCAACAAACCTTCAGAAAGGGGGAATTGTGGAAAAAGAACCATCTTTTCTTTTTAGCTCTGAATTCTGTTAGTCTCCTCATGAAAGAAAGTCCAAACTTCCTGTCCAGAAAGTAAGCTGGGGTACTTAAAACTTGATCTGCCCCTTAGCAAAAGGACAGTGAAGGCAGAGAAGAGTGACCTGGGTGCCAACAGCAGCGGTGCGCAGCCGGGCTGTGGCCATCCTGCAGAACATGACGGGCATCGTCACCATCTTCTTCCCTTTTCTTGAACGCCGGACAGGGAAAGCCCGCTGGCAGTTGTGGAGGCTGGTATCGAATCCTTAAGCTTACTGACTGAGCTGGCATGCCGAGATCTAGTTTTTCTTCCATGGACATAAGGGCTGAGGAAGGTAAAAATGAATTTACCTCTTTATGTAGGAAGGTGATGTTTCAACGAGCCTTGTAGCAAAGCCAGGTGTGTTCCCTGTGCCCGGTCGCTTTTCTGTTATTTTAAAGGATAACTTTGTTTCCATTTTTTATCATCAAGTAGACTTGGCATAGACTTGTTGACTGTTTGGCCCATCTTAATTTGGCAATTAATTTAATTGGCTGTTCTGTGGCAGGGAGTGAGAAATACCCAAAAGCCAAAGTTCTGCTGGAAGCCATCTTAAGAGGGGGGGAAGAAAACAGGTACTGAAAGATAATGGTTCTTGGCCAGGATGTACCATATTCCTGGTGGATTTGAGTACTCAACTAACAGTGTACCTTATTTTTCTAGGCTTCCTTGGCAGAAACAGATAAAATTACCTTGGAGGTTGCCAAGCTGATAAAGGACGACTTCTTGCAGCAGAACGGTTATACACCCTACGACAGGTGAGATCTCACTGGCCGCTCTGCCCTCATAGTCCTGTCTCGTCCGTGTTTAGACAGCTGTTCTACTGGGAAGCCGACCAGTGCAGAAATCAATTTTACTCACCGTAAACAAATGAATAACTGTGCTTAGGTGGGCCATCAAACAGGGTATTCACATTGTCTTACCCAAGGCTTTTACAGACCTTTTCTGAATGCAGTTATGCCCTCTGAGTTTCTCAGGCCCTCATCCATTGTTCTTTTAGCCAGTATTTCTGCAGCAGCATGTCCTCCTGTCCTCCTGAGGAGGAGGAGGAAAGGACCAGTTTATTTTCACAGTCAGCACTCAAAGTCACCCTGTTTATTCTAGGAACGCATGGGGGACTGCAAGACCATGCTTTCAGTTACTCTTGCATAATTCTTGAGTAAGTTTGATCCATTAAAAAAGCTTACTGGATCTTTTCCCTAGTGCAATGCTTATGATCCCTGTCTGTTTTGCTGCTTTCTGTGCTATCCTTGTGTTTTAACAGCCCTTTGTACTTCGTCTCGCTCCCCAGCCCAGGTAGATCAGGAGGTCTTGAAATAATTCATCACTAAAACCTTAGACGTATGTCATTGTGTAGTGGTGTGTGCCTTGGGTTAGGTTACCAGGGCAGGTGTGCTCGTATGCCGTGGGGGAGCACAGGAAGGAGCATGATGGAGTGTATAAATAATAATGAGGTACCTTCTGTGGAAGTCATCTATCCAGGAAAAAAATGGATCTTTTGTGTGTGGAGTACTCTTGTCAGAAACACTCCCTTTCTTGCGAGCAACGAAACTTGCAGAGCTGTCAGGTCATCGCAGTCTGCTTGGAGGAACCCCGCTCCCGTGGTGGACAAAACAGGAAGGAGGAATTCTGTTGGCTGCTCTAGTGTTTTCCCTTTCTCGTTAGTATTGGCACAGATTGAAATGTGAGACTTATACAGCGATGGTTCTGCTTGTCTCCTGGTTTGCCCAGTGTTTGGGTGCTGCTTCAGACATCTCACTTTAGGATGATTGTCTGAGGCCATGATTTGCCTCTTTAAAAATGTGGGACCTCTTAGAGGCAGTCTCTCCCCTTCGACAGCTGTATCAAAACCACCTGGTGTAAAGCAGGCCAGGGCTTGCTCTTTTGGGTGAGGATTCAGAGTTGCTGTGAAGGCAGGAGCAAAGGTTTGTCCTGTCAACTGTTCCAAGACACCTGACAGATCCTCTTCTGTTCCATCAGGTTCTGCCCGTTCTACAAAACGGTGGGAATGCTTTCCAATATGATTGCGTTCTATGACATGGCACGCCGTGCTGTAGAAACCACAGCCCAGAGTGACAACAAGATCACGTGGTCCATCATCCGAGAAAACATGAGCGAAATCCTCTACAGGCTTACCTCCATGAAATTCAAGGTATGTTTGGAAGGAACCGGGTTGTGCCGCTTTGGTGAGCGGCCCGTGGCTCTGGAAGGCTGTTACCAGAGGTGGTGATCAGCTGCCCTCGATAAAGGTCCGTGAACAGAGACTTTCTGCAGCCGTTTTGAATGCACTTAAGAACTGGTTTTGGTTGGTGAGCACAGGAACCTGGTTGGGGGGTGCTGGCTGCAGCGCCGCCGTCAGCGGTCTGTTCCGTTACAAACACGGTGATAGCACAAGCACCTTTCCTGTTTGTTTTGCGGCTTCGTGGTAGAATTCAGTAAAAAATTAGAACATGTTCTAAGGAGACTATTAGCAGATGAAAGCAGCCCGGAGTTTAAATCCAGGAATGTGCTAAAAAATGAATGGTAGAAACATTGCTCAAGCTGTGTTAAGTAGGAGTTGAGGACAGACGTGCTGGACTGCTGCAGTAACACGTCGTAGCCCTGTGCTTGGCTTCGGGGCTTAGGGCAGGTAACGAGGAGAGGGAGGGAGGAGTAACTTCAGCGTGGGCTGGGAGAGAACAAGTGGCTCAGAGCATCTGCTCTGGGTGACTTCAGTAGCCATCTCTTCAGAGTACGGCTTTCCTGAAGCTCATCCGGAGCGTGCTGGTGTCGCAGTTACTGGTGGGACGGTAACCTGTGGCGCTGGCTGGTGTTAAAGCAGCTAAGGAGTTCTCTGTGAGGTATGGTGCTTATTCTGTTAGGACTCTTGGAAGCCAATATTGCAAATCTTTCAAGAACAAGTATTGTAAGATAAAATTACGTTTAAAATTAAGCGTTCCGGTGTGCCGAGGTATTCTGTTCCTGGAGAGCACTGGCTTCTTTCTGCAGCGGGCAGGTCCCCGCTGTATATTCTCAAAGCATGAAGAGCATAACAAGCTACACTTGGAGACATGAGCTTCTTTGAGAGCTGGTTGTCTAGAAATAGGGGAAGTAATACGCTTTTTACAAACCCCAGCCACCAGAAGACATCTGGCATGCAGCCGAGCGGGACAGCACGGCTGGAAAAGGGAATTCAGAGGGTGAGCACGTGTGGAGCTGTCCCTCTAATGCAGTGATTGTTACGAAAGGACAATCGTAGTTCCTGGCTGACAGTCTACAAGGTGTCAGAATTTAAATGTCCTCCATCCCATGGTCCGTGCACTTTGGAGAGACAGTGAGGGAGCAGAGCATCCAAACAGGAGTCCTGTGTCCCCGAGCGCTGCACTGACCTAGAGGAACGTGTCCCGCCGAGAGGGCGATGGTGGGGACACTGAACGGATCGCGCAGTGCGGCAGTCAGTGCCCCTCGCAGCCGCAGCGCAGAGCCGATGGTTACGGTTTGCCCTTGTCTTTCATGAGAAGTATTGTGAGAAAACGAAGCTGTACGAAGATGTTCTTGAGCTTTTTATGATTTCACAGGATTTTCTTTAAGCAGAGCAACCTCTGAGTGATGGCATAGGGGATGTGCCCCAAAAAGTACGGCAGAGCATTTCTGAGTCACAAGGGTTTTGCCCCGTGTCCGCTCTTCCTGCTCACTGAACGTGGAAGGAGGAGGAGATGTAAAGCTGGTGGCTGTTGGCGAGGCAGACAGGCGTGGGAGACGGAGCTGTAACGCCCGCTGTGCAGTTCACCCGTTAGTCCTGAGGTGGAGAAGTGGCCGCGCTGGCAGAGCAGGGCTGCGTTACGGACCTGAGGCTCTTCCCGACGGATCTGCTCATTTGTGTGTTGTCTTTCAGGACCCTGTCAAAGATGGTGAAACGAAAATCAAGGCAGACTACGCTCAGCTGTTTGAGGATATGCAGAATGCGTTCCGCAGTCTGGAAGACTAGACTCGACCTCTGTGACCACTCCAGTTTGTCCTCGCAGTTCCTCATCTCGGCTCCTCTGCTTCCCTACCTTACAAGAATGATGCGACAGTACTTGAGTTGATAAATAGCCCCATATTTTCCCTCTTCCTACTCGGAGAGTGTCCTTCAAAACATTCCTCTTAGTTTGTGTTTGGCATCGCTTGGTGTGTCTGCAAAGGCGAGTGACGTGTGAGTGGGCCCAGCTGAGTGAGGAAATGCTGTTGTGCACTTCCAGGGTGGGAAAAATTCCACCTCGCCTCCATCTCCCGGCTCTCGTGGTAACTGGTCCTTCCCCCGGGATGTAACCAGCTGAGCTGTGCCGGCAGGGGAGGTGCAGATGGTGCCGTCACGCGGTACGTTCTGGGCCGGCAGCGGTAAGGGCGTTTCCATCTGGCACTTTGCTAAGTGACCATCGTGATGTAGAACTCCCTATTCTCGGAGTTTTTGACCATATTCTGATGGCACGTTGATAAAACCAGAAATCCTTCACGACTCTGTCCCTTCTGCAGCCCTCAGCTGAGTCTGTTGGTGTTGAAACGTGGCAGTCCTGGGTCTCTCCAAGAAGGGACTGACTAGCAGATGAGCAGGTCCAAGCAGCCAGGATACTTTTGCACACTGGAGAAATGGAATTCTATTTTCCTACTTAATTCAGACGGCACCGTTGAACTCCGCATCAGCTAAAATCAAAGCCATAGGTGCTCAGCTTCCAGCAGAATGGTACCTTCCTGCCTCCCACTCCCCCCCCAAATTGCACAGCACTCATTCCTTTAGTTTGCAGGACGTGTGACTGCTGCCCGGACTGCAGGACGTGCGTGGCGAGCGATGCCGTGCGCGTGGACCAGGAACACAGCCCTTCCCCAGTGGTGCTCTGCCAGGGCCGTTCCCTCCCAGCGGAGCGCCCGGTCACGGAAGGGAGAGGAGAGCGTGTGCCTCACCTTCCTCCTCCCCCTGTGCTCACCTGGCCCCTTCGGCGCTGGCACAGAAGGTGCCCGGTTCTCGTGGAGGAGGAATGTCTGATGCTGCACGTCTGGGGGCGGGGGATGAACAGGGAAAGGCTGACAGGTACGGAATGTGTTTGCTCCTGCCTTGTTGATGGCAGTGCAAGGGCCACCAGTGGCTGTGGTGTTGGGCTGCGGAAGCACTCTGCCAGGTAGCCACAGCTGCTGGCTGGGGCGTGTTTATCGGCAAAGCCAGGAGACGAGGAAGGAGCACAGAGCAGCTGGTGAACAGCAGCGACGCAAAGGGATCTCGTGCTGCCGACCAAACGCCGCCACTTCCATTCCAGTCCCAGCTCACCGTTTGTCAGGGAGAGCCCGGCTCAAACTTAAAGGGATTAACTGGTTTTGGGTCTCCCAAAAGCAGCCGCTTCTCCAGCTGCTGTTCGGGTAGGGAATGGTGAAGTTTACAGCTCACTAAACTGGTCTGTGCCGCGTGTTTTCCCCATGAGCATGTGTGAATGAGCAGTCGCCCCCACGCCCTCGCCGGGTCCCTCATCGTCCGCCCCGTCACCACTGTACGATGTAGCATTTCATGCCAGAAGCCAGATGTTCTTATCTCTTTACGTAGATGATGTGTTAAACTTTACAGAAGATGTCTAAGATAATGCAGTTGTAATATTTATTGTGCTGTACCTGGCCCTGAAGCGTGACCAGTTCAGTTTCATATATATTTTTGTCTTTTCTGTTTTGTGTCTGTTTTCAGTGTTGAGATTCTGATGTTCACTGCGTCCTGCAAGTCTTCCCTCCACAGCTGTGGGAGGAATTAAACCACCTACTTTATCTTGTATATTTCATAATGTATGTTGCTGGAAATTGTGTAAAAAAAAAAAAAAAAAAAAAAAAAAAAAAAAGAAGTAAAAAAAATTGTTGAAGTCAATGAAAATAAAATGGATTTAAAGTAGGTCTTACCTGTCCTATTTGTCAAACCAAACCTGTGCCATCGTGGTGTACACAGCGTACTGTGCTTTTTTAAAATCTCACCACTTCTTAGGGATCTCTTTGAACTTGTAAGCAGCAATGGGGCAAGAACGTTTTTCCTCAGTTCTCCCCTTGCAGTACAGCCCGTGTCATATCCTCAGATGTTACATCAAAGGAGGAGCTACAGTGTAGTAAATATTCTTGGGGTAGAGCACTTTTAGAACTACTTTTATTGTAACGCAAGTACAAGTGTGGACTTGCCCTTCAGCCATTGTAAGTGTACCATTTTATGGCACTTCACTAAGCCTTACAATCTTTCCCCGGGACATACCTCCTGTCATGGAGTGCACCTCCAAAAATCTCAGCTGTGTGTTTCGGACAAACCGATCGGAACTCCTGACTTGGAAGAGCAGCGGCACTGCTGGCCCCAGCCTGGCAGGGACCCGTTAGCAGTCAGTCCTTCTCCAGAAGGAGCTGAGGCCTTCTGCAAATAGCAACAGAGTGAGACTACACTAACACCGTCACATTCAGGCGGTTTTGTACATGTTTGACCACTCTCAGACCTCTCCGAAGGCTGTTTCACTATTTTATATCTACTGGAGATACAGCAAGCTCAAATGGAGCAGATATTCACGTAATTCCACCATGTTACAAAGGGATGGAAGTCACAAGCTCGCTCCTGGCAACCACAGGCTCGCCAGCAGTCCTCTGTGGAAGCCAAGGAATGCATCGAGGGAAGGGACAAGTTCAGGTTTTGGCAGCTCGGAAGGTACCAACTGGCAGCGTCCTCACTTCATCCACTCGGCTTTTGTGGATCTGGAAGGCAGGTGTCACCCAGCGGCCGCAGGAACACTGCTCGCCCCACCAGCTGAAGGAGCCCAGCTTCGACGTGCACTTGGGACACAGAAGCTGCAAGAAAAACACACAGAATCATGGAATGGTTTGGGTTGGAAAGGACCTCAAAGATCATCCAGTTCCAACTCCCCAGCCATGGGCAGGGACACCCTCCACTACACCAGGTTGCCCAAAGCCTCATCCAACCTGGCCTGGAACACTGCCAGGGATGGGGCAGCCACAGCTTCTCTGGGCAACCTGTGCCAGTGCCTCAACAGCCTCATTGTAAAAAACTCCTTCCTTAGATCTAATCAAAGTCTCCCCTCTTCCAGTTTAAAGCCATTGCCCCGTGTCCTGTCACTACATGCCCTTGTCCAAAGCCCCTCTCCAGGTTTCCTGTAGCCCCTTTAGGCACTGGAAGGTGCTGGAAGGTCACCCCGGAGCCTTCTCTTCTCCAGGCTGAACAGCCCCAACTCTCTCAGCCTGTCTCCATAGCAGAGGTGCTCCAGCCCTCGGATCATCTTCGTGGCCTCCTCTGGACTCGTTCCAGTAGCTCTACGTCCTTCTTGTGTTGGGGACCCCAGAGCTGAACGCAGTGACCTGCTCTACGGAGCACACGGATGTAGGTCTATTTAAAATGAACTTCCACGGTACACTAAATTGTGGCAACCTGCGCCAGGCCAGCTCCTTCCCTTGTAACACTTCAGAGAAGGTAAATGGGCTGAAAAACAGGCAGAAAAGCTAAACTGGCACGACTGGGGTTTGCCCTGGGGCGCAGCGGGCAGCTGTGCCCGCAGAAGGGAGTGGGCCAAGACGCTCTCATGCTAAAAACAAACAGCAGATAATGCCTGTCCAACACCCAGGCTAGTGTCCTCAGTCCAACAAGATCACCAGCTCGTTTCCTCATAAAAGGATATTCAGCATTTTAAGAATCTGTCCATAAGCTGCAAAATTCACACAAGGAAGGCCGGGAGACTTTCGCATCGGGGAACAGAAACAAGAAAAAAAAAACCTTTGCAAGAAAAAATCATGCAGAAAATGAAGCGCGCGCTGCCCGTCACCTGTCCCTCCATCACGCCGAGCAGCGCGGGCTCCATCCACTGCACCGGCTCCGTGAAGTAGGAGGTGCACTGCTCGCCGCCACGCCGCTGAGCGGGGTCCGGTATCCTCTTGTGGGCAAAGGCTGCCGCTCCGCTCCCTTCCGCGTGGGACAGAACGCTGGACCTACGGAACAGGGCGCGCCTGCCCTCCGCGACGGGGAAAAGAGAAGCAAGAGAGTCGGTTTGACTCGGGAAAC
Source organism: Tauraco erythrolophus (assembly GCF_009769465.1). Lineage (NCBI taxonomy): Eukaryota > Metazoa > Chordata > Aves > Musophagiformes > Musophagidae > Tauraco > Tauraco erythrolophus. Next base: position 258,163 of record NC_141465.1, read on the forward strand.
CTGCCCCCAGTTAAAAACAGGGGGTGGGCCTCCTGGCGGTAAGCAAACCAACAGGATCACAAATCCTATGGGGGTTTAATTTAGTTCAGGCCAGCAGGCACCAGCTCCCTTCAGGGTTGCTTCTTAACAGATCCAGTGATTTGTGTAGTTTTGGGCTCTGCCTCCTCTATAGATCCATTTTTAAACAATTCCTGCCTACTAAAACTTTAAATCTACACTCACGTACTTGAAGAAACCTGCACCTAGGAAACAGTAGGGTTATTCACTTTCACTTTAAGCAATCCATAAAAGGTAGTTAAAATGCAGGAAACCTCCAAATCTACAAGAAGTTTCTTCTGGAGAGACTGCTTGTCAAAAACAAACTAGAAGTTATGGTTTCAGAGCGAGCAACTCCACAGCGCCAAGCGGAATCGTGCCTGCAGGTCAGGCTGCACGAGTCCTGCACAACTTCAACGAACAAAAAGTTTTGTATTTCTTAAGATAGTTTTATCTGTCTAATTTGTTGTGACATATCAGTATGGAAACTCAGGCAAGAGCTCATCCCTCCTGACAATGGTGATGTGCCCATGGATTTACATGGGCTATTTCTCCTTTGAGTCGATTTCAAAATTACATTTTTTGGAGAAATATAAAAGGTTCAGTACCTGCATTTCCTGCACCTGTAGAGAACCTCTGTGTTTGGAGTTTGACTTGTATCGGTTGGATCAACAGCAAAGACTTCTCGGGGCAAATCTTGAAGTTCTGCAGAGAGGTCAGAACGAAGCTGTGAATCAGATCAACGCAGCCACGCCGCATTTCCATGGGGCAAGAATGCGTTCATGCGTCGCGGCATGCAGGAGCCGCCTTCTTCGCGTTCGTTTGTCCACTCACCATTAGACAAGCTGAAAATGAAAGAGCCTCATCCCTCCACACCTAAGACTGGGATTCACTTAACGCAAGGAGCTAGGATCTACACTTTAGCAATGGTAAAATAGTTGCATTTTACTTTTGGTTTAAACAAGAACATGAAGCAAAGGCAGAGGAGGAGTCAGTTCTGCCAACCTTGGAGGGCACATACAGGTCAGCTTATGAACGGGAACTGCTAAGGAGAAGGACGCAGACGGAGAGCGCGCCGTCACGCTGAATTCGCCACACAGATCTTGCAAAACAGCTACGGACTACGCTATAAAATGTCACACATGCACACGTACCTACGACAGCCAACCTGCTGCAAATTAATGTATGACAGTTTACTTCATCCCTTGATTTCAACTTTATCTCAGTTTTGCATTCGTTATTTTTATATTTTTTAATTCCGCTGACTTCTCTTTAGAGGATGTTCAGTTTGCTTAGCCGGGTACACAAACCCCAAACACTGACCCCTCCCATTTCCCAATTTTGCTAAGGAGAAGCTCCTTATGGATCCGATTTCTCGGGCCCGTCTCACAGCCGCTGTTCCTACGGAGGGCCTCCGGCTCTCCCGGGCGGAGGTTGGCCCCGCCGGCTCCCGGCTCGGCTGCTCCGGGGCACCGCTCCGTGCGCTCCCCCCGCCCGCGCTCCCCGCAGGGCGGACCGGCCCCGCCGCCCGCCCCGCGCCCCCGCCGCTCACCGGGGCGCCGCTCCGCCAGCACCTGCAGCCGGTACCGCTTGTAGATGGCGCTGGCGCGGTCCACGGCGCAGCCCATCGCCTCGTAGAGCTCCAGCTGCGCCTGGAAACCCGCGTTCACCCTGCGCGGGCGAGAGGGAGCGCTGAGCGGGCGGCGGGCGCGGACGGGGACGGGGGACGGGGACGGGGACTCACTCGGCGCCGGGTCTGGCGGCCCTGACGGCGGCGTACGCCTCCTCCCAGCCCAGCCGCTCCGTCTTCATGAGGTACGCGGTCGCCACGGCCACGCTGCGGCTCAGCCCCGCCGCGCTGCAAGGCAGGGCCGGGCCGTGAGCAGCGCCGCCGGGACGGGCCGCCCGCCACCGGCCCGCCCCGCTCCGCCCCGGCCCGGCCCGGCCCTCACCAGCGGACGAGCGCGGCCCCGCCGCCCGCCCGCGCCGCGCCGATGAAGGCGGCGCACTCGTCCAGGCGGCTCAGCAGGTCGGCGCCGGGCTCGTCCCGCGCCCGGACGTGCATGGTCCGCACGCCCGGCACGGCCGCGGGCTCCTCCGCGTCCACCGTCAGCACCGCCACCACCCCCGCCGCCGCCAGCGACTCCGGCGACGAGCACGAGTCCGCGCCGCCCACGTAGAGCCCCGGCAGCACCGGCACCATCCCGCCACCGGCGGCCACCGACATGGCGGCGGCTGCGCGCGGCGCCGCCCACAAGATGGCGGGGCCACCGCCCCCGGCACGGCGCCGCGCCCCTCCCGGGGCTGTGCGGCGGGCCCCGCCGCGCGGTGGCACTCGGGGCCCGGCCCGGGCCCTCCGGCAGGGCAGCCGGGCGCCGCCGGGGCAGCGCGGCGGGGCCGGGGCCGCTCGCGGCTCGTCACCCCGGGGCCGCCCCGCCGGGGCCGCAGCGGCGGCGGCTCGGGGGGCCTGAAGAGGCGGCCGGGGGAACGAAAACCAGCTCGAACCGCGCACCGAGCCGTGACTGCCAGCGCGGGTGCCAGTCGCAGCGAACCGCCACGGGGGAACGCGGGATCGTCCCTCCCTGCAGCGCGTCCGCAGGCGGATGCCCGTTACTGGGGGGGCGGGGGTTTCCCGGCAGGACTGTGTCACCCGGCGGTTCCGTGAGCACCGAGAGCTGGTTCATCACCTCCGTTAGCCCTCGGAGCCGCGTTTGCGGGGCGAGCAGTGCCCTCTGCAGTGCCCTCTGCAGTGCCCTCTGCAGCGAAGCGCGGGGGCAGAGCGAGCGGCAGGGCTCGCCGGTGCGGACTCCCGAGGGCTGGTCCGGTCCGGTCGTGGTGCGACCGCTGCGATCCTCCGCACCGCTTCCTAGAGCCGCGGGTGCCGAGGGAATGTGAAAAAGGTGTGATTTCGGAGAGAAAATCCGAAAAAGTACAAAAAAAAGTAGAGGGAAAAGTACAAAATCCGTGGGCTCGGCACGACTGGGGCTCCCTGAACCACCCCGCTGTTTTCGGTACCCCCGTCGCCGGGTTTGCCACCTGCAGCCTGATGCGCTGCCTCCTGAGTTTGCTCCTGGCTCCCAAATTAGAGTAAATGCTTTTTTCAGTCTGATTTGCAAACCCTTGTTCTCCTCCCACCTCCGCCTCCCCCCGTCAGCCTTTGTCTTCTCCTGCACCACCGAAATTTTCGACAGTTTGTTCTCCCCCCAGGTTCCAGGAAACCGTGTGACTCACGAAGCAGCCGAGGCGAGCTCAGGTGCAAGGAAAAATCAAACCAGATGATGGGCCGCTGCCCACTTGCTCCAGCGAGTGCGTTCCGTCTCAGCGCGTGTCTGCTCTGCTGCTTCCTAAGGGAAAAGGAGATGCCGGGTTTCCCTGGGCTGCCCGCTCCGGAGCCTCACGGCACAACCAGACTGGCAAAATCGGGTCTCCTGCTGCGGAAGCAAAAGCGCCAGGGGCCTGGGCAGAGGCATGACTGTCTCTCCCCCACTGGGAGAATTTGGCTTGTGCACTTTGTCACACGTTCAAGCGGCTCCGTTCCTTTTTTGAGCAGTTTTAGGCATATCCATCGGGGGATTGTGCGAAGAAGAGTCGGCAGCCCACAGCCCCAGTTGCCAGAGGTGGCACGCAGCAGAGCAGTGGAAGGGCTGATGGGTGGGGACATCTTCAAAAAGACGTTCCTGAGAGACGGCAGCGCTGGATTTGTGTGTCCTCCTCGCGTCTAAGCGCAGCAGGAGCTTGGAGCTCCCCCTCTGCACAGGTCCTGCTGGCGAAGGGGCCCTGGTGTCATTTCTTGTCTCTCCGAGAAGGAGTGTCTCGGCTTTTGCCGAGCTCAGAACTTGGTGGGAGCTGGGAAGCCGTACACGAAGGCATCACATCCCTTGGAGCAGGAACTTCCCAGCTGTTGTTGTGCTTCTAGCGGCCAGTTCAACCTCAAATTTTTGAAAGACTGCTGTTCCCTGCGTTGGTACATTCTCCATGTCCATACTGGACTTGATGTGCCTGCTTTTATCCATGCACTGGGAGGAAGGATTGCTGCATTTCCCCACAGGAAACCTCAAAGGCTTGTGAAGGCAGCTCGCAACAGAAAAAGCTCGCAACAGAAAAACAGCTCACTCTTGGTAGCCTGCAGGAGGATTTCACCATAGCCCCATGCGGGTGGGACGTTCCTGCCTGGCTCCATGCTCTCGGCATCTGCTGACATGCAGTTACACCACATGTCAGACAAAAAAAGAAGAGTTTCCCAGCTGCAGATTTGATGCTCAATTACGGAATGGAGCATGACAGCCACTACTGCTGTGTACTAATAACTCTGGTTCACTTCATGGCTTGAACAGCTGCAGCAACCAAGAGTTATGATGACACATTACGTTCAGCAATGCGTCATGTAAGGAAACCAATCTGACAGTGCCAGGTCACTGAGCTGACTTACAATTTTTTAAGTTGATTTCTTCTGCCAAATTTGCTTCCCTGTTTACTGGATTAAAATGAACAAGTCACACTGTGCATAAAACTCTGTACTTGCCTCTGTTTTGGCAGCTCTTTTTTGCTCCCAGTCACACTGCCATCCCAGGAGTCATTTGGTCCTTATTCCTTCCTCATCCTCTCTTTGAAAACCCTTTGAAACAGGTCCTGCGGTGAAATGGCATTTCAAAATCCCATCCCACGACCCCTTCCTGTGGGATCAATGAAAAGCAATCAAAAAGAGCAAGTGCATTGTCAGGAGGCTGAAATTCGCTACAGGGAGCGCTGCACTTCCACTGAAAATTACTCAAGGTCTGCAAATCAGAGGAGGCAGAAAGACCTGGGGTATCCTTTAAGACAGAGCTGAGATACCTCTTTGATTTTACAAACATTTTTGTGAAACCAGATCTTGTAAACAAATAAAGTGTTTTGTTAACACTTTAACACCCGTAACAGCAGTGTGTGCTGCGGTTTGTCTTTGCCTTTATTGAGATCTAATAAATATTACAAATAGGAAGTGTTTTTCAACATGTCATTTAATTGCTGTTTGCCCATGGGGCAACAGAAAATACACTGCTCAAAACAATCAGTTAATGTCATAGGACAATAATATTTGAGGCAGAAATACTGCTGAAGAAATATTCTTAAGAGGTGAGACCACTGGCTCTTTTAACCTCCGAGTGAGACATTTCCATACTGGTGGTTATGCCTCCGTCATTTCTGCTACTGCTTCTTTTTGAGCTCCCTGTTTCTCTTTCGTGTTTTAGAAACACAAGAAAAAAAACGTTGAGAGAGATCTGGATCCTCACGTCCAACTCTGTACCACCACAGGCAATCATATTACGTATTTTCCTTTCTAGCTCCATCCTGAAACCAGTTAGTTTTATCCCCTTCCTTCCCTCCTGCCATGCTCTGAATTGATTATTATCTCATCAGACAAAAAGACGGTAACTTGCCTTGAATCTGATGCTTGTGTTGATGTTATCCTTTAATTTAAATAGCTCCTTTTTTTCGTGTTATTTATCCCAATGGCGAGCTACTGGGGAAAAAACAATAAAAAATAATTAGATAAATAAACAAACAAACAAATAGAAAGCGAACCCACCCCCATGCTCCTGCTCGGCTTTGGCTGTGTCGGTGAAACAAGGCCGGTCCGTTTGTGTTTGCTCGGCCAAGAGGAGCTTTTCGGTTTCCCCTTACGCAGTCACACGTCTGCAGGTGTTAGTTCATCTTCCTCGGCTGCGTATGACCCAACAGCGTAACACGTGTTGGGTTTTTCCCAATTTGTCCATTCTTTCTGAGCTCTACGAGGAGTCTGTCAACTGGCCTGTCCTAGGATACGTTTGGCTTTTTTTCCTCATCTACTGAGTCCTGATTATCCTACAAAAGGCAAACACACCAGGTCCTTTCTCTCCTCTTTTGCTGAAATGGTGAGGGTTTACAGCAGAAATTGTAGCTTTTGATCTTTTTGGTCTTGCCTAGCCAGTTTTAATTATTCTGTATCTCCCAAGTGATTCATTGCTTCCCGCCCAACAGTTCCATCCTGCCCCGTGTCTCCAGTGCCTCCCACAGCCCAGGAGCCAGGCTTTTCAGTACCACCCCGCTTCAGCACTTTGCTGTGTCCTTGCAAGGGTGTCCTTGCAGTTTTTTGATTAACTCCTAGTCTGGCTGTTCCCCATGTGGCACCACAGTAAACCCTTTAACAAAGCCTGGAAATTTTGGCTCTCTGCTGACAGTTCTGCCCGTGACAAGGCACCTTTGGGAAAGCCACATTGTGCTTCAGCCTGCTTTTCCCCGTAGCCCACTGTCTTCCGTTATTCCCGTCCCATCTTTAGCCCATTGCTTTCCCTTCCATGTGCAGTCGGACATACAATCACAGAGTGGTTGGGGTTGGAAGGGACCTCCAAGATCATCCAGTTCCAACCCCCCTGCCATGGGCAGGGACACCCTCCACTACACCGGGTTGCCCAAAGCCCCATCCAACCTGGCCTGGAACACTTCCAGGGATGGGGCAGCCACAGCTTCTCTGGGCAACCTGTGCCAGTGCCTCAGCACCCTCAGAGGGAAGAATTTCTGCCTTATCTCTAATCCAAATCTCCCCTCTTGCAGATTAAACATATACGGGGCGGGCTGCGAGGCGCCCGTGGGAGCGCGGGTGAGGGCCCGGCGGCTCCAGCGCCCGGCGGCCCGGGGGGCCGCCCTCGTCCCTCTCCCCATCCCGGTCCCCGCCGGGTTCCCGGGCCGAACGCCCGGCGGCGCAAGCGGCGGCCAAACCGCCCCCGCGGCGGGGAGGGCAAGGGGAAGCCCCGCCGCGGCGGCCGTTACTGGGGCGGCCGTTACTGGTGGCCGCCCGGCGGGGCGGGCCGGGGCGGGGCGGGCCGGGCCGGCGGCGCGGCCATAAAGGGCCGGCGCGGGGGGCGAGCGGGGCGCGTGCGTGAGGCGGGCGCGGTCGCTGGGGGTGCGCGGCGCGGCTGAGCTGACCGGTGAGCGGCGGGGCGGAGGGCACGGGAGGGCGGGCGGGCTCCGCAGCGGCGGCACCGCTTCCCTCGGGGCTCCCCCGGAGGCCGCACGCTGGGTGAGTTACGCGCGCGGCGCGGCGGCCGGCGCCTGCAGCCCCCTGAGGCGCTGACTGGAGCGGCCCCGCGGGAAGCGCGCCGAGCTGTGAGGCCGGGGAGCTGCCGGCGTTCGGGGGGGGCCGCGGCACTGCCCTGTCACGGGTGCCGCTGGCCGCAGGTGCGGTCATGAGGCGTTTTTAGGCGTTGTGCCAAATTATGTGCCTCGCGGGGAAAAGCTGCTGCCGCTGCCGCAGGGTCGCGTGCTTCAGCGCGTCCTCGCTCCTGCCTCCCGTGGGAGGCTGCACCCAAGTGAAGCTGCAACGTGCCTCACGCTTGGTGTGAAAAACAGGTAGCGCCTGTCTTGGCTGCAGAGCGGTTTCCGTCCCTGTGCGTCTTCACCAGATCTTCTCGTGATGGAAAATGTTGGCGGCGAAACAAGAGGCACGCGAGCCGCATCCCACGTACATCCCGTTGTCGCTAGTGTGAATCTGGCAGAGTGGGTAGACATGGGCTGAAGGGCTTCACAGGCTGGCAGCCTGAGGATTAACTCTCCACTGAGCTGGGAATGAAATCCTTCCTCTTCCCCTCACAAGGGCGGCAGTGCACCTCACCCCCCGATGAGGGTCACCGAGCAGAGCCGAGTGTGCGTGGTGGGGAGTGGTGCTCCCAGTCCCTTCTGGTCGCTGGGTGGGCTGTCCCTGCTGCCTTGACTGCTGAGAAGGCTGCGGATGGGAAGGACGAGAGGGAACGCTTTCAGGGGTCGTAGCGGAAAGCACTTGCAGCTCAAGCTAGAAGTCATGGAAGCCTCTTGTGTTCTGTAGCGGTCTGAAGGATTTAGTGAGAATACAGTGGGTTTAAGACGAAAATGCACTTGAAAGTGAAGTGCCGGAGGGCAACTGCTGGCAGGCTTGATGCCTCTGGGTTTATGCAGCCGTAAGGATTGAGTTTGAAGAACCTCTTGATTTGTCCAGGACTAGTCATCTTACGAATGGCAGGCTTGTTTTGTGCCTGCAGGAGCTGAGGTGACCCACAGCAGCAGAGCTTGTAATGCAGCAGCTCGTGCTCGAGGGCGGAAACTGGCAAAAACCAGGAGCGTTTTTATCCTGCTGTATGTTTTATCTAGGATTTGACTCTCTTCTGTAGAGGAGGTAACAGGTCAAGTGAGCTGCTCAAAAATTAAAAGCTGGAAGAGGACAGGCATGAAATGACAATAGCTCCTCTTTGAATCTTGCTTAAAAAGTGTTCCATGCACTGTGGTGAGGCATGTTAGGGAACTGTACGGTTGGGTCTATAAACAATTCTTGGTAGGCAAGAGTTAACTGGCTTAAGTCTGATGGGTCTGACCTTGGCAGCTGCAGTCTTCACAAGCACTTAGGGCAGAAGGTGAGGCCTCAATTAGTCTGTAGCTGTCAGGAAGCACCTGGCCACAACAGAAACCTGGAACGCTTAGAAAGAGAAGTGTATTAATAGCAGTTGGAGTTGGGTGACTGTAGAACATATGTAAGTATCTGCATAATTCAAAACCACGATCCACTTAAGCACAAGAGAATGATCTGGTCAGCTGTGACAAGACCCTCTAAGAAGTTCAAACTAGGCTGTGACCAAGTCCGATCAGTGGGGTTCTAAAGTCCTTAGTGTCAGAGTAACACTAGCATGATATACGTTATCTGACTACATGCCTGCTCCTACAGGCTTGTTTGCCCTCCACAGATGAGCAAAAGCTTGGGGCAAGTGTGAATGTATCTGAAGAAGGGTAGAGTTGCTTACAGAGACTGGAGTGCAAATTTATCTGACTTTGCAGCTGAAATCCTGTCTAGGATGCTGAAGTGCTACAGCTTTTTGCAGGAGCAAGGTGTCTTTGGCCATTGTCCTATGAGTGGTAGATGCTGGGTGTTTGAGGACAGAAAAACTTCTACAAAAAGGAAGAAATCTTGTGTCTCTGGCAGGATTAAAGCGCTTTCAGTGGGCTGGACGTCTAAGCCCTGAAACTAACACCTGAGTGTCTTCCACTGCTGTGAGTTCAAGTGAGCAGTTTGAGCTTTATGTATAATGAAGCAAGCTCAAAGCTTAACTTTCAGAAGTGCTTTGCAGTTGTGGCTCTCACTGGCTTCAGCTGGTGCTGCAGGTGATGTTAAACTTGGGCAAACCTTATGTGTCACCTTTGATAATTTTGCTTGGACACAAACTGCTTTGCTGAAGTACTTGATGCTGTCTCACCAAAAAGAAGGACAATGACAACTAAATTTTCTGCCTGTACCAGTAGAGAAGCTGAGTATTGTTTCGGGTGAAAGGCTTGCTGATAATCATTAGTACACAGAATTATTTCTTTCTAGTTTGCATCTATATATGTAGACAGAAAAGCAGAGCACAGGATATATCTGGGAAGTGTAAAAGTCTGACTTGTCTTTTTTTTCATTGCACCTCCCTACAGTTTCTTTGGAGAAGAAAAACCTTAAGATGGCAGGCAAAGGAAGTAACACAGACTGCATGTCATGCAGTGTACTGAACTGGGAGCAGGTCAGCCGTCTGCATGAGGTTCTTACAGAGGTGGTTCTGATCCATGGACGAGGTAACTTCCCGACGCTGAAGATAACTCTGAAGGACATTGTTCAGACCGTGCGGGGCAGGCTGAGTGAAGCAGGCATTGTGGTACACGATGTCCGTCTGAATGGCTCTGCAGCCGGTCATGTCCTGGTCAAGGATAATGGACTGGGGTGCAAAGACCTGGATCTCATTTTTCAAGTTTCCCTTCCAAGCGAGGCAGAGTTTCAGTTAGTTCGAGATGTGGTCTTGCGATCTCTCTTGAATTTCTTGCCAGAAGGAGTAAGCAAGCTAAAGATCAGTCCAGTGACGCTGAAGGAAGCCTACATCCAGAAGCTAGTCAAAGTGTACACGGAGTCTGACCGTTGGAGCTTGATATCACTTTCTAACAAACATGGCAAGAACGTGGAGCTGAAATTTGTAGACTGTATACGACGACAGTTTGAGTTCAGTGTGGACTCTTTCCAAATCATACTGGACTCCCTGCTCTTCTACTATGACTACTCTGAAACCCCCATGTCGGAGCACTTCCATCCAACTGTGATTGGGGAGAGCATGTATGGAGACTTTGAAGCAGCTTTTGATCACCTCCAGAACAAGCTGATAGCTACCAAAAATCCTGAAGAGATCCGAGGTGGTGGGCTTCTGAAGTATAGTAACCTCTTAGTACGAGACTTCAGGCCCATGGATAAGGATGAGATCAAAACATTAGAGCGCTACATGTGCTCCCGATTCTTCATAGACTTCCCAGACATCCTGGATCAGCAGCGCAAACTAGAGACCTACCTCCAGAACCACTTCTCCAAGGAAGAGAGGAGCAAATACGACTACCTGATGATTCTGCGCCGGGTGGTGAATGAGAGCACAGTCTGTCTCATGGGACACGAGCGAAGGCAGACTCTCAACTTGATTTCTCTGCTGGCGCTCAAAGTACTGGCAGAACAAAACATCATTCCTAATGCCACAAACGTTACCTGCTACTACCAGCCAGCACCTTATGTTAGTGATGTGAACTTCAGCAACTACTATCTTGCAAATGCTCCTGTGCCGTACGGCCAGTCCTACCCCACTTGGTTGCCTTGCAATTGATCGCTTCGCTTGAGCGTTCTTGAATGGAGGCCACTGAGGGCCAAGATGCCGAGTGTTTATAGATAACTAATAACTGTCAGTTGGAGGTTTTCTACTGGAAAAATGACCACATTGGACTATCTGTTTCCTGGTGACCTGCTACGAACCTTTCAGTGTATTTCTACAAATGCCAAGAAGCCATATTACCTCTTCATTGGGGAAGAGAACCGTTAGAGGAGTAGTTACAAAACTCTGTACTAGTTCTGGAAATGGCTGTTAATGTGTGATTTAAGCAGAGTATTCCACAAACTGGGTTAGTTAACAGAGGAAAGACTGTAAAATGCCTTGAGCAGAAGCCACAAAACTCTGCTTTCTATCGCCTAACCTCACTCCTCTGTACTTCCTCAGCCCAAGTTCTGGCCAACTCTCTGTTGAACTAACTGTGCAAGAGTGGGCTCATGTTGTGCTTGGGCTGCTGCTGCTTTCTGGCTATGTTGAACTGGTAACTGTATGGATACTGTCTCTCATAGAGGGCCTTAATGTTGTTTCCTGTAGTACTTAAGGATATATGGTCCCGCCTCAAGTTCAAGATTAACTTCTTGGAAGTTGAAGATGGATTAGTAAGTCTATCTCTAAAGCATAAGCTGGCTAAACTTTTGTTGAGTACAAAAATTTGGAAGGTGGCATCTCTAAACATGCACCAAAACACGATCTAAAACTTGGTAATGTGAAAAGTCCTTGAAATGAGGAATCGAAGCCTTAAATAGAACTGGAACCACAATTTGAATAGTTAGGATTGAAAAAATACTGTTGAGTCCAGGCTCAAGAGAAAGCCTTTCTGACTGCATCTTTCAAAACAATTTTTGACGTAGTTGAAAGCAGCACAGCTCTTACACTGAGGTTTGACCCAACTTTCTTCCTCACAGGTCCACAGCGAGCGGGGCGGGCTGGGGGGGGAAACCACCAAAAAAACCCATCAAAATAAAAAAAACCCCAAACCACTGTAAGCTGCAGGATGATGTGCACTCCTGCCATGGTGTAAACTCTTAAAGTGCCTCCTAAAAGGAATTTCTTCTTGCACAACTTCAGGCGGGTCCTGAAGGCTTGTCTTTCTGTCGCTGCTTAAGGGTTGAGCTCACTGGTTTGTCACTATCACCTGGTCACTGTATGAGATGGTATTTTGAATGGTTAGAGTAAAACTTTTCCTCTTTACTGGTCTGAATTCTCACTTGAAGAGGTGTGTAAAAGCTAAGCAGGGCCCTCCGCAGAAGCTGTGTGTGTTGAATGTCTGCCTGGTTTTAGAGTAGCCTCTGGAAGAGTGTGTACTCCCTCGGAGGTGTAGGGTACTGACCTGCCTGAGGGGGTATGTGCTGGACTGGCTGCTCTGAAGCTCCTGTGCTTTGTAAGGAAGGTTAAAAATTCCGCAGTTACGTGTATAGCGGTATTAGAACTATTAACTGGGTGATTTTCACTGAACTGCAATGGTAAAATACGTACAGCAAATGATCCTGAGTTTCCTTTGTTAACCAGAGAAGTAGCCTGGAGAGGTGAATCTTGGAGCTGGTTAGTATGTACTGGTGCAGTGTTCAAAAATACTTGTTTGCTAAACCTTTTTGTGACTTGTAGCTACAGACTTGTGAGACCAAAGTGCCTGATCAAACCAACGATTTGAGCTTAGAAGGTAAAGCAGAAAGCGGGTGAAACACCGACGTGTGGTTGGTGTTCAGGGTGGAAAACAGGAGCAGTGCAGTGATTAATGGCAGTAAAAACCCTGCCTGTGCCTCACAGGACCAAAAACTTCTAGCTACATTGCAGGTTCTCTCGCTTTCCGTACCAGCTTCACAAAGACTCCCTCCGTGCAGCAGTGGCGCTAACGGTTTGTTCGGAATTCTTCGTTTAGCTCAGAGGGCAGCGAGGGATGCGAGCGAGAAAGCAGAGTGGAGCAAAGCGTGCTTTAGCTTTATTGCTTTGAACAGTCTTGCAAGCAACTTCAGTTGCAAGTAGACAAATAATTTGGTGTCTTCTGTTGTGGGTTTTTTTTTTTCATTAAAGGCTTCCGGAGTCGTCAGTCAAAGTAGCCACGCTTGAAAGTGAACCCAGCCTTTTTCATGGGCGGTGGCTTGGGCTTGGTGTGGCTTACAAACACGGCATCTCTCGCCCAAGACTTTGACTATCTGGGAGGCTTTTTAAGCACTAACATGATGCCAGTGTTGTCATGTGTGTTAAACTTAGTGCAAGCTTTCTGGGGGAGTGCAAACCTGGGCATGAGTAACTTCTGCGTGCGAGGCAATACCTGGCATAGAATAGAGCGTCACTAGAAGGAAGGAAGTCCTCTGCTTAGGAGTTTGCAACTGGTGCCATCTCTTAAGTAGCTGTTTCTAAAGCCAACCTAAGCTATCCCCACTGCAGAAGTAAGCCATTGCCTAGAGGGACACATCTGATGTGCATTTCGAGTAGCTTAGACTCGTGCATCTGTCACGTGTGATCTCATGGCTGATCTTTAGAAACTGTTCCTCTTCATCAGCTCTTGTGGAAGAAGTGGTCAGGTGCTCGGGAGGAGACCTTACAAGCTTGAAACAAAGGGGCTTATGTTTTCCTAGTCTTTGAATGCCTTGGCTGCTGAACGTCAGGCCAGGTGCATCCACTGGAAAAGGAAGTGCTAGGAAAAAAAGGCTGTAATGGATTCCTGCTGGGAGTGAGCCATGGAGCGTTTAAACTTCCTGCCATAAATATGGTGCTTTTGCTGACGTAACGTGCTGCTGGGGCCTTTAAGGAAGCTTTACATCGAACGGCTGCTCTCCGAGCAGCTCCCTTCCTGGCTTTAAGCTTTGCAGGCCTCCTGCGTTCCCTGCCCAGCTGTGAGCTGCTCCGACATGTTCGAAACGCCGTCACTTTGTAGCCGGGCTGCTGGACCTTAAGCTTGAATGGTTAAACCATCTCCTGAAGCTGCACACTGCCTACTGCGTTGGCCCCACTGTGTACGGATTGCTGGGACACACCATTTCCTTCAAAATGGTTGTGGCTTGGCAGGCAGAGCCGGAATGCTGGGTAGCTTCTCATCACTGTGCTGCGAGCAGTCTACCTCTTTCTGTTTCGAGTTGTCCTAGCAGCCTGATGTCGCGTGTGTCAGCGACTTAACCTGGTGTGTGCTGACTGGTTCAACTTGGGGTTTATGGTGGCCCTTGTAGCAAAGAGCGACGTGAGAATGAGCGCTAGGTAAGAGTCACTAGTGATGATCCTAGGCCCAGTCTAAGCTGCCTGCTTGGTCCAGTTCCCTTCCGTACCGAACGATGCCTCTGCAAACCTGCTCTGTCCTCTGCCGCTCGCCCATGTGCCGAGTGGAGGTTGGGGAAAGCCTACTCCACTCTAGACTGTCACCCTAGCACCTTCCCCCTGGGCAGTGCCTCGAAACAAAGCTGCATTAACACTAGGCTGCAGGTCTGGTATCAGTGCACCAGTCCTCAGGACTGGGCTTCTGGTAAACTAGACTGTGGTTTAAAATTGCTGGTTTCTTCCTGCAGCTCGTGAGCTCTGACTGAGGTTAGCAGCTGTTGTCAATATTTATTGCCAAGTCTCCCTTGACTTACAGTTTATTGGTGCGAGTTCCTTGTCATAAGATAAGTTATTTTTCATTTGACAAAGATGCTACCAAGGAGACCTAGTAGGAGCTGGGTTTTAGTCACTTTGGTAAAATCCCTCTGCTGATCCGTTGGTCACTCTGAAGAGCTGTAAGGTAAAGCATACTTCGTGCTCCCTCAGCTCGAGATTAGTTGTTGCTGTGTTTGTCCTCTGCTCGGTCAGTCAGTCACTAAGCTGGAGGTTGAAGACTACTGCTTGCTTTTAAAGAACCATTTTTTTCAAAAGATGCTCACACTTTATTTTAAGATCTTGTCTGGAAAGCAGTAGGTAGTATTTAAATTTAGTTGAATACCTAAAACTTTTTATTGAAACTTCAAGACCTGTATTTTGGGATTGAGTTCTAGGGTTAAGCATTTGCTATGTTTTGTGCCTAGGCTTAGTGGGTTTCTGATCTCTTGAGTAACTACTCATGCTGGTGGTGATCCTTGCGTATCACTGTGTGAGTGCTTGGGAAGAGGCATCTGAGAAGAGAACTTGGACAAATTGCTCCAATTCTAAGCTGTCAGGGTACTGGTGGTACTTGTTTGCTATCCCTCTCACTCAACTTACGCAATCAGAGTGCTCTAATCGTCAGGCACAGGAATAAGCAGTAAGTGGACCATAGTTACTGGCAACTTGGTCTCCTCTGGGCATTGAGAGAGCCAAAGGGACAGTAATACTTCTAGCCTTTGCATCCGAGTCTTACTCAACCATTTGTTAAATAGAGATGAAGTGTATTTCGTATCTGATCTTTAATTTCCATGAAACTAGTTACAAGGTGGGATGCTGGGCTGTAGTTTTAGAAGCTTTGAGGGGGAATGGTTGGAGCACTTGGGTTCTTCTCACTTGTATTGGAAGAGAAGGTCAGTTGTCTGGATTGGGCTTGTCTCTTCCTGATTGAAATTACTTTTTCTGTTGAAATTTAGAAAGCCTTTTTTTCCTATGTTTGTCTCATATTATTTTTTTACTATTAAAAGAAGTCAGCTCTTGGAAAATTTGTCTCATACTCTTTGGAAGAAGTGAGTCTTTTTTTTTTTGAGCTGGCAAAACAAGGTACTAGAAATATTTGGATTTGTGATGAGCCCAAATGTGAGATTGGTCACAGTAACCTTGTCTACTGTTCTGCACCGTGGTGTTCACTTGTCCTTCTTGGAAACTGGGTTTTGGACCTTAATGATTCTGAAATTCTTGTGCAAATAAACTTATGCTGAACATTGCTTGCCTCAAGTAATTCTTGCATCCAACTAGTGCTGACGAAGTATTTGTGGAGCTAATTGGCCATTGTGTGTGTAGATAAACTGACGGGGGAGAAATAGTCATGGGGTACACAGTAATGCGTGGTTTCAGATGCTACTCGAGGAGCTCTTATCCCTCATAAATGGACACATCTGCCTCCACATCTGCCTCAATTTACCAAAGATTAGTCAGTCAAGCGAGACATGATTCAGCTTTCACTTACATCATAGTGACAGTTTCTAGAGAACCATTTTTGCCCTCTTACCATTTTCTGATCTCACCTTGACTTTAAAACATGTTGAAAGGAGGCACAGTCCCAGGCCTGTTAGAGATGGGTGTCTGCTCTGAGCTAGAGCCTGCTCTGTGATGTGCTCCAGTTATATGCTACTCCAAATCAGAGACCCCTGCATACCTCAACTCCTGAGCCCAGGAGGTGAAAAACGAAGTCAGCAATTGCTCTTTGTGTTTTTTTACAGGTTGAAAGTCTCTGTGCTTTCACTCTGTCCTAAGAGCTGGTGCTTCTACATACCATTGGTCAATGGGGCTTGAGCAGGTCAAAGCTAAATAAAAGCTTGAGGCATGTGGCAGTCTACCTGCTGTTCCTCCTGCTCTAGGATCAAAAATAAACGGGCTGTGAAAAGTGTGCTTGCTGCTAGTCTCCTCCAGAGCTCAGACAAACTCTGGCCTCTCAGTGAAGTAATGCTGGAGAAATTCCAGCCTTCAGGCCCTTCTGACACCAGCAGTGGAAACTTCAGAGATTAGCAGAGGTGGTGTGATCCCATGGGAGTAATCACGAAGCTCATGTAGTCTCTTTTTGAGATGTAACTGCTTCCCACTGAACTTAAATGGAGAACTGATAATGCAGCTGGACAACGCAAAGCATCTGTTTGTCACCCGAAACTCCCTCACCTCAACTCCTCAGTTTGTCTCATCATAAAAGCTTCCCAGTTATTTTGGGCAGTATCCTTGAGTTGCTAGAATACCAAACTTAGATTTGCAGGGCCTGAGATGGAAAGAGCAAACCGGCTCCGCTTAAGCAGCGCGTACTCTTTCGGTGCCACGAGGAGCTAAAGAAGAGCTGTTCTCGCTCTGCTGCTGCGCTGTTAGTGAGAACACATTGTCAGTGCCCGTTCTGTCGGGCTGGCACCCGGCCGTCTCCCTGCTCTGGGATGACCCCAGATGGTGGTGGGCGAGTAGGGGGCATTAGACAAACGGGGCTCTAAATTGTTGCTGTTGTTCTGGCAGATGCACCCATTAACCTATTCCTTCTGTGACGGGGTATTTGATGTTTTTGAAATCAGAGTACTCAACGTGCCTTTACAGAGACAGAGTAGATGCTCCTGAGAGAGAAACAAAGGTTTTTCTTTCCATGCCTGGTTATTGGAGTGTTGCTTACTACACATTTAGTGCTAATATGCTAAATAAAGTTGCTATTTTCAGCAATAAAATAGGGTTTGTGTTTATCCAGTGGCATAAAAGGGAGACTTATCAAAGAGTGTAATATTGCTACACTACTTGAGCGTGGGCATTAGCTGCAGTGATGACGTTTTGCTGCAGAAGCCGTGCTGTAATCTGTTCTGCGTCGTCTCAGCAAGAAAAGCGTGAGCTCCATATTCTATAGGCAAGACTGCCCAGCAAAGGGAGTAGTTAACCTGCCAAACCTTAGTAGTTCTCCTAGTAGGAAAGAGTTGAGTCATTATGCTGGAAAAAGAGAGTCTTGCCAAGAACTGTGTGCAAAGCAGCTGCTGGATCCTAAACTGGTAGTTCACGTGTACGTTGAGGAAAGCTGTGCTACCTACACTCCAGTGTTACCACATCCAGCGTGTGAATGACATAACTGGGCAGTTTGTGCTCTCTGGTACCCCTGAAACATGTGAACTTTATTCTACCTGTTCGTGTAGCAGATCTGCTTCAGAAAATGGTGAAACGTGTGCTACTCGGGGATTATACTGATTGCATCTCAAGTCTCCCCTGCAAGAGAACGATTGCAGTGTGTGAGTTCTGAGCCAGTCCCGGGCCCCAGGCAGCAGGGCGAGTCGTCTGAGCGTGTCGGATGTGTGGCACGTGAACTGCACCCGCAGGCTGGTCCCTTTGTGGATGCCCTTCTTGCTTCAGAACTGGCCATCCGCCTGCAACAGCTCCCTTCTCCACCCCATCTCTACTGCTTGTCTGAGTAACTTGTTCTGCCAGCTGTATCTCAGTGTGCCTCCTGGGAAGTCATTCAGCCTTGCCCTGAAGGTGCTCAGCAGTGGCCATTCCTGGTATACGTGGAGACCCTGTTCTAATATTTGATTGTGGTCGTTACTGAGAAATGCCTTTGTGTTTCCACATTGCTCTTTGGACTTTATCTTCGACCTGTGGATTGCTCCACCCTTATCAACAAGGCTGAAAAGTCCCAGACTGCCTCGTGCTATCTGCTAATCCCTTCGGCTCTTGGATGAACTGCAGAAAATGAGCACTCGAAGCTTTATGTTGTATATATTGGATTTGGAAGCTGGAAACCTTTTCGTTTGGAACTTTGTGGTTCCCGCGTGCCTCCTGAACCAGCACCAGTTGCTAGCCCAGTGCTCGACGTAGCACGGATAATCAATAGTGCCAAGATTGCTTCTCAGCCTCTTGATATTCGTGCCCACAAACCGTGCCTGCCGTTTTGCCATGGCATTAGGGCATGCCGAGTGCTCGTGCCGAGGCAGTTATTCTGGTGATTTCAAAGCCCATCTGCTGCTTCTCAAGGCAGCCTCTCCCGTCTGGGATCGACAGCATCTGTGCTCCTGGTTTCCAGATGTAGTATTTTGCATTTGGTGGTATTAGAAGAACATTTTGTCTGAATCCTATGGGCAAATAGTCACAATGGTGAAGAGCAGAGTAACTCATCTTCTTCACTATTTACTGCTTTATTGACTTTGGTGTTGCGTAGTGCCTGGAGGCGATGGAAGTGCTCTTGCACACTGAAGACTACGCAGGATTGTTGCAGGCACTTTGAAACCTGCAGGTGGGTTAAAACCACCATCAGCACAAAGTCCACAAAGGTACTGGGCATGGGCTATTTTGGGAGTGCTTTTTCCCCTGCAAATACAGGGTAGAGGCAGCAGAGAAAGCTCATTCTGTCACTGCTTGACAGCCCCGTGTCTAAAACACGGCAGTGACAAGTATCTCTGGGGCACAGGTTCACGACATGACTGAGGCAGAGAGCTCCATGTTTCTGCTCTTGCTGTCACATCTGTTAGTCAGCACAATCATCTCCCTGTCCGTTGGGCCGCTGCCATGGGGCTCCCGAACCTTGTGTAGCCCGGACTGACAGCCAGGGCTGATGTAGCTCTTGACCCCAGTGAGCTCCCTGCCACTTGCTCCTCCAAGGCAGCTTTGCATAAGACGGGGAGAAAGTGAGTTATTTTTAGGAAGGCAGCCTGCCATCAGATTCCCTGTGACACCGGCGAGGGCTCGTGGAATGCAGTGAGGGATTTTCCAACGGCCTGGCAGACCCGAGTGACTGGGGCTCCTGTGTCACGGCTGTCCCGCTGCCCGGCTGCACGGGAGTGTTTCCGCAGCCCTGTTGGACCGACAGGAGCAATACTTGTGGATGGGGCTCGGCCTCTGGCAGCAAACTCATGGAGTCACTCCAGAGAAACGCTGCTCGTAAAAAAAGCGGAGTCGGTTTCGAAGCAGAGAAAACTTTGAATCTGGAGTAACATTACAGCTAAGTATGCGCACACTTCAAATTGGGGGTTAGCCTCCTTCCTTGCAGCTCTTCTCCGACAGAAGGAGGATTCCTGCCTGCCACCATTTCCCAGACCAAAAAAATGAGCCCTGCGGAGGGGAAGCAGCACTCTTGGGTAACACAGGGACTTGCTGGCAGGGCCAGGAGCAGGCATCTCGGAAGCCCTGTGTGTTGTTGGAGTGGGAAGGGAAGGGGCGGGCGGTGGTGCTGAGACATCTCAGAAATCCAACAGAGGGATGCAGGTGTTTAAAAATCCCACCGATGAAGTGGGGCGTAATAATTCCTGACTCCTTGCAACACTCCATTGCGGCGTGAAGTGGCGGCGGTAAACGTGCCGTTCTGTCGTCGTGCGCGGTGCGCCTGGCTCACCTCCGCAGCTACGGCGCCAGCTCTGGCCTTTGGGATCCTCGGGCAGGCTTTGTTGTCTGGTGGGCAGCACAGGATTGCTGTGTGGGCATCGTGGCGACGGCGGTCAGGCGCTTCGCTTGAGCAGAACTTGAATTTTTGTTTTAACTGGAGTGCCACTTGGAAACATGGATGGAGTTAAAAAAAGGAAATTTCTTTCATAAATAAGAGTTCATTGATGAGCAAGGTGATATTTGACAGAAGTGGCCTTGCCTTTAACTGTGAAACTGCTTGTGAACTTATGGGTTTTAATTCCAGAACAGCAGATTTTACTTGGAAGGCGCATGGTCCGATTACGGATTTTCCTTACAGCTAATGAGGAATAGATGAGTGGCGAAAGGGTCTCCGCTGCGTCTCAGGGATGCTTTGGCTGACTCGCAGTAGTTGTAGCACCAGCTCATCGTCAGAGAGTTTAACTCCACCGCTGATAAGACCTCCAGATCCCAGACTTTATGGGAAAGCAGTCGTAGTACTCTTACCGTGCATGACACTGGACTTGAATAAGAGAAAAACTGCAGAAAAGCCATTTAAACGCGGGTTCTTTACGCTGACTGTTGCTCAGGCAGTTCCACGCGTGCTTGCTGGGCTCCCAGCAGGGTTTGGTGTGGGGGGCCCGTCTCAGAGCAGGCTGTGCACATCCGGCCGCGCGTTGCTGTACGTATGGCGCGGTGCCAGCTCACAGACGGGCTGCGGGGTCACCGCAGCGGCTCGCGGAGCCGTCGGAACAAGCTGCCCTACATGCCTGAGTTTTACGCTCGCTGAAGTGACACGGCTTTTAAACATGGTGTCAGAGGACCGAGAAACCTGCAGAAAGTTTAACGGTCCAGGTGGCCGGAGCTGCCTGGCAGCTGGCAGTGCCGGCTTGGCACCTCGAGGAGAGGGTTCCTGGGCATGGGCCGTTTCGGAGAGGACGCCGGTGGCTGCCGAGCACCGAGCAGCAGCACGAGGCCCTTCTGCATGATGGTGTCAATGAAGTGTCAGATTGAATCCTGCCTCCAAATGATGGGAATTTAGCAAGTTAAACCTTACCTCCAAATTTAGTCAGGCTCCATAGCAACCTAACATGCTTTTTCTGTTTTTCCAGGGGTTTAATTTCCTTTTTATTTCCGTAGAGAGAGATTCTTGAGAATCCAGACATGCCAGAGTGCTGGCACACTACCTAGACTTTAACCAAATCTTCATTCTCACAGTGTAGAGCTAGCAGAGGAGTGAAGCACTGAGAAAATAAGGTGTAAATATTGTATAAATGTTGTAAGCAAAGATTTAAAGAACTGGTTTTAAAGCTCAAAGGACTCTTATTACTGAAAATATTTTTAAAGAACTAACATCTTACTTTTTTCACATAGTTGCCATTTTATTTTTCCTTTGGGTAGGTGGCAGTTGTGGCCCGGATCCCAGATATCAGCTGGAGATTCCTGTCACTGGTGATGAGGACAGCAAAATGCAGGTATGACTGTTGTTCCGGATGATGCTTTGCTTCTTATGCTCCACTGTGAAGACCATTTTTCTTTAAAAAATCAAGGTAAAATATTGCATAGGCCCACAACGATTTTTTTTCTTTCATGAAAGATCATTTACATAAATTATTTTCTGAAAATAGATGCATTGGAGCAAGCCTAGGGGTTTGTTTTGGCTGAGGGCTCCTGACGTGTGGCCACCTAAAATCAGTTGCTGATAGCACTTCACAAAGCGTTGCGGACGTGAAACAGGGTGTTCCTGCTGGTGGTTTGGTATGTTGTGGTGTGTCTCTAAAAGCCTAATATCCCAACAGGAGGAAATTCTGAGTAAACCAGATGGCAAGAAGACTTTGTGGAGGAAAAGAATGTTTTCAAATGGAGAAAATTCTTCAGGAAGAATATGTTAGAGAGGCAAAGAGCTATGTTTCCACGTTTAAGAGAGACGATAGCTTTAGCTAAAAGCTGTTGTACTGAGCTGCAACGCAGGCAGCAAGTAGAAGCAGATATGCAGAATATTAGATACGGGGGACAAAAGCAATAGGTGGCATTTGATGTAAGTTAGACTTCTGAAGTACAAAAAATTGTAGGAGGGATGCTGAAAACCAACTAGATACATTTTCCTTGAAGCTATTGGGCGGGTGTCTCAGTTTTGGAACAAAACCTACTGCGCTGAGGGCATAAACCCTTTTTTTTTTTTTTTTAAGTCAGTCTGTTAATGAATATTCAAAAAGATGGAAGCATTTAATAATTTTTTCTGATGGATGTTTGGAAGGGAGGGTGTTCTGCTCAGATGACCAACTGCTCTTGAGCCCATTAGCAATAGGGGAAAATTATTAGGAAACAGGGGCTTGCAAGATGAGTTGGCTGGAGAATGTTCTGGTCTGCTGATATTAACATTAAATCTTGAAATACTGGGTAAATTCCTGGAGAACGAAAACATAGGGCCTTTATTCCAATACTGTAAGAGGGGATCTCAGAAGAACCACCTAAATCCTCATCTCTGACTCCAGTTTTACAGGCTGGTGCAAGAAATGCCATGTAGACGTGAGGGAACGGTCCTGGCATGTGAGGTGAATAGGGGACTCTTTCCCATAAGCTTTTGAAGATAACATGAAGTGAGGTCCAAGGGGAAGCATCGTGCTGGCTTTGAAAGATAAGAATTGGAAAGGTTTCCCTTCTTTTTCTGCCACGGGCTTCTTGAGGGTGTTGGTTTGGCGGTGGGCAGGGGCAATGAACGTCCTGCAGTGCAGCACAGCAGGCCCCACTTGCTCCAGCTACACGGGACGATCTGGAACTGAGTTAAAGAGGTTGATACAAGATATGACACTTCATCTCGTGGAACCAGTGTAGGAGGTCCAGTAGCTACCACCGGCCTTCTCCAGTCTTGGCTAGGAAACACATAAGCCCCCATCCAGCCCCAGTCAGCACTCAGGAGCAGGCTTGTAAGCCCACCCAAATTTGAGATCACGCACTCCGTGTGGCTGACAGCAGGAAGCCTGGTGTCAGCTCTGAGAACCCTTCCATTGCCTTGCTTGGCCGTAGGGGTTCACCCACAGTAGCCCACTCTTATTTGCTCCTGTTCCTTTTAGTAGCAGCAATTAGGGTTCATCTAATAGCAGGCCAGCCTCACCAGTCCCAGGTGCATGGTGCCTCTGCTGAGTATCAGGCAACTTTTTCCTTCTTTAAAGCCACCTTAAGGGGAACAGACCTTCATAGAGACAAAAATAATCTTTTCTCTGACAGTCCTTTCATAGGACAATAGGAGTCCCGAGGAGACCAGCCACTCTGTCTTCGTGGAAAGACAAGATCGTTCTGTGGCTGTCTTCACCCTACCCCAGAAGCCATCCTGATGGATAGTACTGAATGAAAGCCTTTCAGCTGGACCCTCCTGCATGAAAGGGTGACATGTGAGGACTCTCGCAAGTGTCTTGATGGAGGCTGGACTTTCACATGCGAATGGTGGTGGTGCAGTATTTGCTGCCCAGTATGACCGTTCCAGTTTTGAATGTGGCAATGTTGGATGTTGTAGGTATTTAAAAGTCATCTGGATATGGTCCTGGGCAACTGACTCTAGGGGAACCTGCCTGAGCAGGGAGGTTGGACCAGATGATCTCCAGAGGTCCTTTCCAGCCTCAACTATTCTGTGATTCTGTGAATCTGAATAGATCGACCAAGTCACATAGCTAAAGAAGTCTTCCTTTATGGTAATGAAAAGGTGTTTGTGATACTTTCTGCTTTCTACACGGTATTAAAAAACCACAGAGATGTGCCTCTTAGAAGGGTTTTACCTGGACAGCTTGAAATAATTACAACATTGCAGAAGAGCTTTCTAGAACCACCTGTATATCTGTGAGTCTGTTTTTCCTTTTGTCCCTACAGCAAGGTTTTGGTGCTTGGAAAGGGGGCGGGTGAAGCATGACGTATTGGGAGGGGGAATGTGTTACCGTCGTTCCTTAAATTTCAGCCGCCTCAGCCTCAAAAGCTTAAAACCGTGGTGGACTGCTCGAACCTTTTTCTTCTGATGTCATCTCTCGTGGTCTTCTCACTTCCTGCGTTCCCTGCCCCACGCAGAAGAAAGGGGTTGTTGTAGGTCGCTGCTCTGAGCAATGAGGTTGGTACAGGAGACAAACTTTGCTTTACACACTTGGTGTTCTCTGCCTGCTTGAGAAATAAAATGGACTTGGAGCACAGAGAACCTTGTTCTCCAATTTTGTAAGCCAAGAGTCTTTGAAAACGATTCAAGTACATGCTGCCTGTATTTTAGCCTGACACTGTGCTTTGGAGAACGTAGCTCAAGGAATGTAAGGGCAGCGTTCTCATCAGGAAACGTACATGACATAATTTGTTCTTGAACTTTTGTCTTCAAAGAGCAGTGAAAAGATTTCTTCCTATGTGTTTAGTCGCTGATGATGCGGGCCTTTTTTTAAAGAGGAAACAAACCAAAGCTGCTTATCACTGATGGTCAGATCCCTGGTCCTGTCTGCAAAAGGGAATGTACGTCCTGTGGTTTAACTCCTGCCCAGCTTGGCCACTGAACTGATCCCCTGAAGTTTCTAAACCAGTTCCTGCTATCTCCAAACCCAGTTCGCCTCACCCTAAATAAATATTGCTAGTAAGGAAAGCTTCAAACTTTTGTTTTCAGTTTCTCATTTTAGAGAAACGTGCCCTACAGGTGAGAGAGGGAAGAGAGGCAGGGACTTGGAAGCCCATTTTTAGACTCAGATAAGTCATCCCCCTCTGATTTTGTCTCTGATTAATTGCCTCAACGAACGAGCAGTGGCTCGTTGTACCTGTGCGTGCCTGCTGTGCTCTTTGGGTGAATCCCTGAGTCGTTCCTATTACTCCCTGTCACCTTTTATACACGTCACACACCTGTTCAGCAGCTACGTGTGCCTCTTTGGGCCGGCGATAAGCGGGCCACCCCTGCCATGAGCCCCATTTTATCATTTGTAGTCATTCCAGGTGGGAGAGAAGCCTGGAAGGACTGTAATGGTAAATGTAACGAGGCTGGCTTGTGGAAAGCTGTAGGGACAGTTAGCCATGTGTCCTTACAGAAGCAGTTTGCTGAAAGTCCTCCACCTCTGCAATCTCCGCCTGCTTTCCAGGCTGCTGCAAAGCTCAGCAAGGTGCCCCGTCCTTCAGTCCCTGGGGAACTGGGTTCGGAATACGGGTTGAGCATGTCGTGAAGTACACAGAAGACCAACCCTTAATCATTTTGTACTTTTAGGGTTGGAAGATGACAATACCCCTGAGCTGCTACAGGGTGGAGAGAAAGTCCTGCCTCCAACTCGTTTTCCAACGTTAAATTCCAATTCTTGTGCTGGTTTTGTTGGTTGTTTTTTTGGGGGTGGTGGTTTTGTTTTCCCTCCCCGCCACCAGCCGGTTTCTCCCAAGAAGCAGACCCTTCCCTTGTGCCCGGCGGTGCCCCCGATGTGTGCCCGTCCCCCCCAGCGCCCCGGGGACGCCGGGGAGCAGCGGCGCCACTCTCAGCACCACGAGCAGTGCGTGGGCCCGGCCCGGGAGGGACCCGCCGCCCTGGGGACCGGCTGGAGGGTGGGGGGACCTGCGGGAGCCAGCGCTGTCAGATGGGTGGGGGCTGGAAGGCGTGGGGCAGGGGGGATGGAAGTTTGGGGGTTGCGCACGTCCTCGAGTTAATCAATTCTCTTAAGAGCTTCCTCCGCTGATGGAGAAATCCGCAAAAAAAATGGGGCAGAGACGCTGCAGGGACGGTTGTACAAGGGGCAGCGGCTTTAAACTGCAAGAGGGGAGATTTCGGTGAGATCTGAGGAGGAAATTCTTCCCTCTGAGGGTGCTGAGGCACTGGCACAGGTTGCCCAGAGAAGCTGTGGCTGCCCCATCCCTGGAAGTGTTCAAGGCCAGGTTGGATGGGGCTTTGAGCAACCTGGTGTAGTGGAGGGTGTCCCTGCCCATGGCAGGGAGTTGGAACTGGATGATCTTTGAGGTCCCTTCCAACCTAAACCATTCTGTGATTCTGTGGTTCTGTGACAAGATGGGGAGTTCAGTGACCTGAGCTGCCATGTTCCTTGCGATCCCAGTCCCTCCGGAGGGAGTGCTTATTCTCCAAGGCTTCTTCCCACTAGTCTTTCTGAAGATAGTCTCCTTCTTGAGCTCAGGGAGGGCACTGATCAGGCAGCAAGTGACTGGAGCTGGGTCTTTGCCTACTGAGCAAGCACCAGCCTACAGCTCATGGGAGGGCTGAAGTTGGAGACTTTCCCTTCAAAGCCTGTCTGTAATGAAACTTCTGAGCTTGCAGGTCAGCCTCACATTCTCCTGTGATGGGAGAAAGGATTGTATGATTGTATGTTATTGGTGGAGACCTGCAAAGAGAAGGCAAGAGAAGAAAACTGAAATAGTCACACAGTAAACTCGCTTTCTTCGGGACCTTGCTATCGCGTGCCCCTTCGGGCTCTCCTCTGCACTTAGTGTGAAGGAGGCTTTCCTGCAGCACGGGCTTGCAAGGATTCCTTCGCTTCTTCCTCAAAAGCACAGACAAGCAAAATCTCCAGGCAAATCCTCTTTAGTAGGAGCTGCACTACAGAAGATAACTCGGGTCTAGGGCTACAGTAGAACGAATACGAGAAGGAAAGCTTTCCCACCTCAACTCCCACCTCCTGCGCAGCGTATGCTGATAAAAAGCCGATACGGATTCGTTTCCAGCCAGCTGGGAACATGTAAAAGGCAACGCTTACCTGGGTGTTGGCTTTGAAGAGTAGATTCCCCCTTCTCTTCTGGTGTTCCAGTGTGAGCTCCCTGCCCCGTTTCAGCCTGCTTTGGGCAGTGTTTCAACACGTAACCTCCAATCTCCTTGACGTGTGGTAGGAAAATAACGGGTAGACCATGCTGTGTGGCTTCTCGTGTAGACCTTTGTATGGAAGAGTGAGATACCAGCGTGTAAAGGGCAGAAGATATGGGAAGGGAGAACAGGTAACTAAGGAGAGATTGGTCAGGACTAGATCAGCCTGGCCATGGAAATGTCAATGGGAGGAAGGAGCTGGATACACAGATGACTTTTCTTGGGCTGCCTGTAAAACATCTGTCTGGGCTCTGTGCCCCTGGTCAAAGAGGACGCAACCGCCCGCCTCTGCTGCCTTCCTCCAGTGTGTCCCATCTCACTGGGGAGAAAAAGGGTGAGGGGACGTGGGGGTTGGCTCGAAAGTCTCAGTAGACTTGAGTGCCCTTTGACACCCAGGAGAATTAGAGGTCCATTTAGAAAAATAGATGGAGAGGAGAAACTGCCAGTGGGGTGGGACTGAACAGAAGGGTCACACTGTGGAACAGCCCTCCCCAGGTGACAGGTCTCCTAGAGTGGAAAAATTGTCGTTAGCGCCCTCAGAAACAAGAAGGTGCTGCTGACAGGGGACAACAGGGAATTCAGGAGCCCAGCCGTCCAGCATGGCCTGGGGCTTAGTGGCCTTCCTTTCTTCTTCCTCCTCTCCCACGGACCCCAACCCTTACAGCTTCTGCCTTCCCTGCACACCCCATTGCAGGACTGCTCTGCACCCGGGCTGACTTTGGCCCTCTGCTCTCCTCTCCCTCTTTGATTGCAGAGCCCCCCCGCAGCTTTGCTGCCATTTCTAGGAGGGTGCTCTGCTCTACAGGCCAGAAGCCGATTCCCTCCATCTCTGGGCACCTCTGGCTGTGCAGCACTGGGGGGTGCCCATCCTGGGCTGTCACCAGCTCCTCTCTGGTTTCGCGTGTGCCCTGGCACGGCGGCGGTGCGGAAAGCCCGGGGACAGGGTTTGCATCCTCGCCAGGAGCCCGTGTCCCTGCGGCGTGGGGGGATCCCGGCCAGCTGTGAGAGCTCCCTGGCAGGCGGAGGGTGGCACGTTGTGTACACGGGAGTGTGTGAACCCAGTCAAACTTCACAAACAAGGATAAGAGCAGGGCCAGGACATAATCAGTGCTCAAATATAGCAACTCAAGGTCTCCTGAGAGAGAGACAAGCGCAACAGCGAGGCAGAGCAGGTGTCGTGGTCCCTGTGGCTTTCACTTCCCCTTACCTTGGCTCCTTAGCAGTGAAGCTGGTGCTGGCCACAGGGCTCGATTTAGGCTACGGGCAGCAAACAGCTCGTCACAGGTAGCCCTGTTGCTAAGCAGGACAGGAGTCCTGCTGTGCCCTGCATGGTGGCACGTCCTGGTGCCATGCAAGTCCCTTGTCTCTGCCAGGGTTGCTGCCGCCACCCTCCACCTCCTCCCCATCTCCATTGCTAGCTCCTGTGCTGCTGCTAAAACAGCCGAGTGTGATCCCAGCTGGCTGTTCGGAGCAGCCTCGGCTGGCTCGGGGACCAAGCTCAGGGGCTGTGCCCCTCTTCGGCATGACGCCTCCTCCTGCTCTGCAGAAGGAACCAGCAGAGCTGGAGCTCCAGCAAGGAAGGCAGAGCCTCATATCATGGAGACTGCAGTGCCTGAGAAAGGTGAGGTGGGCTGAAATAAAACTCTGCAGCCTGGAGGTTCTCCCTCACCTCCCGAACAAGACGACAGGCAGCTGGAGGTCTTACCAACACGGACATTTGAGTTGCATCCAGCCCGTTGCTTCTTCAGCGAGGGGATGAGTAATGTTGCTTGCAACACAGCTACCGGCCGGATTCAGCCCAGCTTGGCCTCCCTGGCAGGGCTGGCCACAGCTCCCGGGCAGCGGAAGGACTGGCTTGGTGAAGCGTGCTGTGCGCCAGCGCGGTCCGGTCTCTGTCAGCCCCTGGAAGACGTTATGGGGAGGGTCGCAGCTGCCTGGCATCCCCTCCCAGCTGCGGCTTGGCTTGAGTGCCCACCACGGCTAACAGGGTCTGTGCTTCTGATGGCAACCGGCAGCTTGCTGCCCTCTGAGCCCTCAGGGAGCTGCCATGAGAGCGGAGCTGGTGCTCCCTGTCCATCCCGGGCAGCCTACGTGAGAAGAGCCACCTGTAGCTCAGGCACGGCTTGGGGTGAGGGAGCTGTGAGTCGGACACGGCCTGAGGAAATGGAAAGGGGAACCTCTGAGCCTAGGACCAGGCTTTTAGCTCCCCTAGGGCTGGATGCAGGCAAAAGCTGTCTCGTGCTCAAGTAGGGACCACCAGAACATCAGCAGCCTCAGAAGGCGACCTTCTCTGCTGGAGGTGTCATGCACACTTGGCTTTCCCGTTGGCAGAGCAGTGGCACGGGCTGGTGGGTACCGTGGCCGTGCCATCGCCCTGGAGGAGAGGTCAGGTTTCCTGGGCAGCCAGAGCCAACAGCAAAAACGTTCAGAAACAGAGGGCTGCTGGTTATGCCGAAGCCAGGAGGTTTGGGGGCTGTCAGTGTCCTGCGAAGGACATCTCTCTCCTGACCTGCACTGCCCGCCGGGCTGGCTGCGTTTGACCCCGGGTGGTGGGACGGCAGGGCCTGTGGCTGGAAATAGCCACTCTCAGTGCCCTTTTCTGGCTCAGACCAGCAGCTCGGCGAGGGGACACGGCAGCTAAAACGGGATGAAGCTGGAGGCCAGGTGCAGCCTGCGCGAAACCTTGCGTCGCGTCCCAGGTGCCGATAACGTACTGAGCAGGGAGGGGGAAAAGCAGAGAGAAACCAGACGCATCCTCGTGCGCGCGGCGGCTCGGGCTGCCAGCCGAAGCCCAGACCAGGTGTTTCCTGGGGGGCATGAGCAAGGGGGCTTTTCTGCCATCTTCTTTTGCCATCTTTGCTGAGGACAGCAAAGGGAGCGGAGCTGCCTCTGCGCCCCTGGGATAAAGAGCTCTGCTCCATCCCCGCCGGTCACCGTCAGCGTGTTCACCCGCAGCCGCAGGGTTTGACGTGGGCTGGCGCAGGAGCCCCGTGCCCGGGTGGCTGGCTGAGCTGGGTGGGGGGTCTCTAAGTACGGGGGGGGTACGATGCCTTCAGACCCTTCAGCTCTCTGGGGAGCTGGTGGTTGACTTGCCAGCAAAACGCCACGCGCCAGCGACATCCCTCGTGCTGTTGTACCCCTGGCTCAGCCTGCTGGCAGACTGAGTCACCATCACCCAGCACCAGCGGGGTGCCTGCTGCTGGAGCGATGTCCTGCAGCGGGGTCCGTGGATCGTGCAGCACCCGCTCCATGCACAGCTCTTTAGTGGCCTGGCTGTGCAAGCCCACGTTTCCCAAACCTGAATCCAGTCCTCCGTGTGCCCAGTGCCACCCACACCCTGCTCTGCTCATGCTCATTCCTGTCCCACCCTGGGGACAGTGGGGTGGCTGGGTGGAGATGTTCCGGTCCACCTTGGAGGAGTGATGTGTGGGTGTGGGTGGGTCTAGTTACCAGCCTAGGAAGTGTCTGAGCTGTTCGTAGTCCATCCCAGTAACCGATCTGAGAAATGGGTGCGTGTAGTCCCTGGAGGCACTTGCTCCTTTGGGAACGCAGAACAGCCCCACCCGTGGTCCCACCAACAGGTGTGGGGTGCCCAGGAGGGTTTGTGCGCCCACGTCTGAGCAGTACAGCGCAGCAGACGGGGCGAGTGACGTGCTCGCTTGCCTGACCTCTCTGTTTTGCAGCAGGAAGGGACTCTCTGAAGAGAAGTCAGAGTTTTATGGAAAGTTTGGCAGCTGCGGATGGCAGCCATGGTGTGTCCGATAGAGTTCGCGGTGCTGGCCGAGCCTCTTGGCTGCTCTGCCCAGCACCAGGTGCCAGTCATCTGGCATCTCCGTCCAGGCCAGCACGCGGGGCCCTGGCAGCTGCCTCTGGGCTTTGCAGGGGAGCCAGCACCAGTGCTACGGCGTGCCGTAACCCCGCTGCTCCGCCGCAAAACGCCTGGCAGCCGGCGATCCTGGCAGGGCAGCAGCACGCTGGAGGCGCAGCAGCGAGGTCAGATGAAACATCAGCTGTGCGCAGGGTTGTCAGTGTCTTGTCCTGGAGGAAAAGATCCTGAAAAGACCTTGAGGAGGCGGTGAGGCGAGGATTTGCGCCAGGATTAGACCCTTTCCCCAGCTGTGGCCTTTTTGGAAGGACCCTCAGCAAGTGCATCTGGCCGCTAGCAGCGCCCGCTGCCCCGGCGTGTGTCCCCAGGCTTGCGTGAGCCGGGCATTTGCCCCAGAACGGGGAGGCAGGACGAGCCCTGCGCTCGCGCCGTAGCTCGGGGGTCACGGCGTGTTTTGGGATGCTACAGGAGGTGTGTCCCTGGGGAGGCGGCAACTGCATGACCCCTCTCCCGAGCGCCGGCATCACGGGCTGCTCCTGCACTGCTCGGGCCGTGGCACCAGCCGGGCAGCTGCCAGCCGTCGGTCGTGGTGGCTTTGCCGGTCGCTGCCAGCATCGCTGCTGTGGCAGAGCCTGGGCAATTAGGACCGTCAGTTACAGTGGGCCAAAAATAATTAAGAAAAGGGGCTGAGCTGCCATGCGCGGCTCCTGGGCTGGGTGAGGCTGGTACGGTCACGGCGGCATGGGACATGCCGGGGTGTCAAAGAGAAAGTGGACACGGTGCTTTCGTGAAAGGTCCATGGGTGTCCCTCCAGTCGTGCTTGAGCCCGTCCGTTACCAGGCTGAACCCGAATCCACCCTGTCGTCAGGCTTGCTGATCTAATCACTGCCCTGCGAGTGTGACCAGATGTTCCTACCCATGTAGGAACAGATGTTCCTACCCGTGTTCCTGCTCCTGCGCTTGGCCTTGAGCCGCGGCAGCACTTCTCCCTGGTACCGCGGGAGGCAGGACTCACCAGGCTTTGCTCTTCCTCAAATATATGGGTCAGGAACCAAGGAGTAAAGTCCATATGGCCTTATACTCGTCCGGAAGGTTTTAATATCTATTTAATAACCTTTAGGCTAAACGCCATGAGGCGGAATGGCTCGAGAGAAAAAAAACCCATGGCCCTATAGCCATACACCGTGTCTGCAGACTACCTTGCAAAAGACCTTACCAAAACCCTTTGAAAATTCAAATAAATGTCAGCTCGTTCCCTTTGAGCTACTTTTCAGCTGACTCAGCTGAACATCCCATTGGGTGCGTGAGAGGACGCCGTTTCCTCTGCAGCAGGCATCCCCTGGCTGCAGTCGCTGGATGGTCTCAGTGTGTCTTTGCTTCTCCTTTATTTATGGCCTCTGGTGATGTTCCAGGCAGGGGTATGAGCCTGATGGATCTGCACTTCTCTAAAATCAGGGGCTAATGCTGTTTGGAAGTATCAACGCAAGTTGCTGGCATAAATTAGCCCATTTCATTCTGTCTCCAACATGGAAAACTTCCTTTTTCTTTGAAAAGCAGGACTAAAACAGAAAGGAGAGGTGGCTTTCTCGCCCGTCTTGCGAGGGGGAGGAGGGAGGACAGTTTGGAGGATGGTCTTTGGTTGGTCGTTTCTTTAGAAGCAGACACAAATGTCTGCAATGTGGGCAGACTTGGGTTTCTTCTTTTTGTTTGGTGTTTTTCATTTTTTTATTTAGGAAATTAGGTCTTGATTGCTCTCTTTTTCCTGGAAGAGTTTGCTCAGTACTGGTGGTGCAGAAAATGGATTTGACACAGCCCAAGCAAGAGGGGAAAACAAGAGCAACCAAGAGGCAAAAATATTTCAGTCCATCAAACGATTCAAAACATACATGTTTTATGTTGATTCCTTTCAGCAGCTGTTTGTCTCCAGATGTCTGGCAAGTGGTCAGAAGAAGCATTTTATGTGAAATTTCAAAGAGTGGCCACTGCTTCAGCTAGCAATGGAGAAGGTTTCCATCTCTGATGATCCTCATCTGTTTTACCGCAGGAAAAAGGAGGGAGAGAGGAGATGTCAGGGAGAGCAGGTCATGCAAAGAGAACCCAATTCAGGATTAAAAGACAAATCCATGTCTAAAAAAAACCCAAACCCAAACCCCTTCTTGGCTACCTTGGGGTTTTTATAGACTGGAAAGAAAAAGCCCAGCTAATAAAACTCTTGCAAAGCCACAAATTGCCTGTGACCTTCTGGAGCCCATAAGGGACATGGCATCGCCGCGTCTTTGCCCCTGTGAGTGACACTGCAAAGAGCTCACCCACTCCCAGCACGAGCCCTTTTTCCACCCAGGAGGATGCTTTGGCTTAACTGGTACGGTCTGTACTGTGGGAAAGACTGAATCTTGCTCTGGGAAACCTTCTGCATGTTCACCCTCTGGCTTTGCCTGGCCAAGGAGCTTTTGGAAAACGCTGACAGAGCTTTTGCTGCTGGAGCTTTTGCTGCTAAAGCTTTGGAGAAAAAAAAGGGGGATATCCCTATTGTTGCTCAAACGGTCTTGGGAAAAAGATACAATTGCCTTTGCCCGCTGCAGGCCCAACAGCTTGAGCAGAAACCTGCAAAAAACCCGGCTGCCGTAGGGCCCGCGCGGCGCGTTCCCACCGCCCTCGGCAGCTCGGTGCCTCTCTGCGGCGCGAGGCGGGCGAGCGGGCACGGCCGGGCTCAGGGTCACCCCTACCAGCACTGCGGCAGCTGCTCGCCTTCCCGCTGCCTGCGCCTGGCGCTGCCCACCCCGGGGCTCAGCCACACCAGAGCCTGTGCCCGGCCAGTGCTGTGGCTCCCGACGCCCGGATGGATTAGTGTGCCGGGTGGGGATGAGGGGCCGGAGACAGGACCAGTGTAGACTTGGACATGGTTCCTCATTCCCTGTGCTGCTGCTCCTGGCAATTGGTGTCTCTGGGCGAGTAAATGGTTTTGTGATAATTTCTTTTTTTTTTTTTTTTTTAATATAGAGTCCAATCTGCCTTACTTAGCTTGGGAAGGGGCAGGAACACGACGGGGGAAGGTAGCCGCATGTGACCTTATGAAAAGGTGTCTGCCAGCAGGAAAGCAAAAATTAAAGGAAAATGGTTTTAAAAAGGGAAATAGTTGAAATAAAATAATAAAATAAAAAAAAGGAAAAGGAATGCCAGCAGGATCACAGTTTGGGCCACCAAATAACATTCTCAGAGTTTATTCTTTGGTTGAAGAAGGCCCTGTGCTTTCTGGCTCATCTTCTGGGCAGTCCCAAGAAGCTGCCCAGGACCTGGCTGGCTGTACCAAGCGGACGTGTGTCCGTCCTGGGACACAACCACGCTTCGGAATGCTGCAGCTCGCATGAGCCAGGACTGAGCCCACCAGTCCTCCTGCGTGAGGTGACTCAACTGCGTGGCTGAAAATGGCTCGTACGTCCCGGTTTGTTGTTTCTCCCAAGCGGACGAGAGGGCTGGAGGCTGATCAGAGCAGAGGAGTCTCCTGGCGAGCTCGTTCTTCAAAAGCTCGGGAGGGCTGCTTCTCGTTAGGGCTTGTTTCAGCGCCAAGAGAGAAGAGTATTTCCCTCTGGCTTCATGTGCACGTCCCTCTACCACTGTCCTGGAGCTGCTACGGCGGCTCCTCTCTTGGGCTTTGCCAGACACAGCAGCGCCGGGCTGTTCAGGCTGCATGGAGCGCTGGCAGCTAGAAGCGGAGGGCTCGGAGCAGCGCGAGCGCCCGCGTGCGCAGTGCTGCCACGGGCACGGCACCCATCTCCCCCGCCGTGCCCCGGTGTGGGACACGCTCCGTGCATGGACCCCATGACGCATCAAAGAACCACTGGTGAGTCCAGGGGCCTCCTAAACAGGTTCCTCCCCACCCAAAAAACCTCCAAACCTCAAGTGTCTGGAGTCAACATGCTTAATTTAATGATGATGGTTTAAAACTGCGCTGAGCCGTGCTACGGGGTGGGATGCCACTGGAATTTCTCGCTGCCCAGTTCATCCTTACTGGTTGCTCCAGGGCTGCAGTATATTTCCTTGAGCCAAGTGATGAGCAGTGCCTTGGCCAGCGCAAGCGAGGCCGGGCTAACGACGCAGCCCTCCAGCAGAAACCGTGGCTGCTGGCTCTGCGAGGGGTTTTCCACAGGTGCAAGGGCTGTTTCCAGTTCTGCAGCTTGCTGCCTGTCCGCATCAATAAACCAACCTGCATCCAGCCAGCACCGATGTGCCTTCCCAACACAGGTGTTGCACTGGGAGCCCCTCGGAAATGAGCCACGGAGGATGGAGCCGGAGGGAGCACGGGGTTTTGCAGGGGGCAGCACCAAAGTCTGGTTTTAGTGGCTCACTCTGAGGGCTCGTTGCTAATTGTGAAACATTTCTGCATCGTTGCTTCTGTGATGAGTGTTGAACTAGTTTTGCTCTTGGATGATGACAGCGATGATCGCAGCACATAGGGTGAAACACTGAAACGTGCTGCAGCAGAGGAGAATTTGCCGAACTGCGTCAGGGCTAAAGGGCATCTCGCTCACGGCCACTCGATCTGCACAAACCCCACCATCTTCTCCAGGTCTCGTCACGCCTTGTCCTGAGCACCCATCCCACACCCCTCGGCTCTGCTGTTCCACAGCAGGTCCCGCTGCTGGCTGCTGCTGCACCAGCCAGGCCTGGAACGCATGTCGTGCTTTGGGGTTGTTGGGGCTTAACATTTTATTTATTTATTTTTTTAAATCCCGGATCAGTCACTCAAAAACGCTTTGGTACAGGCCGTAACAGAGTGCAGATCAAAGAGATGCCCAAGTGCAAACAAAGCTACTGAGGTAGGATATGGAGCGTTTCCCTTTAACGTAACTACTTCATGGACCGTTACCATAAAACATGTCTGCATTTTTCAATGCTCTTGTCTGGTCTCATAACGGTCTTTGTGACCGCTCTGGACTTACAGAAATTCCTGTTTAACGTTATGGCCCTGAGCAGGCAGCAGGCGGAGGAGCCGGGACCACGCTGACTCCCGCAGACCCAACACGTATGCTTGGTGCGCACGCTGGCTTGGGTCTCCAGTCCAGGGACGGTCTCTCCAGACCATCTCTCCAGGGCCCGGTTCAGGCTACTCATGCCATTACCGACCCCCTGGCTGCAAAGCCAGACCTCATGCCTAAAACCAGTTCCACTCGGAAGCATCAGTATCAGAGAACACCAAACTGTAGCTCGATGCCTCGGGCAGTTCTCCATCCACAGCACAGGGGTGGGCATTTAACCTTCCTCCCTGCCTCCGAGAAAGGGGAGGATAAACCCCTGCAGCAGACAGGAGGAACGAGGAGGAGGCCCTGCTGCCTACATCCTCGCTAGAGGAAGGGCTTCTCGTAAGGCTTCGGCGGCAGCGCTGGGCACGCGACACCGAGTGCTGCTGCTCTGGGGCTGGCCGCACTCGTAGCCACGAGCGGCGCTGCCTCAGCTGGACCAGAAGTCTGGTTTTCACGGGAAGCACAGCTGAGAAAGGCTCCCAGCAGGATCTGATCAGCCAATTAAAACCAGATGCTGTGCTGGCAGGCAGGCTGCTGCGGATGGTCCCGTGCAGTCCCCTTCCCTCCTTTGTGTACATGATGTCCTTCCAAGCGCAGCCCCCTCCCGCAGGGCTGCGTCCCAGTTGCATCAGGAACGTTGGCGGCTTTTCGGTCCCGCGTGCTGTGAATGGTTTCGCCATTTCACATCTCTCAGAGGGGCCGCGGAGGCGAGTGCCCGGCTGCTCTCAGCCACGCACCTGGTGTGCACGGGAGGCAGAGCACTGCGCAGCCCTTAACCTTCACACAGCACTTTTCTCCCTTCTCCTGGAGCAAAGAGCTCCAGCTACTCTGGGACCAGAGCAGGAACTTCCTCCCCCCCCACCCCACACGCTTTGCTTTAGGTTTAAGCAGACGAGCCAAGAGGGCTCTGCATCCTGACATCCAGGCATGAAACATCTTCCTCTCAATTCAGTTTTGGAAGGAAATAGCACCTTGCAGCAGCTTCGCTCGCCTCTCCCTGCTCCAGCGTGGCTGGTGGCTGCTTTAGCTCATCCCCATCCTCAGCTGAGCCCAGCGCAGGGACTGCACCTTGCTGGACTCCGTTGTTTATCCCTCTGACTTGGGACTAATTCCTTTCCCAGGGCAGACTGAAGAAAAATCCAGCGGGCCAGTGGCCTTAGGAGTACAGGCTAGGCATTGGTGCTCGTCCTCCTTGGCACTGGAGGACCACAAACTGAGTTGTTGCAGGTAGACTACTTCTTGCCCTCTTCCCCAAACACCACTGAAACCCTTCTCTTACTTTCCCAAGATGGTACTTGCTAGCAAGTCACTGGGATCTGTTTCTGTTGAGCCAGAATCAACATATCCAGGAATTTCTGTAATACAGTGAGAGGTGCAAACACGTTTCAGATTGGGACTATTCACTGGGTTGCCTGGTCACAGATGTCACAGGAGATTGAGCCCAGAGAGGCCAAGGAAAGGGAGTAAGCTCCTTGTGCTCGTTTTTCATTTCAACAAAGGAGAAGGGCTGATATCAGCCTGTGGAGCAGCAGAACCACCTAAATTAATTTCACATGGAGCATCCGCTCTCAGCAGCAGGATGCTAATCCTTCGCAGCACTACAGCCACATAGTGCTCAGGGACAGACCAGGGAGAAGGTCTAATGCAGCACAAAGCTGAGGCAAGAGGCACGTAAGACAGAAAAACACAAGGTTTTAGGCTACTGCTGGGGAAGAGAAGATGCCAGAGAAACTCAGCAGCTCTGTTTTCATTCTAGGGTCTTATATGCAGGAGAACAGAGGGGAAAAAACAGCTCAGCTCTAAGTTACGTATGTGGCAAATTCACATGGGCTCAACGACCTGAAGAAAGTTGACGTTCTGACTTTGCCCACAACTTTTTGCCACTTCCTACTGCCAACAGCATCTGGTTAAGAAAGAAGCACAAAACACCAGGAGCAGCAGCCACCAGATACTTTACCTTTCGCTGCCTTGGCAACTGCTTGAACCTGCGACTTGGCCAAACGACAACAGGTAAGCCAAGATACTTGGAGTCACCTGTCCATGGTCAGAGATCAGCTCTTGGGACATCTGATGGCAGTGTGGGCAAAGGAATCCAGGCTGCTTTCAGATGAGGTGTGGCTAGTGGGGGCCCAAGCACCGCATCCGAGTTTTACTGACGACACGATGTCACTCCCCTGCCAGCATCACACAGGGAGTGACGGTGGCACTAACGACACTCGGTTACACTAACACACTTCCCTACGGAGACCCCGGCGTGAGCATACTGATGGTGTCAAACAGCTTTAAGCCAGGCAATAAAATCGTCACCAGAACTTGTAATTCTGCAGTGACCGCGCTGGGCAGAGGCGTTAAAACGCACGGAGTTCCGACATACCCAGCCTGCCTCCCCGGCCTCTGTGAGAGGAAAGCATCGTACCCACCCTTAACTAGGGCATGGCGGTGTTTATCTCAGCCTAAACCAAATGCAGGTCAGCTGCTTTAATGCATTTTTTTTCTTTTTGCACATTAGAATTAAACAATTAAGCTTTTTAATAGCAATGAATATCCTGAGCACTTCAATGATTTGATCATCCCCCCCCCAAGCATGTTACTTTTAAAAGTCTTTGTTAAAAAGAAATTGTTAAATTGCCACAACTCCAGACTCACTGGAAAATGCAGGATCTTTGCAGCACAATGCAGGTCTGTCTTGCCCCTGAGATTTGTGAGACTTGGGTAGAAAGTTTTTTTAAACCAAAGTCTTTCAAGGGAAAAATATACACAATAAGATGCACGGTGCCAAGATCTCCTTGCCTTGCAAATGCTCTGGAGGCGGCTTCGCACTTCACTGAGCCAAATAATGTCTTAAAATGACTGGAGTAGGGTTTGAAAAACGTGCAGACCGAGTCCTAAGAAGAACTGTTTAGGTTTTATGACTCAGCCATCTGGGAGCTGAAGGGACAGAAACCACCTGAAAACGGCGAAGCAGAGAGTTCAGTTTTCGCAATACGCCCTGGCTCACCTTCACTCTGCCTATTGAGGGGACACTGGCTGCCCAGCAGCAGCCCCCCTGGAAATGCCAGGGGTGTGAAAAACAGCAGGTGGTTCCTGTGGGTGGAAAGCTACACAAATCATTAGCGAAGCATGGAAAATTCATCGCTGGCTATAAAAGTCACTAGGCAAGGGCAGCTGTAAACAGCTAGGTGAAAAGAGCAGGTAGGGACACGTGGTAGCTGCTTGTAGGGGCTGCTGCTATTTCCTTCTCAAAAACCACCAGAAAAGTGCCGAAAGAATCCCATGTGAATCACAGAACAGGTTGGGTTGGAAGGGACCTCAAAGACCATCCAGTTCCAACCCCCCTGCCATGGGCAGGGACACCTTCCACTACACCAGGTTGCTCAAAGCCCCATCCAACCTGGCCTGGAACCCTTCCAGGGATGGTGCAGCCACAGCTTCTCTACTGACCATATAAGGTGCAATGTTCCCAAGTATTAACACCAAGGTGGTTTTCCATCATGCTGCAGTGTCCAGCTTTAGCAGCACCTTGGATCCAATAATGGAATCACGTAAGGACACTGGGGAGCACCTAAAAAGCAAAAGCACTTGCTTTTCACATGTTGTAGCTGTGGGACTGTGAAACCCCAGCCGAGTTCTTACCTGAATCTGTAACTGACATACCAACATGCTGAGGAT
This sequence comes from Tauraco erythrolophus, assembly GCF_009769465.1. Taxonomy (NCBI): domain Eukaryota; kingdom Metazoa; phylum Chordata; class Aves; order Musophagiformes; family Musophagidae; genus Tauraco; species Tauraco erythrolophus. The sequence goes on from NC_141465.1 coordinate 297,088, forward strand.
ATGTGCAGTATAAACACAACATTAACAGGAGGCCAAGGTAGGGAAGAAGGGAGAATCTGTCTGGCCTGTATGTCACTGCACTCCTGACTCACAGAAAGCTCTTTCAGACTGCAAACAAATCGTGACATGCAATTACGTGACCAAGACCAAGGGAGAACTTTTTTGCCTGTTTATCCCAAGAATTTACAGTATCTTTAAACAGGAGATACACCTTTTTGGGTTTGGGTGTTTTTTTGTTGTTGTTTTTTTGCTATATGCACCTACAACTTTTGCTTATGCTTAAAAAAGGTAGTTCTTGCAGCAGCGGCAGAAGGAGGAAAACTGAAGTTTGATAGAGACAGAGCAGCAGATACAAGTCAGGGCAGGACAGTAGCCAGAATGAAAACATGAAAATCATACCATCATTTTCATATTCACTACTGTTGTGACTTTCTTCCTACCAGGGATTCCGCATTTGGGACTGCCATCCCTGACTGTGTTTTGCAAGGGACCTTCTGCCTCCTCTTTTAGCTTTCCATTGGCAGGCTGAAACACTTTCCACCTCCAGTTCCATAAGTACCCCGTGGCTGAGCTCTTACGTGTGTCATGTCTGTTAAACTCAGCGGGTGCCAGCACAACAGGAATATCAGCACACAGATATCTCTAAGAAACAGTCTCTGCCGCCAGAGGCTGGGGTTGGAGTCACCGTTTCCACCTCCTCTCCATACATACTCCAGGCAGATGGCATTCATATATCACCCAAACACATCTGGCCATGTCAAAGGAGAACATAAACAACTACAGTTGGAGAAAAGAAACCGCAAATTCTTTTCAATTTTATTCTTACTGGGAGGGCAGTGGCATCCTGACATGTCACATCATCCAGTGAAAACCGACAGGGACTATCGAGGCTCCTGGCTCACCGAGCATTTATGGTACTAAGTCTTGCAGAAATCTTGGCTTGGCTGTAGTGCTTTGTTCAGCCTGCAGACACGGCATTCCCAATTCCAGAAACTTTCGCTGGGTCAAGACCAAAGTAATCAGCACTAACAGAAAGGGAAAGTAACTAGACATGAAACACAAGAGACCATATGATGAGCAACGTGTCAGGCTGGTACTGCACGATATTTGCACAGACCAGTCAGAAATGAGTATTACAAACGGAGCTGGAAAATGGTAATGGTGGAAAACATGATCAAGAACTTTTGATGGATTTCCCAGAAAAGAGAAAGTCTGTTCAGAAATAAATGTAACAGCTTCAAAAAAACAACCAAACAAAACGCACCTAGTGACCTTTAAATCAACTTCTCCATTGGATAAATATATTTGAAATAGTTGTACAGTTCACAGTGGCGTAAAGTTCTCTGATTGCTTGAGTGCTTGAAAATATCTCATCAGTAAAAAAATACCAGAGCTGGGGGAGGAAAACCCTCTCTCTGAATTCTGTACATGGGCAAATGCACAGGTTTTGGCAGGCGTCAGGTCAATGGATCCATGGGAAACCAGCAGCACCGCAGGACTGCGGATCACAAGTCGGGGGACGGAGGATAAGAAGAATAGTAAGGCCCATTTTCCTGCAACGAGAACAGAAGGTGCAGTTGGACAAAATTCTTCTCCAGTGCACCCTGGAGAGGCAGAAACAAACAGGTACCCCTGGCTTCATCTTCCGCGAGTACAGCGACTGCCGCAATTCACCCAGGAGAGGACTGCTGGTTGTCAGGGAAAAACAGACCTTGGGTTTGCCTCTGTTTTCAGCAAAAAGTGTCAGTTAAAATTTTGCCAGAAAGCCCAAGCTGTGATGCCAGGAAGCCACAAATGCCAGCACAGCCAGTCACTCCAAACAAAGTTGCTTACACAGACACACAGCTCTGGCTGCTACTTTGTCGTTACAGCACGTCCTCTTTGGAATGATTTGGCCAACGCAAGGCAGATTCATCCCACCCTTTGGTTAGAGGCCTGGCATGGAGAAGGGACAACACAAAGGCAAGGAATCCACCTACAGTTCCATTTTCCCCCCCAGCTTTCCCCCTCCCACCCCTTCCTGCATGCTTGCTGATACACGGGACAGGGAAGATGAAACACTGAAAGCATTTCTTTTTGCCGTCGGTGTAAGGTGTGTAGCTGGTACATAACACCATTTTCATCTTGTCCACAGGCTGTTAGCATGTTCTGCTACAGCCCTTGGCCAAAGAAAGGCAGTCTGCCTCATTCACATAGGAGATTGCTCTATTGGGAAAGGATTGGCTTGCCTCTCAGCCAAGCCCCCTGCTTAGTCTGAGGAAGGAAAAAAAAAAAAATCATTCACAGAAGGACAACTAGATTCCCCAGGAACCATCCCTTTCTCCCCATTCTTAAGCTGTGGAAGTCAGCCCCTTTAAAGCTCATGCAGAGCAGAATGGGAGGAGCACAAGAACTGCACTTAAGAGCAAAGACTCGGCGCATGCGGTCACTTACCCTGGCATCGTACTCGAGGACGAACGGGGGGAGATCGATCTGCTCGGGGGGTATGGCTGTGAATAACTGCTGGAGGCTCTCCACATAGTGGATTTTGTCCTTTAGCCCTGAGACTGTAAAGGTTGTGAAAAACCATGCCGAGACCTGATAATAAACCCCAGCAAAACCAAATTAAGATGGTGCAGTTTCAAAACCTTCAAGTTCAACATGATACTCCCCAGTTAAACAGGCTCGAGTTAAGCTTGAAACACAAATATCATGGCAATAACAGAACAGGGTCAGGAAGCCCACATCACTGGCTGCTGGCAAACACGGTCTTGTGAGCTTTCGAGCCACTGCGTTCCGACTCCACGCTCACCCCTCCCCAACAGCTGCTTTAAGGCCCCTTTCTACTGCACAAGCCTGGCAGCTATTCTGCTGCTTGTTTTCAAAAGCCCTCTGGATACTGGCACATTTTCACCTCCAGTTTAGCCAGCTCAGAATATGATCTATTGGACTTTATATCAGATAGAAGCATTTTCAACACTTTGCCTTCAAGTTTACACAGAAAATGCAACTCCATGGAGAGAAAAAAGAGAGAATTCCAGCTGTTCAAAGGCCCTACTGATATCTCCTCTCTGCTTTGGGTTGGCTGAGTAAGTAAGCGTGTCCTTCTGTTTTACCAACACTTCTTATCAAAGCCATATCGGCTTATTCTACTAAATTTTACTTTAAGCACACACACCTCTGTCTCTTTTGGATACAAAGAGGATAAGGAATTTGTTTTGTGAAGCCCAGTAAGACACCATTGATATTTCCACAAGTTATTAAATACTCCTGTTTATATTGACTGCACAAGCTTTTAAAATAACCATCTCCAAAATTAAGCACTATATTACTTTCTGTTTATTTCTTATCCAGTTTTTTCCTAGCAGACTGAAGGGAAAGAAAAGAAACCTGTGAGAACAAGCAGTTACTGTTCTACATGTCACAAATGCTCATATTAGGGACCACTCACACAGAGTCACAGAATGGTTTGGGTTGGAAGGGACCTCAAAGATCATCCAGTTCCAACCCCCCTGCCGTGGGCAGGGACACCCTCCACTACACCAGGTTGCCCAAAGCCCCATCCAACCTGGCCTGGAACACTTCCAGGGATGGGGCAGCCACAGCTTCTCTGGGCAACCTGTGCCAGTGCCTCACCACCCGCAGTGTAAAAAATTTCTTCCTTACATCTAATCGAAATCTGCCCTCTTCCAGTTTAAAGCCATTGCGCCGTGTCCTGTCACTACATGCCCTTGTCCAAAGCCCCTCTCCAGCATTCCTGTAGCCCCTTCAGGTACTGGAAGGTCTCCCTGGAGCCTTCTCTTCTCCAGGCTGAACAGCCCCAACTCTCCCAGCCTGTCTCCATAGCAGAGGTGCTCCAGCCCTCGCATCATCTCTGTGGCCTCCTCTGGACCCGCTCCGACATGGCCCTGGGCAATAAGCTCTTGCTGACCTGGCCTGAGTGGGGAGGCTGGACCAGATGACCTCTGGATGCCCCTTCCAACCTCAGCCATTCTCTGATTCTGTTTGGTAGTTGTACTTTGACTGCAGTCAAAGAAAAGAAGCAACACCACAAGAAAAGCCTTGAGGAAAGCGAGAGTTTCAAATAAACTAAAACATTAGCTCCATAAAAACCATCTGCCTGAATATGACATTTAAAGAAAGAGTCAATACCTAAAAGCTCTCCTGGAATAACTGCGCTGCCTCCTCAAAACAGCGTATTTTCATGAGAAAGGAACAATGAAAAAGGGAAAAGGAGGCAAAGAGCAGGACAGAACATTTAAGATTGACTCCGTATTTTAAGAACAGAATTAGAGATTTACGTTAGCAGAAGGCAGGGAGACAGACTATGACTGGCACTCATTATTTACCATATTTTTCTAACAAGACCTCTTATGAGGGACACTGGATGGCAGCTTAGTGAGTGAAAAACACCCTCTCAAGCCTGCACCGAAGCAGCAGGTATTCCGAGGCGAATGACAATCATTAAACGTAACTGCTACGGAGGTTTGATGTATAAAAGCCTAATAGGGAATAATTTTGCAGCCATCACAAAAACTGATATTGGGAAAAGCAATTTTTCTTCTCCCTCCTCTCAGCATACAAGCCATTGCAGTGTGACACATCTTACCCAGTAACGCAGTAAAAAAGGGGAAGGGGCCAGAAATGTTTCTCAAGAATTTTTCTATTTTCTCCTTTCTCAATAATCAGAGGTTATAGAACAGTAACACAAGAACAGCCGTTTCCTTATCAGTAAGAGGACAAAGAACTTTAAACTAACGAATCCCTGTTAATGCACTGAGAGCAGAATAAGTTACACCAGAGCAGTCAAAATGTTAAAAATCTAGTTGTCCACTGAAATTTTGTTGTCCTGCAGTTCTGAATCCAAATAAGAGGCTACTTAAGTCACTCTGCCAAGCTAGAAAACCACGGAGTTAACGTAACAGATGTCTTTCCCTCAAAAAAACCCAGCACAACACAGGAAAGCGTGTCACTAATCTCTTCATTGGGTCATACCCCAAAGACAAGCTTCCTCCCAGTTGTAAGAAAATTTCCCAGATTGTAGTAGCTTGTGTAGAAAAAGCCGTAAGCGATTTTCAGCCACCTTTATACTGGCACCTGATCTCCAGAGAGCGCTGTTATGACTGCTACAGAAAACCAAGACAGAAATCGTTCACCATTCATGGAACGATTATGACAACTATGAACATCTAATCTGAGTATTCGGGTATGGTTCAGTTTTAAAACACTCTCCGTTTACAGCCAAGTTACTAAATTTACGAAAACAGAATTTCTCTGGGCGGGATTGTTTCAGATGCAGCCACCGACGCGTCACGCAGAGCACACCAAGCTCTACGAGCTTTGTTTGGAGAGGTCCCAGGAGAGGGGAGCCGGGAGGCTCCATGCAAAAACGCCCCGAAGAGCCCTTTATTTGTATATTTACTTGTATTGCAGCTACGGCAATAACAAGTGGAAGGACATTTTCACGCAGACGTACGAAGGAACCTGTGACCGATCAAGATGCCCTCGAAGTGCCAAGTCCTGCTGGTGCAGTGCCCCCACTGCAAGAGCCGCTGCCGTTACCTGCGATGCCGTTTCATCTCCGGAACGGTTCCGATGCAGCAGCACGAGAGCCGAGCCCTTCGCAGATGACGAGGATGCTCAGGGCACGAGCAAAGGCAGGATTCGCGTACAGAAACGCACGGTGCAGCAACACACCCTGCCTCAGTTCCTCTGCTTCAGGATACCTGCTGAGCCCCCTCCCTGCACGCTGCAAAGCAGATGTTCTAGAGAGCAATTCCCCTCGGAATACACGTCTAAACGACAGAATTTGTCACATCCAGAAACCAAAGACCCATCCCTGGCCCTGTGAAGCACTTGCAGAACTACACTTGTTTTCTAGGGGCACGTGAGTTTCCACGAGGCAGGAGGAAAAGCCTCTTGATCCCTTTTGGCCAGAAACGAGCAACGCGGCTCCAGCAGACAGCAAATCCACTCTGTCAGGATCCAACAGGCCGGGCAAACGGACCATTTACAGCAGAGATTTACAAGTGAGATCCAAGTCCAAGGATGATGGGTTTGGGAAGCTGCATGAATGCACGAGCCTTCCTCCTACATTTGAGACATGGGGTGTTTTCCACTGTTTCTAGGGAAGGAAGTCAAAGCTACAAGTAGGAAGATGAATGTGCCAAACGTTTTTGAAGAGATTTGTGGCTTCTGGGCGAGCAATATTCCACAGGGACAGCAGCCCTGTATTAGCCAAAAAAGGAGGGGAGAGAAAAAGAACCATTCCCTCTTAGCAGCCACCTTCTCCACCAAGACTTTCTGCTGCGTATTCCCCGTTGTGTTTCATAAGCTGATGGTCTCTGCAACAGCCCGCGGCAATCAATCCCACTTGCCTGTCAGTTAGAGAACAGGCTTGGCAGAAAGATGTGGACACACATCCTCTTCTGCCTCCAGCTGTGCTGCTAGAGTAGGATACAAAGCAATTCCATTCCCAGCAAGTTAGAGGGCTCCAGTTCTCTTCACCCTCCCTGCTTCCCAGCAACTATCTGCCTGCCCCATAGATCTACCGAGTTCCACTGCAGCTCCCAAAGGGACAGAGAACATGGCAATGGACTGGTGAACACAAGTTCTCATTCTCCAACAAAAAACCCCTCTTCTCAACCAAATAGAAACATATGGGAAGAGAGGAGGGAGACAGAGCACTGCTGGGAATTTAAAACACTACTACTTCCTAGCTGCAACTTTTCCACTCAATGTTGTGACCTCCTACACTTTCAGGAGCATCAGAGCTGGAAGCTCTAATTCTGGCACTCAGACCTCAGATCTTGTACCCTGTGGGAATAATCAATATCCTGACAGAAACGGGAAGGTATGCTGTTGGAAGCCTCAGTCTTGTCCACATAAAAACAAGGAAGCTCTAAGTCTCATGGCATCCCAGCTGTGCACATGCAAAGAACGAACTCTGGAAATTTAGGAAAGAAATTCTTGCGGAAGGTGTGCACATAGATGTTTTTTCCAGGCATATAATTTTCTCTAATTTGATCAATGTCAGCAAAAAGCAGAATAAACACAGAGGCTAATCTGATGTGAACATGGAAGATCACATTTCTAACTGTTTCAATAGGACAAACAACAATTCCGGGAAGGGCTGCTCCTCACACTTAGTCCATCTGAAGCACTCACACTGCTGCAATACGAGTAGTGCGTGTCGAGTACAGAAGGGAGCCAGCTCCATCTTCTGTTGTCCCACGCAGATTATAGCCAAAGAGAACATCTTATTGCTCCATGAGTTCAGTTTTCCACCTCCTCAAGGCTTAACAGGATTTTTCCGCGCTCCGTCACAAAGGCATTCTTCCCACCTTTCTTCACTACTCCACACTCTACAGTCCCGACTCGTCTCATTGCAGCTTGACACGGGGCAGCTCTTGGGTGATGTGCAGCACACGCCACGTCTCTTGTGGGGAAAGGAAAAGGTGGAACATCCAGGAAATGAACCACACAAAAAAATTCAAGGAATTTCTGGTCACGGTTCATCACCCTGACAACCCGACAGCAGGAAAAGTGAGAAAATGTTTCTCTTTGAAAGAAACAAGATGCAAAGCTTCCACCTCTGTGAAGAGCACACCCACGACAGGCACAGATGGCTCATCACATTGGGGTTTGGCGTATTACTGAGGCTGCGAGCCTACAGCCAGATTAAAGATGGGCACGAATTTCAAGTTCTGACCATGGATCCAGAAGATACTGCCTAAGTTTGGAAGTCTTCTATGTACCTCTGTGTTTCTCACACTACAGCTGCATGTGCTACTCTGCCAACACCCAAGATACACTTTCCTTTTGTCCTATTTACCTCACCTTTGAACGAAATGTTGGGTGGACAAAATACAGTGCCTTCAAGTTCCTCTTGTACCTGGTTTAGAGAAAGAAAAAAGTCTTTAGAAGTGACTTCTAATTAAGCTCACCTACACAACCCAACATAGATCACTGTAAAATTACATCACGGGCACTTAAGCAAAACGTCAGATCTAATATAAGGGCAGATAGCAGAAAAGTAACTGTAAAGGGGAAAAAAAAAAAAACATAAACACAAAAAGAAAAGCAGAATGATTATTTTTCAGGTAGGGACATCATAGCCTGCAGTCTTTGATGTGGACAAATTATGACTGTCAATTTTACCTACGCCTCTTCCCGCACAACTAGCGGCATACTTGTAAGAAAACCAGGCTCCAGAAGCTCCACCTCTGGATAGAGGCAGACAACACACCCAGTACACCCAAACAGCTCCAGAAGGGAGACTGCAGAGGACAGAACTTCCTGGTTTAATTGAAGGTTTTGAGGAGGAAACAAAACACACCTTCCTTCCTCTTGCCTTTGTTATTTAGCTAGGGCTTTGTCCCAGCAAAACTCTCACAAACGAAAGGGAAACCAGACACAAGGAACAACAAACAGCTGCATAGCACAGAGGAAGATCAGGAGTTCTTTTCCTACTGACACTCACTTGGCATCAACAACGTCGTAGAGTTTCTTCAAGAAATTAGAGTCTAGTTGATTGTAGTCATTCGTGAGCGTATGGAAGTAAACCAGGACATACTCCTTCACTGCAATATGATCCATGACGTGGATGAAATACAGAAGAGCCTGAGACAGAAAAAAATGGAATTTGTATTTGCAAAGGACTCTTTCACAGTTGCATAACATCTTAATACGCTTCCTTTAATTCATTCACAAATCAGAACTGCAAGGCTGGGTGGCATCATGTTTCAGCTACAAAAGCAAGGTGAATTTTCCAAGTCTTCCACCTGACTCTAATAACTTAGATGTGTCTTTTGTCTAGCTGACCTCACAGATGGAGATAAGTTCTTGCTGTTTCCATGAGAAAACAATTTGACTTCTTCCACTTCACTCTTCATGTCTTGGCAGTTATAGAAGCAGGGCATGTCCCTGTCTCTTTGAGAAGAGAGAGGAGCCCATGTTAGGCCAGTTTATCTAAATACAGTCTAGTTCCTCCGTTAAAACAAGCCACCTCAACACACAAAAATGTATCAAGCTTTGCATCTGCCTATAAAAACAGTTTCTATTTAATCTCTTTTCAGCCTACTACAGATAATGTTTCTAGTATTAACACTAATTACCCCTAAAATCAGACTCTTGCATCCTGAACATTCATATTCAACATACTCAACTCCAGTTTTACAAAGCCTTACCTTTTCCATGTCTATCAATGTTACAGGGATATTCCTTCCAACCACCACCATCACTGTGCGGCCACAGTTGTCTACACCTACAAAAGAAAGAGGAACATGTCTCAACTTCTCTTCAGTTACACCAGGTATCGAGTCGGTCCCTTTCAGATCAGGGAGAACCAGTCACAGCTCAGAATTTTTGCCACACGTCTGGTTTCCACCTTAACAACCAAGGAAATACGCTTGGAGTTACTGTTCTCTCTGTACCAGTAGCACCAGTAGCTATTCTCATCTAAAAAAGGGTGCACCGCATTCAAGAAACTTAAGATTTAAGGACTGCAATTTTATGTTGCTCTGTGTACTGCGCATTTACCTAAACCTCAAGTAATAACATGGTTTTTATTTAAGAAAACCCTTCACTTGCAGTTCTACCACCAAAGCAAACTTCTTGCCAGAAACCAAGCTCTGAGTTCCAGTGCACATTCTCAGAGCACGCCTTACGGACCACCTGCAGCCCAGACAGCCTTGCCTAAGGCGGACTAAAGAATTTAAACTTGCAGCTATTAAGCAGAAGGCATTGCACAGCCTTGGGATTTGCACAAAGATCAAGGTGTCTATCTGGATTTCCCAAAGGCCAAAGATACCCAAGTGCTGAACAGACTTGCTGTGCAGAAACACAGCCATGCTTTCGAGAGCCTGACTACCTGCCTCTTTCTTCCTGTCATGGCGCAAAGCAGCAGAAAGGCACTGGGACTACAGCAAGTTTTTACATCCAGATACGATGCTGCCTAAAGAGCAGGAGTGAACTGAAGAGTATGGGTTCCTCATCTCTGCCTCCCAGGCTGCAAGGACCTCACCGCTATCTTCTCCTACTCAACCCTCCCCAATCTCCCCATCTACTGAACTCAAGGCTGGAAGATGTGCTGCCCACAGCACTCAGCCTTTAGCACTAGGAGACACACACAGAGGAGAGGAACACACATCTAACCAGGGGGAACCAAAGCGAGCCATTTTGTCCAGGAAAGCTGTATTAAAAGTTGCTTTAGTAGCTGCTTATTCTCTACGCTGCTCACCTGAAAGGAACGTTCATTTCTTTGTAATGAAAGGGTGGAGATAACTCAGACCAAAAGAAGCAGCATCTCATACAGAGCACCTTAGGCACTGCCTTAATCTAACATTACTGACTTGCATCTAAAGCTACAGATACTTCAGGATACACATGTACCCTCAGATCATTAAAGCAGAGCAGTTTGGGAGTTTACCACTCACACTTCCGAAGCCAATCAAGAGAGAATTCCTGCTTTACTGCAGAGATGTCGCTTAGTTCTTGGGCAGGCTTCCAGCTTAAAATGACTTATTGTATACTCAAGTCAAAAGAAAATATTATATTTTTATTTTGTATTTTCACTTTCAGACAATATACATCAGTCATTGGTACCTGGAACTTACCTGTCTGGTACAAGGCTTTAAGAGAAGCAATATCAGAGAGGTCTTCAGCTCTCGCCTGACACAGCCAGCGATTGTAACTAGAAAGCGAAAAACATCTGGTCAGATCTAATCCCGCTTTGGATTAGCATTAGAAGCCTGAAGAGGCATATGGAGCAACTATCAAGTTGTTAAAAGAAAGAAGAGGGGAGGGGGGGGGGGGGGGGGGGGGGGGGGGGTGGAGAAAAAAAGGAAAAAAAAAAAGATCTGAGTGTCTTAGTTACATGTCTAGTGATTTTCACTAACACCATGAACATGCTCCAACTAGTAACTATAGTGGCATTGCAGTTGGGCTGAAAAGATCTCAAGAGTTTCTTCCATTTAAATACCTCAGTGTAAGTGTTAAAAAAATAGGGAAAAAAATTCTTAAAAAAGTCCAGAAGTCAAACACCACTATGCAGCAACCAGTGTCATGTAGGCATTTTTTTCCCCTTTGAATGGTGAACAACTTAGTGCCTCCTGAGACACAACAAGCCAAGCATCATGACTCAAGGGGACTCCAGCATGGAACGGGCTTCTTTAAAAAGTACTCAAGCCCATTAGGGTTAGTGGGGTGGAGAGGAGAGGAAAAAAGCCTCAGCATTCATTTAGTTATCTTTCTGTTGTGAAAGACAACAGAAAAATGTTTTGCCACCTTCCCAGAGCCTCAGGAGCAAGTGGTGGTATTGGAAGTGGGTGACCCCACCACAAAAAGTGGTGACAAAGTAGTGACATCTTGTGGCAAAGAGTCAGGCAGCTGGTGGGATGCACTGGGCATGCCAGGGGGTCGGTCACTAGCTTCCCTTTCCCTCCTGGGGTATTCCCTTCTCCCTTCAGCCCCACGAGGCTACGCAGCGACCCGGGCTGACACCAGGCTTTATCTGCATTTCCTTGCCAGAAGATTGGGCTTATACAGATACCAAAACCATCACAAGGGCTGGCCCCTGAGCAGCTAACACCGAACATTCACACGGACAAGGAAATTCTCACTTCCTCTGATGCTGTTTTTGCAGGGCTGCCTCTGACAACTGTCCCTGAAGGATGAGGCGTCTCTGTTTATCAACATCTCCCTCCATGCGGGCAAAGGCATGGGAGCCAATGAAGGACAGATCTGCCTCCAGACCCTCTTCATCTGAAGCATCTGCAGGAGAAACAGAGGCAGTGTAAAACGTTCACGCTGCGTACAAGACAGTGACACACCACACAGGTACTACACACCTCAGTCAACCAAGCCAGTCGTCACGCCACCACCACGTACCACGGCGCGGCTCCGACACGTCGCCAGGACCACTGACAGTTTAGGGCATGCGACTGATAACTACAGACTCCCTTCAAGTGTTGGGTTTCCCTAGAAACTTAACTGGGCAAGCCCTGGTCATCAGCTTGTAACAAAGGGGCAACGGTTAACTCTCAGAAAATAAAGTCTGCAGAGAGAGACTTGGCCTTTACAGTTGTTCTACTTGTCACAAGTGGAAAAATAAGTGTGCAGAAAGAGAGATGCTGCAGCTTTACCCAGTTTAGAAGCTGTTCTGCAGAAAGGACTCACCTCTTGTATCACTGACACTGCCTGAACGGAGGCTGTGCAGCTGTAGAGCTGGTGCTGAGTCTGAATTAGTTTGCAGCACTGTTTACACCGTGACGGTGCCCCGAAGCACAGGCTCGCTTGCTGCTGACAACACCAGAATGCTCCACTGAACTCGATGCCATCACAGAACATCGCTAAGGCTTCTGGTACCACCACCCTGAGCAATCTGGACGAGAACTGAGCTTCCTGGTTCTAGTGTGACATGTTAGAGTAGCAAGGGGACCGAAGTGCAGGATTCCGCTGCGCTCACTCGCTCCTATACAGGAAGCCAGGAATTCCACAAATTATCAGCTACTGGTTGAATGTCTCTCACTGGTCTGCCTCAGCTGCAAGTATCACCCAACCAGCAGTCTGGACAGAGGGAGAGGAAGGACTGGAGTCTGATCAGCAGGAGTAGGTACCTCAGGTATCAAACCATGAAGAGGAAAGTTCAGTGTCCATGTCCTCGTCGCGCATTCAGCCTTATCCCAACCGGCCATGCAACACTAGAAAAACCTTCGAGAGCCATTCCCAGTTCCCTGCTTTGGATGGCTTAAGGCTTCCTCTGAAGAAGGGCAGAACTTTCACAGCACTGCTTAATAAATAAGGTAGAACGTGCTGGCTGTGCCCATTTATATATTAAACTGTTTTGCTACAGGTATCTCAAGCCCTCAACCCTGACACCTCAGCACTCTCCTTACAGACAGACTTGTTTTCACTGGGCCCTGACAGCCATTTCCCAAGCACTGATCTCTGGGCTGATCTACTTCCTCTGTCTTTTAGGGAGTTTCTGCTCGTTTTCCCTGGCCATGTACTAGCTTGAGGCACACGCTGTAGCAAGAGGATAATTTGAGACATTTTGCTAACATATTAGCCAGACCATTAACAGCAATGGTCTTTTTCAGTTGGAGGCTGCACAAGATTCTGCAAAAATTGCCTGCAAAGTTCCTCATCACCTTGGGAGAACACTTGCAAAGGGAATGAACCACCTCGCCTCTCCCTCCAGGAAAGAGGCACGACAACGGTTCTACCGCGTCCTCCAACAACACCGCTCTCCGCAGAAAGCGGAACGCACTGCTGTGGAACACATGAGGCCAACCAGGCAGATGGATACCACCACAGCCTGCCTCGGACGAGGTGGGAAGACATCTCTTTGCTTCCCACGTGCCTTTTCTGTTTTTCCTTTGGCTTTCACACAGAGGTACTTATTCCAAGGTGCAGCTAAAAACTCACCATCAGGAACACCTGGCTTTTCCGTAATCCTGATCTGCCGCTCCGGTACTACCGGCTCCCCTTCCGCATTGCCAATATCTGCAGGGAGGTAAGGCAAGGATTGTAGCTCTTCTTCCAAGGATCTTGGAAAATACAGAGGCAGCAACTTCTGGTAAGCGGCCTACAAATAAGAAACACGCGTGAAGGTCTGTCACGCATCCTTGCTCTTCAGTTGAGTGACACCTGCCTTTGTAGCTGGGACCTGCTCAGAGCTTTGGAGGCCAAGTATCGCTTCCCTCAGCAGCTTATTTTGGGCTGCTACCTGGCCACGAAGGCAGGTAACCTTGATAAAGGTTAACTTTTACTTTTTGCCATGCTGGCAAATGACTTTGAGAGGACTCTGCATGAACTCGGGCACATTGCAGATAGTTCAGCTTTGTAACGAAGTGACAAAATGCACGGACGAGACTGCAGCGAGAGCTGCTTATATTAAAAGGCATCACTACACGGATCACCTTTACTGATCTGACTGGGAAAAAATAAAAAGCAACAACCAAGAGAAACCCTCCCCACACAGAGGAAAACAGTGAAAAACCTCTACTGAACATTTTAATACTTCATGTGCTCTCTCCAGCTGCTCAGCAGTTTTAGAACCCTCAGCCAACGCCACGGAACCTGAACACAGTGTGGGTGTTCTGCCCAGGAACTGCCATCAGCACGTCTGGTTCAGGAGCAGAGTCAATATTCCGTCTGAACACAGGTCGTTAAACAGCAAGGCTGTTATTGCAGCAGTTTCAGATGCCTGCAGGTGACCCCTGGGCACGCTAACCCAGCCTTTTTAAAGCACGAGGGACCCAGCATTCTGTAAGGAGGAAACTTTGTAGGAGGAGTTTCCCCTCTGGCTGGCAGGCACCATCCAGCACAACCACATGCTATCAGCTCCAGTACTGGCACCTGTTCATGGCTCAGGATCATAGAAGCCAGAAGCAGAAAGATTCTGAGCACGTCCACAGTGCCTGCTAAGAGCATAAACAGTACTGGAAAGATGCTATGCTGGTAGGAGACGGATGCTGTGGAACCAAAAGTCTCTGCGAAACAAGACAAAGGGGCAATCTGAATCCAGCTCTACAATGCACACGTTACTACTGCTGCAGAGAAGATCACACAAGCCCATGAATTTTGGTGGAACAAACATCAAGGAGATACCTCTTCAAGGTCAGAGACTGCAAACACCACCTTCTCCAGAGTCTCTCCATGAATCTCCAGGAACCTTCTAACCGTGCCTGCAAGGAAGATTACGTGTCATTAGCAAAACAGGAAGAGAAATTTACACACATGACTACAAGTGAGGAAGTCAAGAGAGTGCAGAACAGAATCACAGAATGGTTTGGGTCTCACGAGAACCCAGTAGAGGGGCAGAACCCCTCCCTCGCTCTGCTGCCCACGCTGCTTTGGATGCAGCCCAGGACACGGTTGGCTTTCTGGGCTGCCAGCGCACGGTGCCGGCTCATGTTGAGCTTCTCATCGACCAACACCCCCAAGTCCTTCTCCTCAGGGCTGCTCTCCATCCATTCTCCACCATTCTCCAGGAGACACATCTTCCTCCTCACACAAAACAGCTCCACGGGCTGTATGCAAACATGGATTATGTGGTAGTTTAACACACCAAATGAGTTGTTTCCCGTATTGGAAGTTCTAGCTCCACTCTCTCCTGCTTCTCGCTTTAGAGATGGATACAAAAAGAGTAAAGCTCTCTCTCCTCTATTTTAGCTTACTGGGTATTCCTCAGCCTGTGCAATGTGATTCTATGGCCCTGCAAAATCAAGCCAAATCCTTCCTGTGTGAATTGCCAAAACCAGATATTCCTAGAACAAGTCATTATGCCCTAAGTTACCAGGAAAGCAAGATAAGCAAGCCAAAGCAGAAGTTGGTACGAGACAGAGTCAGCCACACAAAACCTCTGGGGTCAGCTATGCCAAAGAGCCATATAAAAATTGTATTTGTAGATCACGAGATACTCTATTACTCTTTCCGGACTCCCCCAAAGCTTTAGCATAATCCAGGGACACCGTCAAGTTCTTACACATTTGCAGCTAAGGGGGGGGGAAAAAAAAAAGTGTTTTGTAACCCAGCTCCCAGACACGTCCTTGTACAGAGGAAGTCCCTGAGCTGCAATAATCTTGACCCATGCCAGGACTCTCAAGTGCTTTCCTATCAGACTGCCAGGAGAGAAAGTGTCCAAACAAACAGGCGGGTCTAGCAGTATTTTATCCAGCAGCATACAGCCCTACAGAGGCAACAGAAGAGAGCCCTGAAGGAAAGAAGTCTGCTCTGCAGAGAACACATTGGCAAGAGTTCTTCAAGAGACAGCAGTTCAGAGGGGGAAAAAAAAAAAAAAGCTATTTTCAAATCCTTTCTGTACAGAAACTCATGTGTAATTGGGTTGACCTGCAACGTTACTTCACAGGACAAATGCAGCTGTGTGGTTCCACAGCAAACAGTTTTCTGAGCCTGTGTGAGCAGATGTTTTCAGATGTCTCACTCGACAGGCAGACAGCAGAGAAAATAATGGACAAATCTGCTTCTCCAGGGTGAGCACCTCTGCTAAGCAGAGGGTAAGAACGATTTCTACTGTCAGCTTGCACAGCCAGAGGGAAACTTCCTCCTTCCAGCTGCAGCAACTCTCCCGTTGTGCAGCAGTACCACGCAGGAAGGCCCAGGGACTGGGTGGTGGAAAGCAGACAGGAGCAGGCCAATAGAAATGAAAGTCAAGAGAAAAGGTTCAAGTAAGAACCAGGTAAGTATATATTATTCTTCCCTGAGCACTTAAGTAATAAAGTATTTTTATCCTAGGAACTTTTTGGATTTGTTTTTAGTAGCCTCATTTTTTTTCTTTAATAGAGTTTCCTCTTGAAACCAAGCAAGTTTGAAAACTTTTAGCATCTATGATGCTTTTTGGTCAGAAGTTCCACAAAACAAATAATGTAGGCACAAAGAACTATTTCCCCTTGTTTGCTCTGAATCTGATTCATACGAACATTGTCTGAAGGGTCTTACTTTGGGAGACAACGAACAGCTGGTTCCTCTCCACCCTTCCCACACCACTCATGAGTTTATGGACACCTGTCACGCTCCCTTCGAGTTCCTTGTATTCCAGTCTGAAGAAGACTTCAGCTTACTTTGCTATTTCTTGCCTTTCCCTATTCCTGGTGACCTCCTCAGCTTCTAGTTCTACTGCTTTCTTTTTGGATGTGCAGCTCTAAAGGGTGGACAAGGCACAGATTTATGTAACGTTCTTCATTTTGTCGCGTGCTCCTTCGCTTTCTGTTTTGAGCTCCAGTGAGCTGTCACTTTCCTGGCACTATTGAAACAGCAATATTTTGCTCCCTAGGATTAGCCCACCGTTTTACATGCGAAGGCAGAAGCACACAGGGGTGGGTCAGTGGCAGAAGAATATCACTTTACGTTTTGATACGCTGATGACACTAAAATGACAAACGAAATTTGCTCTGTTGCTTGAGGTCCATCTACAGCTATTCACAGCGAGGCCTCATCTTTGCTATTCTGAACCATTTTCTGGTACCAGCAGACACTCTCAACTCACTTTTCCGCATCTTTTCCAGGTTATTAATGAATATATTGAAGACTGCAAATTCCAGTACAGATTCACACAGATCTTTACTGACAACCTCTCAGCAGAAAAAGCTTCATTTGTTTTTATCCTCCATTTCCTGATCAACCATGAAAGGTCTTACCTTTTTACAGCCTCTAACGAACTACAGCCCCTGAAAAAAGGTTCCCCCGTATCAGCAGCAGCCTGTCAGAGGTAAGTGACGTGCTGCATCCTGCCATCCAGTTCACATCACTCGCCAGCAAACTTACGCAGTGCTATGTGGGTTGCATCCTCCAAGGGGTAGCATCTTTTCAGAGAGTTAATGACACAAAATCCTACAGAGCACATTGCCTGTTCCCTGAAATCCAGAAAGAAACAAATAAAGAGACGGTCAGATGAGAGCAAATGTCTGTCAGTAAAGCAGATAACACCAGGACTTTTTTTCCTGCCTCTATGCTGCAGCAACCCTCTTTCAGGTCTTTGCAGAAGGATTCTTTCCTGGCAAGATACATACATGCCCCTGTTAGGCAGAGAAGGAGGGAACCATTAATGACTCCACACTGTCTCCTCTTGTGTTTGTTCTCAGATTTCTCCTCCTATCTCAGCTACATTGTTCCTGCAGTTTCTCATGTCCTGAATGAAGTAGTTCTTCCCTCAAGCTCCCTGAAATCCTTTCCAAAACATTTTCCTTCCTGTGTAGGATTGACAGTGAGGAAAACGAGGGGAAAAGACGGCGCTCTTTACTGCAAACGTTCTCCTGTTCCTCCACCTGACCCATCACTTGTTTTGTCAGAGGTGTGGACACAGACCAAGGTGGCTTACTCAAGCCCAGGTACAGTTAGACAATCATTGGCATGGAGCGAAACATACTTTAAGATCAGGAAGATGCTTCCAGTAGAAAGGCACATTTTTAGAGGAGTAAAGCAGAGGTGTTGCAAACAGTCACCAGAGGAACATGAGCAAGCTCAGAGTTGGCAGACAATTTCACAAGCATCAAAAGTTACTCTAGAGAACAGATTGACTGAAAGGCACTCAGAATTCAGTAAGCAGAATTATGAGACTTTTTAAATTGTTTCTAAAATGTTTCTTGTTAACTTCTGAGGCAGAAAAAAACCTGGTGCCTACTAGAAACCTTAGCTGTAATCTTGATTGTGAAAGAGTTACTATTGCATTGCAGCACACGGTCCAGACTTGGAAGAATTGGTTAGTGTATTTCCTGACACTGCTCGTTTAGGTATTTTTTGTGACTGCTACGATTAAAACAGCCATCACAGGAGAAAACCAGCATGTAGGAAAAACACAGAAAAACAGAAAGCAGAAAGATCAAAACACCTGTTAGCTAAGAGAAAGTAGAAAATACCACAGATGAAAGAGGTAAAACTACAAACTCATCTGCAGCAACTGTGGGTTTAGAAACAACCTCCCGCCCTGACTCAGAGCTTTAGGTGGCCGTCGTACGAACGCAGAAGGGCCAAAAGCCAGAGCTGACAGCGCCGCAGATCTGCCTGCGGGTCCGTCTGCGCGAGGCGGCTGCTTGAGTCAGCTCACCTACGGCGTTGTGCAGCACGGAGCCCGCTGCAGCTGCCAGTGCTGCTGCTCCTCAGCACTGACAGTGCTTCAGGCCTGGAACCCGCTCAGATCTCTCTGCACATCGTCTACACCGCAGCACAGATAACAAGAGACAAAGCATCCCACGGAGCCATTACCGTTCTCACGCTCTTCACCAAACTCAGAGCGCATGAGAAGATACTCAGAGCCACCGGGCCCGTGCGTGGACTGACTGTGGGGACAACCCCTCACGTGGCGGCGGTGTACGTACTTGGCGAGCTGCAGAACGTTGCGGTAACAGCTGTACAGGGAGCTCTCGGCCGCGGTGCGATACCGGCTTTTGTATTTGGGTCCCACCGTGTGAATGATGAAACGCGCGGCCAGGTTAAACCCCTTGGTGAGTTTAGCCTCGCCTGTCCTGCACCCTGAAAAAACAACGCAAGGATAAACACCAACGTCGCGGCGAGAAAGCCAGAAGTATTCAAGCCCTTGACCTCCTCCAGTCAGACAACTCTACTCGTGCACGAGCTCAGTGTTTTAGCATTCTACCTTTAACATTTGGTGTCTATGTCATAACAGCTGCTGAGGATCCCTTAGTCGGGTTGAAGAGGTGACAGCTGTGCTCATTCCTCTCAATTTTAAAGCCCTGCATCCAAGAACACCCCGGAAATTGCTAGAAATGCTGTGTTAACTGTAGTGCTTCCTAGGCTACATACAGAACCAAAGGGAGAAATGAATTAACAATGTGCAGAGAACTGATGCACAAACATGCTTTATAACCAGTCGTAGAGTTCTGCCAAATTTAACTCGTTTGAGGAGATTGCTTTTTGGATAAAGGTCTTCTTAATCAAACCCACCAGTTGTTGGCAATGCTATTAAAAATGAGCAGATCAAACATTTGTTTCATCTGTGCTCCCAGAACAAAGCAGCTCTCTGTGCTTTGCAAGCTTCTTCGTGCCCACAAGGCAGAAGTAGGATTCTCATGGAGATCACACTTCCTCGACAGACCGGGTACCTAGTCTCAAGGCAAGGAAGTTCAGCCAACACACTGAACTGTTCTGCTTACAACGCCCTCCAGTTACAAACTCCGGGATCGTTTACTCCACGCCAGCATACTTTACATCTTCACCTCTTCTCGGTTTTGACTGCTCTTTGGCTATCCCTGCAGGTTACTCAGGCTTCATTCCTGCAGTTTTTTCCAAGGGAAATCAGTTTGCCAGAACCCTTGATGACACCCACAGACCTCGCCATTTCCTTCAGTTTGCCAATGCATTTCAGATAACGACAAGCCCGAGATCAGCTACTGTGTTTGAAATCTGCTTTTAATTCGGCACCTGGAAGAAAAGTCTAACTCTCCCCGTGGTCACCCAAACCTAGTCTGCTCCAGCTCTGGACAGCTGAGGAAGTGCTTCTCGTCTTTCTCCTTCCCTACCCTCAAAGACAAGCATTTTCCACCTTCTTCCTTCTGCTCGTACAGCTGCACTTCAGCTTTCTGATCCAGCTGAAAACTAGTATTTTCCCTGGATTAGCTTTAGCCTGATCTTACAGGTTGCTAGTGCCCACAAAAAGAAACGAGACGTGACCAGGCGGCCGCGGGCACCCTTCTGGCAGCAGCACTGCACAGCCTGGCTTAAATCAATCACGAAGCTGCCCACTGAACAGGAGCACTCATCCCTCCCGCCCCACTCTGCTCCTCAAGGTGCTCAGGCAGGTATCAGCATGCATGAACGTGTATGTTATGGCAAGAGACAACTCCAGGCTGACAACATTTCACACTAAAACTTAAACAGCAACACCATGTTGCTTTTAAGCCAACATCTTGTAGAGTTTTTGATCCAATAAATCACATCATTAGCTTCTATAAGACCTCCACCTTGTTTCTTCCGAGTTGATCAGAAGGAACGTAACAGCATACTAAAACTAAGCATCCCTTTGTGAATCACTGCACCTCCTCTGGGACACCTCAGCTCAGGAGAGCAACTAAGTAAGCACAATATGGAACATGCAGTAGCTAGAACTGAAACAGTATGTCAGATATCAAGTCACTATTCTTCCTCCATGGTCCAGCCAAGTCACACAACTTGAAAAGAGCAAGCAAAGGCCTGTAGGAAAAACTGTCTTGTTTTTCTGAGGGATAGTTGTGAATTCAGTAGAGAAACTAATACATTCAGACAAGCAGAGGTAGCATCAGTAATCTTTGACTACACGTACATCACACTGAGTACTTTCCAAATGCTTTCTGCCTGGAGATCGCTACAAAACTTCTAAAACTAAAATAAGCAGCAAGCATTACTCCTAGTTGAAGATACAGGGTGAGGGGAGCTAGTAGAGTGAGCTGCACAAGGTCAAGGTCTGTGGCAAAGCTGGGAACAAAGTCAAGATCTTATTCATTATCTAATGCGATTTCAAACACAGAACAGCTTCTCTCCAAGTTTAAAATTGAAAGTCTGAATCCTCCATGTAAAGTGTGCAGTGGAGAAGTCTCACTGGAGTTGGAAAACTACTACGCACTGCTGTGACAGAAGGTCTTTATCAAACTGCAACAAGAACACGTTGGTCTTGTAACTTTACTAGAAAGTAATTTGTTGTGCAGAAGAGACAAATGAACTGAAAAATTTCAGCAGTCACTAAGACTTGATTTTGACACGCAGTGGTTTATCATTCCATTATTGACATACTTTCCTGAAAGACTGTGTGTGTATTAATATCCTGAAAGATGACACACAGTACCTCAGAATCCACTTAATTTCTGCACTGGTGAGCTTCAGTTCCTGTCCTCCACAGCGTACACACACTGAACAGGATGGGAGCAGGATCCCAAGATGTACAAGGCTGGTCCCTTGAGGAAAAACTCCGATAAGCGAACCGCTCCGAAGTGGCTTCAGATAACAACGGGAATTCTTGTATCACAAGGTAAGGGCTCAGCACCTCGAATACCTGCCACGGATTCAGCACTCTAACGTGAGCAGCAAAAAGCGATCTGGCACGTTTACTCCATTTATCTCACACTAACACCACACTGCAGGCAGGGAAAACAAGCTGTACTTGGATTTTAGTTTATGCCCAAATCCTGCTGCTTTGTACTATGCGAGGACAGCAGATTTCAACAAGATAAAGCCATCTCCAGCCACTTACCTTTGAGCTTCTGGAGTTCGTCCCGCAGATCAGGCCCAGCGTGCATGAATATACTTTCAGATACTGGATTCTTATCAGTGAGGGACTCATTACTGGTATTTACTATGGCTGTGCAGTTCAGTAATGCTACATCTCCTTTCCTGAGGAAACAAGGAAACAGTTTATTGCAGGCTAAATATAAGAGTAAGCAGGATATTCTCAAAGAAGTGCTGACAAGCAAGGAAACGCCAAGTTAAAGGAAAAGCATTACCAGTACTCTGGTGCCTACAGAGCATAGCGTTCCCTGACGTGCTCACCATGCAGGATCATCCTTTGCCTCTAGCTAAGGAAGAGGGATCGCATGCAGCCCGTTATTTCCCTAAAAACTCCCAGCCTCAGCAGCAACTCAGCGATGCTGTAGAAAAGGTGCTGTAGGTGGATGCAGGGACGTTCAACAGCAGAAGGTGCGCAGCGGACAGAGCGCAGCGTGTGCCAAAACAACACGTGTTCTCTCGTGGGGATAAGAGGGCAGTCCTTGTGGTGTATTACTTTTAAAACTACAACGTTTTTTCCCCAATGTGCTTTCTTGGGTCTGCATACACACTCTTCAGGGCACCTCACTCCTGCTGCTCCTCCTCAGACCACTGAGGATCGAGAGCGACCCTGCAGCCAGACAAGTTGTCATTGCTTTTGTTCCAGAATTGTGAGCCTGCAATTTGATCGTGTTCATTCCGCTGCTCAGGGATCAGACAGGCAGAAGACAAACAATGCAGGGACACAACAGACAATGTGGCAGCGCAGCCCTGACCTGCTTTTTGCCACAGCAGCAGCCATTAGAGATCAAAGAGCACAGGAAGGGAAATAAAGATTCCCACGCGCAGGGAGAAATTCAAATAACAGTTGTAATCACCCACATTTATTGCACCCAAGCTCAAGTTGTAAGAGATGTTTAACCTTTTACTTTTCTCTTTCCTTAATCAGGTTCAGGAAATCCATGAACAGTCCCATTTCCTGCATGTATTAACCAGAATGAGGTTCAGGCTGATCCCTGAATCTGCATCCCTGAGAAATCCTTCTCTCTTCACATTGATTAACAAAGAGTTACTCATCTAGAGAGCATGTTCGAGTATCTGAGTTACAGGAGAGAAAAACTGATGGAGTGAGTTCAGCTCAGCACACTGTACTTCATCAGTAGATTTGGCAGAAAACCATGGAGACAGAACACGGAACGGAGAGGGAGGAGAGAAGGAAAAAGAAGTAGCCCAAAGCAAGCCACGAGAGCCACATGAAGGAAAAACACTGGCCTAAAACAGAAAAGGGAAAGTAGACTAAAGCCAGCAAAGAACGAAAAAAGCTAGGAGACAGCAAGTATGTTTTTAAAAAATTAAAAATTTGTATTGAAGTACCCAATTAGGTTTTGATAATAAGCATACAGTATGACAGAAGTGCTCGAGTCTGCTCCATCAAGCAATGCTTATGGATCTGCAATTTATAACCTATGGTGGAGCAAAATCTCAAGACTTGCAGGTTTACAGCGAACAAACCAATTATTTTCTTCCCAGATGGGTAATGTTTGATTTAAGAAAAGGGAGTTTAAAGGCTTTGTTCTCCAGGAGATCACTACACGAGGCAACCAGACCCTGCGGTGAACGGAGACGCGATGCCAAACACACCAGAGCCACACGGAACTTACCATAAGACTATTTTTGCATTGATGTCTTTCCTGTATGGAAAAGGTGATCGCACATCAACTCGAGCTTTTTCGACAGGATTTTGGCGAAAGCCCAGCTGCTTATCCTCATAGGCATCAGTCCAGCCTGGCAGACTGTCAACGTCCACAAACTGGGAAGGAGCACCCAAGGGATCCATGGAATGGAAACAACAACGACTTTGCTCTGCTAACTTGTCACACTCCAATTCTCACTGGAGTCTTCCAGGAGCTTTAAAGGGAGAAAAATCAAACCAGGTCACCAGCTGTTCACTACAGGAATCACCACGCAGCCAGACCTTTCAGGAGACTGCACGGCAGCTGGCAGAAAACAGGAAAACAGCTTTCCGACTCAACCGCTCCCGCTTTCTGTTTGCCATCCGCATGCAGGAAGGCAAGGGAAAGGAACGCTCGCAGCAAGATGAACCTTTTGCAAAATGAAAACGCCTTCTATTAAATCGGTCCCACTGACTCGTGATCTTGCGTTTTGAAAACGTTGAACGCAGGTTGCTGCACCCGCACCGGTGATTTAACCCTTTCGCAGGTTCGCACCCACCAACAGTTCCGAAAAGGCAGCACCCACCGCCAGCCCAGCCGCCAGCCCGGAGCACACGCGTCGGCTGGGGCTCCTCGTCCCCCCGCACCCGGCCCGGCGGCTCCCGGCACGGGCGCGAACAGCCCCGGGAAGGGCGAAACGGGACTGCTGCCGACGGACAAGCGGTGAGAGCGTCAGACGGGCTCGGCCCGAAGGCTCACCGACACCGGGGGCTTCCCTCCGGTGCGCAGCCAGACCCGGGCCCGTTAAGCGGGGACAGAGGAGGGGCGCGCGGAGCTGCTCCCGGTGCCCCCGCCCGTACGTGCCGCCCGCGGGGCTCCTGCGGCACAGACGGCCGCTGCGGGGACGGGGCTGGGGACGCGGGACGGGGCGCTGCGAGCGGGACTCGGGGCGCCCAGAACCCCCCGGGGAGGGCGCCGTCTCTCCCGCGGTCCCTCCCTCCCGGCCCCGGGACTCACGGGCCGCCGCCGCCAGCCCCGCCCGGCCGCAGGATCCCGGTCGGGCGCCGCTTTGGCGGCATCACCCAAAAAGAGCGGAGCGGCCAGCGCGCGCTTCCGCTTCCCGGGGCAGCCCCGCCCCGCTTCCGGCGGCGCTTCCCCCCCCCCGCCCGACGCGCTTCCGGCCTCTGCGGGCACGTGCGGCCGTCGGTGGTACCGGCGGGGCGCGCCGGGGCGGGGCGCGGTTCGCTCGGTGCCGCCATGGGCCTCACGCGGCAGTACCTGCGGTACGGGCCGGCCGCGCTCTTCGGGCTGGTGGGCAGCGCCAGGGGCAGCGCGGCCTTCGTGGCGCCGCGCGGCGAGCGGGGCCGGTGCGTGGCCGTGCCGGCCTGCGAGCACGTCTTCGTGTGGGACGCGCGGAGAGCGGAGAAGGTGAGAGCGGGGCTCTCCGGGGCCGCGGCGGGACGGACGGACGGGCCGCCGGAGGGAGGGGCAGCCCCGCGGCTCCCCGCCGCTCCCGGAGCCCGCGCGCACCGGGGGGGCTGCCCGCGGCGACGGGCCGCAGCGCCGGGCGTGCCCCGGCCCGGCCCACGGGTGGTCCTGGGGCGTTTGCCGTTAGTGCCTCCGCTGCGGGGGGGGCGATCGCTGCCGCGGGCGGGAAAGCGCTCCCGGTGTGCCGGGCAGGAGCGATCGCTCCGCAGACCGGACAGCCGCTCCCGGTGTACCGGGGAGGAGCGATCGCTGCCGCAGACCGGACAGCCGCTCCCGGTGTACCGGGCAGGAGCGATCGCTCCGCAGACCGGACAGCCGCTCCCGGTGTGCCGGGCAGGAGCGATCGCTCCGCAGACCGGACAGCCGCACCCGGTGTGCCGGGCAGGAGCGATCGCTGCCGCAGGTGGGAAAGCGCTCCCGGTGTACCGGGGAGGAGCGATCGCTCCGCAGACCCGACAGCCGCTCCCGGTGTGCCGGGCAGGAGCGATCGCCCCGCAGACCCGACAGCCGCTCCCGGTGTACCGGGCAGGAGCCATCGCTGTGTGAAAACTCGGGGGAACGGGCCGCTGCGGGGCCCGCGTTCGGGCTGCGGAGCGTCCCGTCCCGTGCGGAAGGTGTCCCGGTGGCGCGTTCGTGAGCTGGAACTGTCGGGACTTGGCCACGTTCCTGCCGTCCGACTGGAATCACCGGAACTCCCGCCGCCCGCTGCGCCCTGCGTTCGGTCTGCGGTACCGCTGCCGGCGCGGCGGCCGCTGGCGCGTCGTTTTGGGGTTTTTTATCCTGCTCAGCCCTTGTGCAGCCGCGGGAGCGCAGCTGAGCGCGGCGCCCGGAAAGGCCGGACGCGGGTGCGTCGGGGACGGGCTTTTCCCTCGAACGGCGCCTCGTGCTCTCGGGCACTTAACGTGCAGGGGCAGAAATTTGGGCTCCTGAGTTCCAGCCCTCATTCCGCGCCAGTTTCCCGTTTGATTGTGAGGAATTACTTCCCTCCTAGCTGCCGTCTGCCTGGTAAAACGGGGTTAATGATGCTGGGTTTGGCGCAGGAGGCTGGAAAACGAACTCTGAGGTGGCAGAATCACTTGGTTGGAAGTTCAGCAGAAAAGCAGAGTATATTCTTTCTGCTGCGTCAGTTTCTGGCTCTGCCCTGCCATTTATCAAAATTAGACTCTTTTGTCTCCTAAAAATTGCAGGTGCTTATCCTTAAGGGTCTCAAGCAGGAGGTCAGTTGCCTCTGCCCCTCTCCAGACGAGTTGAACTTGGCTGTTGGGTATGAAGATGGATCAATCCGTGTCTTCAGCCTGCTGAGCGGAGAGGCAAACATCACGTTCAATGGACACAAGGCTGCGGTTACAGCCCTGCAGTATGACCATCTGGGTGGCCGGCTGGTGTCTGGCTCAAAGGTGAGGGCTGCACATCTGGAGGACAGTCCTCTCATAGAGGTGGTCCATGGAGAAGGCTGACCTGCACCAAAATGTGTGGTATTAAGTGGGTCACGTGGCCGCAGCATATAGCCGGGGGATGGCGGTGAGGGCTGCACGACAGCGATGGGGCTGGGAGAGCAGCAGGGGTGCAGGGCAGGAGTGGGGCACCAGTAGAGCTGTGGAAGGTGAAGAAGCTTGTGAGGTCAGGAATAGCAAAAGCGACTCAAGCCGAGGCAGAGGGACGTTTATTGGGGGATAATTCCTTCACCTCTGGGGAAGGAGTGCCACTTGCGTTACTCACCCCTGATGTTCCACCTCGGAGTGAGGAAGCTGCTCTCAGGAAATCTCTTCAGTCTCACAGCAAATGTGGATGTTTTGCGGGGACAAATGCCAGTCCCTTGGAGACACTCTGTGTGTTCCAGGATACAGATGTCATCGTCTGGGATGTCATCAACGAGAGCGGTCTGTACCGGCTAAAAGGACACAAGGACGCTGTCACTCAAGTCCTTTTCTTGAAGGAGAAGAACTTGTTGGTTACCAGGTGAGCTGGGCTCGGTGTCGTGGTCGATTGGGAGAGCAGCCATGGTTGGACTTGCAATTTGGACATCCTAGGTGCCACAGTCATCCGTATTTCCCCTCTCCACTCTGATATCTCAGACCCACCAGCATCTTAGAATATAATTTTGTCATGTCCGCATGCTTCTTAAGTCCAGTGCCTGAACCCACATGTGGTAAGTGGAACTGAAATGGCTGTCCTGAAAAGTGCTGTTTGGAAAAGGGCTCAGCTTGCTGGTAAATACAGCAACTTGGAATTATCGTGACAAGGAGTGTTGATAATATGGTCATTATATGTGTAACCATTTTTTCTGTTCATCTTAAGCAGATTTACCTTCTGTGTGTGTAATTCATGCAGCAAGGTGACAGAAAAATTGCTTCCTAGTAAGCTGTAATTATAGGAATTAATTAAAAGATGGTAGATGGTTTTTTGAGTTGTTTTTTAGGCTTGTTGACTGTGTCCCTTTAATAAGAAACGGTTGACAGAAGATATTCGTGCTCAAATGTCAGTCAATAATTTATTTATTAAAATGTCATCTAATAGCTTAATAGAGAAGTGCATGCAATCAGTCGGTGTAAAATTAGAACAGGTTTCTTGTGCTTTTTTTTGTTTCAGATGGAACAAGTGGTATTTTGTTGGTTTGGTAGATGGTGCCTGTTTCTTAATGCAATTTCAAGTCTTTGCAGATGAGCTTTAGAAACGCTTCTTTCTTCTCTCAGTAGCTAAATGGAGATAAAGAGTTCCTCTCTCTTTTTATTTTATTAACAGAGTAGAGATGTTATCCTGTTTTTCCGCAGATGCAAAGTTTTCCATCCTTTAAATTGTGGGTTTTTTTTTGTCCAAGCAGCTGACTGCAGACCTTTGTGTAGAGAATTTTTGGTGACGTTTTCATACGTCCAATTTACAAGTACTGGTGGCCGACCCAGATGATCTTCGAGGTCCCTTCCTGCCCAAACCATTCCGTGATTCTCACGCTGAGCATTGTTCTCACCCAAAATAAGGCAGAAAGGAGGCTGTGTGACGCTGGGGCTGGCGGCTGAAACCAGAGGAGGAGGCAGTTCTCAGTGACTTGCCAGATGCCTTTTTGCAGGACCTTTGTGTTGCTACCCTTCGTTCTTGCATAGCTTGGGAAATTCAGTGTCCGTGCAGCTGCTCTGTGATTCATGGTGGCATGTTTTAGATTTTTTTTTTTGTATTTCTACCACCTTTCTCAGCATGTGAGCTCCAGCAATCTTTCCTCATGTCTTGAGTTTTTCTTCTTTGTTCCAGTGGCAAAGACACCTTGGTGAAGTGGTGGGATCTGGACACCCAGCACTGCTTCAAAACTCTGGTTGGACACCGTACAGAGGTAAAAAGGAGGTGTGGGGAGCTGTTGGGTGGAGGGACTTTGGATTGTGTGTCATTTTACACATTCCCGGCTCTCAGGAGTTGTGAGCTGGCACCGGGATACATTTTGCTTGTCATTAGGCTTTAGGAATAAGCAAACGAGATACTTGCAAACTTTTCAGGAGCTGGTGTCAACATGCAGTGTGTGACAATTCCAATACAGATATCCCGGGACGGGGTCTCGGCTAGATCCAGTCTCTTTTTGGTTGCCATTTAAATAAATGAATTAAAGATGCTCTGCTGTTGTTATGATAGTTAATAAGCCAATTCCTCACGTTGTGCCTCTGGACAGGTTTGGGGGATGGCTTTGATATCCGAAGAGAAGCGTCTGATCACTGGGAGTGCTGACAGTGAGCTGAGGGTGTGGGATATCACGTACATCCAGGAGGTAAGATGTTCCCTCTGTAACACCTCAAAGTCTTGCCCAGCTGCTTGTCTTTGGGCCAGGATGGGACTGGAACATGTTAAATCTGATTGACCTTCCGGGAAACAGAGCCAAAGCAATGTCTTTGTTGTCTGTGGGGTCCAGGAGCTGTTCTTGGGACAGACTTTGCCATTTTCTGTTTTTCGAGCTTTCAAGTGATGCTGTGAGCACTTCCAGAACAAGATTTCCAGAGTGTGCCAGATCTTCCTGCCTTCTGGCTTACGGCTAGAGAAGACAGTCTTGTGGGTGGATGACAAGCAGGGGAGGACATGGAGTGGTTGGTGCCTGCGGACATACTGTAGGCCATGCCTTTGTTGCACTGTGTGCTAACGACCTGTTCCTCCTGGGCAGTGAGGTGTGGGACAGAAACCAGAACACTGTGGCTCTTGTGGTTTAGGGTGCTCCTGATGTTTTTTTTGTCCATGAACAGGTAAAAGACCCTGATGAGCCAGAATCCAAGAAAAGCAAAGGTTCTTCACCTGGAGCAGAAGAAAACACTGAAGAGGATGAGACCCTGGAGTTGGATGAGTGTCCTGAGGAAGTAAGCTCAGTTTTCCATGCTGTCTGTGAGATGGTGTGCCTGACCCCGTTTGCATGGTGCTGCAGAGCCAGCAGGAGTTTGAGAGTCGCTCACAGATTTCTTCTCTGCATTGAGTTTATAGCCCAAGTGTCCTATTTAGCCTGTTAGGGTAAATGTGGCAGTTCTTGTCATGCTTCGTAACATCTTCCTCACAGCAGCTGCTGCCCCACCTGCCTGCAAAACGTCAGCAGAAGTATGTGTGCCAGAACACATACCCGTGTTAGTCTCCACTGAAGGCTTTTTCTTTGCCTTCTGGTTGGGGATGACTAGCAAGTGTTGAGAGAGTTGGACGGTGCTAAGAGAGCTCTTTCATCAAACAACAGGGGAATGAAATAGTTACTAGCTGGTTGGCAGCTGCTGAGTTCAGTGCTGGTGCGCAGCTTTGCAGGTCAGCAGCAGAAGCTGAGAGGTCAGAGTTGCACCACAACGAAATATGGTGAGAGATTTGATTGCAGAAAGCTCTTCCTGCTTGTGCTGCTTATGGAGACTTTATTGCATCTGTCTCTCCGGCGGAACTTTCTGGGGTCCTGCTCAGATTTCAGACTGCTTGTAGTTACGGTACGTACCTGACCTGTGTTAAGTACTTTTCCAACTTCCACTCCAGAGGATTTCTTTTCCTTCAGCCACCCATTTAAGAGTTGCTGTTCTCATTTTCTCTGCCTCTTCCGACAGAGGAACTGAGCTCTGCTGCCTTTGCGGCATAAAAAGCTCTGTCTCTTGAGTGACTATAGTTTGTCATTAAAGTCACTGTTCCACTGAGACTGTTATTTCAGCTAAAGTGCAACAAAACATATGGAGATAAGCCTGTAGCTCACACAAATGCTTGTTTCGTCTCTAGATTATCCTTGCTAGCTGTTCTATGAGGACCTGTAGGTTCATTTCCCGCTCTTTTCCTCTTGACTTCCCTTGCCAGTAGGTTTCTGACTTTGCTTGAGAAGATCACTTGACCTCTCAGACCAAAGTTGTTCTCCATCTTTCTCTGTAGCGCCTCGTGAAGTGCAGCAAAGTTGGATCCATCATGCGGGAGGGGAGAGACCGCGTAGTTACTCTGGCCACCGACCGAACGGGCAAGATTTTGGCCTGTCACGTAAGTAGTAGGGGGCTCTGCTGTCGGGCTGTGCGAAGCTGTGAGAGACCTTAGGTAGTTTCTGCAAGGGCCAGCCGGGGCTTTGCATGCCTTTGACTTCGTTTGCTCCATCTCTAGGGAACAGATGTTGTTCTGGAAGTGTTCTCTGTCCTTTCTGAAGAGGAACTCCGAAAGAAATTGGAAAAGAAAATGAAGAAAGCAAGGAAAAAAGCCAAGTAAGTAGTCTTGGATGTATGTGGATGCTGTCTGTGTCCAGAGAACTGTTAGAACAGCCCTTCAGCAGCATGACACAGTGATTGAACTCCAAGCTACTGGTCGTTCCGTCTGTGCTAGCTGTTGTATTTTGGGATCGCTGTTCCTGTGCATCCTTGGTGCTTGTTTGAGCAACACTGCTCCCAGAGATTAAGGAAATACCTTTCTTTCTGAGTCTTCCCCTGCAAAAAAAGCCGATGTGTGCAAAGGAATGGACAT
The DNA here is from genome assembly GCF_009769465.1 of Tauraco erythrolophus. Lineage (NCBI taxonomy): Eukaryota > Metazoa > Chordata > Aves > Musophagiformes > Musophagidae > Tauraco > Tauraco erythrolophus. Next base: position 327,864 of record NC_141465.1, read on the forward strand.
AAAATGCTCTTTTCGGAGTTGCTCACTTCTACCTGGCATTCATATTTACACTGCTTGGTGCCTCAAATGAAGTCCTTGATAGGATGTACAGCAATGAGAGTTGCATCTGAGAAGTCAGAGTGACTCTGATATCTCAGCTCCTGTTTTACAACAGGCAGAGGTACAGGTGAGAGCTTTCTTAGTGTTTACTTCATGTTAAGTGTCTCTCTGGGTATCCTGACACTTAGCAGGGGCCTCACAACAGCCCGTAGGGAGAGGTCTCTCCAGGGTGGAAACTGAAGCACAGGGCATGTAAATCTGGAGATGCGTTTTGGCAATGGCTGAGGACTTCTGGTGCGTGGTAGGAGATAAGCAGAAGCTGATCTCCCTGTCAAACACAGCTTTTTGTCATCTGTTTTATATCCATCTTTCTGATGTGCCTTGCTCAAGTGCTTTGGCTCCAGAGGAGGAGGGTGCCTTTTTTAGGACAGTTTGTCTCTTTAGTAGTCTGCATACTAGCCTGGGCTTCAGTGTCTCAGCCTGTTCTCAATGCTGGATAAGAGGCCGTTGTTTTCAGCAGGCTAACTGATTTCCTTATGTTGTTCCCTGTCTCTGTTTGTGGTGGCTGTGCTGGGTTATTTGACACTCTTCCATTATCCAACATTTCTAGACAGAACTCTGAAGAGGAGCCTGAAGGGAGCGTGGAGCTGAGCCTGCAGGAGGAGATTCAGCGGGTCGCTAACATCAGAGCTTCTTCTAAAATCAAGTGAGTGGAGAACCTGTTGCAGAGGCTGAGCTGTGGTTGTGCAGCTGCTTGGGAAGAGCTCTGCACAGCTCGATTCAGGGAAAGGTGGAAGAAGTTCCCCTTCAACACCTGTTCCTCTTGGAGATGGAGAGAGGCCTGCCAGGATCTCCAGTCCATTCACACCTCTTCCACAAGCGGTCCTCTTCTTGCACACCTCTGTGGCTTAGTGTGCACTTGCTTGTGGGATGCACTCTGTCTATATTCCTCTTTCTCACTTGTTCCTGATGTTTGATCCCTTCTGTGGTTTGTCGTCTTGCCCGTGTACAGCTCTGATTTTGTCTGGTCAAACAGGTCGTTTGACTTGCTTCTCTCTCCAAAAGGAGAGCTGAAGATCGTACTGCTGCTGCAGAACAATGTCGTTGAGCTGTACCACCTGAACCTGTCAGAACAAGTCCCACAGCCTGTCCGTGCGTCCCGCATCACCGTTGGAGGCCACCGCAGTGATGTCAGGACGCTGGCTTTTAGCTCTGACAACATCGCCATCCTCTCAGCAGCTGCAGAGTCTGTGAAGATTTGGAACAGGTACGTGGGCCAGTCGTGTCAGTCCCCTCTGCCCTGTGTGTGTCAGTCTCCCGGAACTCAGGGATGCTGTGTTTGGAGAGGAGGCGATGGAACAATGTGAAATAGTGAAAGAAGTAAAGGAAGTACATAGAAAACTTTGATTTCTTTCCTTATTAGGGGAACTGAGAAACTATAGAGCTCAAACAGCGTAATGGACTCATGGAGTTTGATGCTCTCAAGCAGCGCTGAGGCTAAGTTTAGTGGCAGGTATCTCTCAACACAATGAACATACATAGCCGTCAGGTATAGACTGGGGTTTTTTTTTTGGTTTTTTTGGTTTTTTTTTTTTCCCCTTTTTAGTAAGAAGTACTAACTGTTACCCTAAACTAGTTACTGCCTGTTCTTTAGAGAACATATGGCATCTTATCTGAAGGATCTAGTGTTAGGCTGAGTAGGCTGCAGTTCCGATCTAGAGTGTTGTCCCAGTGTTTCTGGAGAGGTGCTGATTTCAAGCTCTGTTTCCTTGGAGCGTGTTATCTTATACTCCTCCTCTTCTGAAGGACAGGAGTTGCTGTTTGAGAACAGGAGCTCTGGCCTTGCTCCTAATAGCTGTAAGTCATGATAGCAAACTATGTAATGGTGTGTTCTTATGGAAAATGTTCTGAGCAGTAGTGCTGGATAGCATTTGGGTTGTAGGATGGTGACAGTTTGTCTTCTGGCCCCAGCTGAAAAGACAGCTGTGGGTAGAGGCTGCTGTGGAGCATGTCTTGCTTTGTGGGCCAGATTTCGTGTGTGACAAGAGATTTTCGGCTCTGCCTTTGTCTGCAGGTCAACCTTGCAGTGCATCCGGACGATGGACTGTGAGTATGCGCTCTGCTCGCTCTTTGTCCCCGGAGACCGGCAGGTCATCGTTGGCAGCAAGGTAAGCAGTGTCCTTCGGCGCTCCGGACTGCCCAGGTCCGGAAGCACGTTCTGGAAATGTTGCTGAGGCAGCCTTACAAAAAATGCATTGCATCTCCTGATCTGGAGCACTCTGTTTTAGGTGTAGAAACCTCTTTGACAGTCAGGTGCTGCTCTCTTCCCAGGCTCTTGATGTAACTTTGTGCCTTGAGCTGGACAGCTGGGGAGAGCTTTAGGAAGTCAGGAGATCAGGAGTTTGGCTGTCTGTGTGTAACAACTGTCTAGTGAAGCTAGCTGTTCGGGAGATGGGTGGCAGAGGTGCTCTTCTGCTAGGAGCTCTCGTGTGTCGTCAAGGCAGAGGGGCTGGTTTGTCATCTGTGCTGTATCTTTGCCCTCAGACAGGGAAGCTGCAGCTGTATGACCTGGCTTCTGGGAGCCTGATGGAGACACTTGATGCTCACGACGGGGCAGTGTGGTCCATTGCTCTTTCACCAGACCAGGTAACTCGGCCACCACCCTTCTAAGCATCATCTGTTGCATGTCTTTCCCTGTTGCTCCTTCCTATAGCGCTGTGTTTGCACTGCTGATGGGAGTATGGGAGTCCTTCATCCTGGGAGGTGGAGGATGCCCCTGGTAGTGTCTAAGCACTTTAGCTGTGGATACATGCACAGCTTGATGAAATAGCTCTCCAGTTGTGTGGCACGTAGCAATGAGTCTTTGGGCTGAGTGAGGCCGTCTCGTCATCTCATCTGGCTTCTGCATGATTGAGAACACTCAGACTTCCCCAGTGGAGTCCGTGTGTGCAGCAACATATACCTGTGGATGTGTTCCAGCTGTGGAGAGCTCCAGCCCCTCATAACCTGCTACAGCGGCCGATTATCCTCCTTGTTAAACTTGCTGCTTGTCTGCTGGATTAAAGATCCCCTTAACATAGCGGTGGTTTTTGTTTGTGCTGTGCTCTTGAGTGACCAAATCACCTTCCCCATCTCCATGGCAGAGGGGCTTGGAACTAAGTGATCTTTAAGACCCCTTCCAACCCAAACCATTCTGGATCTATCTGATGGTCATTAGGCTGAACTTCTGTTCCTGCAGGATGTGTTTTCCAGGGTCTTAATTGTTCTTGTGGGACGTTTTAAGTTACTGTAGTCTGTTTTTGCTGGTGTCCTCAGGGCCTGGGTGCACTGTGTGATAGGGATTATACCAGTGCCAAATGCACCAGTGCCTTTTGAATCTGTCCAAGGACTTAATTAGCTCTTTTGGTGGTAGCTCTGCAGTGAGAACGTGTTCAGAGAACAATCCACTGTGTCTCTCAAAGCCCATTTTGGGGCACTGCTTTGCAGAAGGCACATACATGGGGCTTAGATCCTTGCTTCCTGGTGTATAAATTAATGTTTTAGTTCTGTTTGGGCACTCTTTTCCAGACAGATTGAATAGCTCTGACATTATATAGATCTATTTAACTGATTATTTTTCTAGCAATGAAAAAAATCTAAGCAGCATAGTGTCAAGTTATTAGGTATTTCTTATTTAAAATTAAGCTTTGAAACCTCTTAGCTGGTCTTTAATCCATGGAGCACGTGCTCTTTTGAACTATATTGTCCTCGTTTTGTAATGGAAGTGTAACACATTTCCATGTGTTAAGAGGCATGCCTTGCGAGAGCAACACTCTTGCTGTTGTCAGCTACAGCTCTAATCTTAAGGAAAAGGATAATCCCCATCAAATTAGTTTTCCATAAGCTCTTTTCCCCACAGTCAGGTCACTTTGTGCGGAAATGCAGTTACCTGTCACTGCTGTTGACCCTGCTCACAGTTGCCAGGCCTGCCTGTTTACTCTGTCTGAATTATGGTGTTGCATTAGTTTCTTCCTGGATCCTCTCCAGTATTTCCAAAGTTGCTGAGAATGGACGTTGACAGGTCTCGAAGTCTTGGATTCCAGGTATCCGAACCATTGATTTATAAATGTCTGTCACAGGTGGCTGCTTTGTGACAGCCTCGTGAGGTTTTGGAGCAGTTTTTCATCACCATCTTGTCATGTGGTTATGATTTCTCCCTGAGCACACCAGATAAGAAAGATTTACTGAGCCCATGTTTACTGAGCATTGCTGTTTAATAGTTCTCATACTTCTCTCCAGAAATGGGTCAGTACTACTGAAAAGATTTTATTTTTTTTAATGTTCCCATTTTACATGCGCACACTCACTCTATTTGGCCTCACCACCCTGGCTGTAGAAATCTGTTTGTCTCGTTTACTCCTTGTGTCAGTTTTTCTGCATTACCACAGTTCAGATTCGTATCAGTTTCTATCAATTTCCACTTTCTTCTGTTTGTCATGTGTGCCTTCCTGATTTTTCTTACATGGTCACGTCGCGCTAGAAGCTGGAGTGATTTTTATTGGAATCAAAACTGTAGCAAGTAATAATCTGCCTGAGATTCATTCAGTTTACAGATTAAAGCATATGAGACTTAATCATTAATACTTAATCATTAATACTGTAGGAATGTGGGACGTTTCAAAGAGCTGCTTGTGTGTTGACGATTCCTTGCTGTAGAATTTGCCTGGGTTATAGCAAAGCTGGTTTCACTACAGTTTTTTTGTTTCCCCCTGCAGCGTGGCTTTGTGACAGGAGGCGCCGATAAATGTGTCAAGTTCTGGGAGTTTGAGCTCGTGAAGGACGAGAGCAGTGTGCAGAAAAGGTGAGAGAAGAAACCTTCCCAGATGGCATTCAGCTGCAGTGCCCGTTGTGGCTGACGGGTGCTTTGGCCGATGTGCGCTGTGGGAAGTGCCCGTGCCGTGTACGTGGAACACGTGCACGAGAGCGTGAGCTCAGGGCTGTTTCGTGAAGGTCTGAGCTTGGCTGGGGAAAGGCACTTGCCCCGCTCCGATCCCTTGCTTGTGCCTGAGTTTAGTTTCTCACCACAGGACGGGCCTCCCGACCATTAAGCAGTAAATTCAGCAGCGAAGGTCGTCAGCCTGCAGTGCTGCACTGCTCCCAGTCCCGTCTTGTTCGCGTCACCAGGGGGAATGAGATGCTGGGTGTTGGAATTAACTTGCTTTCCCAGGGTGCAATGTGGGAGTTGTATTCATACCTCTTCCCAGCTTGTTTGGGATAACAATTGTTTTTTTTCCTCTTCTTGTTGCCAGGCTTTCCATGAAACACGTGCGTGTTTTGCAGCTGGATGAAGATGTTCTCTGTGTGCGGTACAGCCCCAACCAGAAGCTGCTGGCCGTCTCCTTGCTGGATTGCACCGTGAAGATTTTCTATGTAGACACGCTCAAGGTGCGTGACCAAATGGGCTCTGAGGCTCTGCAGGGAGTGATGTAATTGCAGCCTGAAAGATCAGGAATACATGGGAAAAGTGTCTATCTATTGTGGGACACTAGTAAGAATCAAAGAGAGGCCGTGCATCCCGCTTCAGGGGCCTGTTTGCTAGCACAGCTGACAGAGCTGTGGCTGGCCCACTGTGGGGAAGATCCATTTTTCATCTGGAAAGTGTTATGAACCTGCAGATGGCAAGGCTCACTCTAAACCCTGTGGGCATGGTGGTACTCCAGAGCTGCGAGGCACTGTAAGGGTGGGGAAGGATGTCTCACACGTGGCATTAAATAGGGCATGGCAGAGGCAAAGCCTGGGGGAGGAGAATCTTCCTTATGAGCTGTGTGTGGTGGTTTTGTGAGTTGTGTTTTGGCAGGTGAGTATTGGGGAAAGACACAAGACAGACCAGCACTGACAGACAGGCAAAGAGCAGTGGAGATAAACTCCACAGGCCGTGGTGATTAGCACCAGAGGTAGCTCCGTGTGCTTGGGTACTTCCACCCTTCTTTCAGCTCTGCCATCATGGCCCTACGGTGTTCAGGGCAAGAATGAAAGTGGGGCAGTGCTGGAAAGACAGAGGTGCTGAGGCAGAGCAGAACTAGCCTGGAGTTGGAGGTTTTCGCCCATCTCTACCCGGCACGTCTAACTGAGGCACCTTTCTTCTGCTTCAGTTTTTCCTCTCGCTGTACGGACACAAGCTGCCGGTGCTGTGCATGGACATCTCCTATGTAAGTATCATCAGGGCTGTGCGTGAGGGGGATCGTGGTGATACGGATGGCTGGGAGAACCTCTGCTGGCAGCAGGGCCTCTAGGACAGCGCTTTCTTGTCACCTCCTTGCTCTCGACTTAGCCGTTTCTTGATGGGACACAGCAAACCCCTCCTTATCCCACACTCTGGTGCTCGCTGGGAGGGGTCACAGTCATGACAGAACTGACCAGAGCATCTTGTGAGCCAGTGGGAATCAAAATGCTGTGGTGGTTCCCTACGTTCCTCTTAAGAGGTGCAGCCTGCTCTCTGCTAACGTTCCTAACTATGTGAGAGGAGCCTGAAATCTTTGTTACTGGGAGCAGAGAGCAGGTGCTGAGGTGGAGCAGCCTCTTCATGCCTGGTCATTCTTGGGCTGCAGCTTGCTCTGGGGTGTCCTTGCAGTGAGCCTCACTGTAAACCAGAAACGTCAGGATACAGCCAAGGTGCTAAATGGCTGTAGAGGCTCGGAGAAGAGCAGGGTGCTGTCAGTGGGCTGTGCCAGTACTCCAAGCGTGGGCCACCTGGTGAGGAGGTGGAGGGATGTTCCAGGAGCCAGGTGTCTGCTCGCTCAGCGCTGCTTGGTCAGTGGTTCAGCAGCAATTCCTCCTGGGGCTGCCAGCCAGCTACCCACACCCTCCTCTCTCTCTGTTGCTTTGTAGGATGGCACTCTAATTGCAACCGGCTCTGCTGACAGGAACGTGAAGATCTGGGGCTTGGATTTTGGGGACTGTCACCGCTCTCTCTTTGCTCATGATGACAGGTCAGTCAAATCCACAGCATCTCTGGGCTCTTACTTATCTCCAAGGGGTTGTGATCCAGCATTAACCTTTTTGTCCAGTGTAGAGTGGAGGGAGGTCTGCAGTGTTCCCCAAGTGGGTGAATTTGAGCCTTTTTTCCTTCCAGTGTGATGTATCTGCAGTTTGTGGCGAAATCCCACCTCTTCTTCACAGCTGGGAAGGATGGCAAGATTAAGCAGTGGGATGCAGATAAATTCGAGCACATCCAGACGCTGGAGGTAGGAAGTTTTGGAGACTGTTGAAGGGAAGCATTATCCCTGCCTGAGCAGCTCTTCCCTCAGTGGCTGGGAGCTGGGTGGTGTTCATGTCTTACCTCTTCTGTCTACCGTGCAGGGGCATCACCAAGAGGTGTGGTGTTTGGCACTCAGTCCCAATGGAGACTACGTGGTGTCAGCATCCCATGACAAGTCCCTGCGCCTCTGGGAAAGGACGAGGGAGCCACTTGTTTTGGAAGAGGAGAGGGAGATGGTGAGAGTTGCATTCTTCCTCCAAAGTCAGCTTCCAGACCTGTTTTCTCCCCAGCAGGCAGATTCCTCATCTTTCCCTGCGGAAGGGTCTGGCTCCACGCTTGGCAAACTTGCTCATTACTAACACCAGCCTCACGCTGAGGTGCTCAGGGTTGACTGGCATCTTTTGCGTGATGAAACTGTTGCCCTGAGCTGTCTGGAGACAGCACCGCAGATGTGGCAGATGCTGGCCCGTGCTGCAGATGCCTGGCTAACTTGCTCTCTGCTTTGCTTCTCTTGCTTCCTAGACTTTCCTCTGTAGCTGTGGTTTTCTACAGATCTGTTGGTGACAGTCTTTGACCTTCTCTTGTTCTCTTGTGCTCCTTCAACTCAAGTGTGCTTTGGAGGTGGTTCAGCAGGTGGCTGTGTGGAACGATGGAAAGCACAGCTCCTGTTAAATGCTGTTTGTCTTTTCCAGTTGTGAGAGGTCCGTTCTATCTCAGTAGGAGGCCCTAAAGGTCAGGGATGCTGGAAGAAGCCCCTTCTGCTCCATTCGAGCATGTATTGTGAGGAATCCTGGACTCACAGAAGGACTTCAATAGGAAGGAAACTCTGAGGGTCTCCAGTCCAGCCCCTTGCTCACTGCAGAATAGCCTTAAGGCTGTGTCAGACTGCTCAGAGACTTGTCTTGATACCTGAATATGTCCAAGGAAGGAGATTTTCCAGGCTGGCTGAGCACCTGTTCCAGAGCTGAACCACTGTTGAGGTTGTCAGATGCGTTTGTTTCACATATGGAATTGGAAGTTCCCTTGGAACAATTTGTAACTCTTGTCTTTTCACTGTGTTGCTCAGAGAAGTCTGGCTCTGTCTCCCCTTCTTAAAGCAGTTCTCAAACCACAGTGGGAGAAGGATGTAGAAACGTGCAGAAGCAGGAGTGGATGAGAAACCTGCAATAAGTGTGGGGATTTTTGTCACAGCCTGTTTGGAGAGAGCTGTGGTGACCCATAGGCAACATCTTGATGCCCAGTGGTTGGCATGCTAGGAATGATGGTGGTAAAAGGAGAGAGAGACAGAGACAGCTCCTTTTCCGTGTGCCAGAAAAGTGTGTTTTGGGTCAAGTTTGAGTAACAAGGTGGGCACGAATACACCAGGAGCAACTTACACACTGATGGGGCCCTACTGATGTGAGAGAAGCCAGACAGGAGGCTCTTTTCTTTTGCAGGCTAGGACAACCCTGGGACATTTCTAGACTTGTTTCTTCTGTGCTGGGTGCCAGGTGGAAGGTCTGGTGCTGAATTGCTGTTGTCTCTGTCTCAGCTTGGTGGGCTGTCTGTGACGGTTCCTCCATCCAGAGCGGAGACCTCTTTCTGTCTGGGAGATTCCAGCGTTCTCCGTGGGGTTAGGACCAGAGACAAGTGGGCATTTTCCAGTGGGATAGTTGATCTCTGCTGATCTGTTCTGGTTTTGCTATGGGCTACGTGAAGCTGCAGCCTCCCTTGCTCAACCAGTCGGGAAGGGACCTGTACCCTTGCTTGCAGCCTGCTCGCCTGTGTTAATATGTCATCTTCTCATCCTGTAGCAACGAGAGGCTGAATATGAAGAGAGTGTGGCGAAGGAGGAGCAGCCCGTGGTGAGTTGCACCATCTGAATGTGTGTCAGTCTGACTGTACAAAGTCTGGAATAACAATTTCTGGAAGAGATAAAGAAGAGGTGTCAGAGAGGACTGAGAATTTTCTTGCTTTGAGGAGGTGCAGGGAGGGGAAGGTGCTGCTGAAGCTGTGGTTGCCCCGTGATGCAGTTGACTTTGCTACTTCCTACTGGCAACTTCAGGAGAGTGTGGAGCTGGCCGAACTGCACAGTCACTGCGGATGCTGAAACCTTGCTGTGCCCTTGCCCTTCCTACCTCCCCAGTTCAGGTCCGCACCAGCTCTGTAACAAGGCTGGGCTGTCTCCTGACAGCTGCTTCCAGGTCCATGTAGGGCAGGACGGGTGGGGAAGCCCAGTCCCTCTTGCTCAGGTGCTTGGGTTGTGTTCCCGATCGTTTTCACACTGATGGGATCGCTGGCCTCTGTTGGTGGAACAGGAGCTGTGTTCACCTGCCTCCCCGAGCTCCGTGTTAGAGCAGCTCCCCTGTTCCTGGGGAAGAGCTCCGCGCTTGGGAAATCCTGGATTTCCCAGATGGAGAACCAGTTTAGGGAACGGGGCTGATGTTTTCCTTAGAATGGGCTGTGGTGGCATGCAGGGGCTGTCTGTGTGTATCGGCTGCGGAAGGAGGGAGTTGCAGACTCTGTGTTTCATTGTAGGTGGCTGGAGAGACGCAAGGGGAGACGGGGCTGGCAGGAAGGAAGACTATCGAAACCATCAAAGCGGTAAGATGTGTGGGCCCACCAGCACTGCCTTGTGCCTTACCAGTCTCTCAAGGAGGGTCGGCCACAGGGTCAGAGCGTCAGTTTGAAGAGGAGTAACCTGTGCTGTCACTGCCAGCAAGAGCAGTCTGTCCTCTGTGGCCAGCAGGGATGGGTCTGACTCTGGAAAGTCAAGCACCAGGAATCATCTCCTCCTGAGATCTCCCCAGGGAATGAGGGGTGAGATTCCTGCAGCAGCAGCTTTCTCTGCCTGTTAGGTGTGGGACCAACAGGGCTGCTCTTGCCCTTTGGGTTCTGCAGCCCAGTGAGGCAGGAGGCAGCTGGAATGTTCTCCAGGCATTAGGCCTCTCCCCGAAGGGCTGCCCAGTCCCGTGGGCATCTGCAGAAGGTGGAAATGTGTTGCAGTGCCCGAGGCAGGAGGTGTACCAGGAAGGTGTGGGGGTGGGTAATTTCACACCGCAGATTTCAGCAGTCTGATGCTCCTGTAAATACAGAGAAAGTCCTTAATCTGAAATGGCCCCGGCTCGTGCCTCGGAGGGGTCCTGCTTGCTGGGAGTGCAGTTCAAGGTCAAGACAGTAATTGAAGCTGCAGCAGAGAGCACCTGGGGCACTGGGGGGAATGTGGGTGGTGTTTGACATCTTCAGGACATGAGTGATGTGCTCAGAGGGTGGTGCAGTCTGGAGTAGAGGTTATCTTCCCGTGATGCTCCGTGTCAGCCACGCTGCTTCCCCCTCTGCCTGTCCCGTTGGACTCGAGCTTTGGCTTGTCTGGTGTCGCTGATGTGCCCTTCTTGTGCCACACAGGCTGAGCGGATCATGGAAGCTGTCGAGCTGTACCGGGAAGAGATGGCAAAGCTACAGGAACACAAGGCTGTATGCAAAGCAGCAGGAAAAGAGGTAAAAGAGTGAGGAATGCACCGATCCCAAGGTGCGTCGGGCGTATCCTTCCCGCTCGGGTGGAGAGGGTCAGCACGCAGATAGAATCAGGACAGCTGGAAAGAGCAGAGATTTGCAGAAATCTTTTGGAGAGCGAAGTGCCCCGTGCTTTGGGGCACATTAAGGCTGTGTTCTTTCCAATCATCTTTATGTTTGGAGTCCCAGTGGGATGCACGCTGTGTCCCTGGGAGAGCGCGCTGCTGCAGACTCATCCCAGGCCTGTTCCTTGCCTTCATCTCAACGCTCCCTGCTGAATAAAGGGCTGTGATGTGAGCGGGAAAAGTGACAGTTAAGAAGTGGAAGAAGATTCATACGTGTTATAGTCATGTATGTCTGAGAATGAGATTGTCCAGTAGCAGCAAACAAGGCCTCCAGCGACGTTCTGGGGAGTGTAGAAGCACAGGAATTGCAGGAAGACACTTGATAAAAGCCCTCTTACACCGCAGGGTGAAGTTTTCTTTCTGAATATGCATTTGTACACACCCACCTCCCTCATTCTAACCCATTCTGTGTCTCCAGGTTCCCTTTCCCGTCAATCCCATCCTCCGTGCCTATGGAAATATTACAGTAAGTGGAATGCCCACCGGCTGTGGGCCATTCTCAACTGGCGTGGGGCTGGTTGATTTGCTGGCTGAGCCAAAACACTGGGTTGCTGCGGGGAAGGGGGACTACGTGGTTCAACTCGAAATGAAAACTCAGCTCTTCAGCTTGCGCAAAGTGAACACAGTTTGGGGTTTTTGTGGAGGTTTTTTTAAATTTTATTTTATTATTTCTGTGGCATTGGTACAGCAGTTACTAATTCTGTTTCTGTCCCTTGCTCCATGGTGATTGGGATATTTGGTTATAAGTTGAACAGACTGAACAGAAGTGAACGAAATCGTGTGACTTAGTAACTAGGCATTTTTCTTGGCAATTCCCAGCTCTGCTCTGCATCTGCCAAACCCTTTCAGCAGATAAACAGGAGCAGCTGGAATTAAGTCTTTGGGAGATGGGCTTGTGTAAGGTTTTGTACGTGTAATTTGTTTCACCAAGCTTTTTATCCAGTTTGTGCAAGATTCGTTGAACTGAACATCAGATTATTTAGCTCTTTGAATATAAATTAGATTTTTCATGATACTCTTCACCAGTTTAGGGTATCCTGAGAAGGCTGGGTTTATGTTTTGGGGAGGCAGAACTTCCCAGACTGGCAGCTGATTGGAGCTGAAGAGTTTCCTTTTTGTTATGTTCAGCTTGATCTGTCCATCTCACAAGATGTGAATTGAGTGTTTTTAACTGGGTGAAATGGACCTTAAGGCACATGTTTGTCCTGGAATGTTTCTTGATATGCAGAACTGGTGTCTTTCCTCTCTTGCAGCCTTCTGCCTACGTGCTGGAAGTTTTCAAGAAGATCAAGTCGAGGTGAGTCCCAAGAGCCTTATTGCTGAACAGGCTTGTGAGTATGGGATTTCTGAGCCCAGGACTGGCTGGAGTCCTGGAACGGTCTCTCGTGCTGGGTATGGGCAGGGCTAGAGAGTCTGGAGTTACTGTTCCTGGCAGCCTTTTTTGGAGCGTGCATGGAATTAGGGAACGGAAATTGTTCCTTCCATGAGGAGCACTGGATGAAGCTCATGTATGTGGGCTGGCTGCCTGGAGATGCACCTGTACGTGAAGAGCAGCGTGGGGTTGCTGAGGAGGGAGGATTGTGTGCCCGCTCCCTGTGCCAGACGTCTGCTGGCCTGGGCTGTCGTTGTGCGGATGCGCCGTGCTTCGTGGGCGGTCACAGACCAGCAGCGATGAGTGCTTGGCACAGCTCTGGCACCAGAACCTGCCTGTGCAGAAGTGTTCCCTGCTTATCTGCAGCGAGTGGCTGAGACTGACACTTCTGTCCCTTTGCTTCCTCCTCAGTGAGCTGGAAGAGTCTCTCCTGGTGCTGCCCTTCTCCTACGTCCCCGATGTGCTCCGACTCTTCAATGAATATATTCACCTGGGCTCAGAAGTGGAACTCCTGTGCCGAGCTCTCCTCTTCCTGCTCAAGTGAGTCTTCCATCTGCTGGACAGACCTGCTAGTCTTCGTTCGGTTGCTGTTGCTGCCCACGACCTGGGCCCCAGGAAGCCGTGGCAGGGCTGTGGTCACTCGTGGGCTGCCGGTTCCTCCGGAGCCCTCGCGCAGGTGCGCGTCACAAGCTCGCGGTGTGCCGGTTCCGTGAGCAGAGGGATGCTCCTTGCTCCCGTGCTGTGAGACGGCGCTGCGGGACAGCGCGGAGCCGGGGAATACGCCCCGTTTCCTGGAGCTGCAGGATGACATCGCTTGCCATGAACCCACGGGGCGTAAGAGCGTGGGGAGAATTGGGGCCTTCTCGTATGTCCCTGGTTCTGAGGCTCTTGGGAAGCATCCTTGGGAATAAAGATGTGGTCTGTGCAGGAGATGAGGAGTCACTGCAGCGGATGGTGTGTGGGAATGGACTGATCGGTGCGGCGTTGCCGTGCCCAGACAGGGCTGTTGGTCCTGGTCTCCCAAGTCCCATTTGTATGGAAGATCCTGTGTCAAGGCTGCAGTGGCACCGTGTGCTGGCAGAGCTGTTGTAGAGCCCACGCCCTCAGAGAGACCTTCCCCTTGAACCACTGTATGTTAAAGCTTCAGAAAATAACTTTTCCAGATAAATCTGCCCATGCCTGTTATATAGGGCTGGTCTGAGGAGGCCTAATTTAAGGAAAATCCGATTTCCAGAAAATGCAGAGGCTCAGGAGAGGGACTTTCTGATGTGTCTAAGAACAATGCTGCATTACATCACCGCTTGCTTTGTTCCCAGGATACATTTTGGGCAGATCACAAGCAACCACATGCTGGTGACAGTGATAGAAAATCTGAAGAAAACCACCATCTCCAGAGTCAGTGAGGCCCGGGTGAGTGTTGCACCTTCCCCTTTTCCAGGATCTGGAATAACAGGATGGGCCAATGTCTGGGAGAGCGTGTTGTCTGTGGGTTCCAGTGGGAAACTTGGTTGGGGGTCTGAGCCCCTTTCACCTACCTCCTGTGCAAACCTTTTCCGTGTGTTCTTCCCGATGTGAGACTACCCAGTGATGAGCCTGTGCTCCTGCTCCTGCCTCCCTCCTTTACTCCTGGTTTTCTTTGGGCTTCGGCTTGCTAGTCTGTAAACATGTAGGAGGTAAACAAACTCTGTTTCTCTTGGGCTTTTCCATGGGCTACTAGTCTCCCAAATAATGCAAACTGGGCATCTTCCCAGAGGCAGCTTCAGGTGCCCGCCAGCAACTTTTTGTTCAGGAAATACAGTGGGTGAGAGCTGCTCTTAAGAGAGAACTGTGGGGAACAGAGTTCAGGACTGGCCCCTCTCCTGCTCAGATGAAGTTTTAACGTAAAAATGTTGCTTTGTTTAAATCTGTGGATGGTCTTGCTTTCATCATTTCTTAGTAGAGGGTGGCCAGTGCAGGACTCTGCCCCTAACAAGCTTGAGATGTGCCCACCAGTGTGGTGCTGGTCTGTCTCTGCAGGATGTGCTGGGGTTCAACATGGCAGGGCTCCAGTACCTGAAGAGGGAGATTGAGGCCAAGGACGAGGTGACGTTTTTTGCTGACGCTACTGACCGTTTTGAGGAGAAGAGGAGGAAGAGGAAGAAGAAAGAGAAGATGGTTCTTGCAGTGCTCTAGCATTTGCTGCCCCAAACCCAGAGCACCTGGATGAGGCCGTGTAACCTCAGTGCTGCCCATGGAGGGTGTTCTTGGGGTGAAGATCTGTGATGGTGCCTGGTGACTGGGACAAAGTCTGTGCCCCCGTGAGGTGTAACCCAGTGTACGACCCCAGCTCAGACTGGTTGTCTCTGAGGTGGACTCTGCTCTCTGTGCAAATGTTTGCATCTGAACTGTGTCCGGGGTGGCCGTGGAAGCCGTGTGCTTTCCTCCAGCGGAATGCCCGTTAGAAACGGAGTTGATTTCTCCTGCGGAAGAGATCTGCTCGTTCTGGCAGCGCTGACTGCGTGGAGCGGATCCAGCACACGGAGTGGTGAGGCCGTGCCCTGTCCGAGCGGTTTGGGGCAGTGCTCAGAGCCCCTGGGCACAGCTACGGGGCTGCTGCCAAAGCGTGCCAGCGTGCACTGCATCCCCTCGCTGTGCCAGCGTGCACTGCATCCCCTCGCTGTGCCAGCGTCCGCTGCAGCTGCTCGCCTTTCAGTGGGGCGGCCAAACCGGGCCGTGCCCTGTTAAAGGCGGACGTGTCTGTGCTGTGTGGGACAGCTTTGTGCGTGGAGTCTGTCCTGATATTCCTCTAGTAAAGCCGCAGCTGCCGTTCCCCGGGTGCCTGTTCTCAAGGGCCTTTTCTCCAGAGAACAACATCTGCGGGAGCGAACGGATACACACATGGACACAGTGGGCCCTTCTGCTGCTGATGGAGTGTTGTACTGGGCCGCGGCAATCCCGCCCCGTTCATCCCTCTGCCCGTGATTCCCGCCCCGTTCATCCCTCTGCCCGTGATTCCCGCCCCGTTCATCCCTCTGCCCGTGATTCCCGCCCCGTTCATCCCTCTGCCCGTGATTCCCACCCCGTTCATCCCTCTGCCCGTGATTCCCACGCCGTTCATCCTTCTGCCCGTGATTCCCACCCCGTTCATCCCTCTGCCCGTGATTCCCGCCCCGTTCATCCCTCTGCCCGTGATTCCCACCCCGTTCATCCCTCTGCCCGTGATTCCCACCTCGTTCATCCCTCCGGCCGTGATTCCCGCCCCGTTCATCCCTCTGCCCGTGATTCCCACGCCGTTCATCCCTCTGCCTGTGATTCCCGCCCCGTTCATCCCTCTGCCCGTGATTCCCGCCCCGCTGGCCCCGCCCCGCGCCGCTATTGGCTGTTGCCCGGAGGCGCCGGCCCCGCGGATTGGTCGGGGCGGGTCGGGCCGGCCCCGCGGGGCGGGCGCGCGCCGTGGGCCGCGGCTTCAAAAGGCGCCGGGGCGCAGTTCCGCTCTGCGCCGCCAGGGGGCGCCCCGGCTCGGGAGCGGCGCGCGCGGAGGCGGCGGGCGCAGGTACCGGCGGGGGGGAAGTCCGGGGGGTCCGTGCCGCTCCGGGACCGGGTCTCTGTTTCCGAGCCCGAACTCCCAGCACTGAGTCTATGCTCCAGCCCCCGGAGCACCTTTCCCAGCCCCGGGAACGCAGCTCCAGGCTCCGTTCTCGGGCCCGGGAAACACCCGGGTCCCCCGGTGCTGCTGAGCCCCGGACCCCCCAGCCCCGCGTGTGATGTCGGGCCGGGCCCGGGAGCCCCGGCCGTGTCGGGCGGTGCTTGGGAACGGACCGGGGGATCCGGCCCTGTGTGGCCAGTGAAACCAGCGTGAAACCAGGCTCACCTGGGCAGTTTCAGGGGTGCGAAAGAGACCTAAGTGCTGTGTTTTGGCGCTCAGAAACAGACAGACGTGTGTTTTGGGGCACGAATCCAGGTTCATTCGGACAGGCTGAGGGCTCAGAAACAGAGGCCGAGCCCCGGATCGGGGGGGGGGTCGAGCCCCGGGCTCACCTGGGCAGTTTTAGGGCACGACATCAGACGGATCGCTGTCACCTGGGGCTCACACTCAGCCGTGTGGTTCGGGCACTCGAGATGAGGCTCACCTGGTGAACGCTGGGCTTGGACCGGCCCGGGTCTGGGGGCGGGGAACCGGCCCCCGGTGCTGCTTCAGGGCCCGGCAGCAGAACCCCGCGCGTCGGGGCTCGGCCCCGGAGCCCCCTCTGGCCCTTTCCGGGGCAGGCGGGGCCCCTCCGGTCGGGCCCGGCCAAAGGAGGCACTTCGGGGCACGGAGACGCCCCGTCCCCTCTCCGAGCCGTTCTCCGGTGAGTGCCGAGGGGCCCGGGACCCGGTGCGGGCACAGCGGCATCCGGGCAGACGGTGCCGAGGCAGCCCCAGCGCCGCCGGAGGTTTCCAGCCTTCGTTCGGTGTGTGCGCGGAGCCGCCGCCGCCCTTTTACCGCCGCTGGCACCGGCAGAGCGACGGGAACCGCGCCCGGAGCCCCAGGTAAGAGCGACCGGCGCGGGGTGGGGGCACTCGGGACCGCGGCTGCCGGGCTCCGGTGCCGGCCCGGGGCAGCGCCCGGAGCGCGGCTCCTCCTGTCCGCCGCGCCGGGACTCGGCCCGGTCCCCGCCATGCCCGTCCCGGGGCCGCGGGCGGGGGACGGGCTCGGGCCGGGAGCGAGAACCGGCAGCCGCAGCCCCACGCTCCCTCCCCGCGCTGCCGCGGATCTCCGGCCCGGCGGGGCAGGGCCGAGCGGCGGGACCCGCCCGGGACCGCCCCGCGCCCCCGCCAGCCCCGTGCGCAGCCCCAGCCCGGCCCCGCCGGGACCCCCCGGTACCGCCGAGCCCGAGGCGCCCCCTGGCGGCGCAGAGCGGCACCGCGCCCGGCGGCGTCACGGAAAACCGCCCGTCCCGCCGGAGGTGACGCGCTGGGAAAGGGATGAAGCGCGGGAAAGCGCCGCGTTGGAAATGAATTCCCGAAACGAACGCGGAACCGCGCGCGGATAGGGAACGCGATGTCCCACAGACACCGAGGGGTTAATTCAGTCACCCTGCGTAAGCGGGGGCAAAGCGGAAAAACGGCCGCGGGGAAGGGAAGATGCGCAGAGGAGCAGCCGAGGGTGATGGTGTCGATGGTGCTCCAGAGGATACGGGGCCAGTGACACCTTGTGTGCTCCCAGTCCCGATCCAGTGTCTGCCACTAATGACAGTCCCTCTGCCAGTGACACCTTGTGTGCCCCCAGTCCCGATCCAGTGTCTGCCACTAATGACAGTCCCTCTGCCAGTGACACCTTGTGTGCTCCCAGTCCCGATCCAGTGTCTGCCACTAATGACAGTCCCTCTGCCAGCGACACCTTGTGCGCTCCCAGTCCCCAGGTGGTGTCTGCTGCTCATCAAAGGTAGGTGAGCACACGGAGAGTTAAACCTGTGATGGTGAAAGCAAAGGGACACCTGGGAATTAGCAGCCAGAGCAGAGCAGCAGCTGTTTTTTGAAGAATCACAGGTGACACCAATGAAACCATCATGCTCATCAGCTGATTTGGTCAGAAATCACCATGCTCAGCACTTAGAAAAGACTCCAGGTGCCTCAGCACAGGTTATAACCCCCTTTCAAAGCAAAATAACCCCTTGGGAACCATCCGGCACCCTTCTGAAGTGCAGAGCATCAAACGCTGGAGTCGCAGTGGGAAGATTTCTGTATTTTGTTGCAGACAGCCATGTCAGAAGGCTGGGCAACTTTTGGACCATGTTTGCCATTAACAGGGAACAGACGAAATATTTATTCATGTTAATCTGATTTAATAAATGAAAGCGTCTACATTGGGATGTTTCCATAACGTTGGACTAAACCTCAGGTATTTCGGTACTACTGATCTCCATATTATTCTTCTAGGGCTCTGACCTGCAGAATACAGGAGAGAAAATTAACATGAAAGAAAAAAAAAATCAACCCCCAACTCCACCTTTGTGCAGTTGTTGGAGCACACCCAGTAATTACGTCCAGGAGCACTGGGACTGCTACAGGCTGGCTGCAGCAGAACTGGCCAGCTCTGCTCTGGCTGCTGAAGGGTTCACCAGGGGCTTCGACTAGATGAAATTTGCTTTTATTTCACAAATTGAGCGGCACAAAGATCAAGACACAAGTTCCCCGTGGGCAGTCCGCACAGGAATACCGGAGGCTTTCATGGGCAGCTTCCTATGCGGTATTTAATTTTTAGTATATTAAGAGAATCTTTCTGAAATGTTTTAAATATAAATAACTAAGAAAATATAAATGAGATACAACTAAGTTTGGTCAGGTGATGCTTCAGTGACTTTTGCTTGTTGGTCTCTCCCTAGGAGGTGTGGGAAACCTGTGATCAGTCCTAATTTTGCAGGGAAGTGTCTAGATCTCAAGGAGAGAATCATTTGCTCTGGGGATGATCACCTGGGAAAGGGGATATGAGCTCAAAAAGTTGTCACCTGCCTCTGCCAAGACACAACTATTTGTGTTCTGGATGGCTGAACACGACCATTTAGCCAAACACAAGGCTTCACCGAGGAGCGTCAGTGTGTCACGTTTTGTGAGACTAAACCAGCCAGTCCAGAGGCTCTTGACATGTTTGAGATGGACAGATGTGATTTTGAGTCCAGCACATCTTGTGGGGAGGAATGTTGGAAGAGGCATTTGGTACAGTTGCTTGGGCAGCACGGGGCAGCTGTAGCCAGCTTCAGCAGGAATTATCGATTCACTAAAAGACACTGTCAGAGCAGGAGAGAGATTTGACTATGGTGATGGCAACCAGCAAGGCAGTCCCTGTGATTAGCTGGATTAGCCACGTGGGAGGAGGTTAATTTCTCTCCACCAGGAGCTTTTAATGGGAGATGACACTGATGAGAATTTCCAGGACTTAAAGACTTTGGCAGGAAACCAGACTGGTGTATACCCAGTATACAGAGATGATCCAGCAGCCACATCTTAAGTGTGTGGCTGTAACGGACCGAGCTGGGACAGTGGGTGTCTCACTGAAAGAGGAACTGACTAAGTCAGTATTTCTCTTCCAGCTCAACAGAAAGTGAGAGAAGTTTGTCTAAATCACCCTCACTGATGAGCTCCAGGTTGTAAGCCCCTAAGCTGGAAGGCATCAAATTCTCTGTTCTTCTAGACTATAATTGTTACTCTGGGGACAAAATTTCACACTGGAAAATGGAAGAAGATATTTAAACAGGAAAAAAAAGCTCTGTTTGAAGTACTGTGGGCAGTCCTAGAGCAGATGCAGCACTCAGAGGTGCACGTGTCTCTCTCTGCTACGTTTCTTTTGAGAACTGACTGATGTGGTCGCTTTTCTTTTTCTCCAGAGGAGAGGAAATGAGGTACAGCTGGGTACAGACTTACAGATGTTAAAATTGAAAGAAAAAGATGATGTCACTGTTACACATATGAGGCAAACGGGGACTCTTGAGCTGAGGAGGGAAGCAACATCCACAGGGCTGCTGTTTATGAACTGTCACCATCGCTTGTACTGTAGAGCTGATGTGGGCGAGATGAAACATCAGCCTCATGTTAAACATGTTGGCTGGTGGTTTAAGAAGACATTCCCAGTAAGGCTTTTTTGTTGGCAGGGAAGGCACATCGACTCTCCCTACAGAGTCTGATTCTCCAGGGGCACAGAAATGTGCTGTAAGAAACGATGTATGCGGAGGGTTGTGCGTGCTTGCACCTCTCATGCTGTTGCTCTGGCTACCTGTAGGACTCCTGTCCCGTGTCAGACTTGCTGTCAGTGTCAGGGTCAGCAGTGAGACTTGGGTTTAGAACGTGAGGAGTGTTACAGAGAGGCTGATTTATTAGGGTTTAACTGCAATAAATGCAGCCTCCCGCTCCCGGGAGGCTCAATGCCTGTTTAATGCGGAGACAGTGAAGGATTTGGGCCAGGACCGGGGAGGCTCTGGGCGCTGAGTGCCTCCACTGAGCTGGGCAGTTGCAGTAGTCTGTAAATCTCTTGCACTTCAGTCTTTTGGCTGATGCCATCCAGTGTTCCCCTTCTCTTGTCTCGGGCCACCACGGCTGCGTGATGCGTGCAGGGCAGCCTCGCTGCCGGGGGCGCGCGGTGTGCCCGTGGTGTGCAAGAGGAAGGAAGAAGCCAAGAGGAGAAACGACTGTACTTCAACTGGCACAGCTGCACCCAGCACTTACGTTACCCAGAAAGCTGGCGGGGTAGCGCGATGCGGAACCGCGGCAGGGGGCTTGTGGGAAGCACCCGGACTGCTGCTGCCGCCCCTCCCTGGGGGTACCCTGGTGGGCGGCACTCATAAAGGTCCCTGGTTAACACAGGTGGAATGTCACGTTAAGGATCCAACCGCTTCTGCACATTTATGGAACTCAAACTCTGTGTCTGGAGGCTGGAGTTAATTCTGGCTGTGAAACAACCTGAGTCCGCACTACTGCCCTCAACTCCAAGATGAAAGACCAAGTAAAATTCTGGGGAAGGGCAGATGTTTTGCAGGCTGGTCTGCAGCTGTGGGGCTGAGCCCTGGGGGAGCGGGAGCAGAGCAGGAGCTGGTTTTGCTGCTGTGCCACCAGCCCCGTCCAGCTCAGCTCCGCAGTAACGGGCATGAGCGACTTCGCTGGGTCTCTGCGAAGTAAATTTGGGGAGTTTCAGTGTTACTTCCAGAGGATATAAAGCATCAGTGGATGCTGCTGGCTAGTACTGTGGTCAGTCTCAGAGGACCCTGAAGTTCTCTTTTCAGTGGTAAGGGTGGCCCTTGGCAGGAGTGGAGTTCCTGACATGTTTGCATGTACCTTGTCCTGCTATTTTTTTATAGGTTTCCAGAAGACCTCTTCTCCCGAGCTTTTAAGTGTACACTTGATTTAAAAGTCAAACAGAACTTCACCCTTTCTTCTGAACTTGCCCTTAAAAAATGAGCCTGTAGTTTTATCTGAAAAATACTTACAGTTTCTGGAGCACAAGGGAAAGAGAAATGATAGTTCCTTTCCTTTTCTTCTACTCTACCTCTGTCCTCGGCTAAACAACTGACAAGCCCCTGGGCCGATTTCTGACAGCACTCGTGCACCTCTGTGCCTGTGTCTCTTCTGACACAGGGATTGTCTCATTTGTCTGCTCAGTGTCCAGGGTGACACGTGATTTTGTTGCTCATGAGGCTGTACCATCAGATGCCACCACAGGTTCTAAACTGTTACAAAGATTTCCATTGGGGTGGTGGGAAAGAGTTCCTATTCTTTTAATTTGTTTTTAAAAAGCCACGTCTTTCTGAGCTTACCATTCTTCCTTCCCCCACTTTTCAAAACCTTGTTACTTTGATGAAAATTGCTTTTGGGGTCAGAATCTTAACCTGTTCACTCATTGTGCTTTTGAAAACACCCAGTTGTGTGTTTCTGAACTGGACAGTAAAGCTTGCTACCTCAGCAGCCTCGGCTGGAAATGATGCTTCAGGCTCTGACAGCTGGATGGTCCCTGGGGTTGATGCTAGAAGGTGCGTGTGGAAAGTAAGGCAACAAAGGATATTTGCTCTCACAGGCAGGAGAAGAGTCTCTGCTTCTGTTAATATTTCAACATCATGGGAAATTTCTTCAAGGCCACCAGTATCTTCCCCTCCAATTACCATGGCAAAAATCTCTATCTCCAGTTCAACCTGCAAGCCTGCTGCCACCTAGGAGAGACAGAGGATGAACTCAGGTAAGGTGCACGCTTCATACACGATCCCCTCCAGCAGTGCTTGCAGCTGGTTCTTGTTCTGCACTGTCTGATGCAATTAAAGACTCAGTGCCCAGCAGACATGACCGTTCTCACCAGCTCCCCAGCATCTGTCTCACTAGAGAGGTCTGGACAAAACAGTCTCTCTTCACACTGCAGTTTGAAAGAAAACTGCCATGTGCTTGCATTTTTTCTCCTTAAATTTCCTTTTAGGTTCCAGATGGAAAAGGAAAATTGGACAGCTGGGAGAGAACCAAAAAGAGAGATGGTCAATGCCTCGTGCCAGTCAGTGTTTAAGAGGAGTTTGGACAATGCCCTTAATAACCTGCTTATTAAGTTGTCAGACAGTTCGACTGGATGGTTGTTTTAAGTCTCTTCCTACTGAAATAATTTATCCTACTCTATAAAGAACATAGAGGTAGGGAGAAAAGGGAGATACAAAAGGGACAGATGCTTGGAGAGGAGAAGAAAACAGAAATTCCAGCCATTTTAAGTACTGAGTTGTGGCTGGGGCTGTGGACTATGAGATTTAACTTGCATTCTGGCACTGACTTCTAGCACAAGTCATTGCTTCTTGATTCCAAGCCTGTAAAAGCCTTGGCAAGGATACTGCCTCATGTTACCTGGATGCTGTGGGGATACTGGCCAGCACAATATTTACTCTGATACAACACACAGGTGAAGAGAGAGACCAAACAAAAGCAGAAAGCATGAAAGCTCCCTACTTAATGGGACAATTTCATGTGCTCTGGTACTTCGACAGATAAAAGGCTTAAGGTGGAGAACAGTTGCAAGCAGGAGGAGAAACGGCTGAGGCAAGAGTTTATGAGGTTCAGTTCTTGAATGTGTCAGGACAGGAGATAAAGCGTAGCTGTAAGACAGAGCCGATACAACAAGAACCCTAAACCATGGGAGAAGGCCAAGGTAGTGGTAGAGTATTCCATTTGCATCAAAAAAAGTTCTCTTTAACCTCAGTGCTTGACCTGCCACTTTCCCCTGAGCTTCACATGTTTATCCCTCTGCGTTCTGGCACAAGCTCTGAGACTTGGAGCACACAAGGTGCTTGGCTGAAGACAGCAGAGGGCAGCGATCACTTCAGGTAACTTCAAACAACTCGTGCACCCCGCCAGCTGTGGTAGCAGACAGCTGGTGCAAGAGGGACCCGAGCTGGCCTGAGGGCCACCTGGGTCTAGCAAAGCCCAGAACATCTGTGAAACCTACTGGTCCTGGCGCGTACATCACTCTCAGCCCCGTGTGCGGAGGTGGTTGCTTCACCCGAAACCTGTTGGAAAAAGAAGGGAATCAGTTTGCCAGAAGCTGTTTCAGGCAGGCAGAAGGCTCTGCTGGGAAGCAGCCCGGCTGCTCTTCCTCCAGTTGTGCAAACAGCAGCAGAATTTTTTAGCTCGTCCTTCCCTTCCTTTAGCATGGACAGTTTGGAAGGCACATAGTTAACTTGTAACCCTGTCATGGAAAAGTCTTGGCTTCAGCATGAGGCAGACACGGCTCAGAGTTGCCCACCGTTGGCCCTACCCCTGCCCTCAGCGTGTTCTGCTGGCATTCAGCAGCGAGTCACTTAGCTCTCCTCTCAAAGCATCTAGTAAAAGGCTTAAAAAATGAGCTGGATTTATCAGAATCACGGTGGTATTCTCCTTGACTGTCTACATGTAGTGCCCTGGCATGAGAGGGGAAAGAAAAGAAGAAAAAAAAAAAAAAAAGGTAATGTGCACATCTTGAGCTCTAGGATGCTGGTATGTTTATCTGCCATGATAAACATGGCATGCACCATGATGTGCATTAAAGGGAAAAAATGTCTCTTTGAGGCCATGCTTAACTAGGCTCATTTAAAAAACCCAAACCATCTCTGCCTCCATCCTGGTGGAAGGGGCTGTACAGTGTTGTCTCAGCTGGTGTTCGACAGTGCTGAGCTGTCTGAGTGCTCACAAAAGATCATGACGATCCCAGCAGGGTGAGTCTCCAGTGAGCTCCTCTTTTGATGATAATTAGCTACCCCAGGAGGAGGAACAACAAATGTCAGACAGATGTTTCTGTTTATTTCATTCCATCACTGTGGTACCAGAGTGAAGGGATGCTGGGACTGCTGAGGCAGTGTCGCTGTGACATCTCTTTTGACTCTTTTTAAAGAGGACTTCAGACTGTAAGTCACCTGCATCCAGAAAAGGGAAGTTTGGCAGGTGCCTGCTCATGTTTGCTCCAAAGAAACAGCAGGCAGAAGCTGCAGCACATCAGGGCCATGAGACTTGCACACTCAAGCCCAAGAAATGTTTAATGCCCTCCTTGCTGTTTTCCTTAACCAGTGCTAATGTTGCAGGAAAAAACCAAAGACTATTTATCACCAGTGCTAAAAAGAGGAACCAGCTTTTGGATGACCTAGATCAACATGACAGTAGGATGTTCATTTCCATGCTTTCAGGTAGCCTCCCTCTGCAGGGACCTGTGGGTCTAGCAGAAAAAGGGCCCATAGAACAGGAGTGCTGCAAGCTTGGCTTACTCTAAGTTTTTGAGAGAACAGTATGTAACTGTCCCTGAGGACAAATGGCTGGGATTGGCCTAAATAGCAGCTTCCAGTTAACTGCTAAGTAAACTGAGAACCTCTCCAGTCGCAGGAGGTAATTGAGGATAGGTGAGAGTGAGAAGCTGACACTGGAAAACTTTGGTGGGAATAGCTGTCTCGGAGCACAGGAGTTTAAGAAGCTTGATTTTGGCTTTGGGGCTTTTGAGCTATCTGAAATGAAAGCTTTTCCCCAAGTAATGCAATTCTAAAAGCCGTGGGGGGGTTATAACCATTGGAATGAGGCTACTTTGAAATGATAAACCTTAGGTGGAATCCCAGAAGCTGTTCGGACTTTAAGGACTGTCCTTTAAGCTGGCAAGCAAGGGACATGTAGCACAGCTGAGGCAAGTGTGGTTGAGCAAATGGAGTGGGAGGAATGTGCTTTTCCTCTGTTCTGCCTGTGGCAGGGGGCTGGGACGAGATGATCTTTGAGGTCCCTTCCAACCCAAACCATTCTGTGATTCCTAGGAACACTAATATGCAAATAATGCTGAAGTATTTCTAATATTATCTCCTCTCCTCTATCCAGTCAGTCACTACTGACTGATTCCAAATCTAAACCCACCCTTGGTTACCTCTTGTTAATCAGATGAGAAGCCTGACAATTAACAAGCAATGCGTACTTGGACAGTTAAAACCCAAGGTACTGAGAATTCAAACTAACCTTGAGAAGTTCACACCAACGTTCTTCAGGATCACAGTGGCCGCGTAAGTGCAGCCTTCCTTGAGTACTCCAAGCGTCACTCTGGGTGGAATGAGATGGAAGCCACTATGATGCTGTCTTCTTGTTGCAAGAGAAGATGTGTTGACCCTTCCTGCGACAGGATCTTCTATCTTTGAAAACAGAAGTAAAATATTAGATGACAGATAAAGTTGGTGGCCATCGTGATAGGTTCAGAGTTACTTAACCTACGTTTGACCTCTGTCCACTCAGCCTGAGGAACTACAAAAAGACACCCTAATTTGAGTAAAAACCAAAGAGGTACATTGAATATTGTCCGTGAATTTATACCAGTTTGAGTTTTCAGACATGTTAAGCCATGGAGATGTTTCAGGGGGAATGGGGGAAGCTCTGCTCTTTTGGAAATCAGCGCTTTCACGTGAGAGCCTGGTGCAGAGCTACGCTTTCAGCGCACCAGGCTGCCCTCGCACTTGGGAGGAAAGGTACGGTCAGAATTGCCAGTGACCTTCTACATAAATTGCAACTGCTGCTGTTTCAGTAAAAAGATTCAAAATACCTTATGGTATTGCTCCAGGACGAACATTTCATGCAAGAGATGACTGAGAGGATACTGATCTCAACAAAAAGATGATAATTTACCTTTTTATTTGGTATGGAGTTTGGTTTTCTGCCCTGAAGGGATGATGGTAATTTCACTTTCTCTTTTCTAGGCTGTCCTGCAGCATTCACCAGCAGACTCTGAACTAAGGGTGTCTCCTGCGATCTTGCAGCCTTGCTTAGGTCTGGGAAGGAAAGATTTCCAAAAGCACAAAACCCAAAGCATTATATTCAGCCTAATCCTGAAGTTCTTGTTCAGGTAAGACACTTATTTTCTGTGAAAGCATTTGATTAGCACAAGGACAGAAGAATTGCTCTTATTTTTATTTAAAAGGTCAAGAAAGGCATTCATTAAGAAACCCCCTAATAGTGGCAAGTAATTAAAACTTAACTAGTAAACGAAGTTGTGCTATAATTATTAGAACTAATTAGTTGGAAGCAATGAGGATATAAACACCTGTGAAAGTGATTAAAAACAGAAGAGGAGGTACAAAACCCCAAGCACTAGAATCAAGATGAAGGACATCCCTATCCCAAAGGCACGCCTGCACTGCACAGGGAGCCGCTGTGCAGGGACACCACTCGGGCGGGCGTCACGTCAAACCTCTGTGTCCACATGGCAACAAATTCCAGTCCAAGCCCCAAAGCAGTACGGCTCTGCCAGGAAACCCTGCCTCTGAGCAGGATTTATCGTCTTGAACGCAACAATTCGTTGATATGGGTGACCTGTATGCACCTGACTCTGGGGTTAAGCTGATGTTGGCCACCTTGCCACCTCTAACTGCTCTGCTGCGTAACGGAGACAGACTAAGCACAGGGATGGCCGGAGCAGCTCCCATTTAAACACAACTACTGCTGCTTGGCAGCCGAAGACGCGTGTGGTTTGTTGTGAAGTCTGATAACTGCTGAAGGGAAAACACAAGACAATTATGGTGGCCGTCCTCTCCTCAGAGGTCAACCTCTAGATCAACACTTTGTGCTGGAGAGAACTGCTGCTTCTCCGTTCGGACTGCAGGCACTGCAGGAATGCTGAGTCTGGACAGTTAGTTCTCGTGAGGAGGCAGAACTGTTGCTTGAGAATAGCATCTGCTCCAGATTCCCAATTCCAGCCAGCAGAACTGTAGGAGGTAGCGAGTGGCTTCCCACCTGCACGGCAAACGGCCCAGAGCCTACAGAGAACAGCTGAGCGTGGACCTTACGGAACACACTGGCGTTTCTGGCTTTGCCTGAGGGAAGCAAACTTGTGCTTTGCCATTAGAAGCCAGTGTACTTTTGGCATCTCTCTTTCCACCCCCCCACCTCCCCGGGCTGCTGTTCCATTTGCCACCTATCGCGTGGCTCTGGAAGTACGGGTTAGTACATCTGCCCTCAAGTCTACGGATTATGTGTAAATAGCAGGAAATTTAGCACGTTTGAAGGCAACGGCTCTCGCAGAGCCCACTGCTAAGAAGGAGTTACCAGTGTGTGGAAGGGGAGAAGGGAAGCTGGAAGGACGCAATGCAAGGAGGGATTTTGCAAGAATGCACTGCCAAAGCTCAGCTGGTGTGGCACTATGTGCCAGCCAAAGGCTGGGGCTAGCTAAAGCCGACTGGTGGCTCTCCAGTGGTGATCATCCAAGACCATCACCACAAGCAGATGAATAAACAGAGCGAACAGCAGCAGACGTAGCAAGCAAAGCAAAACGGAAGAGGGATGTTTAAATAGCAAAGACCACTTAACCACAGCAAACTGTTCTACAGTCTTCTGTTGCAGGCTTTAACGAGTAGGAAACATTGGCTTGTGCAAATTTTTTTAGAAGAGAAATTACTTCTTGGCTTTGTCTGCAGTTCTACCACCCCCATGGTCCCCATGTTGTTACAGCAGTCTCCTGGGGTGAAGGAGGGAAGCTCTCCCATTAGTTTCATATCTCTCTCCCTTTCTGTCAGTCTTGCATTCGGATCACTGAGCAAAGATAGGTGGATTTAAATTTCTATTATAAATATTCTGTCAAAGTTATAAGAAGATAGATATTAACCTCTTCCATACTACGTTCTGGAAGGCAGCTTTACCTGTTGTGCTGCTTGGACCTTCATTTTGTTTTGGATGCCCCTGCAGCAGAAGGCCAGGTGAAGGTGAGGAATCACTCACGGTATTGAGACATTCAGACGCTAAAGGGAAAAGAATGGAATGCTGTGACTGTGTTTTTCATGATCATCACCATTTTCATAAACACATTAAAAAAATAATCACAAAATCTTTGGCACTTTAATTTAGACAACCTTGGAAAGCTGGCTACAGAACCACGAGGGGCTAGGTAAGTTCTGCACGGGACATTTTGCTCCACTGGGTGACAGGGATCAAAAATGCCTATCTTGTGATCAGTCATTTCTTGTTCTCTGGCCAATGGAGCAAGAAGCCATGAAGGGCTAATGGACAATCCAACACAGGTCTTCTGGTGATGGCAAAATGAGGAAATATGGGAATTAGTGGGGGTCTGATTAAGCCCCATGGAGGACTGCTTTCCTGATGTGATTCTTTGCTGTGATTTCAGTAACTTGTCACAGCTGCTTTCCAAACAGAACTGCAGTATTCCTCTCAGTGCTGCAAAGCTCAAACCAAAGATGATGGTTCACTGTTTTGCTGCTTCCCGTCATCCAGTCACTTCTTTCCTCTTACACCATCCAAACTGTCCTTAGCCTGCATGTTTCCTATTCCTTGTGGCTTCTGAACAAGTCCCCAGGCTGCCCCTCTTACCACTGAGTTCCAGAATTTCATCTCCTTTTTTTTTTTTATTTCCCTACAGTCATACTAGTCTTGCTCTAAACTTGGCCTCCTTGGTTCTTCCTTATCCACCCCTAAATCCTGTTTATTCAATTTAAGTTTTTCTCCTGCATTTTGCATCCATCCACCCCTCATCCATAGCACAATTCTTCAGCTTTGCATCCAAAGCCTGTGGTGCTTCCACATTCAGTGATGTCTGGAAAGCTCCTTTAACACACTAAATATAGAAGTCTCATAGATCACATTTATATTGGTGGATTAAAAAGGAACACTCCCAGATACTGGAACGTGATCATCTATACTGTTGAACTGTGAGAACATGATATTGGCTGTGCCACCCAGCAGTCTCCCCAAAACCACTGTCAGGTACACAAGTTTTGGCCTGGGAAAAGGCCATCTTGTTCTGGGAGACCGAATTTACCCAGCCTACTCCATACTGGTGGACCTCAACATCAGGGAACGCTGTTGGGTATGTTTCATATATCAGAATAGATATAGCCATGGTGGTCCAAGTAGTTTATGTGTCAAAATGACTGGGAATACACGAGGTCAGGTAATGGAGTCTTAAATTTAACTCCAATACGAAATGAGACAAGTGGCTAAAACAATGAAGACGACACTAAAATGTTGCCAGACAGATTACCTCTACTGGGTTTTTCGATCATCTCCAGAGGGAAATTCTGACTTTCTTTTTTTTGAACTGGAGGAAG
Organism: Tauraco erythrolophus; assembly: GCF_009769465.1. Lineage (NCBI taxonomy): Eukaryota > Metazoa > Chordata > Aves > Musophagiformes > Musophagidae > Tauraco > Tauraco erythrolophus. The sequence goes on from NC_141465.1 coordinate 357,147, forward strand.
TTCCTTAGACAGTGCTTCCACATCAGGAAACTGGAGAAAAGAAAGAGGGCTTAGGTCTCCCAACTGAACACTTAGGGAATAAAAAATCCCCAAAATCAGACACCCCCCTTCCCTCCAATAAAAAAAAGAAAAAAAAAAAAAGGGTGCAAAGGAAACAAATAAGCAGAACCAAAGTGTTAATTATAAAAAAGATATACTTAAGTATACCTCAGATTCCAAAGTACATTTTTGAGTATGCTTTATGCACTGACAGCGTTTATCGGGTGAGATTCCAACAGGAAAGTTCCCAAGGCCGCCTTTAGGTCAGTCTTACAATTCCCTCTCTAGTTAGCAGAGAGGGCTTCAAGGGGTAAGTGAAAAGACCTGAGGTTCAGCTTCTGCTTTGCATCTGACTCTCTCCAGAGTTTATGTGAGGAACCTACAGAGCGTGGCCGAGGTCGAGGGAGGGGATTCTGCCCCTCTGCTCTTGTCAGACCCCCCTGCAGTGCTGCCTTCAGCTCTGGGGGCCCCAGCACAAGAAGGACATGGAGCTGTTGGAGCGGGGCCAGAGGAGGCCATGGAGATGATGCGAGGGCTGGAGCACCTCTGCTATGGAGACAGGCTGGGAGAGTTGGGGCTGTGCAGCCTGGAGAAGAGAAGGCTCCGGGGAGACCTTCCAGTACCTAAAGGGCCTACAGGAAAGCTGGAGAGGGGCTTTGGACAAGGGTGTGCAGTGACAGGACATGGGGCAATGACTTTGAACTGAAAGAGGGGAGATTTAAATTGGATCTAAGAAAGAAATTCTTCCCTCTGAGGGTGGTGAGGCACTGGAACAGGTTGCCCAGAGAAGTTGTGGCTGCCCCATCCCTGGAAGTGTTCAAGGCCAGGTTGGATGAGGCTTTGGGCAACCTGGTGTAGTGGAGGGTGTCCCTGCCCATGGCAGGGGGGTTGGAACTGGATGATCTTTGAGGTCCCAAACCCAACCCAATTATATGACAAGGACATATAATTCCCAGTATCAGTTCTGCCATGACTGGCCTCTGTAATGGTTTCTTGAGATAAATTGAGGCTGAGCTGTAGACCCACAACTGTCTTTGTGGATTACGGCAGAAACTACCTGGCCTAACACAAACTCATTCCGTTTCCAGCTACATTACCTTTTTCCGGAAAAACTCCTTGCCAAATTCCGATTCAAAATACGGAGGAATTATTTTGTTTCGTATTGCCATTAAGGACTTCTTTTCTTCATCAAGTTCCTTCCTAAGAAAGTTTTAACATTGTCAGTAAGGATAAGAAAGAAAAAAAGCATTATAACTGAGTGCACCTTTTTTTTTTTTCAGTATTATGTTGAAAACATGGAGGAATGGAAGTGATACAGGCAAGTGGCATTTTTTTTCTGGTTAATCACACTGAATGATATTCTTGTCATTGGCAGTTTTCTCAGTGATAAATCAAGAATGGGCTGGTCTGGCATCTAGAGACAACGTCCTCCTCAGACACTGATTTATGCATTATGGACTGTGGGGTGGCTGCCTCAAAGGGCTCCTCATCAAAACCTGCTCCAGTTCTCTAAATCTGCCCATAGCATCTTTCCAACCTTCCAACAATCATTTAAATCTGAGAATTGGCATTACAGATGCATTGTTAAAATTTATACTACAAAATTAATCCAATTTCCTTATTTTATCACAGAAAAACTTGATGGCTCTGTGGATATTGAGAAAAAGATGTTCAAACTTCTGAAGGTAAGAGTCACCAAAGTGACAACCAGCTATGTATTCAGCTTCATTTAGTGCAGTTTTACACTACTAAAGTTCCACTGACTTGCAGGGGTCTAATATCAGCTATGAAACGACCACTCTTAATCGTATTGAGAGCTTTGACACTGGCTTTAGAGCCAGAATTGCACACGATGTTCTTGGGTGCTGGCTGCTTAAACATATACATTTAAAGTCATTCTTTAAATGCAAACCAGCGTAAAATGCTCTATTAAAACATAAACCTGAAATTATAAAGTTTTTCTTATCATGCAAGTCAGAAAGTAATTAAGAAGTAGTATGGATGAGAACTTAGTTTTCAATTGCTGTTTAACCTTTCACAAAAATAAGAAAGAAAAAGCAAGTTTCTGATCATAATATTAGTTCATCTCCATTTCAAGGTGCTTTGTTTAACCTAAGAAATAGTGAACGACCTAAATGACTGTCAATACAATAATTTGCAGTTCACTGTGAATGGATGTATGTAACTGATGGCTTTCTCTACGACAATCCCAGCAACACCGCTAGCTTTTGAAAAAATGAGAGAGTTAAACCATCCATCCAACATTTCTGTTGCAGAAAATATCCCATTATTTGCTAGCAAACCATTGGACTATTGCCGGGTGAAATCAGTATCAGTCTTTCCAAAACCAGACTTAAGTTGGCTCTTAATTAATAATTAATTAAATAATTAATTTTCTGTCCTACTAATACTATTACCTGTGCTCTTCTAGTCTGCTCTGCCACTTGGACACTGGTGTTACTTCTTCTGGGCTAAATGACGAGGGAAGAAAAAAGTAGTGAAAATGGGAAAACTAGCATAATGTTTTATAAGCACAAAAATATTTACAAGACAACCCTGGAAAGAAAATGCTCTTTATAAGAATATGTTATATTAACATCTCTGGTGACTCCTGACTTGGACTTGGTATGGTTTGCAGCAAAATTGTTCGCTCATATCTGCTTTTTTTATTGTGTTATTCAATCAAAGAAACCCTCGAAATCTTTTTCGAGTGAATTTTAAAGTATCTTTGAGATGAGGAAGGAGAGGCGCAGAGGGACAAAATAATCATAGGAAAAGTTAGGAGAACGTCGTGGTGTGTCCCTAGAGGTCCAGGTCCTGGTCCTTAATGACAGTAAAGCACGTTGCTTTGCCTGTGTGCTTGGTTCCATCCCTTGGGGGAGTGGCATTTGCATCCCTTCTCACTGGTCTGTCCTACCTGGACCTCTGCTGTTGGTCCTCTCTTTCTTTACTGACTGTCCCCTCTGCGTGACACGGGTGAGGAGAAGCCACTGCCTGTTCATACAGCCCAGGGATGGGAGCTGTAAGGTAAAGAGGATGCTGAGCGTGCAGGTTCTGGTAAGCACTGCCAAGTGTGATGAGTAACAAAGAAGATACACTTTTCATGCATCTTCTGTCACTTGATGAAAACCCTCAGAGTCTTTGTTAGTGTGAGGGAAGAGGCAGAGAGAACTTCATTCCACAATCAAGTTCAGAACATTAACATGGAAATACATTCCATTCAAGGCACAAAGAACCAGAAGCAGATTAAGTTTATACCCCCACCCTGCACTTCCTGAAACACCTTTAAGTTCCTTCAAGATACAAATCGAATGCCTGTGAATAGGAAAAGCTGCTGATATCCAACCACTTTCCGAGTGGGGAGCAACATTCCAGGTCTGTGTCTCCAGCTGAAGAAAGCAATATGGGCTTTCAGGGACCTTTGTTTCTTTCAGCTTAATTAGTGTGCTTAATTGTGGCTGGGAAGCAGCCACGATCAACGTTCTCACGGAAGACACTACTAGTTCAAGATGTACAACGGAGAAAAGCCAGGCTTTCCATATTTAAGACTATGGCCAGCTTTGGAGCTTTGCTAACGAGTTTCCCTGCGTTGGGACATCTTCCATAAAATGTGCTGCTTACTTCATGCCTTGCACCTAAACTGTGAGTCCAAAGCAATTTCCTTGGTTGAAAAGAAATTTCTGTGGGAAAACTCAGGAGATCTGAATATTTGAGAGGTATGATCCTATTTGATTACGAAAACAACTCTTACTGTTTTGGGAATTATGTAATTGCAAACTTCAAAATTAGTTTGGCTGGGTTTTTTGGTGGTGGTTTTTTTTTTTGTCAGCTTGTTCACCATAAAAATATACCTTTATTTTCCTTCTTTTTCTATTTTTGCTATCTTAAAGAGCTTCTTTTTGACACTATTTTCTTCATCATGTTACAAGTACGCCTCCATTTTAATTATGTTTTTAAACCTGGAAAACTATGCAGGATGAATTTGTTGCAGCAGTTTCCACTTCCTTGCACAGTATGCTTTTTTTAACAAGCAGAAATACTCTTGACAAGGCAGGAATGGCAGAAAAATAACTCTTTAAAGGCTAGCAGCATTATGGAATTGACTACTATGGATTTTTCTATGGAAAAGGCTTATGGATATTAAAATAAACATCTTAATTTTTATTTGTACCTATTGAAAACATTATTAAGTGTTAACAAGTGCCTTATGAAAGCTTTAACAGAAATCCACAAGGGAGAACTAATACACTGTTCCACCCTTCCCTCGGGCAAGGTTCATGTAACCAAAACACCCCATCGATTGAGATCAGCTTTTCAAGTGTAATAAATAACCAGGACTTACCCAGTTGCTTTGAAAAACTTGTCTGAAAAGTTGGTACTTGTATAAAAGTAACCAAGTGCTGTCATAGTTCTTAGATCTAAGAAACCTCCGTACCCGTGGAAACGTGAGTCGAAATGCCAAATCCACGTGCCCGAACACGGGAACTGGCTCACCGATGCTGACAGGGTCCGATCACCCGTGGAAGTCACACAGAAGCACGTACACAGCACACAGGTGAATTCACCTTTGTGTTCCTTCTTTAAAAACGATACTACAGTACTTTAAAACTTACTATGATATTTTACAGTTTTGAAAGACAGAGATTCAATTTTTATTACCTCCATCGCCGAGATTTTCAGTTGACTTCTCCCAGTTAGGGAAGGACTGCAATGAAGAAGGAATAACGGTGACCATGCAATAAAGAGACCTCACAACAACAGCATCCTGATCAAAGGATTTCCTTCTTAAACCAGTGTTGTCTGGTTACCTGAGAATGTGACTACAAGAACGGAGGTTTTCAGTGTGTCAGCAAACATGAGCTGGGAAAAAGTAAACGAAGTACAATTTCCCCGGTCTAAACTGGCATTTGTTTCCTTCTTGATGACCGACTTCGCAGCTGGTTTTGTATTTTATATTGTTGCTGTTCCTTAAATCAACTGAGCCAGTTCTTATTCAAACTCAAATCCTTCTGCAAAGGCTTCGGACCAGATCAGAACCTCATGGCCACAACAAGAAGTCAAATGGGAAATGTGTTCAGGAACACGTAGGCTTTATTTCTGAGGAGCTCTCCTGGTTTACAGTAAAGCACCTGAGGGGTGAGAGGCTCTAAACTCAGCGGATTCCTTTATTCTCATGCTGTGTCTGAAGCAGCTAAGGGGAACCCAGAGTTCCTGTGACCAGGCAGTCTAGGCTGGAGCAGAGCGTGGAGACTTGTGACACCGATTCCTGGGTCACAGCAGGTCCACAGTGAGACTCTGCTGCTCAGAAGACAGTTGTCCAGTGTGAAATCTGTACCTGGAAATGGGCTCATGGCAGCTGGAACAACCAACAGTAGTCACAAGACCAGTCTATTGGAACCGACCAGCACGTGAGGTTCAGCACCTGGATCTCATCAAAGCAAAGAAATGTCTGTCTAGAAGATACAGGCAGGTGGAGTTACTGATAGATCCTTTCTCCATGCTCCTCTTTCCAGAAAGGTTGTGAGTTCCTTCTTGTTTTTTTTTTCCCTAGATACTTTTTTTCTCTACTCTCTTTTAAAACTTTTATGTCACTTGGAAGTACTGAGCAAAAATATATACAGAAGCTTGTAATATCAAACAATAGGCTTTAGTTTCAGCAAAGGAAAACACTAACTTGGCTAAACAGCTCAGAGACAAATTCTAGAATTACATGGGGTTTTTTAAGCTTGTAAGGAAAAATACTAGTAAATTTATAGATCAATCCAGAAAGCTAGGAAAAGGAAATGAACAGCATTTACAACTGGAAAGATCTCATGCCTCGTGTTTCTGCATGTTGAGACAAGGTTTAAAAGGTGGACTCGAGGGCCAAGACGACGTTTGCTGGAGTACACGGACTGCCAGAGGGTGGGCAGATCATCTGGCGGTGAATATTTAAACTAACGTGGCTAGATCTCATTTTTCAAATGGAGATTTTTTAATGTTTGAAAAAATCTAGTGTGTGAATTCACATCATGCAAGTGCCAAATTAAAGGAAACAAATTATTTAAATAACTGAAATAGAGCAAACTGGTCACCCCTTACAGAAGGTGTAAGCAGCGTTTCTCTCATTCATCCTGATTCATCCCACCCGCTTTTGCTGCCTGAATTTTTCTAATTTTTTTTAATGCTCATGTCCCACTAACTTCGCTGTTTCCTGACTGCTACCCCAAGTCCCTCTGTCCCTATTTTCCCACCTTTCCCATTCCTTATTCCCCTCCTTTTTCTTTTCACTCTCTAATTAGCTCTGCGAATTAGCAGAGCACGTTTTCCAAAAATATAAATGCTGCTCAGCAGTAATAACAATATTCCTCCAGATTGTTTGTGGATTATCCCAAAAGCAGGGTTTAAACTTGCACTGTGGAGGTGGCCGTGGTTGAAATGGAAGTCTCCCTCCCAGCTGCAGTGACAACAGACTGGAAACATTCTCATCCCTATGTTGGAGGATATACACATTCCAGTAATTTCGGCCTGTGTGTTTGGGAATGTATCGTTCCGTAGAGCCAAACTCTTGAACTGTTTTGAGGATTGCTTCCCCCCAAGGCTGACACTTCCAATGCAATACAGTGGTTTTGTTGGAAAAAGTAGTTACAAATTGTGCCTTTCTCACCGTAACCAGTTCGAGGAGACTTGCAGCGTTCTCCTTTTCTTCGTCTGTTCTTGGTTCTTTTACATTCATCTCTTCCAGCTCATTTTCCTGCTTTAAAATGTTGTCTATATACTCCTGGTGGAACAATGAAAAAGAACAAGAAAGATGCAGATGTTTTCTTTGCAGAGGTAGACTTAAGGGTCACATATATAGATAAAAGTCTGTAGAAATAACGGGCGTATATGCTTCTTCTCAATGTCATAAAGGCCCTTTCTGTGAATTTGTGTGAATGACTTATATGGATATCTAGAGGTTTGCATGGAGAAATAGTTTTTTAAAAAAACAAATGCTAAGCAAAGTCAAAGCCAAGTAAGAGACCCCAATATTGACAGAAAGCAAACTAGTTGTCAGCGTACTGTCTGTGACGGGTACTGGGTTGGATCCCACGTATCTGAACAGAAAAGCAGGTTCCACAAGAGATGAGTGAAAACAGTTGAGCTGCTTCAGAAATACACCTTCCTTAGAGCACCTGTTTATGTACGGAATGCTGATCGTTCTTCACGTGTAACAGATTTATTTTTTTTTGTCTCGGGCACATACTGCAAATTCACATCACCCAATCTGTCCGTTCTCTGCTGCTTACTGGGATGTTGAATGAATGTGACTGTGCTACCTTGAGGGAAAGCTGCAGCTTTTCTCTTAACTCATCGCTGAGCGGCTGGTACTGGAACAGCTGGCGGACCTGCAGTTTACTGGGACATTTCCGCACAGGTACTGGCAAGCACGTCTGCTCTCTGGATCCAATGCAGAGACCCCTCCAAACAGGTCTTCTGACTGAAGGACCTGTGATCTTCCCCTGAACAGAGAGGAGAACAAGCAAAAAGAGCAAGAGGCTGCTTGTGTTACTGACTAAATGCAGGTATTGGCAAGGTGTGTCCGAGCTGCAAAGCACAGGTCTCCTTACAACATCACACGTCTAGACAATAAAGTCAACAGATCTTGGGCACAATTTATCTATCCTAAACCTTCTTCATCTGGCAAGATGAACTCCCCTTAAAACTGCTATATCACCTTACTGAGAGTAAAAGAAGCCCAAGGTGACTACCTTTTCCCTGACACAGACTAGCTCTTGCTTTGCCTGCTTAATAAACTTGAAGCAATTATACCTCAGAAGGGCAAAACGTGTCCCAGGTCCTTGACTGAAGATTTGGAGGAACAATACTCTCTGGTTCTTTCTTCGTTTCCCAGGGGGAGCCTTCGGCCAAAGGGCGGAGGACAGTAATACTTAAAACACCTGTTCAGAGACATTTTGCTAAGAATCAATTCAAATCCAAAAATGAGGGACAAGTGTCTCAAACCTCCAGAAAAATATACTTAAGTATAAAAAAACCTTATTACCAAGTGGTAAAACTCCATGAGAAAATATGATACTCATGGCTACAGGTAGTATCAGATCACTGAAGCGCTGACAGACTAGTTGGAGGAGTTTGGATTGCTCAGACCGTGCTGCTTGTGCTACTTGCATTAAGTCTCGGTAACAGCTCAGGTGTGGAGTATCCCAAGCAAGGAAGAGCAGACTGCTATCCCATGTTCACTGAATACTAATCTTGGAAGGTGTAAAAACAAGGATAATTCTTCACTGTATTTCATACTTCACAATCTGATCACTGGATGGATTCCATCAGAGATGACTGATCATCTCTTTTTATTGTTCTGATTAATTTTAATGTTCTTCAAAATATTTTTTCCAAGCCAAACCAAATCCAAACTTCATCTACCATTATGTGCCCCACAGGTGGCCTTCAGAACAGGTATCACCACTGAGGTACCTTGTCACAATGATACAGAACGGCAGAGCCTTGCTGTCGAGGCAAACAGAGCCAGTATTAAAAAGGTGGAGTATGAAGTCTGGAAAAGCAGATGTGCTCCTATGACAAATGACTGCTGGCTGTGAGCAGGTTTTCTTTACTGAGATTTTCACTGGGTATGTATCTTCTCCATCTTCCTGAGCTTTCCACCTTCCCTATTATTCCATCTCCCTCAGTGCCCTTTCTCTTTTCCTATAGCAAAATTATTTCATTCAGTTCATATAGTGGGTCATTATTATGGGCACATTATTAAAAATGTACAAAACCTGGTAAGAGTAGTAGGTGGGAAAGCTGTTCCCCATGCTTATGATTTAAATCTTGGAGAACGTCGTAGTACTTTACAGCTTGAAGGAAACTGCCCTTATCATCCCCCCATATCCGGAGGAACCACATGATGCTGTCTTCATAAAGATATATGCCCAGAGGGGTGGTAGATGCCCCATCCCTGAAAACATTCAATGTCAGGTTGGACAAGGCTCTGAGCAACCTGATGGAGTTGAAGATGTCCCTGCTCACTGCAGGGGGCTGGACTAGCTGACCTTTAAAGGTCTCTTCCAACTCAAACTATGCTATGATTCTATATTTGTTTTCTTAGGATCTACCTGTTGTGTCACTGTATTTTATAGAGCCACAGGATCTCCAGCTAACTTCCACTGGCAGCCAACCATGTCAGGATGTGACTTCTCGCAGTGCTACTACGAGGTGGTTAGTGCCATGTACTATTGGCATCCCCTATTTCAGTCAGGTTTTTCCAGTTTCTTAATCACATATATTTACCCTTTCCAACAGCCAGACTGAGGGTCAACATCCAGAGTCATCTCGTCTTCACTGATAAACAGAGTTATATCACTGATGAAGACTGTGACACACTCAGTGTTTTCTGATGGCAAACACCGAGAATCTATGCATCTGGCAATCGCTTTGCTTTGCGTGTCTGAGAGTGGATAAAGATACTCCAGTTGTTTGTTTGCTTATCCCTTCACAGTGTCATTCAGCTGATTCCCTGCTTCCTAGAGTTTTCCATAAGCTCCTTCTTCCCCTTGTTTTGCTGCCAGAAGTGTGGGTGCCTCTCTACATGGGGAAAAACATTTTCAAATTTCTTGTCCAGATAAGAGTTTTGAAGCTTCTGACTCCACTTTTCTAATTATTTCTGTTGTAAGTTTGTCAAAAAGAAATAAAACTTTCCTACCTGGATGTCCTTGTACAGGGTCCTGCAAGACAGCAGCAGCGGGATCACGACCGGCTTCGGCAAGATACTCATGTACATCCCTGCTCCGCAGGAGCTCGGTTCCGGAACCATCCGCGTGGACGATGAAGAACCTGCACAGCCAGCCACACGTGTTGGACTGTATCTGGCACAGGAGGCCAGGTGCTGGTGGGGGGTCTGCAGGGTGGCCCCTGCGAGGAGAGGCCAAGGGCTGCCCTGTGCTGGGCACCGGCTCCGACAGACCCTCTGCAGGACACAGCTGAGCCCTCAGCCAGGATGGTCCATCTCAGGGAACGTGTGTGAGAAAGGACAAAATGCTGTGCAGGGAGTGATGAGTGGGGGAAAAAGTACAAGAAACAGCCCTGCAGACACTGAGACCAGAAAAGAAGGAAGGGTAGGAGGTGCTCCTGGTGGCTGCGCAGAGATTCCTCTGCAGCGTCTGGAAAGGGCCATGGTGGAGCCGGTATCCACACTGCAGCCTCTGGAGAGGACCGTGGTGGAGCAGATTTCCACACTGCAGCCTCTGGAGAGGACCGTGGTGGAGCAGATTTCCACACTGCAGCCTCTGGAGAGGACCGTGGTGGAGCAGATATCCACACTGCAGCCTCTGGAGAGGACTACATCAGCACAGGTGGACTGTTTCCTGAAGGAATTGCAGCCCGTGGAGAGCCCATGCTGAAGCAGGTTTCACCGAAACGACTGCAGCCCAGTCGAGCAAGGGAAAAGTGTGAGGAGGAAGGAGCAGCAGAGATGAGCCGTTATGGACTGATGGCAACCTCCCATCCCCTGCACTGCTGGGGTCAGGGGGAGGTAGAAAGGTCAGGAATGAGGCAGTGATGTTGAACTTGAGAGAAAAAGGGGATGTGGGAAGGTTTTTTAGCTTTTGTCTTTGTTTCTCTATTTTAACCGGCAATAAATTAAATGAATTTTCCCCAAGTTGAGTCTGCTTTGCCTGTGATGGTAATTGGGAAGTGATGTCCCTGCCTTTATCTTGGCCCATAACCTTTTACATCTCATTTTTCCCCTCGTCCTGTACAAACACAGTGTAGTGAAGAACGAAAGTGAAAACCTGTGAATCCAGTGCAGTTTACCTGGGGACATGTGCATCGTAAGTGCCAGGTTTGGTAACTTCTGGAAGCGCTGATGCTGAGCTCCTGTCCTCCTGGTCACCGGAGTCAATGCCAGGAACACACACAGACGTGCTGCCATCAGCCATAACCTGTGACAGAAATCATCTAAAATGACTTGAGTTACACGATGCATTTGAAACAGTGACTTGCTGCTGAGGTGTAATATGACCTGGCCCAGTGAGAGACAGAAAAACCATATTTCAGGTTGAGCAACCTGAAATTTACAGGAAAAAGAAATGCATAAAAACTGAAAAGACAGTGAAAAAAGCAAACCAAACATTTCTAGAAAGACATGCCATATCACAAATGCTAATATCACACGCTGGTGTTTAATAAATGCTCAAGGATTGTTAGTTAGGTACCCGTGCACTCCGACAGGCACTGTGAGGTATATAGGTAGCTATGTAAATCCATCTACACCCACAGATACGCACAAATATATACAGAATTATATGTATGTCTATACACTAACGTTAGCTAATAATTCCATAGTAAATACATATATACTCACATATAGATGTATATATAAATATAAATGTATGTATGTATGTATATAAAAATGTGTATATAGATGCAGGGGGGTGTGTGTGTATAGGTATATAGGTGAGTGTATGTAGAAATATATACCCCTACATATACATACATTTACATACATGTTGACATATGAAGAAATATAAATTATATATATGCATTATATCTACCTACCTATATATACACACATGTATAAATATTTACACACCTATACACATGCTGACATATGAAGAGATATAGATAGATATAGATACTAATTATATATTTATATCTATCTACCTGTACATACCTAGAGAGAGAGATATATATATGCATAGAGGGGTCCCTTTTTAGACATTTATTCACTTTCAAATATGGTCTCAGATCATCTTATGATAACAGTGGATTTCTACAGTATTTCCTTCTTGTGATTATTAACTTACGTGCCATTACCATATACACAGAGGTAGAATGATGCCTCTGGTTCTCAGTGCAGTCAGCTGGAGGACAGATGCCTTTGGAAGACACAGTTTAAACCAGAGTGATTCCAAGGGTGGTCCATGAACCGACTCTGACGCACCAGTCCACACCCTTTTTGCTGTAGTCTCAGGTGTGACCAGGACAGAGGAAGAACCAACCCTACTACACCTGTACCTGGCTGCCATCCCCACCAACCACTAATCTCACCTTTGTTACTACACCCCCATATCCCCTGGGATCATTGTCCCCACAATACCTTGAACTGTCCCACAGCCTCCTCAACCTCCTTCCTTTGTTCCTCAAGTACCAGTTGAGGAAAAGTGGGATGTGCTGATGCTGATGCCAAGCAAATTCTATGCTGCTCTGAATTAGCATTGATTTTGTAGGAGCTTGATGTCTTTGAAATTTCTACCTCTTTTTTGATTAGTTCAAAATTTGTTAGGGAGAGACTGACAGATAGCATAGGTTTATATAAGCACTCTATAAGTTTCTTCAGCCCAGGAAACCAGGTTAAAAACTGTATTATAATGTGTATGTCCAGCAGAACCCCAGTGCTGTTTCACAGGAATCTGGGAAAATGGTAATGATTACAATTGCAACAACAGAAAGTACACTCTAAGGATGTCACATTTAGAATCTTTAATTAGAAAACGCTATGTAGGTCACAGACACTTAGAAGATTTCCTGAACTCAAAATTAAGTACTAACCTAGCTCAAAAGTATCTCCTAGGTGTGAAAGGATCACAGCATGATCAGTATGACTTTGAAGACTGAATCTTTCCTTTTACAATAATATTTGCCTTACTGGGCAGATTAGAGTGGTCCATTTTTCTGTGGACCTTCTGAAAAGCCAATATCCCCTCTCGTGTTTAGTCCTCACTTGCAGAGATGATTTTTTTCTGTAAGACAAGTCAAGCTGATAAGGTGACTTTACAGTGAGGTAAACTGTAGACCATGTGTTTTATTTCAGTCTCTCTAAAGAGGGGAAATACCAAAAAAGGGAAACCCATCACGTCCTCAGGAACATTTCAGAGACCTGATTCAGGAGCTGTTCCTTCTGGCTAGCTCGGCTACTTTAAGTACTACAAGAATCACAGAATGATAGAATGGTTTGGGTTGGAAGGGACCTCAAAGGTCATCCAGTTCCAACCCCCCTGCCATGGGCAGGGACACCCTCCACTGCACCAGGTTGCTCAAAGCCTCATCCAACCTGGCCTTGAACACTGCCAGGGATGGGGCAGCCACAGCTTCTCTGGGCAACCTGTGCCAGTGCCTCGTCACCCTCAGAGGGAAGAATTTCTTCCTTAGATCTGATCTAAATCTCCCTCTTTCAGTTTAAAGCCATTGCCCCGTGTCCTGGCACTATACACCCTTGTAAAAAGCCCCTCTCCAGCTTCCTTGCTACAAGCTGACTTTGAGAGATGTTTATAAGAAAATTACTTAAAATGCAGGAACTTGTTTGATTCCATGTATTTTACCTTGAAAAGATTTCCTTCAGGATCCATCATCTCACAAATAGTGCTGGAAGTGTGTTTCATGATGTATCTCCCTGCTTGTTTCTCTTCTTTCTTGCTACTGAAATTGTAAACTTCATGGGTATAAACTGCTGAGCAACCTTCATCAATGAAAAGAGAGCCTGTCTTCATGGGTAAAACCTATGACAGCAAAAAGGGAAGAGGTTCAGTCCTGAAAGGTGAAATCTTCAGTTTAGAGGTACCAGGAAAATGAAGAACAGAAGCAAACCAAGGCGACAGCTCTCAGACTTCACTACTGAATCATCCAGTTTTGAGGGACTAGAGGGTAAGAAAGAAAGAAAGAAGATGAGGTCCAGAAGATAGGCTGGTATTAGCCTCTGTAATATTTGCTTTAACTTCAGGAAATTTAAGATTTAATTATACTACACTATATGTGATTTAAATAGACTACACAGTTGTGAGGAAATATCTAAATATTGGCAGAGTATTAAAAGAGGGGGAATCACAGGATTTGTGAAGCCTTTAGAGAAGGGAGTTAAAATAGTCAAGGTGAGAGACTGATGGCAGAGATCTTGGAACACAGAGATAAATTTCACTATCACAAACTAAAAATAATTCCCACCTGATAAGTTCCCTGTGGCTTGGCTATAATAGATGTGCCATCTCCAAAGACGGTACAACAGGTACCGTCCTCACAATTCCTTGTAACAGTAGCAAACTCAGGATTCTCTACTTGCACACATCTCACCTTCCTTGGGATGGCTTCCGAGGGTTCAGCTAAGAATTAATACAGAACAACTAGACAAGAGCACACGAACCATGAAAAGGTCTTTGGATTCAAATTTGCAGGAAATAATTTTATACTTCATGTGAATTGCCAAAGACAGAAATCATCCAGCAAATGAACCAAGCACACAGAACATACTGGCAGCCAGAAGAAACACAGATGACCATTAGCCCCACTTGTTTCAGGCGAGTGTAAGTTTCAGTTCTCTAAGTGTGGCATTTTTCAGGGCCATATTCAATCACATTTTGAATATCTTCAAGGGTGGTGAGTCCATGGCCTCTCTGGAGAATACAAGGATGCCCTGCTCCTTGCACACCTATTCAGTTAAGACTCAAATCAGCTCGCTTGCCAGTATCAGGGTAGGTGGAGAGAGGGCAACGAACGTACGAGAACTTGGACACTGAGGTCTTGTGGTGAAGGAGGGTCACTATGTACAGGATAAAAAGGAAATTTGCTTGTTTGCTATGATGTAATTTTTGCATTGAATATTGATTAAAAAAAGACCGAGCGGACACACTAAGCCTGGACTGCACCAGTGGATTTGTTATCTAGGCTGTTAGTATGAGCCATCTGTAGTGTACCTTGACAACTACCTGCTTCACGAGATACCGCAGAGAGAAGTGCTCCCCTTTTGATTTTACCTGTTTCCTCGTCATCCTCAGGTACAAAAAGGTCTTCACAGTTTTGATAGAAAGTTGTGATCCTAGTACCATCAGCATGATCCACTACTCTGCTACCATCCAGCTTCTCAACAATTATCACTTCATCGTCTCGTACAGTCATGACCTGAAGGAATGAAGGAATGCTCATTCACAGGAGCACGGTGACACTTGTAACAGCAATGACAGTAAGACAAGGCACTATGTGCTGAAACTCTGAAGAAGCTGGACTACTGCGACTTTATCTACTTCAGAGACCGAGGAATCACAGTTTCTTCAAAATCTAAAGCTTTTGCATTACTGAGCGTGCTAACACAACCTGTAGTGTATGTGCTCAAAGAACAAATCCTACCACTTTTACGATGGCAGCCCTGCCTCTGAGCTTGGCAGACAGTGCTATAAAAACACCAAAACAGCAATACCGTTCCATCAGCTGGGTCAGTCGCCCGATACATCAAGAGTGGCTTCGGATCCGTTCTCTGCGCTCCCTCAGTGCCCACTCGAATGCCTGACGGAGTAGTTGTTACCCAGGTTCCTGCCTGGCTCTCCTTAGGTTGCTCAGAATTAACCAGACCCTGAACAGTATTTTCAAACAACTCATCCTTGGTTGGGTGTGATACACTGTTTCTGTCCCTGCCTTTTCCTGCAGAAACAAAAATTTCTCTATCAGACTTGGTATCCTCTAAGGCAAAAAGCAAAATTAACAAAGTGCAGAGTTGCTGTGAATATTGGTTTTGACAGAATCAAAAAAAGAACTATTTATCAGGATGGAAGGAAATGGCAAGTCTTTTTACTCAAAGGTGTGCCCTTGAACTAACCTTATTTTCTGTGTCATTAAGGAAGACATTAAAAGTAACCAGCATGCTAATGTAATCTAATTAGGATATGACTTTGGAAGGGACTATCAATGCAGAAGAAAATCAGAATGGATTACAGGAAAAAAAAAGCATCCAACACTGTCCCATGACCTTGAAGATTAAAGTAAGAGGAATCTGATACAGCCTATTAGAATGAAATTTAATGTGAAAAGGAATAAAAGTAATTTCTGCTTCAGACACGTTTACAACAGCAGAAGAAAGACCTGGAGGTATCATCCATGCAGAATGACTCCAAGTTACCAGTGTGAAAATACAGTGACAAAAAAGGCAAACACAATCTTATGGTGCATCAGAAGAAAAGGGATGGAGATTCCACTGTGAAAGGGAATTGCAGAGATCTTATTAAAAATGTGACAGAGCACTCTGGTCTCCCACATCCAAGGAAAGGAACTTAGACTAAATGTAAGCAAAAGAGAACAGTATAGTCCAGAGAGGAGTCTAAAAGGCTTAAACATCCTAGCAGAAACAAAACAAAACCAAAACAGAAGGAGATGAAATTGTTCACTATAGATTTGTCAAGACTAAGCAGAGGAGAGGGAAGGGGGGGAAGTGATCGTAACTAAAGAATAAGGAATAAAGGACATACACGGGTGACAGACACTGAAACTGAAAATTAGAGGACGGTTTGTCAGAGAAGCTCTCCAACATGCTTCCAGTTATCCTAAGGAATATCCTAAGAACAGGGACTGGACTTGATGACTCAGAAAGTGTCTTTTTCAGAGACCTTTCTCTGTGGCAGCAATTTTTATTCACACACTTCCAATAAATTATAAGTTAATGTTATGACAGGTCATAATTATTCCGTGCACTAAGCAGCACTGACGGTGATCTCGGACTGCACTCTGAGGCACGAAGTAAACTTTTATTTGGTCATTTCTCAAACAAAATAAGGTAAGGACGGGACCACAAGTCCATACAACCAATTTACAATGACCAAGAGTAGGTGCTTTGGAATACAAACAATGAGAAAGAAAAATGTAAGTCCTCTGTGAGAGAAGCATTTCTCAATACCAAGACTAAAAACTGTGCAACACACAAGTGAGGATTTGACACTACTACAGTTACGAGGATTTCTTTTAAAACCCTTTGTGTTGAATCACTCTGCTACTGATGCAATTCTTACACACCTTGTTACTTACTAGAGTCCTAGCATGTTAGAAGAAAAAGAAATCTGGAGTAGGACAGAAATGATTTGCTACAAAGGTAAAAATTAGCAGTGTGCAGCAGCTGAGTACAGATAAAATTGCATTTTCACATTGACAGAGTTTTTGGACTAAAGAAACACGCTTTTTATTAAGTATCATCAGCCCTGTTAGCTTGAAATCTGCCCAAAGCACTGGAAACGTTACCCTTCTTAGTGCTGGTCTCAGGCAAAGGCTCCGATTCTGGGAACAGCTGCATGTTATCTGGAAGTGCAGGAGGTGGAAGGACAGGGCCAGAATCAGGACTCCTACTCACTGTGCCATCAGCAAACAGAACCTACAGCCATCAAGGACATACCAGAGGTTAAAATCACTTCAAACACCAACAGAAAGTCTCAAACAAACACGTCGCAAATGCAACAGTCACTAGAATGTCGTGGGTGATGGAGGGGAAGAAAGTAAAAACTCAGCATGAACACAAGAAATAGAGAAGTTATCTCACAAAGAAAGGACTGCAATTGTGGCAGTTGCATCTGAAATTAATGGGGATCCTATTTAGCAACAAATAGGTGTTACAAAAGTAAACAGTAAAGATTATTTGATTATTTAAGTGGTCAAAGGTTGATGATTTTTTTTTGTAGCAGTGGTAATGCATCTGTATCATCATATTGATCTGTATTCAGGTATTCCACGTCTGGGATTGCTGTTGATTTTTTAGCCACGAAGACAGCCAACAAAAAGAAGTCATGGTTATTTATCCAGTTGTAGCTGGTTTCCGAGATCTATTGTCCATCACACTCGGCTCTTGATACACACGTTCCCCGTGTGGAAGGGAACAATCGTCCCTGAATCCAGTCACAAACCCAGTACAGATGTGCTAGGGAGAAGACGGTACAAGGTGGAAAACAGACGGACAACAAACATCTCAAGAGCTACAGTTACTGTAAGGTAATCGACTATTTCTTCTTTTTTGAACACTTATCTACAGGCAATGCATTCTCCAAGAGTCACGAACATGAAGTCACTGCGAAGAAGGATGAGCCCATGATCTGCTTACACAGAGACCATGGTACACTCATGCCAGGCACATAACATCTCTATTGTTCTGTCGGGAGATAGTATGTTAAGAACATATAGACAGCAAGCAGCTGCTTTGCATACGTTTGAGATGGGTATGTTTCTCAGAAATCCTGCCTAAACAGTTTAAGATCTAATATAACGAATGAACGTAAAGATTTTGCACGAGGGGGCTGCGGTCTACTTAAACAGAAAAAACCTTGAGGAAATAAGGAATTATTTTGACAGTTTCTAAGTCAAAACACGTGATTCCTCTTTCCATCAGTTTGCTAACTGCACACAGAGTCTTAGACTTTAAAAAGACAATTGCTTGTAGATTGATCACAGTATCTGCAACGATGGTGGCTAGCCTATAGCAACTGGAAGGCACCAGAATCCTGGGAAACCTAAATGTGTGTAAACAAAGAAGCTATTTAGGAATACAAAGTCTTTTTGATGAAAATTTAGGATACCTAAACGTGTCTGCAGGACTGAAGAATAGTTCAGGTCTTTTCTGGATCCCATATGACTGTTTAGATGACTGAAAAAATATGTAGATGCTTTTGTGTTGCCAAAGATACCCAAAGCTCAACTAATCCACGCTTCAGATGGTTAAGTGCAGCAATGTAGTTCTCAAAACCATATTTAGCTATTCCCTAAACCCAAAGTTACCTAAAATCTTCACATGGCTAAAATTTTCATCTTTAAAGCTCCCTGTGTGCCTTAAGTTCTGGTTCTGAACAAAGCCAAGAGAATTTTAGTCTCCACATGGCTGCATAACTCAGTGGTTACTTAACTCCTTCATCTATGAACTGGACACTTCTCTGTCTCAGCTGACAAGCACAAGTTCAAGGGTAATCACACACGTAGGCTGCTTTCAAGGAATTCTACTGAACATACCTGGGTAGATCCATCCATCATGTACTTTATGACAGTTCCTTGGCTGGTGATGACTCTTGACATCTCTTGTTCTGTTCGCCTTGCCACAGACGTATGTAGATGAAAGTTCTTTACCTTTTGGGGATAACTCTGCCTAACCAGAATTTCCAGAGTAGGCTGCTTGCTCTGTTCTCTCTTGGTGTCTTTGTGCTTTATTTCACCTTCTGTAACCTGATGTTCCTGCTCTTCACTTTCCATAACCTCTTCCTCCTTTGCTTCACGTGCTTTGGCCTTGCCTTTCTCAGCCTTCTCTTCCTTGGCTTCATCTGCTTTGGCCTCACTTTTCTTTACCAACTCTTTCTCAGTTTCAGCTGTAGTGGCTTCACTCTTCAAATCTGAAAGCAAATTCTGGATTATTTAATACTGCATAGCACATATTCAAACAGTGCTGAGCACCCAGCACCATGGTGTCTACAGAAGGTATGCGACCTTAGGTGAGTCACACTGACCCTCCTTGGCTCCCCGTGTAATCCACAGAGTCAGGGACAGACTCTGTTTCACAGAGAACAATTCCAAGCAGTCATCTGCTCAGAAACTCTGCATCCTCCTCTGGAGGTGTCTGTCTTTTCAAACGGAAAGAAGGAAAATTTGTAGATGGATTCATTAGGGATGCTGAACTTCTGGAAGGCTGACATTAAGTGAGAGGAATTTCCTAACTGTCCATAGAGATGAAAAAAGTTACTGAGTTTCACCAAGTTTGAATTTGTATAGAAACTGAAGTTTTGTCTACTTGAACACATAAGGTTTTAAATTAAATTAAGGGAGCGTGTTGAGTACGCTAACGAGTACAATTATGGTAGTTGTGTCACGAGACGACATGCACGTGTCCGTAACCGCTCTGTTCACCTCGACTACTCAGCATTTCAACTTCTGTTCCTTTCCAAACTACACATGTTTGAAAATCCTCTGCATCCTCTTTACGTCGTACCCGACCGATCAGAGCACATTTACCCTGAACTGGCCAAACCTACCAGGCTGGCTGCATGCACAGGGGCATCACTAGCAGAGACACGGATGCCATCGTCCCACTCTACTCAGCGCTTGCCAGGCTGCACTTGAAGTACTGTGTCCAGTTCTGGTCCCCACAATTCAAGAAAGACATGGACAGGCTGGAGAGGGTCCAAAGGAGGGCCATGGAGATGATAAAAGGGCTGGAGAATCTGTCTGTGAGGAAAGACTGAAGGAGTAAGGTCTCTTCTCCCTGGTGAAGGCTCAGTGGGGGACCTCATCACAGTATTCCAGTACTTAAAGGGCAGCTACAAAGAGGACAAGGACTCTCTTTTCACAAGGAGCCCCATGGAGAAGACAAGGGACAATGGGTACAAGTTGCACCAGGAGAGGTTTCACCTCAATATAAGAAAGTAATTTTTCACAGTGAGAACAATCGTTCACTGGAACAACCACACTGGGGACATGGTAGATGCCATTGCTGCAGGTTTTCAAGGTGCGACTGGACGAGGCCCTAGATAATCTCATCTTGGCTCCCTTTTCCACAAAAGATCATCCACCAGATGATCCCCTGAGGTCTCTTCCAGCCTGGGCTGTTCTATGATTTTGATATTAAAAGGACAAGATGCTTGAGAAGACAAGTGAGGCTTTTACTAGCAATTCAAGTCTGTGTGGACCAAAAAAAAATAAAATAAAATCAAGACCTTCCTCTCTCACATGATTATAAATTTGTGCTGGATCCTTGCGTACCATACTACATTTATTAACACTATTTAATACAAATTGCTTATTTTTTATTGATTTATATACAGTGGACTTACCACTTAGCTGGTTTTTAAGAGGTATGTTGTTTCATCAGTTGGCAGGAAGACAAATGATTCTGCTGGTTTTTATGCAACAGCTCAGGCACAGGATGTGTTAGATTCACTGCTAGTGTGTACTTGGCGTGTGATAAATCTGGTTTACTCCTGGCTACGGGCACCTCTGCAGTCGTGCTGATCTATTTTCACGTACTCAATACCTCCAATTCTTATAGCAGCCTTCCAGTACCTAAAGGGGCTACAGGAAAGCTGGAGAGGGACTTTTGACAAGGGTGTGTAGTGACAGGACACGGGGCAATGGATTTAAACTGAAAGAGGGAAGATTTAGATTAGATCTAAGGCAGAAACTTTTCCCTCTGAGGGTGGTGAGGCACTGGCACAGGTTGCCCAGAGAAGCTGTGGCTGCCCCATCCCTGGAAGTGTTCAAGGCCAGGTTGGATGAGGCTTTGGGCAACCTGGTGTAGTGGAGGGTGTCCCTGCCCGCGGCAGGGGGTTGGAACTGGATGATCTTTGAGGTCCCTTCCAACCCCAACCATTCTGTGATTCTATGATACAGCCTGGGCTGGACAGGTTTGGTGTACGGAGCCGTTAAATGACATCTATAGGTAGCTGTTTTTAAAACTAACCAGATGACAACAGCAAAATTCACATTTTTCTGCCTCAAAGCCTAACAGTGTGACTACAAAAATCCGAGATTTACTACAGTCTACACTATACAAAGATGAACTTCACGCTGGTTTTCAAAAACACTGAGAAATGGAGTCATTGCAGAAGGATGTTGGGAACAGAAGTATCTACACAGCCTATCAATCCGCAAAAGGAAATTCACGGATAAGGGTAGAAAGGCGTATTATGACTGTCTTCTCTGCACGGCATAAACCAAAGGACCTAGGTGAAGAAACTCCTGTTTGAAACTGATTGTATCTTTCAGAAAGGCAACAAAACCTGACTGTAAAACACCCAGTAGCAGAGCCCATCGCAGCCTGGGTTAGTGGTGTTAATCACTCTTACCATTAGAAAACCAGTATAACTTAAATCTAGTGTGGAGTACTGCTTTTCGGTTTCGAGCCCCTGAAATTCAGAATACCTTTGTGTGCTGTGTTTACAAGCTAGCACCAAAATTCTGTATCCTCTGTACTTCCAGACTGGCACCAGTCACTCCTTTGACCTTTCCTTTGGTAATTAAGTTCAGTTCTCTGCTGACATAAGCTCACTACAATATACATCTCCAAACGCTTTAATCATTCTCGTCATTCCTGCTTGAATCTTTTAAAACATGAAAAATTGTGGCCTTAAGAACAGCACCTACGATTCCAGACGAGGTGCGGATATACGTAACGTAACAATCTGCTGGTTATCACCCAAGATTCAAGAATTTGCTCATTTTTCTTTAGCATTCCAACATACATGCGTATTCAACTGATTATCCAACAGGACACTCAAGTGCTTTTTAGGGTTGTTTTTTTCCTGCCCCCAAACTGTTATGTCCGACAACTTGCAACGCTAGATTTTACATTTGTTTGAATTAAAACATATTATTTATGTTGCAAATACTGTTAAATAGATATTATGACAGACTTAGCAATCTGAGACATTAAAAAATTCGTACTGTTACATCTAAACCCATCAAGGCAGAAATAATTTTCTTCTGTAATTTTAACTTCTTTAAAAATTCCTTTTTGCTGTGGTTCAGGAAACTAACCTCCAAAACGTTCGCCAAGGAAAGTTAATACTAGCCCATTGGGACAGGAGACGTTCAAACTTGGGAAAGCAAGAGCATTTGACATCACTCGTGTTTGCGAAGATGATTCTTCCATTTCCACCTACAGAATGAAACATGAATTAGTTTTAAAAGAACTAAGAAAAAACGAGACCACAGATTTCAGTTGTAACAAAACGTTTTTTAAAAAGCGCTTTCTACCACTGATTTTTAAGATTTTGGAAGTTTATGGATTCTGAAGTGGAAAGATGAGCTTATTTTCTTTGAATATGCTATCTTGTTTCACTCATCTTTATTAACCCTTGAAGAACAACCTTCCTAACTTTATTCATTTTGCTGAGTCATTATGCTAATTTGTGCACAATGTCAGGGTGATGATAAATGGATAATGTGAAGCAGACTGGCGTGAAATAACTACTGAACTTGCACCAGCTATTTTACCTGTAAGCATTAAAAGAGCACAAAAGGTAAGTAAAGCACTGACTTGAGAAAGGGACAGGAAGGAATGATGGCAGTCAAAACGTGTAATCCTCTTTGCACTGCCCTGTAGTGAAACTGTTCTGACACTAGAAAAGATGAATGACTTAAGAAATGTCTGAAGCTCCTGGAACATTTTGAAAAACAACACAACAATGGACTCTTTGATGTCATCCCCTCCCCAAAAAAGCTTGTGTGACAATGACCTACACTCTTGCCAGTAGTTGTAAAATTAAAACAGTTTTGGGTTGCACTCAGAGGTAACAGAGAACACTACTCCTGGTATCATCCCATATTCTTGTTTTCAAGGATTAGAAATATGGGGGAAAATAGGGAAAAACTGGCAGATGTTTCGCCACCTGTTTTTCAGCATAAAGGATGCTGTACATTTCATGGTGACTTTACACAACATTACTGGGTAATTCAGGCTACTCTCAGTTCCCCAAATCGTAGTCACAAGATCATGGGGTAGAAGTCACAGAACAGCGTGCAAGTAACCGTCAGTTGTCATCTACTTCTCCCTGTCCAATGCTAAAAACCAATAAATCAAGTATACCTATACCTTTAGAGAAAACTGTTAGCATAACCTATCCTAAAACATTCCAGGGCTGGAAGTTTCCTGGCCATCTACTTCAGTGCTTTGCCTTGACTAACCTGCCTGATGTTTTCCTGTCCATTAGCCTGAATCTCTCTCACAGGAAATCAGTTTACTCCTGATTATATGGGCTAGCCCACGAGATGATGGTGTCCCTTTAGCTCTTTACAGAAGGTTACTCTGTCTCTCAACGCTAGATCAAACAGACTCAAACCCATCTTTCAACCTTTCCCACCGGTCAAGTTTTCTACACCTCTGATGCTCCTTGGTGCTCTCCTTAAAACTCTCCTGTTTGGCCCCTATTTTTCTTGCCGTGCAGTATCCATAACTGGACATAACACTTCATCTGAGGCCCTGCCAGCTTTGAATGGGAAATAACTGCACGTATTTAGCAGGCTGTTCTGTTTATTCACCTCGGTGTGGTCTTTGCCCTTCTCACAGCAAGATGGCATTGTTGACTTGTGCATAGCTTGGGATCCATTGCAACTCTCAGACCTTTCCCTGTAGGAACGTTACTGATAGAACTGTTACCCACTCTGCAGACAGATATTGCTTATTTGTATGTAATTGTAGAACCTAGCGCTTATTCTTGCTGAATTGCATCCCATTTTCCAGACCATGTCCATGCAAATTTGTTGAAACCCGTTTCAGATTCTAATCCTGTCCTTCAAAATATTTGCAGAGCCACACAGCCAGGTGCTCTGTGCACTAATATGGATACTCTCTGTCTGAAGACATTCTAAATCAAACAGTACAAAGCCTTTTGGAAGAAGAGGAGGAACTCAGATGTCCTCCTGACAGAATTTTAACAGTAGGGTTATTTGTTTGTATGGGGCTCGTCCGCACTACAAAATTGCTGTATGATATGCTGAGTGCTGTTTGGCAACTCCCTACGCCATTTTCCATGCTCATGCTCTTTAAATAGGTAGCTAAACTTGCTGGAATTAGGTCAGCAGGACTTTTTGCAAATGTGGATAGAATCCATGTTGAAACAAGAGCCACAGCATTACTTCATCCACTAGGTACCATGGAAGCAGCATAGGTACGTTGTGTTTAAAGAGTCTTCCAAGGCTATTCCTGCAACTCCCAGTACGTGCTCATTCTGTCTTTCTTACTACTCTCTCCTCGTATTTGCTTAGTAATGGAAGTTATCTCCTGTTTTAACAAACCTGCATTTAATCCTTCATTTCCATACTGCCCATTCTACCTCTTTGAACAGTTCAGTCCAGCTCTGTCAACAGAACTATGCTCTCCATTCAACTCCCCCTGCCAAGGGAGCTGAGAAGGTAACTCACAAGCTTCTGGTGAGTGACCTTGAAAGAAGTGGCCAAAAGTAACCAGAGTAGACAAAAGACCAGTTTTCCAAGACATAGTTCTGAAAAAGAAACAATCAGATCTTCAGAACAGAAAGTGGTGAGCCCCTTCAAGGCAGTGCCCTAGAAAACAGTAACGAGCTGAAGCAGAGTTTCATGAAATGCCTCTGGAATTGGAAGCCACCACAGTTGGATGAACTAGTGTTAGCTTTCCATGGAGAAATTCTGAGGAACAGGACAAAAGAGAAAACAGTGCAGGAAAAGATGGCAGACCTGGTGCCACTCACGTTCTGTACATGCACCAGCCTATGGAAGAAGCAGAACATAAGAGGGAGGAATGACTGGCTTAATGGAAAATAATTGGTCATGAAAAGCACTATATGCAGTAGATTGGCCTTAAATTTGGCTCAGGGTGAGAACTGGAACATTCTATTAACAGTTCTTTCTGCATCACTTAAGCCATACTTGATTAAAGATGGAACCAAGAACAGGGACAACCAAAACACCCTACTATATGCTTTAAATATTTTTGCAGTTAGTCTGGAAAGATATTAAGAATCACCTTTAAGAAGCACATTATCTAGGAATGCTACTCTTTTGATCAGGTTAAAAGGGATAGCTTTTTGTCCTAACTATCATTAAAGAATTATCCCAGACAGGATATTTTACAGCATTAGTGTTACTTGAAACTGTTTACGGACTTCATTGCTTCGTGTTCTGATCATGCCTATTTTCAAAAGTCTGTCCTTTCCTAAACTCAAGGTGATAACTGAATTGGTGCTCAATGCTACTTGTGTTCGTTTCTGTCCCTCTCTCAGAGTTTGTTTTGTGTGTTAGTTGTGTCCATTTCTGTGACGCTGCTGGTTGGAGAAAACAGTGTCAAAAAAGAAAAGAAAAGAGGTTAAATCAGCCCAAATAGAGAACTCCTGCACTGTCTTCCACCATCCTGCTAATATCTGCCCCCATATTTCTGAGAACTTCTCATGTAACTTATACTCTGGCTGATCTGTCAGATCACTGGACCAGACCAAACCACCTCCTGCTGTTGCCTACAATATTCTGCTAATAGTTAGCTAATGACCTGAAATAATTTAGGTTCATCATTTTGCAGAGGGAATCGTGACCCATTTCTGAACTGATATAGCCTCCTCCACTCACATGTTTTAATGCCAAAAAGCTTCTCATAGAGCTCTGTGGAAGATGCTCAAGTTCAAATGCTGTGCATTTCTGAGGCACATGGTCCTGTAATTCCTGTATCACTCTGTGCTAAGTATTCCATAACAGAAATTCAGAATCTGCTCTTGAAATGTCATCCATCCTTCCCAAACCACTGCCCTTTGACAGAAGTACTTCAGTCACAGGCACAAGTAACTTCAAGTTGCTGGTCCCCGGCTTGTCATCAGCTGGGAAGACCAAATTGCAGAGCAAGCTTTTGCAAAGCTGTCTCCACGCATTTACTGGTTGGTTAGACTTTCCAATGCAGGTTTTGGAAAGCACAGAGATGTTCTCCTACTTGATAAACTACAAATTAATTTCGAAAACAGTTCTAGTTCCTGAGATGTTAATCATGTACCAGGTGCAACTGCAAAGCCAAAACTGAAAAAAAGTATGTGGACCATAGAATACACACTGCTCTACACCATGGAGCCATAAAGGCTGGCTTCATCAACAGCCGCCAGTATGCACATCTGAGAACAACTGGAAGAGTAAAACATATCCTCAGAAGCACTATGAATTGTTAGGAATTTGTTAAGGCACAGCTCAAAGCCCTCTGAGAAGAATATATGTTTCTGTTACACAAGTTCACGTATTTGAATTTTCATTTGTTTCTTTTCTGTGTTCATTGGATTATGCCTATTCTCTCACCTTTCCTTCCTCTTGCTTTGCCAGGTGATCAGGGGGAGGGCCTGTTTTGCCATGGTTTGCCTTTGTAGATGCCAGAGATTTTCCTGATCTTTGTCTGACGGACTTATCTTTTTTTCCTGAAGCTGATGTAACAGGAGAAATTACAGTCGGAATATGAACGGAAGGGATGTTCACAATTCTTTCTAAAACAGGATCTGTTTCATCATCTAAGGAAGAGAAAAGCAGCATTTTTAATGCAATTAAGTTTCATAAATGTAGATGGTCACATTTATTTTTTTAAACAAGATTTTTGAACACTAAATTTTACCTTTGAAATAATAACCTCAGTAGGGAGTTCATTTTTTCAGATAGAGCGACTGAACATACGAAATTATTTAGCAAATCTTTCCACAGACTGACTACTTGTTAGCCTAAAAGGCACCTTGAAACTATTGTTCCCCATAGGTCATCACTTGTCTCTCAAACATAGAAAATACCATTTTTTCAATTATCTTTCACCTCCAGAATATTAAGACAGGTGGAGACATTTTGAGTCTAGTATTTAGGAAATGATCACTGCTGTTGTGCTTTGTCATGGGCTTATCCAGCACAGACCAACTCCAGCAGTTTTGCATTCCATAGCTCTATGTTGCTACAGTGACTCAGAAGGATTCTGCAGATCTAGACTTGCTGAGACTCTCCCAATTCCCAAAGGCCGAGCATCAGGGCAGGCTGCTGAGCACGTTCACAGCAAGTAGTCATGTTGCCTTCCCAAACAGTTGCTTGAAAACAAAATTAATACAAATCAAGATTTTATGTAAAACATTTTTGTTTCAATGAACTGACACTTCCCTTTAATCAGAAAAACACAGTGAGCTCTAATCCTAGCGCTTTTTTGAAAGATTTTTTTTTTTTAATCATCTTTTCTTGCTTGAGGATAGTCCCAAACCCACAATTTGCAAAATAGCACCTTGTTTCCCATCCAGACAACTTAAGCAACTGAATTCTTGTTTTGGAGAACCTGTTAGCCCTGATGGAGCAACTTACTAGCCACCTCTTAACCACATCCATACAGGTAAGAACTGAAAACACCAGCAAGCAAAACATGATCTCAGAAACCACCTTTTGAAAACCTTTTTTAAATAAATAAAGTTAGTTTGATTTGCTTAGCAGTTTCTACAAAATAGGAAGTTTAACAAGAGGTCAGTAATTTCAAGAATGTCTTTAGGAAGACTTACAGATTTTTTTTGTTGTTTTGGTAAAATTATATTTTAATTCTGCTTCTTCCAGTGAACAGTATTATTTAATGTGAAAACAGACATATCAGGCAAAGAAAAGTTAAATAACTCATTGACAAATTGCAAGCTGGATCACATTCAGACAAAAAAGGAAAGAAACGTATCCAGAAGCATGCTAATAGAACCATTTTGGTGTGAGATCATAGCATTTTCTGTAACGCAGATGAAGTCTTAGTGTATTTTTGGCTGAAAAAGAAAAAAGGTAGGGCCTCAGTGCTACTATGTCCACTGTTTCCAGGAAGATTTTGGCACAGTTAGTCTTAGCTTCACAGATATGAAAACACAGAGACCACCTAAAAATAAAGTTCTAAACTACTAGAAAGGTTGCCTGCATGTTCGTTTGCCTTATAGATGATTCCAGATTTATGGAAACTGCAAAGTGACCCAAAATTTAAGAATCTGAGGCTAGAAGAAACTACGCGACCAGCTGGTGATCCTATTTTGGAGTCCATGGATAACAAGGCTTCCACCTCAGTTTTGAAGCCTTCAATCACAGAATCATAGAATGGTTTGGGTTGGAAGGGACCTCAAAGATCATCCAGTTCCAACCCCCCCAGCCATGGGCAGGGACACCCTCCACTACACCAGGTTGCTCAAAGCCCCATCCAACCTGGCCTGGAACACTTCCAGGGATGGGGCAGCCACAGCTTCTCTGGGCAACCTGTGCCAGTGCCTCACCACCCTCAGTGTAAAGAATTTCTTTCTTATATCTAACCTAAATCTGCCCTCTTTCAGTTTAAATCCGTTGCCCCTTGTCCTATCACTACACACTCTTGTAAAAAGTCCCTCTCCAGCTTTCCTGTAGCCCCTTTAGGTACTGGAAAGCTGCTATAAGATCACCCCGGAGCCTTCTCTTCTCCAGGCTGAACAGCCCCAACTCTCTCAGCCTGTCTTGATAGCAGAGGTGCTCCAGCCCTCGGATCATCTGCATGGCCTCCTCTGGACTCGTTCCAGCAGCTCTATGTCCTTCTTGTGTTGGGGACTCCAGAGCTGAACACAGTATTCCAGGTGGGGTCTCATGAGAGCTGAGTAGAGGGGCAGAATCACTTCCCTTGACCTGCTGGCCACAATCTCAGGTTTTGTCTCGGTGCCAGCATTAGGGAAATGCAGAGATATCCCAACAGATCCATGAACTGCAGATCACCACACAGACTTTGCAAATCCCCGTTTTCGTTCGCTGATGCGTGCCTGATGCACGAGAAGCTGATGCTTGGTCAGTGGCTCTGCTCTCCTGTACCGAAATCGATGCCGTGTGGCTTTCCTGGTTTCTTGGAAGTCTGAGGACAGGCGAACAAATCCGGTTTAGTTGTAATATGCTGGAGATAAATTCTCAGCTAACTATATAAAATGGGGAAGTTTTAAATGCTCGATGGGGTCCATTTTGATACACAGTGACCCCTGAGGGAATTTCACCCACCTCTTTACTCTGGTTGCCCTGAAAAATGGGAATATATCGTCTTGGGGTAACAATGAAGAAGAGTGGATCGTTGAGACTAAGGGAAAGCGTCTTTAGAAATCCTGAGATGGGAAATCCCAGAGCCCTGTTGGATTAAGGAAGGTTTCCTTCTGGCACACAAATGCAGATTTCTGGCACTTGGAGTTGTACTCTCGTGATGTGGTCACGACACAAAGAGCAGCCAAGGGTTCTGCAACACCCCGGGGCAGCCACCCCACAGGTGCTGGTGCCGTGCCCGAGTCACAAAGCCTTGAAGAGCTTACTCCTAAGCCTGGCTGAAAAGCGGTCTGAAGTTAGATTTTGGTCATGCTGGAGAAAACAAATCATAATTTCAAACTTAAACAAATATTAACATTTAACCAAGAAATTGGCTGCCCTAAAAGGAAGATGGAAGAGATAAAATGAGAAAAACAATAAGAAAAATGAGAATTAGAGGGGTTCCAGAAAATTGTTTCAGTAAAGCAGGGAAAATGAGTAATTTGCACCCAACTTAACCAATCAGTGGAGAGACTGCGGATTACACGGCATACCGTTCCACACGAGGGATGGGCAGCACACGAGAATAGTCTAAGCCTGAATATTTCTGGTTGGAATTTTTCTGAGCACTTACGATACAAACACCCGCAGGGGGAATTCGGCAGAAGCAAGTGCTCGTAGAAAAACTGCAAACAATAAAGAACACGGTCAGCAACGCTGCACCAAAGCTCCACGGGGCAAGGACTATGCCAGTGTGGAACAGGGTGTGAAAAGCCTGAACATCACAGCTGACATGTAGGTGTTCAGTTAGACACGTCTCTCTCTTGTGCCAAATACAAGTTTTCCCAGGCCATGACATTGTCAGTGCTCTCGTGGCTCAATTTTAAGAAGTCCCTTTTTAGTAATGAATGTGTAAAATGTATTTGAATAATTAAAACTGAGTGTATAGCTGAACGGTTTACCAGAGCCCACACAAAGATGCATTCAATTAAATGTTTTCATATTTTAAGAGCTGAAAAAGGCTGGGATTATTTTCTGACCAGAGGCGGGTTTCACTTTTATCCGTATGATGGTTTCGGTGGCTTCTCAAATGTAATGGAAACAAAAAGCTCTTGGTAAAAGCAGAGGCTGTTTTCGCTGTGGTTTGGTGAAGCAATTGCTTCCAGTTGGTGAATGTGTTTATGGAAAGGCTGAGAGAAATCCCTCGCTACGTCTGCGCAGCAATAACCGAAGCCCGACTCCTAACCCAAAATGGAAGTTCCATAATCACCTGTATAAGTTTACAAAAATATTATTTCTCGGAAAACCAAGAAGACTCCTCAGCAAATCACATTTTCTTTGGCTCAAATTAATTGGCTGATTTTCCTGGGCTACTTAATAACAATACTTGCAAGCTTCTCCCCGCACGGCTCTGTTTTCACAGTAAGTAAAAACGCGCGGAGACCTCTCCCCATTTTGAAATCTGAATCACAGAACGTTCTTGACAATGTGATCTCTTCTCCAGCCTAGCTGAAAATCCCCCACCACGCAGTAACAGCTGCTGAGAAAGGCAGAATCGCATGCAACAAATTATTGGGTTAAGAAGTGTATGAACCAAAAAAAAAATATGGGGGGAAAAAAAAAAGAATTCCCCCTATGGTTCTCAAATATCCTTTTCTATTTGCTTACTTTACCTGCTGTCTTCCCTGTAGGTCCATAATAGCTCAGGGACAGATGGATTCCATTTTCCAAGGTGGCTGAAAAAGATCCAAACTTGCTCACCGCTTTCTTTCGATTTTTCAATTTTCCTTTAAAAAAAAAAATCGGAATGAATTTTCAAGACAGCGACACGTACCAGAAGCACCTGACCTGCAAACCAGTGACTGGTGTGCACAGTGGCACCTCAGTGCAGATGACCGACCCGTAAAACAGACTAAGGTGGGACGGAGAAACCTTTCCCTTCCCACTCACAGGGCAGTACACAGTAGTTTTGCGTCACACAGCTGTGGTTTTTCATCCGGAAATCGCACTCTCACTGCCCAGGGGTGTACAAACAGGCTTCACAGCAGCAGCTAGTGAAAAGTGTGTGAATTCAAACAGCCACACAACCTGGTTCTGCAGTCCAGGATCCTTGTTTCTGTTGCCTGCTTGGCTGACAAGAACGCTAAACTGCTCATTTCCACCACACGTGGACCACTCAGAAATAAAAGTCACTGTCCCTCAGGTATTGTCACACAGACCGTACCTCGAGGAGGAAAGGAAAGAAAGGAGAAAAAGTTGAGAAATTAGGTCCAAAGATACGTCTGGCGTTAGTGAAAGCGATCAGGAGACAAGCTCTCCTGGGGCGCAGGACAAGATGCCATGTGATGAGTACTTGATCCTTGAAACCACATGAACCATGGAAGGTAACACCTCCGAGACAGTGACACTGAATCCCACCCCACCTCTAGTTAAACTCCCACTGCCTTAAAGAAAGGCTCTGCTGGTCAGAGGAAATCCTTGGGATTTCCAACATGGGGAACAGCTTCTTAAAACTGTGAGGAACTGCAGAGAAGACCACAAAAGAAGGTTCAGGCAAGCACCCGACACCGAGCCATCTCCAGTTCTTCCCTCAACAAGGCATGCACGCTGAGACCTGGTTTGATCCCATTTACTGTCCATCACTGCAATGTTCACCGATGACTACCACCTGCAGGATGCTGTTTTGCCATTCTGACTGCATTAGAAGTTACCATCGCACCATTCAGCCAGTGCCAAGTATCAGAGAAGACTGGTTCTTCTCTTCCCTCCTGCCTTTCTATAAGGTGCTCCTGTCGACACACGAGGGAAGCCTCCCACTGGTGCCAGGTGAATACAGCCTGTCTCAGATGCTGGCGCACTGGGGATTGAAAGTACCAGTTGGCAGATGACACAGGACTACTTTCAGAGGGCAGACAAGAACCATCCCCTCTGTGGAAGGCATGCAGATTTTCTATCCAGACAACCTACAATTACACCACTGGTGGCAGTGGAAGCCAAGGAGAGAAGCAGGAGCAGGATGCTTCCTAACACTGGTGAAGATTAAGAGACTTAACACGCTTACCAAAAGCTTTACTCTTCCAATACTCTTCAGTTCAGTGAGAGCAACTCCATAGTGCTTTTGGCAAACATATCCACAAATCATTACAGACTGGCTTCCTTCTTGGGAATGCTCTCACCCCGGTTCAGAAAGGATTTGGATTCAACGCTTCATGAGTGTCAGCAACATGGCAACCAGCAGTAGAAGTTGCTGAACTGCAGAATGATCTGCTTCCACAGCAAAGGTCTTGAGGAGGCACTAATGCTACGGTCATCCGACCCACCAAAGGAGGTCTAGCTCAAAGGGCGAAATCTCCCCATAAAGGGCAGATGTTTATTCTAGTCACAATGGACACGACTCAGTTTGCATCTTCTGAGGCTTTCCTAGGCCACATTAAGATCTGAAGGAGTCCTCCACTACAGAAGAAAAGTCTTTTCTTCAGGAATGGTGACTCTTAGGATTGATTTCCTCACTTTGGAAAAGAGACTGGTTTGAACCTGTTGACCTGAAGTGTGCTGCTTCGTCTTGGTAAGACCTTTCTACACAGTGCTGAAGTTGTCCGACTGGATTTTTACTTCTGTTTACAGAATGGTGATCTTATTCACTCTCTGCTATCAGTAGGAATTTATTTTCTCTTACTTGAAAAGGTTGGCATGCAATTACTAAATAGGTCAAACTATTAATTCTTTGTATCAGTGATGTCAATCCACTAACCTGATCTAAATTTCTGTTCCTCATTACTTTCTTGCACTTCAATTTCTTTTAAGTTTTCCTTGGGGTCTGTGATATGAATGAAGAAATTGTGGTTGTCTTTTATCACTTTCACCTTCACCAAAGTTGGACCTGCAAAGCAATGGAATGTTATCATTGCTCCCACCAGGCTTCAGAACCGTCCCGCACCCAAAAAACCCGCACCCGCAACTATAAAGTACACAAAAAAGAAAATTGCTCAGAAGAGGACTGAACTGCTTAGCAGCAGACCGAGACGACAAAATGAAGGTTAGCTGAGTTTCGACTAAATATTCAAAAATTTCCTGGCAATCAGATCTGAGAGGCTGCAGAGTAACTCTGTTGCTTAAATACATTGCATTTGACTGGATGAATTACTGGAACGTGCATTCTTGGAATGGAATGGAATACCATGCAACATTCATTGCCACTGAAGAGATAAATATGAACTGATATTTTTCCATTTCTAATTTTCTGGTACTTTATTTCTCTATCAATTATTAACACACTACAAGAAAACGTAAACATTAGTAGTGATAGAGGCTAATATAGAATTACACGGTACTTGCCCATGTCTTTAACTGATTTTCTACTACTGATTCATGAAAAAACATTTATGGATTAAGAAACTATGTCATCAGTTAGTAACTGAGTCAAAGCAAAGCATAAAGAATTAAAGAAACACCTTTTACAAACTTTATCTTCTCCACTTGAATCTGTCCTCCATCAGATGGGAAAAGATATTGATTGGTTCCTGATACTTGAATGAGATCCTCCCCTGTATTGTAGCCAAGAAACTGGAAAAATAAGTTTTAGATTACGTGTAAATGAGAAAAAGGCAGAAGCCATGAAAGAGGCAAGTGAAGGACAGATCTTCAGGATCCCACCGTTCTGGTCAACATTTTTTGCTTCAATATTTAACTAATGTAATAACAACTTTAGCAAATACATAACATGTTATTCTTACATACAAATAATTTCTCACTTACTAACTGAAGTAATTTGTTACACACGAGAGCAGAACCTGGTCCTTCAGTGGTATGAAGCCATCATGGACACCAAAGAGTAGCAAGCAGACTGGTGGCTTAACACACAATGAGAAGGAAAGCAAAATTCTGGCCAAGTACAAAGAGAGAAAGTACAATGCTGTGGGATCAGATAAAGGACAGATAATGGTTCAGCTTTCCACCCTCTGGATTTTGGAATTCAGACACTGTAAATTTGATTCTTAGATTGCTGGGCCTTCCAAAGAGTCACAAACTGGCAAACAATTAGGTGAGTGCACTCAAGCAAGTTCAGACTGAAACATTACACATCTCTGAGTTAAAATGTATTGACCTATGCAAGTTTTGGATGGAAGGCTGAGACTCTGCAAACACAAAGCAGTGCAAACTGCCTACAAACTGTTTGAGCACAACTAGTGAAGAGTTCTCTCTGTGGGAAATATCCTCTGTTAGCATAACAAGCAGAATAGCTTGTTTTAGGGGACTCCAACAACGTGGATTTTGAAACAGGAAAGGGAAGAAACAGTGAACTCTTTTTATTTGATTCCCAACAGCCAAAA
Source organism: Tauraco erythrolophus (assembly GCF_009769465.1). NCBI lineage: Eukaryota > Metazoa > Chordata > Aves > Musophagiformes > Musophagidae > Tauraco > Tauraco erythrolophus. Next base: position 391,721 of record NC_141465.1, read on the forward strand.
CTCCAACTAGGTCTAGCAGTCTCCAAATACAGGAGTTGGAACAGGTCTTTACTTTCCCCTTTCCTATTTTCTCCCATGAAAATCACAATTTAGGCAAAATTCACCCCATAAATATATTTTCCATGGTCAATTTATCATTGTGTTCATGTCATATACACGAAAAACCACTCGAGTTAATTACAGTCTTGTGTAGGATAATCTTAAACATCAGAAACCACTTTCCAAAACTTTTAGGAAAGGATCTGCTGCTAAAATGATGGAGTTAAACAAGATCTAGTTAGGCTTAATTTGCCCTGAACTCCAATTTCATAATGGATAATAGCTTTGCTGTAATCTTGACTCTACATATAAACTGTTAGCACTTTGCTAACATGGTGCAATAATATTACTCCTTACCTTATAAACTTTCCCAGAAAGTGGTTCTGAGATGCTGGGATCTTCCTCAAATTCAGGGGCTTTTGCTGGTTCATCTTTTAACTTTTCTTTGGAAGATTTCTTGTTGGAACCTTTGCTTTCTTCATGTATTGTTATCTCACGTCCTTTCTTCTTACCTCCCAAATTTTCTTTTTTTCCTTTTTTTTCTTCCTTAAGCTGTTCTTCCTCTCGTAATCGGTCCTGCTCCTCTTTCCAAGCCTATGTTAAATGTTAGGAATTCAAATGACTGTAGCTCTCTTTGTATTACAAGATGTTTCACACGTGCATGCTGAAAACAGTGCAAGCAAACAAACTCCAAGGAACCAATGTCCAAGTCCCTCAAGTCACTCACGTTTTCCAAACATGTCCACAGTCTTGCAACATTACGCACTACATTTTGCATAAAATTACTGACTCATTCAATCCACAGGACCATTCTTGACCACAGGAGACGTATTGGATGATTATTTGTATCTTACACATTCAGTCATAAAAGAATTACTTTGTTGTGCGCTTTTCCTCGATGTTTATTACCAAATCTGAATGCATCACTGCTATTAGGTTATTCCCAAAATGCGACTGTGAGACAAAATGATAAGAGGGCTGGAGCACCTTTCCTATGAGGACAGGCTGAAAGAGTTGGGGCTGTTCAGCCTGGAGAAGAGGAGGCTCCGGGGTGACCTTATAGCGGTCTTCCAGTACCTCAAGGGGGCCTACAAGAAAGATGGGGAGAGGCTGTTCAGGAGGGCCAGTTGTGATAGGACAAGGGGTAATGGTTTTAAAATAGAGGGAGGTAGATTCAGGTTGGATATTAGGAAAAAATTTTTTACCATGAGAGTTGTAGAACACTGGAGCAGGTTGCCCAGAGAGGTGGTGGATGCTCCATCTCTGGAGACGTTCAAGGCCAGGTTGGACGAGGCCCTGAGCAACCTGATCTAGTTGGAGATATCCCTGTTCCTTGCAGGGGGGTTGGACTAGATGACCTTTGAAGGTCCCTTCCAGCCCTAACCATTCTATGATTCTATGATTCTATTCTTTTACAGAAAGAGGAATGAGGTAACGATGCCAGAATTATCAACTTGTATCAGGAAGACATCTGAGATTTTCCAGAGTATTCAGGGCTTTGTAGCATTTTATATTCTAAGCATACCAAAGCACAAGCATTTCTGTGGCAGAAACGGTAAGCGTTCAGAGCCACGAGTTAGGCATGAGCCTAACTTGCCCCATGCCAGCTCAAGTTGAGTGCCCAGGAACTGGTTAACACCATTTCGTACCGACGTTCCAATATTGGCACTGTAAGTGCAGAGCATCACACGCTCTGCGCGTGATGAGACATACTACGGCTGTGAGGAGTCAAAAAGCAGAGGAGTACTACAGCAATTAAGCTCGATTTGTGCCAATTAACAGACAGTGCCAACGCTAAGACTTGAAAAACATGTGTGTAACTCCTGCCTCAGCCAGAAACCTCCTGTGTGAACCTGGGCAAGTCAGTTCTGTAACGCATGACCATGGTCTGCAGCTGTGAAAAGGGACTCTCTGTCGTGAGGGAGCTCTGAGGTACCACAGTTACACCCCTTAACTTCCAGGAGATGTAGATAGTGAAAGCAGGAGTTGGGTACAGAAGCACTTCCCTGAATCTGGATCTTACATTTTTGTAGCTTTATAACCAGGAAACTACAACAAGAAGTAGGATATTACCCACGACTCGTTTCCTAGTACTGCAATTATGAATGGCTTTTGGAATGTCTAGTCGAACTCCAAACAGTCTTCCCTTAAGAAAATAACATAACTGAATCAATAAGGAATAAATTAAAGAAAACAAGAAAAAATGTATTCAAAAAACAGCCAAGAGCAGAAAAACTAAGAGTGAAGCCTCTGTAAGAACAAAGGCTTCCCTTCCTGGGAAAGCAGTGCTGTTTAGTCCACTTCAGAAACACACATATTTTTGCCTCACCTTTAGGGAACCTTCTCTGATAAACAGACTTTTTTCATTGTTGGACTGAGATTCTGGAACGGTCTCCATTACGCTCTGAGGTCCTGATGTGGTGCCTTTGAAAAAAGAAAGGGGAATAAAGAAATAAAAATTGAACATGAATTTTAAAAAATGGAAAAATAAAAGAAGTGCAAGTAAATAAAAACATATATATTTGAAAACAGTAAAAGTATAAAAGTGGAAAATGTTACATATTTTTAGATACAAAACAGAAAGTCTCTTCAGGTTAGAAGAAATTTACCTGACAACTGGTATTACTCGATACTCGTAACTGGGGACCAAATATGCTAAACAATACATCAACATATTTAAAGACTCACTCTGCTTCTTGCTGTTGAAGGCTTTGCTCCTGACACAAGTTTGGTTTTTTACCACAGAAGAGCAATGCTGAATAAACAATAAGCAGTATTTATTATTTTTTCTACTGCCACAGTTCCAGAATCCAGATCCAGTGCTTTAACCAGCTCACCACACGCCAGAACAAGCTCAATACCAGTCTATTATAATAGATATTATAACTTTTCAGGACAAAAAAGTGAATAAATGCTGTCTGAACCCTCAAACCCTCACTAGAGAAATATTTACCATACCCCCTGTTTACTGTTAGAGCTTTATAGTGTCCATGACTCATTAAAAGGGTATCTCTGAGGTGTGGGGGTTGATACCACGCTGGGATACTCGGTATTTACCTGCTAGAAAAGGTAAGTTCAAGTACACCATCAGAAATTGCTAGTACACTATCTAGAAATTTTAATTTATCTAAAAATACAAGCTGCAGTGTGGGTTACAACAGTGCCAGTGACATTGAAATCACCGACAGCCACTGCTGCCCATCTGCACGTCGCAGCTAGAGGCGACGATCTTCCTTCAGCAAGTGGGATTCTCCAGGAGCCACTGGCACCAGGCACCAGATGGGCAAGACTCGGTTTAGCTCCTGTGAGAGCCAGATAGGCACAAATTATGATTTAGAAATAGTCATAACTGTGTTTTCAGTTTCCAAATCATAATCAGAAATGTTAATTGGGCTGAGGAACAACATTCCTATTTTTGGAAATGCTAACTGCTGATACTAGAGGGTTTCGAAGTGCATTCTCACAGAAGGTGAACAAAGCAAAGGCTGAATATCAACGAGTCCTTGTTAGTGCCATTGAAATACACAGACAATTTAGACAAAAGTTCTCTTTTGTCAAAAGGGGTTTCCAGATTTTGCTGCCTGCTCAACATTACTGTATGAACTGCTTACAATTTTCACTATCCAAAATGTTGCTTGTAATTAAAGTTTGCTCTGCAGTCCAGTCAATTCCAGTTTCCAGTTTTAGCTTCTAGCCCACAGCTTCTGACTTCCAGCTTTAATCCTGCCCTTTTAAAAAGGAATTTGCCTGAACCGTGTTGCCAACTTTAACTGCTGCTCATCTCTTCATATGTTCAGCCATTTAAACAAAGATTCAGATTTGTATGTAATCCTTAAATTAATTCCGTTACATAAACACAGCTATCATAGATTGACATTAAAGTTCTTCATTTTCAGAACAGAGGATGATGCAGAATATTTAAATACGTGTAATTAATTCATGTCAAAACATGTTTATGCCTGTACAGATGACAAACCAAGGTCACCCTAGGAAAAAACATAAGAAATTCTGGTCTGGACAACTTTGAGTCTCAGCACTCCACATGAAAAATGAATTTTCTAGGATAAAACAAAGATACTCACTTTTGGCTTTCTTAGGGAAGTCATTTTTTTTGACAGCGCATGCAGAAGATTCGAAAAGTCCTTCTGCCATGGCTTTTTCCAGCCTAAGAGATTCTCTCTCCTTAGCCATCTTCTCTTCTTGGTATTTGACTTCTTCCTCTTTCACCCAGTCTTCGATGGAGCTGGCCACCAGCTCAAGATAGCTCCTGAAAAGCACATCATTGCTCTGTTCACTGTAACGCAGTTTTCACCAACACGACCTCAGGCCAAACAACATCACTTGGCTGCTCAGTTTCTTACACAAATGTTATTGTATAACCTTTGAGGGAAGGCTCGCGTCTGACAAGGGTTTTGCTCAGTTTTTACAGGAGCTGGTGTTTTTGCCTGGTTGGTATTTGCTTAATATATGTTACCTTTGGGGTTTTGGATATCCTTTCTGCAAAGGGATATTAGAAACTTGTCTTCCAAAGAACTCCTGCTCCCAAAGAAAATCCAGAAAGTCAGAAAACAGAGACATTCAGTTTAAGAAAGGTTCAGACTCATTCTCCTCCTCACTGTTTTATCACCAGCATAACTTATTTTCTTAGTGGTTCTTGATTTATATTGTCTTTTAGAATACACTTAATTTGTTTGCTCAGCAACTGAGGTGTTATTCTATTTAATTTCTAGCTCTTCTTTATCGGTGTGACAAGAAAGGTGTTTGGAAAATGTCATCCAAATCCAGATCACAGAATCAGTGCACCGTAGCTTGGCTTAAATTAAGAATATTCACAATTAACAGTTGAACTGAGCACTGAAAACCAACCGACTCACAGTTTGCAGCTAGTATCTGTAGCTGCACTGTCTCATCTTCCAAAGGTGTCTGAAATGACTGCTAAAATAGTTCCTTGTGGACAACTGCTTCTCAGGCAGGACAAAGCCTGGAAGTCGTATATGCAGTTGCCACTCAACCCCTTGTTTGGAGTGTGACCATAACTCCTTAAAGTAAAGTTCTCACTGTGTGCAAAACTAAAAGGGGCTTTTAAAGAATGCATGAGGTTTAATTGTTGTGTCTTCACAACGTTTTGCATTTATAAGTTCAAGATCATTCAATTGCACTCAAAAGCTCTATAAATGCATTACAGATTTTGGTTGTGAACATGTAGGTGGCACAACCAGTTCACGACAGTTTTAAAGTTCTTATTGCAGCATCACACTGTATGTCCAAGAGAATGACTACGTGGGCTGTCTGCACAGACTGGAGATGGATGCTCTTCATGCACTGCTGAAGATACACAAGCCTCTCTCAGTTCCTGCAATACATGTGGAGCCTCCTTTGGGAAGCTTGCATGGAGAAACTATTGATCTTACACTCAGAAGGGACAACGTGACTCTGCTTGCATCTGAAGAAAAGTGTACAAGCTCTAAAAGGTGTTGAAAACAAAAGGCAAAACTAGGCTGGAACCTAGAGTTGTCAGTTCTGGAATAACTTGAAGATGAATATACGTTACAAATAAAAAAAGAGATTATTCGCATGGAAAATATTTTAGGGCAATGAAACAGTCATTCAAAGTCAAAAATACACATTCTATTAATATGTATTCTGATGTCACTACTGCCAACGTCTGACTCAGAATCATTTCTCAGAAAGGATTATTCTTTTCCAGTAACTTGTGCAATGTGTGCGCTATGAAACAGTAAACTAATGTCATTAAGATTAACTTTAAGCAAAAGAATAGTTTTGATAAGGTCTGAATTCCCTTGGCTTCCTCACAGAGGCCACTTATCCTAAACAGAGCTTAAATGTCTTACACACACATCTCACTGCAGGTACATGTGCCCATGCCTTTAGACCCCTCAGTCAGTAGTACCCGTTGGATTTCATGGACAGCCTCCTGCTGCCTACCCCTTGAAGAGCACAATTCCTGAATTTTTGGATGTTGTGCATAAACTACAGGACCTGATATCCATAGGGAAGAAGGAAGGGTAACTGGGACCACCAGCTGCTGCAATGTAAGAAATTTAATTTCCCTCTTGCATCAGAATTCGCCGGAACAGGACCCAACCGATCAGTTGGTAACAGAAGCATATTCCAGGCAGCGACTATGGAGCAACCTACAAAGTGTGTCCGTAGTCTGTAAGATGTCACCGTAACGAAGTAACAAGCAAACACAGCTAGAGAACTCCTGACACAGACAGTCAAGCACAGCGTCTGTCGTGTATCTGTGACTCTCCCGTGGTGACGGTGGGACTCTTAAATCTGTCCCCCAAAGTAGAGCAATAGTCATTTTAATGGAAGGGAAACTCAATAAAGTGTTCCTAAACTCATCAGGAGCCAGCTACTTCACACAAAGTTAAAAACGAGTAATACTGCTGCTTAATTAACAAGTAGGGTTTGTGCCTGTTTCTGGCAACCCAGCAGGATCTGGAAGCTAACGCCGGCAACAGCTTGGAGCACTCCAGGTATTTAAAGACTGTCTTCCACAGAGGTGTCGTGTTGCTTGGAAACACACACTAGCAAATATTTACAACACTTTGTCTGGAAATCTGAAGTGATCTTCAGCAAAAAGGCTGAATAAGGTCAGAAAACGGGCGGATTATTTTGCAGAGAAAAGGCAGGTATGGATGCCACAGAACAGAACCAACCAAGCCCATAGCTCTTCAAGGACACCGAGTACCACACACAACAGAGAGGTATTTCTATGAAACAAGAGCAAAGACCTCCTTGTTAGCTTCCATGCCAGTTTCTTCTGGAACTCCTTGCTTCTTTGAAAGAGGACCTGATGAGGAGTCACTGCACAAAGATGGTATGCCCCAAGCAGGAGCTATCTTTAACATCTAAGACTTGTTTCCAGTGTATGTGGAAGAGTAAGAAGGAAGCAAACAGCTATTCCATTCTCAACTGAACGATAATGCATCTTCCAGAGAACATGCTTCGTTCCTTCTTTGGATGCAAAATTAGCAACTTTTGTTTTGCAGGTACCAAGAGCTCTTCCCATTTCCCAATTGGCCTTGAATTGACTATTTCGATGCCCTTTCAAGGTGACCAGGCAAGTTGTTCTAGGACCCCACAGACGAAGAGTTGTTGTTTCAAGGAGAAACGCTTCCTGAGATCTGGTTCCTCACTATCTGCTCCTACAGACAACACAACAACAACACGCCACTGAGGTGTTACTCAGTGTACGTAAGCACCAAGTGACATGTTAGGTGTACTAGAGTATGTGACCTGGTCTCCAGTGTCTGTTCCAAAAGAGTACGGGTCTCTTATGGGTCTCGTGTCACATATATCAGCCCTGAGCAGACATCTCAGATACACCAGGCAGCTGAACTGGCACCATGTGTCTATGTTTAAGAAACTTGAATACAGTGCCCCAAAGAAGGGTAAGAATAGCTGGCAAATTAAACAGCTCTGGGCTCCAACAGACTTCTGTGTAACGGGTTGGAGACCACTGACCCTCTGCCTGGGTCTATCTGAATGCAAGACCCAGGTTTACCTGAACACACCACCTTTCACTATCTTTTGGGGAAGATTTCAGCTGCTAGATACCTGCAAAACCAATAATTGATCGGTCATTTAGTGGATTTGCCCAACAACCACAAAACAGACAGCATTTTCTTCAAGGAACTTTGTGTTTCTGCTGGTAAATCTCTTCTGGCTCTGGTCTCAGTGACTGCTAATCACAACAGCCTCTTTTCATGGCAAATAGCTTAAGTCCAAGGGCCTGGCAAGCTGAGATGGACCCACACAGAGCTCCTTGACTGAGAGTAAAGATACCAAATCCAGTACAAAACGTGCCTTCAGGCAGACACACTTTGCCTATTTAGCATTCAAACCTGTTCAAATACATAGGCACCAACAAAAGTTTCCATTAAAGGATTCCCATGTTCTGATAAATAAGGCACTGCACATACAAAGGGACATCTGCAGACCAATTGGGGGGTGGGGGTTGTCCTTTGGATAATTTACTTGAAATTCTATTTGATAATTCGATAATTAATCCATAGAGCACCAGAGCGACATGGTTAAAGATAACTCAGCTGTCTCTCCATGACACTGTAACTTCTTTACACATCAGTACATGGACACATATTCTATCTTTGGTCAATTATTTGGATTAGCAGTTGTATCCACATCATCATTTATATGGCTGTTTCAGTGCAAAAATGTATTCCAAAACGAAAAGGTCCCACAACAAAGGCTCTAAAAGTGGACCCATCAACCACTTGCACGCCTCTAACTGGTGAGCAGAGTGTGACAAGGAGTTAAGAAGAGTGTGGTATTCTGTGAAAAAAAATATTCTAACATTAATGAAGGGCTTCTAGCTTTTCTCCCAGTGACACTCACCCAATTTATGCACACATAGTTGAAAAACCTGCTAATTATATTCTTAGAATTTTCTTTTTTTTTTTAACCTCCTTCACCCGAAGTGTCCTTAACATCATTTTCTTGATGTAGGTATCTCTAACATGACTTTGCATTATATATTTTTATATAGGTTGTGATAAGGAGTCACACACAGTTACTGCGTGGTTCTCCTCACTAGGAAAAGCTTTGTCTCAACAGAATTCTTTTGATATAGCACTGTTTTCCACCTGCATGTCTTGCTTTCTCATAGATGTGTTACATCTTCTAATTTCAAAGCTTTGCCCCAGACGTAGCCATGCAGCCTTTAACTGAACACAACTGTGAATGGGACATGAAATATAAAATCAATTACCTGAATCCAACATCGGAGTGCAATGCAACATCCCAAATCTCCTGGCACGAGCGATACTGATTCATAGGATTGTGAAGAACCATTAGCAAAGAGTTATCCTGGGTGTGATAAAAGGAATCAATACATCTGTATTCCTGGGACGCAGTATGAAGAACCTGAAAAGGAGAGGAATAAAGGCACATCCTCCCTGCAGACAGCAGCACACGTACAGATGCTACACAGCACAGCTTTTAGCAAAAGCTGCTTCAGAACTTCACTCTCCTACAAGATGCAGGCAAAGCATTTGGATTCCAGCAATGTGAGATGTCCAGGCAGGTGGAAATTGAAACTCCACCACTCTTCATACTGAGAAGAGGCAGCCACATGCTCCACCTTCTGAGACTGATCCTGAATGAAAAAGTCTGACTAACTAATAAATAACTAAATTTAAATATTAAATAAATACTTTAAAAATTTCAAATATTAAAGTATTAAAATATATAAATAGTAAATAAAAGCAGAAGTAAAATATACTAGATAAAAAGAAAACAAATTTACTTTTTTTTAGCTCAGTTATGTTGACTTGGTATTCAATTTGCTATACTATGACCCGCACATCTCTGAGATTTACTGTGTCCTATGTTATTCCACTCTGTTCTGTACTGCCCCACCATTTTCAAAGTTTGCATTGCCTGAAGGCTGTAACTTATTTTACAGTTACAGCTAAAAGCAAGCCTTCTTTTAAACTGTTATTATTACAGAATCACGCAACTGAAGTAAAACTGAAATAATTCCACATCAACAATATTCTCTTTAAACATGAAAACCTTAATATCAGGTGGTGTGAAAAATTATGTTCAGATGTGACATGTAGCATAAGGAAATAAGGAAATATTCCTACAAAATGTTATATTCTCTTGCAATAAAACATTATTTTCTGTTACAGGTATTTGCCATCAGTATTGTTTGACCAGATCCACTGCTGATTGACAGGTCAGTTAGCATTAGCTATGCATCTGGCAGAAGAAGGAACTCCCCATGTACCGAAACATATGACCAGACTTGAACTTTGTGATGCTGAAGAAGTCCAAGAATCTGTTCCTTCACCCACGGATAGCAAGTGTCAGGATCAAATAAGAATTGCAGCACATGAAGCTCAAGGCAGCACAGGAACCAGTAACCCACTCCACTGCCAACTGCAGCCATCTCCACCTGAGCTTATCTTGCACATTTGTCCTTCTGTCTTTCTGCAAGATGAGTTTTAGTTTTCACCTTGCAAGATTTCTATAAATGAAGCTCGTAGACCTGAAAGGGTGAAGTACCATTACAAGAAAATTTTCTACTTGCCCACAAAACACATACTGCATAGGTATTTGCAAAGTGTGCCTTCACGTCCTCTGCACCAATGGGTCCCACAATGCCAGGGAGGGTCACCCCTAAGGGCAAGATCATTTTGTCTCCATCACACGTTTAGCTAAAGACTCACTACTAAAAAGGACAGCTGCAGTTTGGCCAAACCAGGAAATAATAACCCATCACAAACTAAATTTCACACAAGAAACTGAAAAACAGCTAAAGAACAACGGGTCTGGGTGAAAATGTAAAAGGGATAAAACTGAGTCCATTATCTAGCAGGGAAATACTCTGCACTCTGCTACTCATTCTTTGTACAGCACTCTGAGGAGTGACTGTGTGTACAAGATTGTCAGCTCACAGATACCTGGAGAAGAACATGGGGTTGAAAATGCTCAGCGAAGCTCCAGTCTGTCAAACAACGCCTCTGTGTCTTTTTTATTTCTTCCAGGTTTGGTCCTAGGCCACAATTTTCCAGACTTACCTTAAAATACACCAAAACAAAATAAAGCACATCAGCATTTCAGCATCAGTTGTATTAAATTAACTGTAACCTTGTTGATTTAACAGACAGCGTCCCATGTTGCATCACAGCTAACTGCATAATGCTGCACACGTGTAGAGCTGTATGGCCCTACTTAATAAAAAACACAATTACTCCCAAAGGTTTGTGGTCTTGGCTTTTTTATGGCAAACACAATCTAAATATTTTCATTATTAGGTTATACGTTTTTGAGCTCTGTAAGCAATTATGAATATTTAAACACGTCCTATGAAGTAATTTTAAAATTGCTATATTTATCCAGGGCTGTATGGCAGGCAGGTGTTTCTGAAGATGCCAAACTACACAGTCTATTAGTGTTTGGCAATTTCTCTCAATCTCTCACGTGAGTATTTGACCCCTGGTGTTCATTGAAACCAGCACAGAATTGTCATTAGCAGTTTCACCAAGACCCACCACCTCAGAACTCAAAGAAAGTGATTTCCTAGTGCTTAAGCACTGTTTGCCAAACACCACAAAATTCAGGTTTGCATGCAGCACTGCAAAGGAAACCCGGGTAACACCTCCTGGCACTGAGCAGTATCTTCTGCTGTCCCATGCCACAGAGCACAGTTTATCCCATTCCTCACACTTACCGTATCAGAAATAAAAAGATCCAATTCTTTGTTCAAAACAGGATCAGCCAGACCATCTCTTCCATCTTTTCCATTTGCATCTGTATGTCCTGGAAATTGAAAGCAGAATTTTAAGACGCATTCCAGAAATTTCAGCCCTAAACACTAAGGTTGCAGTGATGCAGTTTCCTTAGTCTCCCTGATGAGACTGCCATCAAGATGAAGCTTCCTTTTCCAACACTAATCCAATAAATGCTCGATCAGCTCTGCCACACTTCTGGCATAAAAGGGCAAGTGGAAATCCAGGGACAAAAAGTACCAGACAGTTCATTAAAAAGAAAAGAAAAAAGAACAGAATCGTTTACAAGAGCCACTTAAATCATCCTCTTATTTGTCCTACACTGGCCTTTCATGGCCAAAAAGATTAAAAATACTTTAAGCAGCATCCTCAGGACTCAGACACGAAGAACTGTTTTTCTGCTTACTATACAAGAGAACCAACAACAAGCACTCCTTTGCACAGATGACAAAAAAAGGAAGCAAAATCCATTATTTTTGACATTTTAACGTATCTTTGAAAAATACAAAATTTTAAATAAATCAAAATTAATTGGGTTTATAGAGTTCTATAAGCTACTGACAGATATTACTTCTGCCGAGGATCTGAGCAGTGATTCCTGGTGAACTCTCACTGTTACAACGGGCACCTGACACGAGTAACGTCACATGCAGACTAACGGCTACACTCTCATAATTTCTTATAATAATTTCCTTTTAAAAAGTAGTTTATGTGCAGGGTTAGGGCAGAGGACACTAATATTTGATCAAAATTCACACATACAAGAAAAATACTCTTCCTGAGAGAAAATACTCCGGAGAGTATTTGTTAAGTGGCTCATAACCAGCTCAGCTTCCAGAGGTATGCCTGGCTGTGCTTCTCTCGGAAATCAGACCTGCCTACTGACTGCTTTTAGGAGATTTAAGAAATCTGAAAGCAATTTTCTCTTCTGGGTATTTGCTTTATTGTTGCAGAAGTGATGAAATATTGGAGGCTATATTTGTAATTGCAATATTTAGTATTGTGACTAACATAAAAGTAAAATAAATTAACAGCCAGAAAGGGTTCCCAAAATTCAGAAGAAAGGCAGATATGCATGATTCATTTTGTCTGCTTCAACCTTCTAAGGAAAGGATCCCATCTAAGCTTGTTGCCTGGGCATCTGTATTAGGAAAGCACAGGCAACATCACGAATCTAAAGGTACAGCAGCTTAAACTGACCTAATTTCTATTTTTCTCACATCCCAGAAAAATAATCCCTTGTTTTCAATATTGCTTCTTGGCCAACACTGCTCCTGGCCAACAACTTTTCATTATGTTAGCATCAGCAGAAGGAGAAGATGTAGAACTTGCAGATAATTCACTCTGCATTGTCTGCAAGAGATCTCCATCTCTGACCCTTCCAGCTAAAACGTTCCCGTTCCAAGATGAATGAGATAGTTATAATGGCTCAAGTGTCACACGGTAACTTGCTACAGACAGACTAATTGCACGGACTGCAAACGAAGTAAGAAAAAATAAAATTTATAGGAAGAAGTATGTCTGCATGTGTAATTACAACATATAGCACACCTTTTTTCCATTTTCAGCTTTTTATATCACCTTTTAGAGTCCTTGTGTAACTTACATATATCCTTTCCACTTCCGAATGCTCATTTACTAGTAATTATCTAATTAACCTTATACATCACTTCTGATTTCACTCTGTGGTTGCTACTGAGTTTGTAAAAGACTCGGCTGCCACCACAACTCACAAGAGCCTGTAATCAGAAAGGTATTTCAGCATGTCTTCAGTATTTTGTGGCTCTAAAATATATTTGATTCCACGAGCAATAAAACAGTTTGCTCGTTCATACTCTTCCACAGATATGATTTTAAAGAGCTGCTTAAATAAAAGCTGTCACACCAAATAGCTAGCTTTTGTCTTCAGCTAGTAATCCTACATGGATACTCAACGGACAGACCATGGAATACTCCAAATTCAGTGATTTGTACAGGCAAGAAAAATCACAGCCCTGGAATTGCAAATGATATGGCAAAATAAATAGCGGGTTTAAATTCTTCAGGAGTAATGTAAACAGGTTTTTACCAGAGCCTCTTGGAGATTTCTCACTAAGCCTCTTTTCCATAAGGAACAGTTGTCTCAGCTGTCTTGCAAAGCGGGCTGGATTCTCCCAAGGGATGTAAGACACTTCAGAACCAGCTCCAACCATAGATCCAGAGCTCTCCAGGAGACCAGAGTCACTCAGGCCCGTCAGCCTCAGGCTTTCAAAAGTAAACACTCTGAAGGCTCTTTCTACTTCAGCCCAACTCAGAAGTTCTAGAAAGGAATTAAAATCATTAACTGAAAACGTCCTTACGGCTCAGCAAAAGATAAATAGGAGACTATGTGAGTGTATTGTTCTTGGCAACTCTGCAAAAGCCAACAACCATTTCCTTAACGGTACTGGATCAGATTATGTGAGCTACATTTTACACTGCATTTGAAGTTGAATGCTTCCAAATTGCAAAATGATATGCCTAACTACTAACCCACCTTAAATGAAGTGTTTCCTACATCTGAATACCTCTTGGCTCATTAACTTTATATAAATGATGTTGATTTTGAAATACCGAGTAGACTTTATCAAACCAGGTAACAACTAGTTGTTGTCAGTTCATGAAAAGGCTTCCATTACCACCAACTTTTTTATTATCTGTAGCTTCTCAAACCAAGCACCAAATGCTTTTTTCTCTTCAGACAAAATTTTACACATAATTTATACAGAAGCATGCAAGGTGCAATAAACAATAAATCCTACTTGTGGTTGGATGCATCGGTGTCCACATAACAATGATAAGCACGAGAAGGACTGAATTTTAAGACAGGTAGTTCAGTGCCCAAATCATACGAGGAGTATCTTCAGTTTGGAATGTTTTCTCCTTATGGTAGGCAAACACCCAAGCACGTCACACATCTTGAAAATGTTGGTCATCTCACCCCCTGTTCATACCCATCACCTTCCTTATAGAAGCAAAGATATTGCCAGCTAACAGTTGGGAGAGTTTGGCAGTACAGTACGGACCAGTGAAGACCATCAAATTTGATCTCCAGCAGCTGGAATGCCACAGCAACACAGAATACCTTAACAGCTTAATGTCCAAAACAAACATCCCAACAACTAGAAACAACGCAGCGAGCGTAAATTAATCCAACATAAGGGATTTCAGGACTGAATAGCTGGGAAAGTACCTTCAAATCCTGTGCCTTGTAAGACGGCATAAATGTGACCAAAGGGATTTGGATTTTTGTGTCTAGCATAAACTGTTGAAACTACCTCAGGGTTTTTAGGCAGCCTTTGGGCTTGTTTCACAGTGTATGTCATGATGGTATGCACACTCCAAGAAAGGGTAACTGCAGAAGTGATTATGGTTGAAGAAGTTAATGTATTCTTGGTTTGATAAAGGGACTATTATAGAAGCCATTTCATTATTAACACCAACAGCTTACACCGAACACATTCTGAAAGCCATTTATTGCCCAATAAAAATCTTCTACCTAAGATACACGTGCTCCTCCACCAAAAGGGTGTTGGTAAATAAACATACAGCTTACATCAGTGTCTCCTAAAATGCATTATATGTCCTAGGATCAAAATAACAATTTGTACAACTTTTTTTTTTTCCTCTCGGATTTAGTAGTGGTTTTATGTTCGTGACTATAAATAAATAAATGAGTTCTAACACACTTCCAGCTCTAAGTCATGCAATATTTAACACTCATACAGCCCTGCCCATTAACCACAACGCTGAGGTCTAAAGTTAGTCCTAACTTGTATAGTAGGCTGAGGTATAAGCAAGGATGTGAACTGGGAAATTCTGCAAAGATCTTAGGCAGCTGAAAAAAAACTTGCCCCTATATTCTTGCTATTTAACAGGACCATCAACCAGAAGAAAAAAATGGAAATTTTATCAATGAAAATCAGGTTACCACTGGTACAATGATGCCTGAGCTCGTGAACTCTGGCCAAGCGTTTAGTGTTGTCTTCAGCTGAGGGAAGAGTGAAATGGATAAGTTCTGTAAGAGGCAGTTTATCCATCATTTCATGTTCAATCTTTTCTGGATTTAAGTTCTCCTGGACCTGGAGCAAAAAAACAAAGTACCAGAATTAAAGTAAGTGTTCGGACCAGTGGATTTCTAAAATTATGTTTGAATAAAGAAGTATTTTTATAGCAGAAGACATAAGCATGTGTTTAAGCCTACTGGACTTAAACTTATATTTGAGCATATACTCATAGTGTGTTACTGAATCACAGTGTCAGATAGTTCAGGCCGAAAAAAACGAGATACGTAAGATAACGATGGCATAATAACAGGCACTCGTTAGAAGGTTTTTGCCTGTGCTAGCTAGATTCAAAAATTCTGGAATACAGAAATATGTCCTGATCTATTTGGTCAGGCAGCAGGTACCTTCCACATATCTTTCAGCTGATCTTTCAGCTACTTCTCATAGTAATGAAGTCCATAAGCTCAACCAGTCTGTGACTGCAGCATCCCTATATATTGAAGGATTTAATTTTTGGGACTTACTGGTATCTTTCAGCTCTTTTTAGTATTAGACACAGTACGTTTTTTCTTGTATTGCATCTTCCAAACCTTTTTCCTCTATCCACTCCTCAAACATCGTGCTATATCCTGCATTTGCTCTGCAGCAAGGACATCAGATACATCATGTCTATGGCTGCTAAGAGCATCTCTCTTGGTGATTAATTACTCTGTCCTGCCTTCTGCTTGACTGCCTCCAGGGTGTAAAGCTCAATTTGTTTCTGAATACCGTTTTAATCAACGGTTGACAACGTATTCCACAGACAATTTGTAATTCAGGAAGTCAGGCAGCTACAGAACTGTATTATCACTTGTACTGCCTGCAGGGTATTTTCAAAGTTTAATGGTAAAACTACACCCTAGCTTTGGAAAAATTTGAGGAATTCATAGTGGGTTTTTTGGTTCAGAAACTCTGGGAACTGTTCCTTTGAAATAATCTCAAATCTTGCAGACTCTGAACCTTTCTGCCTGTGTCAGAATTTGGCGATGTCTTGGGTATACACTACACTGCAACTATTCAGTCAAGCTGGGCACACCTCTTGTGTTCACTAACAAACTCTGTATCTTTTCTCACACTTTTCTACATCTCGGTATTTAATCCAGTCTACAAGTTAAATCAGTTATAAATTTAGTAACTCATTTTCTGCAGTTTCATCAGTGTTTGACTACAGTAAAGCCAGAGTTTTGTTAATACCTCTTGTCTATGCCAAAGGCTGAACATTCTTATTAACAAAGCAAACAGATCACTGAAATCAATCTAACGCTGTGTGTGTGTGTGATGTGCCCTCTGTCAGCAGCAGTAACTCATTGCTTCTCAAGCAGAACAAACACGTGTGTTAGTGTGTCTATCTCAGCAGGAAAAATCCAGGCTATACTGTTTCACTGTTTGTAGAAACACTACTCCATCCCTTCTAGTGCATTGAGTATTCGCTGCCTGTGGCCTTCAGAACTGTTTATAGATGAGAGGTGGCACTATACCTTCAGGGGGTGCAACCGCTGAGCCAGGGTATCATGGTAGTTAAATAACAGAGGGTACTTGGGGGTGACAGTCTTTTTCTTGCTATAGTTAGGGGAAAAGTAGTCATGCAGATTCTGTTAAAAAAGAAAGGTGTATTAAACCCCGATAATCACATTTCTTTGTGGTTTTAGGAAATGAACAAAAGACAACACAAACCTTTTTTTCCCTCTGGGAAAGTGAAAGAGAAGGAAGGATAGAGGCTATATGGTCTGCAAGGGTGTGATGTAGCCCATCTGCCCGGGGCTCTGGCACCACCAGACTAGGCGGCGTAAGGTCTTCTTCACTTGCAATAACCTAGCAAACACACGGCAGTTTTCGTTACAGAATGAACGCTGCTTGACTTCATCAAAGCTAGCAAGGAGACCCTGCTATGAGCCAAACACACAGCTACACGTTTTGTCAGGAAAGAAAATCATAACGTTTTTTTCAACAAGTAGTGAAAATGCAATTCTTCATGTTAGTTACTACCCAAACCAAAGATTATGGAAAACGGAATGAAATGTTTTCTCCTATTACTCACTTTTGGAAGGATGAGAGGAAAAGTATTTCCAAATGAAATGTTAAGAACTGTTAATGAACACGGATAATTAAAAACTGATTATGTATCAGGTGTTGGATCTTACTTTGAGTATTTTTGCCTGAGTCTATTTTCAGACTAAATTGCAAAAAACAAACCAATCAGACTGTGCTGAAATTTTATTTATAAAAGAAGGAAGATTTCCATGTGTGCCTGAGCTCAACAAAAGGCAAATCTGTCTGGCACTAGTGAGGATATACACCACTTCTACACTAGGCTTGCCCTAAGACCTTTGTACTGAGGAAAACACTAACAGTTCAGTATCAATAACAGTGTTGCAGGACATGAAAACTTGCTGTTGACTCCGATAAAAAATTACACCCTTTTCCTCTTTTGATTATATTGTATCTGTAGTCATGAAAAAATAAATTTTGGAATAACACTGTATGTACCAGGTAAGCACACAACACTGAAAGAAAACCAAAGTCATCACTTTTGAATTGTGATTCCTTTGTACCAAACCTCCTCGTTCAGTGCCTCCATGCACAGTCTTTTACTTTAGCCTGAAGTAGATGGATTTATTGACCTTTGATCAATTCATCATAACAGGTCTAGGCCAAATTACCCAGAGGAATTACAAAGAGAATATTCCCACCTGTTCCAACATGCAGCTCAGTATTAAGGGTACAGAAATGTATTCCTCAGGAATCTGACTCAGCAAGTCATTGTAATGCCTCATGTCCACAGAAGTAGCCAAAAGAGAAGCTTCTTCCTCTGCTGTAATAAAAGATAAAACATGTAGATTGATTTCTTCAGAAATGCCTGCTTATATTGCCAAGCAGTCCAACTTTCAGACAATTTTTCTTAAAAAAGACGTAAAGTCCACTACTGTAGAGCTTTTAGATCTGACTGTGACTAGGAACAGATGGAAAAAGTGATTTTCTGAAGGACTTTGCTACCACCACTGCAGTTTCCAGAGACTTTCACAATGTACTCACCAAGAAACTGCTCTCACAACATCACATCACATCTTCATCTCACTGCGCAAATAATTTCAAGGATTTGTGTTGTCAGGTGAATAAATGATACAACAGAGGGGACAGCTACAGAGCAGTGCTTTAATTGTCTTCAACTGGGGTTTTTAGACATACCCTGTGCTTTTTTTTTTTTCAGACGTACCCTGTGACAAAATTACTGTAGGCAGAAATTCTTCTGCTTGCCCTTTTTTCTTTGAAGGCGTAATCTGTGATGGTGGTTGTACCTAAAGGAACCAAAATAAAGATAAAAACCTCAGAAACAGTGGAACAAATGAGGACTGCACGAATAGGTGGGAGAAAGCAATTTCATTTAGCTTTGGTTACTCACCCTAGACTAGATGCTAAACTTTTAAATGGCTGGTATTAGGGGAGCCAAATCCCCCCAGCTGAATGGAACGAGGCAGTAAGAGCGTAGTTGTATGAATGCTCTAAATGAGCACTCACAGTTCTGCTGCAAACGGAGTAAGCCCATTTTTCCCTTGCCACTGCTTTATGCCCTATAATGCACTTTCTTCTGCCCACTTAAGCTTTTGTCTACCATGAACAAAAGAAAGATACTGATCTTGGATAGAACTAATAATCTTTTTTGGATAGTTCATAGATCTGCAACAAGACACAGTAGCTCTGTGAAGTTATTTTTCCAGACACAAGAAGGTGTCACCTGAAGCTATTTAAGTAATTTTTCCACCTGTGCTATTTTATACCAGCACCTGCATGATCCTTCAAATTTTCATTTTTTTCATTTCCCCAATGTTCTGCTCATTTCTTTTTTTTTAATTTTTTAGATTTCAAAAGCTGAAGACAAAAATCCCCATTTCAGTCACAAAATTTACACATGGCGTGATGGTCCAAGGTGAATTTTTGAGCCAGAATTAAAGACAGGCAATTCCAGCCTGTCACTACTTATTCCTTACAAGAAGCAGGGTAAAGCAGGAGGGACCCTTGCCTCAGCTGCAGGCGGCCGTGTGGATCTGCTCTCCGATAACGCAGGCACATTAATAAACCTGGTGTTTTCCAAGTAGTTACGATGCTGCCTCCTCCAGTCCAGGCAGTCGTCCATCAAACACGCAAGGCGTCCCAACAGCGCAGTGCCAAACGCCAGCTGGGGCAGAAAATCAGACACAAAGGGTGAAGTTTGCATACAAAAGCGTCACGTAACAGCCACATGGGTCATTAAGGCTCTAACCAGCAGATCTACAACTGTTTAAAAATCTTCTGAGGGCTTCTTCTCCACTAATTCAAAATTTTTAGAGAGTTATTCTAAGAAAACGAGGCCGCCTCATCTTTATTTCCCTGGACACTGGCACACCACAGCATGGACTGAGTACTGCCCAACTGCTCTCACTGCTGTAAAGTCTGACTTGTCTTAACAGTAACTGTTCAAGCTCTGCTCTCTTGCAACTCGAGCTTAGGTTCATTTTTTGGATGGGAAGGAACAGGAGAGGTAACTTAAA
Source organism: Tauraco erythrolophus (assembly GCF_009769465.1). Taxonomy (NCBI): domain Eukaryota; kingdom Metazoa; phylum Chordata; class Aves; order Musophagiformes; family Musophagidae; genus Tauraco; species Tauraco erythrolophus. The sequence continues at coordinate 411,635 of NC_141465.1, forward strand.
ACGATTATTTTATATCATATGTGCATGCTTCCACTGGTGATCAACCTGCAGCACATTTGCAAGGTCAACTAGTCTCCTGCCCTAGAAGGATCAAAAATAACAATATCCCCCCCACCAACTAACCAATGTCATCTCATATTATTTTCTTTCTCTGTTGCCCTTTTAAAACAAAGAAAGCCTCAAGTACTGGACTGTGAGCTCCAGAGCTGCTTGGAGGCACATCAGCACACGGGCCGAACGCCGAAGGAGGAGTGCTGGACCTGCCACAGGCTGACAAGAGTCAAGGTTCTGGAGGTGGTACACCGTGGCTGTCACCAAGGCTTGGCAGGAATAAAAAGAATAACACCAATCACTATTTTAAATGTGAAATATTTTTGTACAAATACCAAAATCCTATCTGAAACCACATGCCACACAAGTCTCAGTGGCTTTAATGGACGTATCCTTCCCCTGTAAATCCTAGACATGGTGGAAAAGATGTAATTATTGTAATTTTTAGACCATTTCTTTCAACAGCCCTTTTCTGAGTGATTATCTCACTTTTGGGAAAGTAGAGGAGGTCTCTTGTATTAAGAAGTTTGCCTGTATGAGGTGGCCATCAACACTGGTGGCCATCAACACTGTCTCAATTTTAAGTTTCTTAAAATGAAACATGGTGAAGAAGCACAACTGTCATTAAGCACTAAATATATTAACTGACCCTTAAGAAGTATTAAGCATCTGCTTTCTTCAACTAGGACCCTCTTTATGACACTTCAAAACAAGCACCCCAATTCACTGATCAGTTATGGAACACTTGTCTCAGTTCTCATAAGATTTAAAGACTAGAGGAGATATTTGGGAGAGAAGTTCTATTTGTGAAAGCAGACTTTTCAGAGCTAATGTTCTTGCATCTTTGCTTTTCCAATTTAATACTCTTCTGAAAAATGGGTTAGTATGAAAACCTTCCATTCATATATTACTTGTAAGAGATCATTAGAGCACATGAAAACGTCAGTTGAAGTACTGGAATGTTTTGAATGCACACTCTTCTAAACAAAACAAGAATTTTTACGGCTACGTGTAACACAACCTTGTTCTACTCACTGGGACACATGCAAAGTTTGGCCATATTATTTGTACAGCCATATGATCTGTATAATTACAGTTTTGCGATTCAATTTACTCGCTCTCTCCTCTTCTCAGGACAGACACAGATGCTTGCCAAAAGTTCTATGGGTCCAACCACTAGTGACTTCAACAAAGGAAAAAATTTGTGAAAATATTTTCCTTTCTAAGTATTTGAAATCTGAAATTGGGAATTACTTGCTGTATATAATTCTCTGTCATTTTTCTATCAGTGTCTAACAATTTGTCACAAGAGTTTTCCTTCTGTATATCTTGGACTTCAGAAATGCAATGAGCTAGGACTTGAAGACTCTCCAGGAAGTCCCCTAGAACAGACTTACTTTATCCACTCAGCGTTTCACAATTTATATTCTCCCCATTTGCTTCTTTAAAAACTTACAAATGCTCCTACTTCTTTAGAGCTCTGCTGAATTCTGAGATACAGAAAACTGTGAAATTACAGCTACAACCTGCTGGAACAATTTCAGTGACAGACCATTTTTCTTTTATTTCAGCTACAATATAGCTGATACCCACGAGTAGCAACTCACCTATAAGATGCGATTACGGGGAAGACAGACAAGATTAAAAAACTTATTTCCCAAAGCAGGCTTTGTTTTTTAAGATTTTTTGTTTTTTAAGTAATGTTGTAAGTAGCAAGCCCATTCATTTCCACAATTGAGGCATTCATAGTGAATGCCTTGGAAACCACTGTGGATTTAGCCAAACTTGGTTCTGATCCCTTCAGGATCAAGGGTACTTCCTAGCCCACCAGATTGTTTACATACAGGATTTAATGTACTAGAAGTAAGTGTTAGGAGGGTGTAGTCTGTCCTTTAGCCCTAATAACAGAGACCACAAATACAGCAGGTTAAATTATGGCATGTCACTTTATCTTGCATTAGCAGTTTCTATTTTTTACTGCTGCCATAGTGGATTGGAAAAGACTGGACCCTTTTACCTCACTAGGTTTGAGAACCTAGGTTGGAAAAAAATTCTAACAGTTCACTTTCTCTTCCAGTGCCTGGTAATAGTCCTGACTCAGCAGGTTATAATGAGTAATAAATAGTCCTGACTCAGCAGACCATAATGAGTACTAAGCCAGAGCCACGTTTTGGGTTGGACACGCAGAAGTGGTACTGGGTATGCTAAACCAAAGCTTTGTATCAAAAAGCATTCTTGTATTCACTTTGATTTGTTCTCATGTGATGGTTCTGAGATACAGAAAGTAGACCTGTGGTTATGAGGACAAAAATGTAACTTTTGTGTTATTTCATACTGACATCTGAATCTTTAGTGAGATGCACATTGGGTCTATGTGAAGATGCTGAATGAATTTAATAACTCCAACTGTCTTAAAACTCTGCTGCTCTGGCCTGCCATATTATGACTCTTCAAGCCAGGTATTTTTATTCATAAGACTCCTGAATATACACTGAATAAACCTGTTGGATACATAGGAAATAATTTCTTTTTTTTAGGTTACAAAAATACTAACTACACTGGTTCCGTTTCATAGAAGACTAAGCTAAAATTCCTATAATTTCTAAACTGGTGTTAAATGTTACAAGCCCCAAAACATGCAGAATCTACTGACCAGCACTCCTCTGTCGGACCAGTCCGGGGGAAAGGCACTCTCCTTAACCAGGTGATGAAGTCTGGCAACATCAAAGAGACTTGATCCATGTTTTCCACTGTTCAGAACTGGCTCCAGATATTTCCAAAACATTTCCAGGTCTTTGATAGCTTCGTCTTTCTTTCTTTTCTCTGCTTCTACCACTAAAATTTGTAAGTATTAGATAAATCATGGTACAATGTCTCCCTTTTACAGAAAGCATCACTCATATATTAGTCTTCTGTAAGATTACTTCAGGTATTTTTTAGGACATTCTCAATTATAATCTGGATATGGTATTTGTTTTTTAGTGGCACAGTGATATTGCTGACTTATGTTTATTTTTGAATGAATAATAGCTTATCTTTCTAACATCATCCAGCCATGCGTTTCCTAGCCTTGATTTGTACATTTAATTATTGCTGTAGAAGCATACTATATAGTCCACATTAAACAGAATAGTCTTTTTTTCCAGATTATTACTCTCTATTCTGTCAAGAACATTTTGTATTTGAATCACAGCCCTTTTCCAACACCCCTGACAATACCAAACAATACCAGACCCAGCACAAATTCCCTGAGTCCACTCCATGTGCCCTTCTCTTTGATAGCAAACCTTTAACAGTTACTCTGCAGAGGCCGAGATTTTTGAATGAAACTGCACCTACTACATGTTTATGTTCACCCAGACCTGCCTTGCTCACTGTGGGCCAGGTGAAATAGCCTTACTAAAACCCAAACATGCAAGACCGACTACTCCTCTGCTCAGAAGGCCAGTACTTCATTTTGTAAGGAAGTTAAACTTGTCTGACATGATTTGTTCTTGAACAGCACACACTGGTTGTTACTCATGTCCTCATTTTTCTTGTAAGTGGTTAGAAATGATTTCTTCCAGTATTTTTCTGGACACAGAAATTAAGCAGATCGCACTGCCTTGGCTATTTGTGTTCTCTCCCCTCTTCCTCACAGATCTTCTTCCACTATCTCACTCGATCTTCATGAGTTTTCAAAGGTCTTCAGGCAGATCTTTAAACAGAATACAATTTAAGTTAATCTGAAGCAGTTGATCTGAAAAGTTCTCTACCTTACCTAGGTAGTACTTAGTTATTTTACCTATTCCTCCACAGTTTGAAGCTGAATCTTTCTATCAGCATTAATTGTGGTTAGTTCTAACTATCGCCTGTCAGGAATGGTAATTGTAGTGAAAACAGATTAAATTCCTACAACACACATGCCAGAAAGAAGTACCAAAAGCTTCCCCCCCGCCCCAAAACTTAACCACTGCCAAACATAAACAACCCTCATAACCCTCTCTCCTGCTCAAGATACCCAGGACACCATTCCTCTCATTTACCAAGTTGCTTGTGCCATCTCAACAGCATCAGAATCCATCACGAGGGATTTCTCAGCACCACAGAGAACGTTGCAGGAAGTCAATATGCACAGTTATAATTAGAACTGTAATTATTAGTCAAAAAAACACATGTAGGAACAATTATGGCTACCAACTTGGTTTTCTCACCTACACTAATTTATCACCAGAATTTGACTTAGATTTAAAATAATTCAGGTTGGAAGGGAACTCAATCTCCTACCCAAAGCATGGTGAACACGAAATTCAGGCAACAGTCTCTGGGCTTTATCCAGCTCAGTCTTGAAAATCTCCAAAGACAGAGACCCTATAACCTCTGTTGCACTGCTTGACTGTCTTTGAGGTAACTCCTCACCTTGCATCATGCCAGAATGTTCTGTTTCAGGTACAGAACCACAGAATGGTTGCTGGAGGGCACCTGGTACAACTCCACTGCTCTCACATTGATGAGATCCCGCTGTGCTTTCTCTTCTCCAGGGTAAACATTTCCCATCTCTCTCAGCCTCTTCTGATGTAAGAGATGCTCGCATCTTTGTGGTGGTTTGATGGACTCTCTCCAGTAGCTTCCTCCCTCTCCTGTACTGGGGAGCCCAGAACTGGGCACAGGACTCCAAGCGTGGCCTCGTCAGCACTGAGCAGAAAGGAAGGATCAACTCCCTTGGCCTGACCCAGCCCAGGAGCCTGTTAGCCACCTTGTTTGCTACAAAGGCGTATTGCTGGCTCACGCTCAGCTTGGTTTTCACCAGGGACCACCCCCAGGTCCTTTTCTGCCAATCTGCTTCCCAGTCCCTCAGCCCCCACCACGAACTAGTGCACGGGGCAATTCCTCCCCAGGTGCAGGACTTTGCCCTTGCTGATCTTTAAGAGGCTCCTGCCAGCCTATTTCTCCAGCCTGTCAAGGTCCCTCTGAACAGCAGCACAACCCTCCAGCGTTTCCGCCACTCCTCCCACCTTTGTATCACCAGAGTACTCGCTGGGATACATTCTGCCCCACTATCCTGACCAGAAATGAGGACTGGTCCAGTTGAGCAGGACTGGACCCAGTATTGCTACCTGAGGTACACCACTAGTTACTGGGCTTCATATCTCTGATCACGACCCTGAGGGCCAGGCCATTCAGCCAGTTTTCAATTCACCTCAGTATTTGCTTAACCAGCCCATATTTCATCGGCTTCTTTATGAAGATTTTACTGAAGTCAAGGCAGACAATATTCACTGTTCTCCCCTCATCAACCAAGCCAGTCATTTTATCATGGAAGGGAACCAGGTTGGTTAAGAACGACTTCCTCTTGGTGAATCCATGCTGACTGATCAACTACTTGTCCTCATGTGCTTGGAAATTTCTTCCAGGATTAGCTGTTCCATCATCTTCCCAGGGATCAAGGTGAGGCTGAGTGACCTTTAGCTCCCTAGGTCCTCCTTCCTGCCATTTCTGAAGGTAGGAGTGGCATTTGCTTTCCTCCAGTCCTCAGGCACCTCTTCCAAGTGCCATGGTTATTCAAAAGTTATTACAAGTGGCCTCGCAGTGACATCCCAGCCAGCTCCCTCAGCATTCATGGGTACATCACATCAGGTCCCATGGACTTACACGTGTCTAGTTTGCTTAAGTATTCCCTGACCAGATCCTCTTCCACCAAGGGTATGCCTTCCTTGCTCCAGACTTTCCCCTTGTCTCTGAGGCCTGGGATTTCCAAAGGCCATTCATGATCGCAACCTCTATTTCTTCTTCCAAGTACCTCAGTGAAGAGTCTTGCTCTGTGTTCTTGGGAACTTCTCAGAGGTGTCAGAAGCATGCTATCAGATGCCCTGTAAGCCTTCTCTTCTCTAGATCAAGCTAGCCAAGATCCTTCAGCCACTCCTCATGGGGTGGCTGTCTGCTGGACTCACCCAAGTTTATTAGCATCTTTCTTGCCCAGAACTCTGGTCTCATGAGAGCTAAGCAACCAGGAATAACCACTTCCCTTGATCTACTGGCTAAGTTACTACAGCTCAGTAGTTACCTTTCACTGATGACTCACATTTAGCTTGCTGTTCAAGAGAGGAACTTGTCCCTGTAAGGACAGGGACAGCTGAGTACCATGGCAGGGTGTTATTCTGTGGCATGTTCTTCTCTGGCTGGGGCTACAGACCCAAAGCAGCCAGTTGTGCCCTTGCCTTGAAATTACTAAATGAGTCCAGTTTGCTTAGCTACACACCTTCCTGGCTAACGATTCACAGAAGTACGCATTTGATAAAACGTTGTTCTTTGGTGCCACTGCAGAAAACCATGGCTGCAACCACTGCCTGCTTAGTCGGTCCCTCTTTCCACTGTCCAGCTGAGGCAAGTTTTGCACTGGCAAACCATTGAGTTTGGTGAGCAAACCAGTGGCAATACCATTTTTGCACTGGCAAACACAGCTGCTCACAGGTAGTATGGACAAACACAAGGCACAGAGAGGGAGAAAAAAACACAGCAGGAACGTCTTTACTTGGATATAAAATAGTCTCCCTTCTACACAAATTTTGTTCTTATGACCAGATTACCTTCAGGTGAATGTGAAGATTGTTCTTGAAGTTTAGCTGCTTCCAAGTACGTCTGCAATGGTTTATAATTCTCAGAAGAAATTCTAATTACACTTGAAATGTTAATCCCGAGCTCAGACATCACAGGCAACAGCTGAGGGTTGTGGAAATCCAAAATTATAAAGTAATGATCGGCACCATCATCTGGCTCATCATCTGTTCAAAACACAACAAAACCAGATTAGAACAAGGTCATTCAACAGCTAAACAAAACTCTTTTTTTTCTTGTCTATATAGGGATATTGTAAATTAAGGTCAGAGAAGCAGTTATTTTATAACCTCACTGGGATAATTACATAAAAGTTTCACAACATCATGTGCATTAGACTGAAGGTTTCTGTAGCAAACCACCTAGAAGTCAGCAGGAAGGATACAAGTCAGAAGTAAGACTTGTTTGGAGAAGCACCAAGAGAAAAACTGGAGAAGCAGATTATTCCCAGAACGCTGGTTGTGGCAGCATGTCTGTCATCGCTTCCCTTTAAAAAGGACTTTAGTGTCCGGACACACGTGGGCTAACAGTCCTTCAAGCCATCCTATTTCATCCTGCATAAAGCTGGTCAGGGAGAACACACCCAAATAAGCCACCGTGCCTCAGCTGAGAGATGAGAGCTGCTGTAACGGTTCTGAAGGAACGCTGCAGGTAGGAGCTGACCCGGGGCCAACGGCTCCCTGCCCAACAGGTTTGCGTTTGCCAGACGGACTCCCTGTCCCAACCCTCAGCAGCTGGTAACACCAGCTCATGCTGCTCCTTTTCATTGGCAAGGGGCATGGCCAAACTCATCCCAGAGTACAGATGAGAAGTTTCATCGAGTGCCTGCTCTCTTTGGGCTTATTACTCGTGCAGAAACACGCACAGCAACACTTCGTACCAAAGCAACAGTCAGCATCACGCAAGTACACACGAGCCCTCTCAAAGCTCAACTTTAAGTGTGCAGATTTCCTTCACAGGTATTCAGACAGCTCTCAGGTGATTTCATTCACCAGCATGGCCATTTATCCTGAGACAATAGAAGTCACCTGCTGAAGTTCCTGTGTCTCTCCATCGACTATGGAACACACACAGTTCATACAGATCCTGCCCAACAACAAAACACGGGTTTATATTCTATTCAGCATTAAGATTCTTTCTCACGCCTACTGACACAACACACCTAACAGTCCTTCAGCCACTCCTCAGCTCAGGGCACTCATCCACCCAGGGAGTAAAAAGGGCAGGAATACAAGGCAGCCTGGCACTGACAGCTGCCTGTGCTGGGGGACACAGCCGGGGCCGGGCCAACGCTGCTGCCACTGGAGCGGCGGGCTGGCAGCGTCCCTGTCCCTTCTCTCCCTGTAACATCAGGGAAACACAAAAGAATGACAGTGGTGAACTGGTCAGAATGGCTTCAGCTCAGTACAGTCGTGACTGCAAAATCAAACACAGCACAAATGAGCGAGTGCAAAACAACTTGACAACTTCTCATTTGTGGCAACTGGCCACTATCGCTACTTTGCAAATACCCCTGGGACTATCGACACGAATCCCAGTCAACGGCACCACAGTTCAACAGCAGTGCCAGCAGCCCATCATACAGAGCTACTAAGCACACTGAACAAGGAGGCAACTTGTGTTTTCCTTGCTTTGCCCTCCCATCGGCTGTGACTATCGAAGCAGCAAAGCACAGACATCCTGTACAGGTACCTGATGTCTTCTGCCCACCTCTGCCGGCAGAAGGGAGCAAGAAAGCTGGAGCTGGTAAAATGGTTTCTACGGGGCCTAGTGGAAGCACACTAATACCCACCCAAAGCCACTCTGCACTGCACATTCTGTACAAATTTTAGTAAGATGACATGAGTTCTCTACATCGCTTCAGCTTGGATTCTTAAAGGCATGAACGTTTATTTGAAAACTTCTTTCAGGCCCCGAAAAACCTTAAAATTATCAAGAGAACAATAGCCAAGCCTTAGCTGAAAAAATGAGGAACTATGCACAGACAGCAACTGTTCTGTTCTGTACTTTTGCCAGCTTCTCTAAGATCCAAGATTTGCTCTAAACACCTGGAGCGATGCTTTTGAGATGCTTGAATAGTGCCGCTGATCTCGAATGAGATGCAGATGACGGTCTGAACAAGGAAAGGCTGCAGCCTCAGCTTCGGAACAGGAGGCACACATTGGGCATCCAAAAGTCAGCAAGTGCTTCTCCAGCAGGAGGGATCCTGTTTATGTTGCTGTAGCTCAAACATATTACGGCCCAAATTAAATGTAACTGTGATTAATGAGGAGAGGTATGCACAGAGATTCAAGAACCGCTTGGGGTGGAAGGGACCTCAAAGATCATCCAGTTCCAACCCCCCTGCCATGGGCAGGGACACCCTCCACTACACCAGGTTGCTCAAAGCCTTATCCAGCCTGGCCTTGAACACTTCCAGGGATGCAGCATTCTCCAATACTTTTTGTTACAGTGAAATTTGTAACCACGAGCACTATATATCAAGAATAAAGATTTTCTCAGCACTAGTTTGCACGTTATACCTTCCTTTGTGCAGCTCGTTTCTGGAGTAGATTTCTTCAGGTCTCAGTTCTATTCACATGTTTTCACAGCACATGAAATCATATTGCCCTTTGTGCAGAACCTGGCTTCTTCCCCAGGCAACGGCAGACAGGTCTGGTATGCTTTAAAACGCAAGGAGAAAGCCGCCTTCCATACTGACACAAGTGCATTTAATTCCTCTGAAATCTTTCTGTAAGAAAGGTTTTCTCCAGGATTTGTTTAGCCACTTTCTTTTAGTCCTACCCAGGCTAGAGCTTTTTGATGTCGACATGCTACACATACCCGACCTGTACTTTATTCCTTGGGCTGTACAATCTACCCGAATACCAGCAGAACACAGTGCCCTCTGCAAATGCAAAGGGGCATTAATATTGCCACAAAAATCTTGACTCTTCAACATGGAACAAAACAAAGTACTCGGTTAGAAGCTAGGCTGCAAGATTTCTTTATCAGGAGTATATTTACATTTTTTACATACCAATGTACTTGTCTTCCTCTTCCACTTCTCCCCGCCGCTTCAGTCGGGTGTCCTTTTTAACAGTGACTGGTGCTAGAGGGCTTGCTTCTGTCTTTTTTCTCTTCCTTTCTTTCTCAGCTGTCTTGGCACTGGGGAGGTTCTCCTTGCTGGGGGGTTTAGCTTTCTCTTTTTCCTTTCGTCGCTCTTCTTCTGCCTGACAAGATGAATAAACTTAAGTTCTTATTGTAGCCTTTGTGCAGAACAAAGGGCAGACTGCTGTAAGATTTTAGTCGTTCAGTTTCTTTATTTGAATACTTTTCCCTCTCAGCCACTATGATGTTGATGTGGTGAAGTCTTGAACACTGTGCTTTATCCTTCCCAGACACAACATTCAGTTTATTATATTCTTACTAAATCTTAGTGTTAAGGCTTCACATTAAAAAGGAACTGTGAGAGGTAGGTAGACATTATACTTACAAAATTAATAAATTAATAAAAATTAATAAAACACATACTGATAGAAAGGCAAGTAAGGAACCACTGTGCTTTAGTTACTGCCACTACAGCTCTTGCATTAGCCAGAAGCCTTCCCTGGACTGAAAGGAAACAAGACAAAAATTCAATTTCTGTTAAGTCTTTAGCATCTCTGTTAACACTTTTGAGTATGGTGTCAAATGGTATCAGCACTATTTTCCTTTGATGTACATATCTGCCTACAATAAACTAGAATCAAGAGTCTTGTGCTCATTTCACACAGGATATTACTCAGCCATTCTCATTATTTTCAAACAAAACCACCTACATTAAGTTCTGCTCAGTAATATAAGAGTAAAGAACGAAAAAAGATTTTGTATGTATCCCAAAGCCTCACACTATAAATTCAGAAAGCTTAGAGCCAGTCTAAAATTAAAATCATTGAAAATATAGTAAGGTAAACTGAGGTGCTGTAAGAGCAAGAAAAGCTCCACCTTATTTCTACCCAGCAGCAAGACTAAGCACTGACGATGCAAGCACTACATTTAAGGATTGCAAAGCTAAATTGAATACAGTAAACCAGTATTCACTTAACTTACTGGTACCATCCTGCTGGTGCCACTTTAAAGGCTGCTAAAGCAATGAGAGAAGCTCTCCCTACAAATGAGATGAGGCAGTTCACACTGCACAGTTGCTCTCCCTAGATTCCGCTGGAAAAGCAGACTTTTCAGCTGTAGAAGTTGGTTTTAGTTCAAATTCAAAACCAAAGCAGAAAATCTTTTCCTATTTTCCCTTCTTCATGCATTCCCTTTCTGTAAAATTTAGAAAGGCCTTCAAGAGATTCTTAAAACTATTTGTACTGTGAAATGGGAGAATTGGATGCTTACATTATTTTCTTTCAAATTTATTCCTCTTTGGACATTTCCAACCAAAGATTTCCATAGCACTGCTTTGATTCTAAGCTTATGAACACATCAAAATAGACGATAGAATCATCAGCATTCAAAGTTCACAATCAGCTTTATCTATTGCATCCTCATCATTTTATGTAATTAAGTCCCAAAAAAGCAGAGACACTTCTGAACTTGCCAAGATTCCAACAAAGAACACTAGTTGACCTTAATACCTAAGGAAGTAAAAGCCTCTCCTTTCTAGGACTCTTTCCTTTTCCCCCTCAATGTCCCATTTCTCTTTCCCTACAAGGTGCACCTTTGTGTGGAGTTTCTAGTCTTCCATTAGCTCTACATTCTGTAATTTTGTTATTTTAAGCTTCATATTACAGAATCTTACTACCTCAAACAGTTTTCTAATTCAGAGACACGTCCTCTCTTCTGCATGCGAGTTTAAATGCATACACCTGTCAATCTAGGACAAGCTTCTGCTCCTGCTGAAACACAGAAAGTCCATGATGGTTCATTTTTTGTTTATTCACTTGCTGTTTTTCTTCTGCCAATCCATTCTATTAATTGATGTCTATTCTAAAAAACAATAGACAGTTTTGTTGGCTTTCTAAGAACTGATCTACTAGTAAAATCCTGGTTTCAACACCAGTATTTTTGGCAATGGAACTTGTACTGTACGAGCTAATTGGAAAGGATTAAAAATTTTATGGCAGACAATTTAGAGTTAGAATTCTGAACTAAAAGCCAGTTTCTGCCCGTTCTGTACTGCAGAGCATCCTCATAGCCAAGAGTCCTCCCAATTCTTGACTCTATCTTTGTCCTTCAGCTGCTGCTCTCACGTTTGCTCGTCACGCATACGGATACAACCCAGAGGAGCTGACAACTTTGTCCAGATTGCTTGGCTAAAACAGAGAAATCGTAAGCTCCAGAAATTTTTCAACCTTCAATACCAACCATCCTCAGCTTCTCCAGGGAAATAAAATTATACTTACAAGAGTAACCTTGCCAAATGAAGCTAAAGGCTCCATTTCAATATCGATGTGCCTAATCTTTAAATGTCAGATTTTTGTTTTACAGTTTCCTTACCAGCTCTGACTGACATCTAACAGAAAACTCATTTTTAATCCACTCATTACAAAAAACCTGCTCTATAGCTTCAGCCTCTCAATATCTCTTCTGATTGAAAATGCATTTTTTCCCCTCAGATTCTTTATATATCTCTGCGGCTCACATCATCATTTGCTAATCAGTTTTGCAATTGACTTCTGTGGGAACAGAACACAACTAAAACTTATCACCTAGCATTTCATGTGCTTGTGTGTTATACCTCACCCACCAATTATTCCCACAAATAGATTACTGATAAAGAAATTTACAGACTTTTCAGCAACCCAAAATGCATAGACTGCTGAGGTCTTCCTGTCATCACATTTTACACTATAGTTTTTGATCAATTAACAGGGTAAACTCACAGCAATTCTATGACTTTCTGGTAAAGGTCTTCAGCTGCACAAATGTTTGTTGGAAAGGGACTACAGCAAAGACCAACTGTTCAGCAAGCTGCTGAAATGTACCACTGACAACTTTTTTTTTTTCCAAATACAGACGTTTGAAAGCAATTAGAGGTTTGATCTGACTGTGGTTCTGTACAAGCCCACCGAAATTCCTCCTAGAACACATAAGCTATCTGACTGAGGACCTTGGAGAATACGTGGAAGTGAGTTTTGGGAACACTGGAAAATGTGGTACCCAGTTCTGAGAAGCAGACTTCAAGACATGAACTATTTGGAGAGAGTTCAGAACATAATCAAAAACTAGAAGCCAGGACATGTATTTGGGTTTGTTTAGTTAAATGTGTAATGGCTTTGTGCAGAACTGAGGGTAAGAACCGTTGTCCTGATACACGGGGAGAAGTAACGGGTTTAAGTTGGAGCAGGGTTGATATTCCAAACGGCTACGCTGCAGAGACAGGTGAGCTGTAACACTGATTGTGTGGAAAAACGAAAGCACAGCAGTGGAAGGTTTTAATAACAGGTTCAACAAACATCTGCCAGGAGTACTTTAGGTATATTTTATCCTGCCTTAGTGCCAGAGGATGGAGTAACTTCTCCAAATTTCCTCCAGAGAGGTGATTCATGATAACAACTTCTTCATAGTGATGCTCTGCATCTATCCTTGATATCTCTCCAGTAATAACCTCTCCCACCTTTCCTTCAGCAGAGATATATTCAGCTGAAGCCAGTTTCTAGCTCCATTGTCTACTGGTTCTAAGACTCAGCTAAGACATCACTACTTATTACTCTAGCAAAGGGTTCTTGCACAACTTTTTTAATTTTCTTTTTGTTCCCTGTCTCACCTGCATTTGATTAACTGAAAACTTCTTCTCCAAAATCTAGTTAACTGAAAAAGATAAATTTCTATTCACATTTCTCTTCAGTTACAGATCTAGGAAACTTAAGGAGAAAGTTGAATCTATGCAGACAGCACTAGAATGGAAGCGTCTTCACAAATTTGGTTAAGCATCCTCCCTAAGGTATGCTATAGTACCTGCTTTTCAGCTGCTCTTCTCTGAAGGTCCTTCTGTTTGAGACAAAGCAGTCGGAATTTCAACAGCTTTCCAGTTAGTGTTACAGGAATTTCACCACCACTATCCAGAATGGCTTTGGCTACTTCTATCACCTGCAGAGAAAAAAAACAAACCACACCCCAAATAACTACTACTTATACAATTTTAAGCTTGCATTTGACACACATTTTGCACGCTGAAACGAAGTGCTACGTCACATAGTACAGTGTGTGGGTCAGAACAGCCACCTCCAGAAAAACAACAAATCCGTAAAACACACAGTAAAGCACAGCTGGTACGTGGTTCCTAAGACCTCAAATGAAGTTATAAATGCTATAGCACGAGATAAAACTAGAATGGAGAAAACTTCTATGATTTACGTAAGGGTCAACAGACACACAGTTCTCACAGCAAAATGTCTTTTTTTTTTTTTAGGTTTTAAACAAAGAAGGAACATTAATAGCTACTTATTATAAAGTAATAAATTAAAAAGCATTTAACAGATAGCAAATCAAGGGCAACCGTTCGGAGCACTGTTTACAAAGTGACTAGTGTCTGAGGCACTAGCCCTGAATGAAAGATAAAAACTTCTTGAAGGGAATTTGAGAGGGTCTGTCCTGGTGGATACACCCCCCCCTCGCTGTGTAATGCTGATTCCGTTGGTATGCAGCCTAATTGGGGTGAAATAAGGCTATTGAGCTTTCTTAGGGTGATGACAGCAGCGGGAACATACAGCTGCATTGTCCAGATGTGTGGCATTGACAGGCTGTTTTATGACTATGTTTTTTACAGCTTGTTTCCACTAAATTTCATACAACTCACTAACATCTGGGCCGTTTTCCTTGGAGCCTCATAACCACTTTATTTACTGCGAAAAAAATAAAATAACATAAAAATACCATAAAAAGTTGTTATATGTTTCTTTTCACTTGTGTTGTCTCTGTAATAAAAGTTCACCTATGTAGGAAGCGCTGTTGAGGAATAATGTAACCATAATATTTTCCTACTTTTGTTTTTAAGCAACCATCAGCTTTATTTATAACCACGGGCTGAATGAGGTGTTACTCAAATGTTCTGACATGTTGCTCTTTTCCTCCCTTGGAGCAATTACAGTTGGGCACATATGGCGTCAATTTTGCTGGCTAACACTCAGACAATGAAGGTGCACACTGCGTCTCACTGAACTGTGTCTTGTCTAACGCAAACACCACCACCACCTTTCAGCTTTGATTGCTTCTTGCCCAGCTTAGAAGTTTCCACCTCTCAAGTAAAACCTAGGTAACCAAACGTAGCCGCTGAAAGTGCTTCTCTGAATAAAACAAAGCCAAAATGGAAGACAGACTATTGTGCACCAAATTATTGTTTCATACGTAAGAAAGCAAAGTACAGAAAAAGAAGTATCTTCAAATTCTTATTTTTCTGAATTGTGTAACAAGGAGACAAACCAACCAAAATATTTGCATTTATAAACCCTCCCGAAACAATCCTGCCCCTCCAACACTAATAAACCTGATGATCTCCTTAACTTACACATAGGAAGATACATCGTGGTTAAAATCAGTTCTGCTTTACATCTTTTGCATTCAGAGTAAGACTTCTTACTGGTCACTAGCTCAACAAGCCACCCAAAGAAGGCTTACTGGGAAGACTCCCATTGACTTCCAAGTCACAGCAGAAAACCAAGGGTATGTTAAGAACTGACTTAAAAACTCCTCCAGACTGTAGGCACACTACGAACCAGTAGCTATTCCAACAAAAAACAGCCACGCGGAGCCAGCTACAGAAAATCTGTGCTCTGAAAGAAAAGGATTTTGGTAGAAATATCACAGTAATTTCTCTTAGAGAGAAAAACTCTCGTCTAGTTTATTTTGCAGAAATGGTGTTAACAGCCTATGGAAAGGGATGCTTCCCAATTGCTTAATCTAGATGAGTTGCACATTTCTTGAAACACAATAGAGGAGAAACGGAGGGATTCTGGAAGCATTCCTGAAAAGTGTATATATAGTAACCCCGCTCGATGGCAGTTGCTGATTTATTGTTCGTGGAAGGAGGAACGAACACTTAGACTCTTTTACAACCCATCCATCCTGAGAAGTTCAAAGCATTTTCCAGCCCAAAGCAATGCACCATGATTATTCCCATTTTGTAGACAGAGAATGCAGAAACGAAGAAACTTGTCCAAGGTCTATAGTGAGCTGGACAACTCAGCATGGCTGGGAAGGAGAAATTTTCTTACGTGAGGCGTTAGAGAAGTACAAATCAAACTCTATTTAACAGGAATACACTCCATGACTGTGGAGAGAGGTCATATAAGATAAAGATAAAATGAACACGCCATGTTTGGCAATACAAAGAAACCAAATAGTTTTTTTACACAGCAGTGTAAAATCTTCTTTACACACAGGCACATAAAAACCAATCCCTCTTCACTGCTAGTTTAAAGACAGAACGTAGATCAATCCATGCACAGTAGATAAATCAAATTTATTACACTCATGCATGTTTACTTCATTTGTGGCCCTGTGAATTATGCAGGCACCTGGCATAAACAGTTAAGAATCCATAGAGCCTCAATAAAAAAAAAATTAAAAAAAAGCCGAAGACAAAGACTTGGTAGGAGTACAGAAGGAATTTTTTGGGATACTACGAGGTGGATTCATTTCAGATTGGCTATACTTCATCCCGTCAGAGATGACCTTTTCCCTATGTGAAAAACCATAGAAACTTGGACGGACAAGCTCACGTTAGGTAGGGCCTCTTCTCCTCGAGAGGCAGAGGAAGCTCGGCATTCCTGGCACAGCAGGGGCCGTTCCGAAGTGCCGAAAGGCTTCAGCGATGCAGGATCTGATCTCGCAGGGTGGCAGTAGGAACCAGGCAGAGATGTAGCTGCCTGGTGCAAAGGGCACGAACTTCACACCATTCAAACGCTACAAGAGTGCTTGTAGGTGACCCGACACTACTGGCAGATGCCAGTGCCATGGAAATAGGAGACGGGTCTTAAAAGTTAGGGAAACACCAAAAGCCAGAGTCTTCAGGGTATCTTTCTTTGAAACGTCTCCTTTTCAACACACAGAACCACTGTGGCTGCTGGCCCATAACCAGAAAAGCCTTCAAAGTGATAAATCGCATTACCAGCTTTCCCAGCTTCATCACTACTTGGGAGCAGGAGCATCGCGTGCTCCGAACACTGGTCAGCCCAGTTCACTGCCCAGTTCTCCCACACCCAGGGTGAGCTTCCCAAAGCCCTGTCTTCTCTCTTCTTCTTGAAACCATAAGAAATCCAAGCCCTCACATCCACATCGGGCTCACATAACACTTCCCAAAAGAAACATATTGGATTCTGGAAGAACTCCTCAGTAATTCCAATCCCTTAGTAGCCGACACAGTTCAAGCCAATTTGAAGCAGCGGAGCCACCGGTCAAGAAGTACCAACCAAGATGTTATTTACTGTTCAAATGTATTTTCCTGAGGAAGCTAATAAAAGCAGAGGTGGGGGGCGAGGAGGAGGGCTGGGGGGAGGAGTGATCTTCACTTACTACAATCTGCCAGCAGTATTGCAAATCCCTCACAAGCAGCTTGCAAGACAGAGCAGAGAACAGACGCTGCATGTGGCCTGCTGATAAGTTTCTGCTGTCCAAAGAAGACTTCTTCACGCATACTACTAAATATTTCTGAATCTGCTGATGTCACTCCATTGACTACAGCAAACCACGATCAATCATTCTGAAAGAATACCAGGAAGACCCCGAGCTGACTGAAACAACCTCTTTCAGGTCACACCTGCAGTGTGTTGGAAGGCAATTTAGTCTCTACTATCAGATCATTGGTCTAATTTCATTTTTTCCTCTCAGAACCTCTTCCCAACTATGACATCAAAAGATCACTTGCTTAATCATTATCCTTCATCGGTGAATTAATGACTCACCATTCAAACGGAGCGTAAGGGCTCACACAAACCAGTAGATCAATTGCATGTCTGAAGAGAGCTCCATACAGAGCTTACGTATCCACAAGGCAGACTGTAAAACGTCAGCTAAGCCAATGAATCGCCTTCATTAATCAATGAAGACTCTATCAACATGTGTTCCAGAGAATTAAAAAAAATTAAAGTGGGTTCGATGACTCCTTCTGCCCCTCAGAGTCCTTTTCAAACAAAGAAAAATCCTTTTCAAAATAAGAATAGGGCACTTTCCCTACTGAGCCATGCTGAGCACACACGTGCTGTTCACGTACTCAATATCTGCCTTTCTACTGCGAGAACGTTTCCCACAGCAGCAGCAACGGCTGCCTGTGTGCTGGAAAAACATGGTGTCACTCATATGAGTGAGTCTGGTTTTGCCAAATCGTAACACAGCTTGATCTGGTTAGCCGAAATCCAGTGAGAAACACCCACTGTAAGAAGGTCTGTTCTTTGAAGCTGTCTCTACAGCAAACGTGCAACCTGAGGGCGCACCTGAACTGGCGAATCTCAGCAACGCGGAATGAGAACTTCCCAAGACGTGTGTACAGCGTAGGTGTCTTAGTGCTACAAGTAATTAAATAATGTTTATGGGAAATAAATTACATTATTCAGCTGTTTGCAAGTAAAAATGAGAAAATGCATTCCATAAAAATTAGGCTGACTTTTCACCTTAGCTTTATTAAAGACCTCATACAAGAGTTCTCACCATCTATGACAGGTACTTCTTATGGCTTCCTGACCACCAAACTGCTACCAGGACAAACTGCTTCAAGGGAAGACAAAATACAACAGGAATATCCAGTGATTCCAAAGATCAGTCAATAGCACTGCTATCTCAGGAAGGACTTTTATGCACAGCGAAGGTTTCCTCACGTGACCCCTCGGATATCTGTTTGCTTTTAACACTCTGACTGGGGGGGGGACAGTTGAAACAGCATTTAAGTGATTTGTGAAGAACTCCTACAGAACCCAGACCTTTTCAAGAAGGCAGGCCAGGCCAGTGTGCTGTGATTTGTGCTCAGAAGAGGAGATACATTGCTATGATCAAATCTTGAAATGTTTACATTTCAGCAGTATGAATCTGCCCAGCAAATCTTTCCATTGTGGAGTAGAATATTTTATGCTTCTCAGAAGTAAAACATCTCCAGTAATTCCAGCCAACTGGATCCACACAATGAACACTCCGAAGCTAAAGGATTTAGTCACGCTTCTCTAACATCGCGTCTGGCTAGGAAGAGAACCCAATTAGAGGTGGAATAAAAAGATTTAAGCAGCAAAGTTGTCTCATTGACCCTTGTGCTGGCAGAACCCACCCAGCTACATCTTGCCAGAGCATCCTAAGCCGTCTCAACTTGTGGGCCAGGAAGTCTCAATGGCCACCTGGGCTTGGCACCACAAAACTCCTAGGCAGGATCTTTCCACCTTGGTCCAGCTTTGCAAAAGGACTTTGGGCACTTTTTAAATTTTTTTTTTCCCTTTGGTGACAAAGGATTCTGGGATTAGTTGCTCTACTCAAGAAAAATGTCTTAAACTCAACAGAGTCCTTAATTAACCCATTACAGTCACCTGAAATTTCTGAAGGCAAAAAAACAGAGAACAGTATTTCCTTTAGGTACTCCAGAGGGTCCCTCTACCAATTTAAGGACAACATTCTTACAGACATAATTGCTCTTTGCTCTAGTTACACAGAGATTTCAACAAAACCTCCACAGAAAAAGCAGGAAATGTTATACCAAGTTGCCTGCATGTAGGAAACCCTGTAATCTAGGAAGCAAAACCAAGGTCCCACCAGTGTTCTACAGCAGGTTTTAAATAGATAGATGAATTTCAAAAGGTATCAAGTTTCTTTCCCAGAAAGTAAATGGTCAGCAATTTTGAATTTTATAAATGGCCTCAGACCAAATAATACAACTAACAGTAGTAAAATAATAATACATGCAGAGGGCATTGCTTCTAGAATCCTACAATTAGGATTATGAAGAGTTGCTATTCTGAAACGGAAAGAAAAGATGAACATGTTCAATTGTCTCCTGCAAATTACAGAACCCAACCTCTCAGATTTTAAGAAACAGAAAATTAGAAGACAGATTGTTTTCCTGCAGGTGCTCAAGATTTTTTGCCCCAGTTTCCACATTTAGAAATCCCAGTACTTCTTAACATGACATACTGTTCTTAGCAGGGTCCCCGGAAAGGGATACTGACCTGGAGAGACTTCATAAATTGATTAGAGACAACTACAATTTCTAGGATAGATTGGTTCATAGCAACAGCAGTTCAGTCTCATGGAATAAATAAATGCCAAATGGAAGGCATATGATTTGATAACTCGAAGGACTACACATGCCACTATTCATCATGCAGTGGCATCGAACGCTCTGACGATGGCAAAGGCAGCTGCAAAGACATGCTGGTTTGTCTTCACTCTGGGTAATATTCTATTCTTTTTAGGTAGCATGGGTTTCCTATACCCGAAATAAACCCCTCTTTGCTGTTATCCAAGGCTTAAAACCATTTACCTGATCTCACACACCCCTCTAATGCCACTAGGACGACACAGGCCGTTAAGACACCAATACTGGACTGGCATATAGAACACAGAGCTAGGTGGGATCCTTGGTGTTCTGGAAAGGCAGCTGAGCCAAGGTGAATGCATTTTCTTTTGTCAGGACATTTTCTTTTGTTTCCACTTGGTCAAGTTATAAGGCGGCATTTGCCAATGATTTTCTACTCTCTTGGATCCTGGGGCTAGCACGGCAACTGTCCGTCTGAGCAATTCAGCACGCACCAAGCACTCCATCGGTGAAAGGCATTATGAAGTGAGAACTAGGGTGAGCAGGACAGGCAGAAGCTCACGGAGCTTTCTCTCAGTGAGTTCTAGCAAAATCTTCAAGACGTAGGAAATCCTGGAATACTTCAGCGTTATCTAGGAGGAACATGGACAACCCAAGTTTGCAGTCCATTTAAAGATGCCAAAGATTTGTGGCCTGGGGCGTGATAGCGTCTGTTTGGAATAGTTTGGCACAGCCATAAATTGTCCCTACTCAGTTGGCAGCAGAGCAAAGTAAATCACTTGTAAACGTCTCGGTGGAGTAAAGAGAGGGGTGAATCCAACCCCGGCTGACACGCGGGCAGCGGTCGTCTTCCTTGCTCCTACCGATACTCACAAACTGCAGAAGACAAATGGGAGCTGTGAAACCTGCTAAACCTACACAAACAATTATTTTCCTTAACGTCCTTTTAAGTAAACTGCCCTGAACACTTGGACCCAGGAGCACAAAATACCTCAGGTAAATGCAGCACCTCCTGCAGGGGGATCACTCACAAAACACACCGTGTTGTGTGCCACGACACACCTGGTGTAGCTCAGTAACTGATCCCACAGAGCTGGAAACAGATGAGTAGGTAGCTCCCACAGCAGGAGTTGAAGTCCCCTACCACTCCCTGCAGCCAGGACCTCCCTAAGAGACATCTGCACTTGACCACAGTTCCCACCTGCTTCTTGAGCATTAATCCTCTGTGTACCCATACGGTGTAAGGCCAAGTCCTTCTGCAATAAAATTCCCATAACTTACATCCATATTCTTTGACTATGGATTTAGAAACAAGCATTCTACAGTTAATAAAGCAGTGACGAAGACTACAACTCATCAACTGGCAGATTTAAAAAATGCAATTACAAACAAAGAGTCATCATCAAACAGGTGAGTTTCTTGTTCGGTCTGCAGCACACAACATGTTGAGACCACTCTATTGAAAAGGCTGTCGGTGATCTGGAAGAAGACAAAGCCTTCACTTATAAGGTCTCCAGAAGACACGATAACCCCAGGAGATACGAAGAATGCAGTGGAAAATTCGTTCATACAAAGAAATTTGGTCAATGTAGTTAGCATAGTGCAAGAAAACAGCATCAACAAACACTTCCACCACATGAGAGGTCCAAAGCCCAGACAGTCCATTTACCTTTTCCTCTCCAACATGAATGCCTTCTCCAGGCACCTCCTCCTCCCACTCCCTGCAAGTTCTGGGATTTGCTGCTATCACAGACTTCACTCCACCTGTGTAATGGCCTCTTCCCCTGGCTTGGGCCCATCTTTTCTACTTAAAGCATGCTTCCACCCTTCCACAGCACACTACACAGAGCCTAGCAGCAGACAAATGCAGTCCTTAGGTTTGTTTTTTATATATATAGATAGATAGATAATATATATAAATATATATGTGTGCGTGTATTTAAAATAAATAAATAAATAAAAATATAAGTATATTAAAAATACTGCCATGCCTAGGAGCTTTTCTAACTTGCATTCACCCCACCTGCCCCCAAGGAATTGTAAGTCTACTGAGGCTTTTGGGAGTGCAGGGCACAGCGCTCCTGCTGCCTCCCATCCCCAAAACGCAGAAGGCACCAGTAGAGGTAGCTGTCTCCCCAGTGATTAACAGCTGGGAAATACTTATTTGCAACTGATTTATTCTGCTCCAGTCTCACAGAATTCCAGCATGAGAATGGGCCAGGATTTAGATTTGACAATATTTTTCAGTTTGACAACTACAGGTAGGGGACCCATGTTGTGAGAAAGCAGAACGAATATATTAAGTCTTGAGAGGTAGCAGAATAAAGATATTACGTTTAATTGCAGTCAAGCATTTTTGGTTGCGTGGGATGGCTTGTCCAGGAGAGGAGTCAGAGCAGTGCAGGCAAGGATGCTGCTGTTACAAAACTTCAGTCTGCTGGCTTCACAAGCACAAAGGCACATTTTGAAGGCAGTGTTCTGGGACCCACATCCAAATAAAACTGCTGTGGTGTCTGCCACTTGTGCTTTTTTCATCTTTTCACAACCCTTTATCCCAAGCATCTCAGCCTATCCAAGAGAACCACAAAATTGTTCCACATCTCTCTCCCTCATGGCCATTATCCAACTGTCCATTTGCAGCAATGCCATCCACCAACTTCCAGTTTTATCACATGAAGGGACCACACGAGGCTCCATCCTCTTTCAAAGTCTTTTAGCACTATGGTACTACTCCGCAGCTCTGACTTGTTCCCTTATGAGTATGGGACAAGAATCCTTCTCAAAATCTCCTGGGTAACACAAAGGCAACTTTCCTGACCCTGTCCTAATGAATCCAACGAAACTGGGAAACAAGGAAGAAAAAAATCCTTCCATCCACACAGCCCTGAACTCAATCTGAACATACCTTTCAAGGGAAAAAAAAAAATTAAAAAAAATAATTATCAGCTTCATGAACAAATCTAATATGGAAAATTTCAGCTTGAATAGGTTTTCAAAATTCAAAGTTTGGAAACTGAAACACTATCATATTTAGTAGTGGTAAAGCACCTTAATTACACATGACCTTACCAGCCTTAATAGAAAGTTGATAAAACAAACAGGTACACAAACAACAAAAGATACAAAACTTGCTTATAAAATGCATATTTTTTTTCAAACACACTGTAGGTTTAGGTCTTGTCTGTCTGAAAAAACTGTATATGATAAATTAATATGATTCATTATGGAATCTGTTGATACTTTACAGGAAGCATAACATTTTCCCTTCCACATACAAAGAAAAAAAAAATTTCCATGG
The DNA here is from genome assembly GCF_009769465.1 of Tauraco erythrolophus. NCBI lineage: Eukaryota > Metazoa > Chordata > Aves > Musophagiformes > Musophagidae > Tauraco > Tauraco erythrolophus. Next base: position 434,770 of record NC_141465.1, read on the forward strand.
TATCTTTATGAGAGACTCAGCCTATTATCATTTAATTAAGTGCTGAAATTAGCATGAAATTACCAATCACGACTCCAACTCCCATCAAGTCACTTAACAGACAGAATTAGACACCTAATTCTCCTGGCTTTGGAACTCTTTCAGCTTCATCTTGATAACCCCTGCCCTGACCCTCTTCACCTTGTCCAGTAAGGAAATACAACGCAGTAAGATGATAGAAACCCTGAAGGGAAATAATTTAGAAGAGACAAAAGGAACTATTTTAATATGATCTAGAACCAGCTTGCAATACACCCAGAGCAGTTTGTTACAAGCTTCTTGACTCCACGTAGGCGCCGCTGACTGCTGCACTGAAACCCATCACAAGCTGCTGCGCTTCAGCAGAGCCACCGTGCGGGACCAACGACACGGGTAACCATGTCACTACTGATGCCATTAGTACCCACATGACCACGCACGTCATCGGTCCCAAATTCACACACACGGACACGTCACACGTGCAAAGAGCACTAAATGTCAAGAATCCCATTTCCGGTCTCCCTAGAAACGAACGCGCGCTTAGGGAAACGCCAGCGTGCTGAATCCTGCCCCGGGGAGGGGAACTGCACACGGTGAAGACACAAACGCTGCTCTCAGAAGAACATTTCTCAGCCCTGTGCTCTGTGCTAACCTCACCCTTGGGCATCCGTACTGCCGTGAAGCTTTCAACGCCCAAACTGCACATGGACTTGGGGCGAAAGCTCCGGAGCAAACTCTGCCCAGGGGCAGGACCTTAACGCTCGTGGCAACGCGATCGGTCTTGTAATTCGCCACAGCCAGAGCGGAAGCGGAGTCCACGCAAAAGGTCAGAACAGGCATTTTATTTTCTCTGCTGAAGAAGGGGAGGAAAAAAATGTCTTTGAGGAGTAAAGTAAGTAGCTAATGAGACACAGCACTGACAGCTGGAATTTAATAAGTATCCACTTCACAGGGAAAACTGCTCTTAGTAATTAAATACAGGTATTACGGAAAGCTGCTGCTCAGAGCCAGACTTCGAAATCCTTCCGTCAGTGGGACTGAAGGGGTTTTACATCCCAGGTAATGCAAGGGTGAGTTTGCCTGGGAGGCTGGTCCTAAACGAAGAGGGTTAATTGCATAAAATTCGCAGTCATGTCAGTGGTAAATAATTCCAAAGGGACTTGTTCAGATAGCAGTCTGGCGTTACCGAAAAACAGACTGCAACTAAAAAGACCTGCTATAAAGTCCACCAAAACCTGAGACACATAAAAAGTTTACTAGTCATTGCAGAACTAAAATGCAAACAAGATCTTTTTAGAGGGATCCAAAATTCTTTATGCTCCAGGTCTGTAGGACCATAAAACTCTACCCGAGAAAATTTTAAACAATCTTCTAATTAATCACAGGATTTTATAACCTCTCACAAGTGGTAAGTAAAACATTAACAAGGTAGAGAGAAGGAAGTCCTCTTTGTACTAAGCATGATTCCCCACCCCGCTGACATACCCCACTAGAGGAACCGGGCTGGAATTTAACATCAAACTGAGATTCTAAGGGATACAAGCACAAAGAGATGGGGTTTCACTTACACGACTGCATTCCCATAAATGAAGGTGTAAGTCTAAATTACTGGGAGCATCTGGGAGAGTGGAGTCTAGTAATTTTTCTGTAATTTGTGACACCATCAAAACATGACCATATAACACATTCTTAACACAATAAAACTCATACCCCTAAAAAGACATCCTGATCCTCACTTAATCAGAAATCCAGTAGAACACCGTTGGTATCACAAAAAGAAAGTTCATGTATTGAGATGGTGGAGTGTTTTTACCAGCTACACCCAACAGATTTGCACTTACTCAGGTACGTAACACACTTACACAGTGTATTTACCTCAGTGTGAAGAGCACTGACTCTGCAATACATGCTTTGACCCACCTCATGGTACATGGGCACATCCTTAACTTTTTTCCCCTTTTGATTCCCGGATTCTCTGATCTGCAAGGAAATAAAGCATTCTGCTGTGAGAAGATTTTCAGTTTACACAAATTATTTTGCTCATTATTCCCTTCTGAAAACACTACACTCATACTCCAAAATAGAGAGGAAATATCAAAATAGTGAGGAATCATCTCATGGTAGATCTTAGGGAGGGAACTTTTGTGATCAACATCTTGAAGAAAAGTCTGTAACAAAACCTCACTATTTACAGGGAGCGCATCAGCTTTTACAGTAAGCTTTTCTTCTTCCATTTTTACCTCCGAAGAATCGGTGTAATTTTTTAAAACTTCCACAGAGTAAGTCAACTGAATTTATAGCTACCACAGACCAAAGGAGTTAGTTATCCAGAAGTGAGATCTGGGCTTTGGTTCGTCACTAAAGGTTGGATTCTCGGAATACCTGTCTGAAAACGTCTTCACGTGTCACCACGCTGAAGAGCTTCCGCTGCGGCACCTGCACAGCAAGAGCCAGGGCCTTGGTGTGGATGTCGTCCTCAACTTTGGCCCCAACGACGACAGCGATGCTAGGCTTCCAGCCGTCCTGCTCTCCAAAACAAAACATTTACCGGATTAAAACACAAGCAAACACAAGCACTTCTCCAAAGTTTTAAGGAGCAATCCTGCAGAGATGGTTACTCCCCTTAAGACACGCTCAGCATCACTGTGTTAATGATACTCAAACAAACTGTACCCAGCCCGAAAAAGCACCCAGTGCTTTGTCCCGGTTCCTCCTGCCATCAGGTGGCAGTACGATGCTACGGAAAACACAGACGCCTGCTACCAGCCTGGGCAAACCTGGCAGGGAAAGGAAAGGCTGCAGGGGCAGCGCACAAAAACGCAGTAACTTTTCAATGTCATTTGCAGATTTGACCGTTCAGAAAGCAAACGAGAGGTGAATTTTGAATATATGTACGATTGTCATGGAATACATGTATTATTGTGATTACTTGCTGAAGAAAAAAAAAAAATAATTAATTTCAGCTCCCTTACCCCGGGAATTAGGTAACACCCAGATACTACTTTCTGAAAACTGTAGCCTTATTTGTATGATGTTTTATTTCACTACAATATTGAGAAATGAAAAACACCAGCAGTTTTCAAACATTTGCAGTAAAATAGACATATTTCATGGGGAAAAAAAAAATCTGATTTCAGCATTAAAGAAATGCAGAAGAAGAGAAGATTGGAACACGCTATTTACTGATCTACATCCACAACCGCTTCAAAATGATGTAATTTAAGCAACTTTTACTAGTTACTCTTCTTTTCCATGTGTCCTGCTTTAACCTTCCGGAATCCCTTTCTCCAAGCGAGTGGCTGTCTCCAGCACACCCACGTCTGGCTCCAGAGTGCTCTCTCTATCAGCATCTGTGGTGCCTGAGCCATAAGCACTTCCAACGCTCGTGCTGTAGGCTAAATAATTTTCTTTTCGTTGCACATCTGCATGCGTAAAGTTCAAGGATATCAATACAGCTGCACAAAGGTAAATATGGAAAGAGCTTCAGTAAGATCAAGGTAGTCCCAAGACACTGTCATGCTAATCAGGAGCAGGCTCAGCAGTCACACACCAGTCCAGCCTTGGACCTGCAGTTTCCTTGCATCATAGCAAGGAAAGATTTTAAAGATAAATTTCAGGTGGTAACTTTAGGATTTTGATGGAAATATTTTCACATGTGTATATTATGTACAAAGTCCCTGCGGAAAAGAACAAAACCTGAGTTGATGGTAAAATGAGGGAAAGGATCGTTCCAAAAAAAAGTTAGATAGAAACGGTAAAAGAAATTCCTTTTTCCAGTTTTACTGTGCCCTTCTTCATCTGTTCCTTCCCTCAGCTGAAAAAAAGCCTACCTAAATGTTTGCAATTTGAGTAACTCATGACTTGGGATGGGAGAAAGCAACAGTTGACATCAGTTTCAAACTGGTAGATGCTTGCACGGAGGGAAACGGTTTGTCATGCTCTGAAGGTAACAGAGCACAGCATCACACGAACGTGGCACAACACAACGATATATGGCCCGTTTCTTTTCAACCACAGAACATTCAGAGAAACAAAAACGATGGAAAGATCACTTGGGCCACAAAGAGTAGTCTTCTGCAACTGCAAGTAGCTACAGAGCAGATACCTCATCCAAAAGGGCTCCTACAGCTCCACACATCACAAACCTCCGGGATGTTTTACAGCAGCATAAAAGAAACGGTACGTTTTTAAAGGTACCAAATGCAGGAGAGTGCAGGCACATCACGGATGCTCTAGGAGCATGCAGAAACGATGGAATCCATGAGAGGAGAGTGTCCAGCTGACCTGGGGCAGCAAGTGCAGAAGCGGTGGCAGGAATGGCCTGGGTGGGGACTGCTCCCAGAACATCCAGTGTCTAGCTGGGAGAGGACAGGGGACGCTGTCTCCTCCTGCCTAAAGCTGCCAAGACAGCTACCAGCAGGCAGCACTACGGAAGAGCCGGGTATTCCCAAATGGTCATCAAAACACGTGCGCAGGAGCTGCAGTCAACCTGAACTCAAGTTCAAGTTGTCATTGTCAAGTTCAGTGGTCTTGTGCCAAGAGATGGACACAGAAACCTTCTCATTCCTTGAACAGAGCATTTCGACGTCCACACTTGGGTGGACTTTCTGGGCTTTCAGAACTGAGACTGGAATGCCCTCACAGGGCAGTATCCCGGTGTTCCCAGGGATCGCCAGCAGGCAGAGCCTTGAACGACCACCCACCTGCAACACGAGCTATGAGACTGATACCACCATGCTGTCCTCTGCACTGAGGGCCACCCAAAGAGGGGAATGAGGCCCAGTAGGTCCCACAGGCAGATGTCGACAGCACAAGAAGAGCACGAATCGGGCACGTCAGGTTCTACCCTAGATGCCAGGGGCCGCGTGGTCCAGCAGCAGCGCAGAGGTGCTCCCACAACTTCCTGCAGTTCCTCAGAATGTGAAAAAATCTCCATCAGAGACCTAAAACCTCTACCTCATGCCTTCTTCAGCTCGTCCTTGAAACACACTGGCATCTTGGTGCCCACAATTGACACCTGCTCAGCCCTGACTAACATCATCCTGCCACAACGCCAGTGAAACTTGTCTTCCTGATAGTCCTGTCTCTTCTTGATCTTCCCACCCCTCGGTGACAGCTGCCTCTAGCTCACTTCTTCCATTTCCACTCTCTGTTCCTCACCTGCCTTCCACCACTTCTCTGGATGCTTCCCCCACCCGTTACTTGCTCCCCTAGTTCTTGTCCCCAGTCTCTTTGTCCAGTTAGTTCCTAGTTTCATTATCTGATCCCACTTCCAGCTTTTCCATCCTCAGACTCCTTCTCCAAATGCTTATCCTCTAGCCCCTCTAACACTTCTCGGGCACTTTCCAAGTTACGTACGAGCAACGAGACCTTCTCCTTCCCCATACTTGTGCATTCCCTGGGAAAGCACTAAAAGCAACCGAGGGAGAATTTTCCTGATTTCCACTGTGGTGCCCACCTTCACAGCAGCCTGTAACAAGGCACCAAAGCAAAACATCAGGGAAAGTCCTGCTGTGAAAAACGAGTTTTTTCAAAAAGCTTAGGATTTACCCAGGCACAAACATTCCCAGAAAAAGGCATGCCCTCAGCAAAAGCCATGCCCTTGCCGTCAGTGAGGGACACCATCTGCCCCTCTCAATTCTCTGCCCCAAAGAAATGAGCCGCTAAAGCGCCTCCATAGAACAGCTATGAGAATATTGATAGCAGGCAAAATGCCAGCTAATATATTAAATATAAAATACATAGAATGAGCCTCTACAAGATAACTGGTAGCGAAAATTATAATCTCACCTTACTTAATTCTACAGAAGCACACGTGACTCAATATGAGGTCTTTTGCCTAAAAACTTAACCAGTATTAGAGACAACCCATACCTTGCTAGCTGCAAAATGAAGGAAAAAAACAATCCTTTTGTAAAAGAGGTGCAAATATCTGGAAACAGGAGCTAGATAAACACCAGAAATAGCTAAACATACTTTAACAGAAAATAATGCTCCAGAATTCTCAAAGTCACTAACCGCATGTCAGCTATTTCCAGACTGATCAATGTTGAAGCCCTCAAAGATCATTTTTCAGAAAAGCTGAACATTCAGAACAGCAACTGAAGTCAATAAGGACAGCGAATGTGCAGCGTTAGTACATAGTTTAAGGTGTTTAACTGACTATGCTCTTTTATGACCTTAAAAATCTATTATTTTTGCAATATTGCCCTTATGTTATCAATACTGTAACTGTACCCTTAATGTTCAAGGCACTGAAAGGACAGCGGAGAAACAGACCCTGCTTCTACAGCTCGCCACCTAAAATCACAACATAAAAACGAGAAGGAAAAGTAGTAAAATGTATATGGTTACTTTAAAAATATTTTCTCCCTCAATATACAACTGCTCCTCTACGTAGTTCAATTCTTTCAAGTGTTATTGTAGAAGTGAGGCCTGAGAAAGGGTCTGAAAAAGGACAGATTAGTGACCTGAAGGCCACCTCAAACGAGGTTCTCAGCTTCAAGAACAGGACGGAGAAAAATCACACAAAGAAACACTGACAAAGGCTGGAAATGGTCCCGGGAGGCTCTTGCGACGCAAGCACGCCGCACACAGACACCCAAAGCGAGGGAGCAGACAGCCCACGGAATGCACCACGCTGACTCGAACGCAAAAACCCCGAAGCTGGAAACGCGGCATCGGCGCCTGAAACGAGCCTTAAACAACGTGCAAGGGAGGGCAGGCCAGACCACCCTCACTGGAAAACACCCAGTGACCATCATCGTCACAAACGACACCGGCCCCCCCGTTTAAAACTCCTGCATATGACAAGAGTTGGAACGCACCGAAGTCTCTGGGTGCTGGAAAGAACCATCTACATGGAAAGCTTCCACAGCCCCCAGGCGGAGAGGTTCCACAGGATCCACCCAGCTCTGAAGGCTCCATGCAAGCAGCTTCCCAAACCCCTTGTTTGCACAAACAAAAACCAAGGAAGGTGTCTCATCATCTCCCGATTTTGTTCTCGAGCCTCCATTGTGCCCACCCTGTAATGTGATTTTTTTTTTCCCAACTGCTAAAAACCAGTACACGAAGCCTACGTGTCTTATTTGTCACAGTAGTACTGGAACAACACAGGCGGGTTAAAAAAAATAAATCTCTAACTTCAATTCACACTGAAGAAAAAAGCAGAGGTAGCTCACAAAATTTATGTTTCCTTCTTAAACATATCTTGTTTTCTCTGCTTCACTTCCTAGGCACAAAAAGGCAGCTGTTCCAGAGAAGACATTTGAAAAAGTCAGGTATATTGTTTATTTTTGCAGTACCAGATTCTAGACTTCTTCAGCCAGCAAAAGCATCAAGCGGCCACCTCACCCCGGCCCCTCTCCAGGCAATGTGAGGAGCTGTCATTTTGCATCAGCACTTATTCTTGTGGTATTTAATGGGGTTACTTTGCTTCATTTTATTTCATTTTTTCCCCTCTTAGGGCCACAACCAGTAGGTTCATTTCATTACAGCACAATTCCAAACTGAACTGTAATGGCTGAAGAGAAACATTGGAAAACTTCCAACTCCCAACACTCCAGCATCAAAGAGCAAGCGTTGTTTTATCTCCTGATTTTTAAGTAATGCCTCAGAAATAACAAGATTTATTAGTGATTTACGAACACTTCAGGCAGCATCACCTCTAGAATTCTTGGCTTTCAACAACGAGGGAGCGTGTAAACCAGCCAATGAAGCCAACATCACTGGGAAGGGTTGCTCACCAGCAGGTTTGTAGCCATAACGCAGTGACTGTACAGGGTGGCATCTCCAGGAGTTCCCAAGTCCACTTTCACTATCTCTGATTGACACATGCCCGTATTACTAATGGATTCCGGTTTTGAGAGCCTGAACTTTTGCTGTACAATCCGGGCAGGTGAGAGAGTATCAGAACTCAGTTGAATGTTAGTTCCTCTCCGAAGAGGAAGCGGTATGAACAGTGATCAAGAGTGGAGTCATCCTATTCAGGAAAATTTTTACCGTTTCACAAGCTTTAATTTCAGTCCACTTTTCAGGCCTTACAACGCCAATAAACTGAAAGAAACCACACAGATGGAAAGTCAGAGCAGAATGTGGCTTCCAGTTGCTACCCTTAGTTGTGCTACCTGGTAAGAAGATACATTACAATTATTTCAATTGTTAAGGGCTTTATTTGCCCGGAATTTACCTTTCACTTGGCAAATATTGCCCTTTAACCACTTAAAGAATACAAAGTTTAAAACTAAGATTCGTAATTTATATTTTGCAATCTAATTCTGCAGCGAACCCTACCAAAATATCTTGATAAATATCTGAAGGTAAACACAACTTGCAGCTCCATGTCCTTCTGCACAGCACGTTAGAAACAAAAAAAGATGAACATAAACTACAACGTGAGGCTCTGCGAAATCCGTATTCCCTCTGTACACGTTTTTAAGTTGTCTGTCTGCCAGTTTTCACAGAGCGTTTAGTAAAAGCAATTATTTGGTTAGTAAATACCATTTAAATCATATTTTAGTTAGCACACCCGTCCATAAAATCTTAACACCACTGCTAAAATGACTCCTTTTCGTAGATCAGACTAATAAAGTACTTTAAGCCATAAACACACATTAAAATGTGAAATTTCATTGCTCAGTCTATCTGGTACAATTTAAAACCAGTTCTAGTAAATTCCCTTTGACTCCACTGAAGGGAAAGAATATTCTCTAAACTGATTCAAGTAAAAATTTTAAACATTCATTATACACAAATTACCAGGAAATAAATTTATTTAATTGATAGGAGTTCCTGTCACCTCCCACGTAATTTCAGATTCATATGGTGTATCACACAGAATATTAAGGAAGAGTAAAAAATAACTTTGTGCAGTGTGTCTGGTGACACCTACAATTAAAGTCGCCCAACACTCTCTTTCACAGGCTGCTTTCAGTCCCTGACTTTGTATATTCCAGTTTAAATCTTGTCTGCTAAAAGATTACTGGGGCCAGGGGGAAGACAGTGTGGTTAGACTACCTGCAGAATAAGATTTGATTTAAAAAAAAACAAAAACATTTTTATCCTTTAATAAAAACCCCTATGTGATTAAGTAATTAAGATATTCGATTCCCTCCCCGTTCGAGAGGAAGGAACTGAAATTTGGCAGCACAGCCACGCTTGTGTCAAAGATGTGCTTTCACAGAGCACGTTTATTTACATTAGGTACAGCCACGCTTGGCCATGCCTGATGAATCTCCAGGCACACACGCTCAGCGGAGATTTGTTGGCATTTGACAGTTTTGCTCCCAGCGTGCCCCTGCCCACGACTGCAAGAGCTGAACAAGAATTTCCCTGCAATAAGAAATTTCAGCAGCTGCCCAGCGTCACAGAAGCCGACTGCGGCGGGGAGACAGTTGTTCTCCTGTTCCCAAGGCTCTCCCTGCTAACGGCCAGACAGAGAAAGTCGGATTAGCTTAACCGGAACCGAAAACGGCTGGACGACACCAGAATTCGGGAATCTTAATTCAGCCCCCAGGGGTACAGGCATTATGATAATCTTTAATTAGGTGATCACGTGTTTTTTCCTGCAGAATTCCAGCCTCATTCAGTGAGCATATTCAACGCTTCTTCCCATCTGCCTCAATGTGTGGTCCTGAATAATCCTAATTTTGGCATTTCCTAAATTCTGAGCGTTTTATTTCCTACCTTTTAAACTACTTCAATATAACGGTTTGCGTTTAACAAATGTAATAAATCACATGTAGAAGCGGCAAACAAAGCACTTTGTTCAGCGAACTCACGGGACAACATCCACAGCCACAATAAACACCACCATAAAAACCCATAAATCACTAATTGGCACCTTGCTAGTAAGCTTGGGAGAAAGGTCAGGAACAGAGTAGGTGATGGAGACTGAGCCTCCATCCCCTTCTCGTGCTCCAGGGAGGTTCTCCAAGAGCAGGGGTGAGATCCATGAGCAAGAAAGGGCTCCAGTGCCTTTGAGCTCCACTGAAAAACCCACGTTTTAGGAGAAAGTGGGAAAAAACAGCCTTAGCTGAGCAGCTTACTTCAAGAAGCGATTTGTTTGGCTAAACTTGCACCATCACCATACGGTTCCCACCACACAAAAATAGAAGCAAGCATTTAAGAGATTTTTGGGCATCTGTGGCACTTTCAGAAAACTGATTAGCCAGTTTAAAAGCCTCCTCCTGAATTCAAAAGTCCTCATACCTAACCAGAACCGCTGCCATGTTAAAAAAGAAAAAACGAAAACATCGCAACAACAAAAAAACACCCTCGGTTTTCTATCAGGGCACAAGGAAAAGCCAGCAAACAAGGGCGCTGTGGAAGTCATCTGTCTCACTTGGGAAGCAGCGCCAGATAAGCACGTGCTGGACAAATATTATTGTTTGCTAAGCTGCTACCCTATTTTGAAACCAAATTCTCTCTCGCGAGCCAAGATTTATTAGAATTACATTGCTTACGTAGAACCTGGAAACCTAAATACGCCTTTAGATCCTCGCACGCTGTAAAAGAACGGGGAAAAAAAAAAAAAAAAAAGAGCAAAAAAAGCGGCTTTTAGCCGCGCACACTCAAGCAGGGAAATCGCGGCCTCACATCTCCGGCGCCGCAGCCACCGCCGTGCCGGCACCTCCCGCGGCGCCCGGCGGTTTGCAGAACGGTCACTCCGCGCCCAAACGCCGCACCGGGGCCGCGGGACGAGAAGCGCCGGGGCGGGGGGAGCGATCCCCGGGGCCCCCGCGCAGCCCCCGGCAGCCCGGCCCTCGGGGCGACCCTCGGCCCCGCCGCGCCCGCGGGGGCCCCGTCCCGGCCCCGCCGTGCCCCCCCGCCTGCCTTCACCTCCTCGAGGCGGGCGGACACCAGCGCGGCCTCCCAGCTCCCGGCCGCGGCCTCCGCCGCGGCGACGCCGCCGGTCTTAGGCCGCTTCGGGCCCATGGCGGGGCGGGCGGCGGGCGCGCCTCGGGCGTCGCCGGGGCGACGGGCTGGCGCGAGGCGGCCGCTTCCGGCTGCGCCCGAGGGCCGCGGGTCCGCCCCGGGGTTCCGGCGGGAGCTCCGCGGCCTTTGGGCCGCCCTGCATCGCCGATGGCGAGCGGGCGGGCAGCGGCCGCCGCCCCCCGGGTGCCCGGGACGGGCTCGGGCCCTCCGCGGGGAAGCGCGTTCCGTGCGGCCGCGGCGGCTGCCGGCCCGGGCCGCGCTCCCGGCGGCGCCACGTGTTGCGGGAGCGGGAGCGGGAGGGGAGCGGGGGGCACGGTCGGGAGAAAGCGGGATTGCTGCCAAGGTAAAGAATTCATTACGGAGGAGTCATGGCGTGATCTCACGCTGGAGACGGGTGAAATATTCTGTGTGATTGAACATTTGGTGGAAATATCCCGAGCCACATGCTGCCCTTCCCAGTACCAGCTGGGGTTGCTGGGAGCCTCCGAACCTTTATTTTAATTCCGCCGGAGCCTAAAAGCCCCGCTGTGCAGCGCGTTACAGCTTTAGTCAGAATTTCCCTCTGGGATGATCCCGAGCTGGTGTACGTGCAACATAAAACACCTTTAACCACACGGGTTTAGTGGGGAAGCAGGAATTCGGGCTCACGGGGGACGTAACAGGCAGGTGGTGTCTTGGTGTGCAGAAGGGCATCTTTGCCGGGTTTGCAGGCAGCGATGCAGCTAATAACATGGGAAAGCTGCACAGCGGGTTTGCCAACATCCATAAACATTTCCCCCCACCCCGTTTCTTGGCCAGTGTCCCTTTTTCTCTTTTTTTTTGAGGTTTTCTTTTGTTGTCCAGAAAAAAAGCGGACTTGGATTGTTCACAGGAACAGGCAGTATGACATTCCCACCATACCCTTGTTCTTCATGAAAGTCTTGGATGTGCAGCCTGTGCCTGCTGAGGTGCGCTGAGAGAGCACGGGAAGGAGGAACGGGGCAGGACCAGCGGTCGATGCAGCACAACAGGGCAGAGATATGGGGCAGAATGCACAGATAAGGGTGCCAGATATCCTGGGGATGAAGCACCCTTCTCATTTTTCATGGCTCAGTCTCCAGGGCTGGATGTAAACTTCAGGAGGACCAACGGGAGAGGGTTGTGCACCCAGGTCCTGATGGTATGGCTGGAAACGGGCACAACCATGAGGTCTGTGGGAGATGGCAGCTGCTTAGTCATGCCCACACCTGGATCTGTGTGCTCAGGGTCGTTAGGAAGGTTAAAAACCCACAAGACTGGTGTCAGCTGAGAACCATCAACTGCCTTGTTTATATCTACTGTGCATTTCCTTGGATGAATAAAGATTATCTGAAGGAAATTGTTTTGTTCTGCTGCTTACTGTCTTAGTAAACGCATCTAGATGACTTGTGGTTTGTTGTTGTTGGACGCTGTAGCAAATAGCGAGTCAAGCTGAAGTAGGGCAGCCCATCACTGGGAGCTTATACCAGTTCGTTTAAAACGACCTCCACCTCTCCCAAACAAAGGAGAGAAATAAATTGTATTTATTCCTTATTACAAAGGACCTAAAATAGTCCCAAAATAGGTACTCCAGTAGCGAAGTCAGCTGAAGACGTCTCCGGTTTGGCTGCGTGTCCCTGTCCATTCGGTCGTGCTGCCAAAGACGCTGTAAACCAGATCACTGAAACCCACTTGGTTAAACCCTCCAACAGTCGCAAGAGAGAAAACAAAAATATTGGGAAACTACAGCCTTTGTTTCCTCCAACTGGTCTGGACTACAAAACACCCAGTTGTCTCCAAGCAGTCTGAAAAGCTCCAGCTTCCTTCTGAGCACTAAAAGATGAAGTTGCTGCAATTTTAAAACTTGTATTACCAAACCTGAATGTAATTCACCTGTGCTGATAAGCCACAGCTGAGAACAGGCAAATTAGGGCTGCGGAGAGACAACACCCAGGGTGGGGACCTTCTGCACAAAAAAGGGATGTGCACATGGAAGTCTGACATTTCCGTGTAGCAACATTGGGTCTACCATTAGAGTAGAGTTAATGGGCGAGTCGGTGATGACTGTGTGTGTGACAAGAATGTTCACGGTGAGATTTTCAGGGAGAGTGGCAACCTGAAAATCATAAAGTCAGCCCTGTATTTTCTGGCTTATTGGAAAACATAGTGTGTGAATACACGGACACGTGAGAGTGGAGTAACCAAAGGTGAATTTACGATATGCTTGCAATTCTGAATAATACTCTGTGTAAATAGAAGGCAGCTTGCCTTTCCGTGGGAGAGGGGTTAACGACCCTGTGTGCTCCGAATTTACACAGCAGGATAACAAAGCGTGCATTGTTAATACTGCGGAGTAGCTAGGCACAATAGCATATTGCTGTGCCCACACTTTTAATAATAATATAGAAGGAATGTTTAAAAATTAGGTATACTCTTTACCTCCTTCAGGTAGAAGAAACATTGGTTGTCTTTTAGGGTGACTTGAAGAACGTTTGCACTTGTTCTCCAGCAAAATGTGAGGAGTGGAAAGGCATTACTAGTTGTAAAAGTCATGTCTTCTCTACTTGATATTTCCTGAAAGACTGCAGTTGACTAAAGAACTAGTAAAGGTTTTGGATCTTAAAGAATTAAAGCCTGATTGACTGAGAGAGGAATTAATTTTAATCGTGCTTGGTGTTTTTTAAAGTGCTCATTTTAAATGCTTGACAAATATTTGGAATAAATGATCTTTTCAGTAAGAACCATCAACTTCTCACCTTCAGTTGAGAAGTGAGCAAAGAGTCCTCTTTGCTTGAGTCCTTAAGAACACACTTAATTGCTTTATATTGCTTTCATAAGATTTAAATGTTTCTTAAACGGGGAGGCTTCCTGAATTATGGCTTCAGAAAGCTGTTTCCGTTTTAGAAAACTTTCCAGAAGGTTGTCTAGAACAGCTAACGTGGCCTTCAGCACCACTAAGGAAAACAGTCCTTCATATTCCTTATATTTCTGAAAAAAGAAGAAAGGTATTAAAAAAATATGTATACTTTTTTTTTAAGAGAACACTGTTCAGTCCTTTTTCGCTCGAAATGGCAGAAGGGGAAGAACAGAAAACTCATTTTGCAACCCTCCAGGACACAACCGCCTCACAAGCTGCGCAGGTTTGGCAGCTGTGTGTTTCCACAGCCTCCCCGAGCTCTCACATCCCACGTTGGATGTAGGAGGTCTTTGCCTACAGTTGCTGCTCTGGCCACCAAATGATTCCTTCTAACGTACTTCCCAGCCTCGAAATTCATTTATATAATTTGCATAAAGCTTCCCACATGGTCTGCATTGGCCTCATGGATGCGGACCAAGTATCTGTCTTGGCTTTAGGATCTAGAAAGCTTATTTCTACGTCAGTAAATTATAAGTGCATGTGCCCTGACGGGGACAAAGGTTAAGCTGAGCATAAATATATTCATGCACTCCCCTTCTGAGCGTGGCATGGCACGCTTATAATTTTTCTAGCGCCAAAGGTCAATAATTTCTTAATTAGACTGAGTTCTAAGCATAATGAAGCAATAAAACCAACTCTCCTCCTCAGATTGTAACGAGCCTTCCCAGTAAGATCAGAGTTGCTAGATGCTTGCTGGACTGTGAGAACGGGGAGGGATGGTTCGAGAGAAAGGGAAGAGCTAAACTGTAAGGATAATAAAATTCGGTGAAGTCCACCCGCCGCGTGGCAAGACCTCGCTGGGCCACCACCTGCACAAATCAATAGACCTCCCCTATTTGAGCCTAATAACGTGGCCAAAATCAAAGCAAGCTGTAGATATTCCCTTCTCCTCCAGCTCTAGCGTTCAGTGCTGGCCTGGCCAGTCCTTGTTTTCCTTCACTCAAGTGTTCCCTGCCGAGCTGAGTGACAAACGCATGCAGCCTCTGTTGTTTGTCCGGAGTGTAACACGCAGAACGGATCAAACTTCCTTTACACATACAAATAAGTTCACATTTAAGAGTCTCCACCGACTCCGTTTTACTGGGGGGGAAAAAACTTACAAGGCCCTGCATTTAATTTTGGAAAAGATGCTTTCGTAGTCTGCGCTCTCCCACGTGCATGCATGTGCGAGGAGAACGCGCTTTCCTTTCTGTAGCCAATGGTATAAGGATTCCTGGCAAAGCTCGAAAAGAAATCCATTATCATCTGTCAGTAAAATGACCTCCAAATTCCAGCTGGATGATGTGCAACAGTCTCTTTCAAGCAAGACTCCCTCAGCGTTTGGGGTTGTAGTTCTACTGTCTCTAGGTAACTGAAGTTTGGAAGCAGTTCAGTGCTGCCAGTCAGCAAAAAAAATCCACTTTCAGATATCTCACGCTTTATTCCTGCCCCTTCCAAAGCAGATCACAAGGTTTTATTCCTCTCCCTAAAGAAATGAATCCAAAGAAAACGTTTTCCCACCCTTCCAGAAAGCCCAACTCCCCACCCTCACCCCGTTCTGCACTTTCAAATCCCGTATCGTGGCCCACTTTCTTCTGGCACAGCAGGAGAAGTTTCTCCAAGGTTGGAGGGTCCTCCGTGGACATCTGCCTCTGTAGCCCTCCTTGCCCCTACCACCGTGGAGAACAGGGGTCCTACACGGCCGTGCCGAGCACTAACCGCCGAACTTTCCCAACTGCCAAAGCAAAGTCAAAAAAAGCAGAAGCCGAAACATTATGTGGTTACTGGTGCAAAAATAAAAACATTTCTAATCCATTAAAACCAAACTTTAACACCGTGGAGGGTAAACAGGCCTGAGATGTATGCCAGAGTTTGCACTGAAAACATTGATAGTAAGTAGTGGAAAGACGCAATGTTTTGTTTTGTTTGTTTTTTGTTTTTTTTTTAAAGCAGAATAGATTATTTATAAAAATGTATGCAATCTGAACTTGAAATGGACTAATTAAATTGGCTAGAACCCTAATTCTTTGACTTTGGTATCCTAATCCTGTGAGCTCGTACTTGGGTGGCTTTTAACTGAATTTTCTGAGGGTAAATGTCTAATTGGAGAGTAACTAAATTGCAACAATACATATTATTCTGAAACTGTTGCTTCAACTTGAATTCCCCCTCCCCTTTCTTTCCAGCCTGTTTCCCTGAGCACATGCACTCCCCAGTAGATCTACTCCAATGAGTAGGTTTGGGAAAGGAGTACATGGAGCTATGACTGTTTCCTGCCCTATTTTGGCACCTGTCTCGGTCATCCTAAAATCTGCTTCGTAGAACAGCCATGATTAAACTTGCTAGTCCTGGGGCTGTAACCCAGAACACCGTCATGCCTTACCTTGTCTTCTTCCAGTACCTAAAGGGGCTACAGGAAAGCTGGAGAGGGGATTTGGATAGGGCGTGTAGTGACAGGACATGGGGCAATGGCTTTAAACTGGAAGAGAGGAGATGTTCATCAGATCTAAGGAAGAAATTCTTCCCTCTGAGGGTGGTGAGGCACTGGCACAGGTTGCCCAGAGAAGCTATGGCTGCCCCATCCCTGGCAGTGTTCCAGGCCAGGTTGGATGAGGCTTTGAGCAACCTGGTGTAGTGGAGGGTGTCCCTGCCCATGGCAGGGGGGTTGGAACTGGATAATCTTTGAGGTCCCTTCCAACCCAAATCCTTCTGTGATTCTTTAATTCTGCGGTTCTGTGAACAGCTGGGCTCAGCGGTTCGACCCAATGTACCAGCTGTGGTGTCTAAACCCTAATTCTCTTCTACATGGATATATTCTGAGTACACAAACATCCTAAAGTCCTTGTGACTGTCATCAGGTAAGACACAGTAAGACTGTGAGCAAAGTGAAAGATCGCAGAATTTCTTAGCTTTCTTTAAAATGTACGTTAAATGCCAACAGAAAGCTTTTTTTGGTGAACACGTCTTCTTCTATTTGCCTTGAATTATCTTTGCTTTTCTTCATCATCCCACAAAATCCTATGATGACTAAGCAGTAACAATTTAAAGAAAGCACTGACGAATTAGTTATTTTTACTGCAAACTCCTGTCGGTAAACCTTGAGTGCTGTTACTACGGTGTGGATCAGTGAAGTGCAGCTTCTCTGGTTTCCTTTTATACAGAGTCTGACATTTGCAAGATTTATTTGAACTTTTTTTGGGGTGGTTTTGGAACACCGACTATTGCTTTTCAGGACAGCAAATTAATGAACTGATCTTGAAAGGCCGTCTTCTGGCCTAATGATGTTTAGACAACACTAGAAAGACAGAGCTGTGCCACCGAGAAGCGTGAGAGTTCGGGTGTCATAAAAGGCTACTCTGAAACGGAATCACTCCTGGGGTAGTTTTCATTTCAGAGGTGATGGAATTTTATTTCAGAGATCATAACTTAGCTTTTGCACAAAAGGTTCAATCAGCACTTTATGTTCCTTTTTGAAGCTCAGTACTTGGGATTCCAAGCTGGTGCCAATATCTCGCTGTTATTTTGGGGCAGTAAGGTAGCTGTGAGAAAAGCTGATCACTCCTGAAGCAAGGAAAATATTGACCACTAAAGCTCAACACTTACCTCATTCAGACCTTGCCATCCCTGTTCAAGTAGTTCCAACAACAGGCTGAGCTCGGATCTGCAGGCGGTTGGCTCCTCAGACACCTTGGACAACCTGAGCTTGCCTACGTGGCTCACACACCTTCGGCCACCCATCCTGGATCACTGGAGGTCAACTCACGTCTAATTAGCAGAACAGGGCAGGCCGTGCTGGCGTACCCTTCTTTTCTGCCCAGAACGAGCGGATTAGCAACGCGTAGTAGATAGGATTGGCAGCACTTCTCACCCGGTGATTCTAACAGATTTTAATGAAACATGAGTCAGTAGATCCACTACACGTACTAGGATGCTGCTCAGATCAGAGGCTTGGAGATCTTTAACACCAAGCGCATTGGAGTTCCCTGTAGAAAGTGCTATCCTTTTTGCTTTTCAGAAATATGGCAAAAAGATGGAAAGCTTTGCAGTGCCATAAACCAAATTCTTGGCCTGAGTGTTCATGAGAAAGGACTGGTGGTGGTGCAGCTTGGCCTTCGGGAGGCATTCCTCAAGGCTGCATTCGTGCCATCATCGTAGCCAGGAACGGTGTGGTTTTTCTGAAAGAATGACTACGTTCCTGTTCCTGATTTTGTCTATGAGGGGATGTGAGGGCATGGAGAGAACAAAGGAGGGACAGAGCTCAAAACAGAACCCTGAGGCACACTGCATCGCTGCTCTTAGCACAAGCAAGAAGTCCGTGCAGCTGGAAGTGTGAGAAGGGGGAGAAGACACTGAAAGGCAGGCGCTTGAAGCTGGGAGAAAATAATTCCAGTTCTGTCTATGTAAACAGACTGCTGGTGGGGCAGGGCACTGGTGGGGCACAGCAGTATCACCATTAGGGACTGCACGATTGTTCAATGTCTTGAAACTGAGGTGCCTTGACCCGCCTTAACCCATTTGTTTGCCCGCCCTCCCACACTGGGCTCTAGATCTCCACTTACATCGTCGGAACGGAAAGAATTGTTGAAGGGAAAGAATTATTGAAGGGGGGAAACATTACGCTCACGCTTTCATCTCTTTGTTATCCTCAAGTCAGTGGGGAAATAGTGTTTTAATCGAGTTTTGAAAGGCTGCTGACCTACACGGGAAGCCCTGGTAATCATTTGCCTTAGACTTTTTAAAAGAACAGCTTATCAGTCTGATAAAGATCAAATTTGGGGATGCCTTGCCCAGCTGCTTTATGGGATATTTGTGAGGATTTGATGATGGGTGCTGCAAAAAGCTTCCGGGTTTTTGTTTTGTTTTGTTTAGTTTGGTTTGTGTTTTTTTCCCAGAGAACATAGACACTTCTGTACAGTAGCATGTATAGAACAAAATTTGAAGAAAGGAAGGTAAAATGAGAATACAAAGCTAGTTATAATGTTAAATATGCATATTTTCAGTTTGGTTCCATATGCATTTGTAAAGCTGGAGTTGCAAAACTCAGGTTAGATTCTTTACAGCAGTTTTCTTTGCCCCACGAAAGACTCTTCTCAGCCAGCAGGTGCTCAGCACTTTGTATCTATGAGAAGAAAAGTACAGGCACAGAAATGCAAACGTCAGCGTGGGAGGTCGCAGCCTTTCCTAGGTAGAACAGGTACCTAGGCTCCTTCATGAGAGAGAATTCATGTGTTAGAGAGTTATCCCCTGTGCTGTCCCCCAAACCGTACTTCGGATGAAGGCTTCTCACCTGGACAGGAACAGTGGGACGAGGGTGAGAACGTCATGCTGAATCATGAAACCAGAATATTTCCTGTGTGATCGTTTGGTTGTTTCAAACTTACACTCATGACCCAGACCTCTGGAAAACACTCATAATTATTATAATTTTCTGCCAAATCTGGTGGGAAGCAGGGCTGTGACACGAGATGGAGGTCGTGGTAGCTGCCTCGAGTACTGGTTAGGTGGCAGCGCAGGTTATTTACGTATTAATACCCACGTGCACTATTTACTAGACCAGTTTGAAATTCAGCTCACTGTCCTGGTGAAAAAGTTCGTATTTTCACAAATCTGCTCGCCCCTGTGCTGCTGCTGCTGTGCCCTCTCTTACATCCAGCAAAAAGGAGTTTTCGTAAGGACCACTCACTGTTCACCCACGTGCTGCTCTCACCTTCACGGAATGCAAAACCAAACACATCCCACTTGGCCCTTCCCAAGAGTAAAGTTCTAATTAACATGGTACAAGTCGATCAGATGCCTGCTACTCCAGGACAGCGAAAGGCTGTTTTCTTCCAGCTCCCCAGTAGACCCCCAGTTCATGTGTTTCTGACGGTCACTCTGCTCCTTCTCTGCCGTGGTGGGTTTGGGCAGGACATGGGCTGCAGTTTGCTGGCGCAGGGACGTGGGGTGGGCTCGTGGCACGGTAATTAATCCTCTTTGGGGTGGCACTGGTGAGCAGGCAACAGTGCTGCAGGGAGCTGGAGCAGCTGTGCCAGCACTAGGGCTGCTGTGCCCGCTCAGGGAATGCCATCTTAGATGGCGGTTTAACTCCTCCCGAGGAAGAAGGAGTCTCGGCGAGGACAGTCACACTGGCAGAGCCGCTGCCGTTGGGAGGAGATCTGCAGTTCAGACACGGGCCTGCGCAGGGGAAGCTCCGGCAGCTGGTCCCTCTGGTTCCCAGGAATGCCAAGGAAGCCGTCAGGTTGGCAGCCATGGGAAGCGCACGGTGGCAGGAGCGCCGGAGGCTGAGCTCGGCAAGAGCCACGATCAGCACCAGCCTCCGGCCCGCCGGAGAGGGTGGGCATGACACAGCCCAGCCTGGCTCTCCTCCTCTTTTGGAGAATCAGGCAACATGCCGGTCCCACTGTTGAGTTGGAGACCACCAGGACAATTGACACAACTTTGGGGGGACAAACTATTAAAGCAGACCCCGGTCCGAGCCGCTGCAGGAGCCCCACAGAGCAGCTGCTCTCCATCGGGCCGCTCCGACGTCCTCGTCAGCTGCTCGATGGCACCCATCAACCTTCCCTCTTTCCTGCAAATCTCTGGTGATCGAGTTTCACATTTCCAGCACTCCGGCCGCAAAGCCCCTTTCACTGGCATAATTAGTAATTAGAGGAGAAATGTTAGCAAACCCCTCTTGGCACAAACAGACCCTCAATCCCCATCTGTCGGGTGGGAAATTCACATCAGGACGAAGGTCCAGTGCAGACTCTTCCATCTGAGGCGAGCGACCGCACGACTGAGCCGGCCGCGTGACGAGCGAGAGCTATTTATGAGTGACTGCTCTGATCACAAACGGTTTTCGGTGTCGTGAAGGTCATCGTGTCTTTCTCACTAGGGCTTTCAAAGACTCGGGCTCCCCAGGCGATGCCCTGCAGCCCTCGGCAAGGTGGCAGGGATGTCCATGGCCAGCGTTCCAGCCCGTGGCCGTTCATGGAGCCGCGCTGCTGAGACGGCTCCGTCCGATGGAGCCATCCTGTCCTTTGAATGCAGCAGGTAAGGCGGACCGAGGGCTGGAGCTCTTCACACGTGGTGCTGTGCAGCGGGTGAAGCTGCAGACAGACTGGTTCAGACTGGAAACACGGCCCCACGTCTTGAGCGTGGGACGCAGCTGACAGCTGGGGTCGATCAGCGAGTGTTGTGATGAACACCCTTCTCCGGAAGGCTCCCAGGCAAGATTGGGTGGTTTTTCCTCCTGTAGCAGATGCTGGCAGACAGGCTGATTTAGGAAAGCCCTACGCCGTGTGTTATGCAGGAGGCTGACGATCACAATGGCTCCCTCTGGCTTTGTCACCTTTATTGGAAGCAAAAATGACACCAGCCAGGCCCTGCCTAACCCGTAACTTGGGCTACACGCCTCGCTGCTTCCTACAGTGCATCTTCTGGCCCTGTTTAGCTGGTTTTAAGGACTGTTTTTCCATCTTCTGAGAGGAGAAGATTCATATATGACTAAGGATCAAGCCTCTGGTCCTTCCACAGTTATCCGAGGAAAAGCCAGAGGTTGTCCAGCTGGGCAAAAGCTCAGCAGTGGTTAAACTCAGAAACCCTTTTCTGCAGTTTCTGTATCACGTATGGGTTTTGGTGCAACCAAAATGAAGATAAACAAGCCAAGTCCACGGCTGCGTTCCATGTCCAGGGCTGGGCAGCCTATAAATACCAAACCCCAGCACAGCAGCCAAGGCAGCTCTTATGTGGCCAAAGTTTCATGTTGCTCCGTAACCCGGTCCTGCCTGGTCTCTCCGAAAGGAAAGCGATCTCTTTCCAGGTTTCTGAAGCAAATTAGACATGGCAGCACATGCCTTCTTCAGATCTGGGCAGAGAAGCTGGGCTTGCTTGAGTCACACTCGAGTAAGGATCCATTATGGAATGGGAATTGGAAAATTGATCCAGTTCTTCAAGCAGCGTTTAACCTTAAAGTCCCCTGGCTGCTGGATAGCTTAGAGGGACCTACCTCCAGGGGCTTGAGAGGGACAGGAGGAACCACAGCTGCTGGAGTGGGAATGGGGGAGTTTCTAGAGAAGGAGAGAACCCCCCGAAAGCTGTATGAGATGTTTCTGGTCGTAGGCATTTTCTCTGCAGGATGTGTAGCTGAGGAAGGGCTCAGATAATGATGTTTTTGTTGGAACCATTTCCAGATATGCTGAACACTGTGTCTCAGGGTACTAAAAAACTGGACATTGAGTTCACTATTAGATAAAAAATAGAAATTAATACAACATCACGGGAGAAATTGTAAGAAAAACAGAGTTACATTCTGACAGTAGCATAACCTCATACTTTCAGCGTGATGCATGCCTCACAACGCTGACCTTATTTTAAACAACCTAGAAGTCTTTGACCTTAACAGCTTAATAGTATTCTCTTAAAATATTTTTCTGAGTTTATATTCCTAGGCCTCAAAGAGGAAAGGTGAACTGGAGGAAAAATAAACCAGTTATGTAGGATCACACTGGCATCCTTAACTCCACGACTGATAACTTAAGATCGCGTTCAGCAGCCCCTGTCACTTGAGCTAACTGGAATAACTGGTAACAGCAGAGGTTTGCTGTTTGGTAGATGAATGAGCATTAAAAAGAGATGAGGTCATACAGTTTGTACTACCACAAACCATTGGCTGTCAGAGAGACTCCATAGCAGGGGAGGAGTGGTGGCATGTGGACTCTGTTCCGATGGGGATTGTGATCCCAGGGGATCCCCTCTGATGGTTCCAAACATGCTGTGATCCTTGTGCCCCATCTCAGTTCCCTGGTCCTCGCTGCAGTTCTGCCTTTTCCCCATCCCTGGATACACGTTGTAGTTCAGCCCCTTCTCCCTGTCCCTGCCACGGCTTCTTTGCTCAGCTTGTCCCCATCTCCCTTCTCTGACTGATGTCACCAGCATTGACTAATTCCTTGATCCCTCTCTTTGCTGCTCTGAGTTTACACCAATTTCTCCCTGCCTGTGTTTCTCGCAATCTCTCTTGCTCCGTTCCGCTCCAGCGTCTCAGACTCTTCCTTCACCCTTGGCGTGAAGTGTTCAATATGAGGGGAAAAAAAACAACAACAAAAAAACAAACCAACAAGTCCATAATTTAATTTTTCTTTTTTATTTTTGAGTTGATTTTTAAAAAAAAAAGTGTCTTATCATGAATATGACAATGCCTGCGGCAGGCTAGGGACAGAGAGAGGGAGAGGAGAAGCCAAAGTGAGTGGAGACTTGAAAAGGAAGAAATCTATGCCAAAAGTATCTATATCTGTCTGTCTTTATCAGCAGTTGCAGTAAGTTTTTAACAACATATCTAACAAATATGGTTCATCCCTCTGCTAGTCTTGTCTCCTCCTACTTCATTCAATCCCATCTCTAATTCCTTGTCCCCAACATTTTTATTCTTCAGTTCTGTATTTGTTTCATCTCCTACGCCAGCTCCTTATACTGCCTTTGCACCTCATTTTGTTTCTTTTGCTCTACCTCGTCTCCTAAATCTCTTCTTTTGGCTCTTTTTCCTTCATGTCATAATTTTCTTCCCCCCTCAATCTGCTTCGTGAAATAACTCTGGCTACGGAAAAAAAAAAAAGCCAAGAACAATAGTTGTAAGGCCAGATGTCTGGACATCAACATTAATTTGTACTTTTGTATTTGGTCATATACAAAATGTGCCCAGCTGTTGCACTAAGCCCTTTAAGCAATCAACAAATCCCTGCTCTGCCAGCCCTGCACATATTAATGCACAGAACCCCATCTGGAATTGCTCATCTCTTCTCAGGTCCTCTTAAACTACCTTATACTTCTGGGTCTGGTTGAAGAAAGAATTTTATAAGTAATATTTTGAGAAAGTATGAGCAAATCCCATCATCTTAGGTGGAAATCTCTGCAATTGGCACTGTGTTTTCCACTGTGAAAGCAGGATGTGTTTCCCCTTCGTTGTTCTCTGTCCCCTTTATCTGTCCCTCCCTTGCTTCATCTCCATCCCTCCGTATATTACTGCTGTCCTGGAGAATGTGTCTGGTTTGTCTGTGTTTGAAGGCCCCAGGCTGCTTAGTGGTAACACCTGTCCAACCAGTTAGAGAGGGTGCAGATCTGATGGGGACTGTGAAGGAAGGCAGAGGCAGCTCTCTCCATCCCGCATGACACTGAGGGTTAATAGAAGAAAAATATTGGTGTTTGATTAAATTACTCCTATAGGTCAGATCGTATAACATGCCCAAGATCTAAACAATGATCCTGTTCTGGAGGAATGTGAGGTTCAGACTGATGAGATAAACCGTTTGCTGGAATATCTCTCTAAGTTCACTAAATTGCTTCCCTTATTTAATTACAAATTAATTGAAAACACTCCTTGCCCAGCGGAACAATACTTAAAACTTGATTTGTTGATAGTATCCTAATCCTCCTTATATTCCCGTAGACTCCCACGATTATGTCATAAATTTTACACTTTTTTAGATTTTGGCAAAACCTTTTATGCAGGGCTCGTTAACATAAACACGAGAAATAACTGCAGCCCTGGGGTACACAACGCCTCCGCAGTCCCAGCCCCGACGATGCTGACATAAATAAGACACACTTGCAACCACTGTGACTTTGGTAGCAGAGACACTAAAATTGCTCAGCGGGGAGGGATGTAGCTTCGTTAGCAGAGAGAGGAGGCAGGAAGCAAGTGAAATCTATGCAGGAAGAGGCCGAAGTTATGGAATTAGTTGAATTTAAAGCATCTAGAGGGTCACATGTCGTCTGCCTGTTGCATTTCTAGTCTTCAGCCAACACAAGATTCCTCACTTTGCTGCACTTTTCGGTGCTTGGCACGATCTTTCTGATATTCCAAAGCAGTCAGAGTTTGCCTGAAGCAGACAGCTCCGCTGTGTGGTAGGAAAACCCACCCGACAAAGGGAAAAATCAGAGTTTACTCAGTCGCCGAGAAGCCAGTTGCTATTTTCTGAGCCGAGCCGCTGGTCCCTCACTTTGGGATAATGTCTGTTTGCCTACTGCAAGATGCTTTGTAGAACCAACAGCAATGTGACTACAGCAGTGATAAAGTACTTATCAATATGAAATTCTTACAGAATGTCTGCCAGCCAGCAGCTTGCTCAGGCAGCCAACACCACAAATCTGAACCACTGTCTGCTTTCCTTCACCCAGATAAAAGCTCCTTCTTTCCCTTCTATCCTATAACCGACCCTTTTCCTGAAACACGAAGGCTGTTAAGACAGCTCAGTGCAACTAAATTCAATTCAGGTCCCCAAAACCACTCTGAAATAAAAATCCCTGTGGGCTATGTACCCGAGAAATACAGACCATGAGTCTGGGATCGCAAAAAATGCCCAGGTATGTTTGAGCACTCGAGTTACAGAAGTATTCGTGTACTGACGGGTGTAGCGAGTAACAGGCTGTATCGGTGAGTGTAACTAATGACCTCAAAGATTTCAGGATAATGGAGGTTACAGTCTCAGGTCTTTGCAGTGTCCCTGGGGATATCAAGATAAGGAAAACCCAGCAGAGGTTCCAACCAGTGGCTATGGATCAGTGGAAAAAGTACAGGCACTAATGACCCAGGGCTTTCAAAGATCACGTGCACGTGTAACAGCTACACACCTGTATCATCATCCATGTTTTTCTAAAAGTCAGTTTGCAACTTTCCTAACTTCACTCTTCCCAGGGCTAAAGTAGTCCCTTTCTTACCATTCTGATATGGTTGGAGTCACTTTAACAAAAATCAGGAAGATTAATTTCTCTTTAATTACAGGGAGAGGTGGGGATGGGAGGGAGCAAGAGACCCAAAAGTCATAAATTCGTTAGGGAGGGAGGGAGGGAACGTCCACAAACTGCTGACAAGATTAACATGCAGTTGATGGGAAGCGCTTTCACACCAGGGTGCCAACAAATAAACACAATTCAAAAATATCGTCCCCGCTGCGGCGGGTAAGGGTGGATTCCCAGCGACAAGAGAGGGAGGGGGAGGCATTTAGAGGGGGCAGGAGACCTGTTTGCCCTGTGAAGCTTCATGCCCAGAATTCCTCGGGTGGAATCTGATAGCGAGGGGCTAGCCGGGCCAGAGGGTTACTGCTTTCCACGTTTAAAAAAACCCAAAACCCAAGAGGGAGAGGAGGCTGGGGCAGGGGAGGCTGCGGGCTGCCTGTGAAAAGCTGGCCATCAGGCTGCGTGCAGCTGCCGCGGGGCCCGGAGCTTCGCCGGCTGCGGGGACGGAGCTGTGGTCCCCGGGCGCCGCGGGATTTGCGGAACGCGGAGCCCAAGAACGGGCAGAGCCCTTTTCCTGCGCCACACGCAGCGGGAGGCTGCCCCCGATTTCAGGAACACCGAAATCTCTTGCTGATGCGGGTTTCCTCGAAAGAAAAAAACCCAAGGACTTGGGGGGAGGTAAGGTGGAGGAGCAAGAGGGGAGGCGCTTCTACAGGCTGAACGAGTGTCACATTCACAGTCTACAATCAGTTTAGAAAAAAAAAAAAACGGAGAATCTGATTATTTTTCCCTTTCCTTTCACCTTTTCTGCCTTGGTTCCCTGCTTCCTCTGTCTCTCCGTAGCGCTCTCATCTCCCTGCCATGCTGCCGTGTTCTGATACTGGGAGAAACGCTGCCGTTCCGCTGCCAATCACCTGTTAAAAATGCAATTTAGCTAATGTTTCAGCTAAGCTGGGATGTCGTTGCCAAGCTGGCAGTCGGGCAGCGCCGGATTATGTGTCTCTATATATCATCAGAGGAGGTTTAATGAAATTGTTCACTAATGAAATCGTAGCTCTAAGACTTCCCATCCCTTCAAAGAAACGTAACGTTAGGAGCCCTCTGCCTCTGTTACGGCCGAGAAGTCGTTGCTGTGACTGCGCTGTGGACAAAATAATAAACCAGAATTGCTGAAGTCAATGGGAATGCCACCAGTTACTTCAAAAAGGAGAACTTTTTAATGCCCGTGTTCATCTTCTCATGGTTAAAAGCACAAACTTTTAGTCCTGCCCTGCAGCTCTTCACTGCTGCTGTCCTACAGCCTCTGTCCCACGCTGCCTATTTCCCCCTGACTGTCCCCAACTCCAGATCTGCTTCCCACCCCTTCCAGCCTTGACCCACGCAGTGTCTGGCGCAGGCTTTGCACCCAGCAAACCCACAACGGTTTCCTGACGTGCGCGAGCGGGGACTGGGAAGGATGATAACCAGAGTCCCTCTCCTTGCCTGTTTGACAAGGAGTGTTGAAATTCAGGTTTCCAAAGGGAAAGGTGCTGGAGTAGCTCCATCACCGCACTTCACCTGCGCCTCTAAGCCACAGCTGGGTGAGGAGGGACAGTTTTACTTCTCAGGCTGATCCGAAGGGTCCCGTAACCTTTCTGTTCCCACCAGAGCACGACAGCTCTGCCGGTGTAACAGCTAATGGCTCGCAGCTGACCTCCAGGGTCAAGGACATCGTGCTGATCCGGGGATGACAGTAATAGTTCTGTTGACAGATGCATTTCACCAGCTGTACAGACGCTTGGTGGGATTTGAGGTTAACCCTTCCTCTGCCACCTGGTGCTGGCGGCTCAAATGTAACTTGCATGAGGCAGATCATCTACAGCCCTCCGCAAAGTATAAATCTCTCCAAAATAAATTGCTTCATCATTTCAAGGAAGAAATACACAGATTCTAAATACCAGGATCTCGCTACACCCTCTCCTTCCCCTCAGCGTAGTCTGTCCAGCTGTATGGCTCTTACTTCTTCCCTCCGTTTGCTTCCTCTCAAATTCCTGCTTGACCGTTAAAACAGACATTTAGACCTTGTGATGTCTCCTTGGTCCTGCTCCCTGTCTCTGAGACCAAGTCCTCTCCTGATGACCAGACCCACTCAACTGCTGCACTGAGGCTGCTGGCTGATTGTTGCTGGTGAACCTCCGCCTTGCTTCTTCTCCAGTTTCTCTGATTTCTCTATCTGAATTTTTTATCTGTCCACTTCTTCCCCCCTCACCTTGTGGTGCCCAGTCCTCTTGTTGGGTGACTTCACTGGTTGCATCAGTGATGTTTTGGTCTGAGTGCAGATTTCTTTCTGCTTTCATCCTCTTCAGCCCTTATTCACCCACTCAGCTGCTCTCACAGCACATTTTCTGTGAAGCGCTGTTATTCTCTAAGTTTCTTTCTCTTAATTTCCATTTTTTCCTCACTTGTCTTCAGCCCTTTTAGCATCTCAACAGGGTTTTCTTCCCTAACAGCCTCTCTAGCATCTGTGCTCACATCTACTCTGCTTCCTTTACATGTTCTTTTCCTTCTTTTCTTGTTGACTGCTTCATTGCCCGAAACAAGTGTCTTTCCAACCCTGTTCTGCTGAGGGCTGCATCGAGGCCACAGATCAAGCCCAGCTTCGTCATCCCTTGGCTTCTAGGAAGACTCCTGAGACTGCGTGAGGGCTACACTTGAGCCCAGACCTCCTCATCCCACGTCCAACTGATGCGTGTACGTGAACAGCAAAGATGAGAGTAGCCCCTCAAAAAGGCTGCAGGTTTTGCATCTCCGAGTCTAACAGTCCCAAATTGCAATCCTGCGGGATGCAAGCATGTCCGTTGTGTTTCAAGACTGGGCTATAAAAATCAAAATAGATGGTAATTCTGCATCTGGAAAAAAAACAGCCTGGTGCCTCCTGGCATCTCTCACCCCTAGACCCTTTTCCTTTCCCCTGCCTTTCCCATATTTTAAAGACTGAACATTCTGATAGGACCAAAAGCTCCTCCTTGGATAATAAAAGTGCTGTTGGAATCCACTCCTGTGTAGCAAGATGTAAAAAGGCAAAAAAATACACAACTGAGGAAAGAGAAAGAAAGGTAAAACGAATGGGATTTTGTGTTTGAAGAACTCTTGCAATGCACGCAGAATCAGACAGGTCAAAATGCTCTTTTTGACTTCTGCTTTTAACATTTTTATTTCATTTTGGATGCACATTTTCGTTTTTACTTGTTTCTGTTTCTGAACCCTTTTTTCCTCATGCTTAATTTTCCACTGACTTTACTGAATTACTTTAACTGCTCAGGAGTTTTTATGGAGTGAACCGGCACAACTTCATCCAGATCCTAACAAATATATGTTGGCCATGCGCCTAAAATCACCAGCACAGCCTCCATCAGCACACACCGCTCTTCACGTCCTAATAGTAAGAACAACCCACGACTTAATTTACCCCTGAGACTGCAACATTGCTTAACACCCATTTTGATAGAGGATTTGCAAATGTCTTGAACTACCAGAATGATATGGATCAGTACAGGCACCCTCCCGCTGCCCCTCGGCTTTATTAGATTAAGGAAAATCGATTTATCTCCAAAGCTACTCTCTAGGGTCACTATTGCCCTGCTCTGGATTTAAAGAAACAGTGTACATCTCTCCATTGTCCTCGCTTAGCCACAGTTGGTTCATCAACTCAAATAAAAAAAAAAAAAAAAAAGTAGCAAAAAAGAGATGAGAAATTTTGAGGAGCTTGTATTTGTGTGTGCTTTGCATGTACAGAATACACATTTTTAGTGCATAGCAGTGAAGTGATAAAGTCTTTCTGGATCTAAATATATAATACAATGACATATAATAATATATAGATAGTATAAACATACAATACATAAGTAATAATATAAAATAATATATAATATATGTTCCAATATAATTTTGCTAATAACCCTGAGGCTTGTACATCCCTTGTAGTAAGTGATAAAAACTTTTCTCCTCTTCCCTTGCTCTAAGGAAATGCTAAGTTCACCTTGATTTTCTAAATGAATGCATCACAAAAAGAGTATTATATTTAAAAAAAAAAAAAAAAAGCCAAACCTTTCCAAGCAGGTGGGTTTTGCATTTAATCCAAAAAGTCTGCAAAACATTCACTTTTGTTTAATCCAGCAGCAAAATTCTGCCGCCTGGCCGAGGTCCTGGCCAGGCTCCTGCTTCCCCTGGTCAGAAGCCTCCCTCTATCGACCGACAGTTTGGCTGTTGGAGAGAAGAAAGCTTTGGTGAGAAGCAGGGGCAGGACCCGACCTGCCAGTTATCCGGGACCTCCTGCAAAAGGGCTTTGAACCTGCAATCAAAATCAAACAATTTAATCAATGCGTCTGCATAGTTGTGAATTGTTTCTACATTGACTTCTTGATGCTCGTTAAATGGACGCTTAATGCTATTGAAGGAGCTGGTCCAGCAGGGTTAGGAGAGGAAATTCTGTTTGTTTATAGGGAATAAACGATCTTCCTGCCATTGGGTCTCTGTCCCTAACCATAGTGAAAAAAGGAATGACTTTGGCCCACTTGTTTCTCACCTGAAGGGCCTTCGAACAAGAGCGGTGGGGAACTCGGTCGGGTCTTGCTCGCAGGGATAACTGCCCAGCCCCGGCCTTTGAAGTCGCTCAGAAGAATTAAGGTCAATTTGCTGACCTGTTATTTTGTGATTATTCGGGAGAAGCCCTCAATACACACTGATCCGTATAAATAGCCACTTTGATGGCTCCACAAACAAAAGGGAAAAAACCCAAACAATTAAATTCAGTAAATATATGCTCTGTGATTTTTCAGATAAGGTGATCAGGGGAAATTATAAATCTGCAGGCTCATATTTATTTACAAACTCCGATGTACCAGACAACAGAGAAGCAAACTCAGGCAGGCAACTGAGCATGTCCCTTCCTCAAACACGCGTTGACCTGGGTCGTCGTGATGATGGAGCAGATCCTCAGCCGGTGTAAACCCACACGGTGCCGTTACCTCCAGCGGAGTGTTGCTGAAGTACAACTGGATGCCTGACTTGTCTGGGAGAAGCCCTCCCAGTCCTGGGCTTTGCCATGTGTGCTGGCAGGCGGATTTGTTCGTAAAACCGCGCTGGACGGGGTGCGCCGCGTGGCCCTTTGGAGCTGGCGAGGAAGGCTGCCATGGGCACCCAGGGACTGGCTTTAATGGGGCTGCTCAGAAAGAGCAACTGGGGAGCGTGAATCAGGAAAATGCAGAGAGTGAGCAAGCTGAGGGGAGGAGGCGGGTTTGGACATATTTCTAGGCTCGCAAGACTACAGCTGTGGGAATAATGAAAAAAAAGCACACTTTTGGGGATAATTTATTTTTGAAACTCTGCGAAATTTGTCAAATCGTTTATTTGATGAGCATTATTTGACCAGCTGCACAGGGAGCCGCTCTGGAGGGCTGTAATGAGCGCTTTGGAATGCGACCAGCGTTCCTGTGCCTGTGATAGTTGGATAATTCTTCTACCCTGCTCCTTTCCGTGGTTTGCCCATAACTATGGCCCCGCTCGGTTGCTGGTATGATGTGAGCTTTGAAATCTCTCTCTCCTTTGGCCTTTTCCTTTTGGCAGTTCCCCGCGGAGCTGCGCCCCGATTAGAACCACAGCAGGTCACCCGATCTTCAGATGGCTATAAAAGGTCCGTGCAAGTGACCATCTCGCTCCCGTCCCCGGCGGATGGCCACGCAGAGCGCATTGCCACGCTCCTGGCATGGCTTCAGCGAAACTGGCAACTTCTCCTTCCAGAGCTAACGCACAACGCGAGCTCCAGAGAGCAATTCCATTAAATGCCCCTTCAAACTGCCAGATTTAGCAGGAACTTTGCGCAGAGCAGACTAAAGCTCAGAGAAGGACCGTTCCCCTGCGTGAAACTGCAGCTGGGTTCGTTACCATCAGGTGTGGTATGAGGTCAGCATTTTCCTTCCTGACTTTTTTCCTTTGCCATTGTTGCAATCTGGCGCTGCAGGTCAGAACCTCAGTCCAGGTTTTTGAAGGGAACTGCGACTTTCCTGAAGGACTTTTTTTTTTTTCCCCTCTAATGGATTTTGTTATTTTGTAATTTCTCAAAAAATAGGTGAATTTGATAAAATCCAGATATTTGGAACCAAGATGGAGAGTTCAGATAATAACAGTTTTACTGCAGAGAAAACAGAGGTTTAAATACTCCTGCTGTTAAGTAAGGTCTACAGTCATACGCTGCCCTCCTTCATTCATGGGGCTCTTCAGAATATCGACGCTTTTTTTTCAGGCACTTGCTCCGTGCGGGTGCTGGTGGCATTTCCACGTGGAACAGAGACACCTGGGCGATGCTGGTCAGCTTCCCAGCTTGGTGGGAGACACCCGCAACGGGGATCTCCGCATCTCAGCAGCTTCATGGACCTTGCTTTGCTCACAAGACACGTTCTTAGGAACACAGGCCGTCAAGTGTGAGACACGTGATTGTTTCTTCAGGAATCTCGGCCTCTTACACAGCTCACAAAGGACAACATTCCAAGAATTCACTCCGGTCGGACGTGGCAGAGTGGGTTCTGCTGCTGCTCACACCACTGCTGCTACCAAGGGCTGAAATTCGTAATGCAGAAGATCTTCATACAACCAAATGCCTCCTTTTTTTGCTAAGTGCAAGTATGATCTGGGGATGCCTCGTGCAGGAACAGTCCTATTGGTTGCTCCATTTTTTGTATTCATTATTTTAATAGCATTCAAATGGCAGATTTCAAGCCAGAGGCCTGAAGTTTCATTCCCAGCTCCAAGATCAGCTCATTGAGAATACTCTGGGCTTAATCAGTTTGTGGTTAAATGCCCCAACAAGAAATAAATATTACTTTGCCATTCTGTCATACTGTTCTTTAAGATAACTCAGTACACTCTACATCAGCTCTCTGATCTCAAGTTGGAAAATGTTAATAGCAAATGGCTTATGAGTTTGAAGTATCCTATTTTAGGTTTTTTCCTCAGAAGTTCTTTTTCTGAATACTTTTTAAAAAGACAATTCTTTAAAAATATAAGGCAATCAAATGATAAAATATACAGCTACCTGGAACATATAATCTCATTTTTGGTTTTGGTAGTTCGGATTGATCAGCTGAGATCTGAGTGTTCTTCAAATCAAGATTTTTCCACTTTCTTTGTAAAAAATCACAGTAACATTTGTTGAGAAGAATGGTCAGCTAAGGAAAAAAATGTGGTTCACAAGGTGCCACATAGAAGAGTGATTCAGCACTGGTGTAAACTCTGACTGTTTAGTTAGTTTTATATGCAGATAATTACCATTTTCATTAACAACACTTGAGGGTGTCAGGATAGCTTATAACTATCAAGAGGCCGTTCTTACTGTCAGTGAATTAATTAGACATTTTCAGGTGTATTTCATTTTCGTATTGGAAGCACCCTACCTCAGCTCGCTCCAAACATTTGTGCAGAAATTAAAAGCTAAGCACTGGAATGCCCACGCAAACACAAACCCAAATTCCTCTTTTATTGGTGTTCGGTCACACTTGTATTATGCAAAGTCGTATCACGGAGCTCTTGCAGATGTCAGGGAACAAAAAGGCACAGGCTGCCAGGTGAGCAGAGGGCTGCGACGTCTGTGTTGCAAAGCCAAAGGTCAACCACGGAAATATCTTGGCAACAGCCTCCACCTGAGGGGATCAGATGTCTCCCCTGGAACGCGAGTCCAGCGGGACAGCAAGCACAAGGGCTTCGGTTGATGAAGAGCACCAAATGTCTGCTGAGATGGCCAAAGATACCACTTTTCTCTGGCAGTTCTGCCTCAGTCCTTTTCTGGAGACACCCCCTTTTTTAGCAGAGTTGGAGGGTAGGAAGCACCTCTGTGCCCAGATGCTGCACTTCGCTGGCTGGCGTTGCAGGTCAGCCCAAGAGCTTCAAAGCCAGGTTGTGATGGGTGGTAGGAACAGACATAAAGCCTGTGCTTCCACTTCAGAAAAATTCAGCAGAGCTCACCAGCTGGGTACTAGCAACTGGTTCCCATCAGAAGGACCATAACTAGACTCTATGGCACACCAGAGTTGCCTACATTGCACGGCACACGGGGTGGTCCTAATATTTCAACATTCATTTTTGGTCCCGGATCAAAATCTGAAAATTTAACCACCAAAACTTCTTCTGTTTAAAAAAAAAAAAAAAAAGTTATTCAAAGATAGTGAATATTCATTTATTTATTTAATATCTTGACCAGGCGAAAGCGTTCAGGCATGCCCTCAAATCGATGAGGTTGGTTTGCTGAACTGATGAAGTTTGTTTGGTGAAACATCAACTCTGAATTCTTATGGATATGCATCCAGCTGGTATGAATTTGTAATTATGTAATTAATTAAGGTTTAGGCCCTTCCTACAAAAGGCAGGCCATTTCCTCCTGGCTGTGGGAGAAGTGACAACCTTTTTGGAGCTGCAGCCTTCTTTTGGTGAGCAACTATCTGGTGACCCTGATGTGATAATAAAAAGATCTCGCTGGAGCCACAGTGAGCATTCCTTCAACAAAGAAGGTAAAGCTACCCTGAAAGAGGGAAGGGAAAATTCTACTTAACTTGAAAGAGGGAAGAGAATTCTATTTAACTGGGTCTCTGCTTACCATGAAGTTTGAAAAACTAGTAAACAAATAAGGGGGAATTGTGGATCCATCTGATCTAGCTGCTAGGAATTGTGGAATTTGTAATCAATTAATCAATTACCTTGAAGTTAAGGCCCTTCCTACAAAAGGTGGGCTGTTTCCTCCTGGCTGTGGGAGAAGTGACAACCTTCTCTGGAGCTGCAGCCTGAAGCCTTCTTCTGGTGAGCAACAGAATTCTCACTGAAGAACATATTGGCATATTGCTTGGGGCATTGCTCTGCGGATGCCCCTCTTCTGCCACTCAGTGGCTGGATTGCAGCTGCCAACCTGGACCTGTGATGGCAAATCTTTGGTCAGAAGGTGAATGGTGTGACATGTAGAGGAAGGTAATACAGGCAACTTGATGGACAAGGCAGATGCTTGTGAGTTCAAAGCAGCAATGGTCTGATGGGGAAACACAGTTCAAAAACTTACTGAATCGAGATGGTGAAAGTCAGATAACAAGGCCCCAAAGGAATGATCATCCCTGCATCGCCCTTTGCTAAAGCAGCAGCTCCCAAACTTCTCCCCGTGCTTGTCCAAGGACATGCAAAACAATAGGACTGGCTCCACAGATTTCATTGGATATGTATCGCTGGTGTCATTGTACTTATCACCTCAGAAGCCTCTGTGATGGGATGAAGAGTGCTCTATGCTACATGTCAAACAAAGAACAGAAAATGGTCCCCTTCCAGATAAAACGATGATGGAGACAAGAGGTTGGAGGGAGGAGAAGGGTCTTATCTGATGCCAAGACTTCTTACCTGGGAGTTACATACACTTAGGCTTCTCTCTTGGTGTTTGTATCCTACTATGTAATACTTACCCTGAATTAATTGTCAAATATATACATTTTCCTCTCTGTGCTCTAGTTATGTTAAGTTTGAGGCCATCACGTGATCTGAGGTCAGGTGAGGCATTTCAGGAGTGGATTTACTGATGTGCATTCCCCCTTATTAGCATCAGCCATACCACGTCTTGCTTATGCAGGTGCTGGCACCTTGGTCAGACAGGACCTGTAACAACCCCACAAAATGTAAGTGAAGACATCATCATTTCTGGCACAGAGGGGTGGGAATCCGAGGAGACATGCCACAGGCAGTACCAGAGATGGCTCAGAGAACGCGTGAGTGAAAGAAGTATTCCAGAACAGCGGAGACAGGAGTGGAAGAAGCTGCTGCTGGAATGGAAAAGGTTGCTTCACAGGGAGAAACACATTTATTGTCATTTTTGTTTATTTTAAAAAGTTAGAAGATCATACTTCCATGTGTTTATGTTAGAGAAGGCTACATAAAGAAGCAGGACAGGTATGTGGAGCAGCAGATGGTAAAGAAGATATTGATCCTAATTTCTCCTCTGTCCCAATTCTCATTTCGCACACCTTCACCGTACACACCCAGAGCACGGGGGGGATCTCACCAATCTGCGGGGATGAAATGACAGCCTGCTCCCCTCTGAAAGTAGCTGGAATTTCTTACGGGCTAAAGGCTTCTTCCCAAAGGTAATGACATGGCTGTGGTTCAGCCGCATGATGACGAAGATACGGCCAAGGCATTCTCTGCTAGGACAACCTCTCAGCCTCCCATCAGCAGGAGGAAGTGTCACTTGAAAGTGTTTTTGGAGGTGGCTGGAGAGAGAGCGTGTTGCAGGCTGCAATAATTTTTCTGCTGGTGTCTTCATTATCCTCTTTTCTAAATCTCCCACAGCCCTTCCTTCCATCAAGCGATGAGGAGTGAGCTGGTCACGTGGCTGAATGTTCCTCCCCACCATGGGACCGCGTGGTTGCCCCTCACACGACGTGGGATGCTGGCATGTGGTGGCTGTGCATCTGGTGGTACAACAGGGAACAGCGGGAGCGGAGAGTGGTTCTCCCACGGGAGGCTGTGCCTCTGGCCCCACGCTTCCCCCCTTGCAAACTGCACCTTGGCTGTCTGGCAGGGAGCGCGGAGTGGAGTTTTGCGAAGCAGGGTAGCAAGGAAGGCTCCTGGAGAAGATACTGCAGGGAAGCATCCTCTAGGAGGAGAGCTCAGGAGGCTGCTTGTTTATCCAGGTTTTGCAAACCTGTTCATCCAACGCTCGAGAACCCAGTGTAAACACAGAAAGCACGAACTGACCCCCTGTCGACTTTTCTCATTTCTTTATTTCTGCTAAAACGCAGGCTCTCGGCTTTCTCGGAACACGCGTGAGAGAGCTGGCGTTCCTTGCGTCAGAACCCGACAGCAAAACCAGCTCCTGGGGCACTTTCAATGTTCTCACTATGAACAGAAAATCTGCTTGACACATTAAGCCTTGCTAAAAGTGTTCCCACCTCGGTGTACGTGAGGCATCGTTTTACCAGCCCGCTGCCTAAAGAAAGGAGCAGTCTTCAGCTCACAAAGACACTTGCACACCAGATTTCTATTTTGACTACGTGTCACAGGATCTGGTTTACTGCTGGACAGAGTCTTGATTGAGATCAGCGCAGGTCAGTTTAACTTCATCCTGGAGAGTTCCCTCCCCCCAACCCTTACGCAACCCTTTGGGACAAGTGTGACCTGCTTAGCATGACCGTGAGTCATCGGGTTGGCTCAGGTTGTCTCCCCATGCCTTTGAGATGGGTGATGAAGATCCAATTGCAGGCCAATTGAAAACTGAACTAACTTCAGCAGGGCCAGTAAGGCAGCTCAGTTAAAGCTGGAATGAAGTAATCAGTGAAGCATCTGAGGATTCTGTCAGGGATCATACACAAGTGTCCACTGCTGTATCAATTTTCCACCCAGACACATTTATTTAAGCTGTGACTACCTGTCAGGAGGAACGACGTAGCAGCAACATTTCCTAAGGCATCCTCTGGTCAGGTTCTGATTATTCTGAAATAACGTGTCTTTCTTCACAGAAGAGCCCTAAATGGGGCTATATGCCACCTTGTTTTTGCAGAAGACCACGTACGAGGAGTATGATACTAATGAAAAGGCACCAGCATCTGATGTTCAGAACTAGGAGGTGGGAGTAAGGCCACTGGGCATTTATGCTTTTCTCTGAGTTGGAATGAAGGACTTCCAAGAAAACTATGCTCCTGGCTCTACCTGTCTCTGAAAGAGGGACAAATAATGCCTCTTTATTATGTATTTGTTATATATTTTCCTGTTAGTCTCCACCCTGCCACTGCTCCGCGAGATGATGGATGTCCTACTACAGTCCTCCCCTTCAGCACACTCACAAATCAATTCTAATTTCACTTGTGCCACTGTGCACCAAAAATGTGAAACTACTGACTCGGTCTCCTTTGCAGAAATGCCAGAATTTCTCGCTTGAGGTCAATTTACAGCACGGGGTTAGAATTAATTGCATTATTTGCTTAAATAATTAAAAAAAAAAAAGATAGGACTCTCTCCCGCTATATCTAATGGGAATAGAATGTAAAGGAATCATATGGCAGAAGATGAAAAGGTAGTAGCATGGAATGATCTTAAGAAAACATAGAGCTGTTGTTACTCAGGCAGAAAAGCCCTGTCTCTCCTTTGGAATCTTGGTCATAAGGTGAGAAAAAAAAAAAACCTGACATTTTACAGGGCAAATTCCTCAGATTACTTTCATATAGTTTAAAGTTTCATATATATGTCATTTGAGCAGAGATGTGCAAACCTGAACAATTTTCATCCACCTATTGCGAGTACTACCCACCCAAACAGGAGCTACCTCTAGGACTGGTCTGTAGAGCTGGGAGTATCCAGACAGAGCACAGCTTGGCATCGCAGAGCAAGCAGGCTGCACGTGTCTGGTGGCATCCTCAGAATTTAACTAAATCTAAACTTAACATTGCAGTACAGTGAAGATATATACTCAAAACTCCAGTGAGGTGAGGGATTTAGACCTGTTATTGAATCAGCAAAGTAACTTTGTGGGTCCAAGAACATCTGAGACACACAAAAGAAAAAAAGCCCAGAACACCAAGAAAGCTCCTGCAGCTGGATGGTGAAACTTGTTTAAATTGCTCTGTGATGCAATGGGGAAGTTTTCTTTGGCCATCAGTGATGCTTCAGGAGTTTCTTGAAGGGCTTCTTTATAGGAACATCTGGGTTGACTGTAGCAATTTCATCATCAGCTCTCTAGCAATATTTGCAGAGCTGTTTGTCTCCATGGCTCCAGAATGAGTCATGTAAAAGAGTGCTGAGCTTGTCCTGTGTCAGACCCTCCCACGTGTGACTGATCCCCTTCTGCTAGCTCACACACCAGACCATTTCATGGCTTTTCCTCATCTTTCATGGTTTAGTCACATCACAATATTCCTTTACTTGCATGGCAAAAATAACATCTGCAGGAGCTTTCCATCGTCCTGTGATTGAAAATAAGATACAGCAGGGATTCTGCTGGGTCTAGCATGCATGTGAGGATAACACAAAAGAGTGCCTTCTCACAGCTTTCACAGTAGGTCCTTTTGATTGACGAATTTGCAGATGCTTCAGGGTAGATTGTAGATTCAGCTGGTATGTCAAGCCAGATGGGAGAATTCCACCGAGTACACAATGAAATGAGGAGTGCGATTCTATGGCTTTCTCTGCTTCTGACAGATGGATGGAAAAGTAAAATGTCTCTCCATAATCTCCTTTTTCTTTCTGAGGAAAGAAAGAAACCACAACACCTCTATTCCTCCCATCAGCTTCCTCTCCTCTTCTCCCTCCCCTGTATTTTCCTTTCCAATTAATGTATCCCTTCAGCTTCTCCCGTGTTCTGGCTTTTCCACATAACCGTCCTTTTCTCTGTCTTTCCCTCCTCTGGATCCTCTTCCTTGGTCTTATTATTCTATGACCATAGGTGTTCCCAGTACAGAAAGAGTAGACAATACACCACAAGACGTGCAGCTCCAGAAAGAGGTAGTGACATTTTCTATCCCACTGTGGAACAAAAAACACCAGATCAGGTCAGAGAATGAATGAACCTTGTGGCATTAGAGGTTTGGCTGAGTTCTCTTGCTGTTTTGGGAGCTTGTTGAACTAGATGGGGCTGATAAGCCTTTTTTTCCTTGTAATTTTATTCCTTTTTTTCTTTTCTTTTGGTGATTCAGTTAAGGAACCCAAAGATGTTTTTTCCTAGCTCAAAGAAAGCTTTTGTAAGTGTCAGAGACAAAAGAAGTCCCCCGTATGCTGGGCTGGTACAAGTAGTTACCCTATATTATAGCTTTCAAAACAGCAAAACCTATCATTAAGGTTATGTTTGGACTTTTATTATAATCTCCCATTTCAGTGCACGGCTTCAGCTCCGGAGGTAAAATTTTTTAGAAAGTTTGACCACAATCCCGTTGTATGTTCCTTAGTTATGCAAGTGAAAAAAGTTTCCCATTATATGATGTGTTTAGATGCTTTTGCTCCAGGAATAAAAAAATCAAATTAAAAAAAAAATATGATAAAATAGAGGCATTTTGAGATGTTAAATTAATCCTAAATCATACTAATATAATTATCTGCAGCAAAAATAATTATTATGTTTTTAAACTTAGCCTTCTACCTACTGGGCGTGCTTCCCTTCCCCAGCAGCACAGGACCGCATACGGAGAAGGGAGCTGAAGGAAGCAGAAAAAGCATCCCTTTTTTCACAGAGCTACACAGGTCTCCTACGAGAGGCACCAACGTTGCTCCAGGGCTTAGTGCATCCAGCACATTCTGCTTTCAAGCTCAGATTCCCAAAATGCAGTGTCGCAGTCCTCGGAGCCGGGCGCCAGAGTTTGACCCTGGACCTGTGGCACTGAGGCTGTGCGTGAACGCAGAAGACACCATCTACAAGCCATTAAACGCAGCAGAAGGGAAAGAAAATAAAAAAGGGGTGTTTGAAAAAACGCTGAATATCAGGCCCAGGGTTCTTCAACACATACAGAGATTTTCTCGGCTGCAGACTAAACAGAGGGATCTTGTTTACATTATTTTTGGCAGGGTGGCAGGTGTATGGCAGAGCTGACTGCAAATCTCCTGGGAGAACTAAAATGCACAAAGGCCTCCTTTGCCTCTGGGAAGCCGAGGTGGCCAGTCTCAGGTCGGGAAGGAGTTAAAGGAGCTGGCTCCTTTGGGCTGCCGGAATGCACTTGCTACCGGTCCTGAACAGGTCCGTGCAGCGCCGAGCACCTCCGGGGGCTTCTCACCGCCGCGTCCTGCCCTGCTCTGAGCTGTGGCCATCCCACCGCCTTCTCCCCACGGCCATCACCCAGCTCTGGGTGGCCACCCCGTGTTTCTTCTCCAGTGCTGACCAGCGCTGCGCTGGCCGGGAAACCGCTGGCAAAGTCTGCTCCAGGCTGGCTCTCCGTGCCGCCCGGTGCCAGGGCCGCCCCAGGACCTGCTGCCACGGGGGGACGAGGGCAGAGGGGCAGGCGGCCCGAGGGGGGCTGCAGCCTCCCCGGGATGGTTCCCCCACACCCTGTGGCCCCGCACCCGGAGAGACGCGTGCGGCGGCGGCCGGCCTCGCCGCTGCGATCGATTGTCCTGGCCATGGGTAGCGATGCTGCGGCTGCCCGCTGCTGTAGGCAGAGCTGAATCGGTTTGGCCAAGGTAACGAGTTTAAACTTGGGCACCGCCGGCTCACGCTGCTCGCCTAAACCTTTTTAGGGATTCGTCCTCAAAGCTCACGCCCGTCCCGAGCACCGCAGAGCAGTTTCAAAGCCTGTTAGGGTTTTGCAGCGTTCGCGAGCTCCACAGGAGGGAGTCTTCACCCAAATTTAAGTGCCGCACTTATCTCCAGAAGGTGTTCGTCACCCACAGTAACGACCCGTAAAGGCCGATTTCTGCTTCTTCTGCAAAAGAGTGGTGGATCAAATGGGGTTGCGCACTCTTTGGTCAAAGTGGTCCATGCCTCGGGACTTGGGTCTGGCTAACTTTGGAAAGTCTATGAAAAAAATCACACACACCCCCCCCTCCACACACCCTCACACACCCCTGCAGCATCACTGGTTGTGTTACAGTGAAGTGTCAAGCTCAGTTTTCTGCTAGAAATTAGAAAGCTGTTACTTTCTCTTTTTTCCTCCATGGCTACACAAAAGTGATTTAACTTTGCTATGTGTTAGATAAAGAGAATAAGGAAATACAAAGTCTGGCTAAAAGGGAGGAGCCTTGGAAATAATAAAAAACCTAGGAGATATGATGCAAAGTTCCTAAATGTGAAGAGTCCAGGATATTTCTGAGAAGAAGATGACAGCACAGGGAAACATCCAGCCTCACAAGGGCAGAAAACATTCACTTTCAGCAGTATTTGTCAGTGTAGTGCTGACCCGAGCTGGGAGGCTGAGCAACAGCAACAGCTCCAGGTGATGCAGGTGTATATGTAGCAACGGGCAACTCCGATGGAAGGATGCACAGCTGAGCTGCTTCGTCCACCCACGTTGGTAACACAGAAGCCTTCTTGATTCCTGGATGAGAGAGAATTAAGAGCAGAGTAGTGAAGGTGGAAGTAAAGCACATCACAGGCTTACCGTGCAAAGAGGAGGCAAAAGATGCGAGTTAAATTAGAGTTAAGCTGGAGGGGGCTGCTGCAAACAAGGGCCCTGGAGCGCAGGAACCAGGAATGACAACTGCAGCCACGCAGCTCGGGAAGGGAATAGGTGGTGGGTGTTTGAAGGACTTCTGAGGCAGCCAAAAAGGACTGATGGAGAGTCTCCATGTAGGTTTGGCTGGGGAATGGGTCCAGAGAAAACAGGAGGCTTATGGAACATTCATGTCTGCTGTGTTT
Organism: Tauraco erythrolophus; assembly: GCF_009769465.1. NCBI lineage: Eukaryota > Metazoa > Chordata > Aves > Musophagiformes > Musophagidae > Tauraco > Tauraco erythrolophus. The sequence goes on from NC_141465.1 coordinate 476,658, forward strand.
AAAATTTAATGTTCCTCGCGGAGAATGCTTTGAAACTACTGCCCTGATACTACTGATTTGAGAAAGGTTAAAACCTACCTGTTTTGAGTTCAAGTCTCATCTCGTTGTCTGAGTTTTCTATGCATTCTCTGAGACAATATTGATGGAAAATTCATTCGTATGCACATCCTTGCTGTGAATCAGAGAAGGACAATAGAAACCTTAATGACTCATAAACTCATTAGTCAGTGCGAAAGTTTTTTTAAAGAGGATTCCTTGAAGTTCCTTGAAGTGGTTTTCCATTTCTAGCTCCTCTAAATCTTGGATAAGCAAGTGGTTTTCTTTATGGATGACCAGAAGTTACTTTTCTACTTGCAGGTTGGCAAATATGTATGATGCATAAAAATGCTCCATTCCTATTTTAAGTGCCATTAACAATGGAGCTTTCCGTACGAGGAAGTTATAGGGGCTTGATTCCTCAGACTCTGCTTGGAATAGAGTAGGACAGAAAGCCCAGATGCACAGTCTGGTGGTCACTGCAATAATCCGGCGTAACTCCCATCTTATCTGCCTACGCTGACAGCCAAGGTCTTTCTTCCTCAGGCATCCTATTGTATGCTCTGATAATTAAGCAGAACAGGAGTGGTATTTCTCTCCCTAAAAGGCCTCCCCTTTCCTCTCTCGTTTCTCCACCTGCAGCTACTCTTCTGATAGGCACTTCTCCTTCAGCAGAGTGCTTTCTATCAGCTCAGGTTTTGCTGGATGCCCCTGAGAGCAGTGTAACCCCTGCCCTATGCTGATGGATTGAATAAAGCCACTAATCGTTAAGTGAAAGTTACACCAGGCATTGTAGGGAGTGAAAGGGGGGGGCACAGTTTTCTGCCTCTAGGGCTCGGCAGATTTCAGGACAAAACAGCTGCCTGTGAGCCATGGGTGCTGATGGAATACATTAATTACTGTCGTCAAGGTTTTAGACACACTTGTGTGCTGCTGGTAATACCACCATGCAGGATTATCAGAGAAATCGCCTGTAAGAAAAGAAAAAAAGCGGAGAAGGGGAGAAAGGAGATGGGAAAGAAGGTTGTCTGATTCAGGCCCACGCTGCGTTTGCATGGGCAATCTCATCCGCCTTGACCAGTGCGTTCCCTCACCTCCCCGTGGTTTCCACAACCGGTTCATAAAGTTTCTCTGAAGACAGTGAAGTAACTCAAGGCCTTTTCTGTCCTTGTCCTTGTAAGTTTTCACTCGATAGGAGAAGTCTACTGGGTGATTCCCAGCGCCACAAGTTAGAGCCAGCCTTCCCTGTTAGACTGACACACGGCTTAATGGCAGCTTGGTTCCGGTCTGGAAAAACAATAAGCAGTGGGGAATGTACTTGTGGATTTTGTTTTATAATGAGAGATCATGAACTGAATTTGGCTGGCTGTTGGCTCCTTCTAGTAAAATCTGACGCATGTTTCGTATGTTGATTTAGTGATGTTATCAAACCAAGTCACTAAGGAGTCAGTATTTGCTCCTCGTGAGTCAGAAATGATTACTGCCTTAAACTGATGTGCTGTCGAACCTGGTTCTGTTCAGCCACTCACAGTGTCTGAACATCTTACAGTCTGCCACGTTTGTTTTCTTTCGATCGAGACAGGGCAGGAGGACCCAAGGATAAGCCTACGTTGCTCAGTGCACCGTCTGGAAAAGACAGATGAGAATCCATGTTTAAAACCAGCTGCAAGAGCAGTATAGCTGAGTCAGTAGACAGGATAGTACCAAGCTAGTAATTCCTGCTTCTTGACTTACGTGATTTTGGTGAAGTGTTGCCTTGAGGTACCTATGCTGTCTCTAGTGCCTATGAGTTTCATGCAATGTGCCACCTAGACTTATCTTGCAGCTTTATAGGATGATGCCTTGTCTAGAGTTGCTTGGCAAACCTTGGCAAATCAGGTCGGATAGCCTGGAGAAGAGCTTAGGATAGGATAGTATGCCAGCAAGTATGGATGCTCCTCAGCTGGAGGTAGGTGATAGCACACAAGGTGAATCATTTCTAGATTGAGAATTTTGTGCTATTTCAGGTGGCACTTTCTACCATCCTATGTCTGAAACATATGCTGTATGACATGTTGGGTAACTTTTGGGTTGGAAAGGAAGAAGAAGAACTTGTGTCATGGGGACACTGTGGTTTGGGTTGGATCTGAGGTTATGTTAGAGGGGTCCTGGGCAAAGGCATGTCACAACAACCAGCTCACCACTTCCAGTGTGTTTTAGCCTCCTCGTTCCAGGCTGTGTAACATGTGCCTTTCTTACTTTCTTACTTTCTCACTTTTGCTTGGAGCAGGCTGCTGGTTTTTGCTAAGTAAGCATTTAGCTGGGACTAGACTGAGTCCCAGTTAAAGTCGTCCAACTGGTGGCTGGAGCTTGAGTCACTGTCACACCGGAGGCAGGGATAAGGCTGGTGGCTATGGGGTGAGGCTCTTGCAGTTGTGAGCCCTGTTATCACCTGCAATGGGTTTCCCTAACCTGACAGTGGCTACTTGAGGGACAAATTCTGCAGTATTGTAGCCAAGCTGAGTTGCAGTTTGTTCAGTACTCAAAGTAGGTTCTAGACTTCCTTCTACAGTGCAGTAGAACTTCATCTTTCTGTCTCATTTCTACTGGGAGCTTGAAATAATAGGGGAAAGTATTTTGACTTTCAGGCTGCGTTTGCTTCAGTCTGCTCCTCTGCTCGCCAGGCACGATGCCTTATCCTTGGGTTCAGGGGCGAGGGACGAGTCTCCCTGTTCTCCAGCGCAACACGCCGGCCCCCGGTGAGGCCGAAGGGAGCTGTGAGCTCTGTGGTTCGGGGCAAGGGGGCCTCTGCCGTCCTGGGGACTGGTTCCCTACTGGGCTGAGCTGCCTGTTCTTGAGCCTCACCTGCTGCATCCCGCGCGGCGGGGTGGAGGTCGGGCCAGAACGCCCCGACGAGTCATTAAGAGAAAAACCAATTGACCTTTTTTGCTTGCCTTAACTTTGCTGATCTCCAGCCCCAGAGTGTTTATTTTGAAAACAGATTCTGTCACTGCTACTGCACCGAGGAGGCAGAATAATGACGTTAATATTGTTTGTTTTGGTTGGAGGAAAAGCGCTCTGCACCTCTAACAAATATCCTCTTGTTAGCAATTGGAAATGTATAATTAGGACAGACTCTCCAGTTATTTTAATGAGATTTCGGTTTCCTCCCTCTCTCTCGCTGTCGCTCTCTTTCCCGTTTTTAATGAGATACCAATTTCCTCCCTTCTCATTTGCAGATGCCTTTCCAATAAAACAGACAGCTTTGATTTCCACCTTAGCTGCATTCTTAGCCTGAACTTATTCCTCTACCTGAGTTGCCCACCACACTCTCCACGTGCTAAACGGTTGTTAATTGCTGAAAAATTAACAAGGTGTTTAACGCCCCCCAAAAAAGGCTAAAAAAATGCTTTTCTTGTTAGGTGGAAAGACTTGTGTTTTTCTCACACAGCCAAAGCTTAACTAATTCTAGTTATTTAATTCTAATGCCTAATTCTAGGCATCCAGGGCGACACAGGACATCTTTTTGCAACTGCAGCCTCTCCCTCCCCTGCTGCCCTGCTGCTGCTCTGTACCTGCTCCTCTGTCTTTCCCCAAACCTCTCCCCCAGCCTTCTCCCCCGTACGCCAGAAAGAAATCCTGCACTTCACTTTTGTAAAATTGACTCTAGGCCAGTTTGTTTTAATTGCAGAAACGCTGTCGGTTGGTGGGCAGCGTGGCAGGCCCTGGAAGATCTGTAGGTGTTGAAGGCATGAAGAGAGGGACCTTTCTCAGAGTAACGGGTTCAGCACAGCCAATTCTTCCCTTGGGGCTCAGGGAGATGCAGCCTTGGCAAGTTCGGTGAGTAAGCTATTTATTTATGAAAGGTTATTTTTATGTCACTTAAACAGCTCTTTAAGCCTTGCAGAAATCCTGAAACAGCACGGAGTAGAGATCACATTGTGGCAAAGAATCTGAGCTTTATGTTTTATTCATCCCAGCTACCAGATGAGATTTTCTGTAGGTTTGATATAACATTTCTGCGACCTGAGCTGTGCCATCACGGAGTGCTAACCCACTAGTTCTTATCCCTGCAGAACTGAGATAGCTCCATGTCTGGATTTTGTCTCACATCCAAGAAAGATGGCAGGTGTTGCAGTCAGCAGCTGGCAGTGGGCTGTGCACAGCTCCTGGTGCTGCCTGATGCTGAAAATGCTGCGCTACAGAAAATGGTCCTGTTGACCCATCTTGGAGCATTTTCCCTCTCTTACTCTGTTACAGATGAAGAAGTGGCTTGTGCTCGTCGTCTCATCTCGGTTTTACTCAGATGTCATGCTACTGTGGCATCAGAAAACCTTTTGCTCCCTTTGTTTCCAAACAGTCCTCCTCTTGGCTGATACACCTCAGTCAAACCAAAGTCACTGGACTCTGCAGAAGAGTGGCAAGGTCATACTCTGAAACCCTCTGAAGTTCTGTGTGGGATATTGAACACGATGGCCTAATTGCTTTCTAATCTCAATTCTGTGAATTTGCATTTCTGTTTCCATGGCTTCGTCTTAAAATGGAGTTTGAATCTGCCTAGGATGTGAGCTACCAACAATCTCTGCACTTTGACCAGTCCCCAAAATGAACAGTACTTGGGATTTGAACTTAAATTCTGTATGTCTTTAATTCTGAGAGCCATATCTGCATGACCCCAAATTATAAGGAATAATTAGCCCACGCCTGATTTATCAAAGTCAGATGCAAAACATATGCTGCCTGAGGGACTGAATTTCTAGGAGAGTTTGCTCATGGGTGAGAAAAAGTTGCATTGTTTCTCCCAGACCTGTACAAATCTACTTAACTAAAGCACTAAAAATGTGTTGGCAAACACCCAGGCCAAGGCAGGTGCATTCGTGTGAGAGCCTCAGCTGGATGGTGCAGCCAAGGAGAACAAACTGGGGGAAGGCACTACCTGTGGAATCTCTGAGCAAGATCAGAGAGAGCAGCTGGGCAGAGGAGCCTGCAAGGGAACGTTGTTTCACCAAGAGTTATCTAACGAACCTAACATGGTGGTATGAAACCGCTGTATTTTTTCATGCTGGGGTACCCAATTCCTGCTCTATCCAAAATACCCTTTGTAAACAGTGGACTGATTATGCAACCCTTTTACTTAGACACAGTTATTCCATTGGTTTAGTTAAGTTTTGTCGAGTCCCTCAGGTGTATGCTGCTGTTGGGTTCACCAAAGGGTGCCAATAGTTGGGCAGGATGGGTGGGGGGATGCAGCTGCATGGCCGTTAAATGGATGGACAGTGTGACCAGAGGAGCACAGAGAGCAGGTGATGCTGCTGAGGGCAAGGCAGTCTCCTCTGGTGAGCGAATCCACATCTCTTGCTACTGATGTAGCTTAGTCCTTTACTAGAGGAAGATCATCTACACCAGGATAAGCAGAAAGCGTGGCTGTGTCCGCAGCTGAGGCAGTAATTCAAAGGTAAAAATAAAGTCAAGCCTCTGGCCAAAACAGTTCATACTGGTACAGAAGCGTATGCCCAACGAGGCCAAATGTGTAAACCTCAGTGAGGGATTATTATTATTGTCAATATTGGTAGGTGCTCAGGATGAATTCCCTTCTGTTCCGCGTGTGAAAAGGCTTTTAGGAGGAATCCTTAAAAATCAAGGTCTGGTTTGCTCAGAGTGGGTGTTAGTGTGCAACAGGCACGTGTATGTTTCTATAATAACAAGTCCACTTAAGAGCAATAGTGCTCTGGAGAAACCTGCTGCCCTCTCTTCCCTTCCACACCGTCGCACACATCCCGCAGAGCCATCCCTTCCAGCTCCCACACTCCTCGCAAATGAAACTCGCGTACGATTGTTCTCCTTGGCACGGACAGTTTGCATCTTCTGGATGAAAAGTACCACAAAGATAAAACAGAAAAAGTGGCAGTAATTACTCATTCCGAATTCCTATGATGCTTTTTTTTGGGCCATTTTTGCTGGAAAGACAGGAGGCATTATGACTGGGGTCTCTCAAGATACGGGGAGAGTGGGATCTCTGCCAGTCCTAACCAGTGACGTTGGCTGGGTAGTTCCGAGTAATCTGGGACCTGCGTTTCCATGCTGACTGCAATACCACAGTCAGACAGCTTTAAACATGAGTAGTGTAAGCAAGAGGAAGCTAAGGTATTGCTGGAGCAGAGCTGAAAATAGAGGATTCTTTAATGGTGAAAGCTGTAACAACAGTTAGTGGCTCCGAGTTCAGGTCACTAAAATTCAGAATTAAAATTCTAACCGTAGAATAATGAGCCATTGTAGCGCTTTGCCCAAGGGCGTCGTAAATTCTCTGCCACTTGAAGCCCCTTAATGGAGACTCATTGTCTTTTGAGAAGGTACACTTTGATTCTGCCACACATTAACGGCCGAGATGAAGAAATCCCTTCGAGTATGTTATGTAAAAGTTGGACCGAGTCACCACAGAGGGTAAAGTGTTACAGTTTGAGTAATGAGATAAATATGAAGAAACCAAAACATAGGTGGGCCACTGAGGGGAAAAAAAAAAAAATCTTTTCAGTGACATTTATTAGCTGTGGAACTCTGTCTACAAGAGATGGTGAGAGCCAGTTCTTGAGTCATTTGAAACAGTGCTGCACTTAAAAGAAGTGCAGAATTGCTGAATATAGCAAAAGGAGTGTGCCTTCTTTGGTCCCAAGAGACTATAAAAACAATGGACTTTTCCACTTCTCCCAGGATTTTATGACAGCGTGCAAGATTTGGAGAATACTAATGAAGAACTAGCTCATGGGAAAATTACTGCTGATTGCTGAACATCCATGGGTATGTTCCTGTGTCAGTGGACCTTTAGCAGTAGCGTGGAAGCCAATATCACCCCTGGTCTTTCTTCCTTCCTCCTCTCGTTTGCTGCAGTGCGTGGGTGGATGCTGGTGATCCAGTGGAAAGACAGAGAAACCCATCCCTTGGCCTCTCAGCAGGTCGGTGCCCAAGACTGGCAGAAGGTTTGCAACTGAGGACCTGACAACATCTAACCGTGTCTCGGTGTCCAGGAATTCTCTGGCTGAACGAACTGAGGCCATCGCTCACGCAATATAAATTCAGAGGATAGACTTGAAGTGACTTCTGCACTTAACAGCTATTTTGCAGGAGATGGTCATTTCTGGGTGAGAATACTCTGTAAGCCTGGCTGGGGCATCGGTGTGGGGCGTAATTGGCAACGGTGGGCTAAAACTGTGCCTTGCCTCCCGTATCTTGGAGGCTTGCTGAGCACATCAGGGACACGGAAAGGCAGAGCAGTGTCATTTCTGCGAAGGAGCTGCAAGCTTTCTGTTTTTCCAAGAGTGATCTCCAGCTGGTTGTGTTACTTTGAGTCGTCCTGTACTGGTATTGCAAAGGCCCAGGCTCTTCATTAACAGTTAATTAAGCCACAGTGGCCCTTCCTTCCCATCGGGGGTTGCCTTCATTTGCAGATTTAGTTAAAGGGATTCTGTCAAGTTGGTTAGGCTTATGGTGTGACTGATCTTTACAGCTGCACGGTGCAGCAGGAAATGCCCGGAACGCACCCGCAGGGCTCTGTCTGTCTCTCTAAACTAAACCCCATCCTTCAAAAAGCACAGAACTGCTGTTTTTCCAAGTCGCCTTTTCCAGCCCCGGGTGTGAGTCAGGATGTGATGGATGCTTCCAGGCTGCACCAGCCGGTGTTTAGGCGCACGCGGCCGGCACGCTGAGCCTGTGCCTCTCTTGTAGGAACAGTGAAATACTTAGACTCGGATGGGGCTGCCTGAAAAATAATCCTGCAAACGATGCAAGGGATGCAGCAGACACAGTTTTATTGCCGGGAGAGTGGGTGGGTTTTCCGACAGGTAGCTAGGTGCAGACCCCGGTCAGGCTGGGGTGGGAAGGGCAGAGGTTCAGAGGATGTGTCAGTCCCGTGGGTTATCCCCTGAGCATGCTGGCCAGGGCCGGAGCAAAAGGCAGGGAGTAAGTCTTCCCTTTGCTTCCACGGCTAGTTAATACTGGCAGAAGTGGTCACATGGCTACCTCTTGTGGATCCAGCTGCTAGGAATTGTGGCTGCTAGGAATTGTGGAATTTGTAATCAATTACCTTGATCAATTAATCAACAACCTTGAAGTTAAGGCCCTTCCTACAAAAGGCAGGCCATTTCCTCCTGGCTGTGGGAGAAGGGGCAACCTGCTTTGGAGCTGCAGCCTGAAGCCCTCTTCTGGTGAGTGACAACCTCTTTTGCAGAGTTTGTATTTGTTATGCCCAATTGCATAAAGATATTAAAACAACAAGAAGCCTAAGGGGTTATGCATTAAAAATTAAGAAATCCCAGGATTAAAGTTGCGTGCCCAAGCTTAGCTTGACATTTTTTTTGAATTGTATTATGATGTTAGCTGTGCTGATGTAATTGTTATTCTACTTTTTTGTAGATTACTTGCTTCATTCAATGCATGAAATAAAGGATGTTTAGGGACTGGATCAGGGTTCTGTTGGCAAGGAGGTACATAGAGGGCAACTTGGGCTTCACTTCTTACAGATGGTGGAAGATGGGCAAGAGACTTCATAGTCTCCCAGATCAGGCATCTGAATGCTGTTGGGAAGGGGAAAGCAGGTGTGGGTAGATGCAATCAGTGAAACCTGGTGTCATGGTTCAGCCCAGCGGTGGCTCAGCCACTGCTCACTGCTCCCCTTGGTGTGGTGAGAGGAGAAAAATGTGACCAAAGGCTGAGGGTGAGACAGGAACAGGGGGGAGCACCCACTGACCATGGCCCTGGGCAGAACAGACTGGGCTGGGGGACAAATCAGTTCAATTTGTTAACATTTACTGGAGAGGATAAAGAGAAACAAAGTCAGTTCTTAAAAACAACACCTGCCCCCCCCCCCCCCCCCCCCGCTCCTTCCTTCCTGGCTCTGCCTCCTCCCCAGTGGTGCAGGGGATGGGGAATGGGGGGTGCAGGTCAGTTCCTCACATGCTGTTTCTGCTGCTCCTTTCCCAAAGGAGGAGGACTCCTGATGCTCTTTTCCCTGCTCCAGTGGATTCCCTACTTACAGGGCAGTCCACAGACTTCTCCACCGTGAGTCCTTCCCACAGGATGCAATCCTGACCTATCGGATCACTCTGGCATGGGCTTTACTGCAGGGTCAGGAGTTCTGAGGGAGCGGCCACCTGCTCCGGTGTGGGGTTCTCCATGGACTTCAGACGTGTCTCTGCTTCGTCATGAGTCCCATTCCCTACGCCCTCCCTCAGGCTCAGCATCTCTGCCCCACCGTGGGCTTCTCCCCGGGCTGCGGTGGGTCTGTGCCCCACAGTCTGCCATGGCTGTGGGGGTTGCTGCCCCTCACCACGGGCTGAGGGCAATCCCTGCTCCGGCACCTCCACCTGCACTGCCTGTGATCCGTGGGGCCGTTTCTCTCGGGTCTCAGCCCTCTCTGGACACACTCAGCCCAGCTGACCTAAGAGTTTAGTTTATGCCTTTTGCACTGATGTGCAAGGACCGGTAACTTCTCTAAGAATCACTCCTATGCACCACAAAGTTTCAAACTCGTGTCTGCTACAAATCCATCTGATGTCATCAGTTATCCTAACCCCGAGCAATCCGGCAGCGTGGCGCTGTTGTTTTCCTGGCAGCGTGACAGCAGATTAGCTCAGAATGGCCCAGAAAAAATATTTAATAACATAACAGTGGCCAATATGCAATTCTGGACACTTCTTCTTTAGTCTATAAATCAAACGAATGACTTTTCAACCCCTCCTGGCCTTGGTATGTTTTTTGCACGTAGGTAGCACGCACATACACGAAAGCTTCTAAGAGGCTTAGTGTTGTCCTGGTCCTTCGCGTGAAGTGACGGCTGCTGATTGGGTGGGACATCTGTGCTGCCATATGACAAGCTGGAAAGAATCTTTCCTCACAATAAAACAGCACACTTCGTACAAAATCTGTGCAAGTTGTTTCAAGAGAATGATGTGAAGGTGCTGAAGGTGGTAGAGTGGGTCATTGAGAAGGAACAAACCCTGCACCCACCTTTCCTTCAGAGGTGTTGCAGTGGATGGCTTATTGTCACAGATGGTGACACGTAATACCCCTTCCCGTAGAATAACTGCAGGTTGAAACACACTGTAGTAAGTGATTTTCCAATAACTAAGAAATCCTGACCCATGCAGCTCTTGGAATGTGTAGGTATTCCACCGTAAGTGGTCACATCTCATGTTCACAACTGGTTTCTGTGTGGGACTCTGCCTTAACTGACATGCACCAGAAACTTTGTGTAGATCGATACCAGTTAGAGCTGAGAGACCTCGTAACATCTTGTGATTTTTGTCAGATGTGATATTAGAACCTCAGGAGGCCGTACAAAGCAGAACTAATCCTTAACATCAGGACTCCTGGGCTGACATAATGGAGTTGGATGAAGGCCATCCTTGCAACTGGTAACCCTGTACTGGTGCGTGCCTCCTTCTCCTTCCCACCCCAAAGTGCCCTCCTCACCCTCAGAGGGTGACCTGCTACAGTGATTTACAAAAACTGGCAAGGACAAGCCTTTTAAAAACTATTTTCTTCAGTGCCAATTGCGGCAAAAGTAACTTTTTTTTTTCAATATGAAAACTATATCCAAGTGATTCAATGTTTTGTACTTGAATGTAATTTCCTCTTTTGGGCCAAATGGCTTACCACATCATCAGCACGTTCGTTCTCCGGACACATGGTAACTTCAGATGGAAGTGTATCCAGGGTAACTGTTATCTATTAGAAGCTGAATCCCTCTTTTCCTGGCTTGTCCAACAGCCCACTTTTAGGAGATTTAAATTCCTCTCATCCTTATGTTCCTATCACTGTTTGGAAAAAATACGTAGGAAATTATGAGTGACAGGTAAAAGTTAGCAAAGAACAGATCTCAAGGCCAGTGGCATCCTTGGCCCTTGCTGTTGAGTACTCTGTAGAGAGTCCTGCACGAATTCTGGGACAACCTGATCGCTTTGGTTCGTGGACATTAAAATGAGATAATCAGTGATCTAATAATTGGAGCACAATTCTCTCATGACTTCACCCTCTTCGTTGACTTCTGACTTCAACAAATTAGTACCACCTAAGGATTCACCAAAGTTCATTTGCAGACTGACGTGACATCTATATTTATTCTTCAGGTTTACTAGAAATGATTCCTTTCTACAGAATTATTCCGCTCTGCGTGTGCGTGCAGAGATCTGGCTGATCTCAGTGGTTCCTTCGGAATTAAATGAGACCGTAAATCAGAGCAGTGGAAAGAAAGTGTCTCCCAGGTTATACCGCTTTCAAGTGATTGTTCTTTAACAACCAGGATGGCTCTGAAAACGCTTCTTTCCTGGATTAGCCTAATTAATGAGAAAGCAAGCAGTCAGATTGGCCTGTAAAGGTTTCTCTCAGACTTCTTAATTACAGAAACACATCACTTTAGGGAACAATTACAGATTTTAGTGAGTGCAAAAAAAAGGATTATATATGCTGCCTTGTTTTTTTTTTTTTAAATCTTGGAGGGAACAGACTGCCTTATACAAACACGAATTTGGCGACTAAACTGGTCAAGGGGCTGGAAAATAAAACTTATGGGGAGCGGCTGAGGGAGTTGGGGCTGTTTAGCCTGGAGAAGAGGAGGCTGAGGGGAGACCTGATTACGGCCTACAAATACTTGAGAAAAGATGGTGGGGAGGTGGGGGAAGGGCTCTTTACATTAGTGATGGGTGATAGAACAAGAGGAAATGGGCATAAGCTTAGTCAGGGGAGATTCAGGTTGGATGTTAGGAAGTATTTCTTCTCTGAAAGGGTTGTCAGCCACTGGAATAGGCTGCCCAGGGAGGTGGTTGAGTCCCCATCCCTGGATGTGTTTAAGAATAGGGTGGATGATCTACTTAGGGATATGGTTTAATGGGGATTAGGGACGGTTGGACTCGATGATCTCTAAGGTCTTTTCCAACCTAGAAATCTATGAATCTATGAATGTTACAAATAAGCACCCTGTAGCCTGTCTGGACAGAGCTGCTGCGAGTCTGACTGTAAAGGGTTGTTTTTTTTTTTGTTCCCAAGGCAAAAAGAGATGACATTCTGAAGTTAAAAGATTTTCCTGCGCAGTGTTTTATTATTCCCTCTTTATTCTGAAAAAGTTACTTGTTTCATGGTATTGTATGTTTTTGAGTTTCTTTATGTCAGGGCAAACATCGTTTGCCAGTAGTAGAGACGATGCATCGTGTGACCCCACAAAAGCCCCCGCTTGGGCACGCCTGTCGCTGTGGGTTTGTGTTGCACACGTGTGACTGCCTTCGGCCGTCGCCGGGTGTGTTTCTTATTTGCGAAATGGCTTACTCACACTTTTGACAAAACAACCCCCTGTATTCTAGGCTCTGCTCCAGCAGAATCAATCATTTCTAAACGGGAACATTTGTTCAAAAATCTATGAACTGAAAGGTATGAATATGTGTGTTCAATATATGTTTGTGTGATCTTCTTGTTATTATTAGCTCTATCCACTTGGATGATTGATTGTAACATCCTTTGTACCTTCCTTTTTTAAATTTACTGACCAACACTTAATTTTAAACCAAGTTTAGATCAGAGTGTTTGCCTGTAGTGAAGTAGCTGAAAGCATTTTAAGAAACCTCACAGCCTGAATCCTCCGAGTGACTGAGTTCAGGATTTGAAAATTAATACAGAGATTTTTATCTTGTGAGGGGACCGCAGACAAGGAGCCTGTGGGCCTGAGAAGAAAAACAGAAACGGTTCAAATGATTTGGTACTAAGGAGGTGACAAAGCCTCTGTGTGGGATGCCACAAAGATTGCTCCTCAAGTGCTGTGTTTGATTTTGGTGCTGACTCAGATAATGAAGCTGGAATATCGGAGGAGGTAGGAAGAATAGAAAGAAAAGTCTGGAAAACAAGCCTTAAAGTGGGAGAGTGAAAGAGCTTATTTTGTTTAGCCCATGAAAGGGAACATTAGCGGGTAAATTAATCATGATTAGTAGATGTCTACGAAAGGAGAATATATGTACGTCGTTCTGGTACCCTTGAATCTAGCTGGTGAGGGTATGATTAGATGTGGCATCTGGAAACTGAGGTTAGAAAAATGCAAATTTGAAAAAAGCCTACAGCTTCTCAACCATGAGTGTAATTAATCAGCAAATAGTTTGTCAAGGGAAAAGCTCAATTCATAATGGGCTGCAGACTCCAAATTGAGAATGTGTGTATGTTTTAGCATTGCTTTCCAGACTGGTTCCAGGTTGCTGGGCAATTCCATCATGAAAGCCTTCTCCAGGTCATGGAAATGGGAATCGTTCACTCACTTCAATAGAGGACACTACATCACTAAGGAAACAAATCTTCGAGTGAAGATGTGTTTTGCATTACAAGAGGTTCAGTGGTAACAGTCCTCCTGGTGTTAACATCTATGAACTATCACAAGAAAACTTGACAGGTACATCTTTAAGTTTGCCCAAGTTTAAGTTTTTTCAGTTTCTTTTAAATAACTTTTCCAACCTAACCCTTTGCATAAGATCCATTTTTGAAGAAAGCACCATCCATTTTGTGGACCAGGGAAGAGAGAGGTTCCCACTTTTAAGCATTTCTTGCAAATTTTTTGTCACAGCTTAGTACTCACCTGATCTGAAATACGATGTGAGGAAAATAACTGATGTGGCTTTCAGTGCTACAGTGAAATTCTCTTTCGGCTGATCAACTGAAGCATCTTTGATAGAAATTTATAAGACCGGCAGTGCATTACCTCCTGATGACATATGCTATGTATGGGCCATCAGTGTTTAGTTCCCAATAACTAAAGATCTTCTCCTCACCTCTACAATAACCAAAGCCAATCGTTTTTATGTATTTTTCAGCAATATTTGTCACTACGTACGCTCTTTAATGGAAAAGTCTTATAGGGAAGACACTGTACAACTACATCCTGTATTTTTCAGAGTACAGTGACAGATTTCTGAAGCCAGTTAGATGTCTAAATAGCATTGTACATGTAACCCATAATCTCCTGATGCTACCTAGGAAAGATATTCTGGTTGTCTCCACTTCTAGAAAGGTTTTTGAAAGATGTCACTGAGCGTATCTTGCTTGCTGGCTATCTTTATTCCCTGCTGTTCCCTTTCTTCCAATCGAGCACCTTTGCAATATTGCAGTCCAAGGCTGAGAACTTACCCTGAAGGAGTTTGTGCCGGTGAACTGTCGACTCTGCTTCTGTACCGATCTGATTTCACAGATTGTATTCCTTTTGAAACGTTCCAAATGGCTGGTAATGCAACCATTAACCCACCCTACACCTATGATAGTTTAAAGCTTTAAAATTTAGGAAATGTGGCTCAAGGTTTTTCTGGTTTTGTCAGCATCTTGCTTCCAGCCGGATAGCAAGGATTATATCGATCTTCTCGCTGAGGCATGAGAAGCACTGTGAGTCCTTACAGTCTCAGGCAAGCTTGAGACCAGTGGCAGATGGGTGTGTTAGTTTTCTCCCCTTATCCAGGGAGTCCAGTGTCATTCTTCATCCTCTGAAAGCGTTTGACTGGCATTGCCTGTACTCTGGTACGTGTTTTGATTCGGTGCGATGTCACTCCAAGACACTGCGATGTTCAGGTTTTATTCAGTCATGCCCACGTAACGTTTGGGATCGTCACCTGGAATTGCAGTGCAAATATTTGTATAAATGGTCCCACTACAGAATTATTTATTATCCCACCTCTTTTTTGGCACATTTATTTAGAATAAAATAAAACCCAATCTGCTTACGTATTTATCGCTGTGTAATATTCCCATAAAGCCTGTATTGACTGATATATGACATAATGTGGATTTTTCAAAGGCAGCTCCCTGTAAAATTGCCTGGGCAAAGGCGAAAGGCTTCTTTTGGCTAAAGAAGGTTCCTTCAAGCCTTCAAAATGTGTGGAATTTTGTGTATCGTTTGTGAGTGCTTTAATAAAGGTGTAAATGTGACTCCTCCTTGTAACTGAAGGGCACTGCCTTGCCCCCCGTTGTTGTGGGGGTGTGGGTGTTCCGACAGTGCGTTTCCACCCGGCCAACCTGTTGGAATAAATTCCTCTTGCTTCTTGCTGACGAGTGCAACGGGCTTCTTTCTTCTGCTCTTACGTCTTGATTATGTGTTTGAGGTGGACAGGTTTGTCTGTGCTTCCGGGGGAAAAAAAAAATCCACTCTTACAGTTAAGAACAAAGTTTATCTGTTTGACACCCGTAACTTTTTTCCCCAGGATGAGATTCCTCCCGAGGGAACAGTTTAATCTGGGCCACTTCTTGTTCTGATACTGCATCTCTGGGACAACGGGTCATGACAACTTCTTGCTTTTTTCTTCTTTCTTTTTTTTTTTTCCCCTATCACTCTTTTCTGTGTTTCTGGCTTTGCTTATGCTGAAGCTCTAAGCACCAAAAATTTTCACTAGTGCCTTTCCAGGGCATTTGTCTGCCCTGGAATAGCGCAGTGAGTGATTTCTGCAACTTGGAAAGAATTGTAGCGATTGGAACAGCGTCCTTGTTCGATGGGCTGTGTGATGGAGGTGAGGCCTTCGTTTTCTTGGATAATTGCCACAGCCCTCCTGAAAGGAAACCAAAGTCTTAAAGCTTTTAGAGTGTGCCATGCCTGCTGAAATGCCTCTTTGCTCAGTCTCCGATAGTTACTGTCACTATGTCCGGCAGTCCGTCTAGCTGCTAGAAGTCTGTGTAGCAACTAACAGTAGGAATGTAGTTTGTATGGATTCCTGTGGGGGGAAAAAAAACATTTCTGCTTTAGTGCGGTGCTCAGGACTGTTATGTGTTTCCTTTTTTTTTATTGCTTCTGCTTGAACTGTTTTCTTACACTGCCTCCAGCAATTCAACGGGTCTCGGGTACCTGTAGCTGTATTTATCCACTGTACGGCATCCATGACCAACTTCCTTCTCTTCCCGAGTTCAGTGCTCCCAGCCCCACTGTTCTTTTCCTGAAGGAATGTTTCCTCTAGCTGTGCCTGCGTGGCACGGTGCCGCGAGCCCATCCTGCAGCCCTGTGCATGCTTTTCCCGGCGTCGTTCCCCAGCACGGCGGCCGGCTCCGTGCGGAGCACCGTGCTCATGCACAACGCCCATCCCTGCCGTGCTGCATCCCATGGCACTGTCTGCCGGGTGTGCACCTGGAATTTTTATATGTTGTCATATTGCAGTGAGCTCTCCTGGAGATCTGCTGTCACTCCATCCTTGCCACTTCCCTTCTGTGGAGGCTTTTCCAGCAGCACCCAAGGCTGATTTTTCAGCCAGCAGTTTTACTTCTGCAAGTGGAAATACTGAATTTTGCATATAACTCCGGTTTTATCTCATCTCAGTAGATCTTAGGTTTAATAACCGAATAGCAACAGTCTCACCTTGTTTAGTTGCCACAATCCATGATTCCTCTTGCAGGTAAATGCCTGAACACTCCAGTATTCTTGCTCTCGAACGCACAGTGGCTGCCAGTATTTGACATTCAGCAGCTATAAAGTTGAACCAGTTGCCTCCTGAACTCTGTTCAGGGCACTTAATCTGCACCAGAGAATTTGGGGATTTTTCTCAAGTTCTTCTGACACCTCTGCCTGCGTGCAAGCGTGCGTTGCACGCGGACTCTGCCGCATCGGCCCCGTGCTGCCTCGGTTCCTTGCAAACTCCCTCCAGATGTGGGAGCAGCCTCCTGCTCCAGAACACTGGTCGGAATCCAGGGCGGACCGCGTCTCCCCCCGGCACAGGCTCCCACTGTTGCTTGGTGGGCTCCGACGGCGGATGCCCTCCCTGCCGCCTGGCACAGGTCACGCGTGCTCCGGCACTGACCCGTGCGGGCGCCAAGGCCTCCGGGATCAATGAAATGGAGCAAGAGGCAGTAAATAAACGGCACGGGCCAGGGCACTAAATCACTCCGTGCGGAGCAGGACCGGCTGCCGAGGAGGGTTGGGTGGGAGGTGGGCTGCGCGCGCTGGCACCCACGCTGCAATTTAATACCCTTGCTGCAAGTTAATGACAATTGCAATCAGGCAGGGTGATGTCCCCTTTGTTCCTTCCACTCCTGGCTTTTTTTACATTCCCAGCGCTCTCCCCAATAAATTAAAGCCTTCCCCCTCTCCCCCCTCCCTCTCTTTTTCCTATTTTGTTTTACTGCCTCCATGCTGTTCTCCTTTATTTCCAGCGTTTTATTTCAAGGAGTGGGTTTGAAGTGCTCTCAGCCCATCTGCTGGTTTGGTTTAGAAGGAGGACTGGAACGAGACAAGGGGTTTTGGAAGTCATGAACTATTTATAGTGTATTTGTTCTTTCACATTGGCACTAGACTTTGTTTATAGAATCACCTGCAGTAGAACCTGAGCCAGGGGACCACAGCTCACTTGAGCTAAAATTGGCTTTATTTCTTGGGTTTCTTAACAGAGAACACGTGTGCGTGTCTGCTGCTGGCCAACGCGTGTTGGATACTTGCACACACGTCGAAAGCACAAACACCAGTGCCCACCAGTGTGTGTTTGTGAAGTGCTCGGAGCGTACCCGTGCGAAATACTCCGATGGATCATACATGTGTGTGGAAGGAGAAGGGAGTTGTACGTGTGCATTGCCACTGTCTAGAAAGTAAAGGTTCCCAAGAGAAAACCTGAACCAAATTTTTCATTACAGTTTCTCTGGTCGGTTTTCATTTTCTCCAAACACTGTTTTTGTCTTGGGTTGGCCTGTTGAAACACAATGCTCGTTTTTATTTTCCTTCTGCGTTAAATATTTTTTCTTTTTTTCTCAAAACAAAACAACAATTTAAATTGAAGCTGAAGGAAATCTGTCATCTTAAATTGCTATTTTGACATAAAAGCATTTCATTTATTTTTCTAACCAAAACCTGACATTTTAATTTGAACCAAAACAAAATTTTTCATTTACTTTCAAAGTATCAATTACAAACGACAATATTTTCCTTACTTCTCCTCCGAAAGTCAGACTACTCCGTGCTTCCAAAATTGCAGGTATGTGGGTTTGCAGTGTTGGTGTGGGCAAAATTGTGGGGGGGTGACTGTATTGTGCAGGCTGCGTGCCTGCAGGTGTTGCACACACACGTTTTGCAGGCTGTACCCTCGTCTGGGTAGTTCGTACCTCCACGTTTGCACGACACACACTTGTGTTGAGCTCGTGGCAGGGAGGGATGCCATCCAGAGGGACCTCGACAGGCTGGAGAGGTGGGCCCGTACCAACCTCATGAAGTTTAACCTGGCCAAGTGCAAGGTCCTACATCTGGGCTGTGGCAATCCCAGGCACAAATACAGACTGGGCGGAGAATGGATCGTGAGCAGCCCTGAGGAGAAGGACTTGGGAGTGCTGGTGGACGAGAAGCTCAATATGAGCCGGCAATGTGCTCTTGCAGCCCAGAAGGCCAACCGCGTCCTGGGCTGCATCAAGAGGAGCGTGGCCAGCAGGTCGAGGGAGGTGATTCTCCCCCTCTACTCTGCCCTCGTGAGACCTCACTTGGAGTATTGCGTCCAGTTCTGGAGTCCCCAACATAAGAAGGACATGGACCAGTTGGAGAGGGTCCAGAGGAGGGCCACGAAGATGATAAGAGGGCTGGAGCACCTTTCCTATGAGGACAGGCTGAAAGAGTTGGGGCTGTTCAGCCTGGAGAAGAGGAGGCTCCAGGGTGACCTTATAGCGGTCTTCCAGTACCTCAAGGGGGCCTACAGGAAAGATGGGGAGAGGCTGTTCAGGAGGGCCAGTTGTGATAGGACAAGGGGTAATGGTTTTAAAATAGAGGGAGGTAGATTCAGGTTGGATATTAGGAAAAAAATTTTTACCATGAGAGTTGTAGAACACTGGAACAGGTTGCCCAGAGAGGTGGTGGATGCTCCATCCCTGGAGACGTTCAAGGCCAGGTTGGACGAGGCCCTGAGCAACCTGATCTAGTTGGAGATATCCCTGTTCCTTGCAGGGGGGTTGGACTAGATGACCTTTGAAGGTCCCTTCCAGCCCTAACCATTCTATGATTCTATATCTCCGTGTGTTTATGTTCTCAGGTTTTTCCCTGCGAAGGTGTTTCTGATGTGTACGGGCTTGTTGCAGTGTTGCCAACAGCGTTAAAAATCACGGAGCAAGACTGAGTCGTGAGATTGGGGAAAACGATAGATTTCGGGTTCTTTTGTCCTCTTTCTCTTTTTTATTTTTGTTTAGCTTGTCAGATTCATGCTTTCAATCTGATCTTTGCAGCTTTGATGACAAAATAGCGTTTTAATCGTAAAATTAGATTTCTGATTCCGCAGTGATCACTGGCTGTAAGAGCTGAGGTTTAAGAAAAGGCATGAAGAAAACAGCAGGACTCACACTAAATTCTGGGAGCTGGTGAAAAAGGTTTCTGTTTGTGGGGTAGATATCTGGCTGTGTGTTTGCATTATTGATACTATATACTCATGGTTTGTGCTTGCATGCATCTGTAGGATAACTACATGTTTATGTTCTTTTACCACGTATTTCTACGCATAATGTGTATTTTTAGCCATATTAAAGCTTAACTTCCAGTCTAAATCAGCAGCTTAAGCATGTCATAGTAAGTAGAGAGAAACTTCCAAAGCAAGCAACTCGTCCTGTCCTGAGATTCGTCTCCTCTGGTGGTGAGGAACTTTGGACAAGACACCTATTTAGCCCAGCCATCTAATTTTCAGGTGTGCCTGTGTTGAGGACGTGTGTGTTTGCTTGTGACCCATGTACATGCTGGAGTCTGTGCGACAGTTCTGTTTGCACGTGCAGCACGCACGCGGGCACTCGTGAGCTGCCTGTGCACACACGTGTGCATGGAAAGCAGCTGGCAGTGTTTTGGGCAGCGTACTCTGAGCATGAAATCCTTCAGTCTTCACTCCCCTGGATCACAAAATTCTGCTGTGCTCTGCTTACCTGAAACATTTCAGAGCAGCTTGGCACAGCGTTGGGCCAAACGCTGGCATTTCAGCTCAGCCTGTTAACCTTTCCCCAGAGCTAAGCTCCCTGGCATCCCCTGCTTTCCTCCGTGCCATACAAGTCTTGTGTTGCCCGGGTTCTGGCTGGCTCCTGGAGGCAAGAGCCGGCCGGGGAGGAGGAGTGTGGTCTTCTTCGGGAGCGTGGCCCTTCGCAGAGCACCGAGGGTGTTCGTTAGGGTACCAATCTGCAGTCCCTGTGAGGCCATTTACCAACGTAGAGTCACAACAGCGTTGATCCACGTGGAAGCGTTGGAATTTGGGGAATGTTGGTGTGATACGTTTTCCCGGAAGAATATGAAAACGCAACGTTCTGCTGTTTTTAGTAAAAATGTAATCTTTCTCTGGGAAATGTTAAAATTTAAACTACTGAGCTGGGATAAAATAAGATGATGAGATGTCAGAATTTTCTGTTGGATGAATATCCTCAACGTTGCTTAGTTTTGTGTTTGCAGGTAGCCTGAATGTTTGAGGAGGTGTATGAATATCCTGTATCTAATGGGTGGTCAACACAGTGAATACTTTCTGTGAACTGAATAAGAGGTATGAAACGAGAGTGTGTCTAGTTACATACTTAGACACTTTCTAGTTTGTAAATATTCATGTTAGCATTTTGAGGATCAGATCCCCACTGTGGTGTAGCTCCACGGACTTCTGTTGACTCCGGCTGGGACAGTTTGTGGCCTGGAAAACATGCTCACTATGAGAGATTAGAAGGGATCAGTTTGTTTCACTTGTAAAAGAGCTTAAGAAACGGTTCAATCATGTTCTATAATTACTTACACGAGGAGAAGATATCTGATATCACAAGGCTCTTCGGTCTAGCAGACAAAGGCAGAACAAGATCTGACAGCTGAACAATTCAAACCTAATGTAAGGCACAGTATTTTCACAGTGGATGTACGTAAGGTCCAGGAAAGATAAGGTAAATCCTGCATCACTCTGAACCTATAAAGATGTGCGGGGGATTGGCTTTGAGCTGCTGAGTCAGAAACCGAATTACTGGGGGAAGATTCATGGTGGGTACTGGGCCAGTGCGAGCCCAAACGATCAGGCTATAACGAAGAGTATGAGATACAAAGCCTGGTAAGATGCAAACGAATGCGAGTGTCGAAGGTGGGTTAACGATTATCAGGTCAATACTGAGTGCATCCAACGAAGAACCGACGATCCGTTCGCACAAGGCGAGGAGCTGCCCCCGCCGGGCGTGGGTATCCCGTTATTTATTGCGGGCTGTGCCATGTTTGCTGCCGGCACTCCCACGGACCGCGTCGCCAGCCCCCGCCGGTGGCGGGGAGCAGGGATTCGTGCGGCACCTCCGGGAATCCCGAGCAGGGCCCGGCGGTGAACTCCGGCGCCACGGGGGGGGCCGCAACACCGGCGCTTGTTTTTGGCGACGGCGCACGGGTTGTGTTTCACCGGGCGCTATTTTGGGCAGGGGGGTCATGGCAGAAATGTCTCTGGGTGCTCGGCTGGTATAAGTGGAGCAGGAGATTTACTCTTATTGTGTAATGTCACCTTTCAGTCAGTGCTTGGGGTGAAAATTATGGGGTGTCCTTTGCTCTTTTTATTAAATTCCGAGGGCGTGCACCTCCTGTGCGGAAGGAGCGTCTGGGGAGTAACTCTGGCCTGACTCTGCCTAGAGGGGTAACCTCAGCTGTCGGGCACCTTTTAAAATACGAGTTGTTTTTTTCTTTTTTTGTTTTCTTTTCTCTTTGTCAGTAAGTTGGGACCAGAGGCAGCAGCAGTTGCCATCTTCCAAACTGCTGTCTGTGATGATAGATGAGTTTGGCCCTGGAAGTGCAGAGATACTGGACTCAGCACAACACAGATGTTGCAGTGCAGCCAAATTAAGCTTTAGTGGGAATGTGCATGTTGGGTCTTAGTCAGAGTATCTCATGCCTGCCTGCCTTGCTGAAAAGCAAGAGTGAAATATTAGCAGCTGACCTGGTGGGATATACACTTGCCCAAAATATTCTGTTACTGGCTGCAGATGAACCAGCATCTGATCTGCTGTGTGACTTTCCCGAGGATCTCACAGCCGTGGGGTGGGGAGGCAAAGGAGTTCTCCAAAAGAAATATTGATTTCTGCAATCTTCATAACACGAGTCTCCGTAAATCACAACAGGGCAGATAAACTAGAGATGTTGCAATGGTAGGTCGTGCTTATTCCTTAGGCCTGGCTTGATATGCCTCAGGAAATCCTGAACGCTATAGACCTTGAGAAATACTCCTGGGAGCTTCTGGGGTAAAAGAGAAAGAGGTTGCTAAATTAGTTAGTAAGATGAAGATTGTAACAGTGGTTATGACATGAATGGCTAGTCTACACAGCTGGTAAGATCAACTGGCCAACTTTATTCCTTATAGCAACCCACCAGTAAAGCTTTTCGAGGAAGCATCTAGAGACCCCTGGTTGTAGATGGCTAAAGCTGTCTCTGGGTGAAGGTCCTGGGCAACACTTTCAGCCTGATAGAGAGAAAGAGGAAAAACAGGAAAAAGGTAATCGAAAAGAGTGGAATGTGGATACAGGGAAAACAGCATCAGGAAAATGAAAAACGTTCTCAAGAATGGTTTTGTGTTGCAGAATGGTAAATAAGAAACGTAGTCAAAGAGGCAAAGAGGTGTGATGAATATGCTTTAGTTTATTTTATCAGCCTCTTTATAATCTTGAGATTGTAATCAGTGCATTCTTGATCTTAATGTGACTTCAAAATTAAGAAGTCAAAGGGGACAAATTTGTCTTGCAGTCTTTCTTAAAAATAATTTTATTTTTTCTCTAATGGAAGATAAAGGGAAGGGAATGACATTCCCCCCAGCTCGAGGAGAGCAGTTCTGGGGATGTCAGTCAGAACCTCCTCATAGGATATAACTAAATTGCAACAGGAGAGCAGAGAGGGTCTAAAAATTGCCTGAAAAACAATTCTTCCTTGTGACCAACAAGAGGGATGGACTGTAGACAAATATAGTTTCTGGAGGGTGAAGGTTAAAACTGCGTCTGATGGCCAAGCACAAAACACTGCAAGAGACTGTGTGAATGTAAAATACAAATGAGAATGTGCCAGCACATGTATATTCTTTCTTTTTTAAATGACCTCTCTGTTGCATGGTTTTGCCACTCAGCAGTTGTGAAAATAAAACTGAAGGAGAATTGAATTCTTATATATTCCTAATATTATTATGGACATTTGCCTTTTTAAAATTCCCCTCTATTTAAAGAAGTTTGAGGGGAGTGGGGGGAGGGACTTTGATATGTTTTCTGCTTGTACAATAAAAAAATATATCTGCTCCAGGCATCAGAAAGGACGTTTTGCACTCACACTGGAGAAAAACAGAGTAGCTTCGAACGTGCCCCTTCTCGTTTTTTTCCACTGCATGAGTGTATGCATCGTTTAAAGCCGTCATAAAAACTTCAGAACTATTTCATACAAAAGCCCCAAATGCAAAATTGTTTCTCCTTCATGTGAATAAAGGTAGAATATTTTTCACTTTTTAATGTTTTTACCCCTTTTTCTGTTTTTTCCCCAATACAATTTTATTTTCACTGTTTTTTTCTTTTGATCACTGAATGCAAATACCATTGAGAATGTCAGTGCCTTTATTTTGCTTTTTAGTTTTTAATTTTGCTTCATATATCTTTTTAATACTGTGCCGGCTTAGAAAAACTAGTTAACGAAGCAAAAAAGTTGAAACTGAAACTGCAAACGTGCAACTTCATCAGCTTTGAAAAAGAGCAGCTGAGTCGTAGGTTTTTTCCCCTGTAACTCTTCCAGTACTGCGAAAGAAATAAATATTGAAAAATTGAACAAAGTAAATATCAACAAAGCTCTACATATAATCCAGTCTATTGTAACTCACGTTCCAGGATTTTGAAACATTTTGCTTGACAGAGACCAGAAAATTGTTTTAAAATGACATTTTTAAAGAAAGCTCTGCTTCTAAGAAAGGGTTATTTCTGTGCAATACAAATTTCCCATAGAAATTTTGGATCGGCAAGAATTTATTGTCATGTTTAAAGCAGCTAGGATAAATCAAAAGAGGATATTTTATTCCCAGATTTGTGTTTTAAAACCAGTCCCCACCTAGACTCTGGAAAGCGAACAGAATGCATGAAAATTTGGTTCGATTACACTGGTGCAGGTTTTGTCGTGGGATCACGAGACACCTCTGACCACGCAGCGATACGATGTGGCCTGGCGTGACGGTGATGGTCCCCGGTCCTGGTGAGCCTGCTCGGCTGTTTTCCTTCTTTCTCCACTTTTTTTCTCGCTCTCCTGCCAAGTTTTCCCTTTCGGTCTTCCTTCTTGTGAGCTGGGTAGAAAAAGCTCAGCGTACAAAAACCCACATAACGATACTCCGAGGGCGAATTATGCCCGTGCTCCCCTCTGCAGCTCGGAGTTGCCTGGACCATAGGAAACCAGTGCAGATTTAGGCTCTAACAGTCATTTTTATCACTGCTATTTAGGAAATGGCTCTGGAGTCTCTTCTTGGCAGCCCTCTTTTACATCCATCAGCGGCAGCATAACCCCACCATCAGCACTAAGTACGAATTCTCACACCCTGCTGGGGACTCGGGACAAGCCTCTCGCAAATAGCTTTCCATTTCCATCCCGAATTCGGCATTAGCCACTTCAGAGGCAATATATGGCTCTAGGAATAGGCTGTCATGCACAGTATGCACGAGGCAGCTCTCCCCTAATCTCGGCTAATTGGCAACAGGAGTGGCTGTCATTAGGCACGGAGCTGAGAGGCATCAGGGTCATTAGCATTCGTGCAGGGGAGGGGAGGGAGGTCAAACGTTTGGGGAGGTTTCAGACAAGGGCGCTCCAAAATTACTGGGAATTCCTCAGGAGGATGGCATATTTGCCCCAGTGCTACGCTCACGAAGAAGAGTAGGAAAATAAAGATTTGTAGCTCAGACTGGTGATAGCGTTGAGACGTGAAGAATGGAATATCTTTTATATTTTTTTATGTAGGAATTTAGTAAGGGAGGATCCACTCCTCTGCCTCTGAAATACAGATGCTTCTGTGAAAAAATATTCTACAAAATGCTCGTTTCGGATAGATCGAAGCATTTCAATATCCTCTTTTAAAAATATTAAATTAAAATACACACTACAAAGAAAACATTACAGAAAGTGAGTTCAAGGTCACAGCCCAAGGCTTCGTAGAGAGAAACCCTGGGCTTCTGATAGTGCCAGGCCATCTCCTCCACCTTCATCTCTGAAGCAAAACCTCCGTGAACTCCTCACAGACTCAGGAAACAATTCCACTTCAACGAAATTAATTCCCTGACGGCAAATGGTTCTGCTGGATGTCTTCAGGGAGCGACAGCGCAATTCGACCGTCGTTCTGGTACCTGGACCGGTGTAAAATGCTGACTTGGCTTTTGAGAGAGGCCCCGGCGCTGCGGAAAGCCGTTTCCAGCTGGGAGCACGGTTTCTATGTTCTTAGCCGGGAGGTTCTTTTTCCATTCAGCTGGCAGAACTCCTGCCTGCAGGTCAAGGAGGGGGACGCCGAATTATCCCGTGTGCCGGCACTGAGGCCACGCTCCCCCGGGTCCGGCGTAACGGCCGTGGCTCATCTCCCCATCTCCCAGACACCGACAGCACTGGCTGTTTGCCGCCGGCCCTCCCATCCATCCCAGCATCCGGCACAGCCTGCCTCCCGGCTCGCCCCAGCGTCCCCATCCCTGCCCCGCGAGGCTTCTCGTCGCCAGTCCCGCAGGAAACTCCGTGTCGCTTCGGGTTTGTTTAGGTGGAGACTGTCTCACCACAAGCACCTCATTTGTGTGCCTTTTCTTTCCCCGGATAGTTTGGGATTCATGCAGGGCTGCGGTTCGAGGAAAATCGCCGTCCCAGCGGAGCACTCGGTCAGGCTGCGGCTCGGATGGGCGACCTTCGCTCAGCGGTGGCGTTTCATCCTCCAGGCCACGGCGCCTTCGTGGAGGAAGAAAAAACCCATGTTTTTCTGTGAACACAGCATTCCTCTGCCCTGCTTCTTGCTCGCACCGAGCTCTTCCGTATGGCAGGCTGCGACCCGGCACAGCCCAGTGGTTCGGTGTTTCACCAGTAAAGGTTTGCAGCTGCTCAGCCTTCCCCCTGTCCGACTGCCTGAAGTTCCTCTGGGGCTCTGCGTGGTACAGATGAAAAGCCACTGCAGATACCAAGATGTTAGTGAAGAGGTGTAGGTCTCAAACTCTTCCCTGCTGATGCAGTTCCCTGGAGCGCAAGGAGGAGATAGTCCTCAAGAAGGTAATGTGAGTTGGAACTGCCATGGGGAAATAGCTCTGGTCTTGTCGGTGTTGCAAAACCAGTCTGGAGAGGCAGCTGTGATGAGAGCAACGACAGCACCTGCCGCTGTGAGTGGTAAGGTTTTGGACAAATGTCGTTGCACTGTGACTGTAGGACGTCGTAGTGCCTTGCCATGGTAAGAAAACATGGTGAGTCCACAGCTGGTACCTCTGCAGTGCAAGACCTCTGAGGCTGGTGAGCAATGAAGCAATGAGGGCATGGTGTTATTTCTCACCAGCCTTCCCAATGCCACGGCCCTGACATGGATGTAACAGAGACAAAGTACCACTGAGCTTCTGGTCTCTGATCTGTTTGCCTCCAGAAATCCCTCCCATGAAATCCCGAAGCATGGCAGGCAATGATGACTTTACCATCTCAGCTTCTAGTTCTTTTCTCTCCATTCTTTGCCTCATTTTAGGTTGCTTGTTTTTTTGTTGTTGTTGTTTTGTTGTTTTTTTTTTAAATGGCAAAATACTGCTTGGCCAGTGAATCTGGGTGGTTTAGCTAGGACATCAGCCATAGGTGATGAGAGTGGTCAGCGCCACACTGAAGATAAAATAGATGGATGCTTTCCCCACTGCTGGCTAACAAGACATTGTCCTGCCGCTCCTCATGAAAATCTCATATTAAAGATGCTTAAAGAGGCGCATTGACCATAGGGCAAACAAGGCACAAGCACTGTTCCTTGGAAAGGAAACTATCTAGTTATCAGAGCACCCACGAGGGATGGTGGTCGTACTGGGTGGTGCAAGAGGTGCACACAGCTCTGCTGCAGATGTCCTCCAAGCGAGCCCGTGTCCGGCCTGGGGTGCAGCTTCCACACTCGCTTTACAAGCAGGCAATGAGCCAGCACTGCCTCATCCCTGCACCAACAGCCCCTCCTTGTCCTTGCCCTTGTACCCGGGCAACTGTTTGCTCTGGTTTCACTGCCTGGCTGCTCGTGTAGGTGCACAGACACGTGGGGTAGCACAAGGAGGGGCACGGGACGGGGGAAGCAGTTGGCATCAGTCGCTGCTTTTGCAGCAGCGGCAGCTCATGCCCACCTCAAGCACCAACAGCAACTGGTGCTGTTCCAGGTTGCAGCTAAGCCCAAGACACAGGAGTTGGGGAAGGTGTTTGTGGCACCTGCATCCTTCTCCGTGCCATAAGCATCTTCCCACTCCTGTGCCTCTCGTGTTTCGTTCACGTCTGTCCAGTGCTAGTCTGATCCCACAGTGCTGTAAGAAGTTTAAACAACATAATACTGACCTTACAGCTGGGTTAGTTGTGTGAATCAGTCTCCAACGGGATCTGGTAAACACCAGGATGGGAGTAGATGACAAGGTGTTGGGACTGGTGCCGCTGGGAAAGGGAACTAGGACCTGAAAGATTAACGCCTTTCAGTAGCAGCCAGGCAGACTTGATGCGAGGGCTGGAGCACCTCTGCTCTGGAGACAGGCTGAGAGAGTTGGGGCTGTTCAGCCTGGAGAAGAGAAGGCTCCAGGGAGATCTTCCAGTACCTGAAGGGGCTACAGGAAAGCTGGAGAGGGGCTTTGCACAAGGGTGTGTAGTGACAGGACACGGGGCAATGGCTTTAAACTGAAAGAGGGGAGATTTTGATTAAGGAAGAATTTTTTTACATTTGTGCTGACCCAGAAAAACAGCGTTTTCCACTCTCTGTCCTGCTCATATACTCTGGCCATTTATGATGGATGCCAACGTAGATGTGGAATTGGAGGTGAGGCCTTCCTCTGAAGCTGGATCAGGGATTAAGGAAACAGGCAACTCCCAGCTTACGGCTAGGATTTCTAAGAAGATGCCTGAACGTGCAGTAGACACAATTTAATTATTTCAGCGCAGTTAAATTGGTAGAGCACTCCCCGACCAGTTATTCCAGTACAACTGTGTCACAGTAATACAGTTTGTTCCAGTACAACACACGCAGACGATCAGTGGTGTAAGGCATCGGTGTAACTATCCGCTCCATAGGGACCATAACTTGGCTGTTATAAAATCTGTTTGTTGAAGAGGGAGAGGAGAGTGGCGGGAGGCAGGACGTTGTTCTGCATCTTATTATTCCTGCTGAAGAGCTCAGCCGGATCGCTTGCCCAGGGACAGTTAAACGGGAGCACAGAGATGGGGAAACGACAAAGTAACCAAGAAATGGCTGTATTGTCGATTACTGAGTCATATTACTCCTATAGGTTCTGCTGGTACTTGGCAGCTGGTAAATGATAAAGAACATTTATGCTGCTGATATAAATCAAAGCAGAAAAGAGCCTCAGGACTCTGCCAGAATATGCTGTGTGTTCCTATGGGAATCTGTCCCAGCACTGCTTTCATTTGAATCCTCCTTTGTTTATTTTGCAAAACAGAAAAATTATTCTGAATGACTTCTGGCTCCTCCAACTCCTGCTTTGGATATTCCAGCTTCCAATGAAAATCAGACACCCTCTGGCTCCAGACTAGTAACTCCCCACTGTTTTCCCTAACCACTAAGAGGTCTAGCACGTACAATTTTGAACTGAGTATCTAAACACAAAGAAATTTAAAATACTGTGGCAGACTACGAGTGGTGTTTTTTTAATCACAGTTATGATTTTTGTATCCCGCTACTCATTAGAGGTGTGGAAACTTCCATTTAAGCCTGAAGAAAAGAGTTAAAAATTATTAAATGCAACGGGTATCCACATAGTGTGTAAGATGTTTGAACTCAAGTGGCAAGAAAAAGCCAGATGAAGTACTTTTTAGGGTGGTAACTGTTGTCTTTATAGGCCAAAAATTAAGTGAGGCGCTGAATTCCCAACAAGAATAAAATTGGGGGTCAGCAAAACAGCTTTTCTACTGACATCTGTAGTCATATAGGTTGAAACGAGACCAGTATGGAAAAGCTTTGCAGAGGACATCTAATTTGGTTGGTGAGGGAAGAACAGGATTAGGGACTCAGAAAGAAAAACTGTGGTCTTCTCCTAGATTCCTCAGGTAAATGTCTGCCATTAACCAGAGGAGATACAACCCTGCCTGTCTGATAGACCTCTGCCTCTGACACGTCCCCGCCGGTCCAGGTTAGGGTGTGAAGTTTGCCAGGACTGACATTTGAAAAAAGAGGACAGATGTCTCAGAGGAAGAGACTGCAAACAACAGAAATAGGTAAGGAGAAACTGTAACCAAGCAGTTCCTTTTTCATCATCTTTCAGGGTATTTTTGGGTCAGTCTCCTTCCACCCAAGGGAAAGAGGAGCTTTCAGAGGAAGTGCCCTAGCCATTTCAGTCTGGTGGTGATGGCCAACCATTCTTCTGGGCTATTTTTAACACCCTAGGACAAAGATATCCTGCAGACGACTGAATTCAGAGGTGACTTTTCTTTCCTCCGGCCAGAGCCCGTCAGACTCGAGTTTCCTTAGGAGTGTGATCCTTTCTGATGCCTCTTTTGGCGTAAAATCCCTCAAACTGCTGGTCAGGCACCAGCACAAATCCATCGCCTGTCTCCACGCACGCCGCTCCGTGTAGGCAACTCGTGTCGCTGCTAGGGAAGAATCCTTCCCTCTTCCAGGTTAAAATCTCCCTGTGGTAGATGCGTTTCTTTATGTACAAGAGTTTAAATTCAGGTTGGCTGCAGCTCACTCTCTCAGTGCGTGGGGAGAACGTTGCCGTTCTGCTGGTCACTCCGAGTCTACGTGGGCAGAGCCTGGGACTCATGAATCCCATCCAGACCTCATGCAGGCGATGGGGGAACGAGCTTCCTTGCACACAGCGAAACCTCTCATCCGAGTCCTGTTTGCGTTTTGGGTTTTGGTCTCCTGCTGGGATTGTGTCATCTTTTGTTTGCAACCTTCCTCTGCTTCTTCTGCACCTCCTGCCTCAAACGCCAGGATCTAGCCCCTGCTTGCTAGCAGTTCTTACGCCACCTCTCACCTCTCCCTCGCCTGGAAGCCACCGGGTCTTTGGCCAGCCTGTGATGTCGTACCAAACTCTCCGCATGTTACATTTTCAGATCTAACGACCATGTTTTCTCCTTTCCTGCCCCTCATTCCTGGAGGAGTTCCCTGTAATCATGGACAAATGTGGCTCCACCAACCTCTTCCAGGCTTGGCCGGCTGGAAAAATAGTGACGGAAGTGTGTTCGTGGTTGCTGGCATGTGCGGGTTTGCTGTGACTGGGAAGTTGTGCAAGTCCCGCGCGGGGCCAGCCTGCCAGGAGAGCGTTCCCGGCGGGGGCTCCACGTCCCCTCTCACCCAACGTTGCAACAATTCCGGTTTTTGTTCTGGCTGGACTGCCACTAAGTGCTGAGATGCGAATTCCTCTGCAAACAAAATGCCTCTCTTGGCTCGGTTCTCTTTCCGATTGTTTTTCTTCCAGCGGCGCCTCCCGTGACGATGGTTAGGATGCAGCTCATCGCGCTGACCGGCGTTGTCTCTCTGTGTCTGTGTGTTCATTCATCTGCCTGTAGCTGCCCGTTGTCTTTTGTCTTGGGATCACCTGAGGGGCGGAACTATGTTTTCCTGTTGTCCTGACACCTTTGGGACTTTGGTTTAAAATCGGGCATTTTACACCCTACGGTAACCTAAGCAAGAAACAGTAAAATGTTTTCCTTCAGCAGGAGCACAAATGCAAAGTTCTTACTCAGGGAAATTCCCTTTAGCTATAGTGCAGCTGAATAGTGATAGGACACGGGGCAAAGACTTTAAACTGAAAGAGAGGAGATTTTGATTAAGGAAGAAATTTTTTCCACTGAGGGTCGTGAGGCACTGGCACAGGTTGCCCAGAGAAGTTGTGGCTGCCCCATCCCTGGAAGTGTTCCAGGCCAGGTTGGATGAGGCTTTGAGCAACCTGGTGTAGTGGAAGGTGTCCCTGCCCATGGCAGGGGGGTTGGAACTGGATGGTCTTTGAGGTCCCTTCCAACCCAAACCATTCTATGATTCTATGGTTCTATACTTACCATTGACCAAAATGCCTATGGGAAATACTTGCTGGCCTGCACCGTCCCTTAGACTATGCCTTGGCTTTGCCCATGATAGTCTAGTTGGCTTGGGGAAACTGTGTCAAGGAGTGTGCTAGAAATGAACATTATAGATGATTTTTTGACAAGTTCTTGAGCGTAAGTTGCAACTCCTTTTAATTTATTAGTAGAGATGTAGTCATAGACACCAGAAGCATGTAAATACAAAAGGTGAGGATGCAAAAGAAAACTACAAGTTCACAGGCAGAAAGTGTGCATAAAAAAAAAAAGGTAGATAAGAGTCTGGATGAATGGATTAACTAAATGACTAGTTTTGAAATTCATAGTGCCCCCGTGTCCTGTTCAAGATAGGAATGCAGCTCTCCTAGGTGTTTCATAAATTGGCAGCATTGGATGTCCTCTGTATGTGCCAGCTAACAGTCTGATTATGTAAAATACTTTAAAAGGGGGATAAGAAGCAAGGAGTTAAATGAGCAAGTTTTAAGCAAACCCACTGAAGCTCAGTTTTGAGCATAAAGGCCCTCAGGCTTATCTTTTTTGAGAAACTGCGCAAGAATGAATAGATATCTCGTTAGACACATTTGCACGTTCTCTCTCAACAACAGCTCAGATTAAAAAGACTGTGGCAGGAAGGGTCTGAGGAAGCCATTCCATAATTTTGGAGCCCGGGAGCTATTCGTCAAGAGATGTCATGAATCAGAACTTTCAGTGACTTGAGAACGCAGGTGATCTCCCTTACTGCTTGTTCTGAAATGCTGCTTTTATTCCATGTGTCCCTGAAACAGCTGACGGGTTACAAATTCAGTGATTGGCAGGTTTCGTACGAGTAAATCCGTCCTTCAAATGTTGAGCTGTGGCACAGTTGCAAAGCAAAGAATTTGCTTTCAGTGTTTGCAAGTAGAAAAAACTAACAAGCTAGGTTTAATACAAGTTTACCAGAAGGTGGAGCTGGATAGTAGATCTAAACAATAGCTGGCAATTAATACATTCCAAGGATTATTCCAGCACAGAGAATGGATGTGGTTGATGTACCTGTAGTTTCCGTGCGTTGCTGTTCAGATACTACAACTGCTAAAGGCTGGCACCTGAGACCTGGGCAGAACTCTGATGGTAACAGTAGCTACAAAAATGTTCTTGAATAATAAGGCGGTAGTACAAAGACAACTGAAAAAAATATGGTTTGAAAATAAAGAAAAATGAGATGCTGATTTTATCTCCAAAAGTTTCTTCTGCCTGCCCGACCGGCCAGGCTTCTGCCAATCTCTTGGCGTCAAACTCAGCCCGGGAAGTGTTCAACTGGAGCATTCTCTGCAGGCACCTTTGGGATCTCCGCAGCACAACGAGGTGTAAAAGCCAAGGATCAGAGGCAGCCCAGCAGCCACGCTGTTCGTGACTCTGTCCTCTCAGGGAAGACCTGGGCTTCAAACAGGCTGGTGACCAGCGACCCTCAAACCTGGCAGCAAGACTCATAGCACGTGGTCAACCCACCAAGCATGCAGCTGCTCTCCAGCTGATCCCATGGCTTCTTCAGGGTGTGATGGCACAGCGCAGACCTCAGCTTTCATCACGTGGCTTCTCAGAGCAATTGCAAAGGTCAGAACCAAAGGTGTGGATCTGTTGGGTTTGTCGGTCAAGCACTGTTTGAGACGGTTTGAGGGACAGGTGCATGCTCTGGCTTCCTCCTTTTGGAAAGATTTCCTTACCCGTGTGTTCTTGCCCAATGATGCTGGTTATCAGAGCAGCATGATGCGCCCCTTCCTTGGTGATATTTGGGGTGATGAATATCAATATGCCAAAGGAACCCCCAAAGATAACAAGTAAAGACCAACATCAACCTCAGATGAAACCCAAAGTGAGGAGGACTGCAGGTGTCCTCACAATGGTCCTGCGCTCTCTCTTCCTTTCCAGCCCGCTTAAAGATCACAATGGATCAAGAGATATCTACCAAATAATGAAGAACTGGTGCCAGGCTCAGTGCCCACATTCACTCCGTTATAACTGCGAGGAATCTCAGCATAAAGGGCTGTGAAAACCTGGCAAAGGCCGTTGGAAGAGCTTGTGCAGCAAAATGATTTTCCACAGGCAGGAAGAATACCTTTTCAGTGGAAGAAATAATAAATACAGAGCTCCATTGTGTTCCACCACAGCTGACACGAGGCTCGCATGATTGATGATTAATGCCAGCGCAGCAAAGCCCTCCCAAATATGCCTCCCAAAGAAGGAGGAAGGCAGAGGGTTTAGGTCCTCAGCCGAGGTACCTGAATTAATTTAAATACGATTGTATCTCACATGCTTGGTCTTAATTGTCTCCTCCTGAAAATTCAATACCTGCATTCATGCTCCTGGGCTCCAGGGATTCCAGAGCACCACACTGTCCCCACTGAAAGGAAATGAAAAATCGGCTGATGCTAACCAGACCCCTTCAGCAACTTTACCCATTTAAGTGCTGTATCCTGCAGAGTGATTAATGATTTTTTTCCTTTCACATCTAACAGCAAAGAAAGAAGGAAAGAGCGACCGCGTACTGTCGTTCACCTTCTAGCCAACAGACTACAAAGGCATGGCTTGCCAGGATACGCACGTTCCTCCTGTGTCTGATTTATTTTTCATGAGTGTCTGACGTCGCCTCTGCCTTGGGTATGGCTGGAGCCTGCAGCACCTTATCAGCAAAAGGTCTGGCTCCTGTACACGGCG
The DNA here is from genome assembly GCF_009769465.1 of Tauraco erythrolophus. Lineage (NCBI taxonomy): Eukaryota > Metazoa > Chordata > Aves > Musophagiformes > Musophagidae > Tauraco > Tauraco erythrolophus. The sequence goes on from NC_141465.1 coordinate 510,514, forward strand.
AGCGTTCTGCTTTCTTTGGGTCTTTTTAAGACTGCAACCTGAACCTGTTCACCAGCCCTTTATTAACATGTGTTTTATGGTACAGGTGTAATAATTAATCCAAATGGCTAGCAGATGTGGCTGTCTATCTCTGGGCATGTCAGTTCCTACACACCACCCCTTCATCAAGCAGTGCCCAAGCAATGCCAAAGTAAATGAAAGAAAATAAATTCCACCGAGATATTTATGAGGGCCACCTGGACAGAGAAATACCTTGGCCTTTGCTGGTCCCCCGCTCCAGGTGGCTACAAAAGACCGAAGTCCCTCACTAAATACAGGTCAAATCAATCTCACAGGGAGCTGAAAATGAAAAGCTGTGCTTGGCTCCCTCGTTTAACAATAATGAAATTTTGTACATGTGCTTGAAGGAAGCCTGCCCACTTCGCCTTATTTATTTGAAATTTCCCTTCCTTTTACTGGTGCCAACACCTGCTGGACTTCACATAATTCAGGTTGCTGGTTCCTGCCTCTGTTTCTGGCAAGCCAAAAGCTGAGGATCTTCTTTGTGTTATCAGCTGGACGCCGGGTGCTGCTTTGCAAATCACCAAGGGAGATGCCGGATTTTTACGCTCCTGCCATTTCCACGTCTCTTTCTTCAATTATTTATGATCTTCACGTGGGTAAGTTCCTGGCAGATTTTCAGCGCTTTCAGCTTCTGCTGGGACGAAAGGCTTTGCTGGTGAAGGGGTGGTTATTCCCGCCTGCCTCGGGGAAAGATCATCCCTGGTGGAAGCTACAGCCTCAGCCTTGCTTCAGCATCAGGGCAGAGTCCATCTCCCATCACCTGGGAAGCTCCCACACATCTGCTGCCTCACATCCAGCTGCTCCTTCCAGGGGAGCAGCCACCCTGAGGACACCGTGGATGGAAACCCAGGTGTTCCCTGGGATGGGCAGGAGTTCTGCTAAGAAAGGGTGGGAAAATGAAGCTTCCAAAGAGCAGGCGTCGAGTCTTCTTTACATCTGTGGCCACCGAGTTCTCAGTGAATGAAGAGCGGTGGATGCTGTGCACGACTGAAGAAATCATCCGGCATCCTTATTGCTGTAAATCCATTTTATCCACCTAACAAAGAATGTGAGTATCAGCACAGGGAGTTGTGTCACGGGCACTGCTGAGTGTGCAACAACCCCAGTGCCAGGCTACACAGGTAAAACTGTGTGCTGAAAACAGTACACAGGCATATTAAAGTGGATAATGGGTGTTTTACACCGTTTACCTTGCTGTTTTACAATGTAAGCTCCTTGCCTAATCAAACAAAGACAGGAAAAACTTTCCCTTAGGCCATTGTTTATCTCTTTGGCACGTTTGGCCCAATAAGCCGGTACATCGGCTGCTGCCACAGATGAAAAAGTGGAACGGATGGATCATTGGAGTGAAGCTTAATGCACTGATTATCCTGATACAGTTGAAAAGTTTATTGAAAACTGTCATGCAAACACCGGGGGAATCAAGCCCCTTTTCAATTTGCACTATTGCTGCTTAAATTTCCCCACTATTCAGTCCCACTAGAGAGAAATTACTGAACAAAACCAAGTACATGATTCATAATTAAATCCGTGAGACCTATCAGCTTTCCATTCCCAGTCTGAAGCTCCATGCTGAGAAGTGCCACAGTCTGCTCAGAGCGGTGGGGCCAGCCCCGACCGAATGGCAGCAGCGGCCAAAAACTCCTGAGCTACGCTGACTCCGTAACGCATCGTCCCACGTGTTCCTTCCCCCCGTGCAAGGTCTGAACGCTGGAACGAATTGTCATCGGTAACGTGGAAGTGCCTGACCGCCCTAGGAGCCCACAGGCTCCTCTTTTCATCTCAAATTGGTTTCGGAATGTGAATGTGCTCAGAAGTGTGTTAACTGGATTGCGCTTCCGTTGTTTTAACTCGTTTATTTGCAATGTGAGAATTGCATGAAGCAAACACCTGGGAAGTTTCAACTGGCAAAGTTCAGATGTTCTTCGGTTACGCGGGCACAGAAATAGCATCTTTTTAGAACAGGCGCATAAAAAAAAACAATTCAGAAAAGCCGTAAGTTGTGTAACTTGAAAACTGACCTTTTTTCTTTGTTGCTTCCAAAGATATCCTCTTCTGCACCGAGACTAATGCCTGTTACAGTTTAGCCAAAACAGAGTCAAAGCAGGTGGTTGAAGATTAAAGCCCCGCATCAAATTAACTATGATATTTGATATCTGGTAAATAGTCTCCAGGGCAAGTTGAATAAGAGAACTTACTGCACGCAACAGATTGGAGTAAATAAAAAATGTGAGGCAAACAAAACATCCACTCTTTGCAATGAAGTATTCCCTCCACAGCCCAGTCTCGAGGGAATTAAAAGAAAAGGAAGACCAGCGGTCAGAAGAAATACTTTAGATGTGAAGGAAGCATGTGTCTGGCAGCTTCAGATGTGCACATGAAAAGTAGACTGTTGGAACCAAAGGGTTTCTCCATATGTTGAACTCTGAGTCTCCCATTTCTTCCAGAAATGATTAGCTAAGGATATTTTCCACTTTTCAGTCAAAGAGAAGAGAAGAGAAAATACTGCAGGGAGACGTTAGATGTGCCACTGGGAAATGTACATCTTATCTCTATCTAGGAGTATGTCTTCCAATCTTTCCACCTGCCCCAGACCCTGGGCTGCTAAGCCAAGTTTCTAGAGGATTATAGTTTCCTGAGTCTTCCTGTTGATAATTTATAATTGCTGGCATGAGATTGGCTTTTTTTTGTCCAGTTCTGCAGAACATCCTCAGAAACGTATGATTTATTTAAAAGCTGTGTCAGTGGCTCAGAAAACTCCTTAGCCAATTCTTTTAGGACTCCTAGCTGCAGTGGATACTTGTTCTTTGGTATCCTAAGGACAAAGCTTCTGTGTTGGAGGTAAGACACGTGGCACACAAGCAGCGCCTGCAGCTCAAACAGGGTCTGTCTGTCGTGTGTCAATGGTAGGATGCACACGGGTTACACAGCTTAACCAAAATTAGTATCTTCATTCCCTTCTCAAAGCTGTCTGTACGATCTTCCTTGTCCTTGCACATCTGGGAAAAGGAGGATGGCTAAGGATGCGGCTGGACACCGTGTGGGCTGCTGTCTGCCCTGGTCCCTACTCATTCAGTTGTTTTGTAGGCCCTGCTTTTGCTCTTTTGGCTCCCCGCCCATGCGTACACGTGAAATGCACTTCATGGATGCAAGCAGAGGAACGGTTGTCTCTCTGGTCACTGTACTCATCCAACATGCTGGTACTTAAACGCCAATACAGATGTTCCAAAGTGTTGAAGCTTTGTGCTCTGCATGGAAGACGGAAATTAGGCAAAAAGACCTCCTTGGCCAAAGGACCACAGTAGAGACCCATAAAGATGAAAGGGAGAACTCTGGGCTTCGAGAGCGGGGCTGTAAACTCTGGCAGTCTTTAAAAACGTAAAATATGTACAGATCTGTGTAAAAACTTTCTGACAACACTGCTTATAAAGGGAAGGAAGGGTGACTGAAACGATCAGCTGTCTGCCAAAACTGGTAGGCAAAACAGTAGAGGCAGAGACAGAGCTTCTCTAGTCAAAAATTAGTATGTTCAAAGTGGATTTACGTAAAATAGATCTTGTCCAAGTAGCTAGAGATATAGGGGAGACCAAGTTCTAAATATAGTCCATAAAGATTAGTGTGTCAATAAAATAGCCTTCAGTATGGAATCTAATTTGGTGTCACTATATGCTTTCATTCAGCAACTGACATAGTAAAAAAAATTATGCAGTATGTGCTAAAAAGTTTGAAAATGTATTGAGAAAATGGAAAGCAATACTATAAATCTGGAGTCTTTGTTAAATAGGTGTGTTCTATGTGGAGCCCCACATGGGTCAGTTTTCAGAATTAAACTATTTCGTGTTACCATCAATGACCAGGAAAAATACGTGGTTACCACTGACACAGACTGGATACCACACAAAGATTATGGAATGAAAAAAATAAAAAACAGGGAAGAAGATAAAACAGTGATGCAGACCAGATTGCCCAGTGGAACAGATGGAAGCAACACATTAGGAAGTAAAGGCATTCGTTTGGAAAAAGGAAACCAGGCCACGCTGATGGAACATGCTGTACGTGTACTCTGGAGGGTGCTGGGGACCATGGTCAGTACTCAGTCAAACAGGAGGTCCCCAAGGACCTCCAGAAAGGGTCACAAATGTGAATTAGGAAGGAGAAAAATGAATACAGGTATGGTATTTGGTGATGATGTGGCCGTAACATCTGTATTCACTGATGTCCACGATCCAAGCTGGATAGTGAATAGCAGGAAAAATCAAGTAGGAGAATCAAGAGGATAATTAAAAGGCTGGAAAACTTACACTGGAGTAAGGGACTCTAAAAGAGCTCAGTCTCTTCAAGAATGTTGTAAAAGTGACTGTCCATATCTACCTGTATTGAGAATATTGGTTTGGGGTTTTTTTTGTCTACTGGAGAAAGGCATCGCAGGATCCAATGGCTGGAAATAAAAACGTGGTAACTTCAGACCAAAAATCAGGCACACATGTTTTTGCCAGAGAAGGACAGCTAATCATCAAAAGAAGAGATCTGGTAGCTACGCAAGATTCTCTATCACTGGCAATTTGAAAATTAAGATTGACTGTTTCTCTTAAAGATGTGCTTTACTTCCAAGAGGAAGTAATTCAGGGAAGAAACGGTCTGGCCTGTGCGATCCTGGAGGTCAGCATCAACGTGCAGACTGCTCCTGTCTGGCTTTATAAACCATGAATCAGTTCCTTAATTCTTTCAAGGGGAGGTCTATGCTTTTGGGGTTTGTTTCTTCTTTTGACTTGAAATTAGACATTATTGCATTTGTAGCATTAATTCTCCCAGACAACCAATAAATCAGACACATATTTTGCCTGGGATGTTTAGCTCACTTTAGACACAAAAAGACTAAGGAGGAATTTGGACTGGAACATGTGTATTACAAAGGGAGGAAGAGATAGCTTTATGGGCTGTGATGAGATGACCTCATCCCACATTGGCTTTCTTAGATGTCAAAATCCTAATTGTTTGGGATTGTTTTTCTTTATTTTTTTTGTGTACTTGTTTTCTTTTAATAGAGGCTAAACTTAAAAACAAAGACAAAATTCACGATGGAGCCAAGGCAGGACACGCAGTCATTTTTTTCCCCCCCCAGAATTATCCCAAGATTCTGACTTGAGGTGGATTTAATCTAAAGACTCCAACCTCCCTGTAGCCACATGTTGAATCAATTGAAAAGCAACCAACAGGTAAATATCTCTAGCACGGCACTGCTAATAACGTTGCAGACCTTTAGCAGAAGAGGAAATCCTTTTGACCCCTCTCGTGAAAGCTTTTCTGTGGCCTCAGGTTTGGTTGGGTTTTTTTTTGTTAAACTGTCATTACAGATGCAAGAAGCAGACACCTGCAAGAAGCTGATAACTTTACATACATCAACAAGGGGGAAAAGCAGAGGCAAATGGGTTTTATTTGGCTTTAACAGAACACCAGGGAGAAATACGGAGCGAGATTGACTGACAAAGGCTTCAGTAGAAACCCGTCAGCTCGTAACGTGAGAAAGTGCTTGTAAATGTACAAAAAGCCCGTGGCCCTTTCCGAAACTAGGACACTTTGCTTGAAACGTTCTACTTTTTTCCCATTGTTTCCTGTCCTCTTCTGTTGAGGTCTAACCACAGAACAAGGCGCCACTGACCCGCGCTGCCGTTCCCTATATCCATCTGGAACACGTCAAACGTTGGCAGCCTGCCCCTCTGCAAAACCCCGAGAGGGGAAGGAGGTAACCAGAACATATTTTTAAAACAAATAAATTCTCCCGTGTGCCATGATCCCATCACATTTTGCATCCTAAAGTGAGACAGGCTAGGGTCGCCATGGAAATAGGGAACTTCCAAGAAACCTTGAGGTATTAGAACAAGATTGTCAGAAGAAGATACCAGGAGCTGAGAAGATAACACGCTCCTCTTAAAGTGAAGAATCAATGCAGTAGGGTTACTGGAGATGTCTTCTCTCAATTTAGCCATAAAACAAATCTCCTGCCCACTTCTGGGAAAATAGTAGTCATGAACAATGTCAGTTTTTTTCACAGCAGACAATTAAAGAAATTATGAAGAATTTTATTCCCATTACTTGAAAACGCCTAGCCCAGAAAAAGTGGGACCCTTGAAGATTTTGCAGAGCTTTGTGCCAAAATGAAAATATTAAGCCAAATTCTCAGTCGAATTTTACCTCTGATAACTCCATCTCGTGTTCTAGTTTTACTCCAGTTGAGCTGGGGAGTTTTTGCCCTCTGCCCTACACTTTTAAGAGCTGTGGTGTTTCAGAAAATACCTCCTGGAACCCCTAGGAACAGAGAAACATCCTCCAGGAGATGCAGGTAGTAACTGCTTTGCCTAACGTGTGTATTGTCATTTTATTTGTGCGTAGGATAAAACCTTGGTTGTGGCAGTTGTACGTGTGCTGCAGTGTGTCACTTCTATAAACCCTCTGCTTTCCTGGAAGTTACTTGTTCTGCACATGCCTGAAAGTGATGGTATTTCAGTGGGTTTAGATGCTAACGTTTTATTTATGTTTCTGTGCTGTCTTCGCTGCAAAAATAAATCCTGGAGTAGTTCAGACAAAACATACTGATGCATTTTAACGTAAACAAATATTGAAATCTACTGGATTGCTTTCTAGGAAGGGGCTGCTGTGCTTGTGAATGAGTTCCACAGTTTGGAGATGCTTTGGGATGTGGGTGTTGCTCTTAGCAGCCTGAGGTCGGTGCTTGCTGCACTTTTCGGAGCCCACACGGGCAGTAGACTGAGGATGAGTTTTTCCCTACTGCAATCTTCGTCAGATCCATTCTCAGCTTCCATAAATTAATATGGGATTAGCTTTATGGTGACTTAAGATATTAAAGGGAGTTTTTCCCTACACATGCATTCAGATGGTGTCAGGCATCTGGCTGCATGGGTTGATTCTCGGAATCGAAAATCAGCAGAATAAAAACTGTACTGATTCCCCATGAAAATTATATGGAATAACGTACCTCAGGTCCAAACTCATATGGGAAATGACAGTTTCATTGCTTGAGTAACAGGTAAGCTCAGGACTCAGAGGCAGTTTCTCTAAGAGAGTAATTTGCAATCTTTTTTACTTCGCTTCATCTTAGTAGTGGGAAAAAAATGCTTCACATCTTTTTAGATTTCTTCTGTTCCTTGAGTTGCATGAACTTTTTCTCATTGCTGCTGCAATTCCCTTCCCTTGCCAGGCTTTATTATAACCTGAAAAGTCAGAGATACCCAAGAAAGCAGAGATGCCTCAGATGCAATACACATACAGAGATTTAACAAGCAAATATTAAGAAGCAGGATTCTGTCCTAGCAGATTCCCAGAGTGACATAAGGATGTTCACTAGGCACGATTTAAAAATAATGTCAACAGTGCCTCTAAGTGTGACATGCTCTCTCCTTACCCCAGCTCTCGGCTTCCATCGGTCCTGCAGCACAAAATAAACCTAGAGATGCATGTGCCTGCTGTTAAGTCAGATAGGAGAGTGGGGAAAGCAGGAGAACATCAGAAGAAATAAGGACTCCGTGAGCCAACCACACTTCACAGGTACTCTCTGTCTGGGGGATCTTTTCAGGAAAAACACAGGTGTCTTGGTATTTTTTATGTAGTTATCCAGAAAAAAGTCTATCCATTTTTAAAAAGGCTGAGGTAATGTTCTCATCTTTTATTCTAGTACCTGTTTTTAGGGAAGTTAAAGAGTTAAAGAAGAGTTAAAACTCTTGAGCGTGTGAGAAAACAGGCCGAGGACTGTGGTGGGCTTTTTGCTTTAAATATTTTTTTCTTTTTACTAAACCAAAAATGTATTGGGAAGTGTCCTTATGTTGTCAAAGGCAGTGATGTTATGACGATTTGAAACAGCTGAGGTTTTGCTCCACAGTGTTTTTTATTATTTAACAACAGGGTGGGCGATGTATTGCACAAGGGTATTATGACTATTGTCCTGTTTCTATGAAAGAAACAGAAAATTTCTTTCTGTGAAAGACCTTCTGGGCCCCCAAGGTTCAGACGTGTATCACCTTCTTCAGTCTAATATGTGGGTTCGTTATGGAGCGTTGCATTTGTTATGCAAATGACACCATTCTCCCCCGTGACCAACGGCTGATGTTTGAAATCTGTATCCAAATAGTAACTGGGCAGAATTTTGTATTTCCATGAAAGCCTCTGTATTCTTTTCTCTCGCTCAGCACCCCACAAAATTGTGTAAATGGGAGATAAGGTGAGCTGAGAGCTGTTAATGCTAAAAACTGCAGAGACACGTGGCGAAACCAGTAGCAGACAGTTTTAAAGCAGATGAAAAAAAGTACTTTTTTTACACGGTGGATGTAAATTTCTGGCAACTATTGCCACAGGAGGTTGTAGAGACAGACAGAACTCAGGGTTTTGGCAAGTTTGTAGATAGTAGGTCCATAAAACGGAGTAAAAATACTAGTTAGGGATGTACTCTCTAGATCCGTAGTTCAACGATCGTGGATCCTGAGGACCACAGGTGGTGGCTACGTTTGTGTGTTACTCCAAAGCTGCGTATCCTGTTGCCACTGCCAGAGTCAGGTAGAGGGCTGGATGGACCTCAGCTCTGGCCCCAAAGGCCATTCATTATGTTTGCAAGAATTTTCTCCATCCAGTCTGTGGTCTCAGAATTTGTTTCATCCAACCTTTAATATGGAAACCCGTGATTCCTTCTTGGCTTTTATTTGGTGTTACTGTAAACAGCTTAATGTTTCATGTTCTCTGTAAAAAGGTGAGGGGAGCCTGAGAGCTGCCTGCTGGCAGCTGGATGGAGAAGATGTAGAGAAGGCAGAGCCAGGGCTCCCCAGGATGCCCACTGGCCACAGAAGTTCAGCTTCAGATGCTGTTTTTTTTAGAATACACTAACATTCCAGCTGACTTCATTTGTTCAAATCATAGCCTGTCACTTTTTTCCACTCTGCATTTGTCTGAAGAAGCCCTTCGTCTCTTCATACAACCCCTCTGGGCTTCAGCAACAGGAGCACAGAGGGAAAGCAGAGAGAGCATCTTCCATTTTGGGTCCGACGGATGTTACCCGAGCGGCCTCTGGCAGCAGGGAATAGCAGTTGGACCAGAAATCAGGTACTTCCAAGCAGTGCATCCAGTGCAGCCAAAAGATCTAAGACTACATCAGGTTGGACCGAGGAGGAGCAGCAAAGGTTCCTCTGCTGCTTGCAAAGGTCTCTGAGGCTTTTTGCTGCTCCGTGGCCGCTTTGACATACACATCCCTGTCGGTGGAAAGGCATCTATTGGTTTTGTTTCCAGAATTTCATTCTGAAAGTGATAAAGTTTCCTACTTGTTAGAGTATTTTCTGTTCTATTCCTATTCTGTTTCAAATTTTCAGGTTGCTGACTGCCATGTCAAAGCTGTCAGGCAGGTCAGAGAAGAAGCTTCATAAATAGTCCCCATAGTACAATTTTGTGTTTGTGAAGATATTTGTTCTTTTTCACTGTTGTCATTCTCATAATCGAAAGGCGAGGCCGAAAGTCTAACAGACCGGATCATGTTACAATGTTCAGATTAATTTCATTTTTGTCATTTTTATGGCTTTGCACCTTATTGTTTGGCAGTCGGTGGGAACAGATCAACTTTCCCCCAATTCTGAAAGCTGATTATCTCCTTCTCTCTTTAAGATAAGCAAAACCAATTGCATTTTCTTGGATAACCCAGCCATGTGGTCCAGTCTTCCTATAAGGCCCTCCCTGTTTAAGTGTTTGTGCCTATTTATTGTACGTGCTTTTGCACAAGTGGCCGAACGTTGGTTCTTCATCACAAGCATAGGACACTGAGTGAAATCCACGATTTTAGGGCTGGGATCTTAAACATCAGTTACAGAGTTAAGGTGGGACAGAAGAGCATCTGAAGAGCAGCAAACAGGAGCTGTGGCTGCCCCATCCCTGGCAGTGTTCAAGGCCAGGTTGGATGAGGCTTTGGGCAACCTGGTGTAGCGGAGGGTGTCCCTGCCCATGGCAGGGGGGTTGGAACTAGATGATCTTTGAGGTCCCTTCCAACCCAAACCATTCTATGATTCTATGATTCTATGAAACAGGAGCTGCTCCTCTCTTATGTAGTCTTCTGCACCCACCTGGAGGAACGGATGTCAGGGTACTGTTTAAAGTATGTTTTTGTCCTGGAGAGCAACTGTGCAGAGAGAGCTCATCCAGATCTTTTTTCCTTGGCGTGTCAGAGCCGTACTTGCTCAGTAGGGATGCACCATTTACAGTGAGGTTTCATCCTTGTTTCCAAGCCGTGCCAGCACAGCCAAGAGTCGCGCTTGGAGCCAGCTCCTCCAGAGGCAGCAGCCAAGTGACTTGCGGAGATCTCGTTGGTGGCACCTCATCTGACCTCCAGCTGCTCATGGGGCTTCAGGTGTGTCCCTGAGGGTGCAACTGCTGTGTTCTCCCAGGAACCCTGGTGCACGAGAGCTGGTGAGCACGGGCTAGTAACGCCAAGACCGCAGCCTTGCATGGTGCTCTGGAAGGTCAGTGGCTTTTCCCCAGTGCTGAGCGATGGGATCCATCAGCATCCACAGCACTGTATCCCCCCAGAGCCAACACAGAGGTGTGTGGAGGTGCAGGATAGAGAAAGGGGTCTTAGTTGTCCCTGCTGCAGCGTTCGTGCTCAGGCTTTGGTCTCCTCTGCTCTGGGAGAGGTTTGGTGACCCTGTGACACACGGCTCGGTGTGCAGCACACCTTTTTGGTGGGGGAAGGACCTGGGGACAAGGGGAAGCTTTGGGGCCATCCAGTGTGCTGCTTGGAGCAGCTTTGGCAGCCTGCGCTTTCTCTTTTAACAATATGAATTAGTAGTTGTTATTAGCATAAAATCACCAGTTAAAACACTCTCAGCTCATTTTTTAACAGTGGAGCTAATTGCCCTTAAGTGCCTGAGTTCCAGCCCAGCGAAATGGCACCTTTGTGCAGAAACCCCCAGCGTTTCCCCGGTACATCCGTAACGACCTTTAAAATAAGCCGTTACAATTCTGACACGGTACCAGCCTGACACCTTGGGCTGGGATTTAATTTTGAGTTATGGCGGCGTTAGGAAAACATATGATGTGGCCGTTTGTTTGCAGAAAGAAGGAGGGGGCAAAAAAAAAAATCATAAACCCCTCTTTTTTTATGAGCTGTCGCTTGATTCGTTCCTGGAGCCCCAAGTAGCGAGCGCCTAAATCAATGCACGCAGCTGTTCTTGCTTCTCGGAGCCCAGCAGGTGTACTGCCCAGCGCGCCCACCATCTCCCCCCCTCCCATAACAAATAATAACGTCTTACACACACCAGCCATCCATCACAGTTATGGTCGGCCCCGGTGAGGCTGCTGTTCTCAGGGTAGCGTGGAGAGATTTTTTTTTTTCTCTATATATTTTATTTTTTTAAATTTTTTTTTTTCCCCGTGCCTTTTTACTGTAGAAATAGCCTGCCCCCGGATTATTAGTCACACTTTCTGGAGTCCTTTAATTGAATAACCTTTGGCTTTTGTGGCAAAAGAAAAAAAAAAAAGAAAAAAAAAAACGAACCCCACACGCCACAGTGTTTATTTGTGTTAAAAAACAATAGGCATATTGTGGCTGGCGAAATCAATTAGTCTTCCTCTGCAGTAAGGGCTCACATCTGGTGTGATTTAAGTTAATGTAAGGGAAGGGCTGCAGAGGCCCGAAGACCCCGAGTTCTCATTTCAACAGGTGACAGAGAAGGCATAAAAGGCCAATATATACTGCGAGCGCGGAGGTGAGCCCATAAATACTGCAAGGTTTGCTTAGGAGGCAAAACGCAGCCAACCAATAGTGCAAAAATAAATACCCTCCTGGGACGGGCGGGCACCGGGCACGAGCGGGGGCAGGAGGAGGGGTGGGATGGGGATGGTGGGAGGCATGGGGCACTGGGCAGCACAACGCAGCGGGGTTTGCTTTTTGGCTTTGGGTGCCTTCCTCCCGCGGGGAAGACAGCAGTGGGAAGCAGGTATGGGGTTGGTTGCTCAGCTCCTGCGTGGTGCCCCTTGGCTGGGGTCTACAGGGGGTTGCGAGAGCGTGGCTTCTCCTAGACCTTGCCCTGTTCCCTCCATCTGACCTCAATATCCCCAGCTCCTTCCTATGCCTTTCTGTTACTGAAAACACTAACGTGGCCCTTTCTCCATCACTCAGCTGCCAATTTTCATAAGAATTTAAGAAACTTGTATCAGAGCCATTCAATTCTCCCTCAGATTTGGTTGCAGTTGTCCTTTGAGTTCAGGAGGTCTTAGGAAGGGACGTTCACAGGACGAATGCTGCAATTACGGAGCATTTTTACTTGGTGAAAAGCAGACTGGGGGGTGCCCTGCGAGCACCACGGGTGGATTTACAGACACACGTTTCTGCAAAGTTCGTATGAGGCCAGAACGTTCAGACCGATGGTTGTTGGGTTGTTCTCTCCGTTGTGCTTCTGCGACACATGGACCCTTTGCTGGTGTCCCTGCCTGTGCATCCTGAGCAACCGCAACCAGCCACCCCAGGAATTCCGGCACAGCGGGAAACTGAGATGCTTCGAAGCGAGGAGCCGGTGTCGGTCCTGGAGGGGCACGAGGGCGGGTGCACACGAAGAGGGCAGAGGCTGTAGACCCACCTGAGGAGTGTCGGGACTCTTGTGTTCGCCTGGCAAGGGAAGAAGGCAGAGTGCTTCTGGAGCCATCCCTGATGCTGAGCACCACCCATCCCTTTCCACCTCTGCTGCATCCGCACAACGCGCCGCAGCACAGCAGATCGACTGGATTGGGTGTATGAGGGGAGATTTGCTTTCAAAAAAAGGATGCTATTACTGTAATTATTGTTCCTGAGCTTTTTATATCCTTTTTAACAGCCACTCAAGAGGGAGGAATATGTGTATTGTACGGTCCCTGGGTATAAATCCTACTGGAAAAACACATCCGCGGTCTGAATCATTGTTGCTTTGCAGTAGGGATGTGTTTTGGTTCACTGGCTCCAGTGTCTTGTCCAAGTGGGAAATTTGATGATTGATTTTAATTTCTTCTCCCAGTGACAAAGTTAGCCTGCAGCCACAGCCTCCATCGCCCTCCTCATAGACACTATAGGCAGGTACTGGGACTTGAAATAATATCATGATGATAATAAAGGGTTGGGTTTTTTTTTTTGTTTTGTTTTTTTTTTTTTAAATCAGTTTCCAACAGCTGGTTGCCAGTTGCCCTCTGACACAGACACATAAAAGGGAAGTAGTGAGTCCTGTACCAGCAGGGATCACTGGAAGAAATGCAGCCCTCATAAATCAAGCCAGCACTGTTATAGAGCTTTAGCACAATGAAGTGCACGTGTGCAAGGGCGACTGAAGAGGGACCCCACTCACTGGCTGGGAGCAAACAGACCTAGCTCTCAGGGAAGGAGTGTTCCTGCCACCATGCCAAGCGGTGGGGAGCACCTGAGGCATGCATCTTCTGGGATCCTTCATGAGAAGCAAGCAAGACTTTGGATGGGGCAAGAGTTCTCGCTGCAGTACTCTGAGGAGCAGGTTCTCAGGTGGTTTCCAGTGTTTTCCTCCTTCCCTGAGGACTACTAGGTTCTCCCACATCAGCCTCTCAACGAGACAGAAGTCTTCATCGTGAGGTTCAGAGTGCCCACTACATGATGGAGGGGCCATTTGGCCACCTAGAGTAGGCAGCGCCCAGCAGTTTGCCCCATACTCGGAAGAGGGGACCGTCCAAGGCGGTCTCTGAGCAGCCTGGGTTGTTCAGGTGCCGCACGGACCACCTCTGCAACGTGTCATATACTTTTGAAAGAAGTGCAGCAGTAACTTAAAGACTTCAGGAGCTGAGAGAGTCTTCTCCATCCTATGCTCGTTCCAAATATTGCATGTTCCCCCTAGCTTAAAGTCAAGTTACAGTCACTGGATTTTGTTCCGTTTCCTGGACTAATTGATATCAAACATCTTCTCCCAGACATACACTGCTCGAGGCCCTCAAGTGATCAATTCCTCCCCATCAGGGAAAGTGGTAGAGTGTAACAGGGAAGCTTTTAAGCGTATAGATCAGCTTTACAATAAACTCTTCAGGGACTCAGTTGATGCAATTAACAGGATGGACACAACAGAGTTTATCAGGACAATGTTATGGAGACCTCAATTTGGGATGTACGTTTAAGGGTTCACACAGCCAGCAGTTACGTACCAGTAGCATTTCAGAACATAAGTGTAGTATTTTTTTCATCACAAAAGGTGTTGTACCTAATATTGTTGGGGCTTGATCCCACACAAACACTCACAGAGCCACTCGCTGATTCTCTCCATCCCAGCGGGACGGAGGAGGGAATGGGAAGAGCAAAAATGAGCAAACTTGTGAGCTGAGAATAAAAACCCCCAGTTTAATAGGTGAAAGAAAGAGGAAACAACCCAAGTGATGATCACTCGCTGCCTCCACAAGCAGACCAATGTCCAGACAGTCTCCCAGCAACAGCCACCTCAGAAGACAACAGCCACCCTCCAACTTCTTCATCTACCCCAGTTTTTGTTGCTGAGCATGATGTTATATGGTACAGGGTATCCCTTCTGCCAGTTCGGTTGGCTCTCCTGGCGCTGTCCTGACTCTTGCCCACCCTCAGCCTACTCAGTGGGAAGGGGGGGTGGTGGTGTGAGTGTGTGTGTGTGCAGAGCAAGGTACAGAGCAAGCCTTGACACTGTGCACTGCTCAGTCAGAGCCAAAATATTAGTGTGTTACCAACAGGACGTTAGCCACAAACCCAAAACACGGCACCGTACCAGCTGCTGTGGAGAAAGTTAACTCCATTCCAGCCAGACGTCGTTCAAATGTGAAGTTCCATCTTCCAGACAGAGAAATTAGTCCATGTCTGTGCCAGAAGCTTGCTGAGGACTAGTGAAGAAGGAAGAAACGGTGCAGAATGGAAACAATGAGAGTGAAAACGAATCACTGGCAAGTCTAGGGTACGTGGCAAATTGGGACCAATCTTTTTCAATTAACATAAAGCCAAATTCAAAGTTATAGGTAGAAGAACAAGCCATACTTTTGAAAAAAAGCCTGTATCCTGGCACATGGTATAGGCTTGAAAGTCTCAGTGAACACGCAGTCAGCATGATTCCCTGGAGGTGTTCAAGGCTCATCATCAGGTTGGATGAGGCTTTGGGCAACCTGATCTATTGGAAGGTGTCCCTGCCCGTGCCAGGGGGTTGGAACCAGATGATCTTTCCTTCCAACCCAAACCATTCTATGATTCTGTGATCTCTCCATTTCTCCACCTGGTACAGATGGCAGAAAGAACCAAATCAGTCATTAGGTTGGAGTGAAAGTATGTGGAAAAAACTTCACCTCGGTGAAATGGGATGGGGATAATTAATTCGAGTCTGAACGGAGTGGGCCATGCATTTTCTCTTCATGACTTAGCTCCTAAAGGTTTTCTCTTATCTGTTTCGTGCTCAGGCACACTCATGGATTTACTTTTCCCAGAAAGTTACCGATTGCAGATTACCATATATTTCCTTTCCCACGTCTGTATTGTTTCCTTTCCATGATGAGATGAACTGTGAGCAATTATTTTGTTCGAGCATGTGAAGTGCAGCTTAAATAGGTGCAAAGTACTTTCAAACAAAAGCTGTAACAAATGCCTGTGTGTCTGCGTGCCCTGGGTTAAGCATTTAAAGCAACAAAAAGTTGGCGTACTACTAGATGATGGAAAATTACTAGAAAGTTTGGACAGGCTGGAGGGTTGGGTTATAGGATGGGGGTTTGCTGGCATGTTTGCAGATGCTTTTTTTCCATTTCAACCAGCTGTAACATATAAACTGCTGAAACACGTTTCGTACTGTTTCATAAAAATGTGTGTCGATTTGTTTGTCTCACAGCAATACTTGTGAACAAATAAGAAATAGTTTTATAAATAATTTTAAATAAAAGTAGAAACAAGAGAACAAACAGAAAAAAAATCCTCTTACTCAGTTAATAGAATGAAAAGCCATTGAAGTCACAGAATCATAGAATGGTTTGGGTTGGAAGGGACCTCAAAGACCATCTGGTTCCAACCCCCCTGCCATGGGCAGGGACACCCTCCACTACACCAGGTTGCTCAAAGCCTCAAAGTCGAATTTGAAAAACAATTCTGTCCTCAAAAACATAGTTAGTAAAATACATCAATAAACTATCCTTGGGCTCTTAATGTTTTGCCTGGCCACGGAGCAATGTTACTTGAAAAATTGATTCCAAGTGAAGGAAGGAGCAGTGGTCCCACACTTTTCTGTGTCCGTGCGTGTGACAGACGGATGCAAAGCTGCGCCTGCTTCAGGGGCAGTCATGCTCTTCCCAGCCTGCACGAGAGTACGGAGCTAGTGGGAGCTTTTTTCTTGTTTTTATTTTGGATGAACTCGGGCTACAGACATCCTTTTACAAGGACTGTTTCCTGAAAGATGCTGACAGCTGTGGTTTGGATGCTCCCAAGGTAAAACCGTCCATGTCAGGGGTGTTGAGCTCTGGGTACGGACGATCACGCTGTAACCCCGTGCTCGGTACAGGTGGCAGCCTGTGGGCTCAGAGACCGTAGACTTCTATTTAATTCTTCTTCTTCTTCCGTATCTTCTCCAGCAAGGGCAGGATGCGGAGGAGTGAGGGCAGAACACTGGGAACGCCTCGTCCCTCCCGCACGGCGTTACTGCCAGCTCTGCAGAGCCACCGGGCACGATGCCAAGCTGGTCCTCACCTGCTCTTACTACTGGTGGCAGCACGTCAGACCTTCATCCTTCGCTTCAGAACGACCCCAACCGCCCGAGCAGGTTTTACGTCAACGCTGGAGACCACTCTGGGATGTACGACGCAGCCGGCTGGCGGGCGGAATAACGTAACCCCCAGCGCTCTGCCACGTCGGGATAAATCCCAGAGTGCACCCCTCGGAACAAGCGTACCCTGCCGTGAGATGCCAAGCGATCAACATCAATAAATAATGAGTTGAAAACGGCGAGGTGGCGTAAAACTGCACCGTCGCGCTGGGGAAGGTAGGGAAGCTGATTAAGTGTTATTTCCTGATCTGTAAATCATCAATTGCAAACCTCTTTGTGTGTTGTCCATAAAATATTGGCTGTGGGCCTTTTGTTATAAAAAGGTAACTAATTTTTATAGCTGCCCCATAAATAGTAATTAACGTGCCACAAACTGAACAACATCCTGCTGTAAAAAATGAGGAAACGCTGTGCCTACTTTTTTAGGAGACCTGCGTGCGTGCCCGGCTGGGGATGGATGCTCGTTCACCCGTGCTTGGGTGGGTAGGTGGACACGTACTGCTACGTTGGAACGCTCTAAGCCCTTGCTTTTATCCCACCTTAGGAACAGCCTTGGCATGATCTGAGAAGGACCACTGGCCTGAGGCCCACGGGCTCTTTCTGGAGCCTGCCATGCCAGAGGATGCAGAAAGGAACAACAAAGTAGATGATGACTGAACACGGCATTTTTCCTTCCAGCCTCTATCACTTAAGGTTTGGCTTATGCCCTGAAACACGAGAAGGGCTTAGATCTCTTCTCAAAGCATTTTTTCCGAGCCTGCCTAATAATACTGTACATGCTCTCATTATCCCTATAAATCCCTCATCCTTTTCTGAACAGCAACAAACTACTGACCTCAGTGGCACAGCGAATCCCACAGGTTCAGCGTTCCTGCTTAAAATTCAAAAACTAACCAACCCCTCACCTTCCCCCCCCAACTTCCTCAGTTTTCAACTAGTAATCTATGGGTATAGCCAGTGCCCCTCGATCCCTGAGGAGAGGGTAGATGGGCACATCGAATTCATCGTACATGTAGCACATAGACCATGAGAAGGACCAGAGGTGGGAGGAGAGGGAGGATCGTGCAGCCTGGTTGGACCCATGTTACACGTGCTGGAGAACGTGCACAGCTCCAGGAGGTGTTTACAGCCTGTAGCAACAACACCCTCCCTCCTTTCATCCCTCCACCGCCTGCTTTTAGAAAATTTGCACCTGGTCACATCAATGCAGAGAATGGAGACCTTCAGATGCTCCAACTGGCAGCGATGTCTTCGTGTCATGGTGATGGGAGTTTTTTCTGCTCTATGCCTGCCCAGCTTTGAGAGGGAAAGGAGGTAGTTGGTGCTACACATCAGATTTATTTCTGAATTCAAGACATCTATTCGATAATTCTGGCCTTGGCACGGCCCTGTGAATTAGGGGATGTTACAGCTTGCGCTCTGGTACGTGGCCTTGTCTGTTATATTTTACTCAGTAAAGAAAAGGAGAAACGATATTAAAATGTTATGAAGAGGTTATTGTCATTTTGGGTTGCACCCCTGCAGATAAGGACGGCTCCACGCAAGGCAGAGCTGTATCACACCATTGTTGCTCCGCATCTGTGATGGCCTCGGTGCAGTCAGCTCTCCGCCCAGTGCCTCACAACTCCTTTGTGTTGCCTATAGTCTTCCTTGACCTCACAACACATCTCAGTCTCTTCACCTGCTCTACCATTGGCAGCATTTGACCCCTCTCTGCCCTGTCTTTTGGCGCCCACGTACTGGCACGCTGTCATTCACGCTCCACGCACACCAGTGAGGTGTTTCCTCTAGAAATCTTTACACCTGCGTTAGCGGGTAGCGTGGCATGGCAGGAGCAAAGCTTGTGCTGAGGCTACGACATCAACACTGTAGGTATTTTGGGGGGTTGACTTTGTTCTAGAGTTACTGCAGCCCAACAGACTGAGTGTCCCTGCTACTCACGTGGCTGGAAGCTGTGGGAGGGGAAGCCATTCCATGAACCTTTGCTTTCTGGGCTGTGGACCCCTCAGGGCCGTGCCTGGGAGCACCACCCTGCCTTTTTGGCAGTCTCATGGGGATGGGGATAGCACGTGCTTGTTCGTACCACTGCTGCCCACGGGACCTCAGGCAGAGGAGCAAGCCTTGCTTCTGTTCCTGGTCATGATGTTGTCAGTTTGCTGTTCCTGTCTTGTGTCGGTTCCCATTTCTTTGCGAGTGACACTCAGGGGCTTATTACTCAGACCTGCTGGCAAGGGATGCACTAGCACCTACCTTCACAAATGTACATTTATCAGAGGAGGAAGGCAGGGACGATGACTTTCTGGGAGTCTTTGCTGATGCAACTGCTTGACCTGGTTTGAATGAAGGTTCTGGTCCTGGCAGACAGGTTCTGATGGGAGGGGCAGCACTTTTCTTAGGACATGGGTAGTCAGCAGCAGGTGCAAAACCGTCAGATGCAGTGAGTGAGCATGGCAGAACATCAGAAAAAAAGAGTAATAGAAGAAATAAAGGTTTCAGCAAGGTGGGGAGAATGACAAGAGAAAGTAAGTCAGGGAGAGAAAGGGAAGGATGCTGAGGAATGAGAAGAGGCAAGGTCATGATGCTCTTGTGAAGCGGAACACTTGACCCTTCTGTTCTCCTGTCGTGGTTTAACCCAGCCAGCAACTAAACACCACGCAGCTGCTCGCTCACCCTCTCCCACCCTCAGGGACAGGGAAGAGAATTCAAGGGCAAAAAGGGAAGGCAACCCATGGATTGAAATAAGAACAATAATTGAAATAAAATGGAGCACCTCTGCTATGGAGGCAGGCTGAGTGAGTTGAGATTGTTCAGCCTGGAGAAGAGAAGGCTTCAGGGAGACCTTCCAGCACCTTCCAGTACCTAAAGGGACTACAAGAAAAATGGAGAGGGGCTTTGGACAAGGGGTTGTAGTGACAGGGCACGGGGAAATGGCTTTGAATAAGGAAGAAACTTTTTACAATGAGGGTAGTGAGGCATTGGACCAGGTTGCCCAGAGAAGCTGTGGCTGCCCCATCCCTGGAAGTGTTCCAGGCCAGGTTGGATGAGGCTTTGAGCAACCTGGTCTAGGAGAAAGTGTCCCTGCCCACGGCAGGGGTGTTTGATCTATGTGATCTTCAGTGTGCCTTCCAACCCAAACCATTCTAGGAGTCTAAGACCCAGAGTGCAATAACTCAAATCACTCATCTTTGAAACTATATTTTTAAGCAGGGAACTGAACAATGGCCTCGATTAAAAATATAGTGATAAACTCACATAGTGATTTCATAAGAAATATTGATGATTAAAAAGAGTCTCCTGCCCCCTTAAAGTGTGGGACCACTCCACAACCACTGAACTGCTATTGAAGCCAACAGGCAGCACAAAAATGCAACAGCAAAATCCTAATAGGCAGCAAAATCTACTTTGACCACTGACTACCTCTCTGCTATTGGTTGCAGTGGGAGCAGGAGTCAGGTTCCCAAGTGCCCATCAGAAACTGAACCCAAGTGACAAGATAATGCCTCTTTGTAACTCTCCAGCCTGATTTATGCACTTCTGACAGAGTTCTGTGAACGGGGTCTGGTTAAGAAATATGAACTTGTTAAACCTTGCTGAAAGGTTTGGAGAAAGGCTGCGATCTCCAGGCAGCAAAGCGCGGATCTCCCGGAGCAGGATCCATGCTGGGGCCATTCATCACGAGCCACGGGGAGGGGTCTGGCAGGGAACAATTGATACGGCTTTGCCATGGAAGAGACAGTTTCCCTTTGCAACATATGGAAGACAGATTACACTGGCCCGTCCTAACGTGAGCGAAGCTCAGATGGGAAGGATGCATGGGGGACATCTAGGAAGCAATATCATCTGAGACCCGTTTTCTGTTTTCAGGACGCAGACCTGCACCTCGCTGCCTCCAGAAGTGTCGCCTTCTGCTTGAATTTCAGTTCTCCCTGCAGATATGCCCCCCGTGTCCTACACCCCCAGATCTTTCATCTTGCATGGCTGGTGACAGAAACCAGTGGAAGAGGCTGGTCCTCCCCACCACACCTCCATCCCCACCTGGCAGGCTTGCCAAGTTTTCCAGGTGACATATCAGGGCACGAAAACCATTGGCACGATGTCGCAGGGAAGTGGTTGAGGATGGTGGGAAACTGAGGAACAGTGAGGATGGTGGGAAAATGCTTCTCCAAACATCGTATCTTCTTCCACTACAGATCTGACTCTTCACCTTTATTTTCTCCTTTCCTGACCTGCACGAACCAGCTAGAACCAACGTTAACAAAGCACTGACAGTCTGTTTTTTCATGAGGGATCCACATGCCATAATCAAGGCAGCTAAGGGGAAATATGGAGAATCGAAGTTAAAATACGGATACACCCTCGGAGAGGCAGGGAGAGAAACCAAGCAAATCAATGTCCCTTAGGATTTCTGTTCAAAACAGGGATGTCAACGTGGAATGTTACCTGCCTGCCCCACGTGGGGTAGTGCCTTGGCCTGCAGCCCGTGCTCTGTGGCGTTCAGATGAAAGACCCATGTCCTCTTTCGGATTAAGGGTGAGCAGGGATCCCACGTGAGCAGGATCATGGGCAGAGGGAGGTGGGAGTCCACAGAAAGGTTCGTCCGTGGTGGGACTGGGGGTAAGTCAGGGTTAGGAGACCAGGGGTGTAAGAGTCTCTTGCCTGTTAACACTGCAGAGAAGGAGAGAGACAGGGAAGGGGTCAGGGAAATTTCGTAGAGAAGTCAATGAGAGAGCAAATGGAAGGAATAGCATTCCTCTTGAGGTAGGACAGCTCCTTATTTGGGGAGAGGAGACACTGGTTCTGTACAGCCCAGGTGTTTTACAGTGGTTATGTGGAAAAATTAAGAGCTGAGTAGGATACCAAGCTTGAGATGCAGAAGATGCCACAAGTTAACATACCTGCAGAGCATCAGGTGCATTAAAGCCTCCAAAATTGAAGTAAATTGACAGATCTTCTTGCAAGGAAAAGAATAGTTTGGTTCAGAGATACAGTAAGAATTTTGAAAAAAAACAACCAATCAACCAAACGAACAAAATTGTACGTAAAAGTTTTGTTTGTTCATCTTTGTGGCGCCCCAGTGTTGCACAGGATCATCCCTCCCCACCACTGGCAGGATTCTTGGCTTCCATCACTCTCCGCTGAGGGGTCCTGAGCCATGACCACCTCTTTCAGTGCGCCACACGAGAGACTGCACGTCATCGCCCTTGTTACTAAGGCAGTGTGCTGGGTCTCCAAAAATTCACTGATGCTTTGTGTGGGAGGTACAAACACTGCAGCCTGTGACTAGAGCACACTGTCAGGGAGTTCCTCCAGAGACTTCATTTTAAAAGTTGTTCACTTATCAAGTTGTGTCAGGGTGTACCAGTCAGCGCCTTAACGCACTGATGGGCCTTAATGGCCTGGAGGACAAGGTTGCTCCACCCACCCACCCACCCTGCCCGTGGGACCTGGGCTGTTTCAGCTCAGTCTCACGTCCAGTCCCGTCTCTGGCCCTCTTCTCCA
Organism: Tauraco erythrolophus; assembly: GCF_009769465.1. NCBI lineage: Eukaryota > Metazoa > Chordata > Aves > Musophagiformes > Musophagidae > Tauraco > Tauraco erythrolophus. The sequence goes on from NC_141465.1 coordinate 532,857, forward strand.
TCTGTTCCTCACTGAGCTCCCCAAAGGGACCCTGGACATGATCCATCACCTTGCCTTGGTTGGGGCCATCAACAAGAAGGGTTATCAGTAGTGAAGGTGGGAAAAGACGAGGGAGAGGAGAGAAGAGAAAGGTTTGCAGCAGATGGACGTGTGCTGTTTAAGACAATGTCTCTGTGATATTGCTGGAGGGCCTGTTGATATCTGGGCTGTTCTCTACCTACTCACTGAGACCGCGGGGCGTCCGCTGAAGAAAGGTTGTTTGAGAGAGAAGTTTCCCCAGGTTTTCTTTTGGTTTTCAAGAAAGGGTTTCCCCTGGCACAAGGGAGGTTATGCTTCTTTGAGGCTTGATCTGACAGACCTTCCTATGGAGTCATAAACACTGATGGATCTGGGAAGAGATGCCAAGGACCTTTATTTCAAGATTAGCTAAAAAAAAATGACCAAGTCAGGGAAGGAAAGTCCGAGTGCACTGAAGAGGGCATCTTGCATTTTAGGGACTAGCAGACGTTGGGGAAATGTGGGAACGTACCGAAGAACAAGAGGAGTGGGGCCTCTTGTCTCTGGGTGGCCACAGCTTTATAGCAAAACTGGGCTGTGTAATTACTTCTCGTAACGGGCTCCTTACATTTGATGGGTTTTTTATCCCATAAGTTGAGCGAACAGACCCTGAAGCAGTGGCACCAGCCACATTAGTCTCTCAGCACGGGTGCGTTAGAAGAACGCCGGTGCTGACTTTTCTTACAGACGAGAAATAGATGCTGGAGGTGGGAGATTTACAGTGTCTGTGAGAGTCATGAGGGATTAAAAATGAGTTGCTGGATGGAGTGAGGCTCGTGATTTGGGATTAGCCTGTCTGTCACGTGTCCCCCGGCTGAAATGGAGAACATTTGGCAGGAGTGGGAGGGCCTCTTCATAAAACTTAGGCAGTGTGTTACTGGTTAGTGGCCAAAACTATGGACCTGAAACTTATCTTTAGTGACATTGTTTTTCGGGGGAGAAGTTTGTGGGAGACTAGGCCAGAAAAAAAGGAGACTGCTGTGGTTGCAATTCAAGATGAGAAACTTTTGTGGTAGAGAGGATGAAGAAAGGCAGGAACATTTTTGTCCTTCCTTTCCCCCGGACTATTTAGACAGCTGCACTAGTAAAGGACAGAAGGCCTGAGAAGAAGCAAAAAGAGGCCATGGAAAAGGGAAGATGAGGACAGAGATTGACAGTGCTTCCTTTTTCCTCATTCTTGGAACAGCGTCCCTCATCTCCCTCCTCAACCATTTTGATACTTGATACTCCTCAACCTTTTTGATATATTTTTTGATACTACGCTCGTAGGTGAAGATGCCACCCATCCTCTTCCTCTTCACCCTAGGTGAAGAGGCAACCCATGTGAAGCAACGTAACTTCGTTAAAGTTGTCACTGCCATTTCTCCCTTTTTTTAAATTCTTGTTCACCCAGAATGGTTCTGTATACGCAGTGCCACGTGATGCCACAAGTCAGTATTTAACAGATTTTTCAAATTGGACTTTTATAGCCATCATATCTCACGAACATTTGCAGTGATGCTTAAAACTTTTGATACGTCACCGTAAATTCAGACTTTAACTTCACTCCTGCTCTGTGCTCACACATCTTACTCTTCAGCTGGCCCTTGAAGTCTCACAGCTTCATTAGCGTATTTTTTATTTCAGCATCTGGTATAGCTACAATATTCTCTCTCTCATTTATTCTGTGCGTGTGTGTAGCTACGTTACAGACCTTGTAGCAATGATCTCACCAAAACGAACGGGAAAACAGTCACTTTTATCTAAATCATCTGCTGGTTGAATCGTAAGGTCATCGTCCAACTTAATTCTTTCACTTTATCCCTGCCGTTTAGCGTGCATTTTATATTCAGTCATTTCGGTTTTGTTATCGCAGGCTTAAGATAATGGCTTGGCATAAAAGGTACCTTCTCCTCCTGTGAAGTCACCATCAGAGAGCAGTTTGTGCTGTGCAGTGCAGCCTGCTGCTTGAGAGCTTGCCAGCACGGCGTGATCTGCTGTCATTGGAAACTTCTGCGGCGAAGTGCGGTGCCTGGGAATGTTTGTCATTTCGGAAGGGAAGGATCCTTTTTTTTTTTTTAAATTCTCTTTCATTTGAAAGCAAGCTTTTACGACGCCTTTCAAAACAGCATTTAACATTAAAATACCCTAAAAAAAATCTACTTTCAGAATCCGGAATATGTAACGGCTTCCAATTTTGCTTCATCATACGGTACTTGATTGTTCCCTCGTGCCTGAGAGTCTCAGCCGGCTGCTTTATGGTGCATTTTTCCATTTAGGCTCCAGAGACACGTCAGTGATTCCTCGTGCACAGAGCTCGGTGCAACACACTAGGTCACACAGTAAACACTGTAAACATTTTCGGATGCATCACTAGCAGTCTTACTCTCCCAGCCTTTAAATAATGTCCTGTTCTGTACCAAGCCTGCTTTTGAGGCTCAGAACCCATAAACCACGGAGCAGGTGATGCGCAGAGCACTAAAGCCGTGCTGGAGGCGGCGTGGATGAGAAACTTTCTGTGTGTATTCTCAGAGCCTGCACATAATGCAACCATGGATTGTTGTATTGCAAAAGAAATAATCCAGTGATAAAGAAATGGCACTGTAATTAATCGCCAGCAGTGTGATGCCAAATCTCTACCAGTGCCAGCATTTTGCCATCACCAGTTTAATTTTTCCCCTGCTTCATCATCTTTCCCTCTTTGCTCTATCTTCATCTAGAAATCAATTTTCTTTCCTTCTCCACCTTAGTCTTCCTACCTCCCTATGGGCTGTGCATCCCCAAATTCCTAGTGATCTTTTCCTGCTTGCCTGGTCCCTGCCTCTTCATCCTGCCCTCCAGCTGCTCTGTCACCTTGTTTCAGGTCCATCAGTGCACACTTTGCTCTTTTTCCTCCTCCAGTCTCTGCCCACAACCACCTTGCTCCTCCCTGCACCCCAGATGTTTTGCGTCTTTCCTCTCCCATAATCTGCTGTAGAGGAGAAAGGGGGAGAAACTTATGGAGACAGTGTGTGGGAAGTTAAAATTCTTTGTCCATCTCTCTCTGGGGGCTGCCCAGGGAGAAGAAGGGGTGGCTCCAGGAGGTCCATCTTGTCACTTGCCACTTGTGCCTGTGGACAGCCAGCTTGGATGTGCCCTCAGCACATGGCAAAATGCAGATACCTTCTTAAGGGGACAAAAGGGGGAAGAGAGTGTTAAGTGCTGCTGCATGAAACCAGGTGTCGTGGTTCAGCCCAGCGGTGGCTCAGCTGCTCTCCTGCTCTTCTGTTTCTTCTGCCTTCTGATACATGGATATTTTTTCCTGTGATTTGCATCCCGCAGTACTCTGCAGTGCTAACCTGCAGTCTTTCACCACTGTCTTGAGGCCAAAGCATGAAATTGCAGATGATTTCGGTGTAGATTTATGGAGCGTGTGCTGGGAGATAATTTGCTTGCGTGAAAACTGCTTTATGGAATGAGCCTTTGATGCTTGATGAGGAGAGTTTCGAGCAAGACCAGAGGCTGAAGTAACGTTGTCAGAGGCAAGGTGTCTGGGAAAGGGCTCTTATGCAAACTGCATCTGCATTGAGCCTATAGCAAAACACCTAGGATGAAGGAAGGAACTGTGCTTTTAATGGTCTTGGAGAACAATTTCTGGGGCTACTTGGGCTCACTTTGTTTGGCCCTTGCAGGTACGCTGTGAGATTTCCTTTGCCGTTCTGCTTTCCCAGTCCGGGGAGCAGGGAGCTGCACTCTATTAAAGGATTTTTTTCCCCCCTCTTTTACAAGGTTGTTTGTTATCTCGGAATGCAGGCCTGCACTGGAGCGTGTAATTACAACACCATGTCCTGGGTTAGAAAGAACTCAGACACTAAATTGTCCATGTCATCACCTGAATTTGACCATGAAATATGGCACAGAGGGACCGGGACGGCAGCCTGTAAAGAGGTGAGGGCTGAATGGGCATTTTGGTGCACTGGGCAAATCCAATCTGCTCAATCCATTGCTGCAGTCCCACCGTGGCCGTTTAATATTATTACCTGCTTCTCGCCCTTGAAACTGTGCTTCCACCTCTCTTTCCATGAGGTGTGTCTGAGCGGAGGAGGTCAGGGTTAGAGAAGAGTGTAATAAAACATGACTCATTTTACATGGGTGATCAGAGTCCTATTAAGTTGCAAAGGAGTTGATTTTTTAAAGAATGTCTTTTTTTTTTCTCATTCATTTTTTTTTCTGTGTGCAAAGACTAGAAAATAGAGGTCAGCTCTACTGCTCAGGGTGTTCAGAGATACCCCCAAAGTGGGAATAAAACCACTTACACTCCTTTTTGCGGAAATTCTTCATTTTATTCACTCGAGCATCTTATTTTTATCACAAATATTGAGCTTAAGGCTCTTTCTGTGCTTCTACTAAGTGTTAGAGCAGAAAAAAAAAATCAAGTCACCTATGTACCGGGCCAGGAAATAGCTTTTTTAGGGACCTTCTCTTAACTCAGAAAGAAAAGTCTGAGTGAGGCAGCTGCATCAACCAGGTGACCAGTATGTGTCTGGAGAGAGAAGACGACTGTACCCCATGTTTCTCTTTTCTACCTACAGGTATCACTTGCCATAGTGCAAACAGGAAGAAAGGTTTGTGGAAGGGTATGTATGAGAGAGCCAAGACTTGCAGGAAAGGGTCTTCTCTGCTTCTTCAGGCTTAGGGATAGAAAGAGATCCAGGGTGATGAAAATAATGGACCAAAAAAGAAGAGCAGGACAACAACAGAAAGCAGCAGATTATTCACAGAAAGTAAGCTGTGAATAACACTGGAGAAGTAAAATAGATTAAAAAGCACTTGGGAATTGTCTTCTGCCACCTATGTTTTGAACGTATACAACGTTGTGAAGATGAGGGTGTTCCAGTAGCCAAATTTTCGCAGAGATTTTTCTTGTCAAAATCAGATTATGGATTGTTCTTATCTATGATACAAACGTTTGTGGTTGATCCTGGTATTCCTAAGGGTAATTTTCACTGAAGTACTGCTGTAAAAACCAGAGTGGTGAAAAGGTCATAGTGACATGCTCTCATCTCAGAGGAATGCTGCAAAAGAAATGTCTTGCTTGTTGGAACCCACCTTCACTAAGGAAAATAAATGAAGGAGGACTGCTCCATGTGTGTCATGATACAGTCTGGTCTATCTACTCTTAGGGGAAAATCTTTATCTTTTTTTAGCACAGAGGTGGTCTTCAATTCCCCAGCTCCTTCTTGACGCCTTTCAAAGCAGAACAAAGTAACACACAAGAGGCGTTCTCGTCTTCAGAAGCAGTTGTTACACTTCTGCACAAGCTGCACATCTGTATCAACATCTGTGCAATTTTGTATGTTCTTCTAAACCCTTCGATAGAGCCATCGGCTCACAGCGATTTACTCCACTTGAGTTTCTCAGATTTCTCTGAAACTTTCGCCTTGCAGATTACATTTGCTATGATTACATTCATTTTCCATAAAAGGAGCTTTGCAATAAGACTTTCCTGTTTTTTTCCACGATAAAGGCATGCAGATAACTCATTAAAGTTCTTTGCTGCTCCTCTGCTTCCTGGAAATTGCTCTTACACCACCATCTTTCCTGGATGTACCTACAGCCTTCTTGCTTCTAATGCATTTCAGCTTGGCTCAGTATCTCTGGGAATCTGTTCTTCCAATCAGTTGTCCTCCTTTTTATTTCCAATTTCTTTCTGACTTTACAATAGGATTTGTCCTATGTTAATGCAAATATTGTTTAGTAAGTTTTCTAGTCCTCATAAGGCAAGCTTTTTTTTTTTAATTTTATTTTTTCACAGTTCAGTTCATGACTTCCCCTACTCACTCATCTTTCTCCTGAGGCTTATTCTCCCACTGGGGAAGTGTGCTGTACATCCTCCATAATGGGTTCGGTTCCACTTGCAAAAGTAAATCCAACAATTTCTACATTGGTGGGGATTAGGCGTCTAAGTGACTGAACATATGGGAGATCTGGGAGTCCTGCTGACTTTCAGTGAGACTTGGATCAGATTTCCAGGTGCAAACAAGTGTCTACCAGCATTTTAAAAGGTTAAGTACCTTGTGCCTCTTGAGTTCGCAGGAATTTAGGTGCTCAATGCGACAGACTCTTACTGAAATTCTCAAGAAATGTCCTTCTGCACCTGCAGGTACCTCAAGACCTCAGAAAGCCAGGCTGGAAGTACTCTTGAAAATGGAATGCCAGATGCTAAGGCTGAGGGACTTGAGAAAATGTCAGTGAGAAGTCTGTATTTGCCCTCAAATCATCAGCCCAAGTTCTCCCATAATTCTAAGGCTCATCCTTACAAAGTTTAGTCTTGCTTCTCCCTCATCCCACTGGGAAATACCAGGATCACCCAGGGGATTTTTCAGGACCCAGTCTCTCCTTCTTCTCTCATCTGCTTTGTTGAATAATTTGCTGATAATTTTGTTGTTGAAGGTAACATTTGCTGTGCATGTGGCTGGTTGAACAGGCCACGTAACCACATCATTACAACCTTTCTTGAATGAATTGAGATAAACGTTAAGTTTACAGGGGAGTTATATTCAGTCTCTTCTAAGAAAGGCAGGAGGCCTATTCCTTCAGGACATGTTGGAAAACAGTCTTTTGGGCATTTTCACAGTCTCCCAGGAGTTACCATGACCACCACTGCATCTGGGAAGCAATGTAGACTGTGAAACACAGTCACTCAGACCAAACTCCATTATCTTCAACGTTACAGATTAATGGAGGTTTGGTGGTGCAGGTTAAAGGGTCTATCTAGAGCTCTAAGGTTGCAGATTCGTGAAATGTTGACTCAAAAATGCACATACAAAAGCTTCCCTGCTTCCCTACACTTGGATCTGTGTGAATTTCTGAATTGTAGGGAGGATGAGGTTTCTCTGAGTCCTGAGCAAAGAAATGTAAAAAGTAGGAAAACAGTGCTGGTGCACCTGCTCTGCTGGGAGTCTCCTAACCCCTTCTTGGCTGTTGCATGCCAACAAGAAGACTGAAAGGACGTTGCCATCCTCCAGTTGCTCTGCATTTGATGCTGAAACACAGCCCCTAATTGTGGCTTTCTGCTTAACAAGGTGAGAGGTATTGTAAGAAAAGGACCCTAAACTTTTCTTGTGCAAAATGTCTGTCTGGAGGAGTTGCAGTTCTCTGGCTGCCCCCAGACCATTTCTTTTGAAGTAGCTGTCGAATTTAACAGTGCTGGGAGTCCCAGCAGCACGTGCAAAGCAAAGAGATCCACAGTTTTGGTGATGCCTGCAACAGCCAAACCTGAAGCACTGTCTCCCTGAAGGGAGGAGCTGGCTGGCAGAAGCCCAGGCGCTGAGATCCTTGGCCACCTTCAGACCACTGGTCCGGTAGAGCAGCCCAGCGGCACAGCACTGCGGAGAGTGGCCAGCAGGCGACGAGGACTTGCCATGCGGACGTCTGGAAAACATGGAATCAGAAATGCAAGATCTGGCTGGTGCACTCTGACCCTTGTCCACCTTAGGTGGCTTCGCTGAATTCCTGGCACCTTAAGGGCTGCATAAGCCTAAGCTTCTTCACAAATGGAATGCTTTTAGCTGATGGCCACTTCACAGACTGTAGTCAGAGCTCTCAGTTCTGAAGAGTTCAGATTTCTAGTTTTAAAAGTAATTTTAATTTAAAAAGTCTCACTTCCTTGCCCTTTCTGTCTAGCATTCGTGGGGATGTTACATGCCTAAATAGGTTTTGCGCTCTGGGATCTTCGTTGAGTTTGCTTATAATTTGTGAGTTGGCCGAGTCCTGAAAACTCATTTCCAATTCCTTCTAAAGAAGGTTTCTTAAGAAGTCGGGCTATGGAAATATCAGCCTCACTGTTCTCTCTTTTCGTAGAGAATTGCATGGTCTGTGTACTTTCCTTCACTTTCCAGTCTGCCTTACCAGAACCATTTTAAAGCAGCCAGAACCGAAGGAGTTTTAGAAGTGCTGAGGAAAATTTCAAAATTATTTTGATTTCGTATGTCCTTTACGCTGAATAATTATTTGCTTTTAAGAATGGTTACCTAAGTATTAATTCTGGTTGTAATGCTTTCATTTCTTCATTTTCCACATAAAAAAGATTTCAAAACTTTGGGGGTTTTTCCCCTCTAAAAATATCCCAACATGTGGCCGTACTGATTAATCAACATTGTCAGCACAAAGCCTCTTTTCCTGCCCACACAAAAGGGAAACAGTGACTGACCACAAAAAAGGAGAAAATTGCAATAATTGAGGAAAAAACACAGTAAGAGAATTCTAATGGATGCAGAAGGGAGGTTACAGTGACTGAGATTCAAAACTATTTTAAGCAAAACGAGTGCAGCAATGAGAAGCAAACCAAGGAGTTACTCAGGGATAGGAAACGCCACATGTATGTTTGGGATCAGATCTCCCGACCCTGAGCGCTTGGCGTGGTGTGTCCTTCGAGCAGGGACGTTGTGTTCAGGGCCTTTTAGGTCCAAGACTTCTGTCAGGCTTGTAAGCACAAGGATGAAACTCAAATGCAGGATGAATAAGAGAGCAAAACCTGAGCAAGAAACAAGAACAAGAAAAATCATATGATGTTTACTGCAGACTTGGCAGAGAAGACCATGATGCTGACTACAGACCAAACCAGGAGTATGAGGAGAGAGAAATTAGAAGGAAAAAAGTTTACAAAGGATAAATTTACAACATTCAAAATGCAAAATCTAGTTATGTCTTTTAGTGCATCCTCAACAATTAAAAATAAAAAAACAGTAAGAAGGAAACCAGTTCATCTATTGTTTTCATAAATGCAGGACTGGAATGTTACATGCCTGCCAGGTTGGCCTGGCGAGCGTGCCACTATGCTAAAATGAACTGTAGAGTGAAAAGATAATTAAAGGAAAAAAGAAAAGGAAAATGGAACTGAAAAACAAATATCGAGCGGAAAAAACCCTATTAAACTGAAAAAAATAGAAAAAGGAATGCAGTGCAACTTCCTTACTTACGGAAGCATTGACTGAACTGAAAAGAAAAGCTTGTCTGAAATTTTCAACTTGAAAATACCTGGTTTGTCCATCACAGCACCTTTTTTCATTTGCTGACGTGCGTGCTGCGCTTGCTGGCTGCTGTGCTGGTGACGTTTGCTGTTACTGGTTTGCGCTGGTGTCCCCGTGCGTGCAGTTTGCTGTTGAACTCGGCACAACAGGCCATTGCAGCTCCAACGGGCAGGAAGACCTGCAGGCAGCGGACACCATAGTCCTGTCCTCCATGCATGATGTTTTTCCCTGGGGTAGAAAACCTGATTTTTATATTTTTCCTAAACGTACCCTGAAAGAACGAAGCCTTCCCTACAGAGAGTGTCTGACTTTGGTAGTCTGCTGCCATGAAAGGTTTGTCTTGTCCCAGCTGCTCGTGGCCAGGTTGGCTTCTGACTCGATGTCAGAAGGAAACACAGTTCAAAGCTTTATTGCTGCTGCTGCCAGAAGACAATACATTATTTTCAAAGAACTCCTGTAACAAATCCATGGAGTACTTTGAATTCTTCTGGTTTATTATATAAGGAGCCATAAGGAAAAAAACTACCTCCTCATTCCGCCTCTTCCAAGGAGGACATTAAAGTGACAGATTTAAAGGACATTTACAGCTCCGCCGAGCCAGGAGGACTTGATTGCGTTTTTCCACATCGGAAGGAGGTGTTGGATGTGTGTGTGTTCTGGGATGATATGTGGCTGCTGCCGGCCTTTCCAGATGGCCTGTGATGTCATTGCTAAAGATCCTGAAATCTGCCGCACGAGGAAAATTGTTTCATGGCCCTCCAACGCGTTTTTAAATGCTCTTTGCATAAATTTAAGAGACCAAGGAGACGGGAGAGTAAACGGAAGGTGTCAGAAAGGGGCAAAGAAGGCGGCATTCGCGTCTCTCAACAGGCCAGGTAGAGGCAAAACTGCACAATTAACGCAATTATCTTGTCTGTACGGCGGTTTTGAAAATCTCCATCTACTGGCTGATTGATATGGGACCAGTTCCACAGGAGGAGTCCCCCTTCTTTTAAGAATAGCAGCATTTCTTCACAAGGACGGGACCGGGGCCAGGGAAGATGAAATGTGTGGGCTGGGACCGTATGGTTCACACCTGGAAGGTGTCCGGAGCGCACGCGGTCCCACTCCTCAAGGGAAGAGAAGGATCCTTAGCAGGTTTGCAGCTCTCTGCTCATCCTCCCGCCCACGTGGGCTCTGGGTGGAACCACTGGGCAGGGCTGGCAATAGGCACCCGTTCCTAGAATCCACCTGGACGGCTCAGCTGGCAAAGCGGAACAGCTGGCAAAACGCTCCTGTGCTGCTGCACGAGCTGCACGGCCAGGCTTTCTCTGAGATGGTCTCCTGGAAAAGGGAGAAGGGGGACATCGGTCAGCTGGGACCGAGTCCGGTTTGGAGAGCAGCAGGAGAAACCGTGGCAGTGTCCGACGAACAGAAACCTCCGTCCTGTGAGGCTCTCTCTGCCTCCAAAGCCACCCACGGAGCTGCGCTTGGATGCAATAAACAAATACAGACCCTGGCCCCTGTTGGACTCACCTGTCGCGTCCATGTCGGGCAGCCAGGGCTCTTGGAGGAGAACCTCTGCAGCCTCCCATCGCCTGGTGACAGCACCTTTATCCGCCAGAGCACGGGAATGCCAGCGGTCTTGGCCGGAGAGCTGGATTATAGTTTTAAGAGCAGGGCCTCACTTTTGTTCTTTAAAGCCATCTGAAAAACGAAATCGTTTCGAGTGCAGATACAAGGGAATCTTGTTTTCCCGTGAAATGCACCTGCCCAGTATTTGACGAGGACAACACAGGCAGCACAGCTAACGAGCCCAGACAGCGTGAAACCGTATCCTGAATTAAGGCTTGAGTTTTGGTGGAATGGAACACTGGTGCCATTTTCAATAGGATTTTTTTTCTTGTGCTATGTATGTTTGGAAAAGGAACAGAGACACTCTGAACAATGCCAAGAATTTTTTACTTTAAAAGGTTCTTAATTGAAAAATAATTCTTATTTTTACTGTTGGTCATGCAAATGTCCTATATATCTTCAGTTACATCTAGATCTTACTCACAGCTGCACAGAAATTGATAGGATCATTGCACAAACCGAAACCTATTGTGTCCACCAGAAGAATGCATCTTATGAAAAATTCATTTTTCTCATGAGAATCTAACAGGTGCAGGAAAGCATTAAAGTATATGCCACAGACACGCAGCTCTGGACAAGATATGTGAGTCTTTACTGAGAGTATGGGAGTTAAATTTATAAACTCCCCAAGTAACCAGCAAAGCTGTTGAACAAGTGAAATGTTGAAGAGATTTCAGTGAAAACAAGAGTAAAAAAAGGACCCAAAACAGTGCGAAACACACAACTTTATTCTACAACAGAACTTAAGGAATGCAAATAAATGGAAGCACATAAAATGGCCTTTAAGAAAACAGGTTCAGCCCGTGATATGAACATCTGGGAACGAGACGGTGGGAAGTGAACAGAAGAGGTTATTGCAGTGTCGTGTGTCAACGGTTGCAAAGGGAAAGGCTGCCCAGGAGGAGAAAATGTCGTTGTAATCAATCAAAAGAACGGAGTGCCAGTATTAGAAGGAAGGATCCTGCAGTATATGAAGATGCCAAATCAAAAGGGCCGCAACCTGTTCCTGTTACTGCAAAATTCTTCACTGTATTTAGCTACCGTGCTGTCTGCATGTGTTGTTTAAATCATAGAATCACAGAATGGTTTGGGTTGGAAGGGACCTCAAAGATCATCCAGTTCCAACCCCCCTGCCATGGGCAGGGACACCCTCCACTACACCAGGTTGCCCAAAGCCTCATCCAACCTGGCCTTGAACACTTCCAGGGTTGGGGCAGCCACAACTTCTCTGGGCAACCTGTGCCAGTGCCTCACCACCATTAGAGGGAAGAATTTCTCTCTTATATCTAATTGAAATCTCCCCTCTTCCAGTTTAAATCCATTGCTCCGTGTCCTGTCACTACACACCCTTGTCCAAAGCCCCTCTCCAGCTTTCCTGTAGCCCCTTTAGGCACTCGAAGGTGCTGGAAGGTCTCCCTGGATCCTTCTCTTCTCCAGGCTGAACAGCCCCAACTCTCTCAGCCTGTCTCCATAGCAGAGGTGCTCCAGCCCTCAGAGCATCTTCGTGGCCTCCTCTGGCCCCACTCCAGCAGCTCCATGTCCTTCTTGTGTTGGGGCCCCCAGAGCTGAAGGCAGCACTGCAGGGGGGTCTCAGGAGAGCAGAGCAGAGGGGCAGAATCCCCTCCCTTGCCCTGCTGCCCACGCTGCTCTGGGTGCAGCCCAGGGCACAGCTGGCTGGCACTTTCAGACGGGAGCTGGGACAAGCACTCCTGAGTTTAAGGTCACCTCAAAGCATCAGCAGCAAAACTGCGTTTTTAACGACAGAAAGGAAGCCAGCTGACTGCGGGGCACCTTGCCAACATCTTCCATGACTCAGAAAATCCATTTGACAGACCTGCAAAACTAAGTACACTGCAATCCTTTGCCTCACAAGTGAATCTGTTGTGTACATTCCGAATGAAAAACGCTGCACCACTGTGCATTTGCTTTCGTCTTAGGTCTACACAATGCCATCCTGCTTAAGCAGAGTATTCAATATTTGCTTGACAAAGGGACACAGAGCAAATCTTTAATGAATCACCCCTAAAATCTTACCAGACATCTGATAAAGCCTTTAATGTGGTCTCAGAATGTGAGACGTTCCAGTTGTTCTGTTATAAAGACAAAATGTGTATCTTTTGATCAGGGCAACAGAGTGAGCACTATGCAACTTACCACCACACAGAATAAAGTGCTTATTAAATATACCAAAAATTGCACCAATACCTGGTTTTTAATGCTGTGTTTTGAACACACACAAAGTGAAGGACCAGGAGAACTGAGCTGTCGTGCTTCACTGCGCCGTCGCTGACCCTGTTTCTTACCCTTGCCTCCACAGTTTGAAGGCAGTGTGGTGTCTGCTGCTGTGGATGGCTGGACACGAAGGGGAAGGCAGCACTTTTGCATAAAATCTCCTTCTGTGGTAAGCTCAGATGCAGTTGGTGGCGAGGTGCTGGTAAGGAATTGCTCAAACGAGAGTCTGTTCCAAATTAGAAAAACTTTGCTCCCCAGAAGGTCCTAAGGGAGCGGAGAGGAAGGACTGCAGATGGGCTCAGTGTGGCCATCCCTGTGTAGATAATGAATGAGAAACCTGCACAGTTGTGTGTGCGGAAAGAAAAACACTTAAGTCTGTGATGAAAGGCCAGATGAAAAAGAAAAGTGTTATAATTCAACAGAATATAAAAGACAGCAGTAGGCCATCCTTTCTTCTAAGGAGACAGCTTACTATATCACTTCCCTGAAATCACAGCAGGAATGATAGATTAGTTGGAAAGGAAAATTGGTGCCTGAGGCACTTCTGACTTCAGTGTTTCAAGTTGTCCATAATCCTTCGTAGCCTTCACCCAAACATGAAACCCTGTAATGAGCATAGGGAATTACTAAGGGCCAGATATGCTCTCCCTAGCTGTTTCCTGAAATCCAGATCTGAAAGGAAGTACCAGCTTTCAGGTGCATGCCAGACCCTTTGTGTTCATTGCACCTTCAAAAGGGGGATGCCTCTGGGCTGGACCCAAGCCCAGCTACAGGGATGGTCTTTGTTTCAAAGTGCAGGCGAGCCTGGTGAAATTCCTCTCTGATGAAGGCTTGTTTCATTCTGGCTTATATGAAAAATACATAACTTGTTTTATAAGTAAAATATAATACTTGTTTTATAGTCTCCTTGGTTGTGCAAACCTTGAAGGAAGCCTGAACTAACAGCTTCTTCTAACCTATGCTTGTAAAAGAGGGAGAACTGGAAAGAAGACATGGGGCTATCTACCAAGCCATGGGAGTCCAGGCTGCAACATATGATGGAAACCTGTGCTGCTTTTTTTTTGCACACTGGATGGAAAGAACCAGCCAGCAGCGACAGAAGCAGGGTGAGGGAGAGGTGCTACCAGCTCTTGCAAGAAGCACGCTGCAGTGCACTCGTGTCCTTGTCCTGCTCCACACAACCTCAGCTCGTACTGGGAAACAGGAAAGCAAGACTCTCCCATTTTCACAATTGCCAAGAAGATCTCAGAGGTGGGGCTTGACTGTGTCTGAGGGGGAGATACCCACAGGACTCAGCAGCCAGCATGCTTGGAAAGGTAAATTACCTCCTTTAGTCCAGCAAAATGACACCTTGCGTTAAATAGGATTATTTAAATGTCATAATCATCAGTGATATCGTTACTCATTTGAAAAGAAGATGGAGAGTTGCAGAACTGCACAGCCACTAATTGGTGGCCTTTGGGAGGTGCTGCATCTTAGGTTTCTCACCCTAATCAAAAAGGAGCCAAAGTCAAGAGCCCTTGGGCACAGTCAGTGAAAGCTGAGCTGATGAGATCCCAGAGAGCACACGTTATTGTACTCTAAATGTCTGTAAAATCTGCTGCGAGCTGCTCTTGTTTATTTCAATAGGTAGAGCTTGGAGGAGCATCACATCCGCTTCTCATCTGGTTCCTGGGTCACCACTGGAACAACCTGAGTTGCCTGGTGGCAAATGATGGCTGTGATCTGGCTGCAAGTGACCAAGGCTGAACCCAGCTGAGGGTGACACCTGTTGTGCCGCCAGGTTGGAGGCTGGGGTGGATTAAAGCATCGCAAGGAGCTGCAAGCTGGTCTGTCTCAGGTCGAGGAAGAAATTAGCCATGAGCTGTGGAAGGATATGCTTTTTGGGGCATGCAACTGAAGATCACATGGCAAGAAATGGTGCAAACTATGGCAATCACTTCTGGAATATATCCCTGAATTCGGCTTTTTACATACTTTACAAAGGAAAAAGTTCAGGGTTTTAGGTAATAAAACATTTGTCTATAAATAAATATTTGTAAGAAAAAGAATCAGGAGGAACTACTAAAGCAGGAGATAGAGGAAAACACCTTTTCTTTGCAACTTTTAGCATCTTCAAACTTAAGCACAATGCACAAGTTCCCCTTTTTAGGGCTTCTTACAGGACCTTTCCCTTCCTTTTCATCTTGAATACTAGTGCATTTTCAGCAGCAGTAAAGTGGGCTGGCAGCAATTCTCAGTTCATTTTTTTTATTATAAAAATTAAATTGGGTATGATGAGCTTTTGTAAAAGCAAGCGAGAACTGAAAATATCCAGAAAGCCACTGAGTACCGCCAAAAAGACATTTGGGAAGGGGTGAGGCTGTTTAAACTTACATTCTTCCCACTCTGGGCCAGCTGTGTTTCTCCTCTTCTCTCACACCCATCTTGTAAGCAGATGGAGTATTCTGAAGTGTTAATAGAAGGGAAAATAAGCCAATCTAGATTCTTAAAACAGCTCCTAATTTAGTGTAGTTTAGCTTAAAGTAGCCTGGCTATTCTCAGTAACTGCTGAGTAACGTAGCCAGGCTAGTGAGGAAAAAACTAATTTGGATTTTTCCACTTTCAGGAGATTTTGGTGGTGAACACTGCAGGTAGATCTGGAAAAAATGGGTAGTTAGTCTCTCCACCTGTGGCTTGCCTTTTAAATTTAAGTACTTGCCGGTGGAAGTTGCACGGACGATGCACCGAAGGAAAAAGAAAGGGGAAAAAAAAGAAGACAAAAGGAGGTTACAGTTTCACTTGCATTTACTTCGTACACAAGTCCACTGGTTATGGATATGCATCCAGCTGCTATGAATTTGTAATTATGTAATTAATTAAGGTTTAGGCCCTTCCTACAAAAGGTAGGCCATTTCCTCCTGTCTGTGGGAGATGTAATGATCTGCTGCTTATGTTGGTGAGTAACAACTGGTGAGTTTTTTAGGCTCTTTTCCCCACTCCTCATGCAGATAAGGACAGAGATAATGAAGATTTGTTGAGATGAGTACTTCTCCCTTTCCCTGAGGACCAATGAAGCAGTGTATGGTGGTGGTGATGTTCCCACTGTGTAGGGTGGGTTAGACTGGTATGCTTTCATGAGAGATATTTGAGCTGGCGACAAGCAGAAACCTGTCAATGACACTGAAATGACTTTTTATACCTTCTCAGCAGTGTCCCATAGCTATTCCCTGATCCAGGAAGGAAAATGCTCCCCTCTGCTAGTCCAAGTGTGTTTGCTGCTAATGACGTTGAGGGTTGCACCCAGGGCACTCAGGCTGGCAGCAAGCTTTGTGCAAGAGCCTCTGTTTTGGCTTGTCATGGTTTGAAGGGGGCGGGGGGGGGGAGGTCCGGGTGGCAGAAGCTGCCCATCACACTGGACTCCCATCCCCCTCGGGGCTTGAGCCAATCGGCGCCTCTGCGAATTGCCCTATTGACGTCGGACAAAGGAACCGGAAAGGTGTGTGCCTGTGCCCAGGGGCAAGGAGAAGGGAGGGGGGCACGGCCCCCGCTCCCAGCGCCCGGCCGGGCCGGTGCCCGCCCCGTCGAGGATGGCGGCGGCGGAGCCGCGTGGGGAACTCGGGGAGAGCCCCGCTGCCGGGGCGCCCACCGGGCCGAGTTCACCCCGAAAGGGCTGAGATCTGAGAGAAACGGCCGCACAGAGAAGAGGTCAGTGAAGATGGGACGGAACAGCGTGTGCCGCGGCTGAGCCCCCCCTTGCCAGCAGCCCCTTTGCAAACAGCCCTCGGTGGGGCAAGCAGAGACCCACTCGCAGCCCGTGGAGGACCCACGTCGAGCAGAGATGCCAGAGCCTGAGCACGGTGTATCTCGAGCCCGTGGGATGCCCCCGCCGATGGGGAGGGGTTTGGTTAAAGGAGATGCCCGAGCCGGAGCCTGCTGTGACTCTCGGGCACAGGGCGAGGCCGTTTGCCCATCTCAGTCCCTGCGGAGGCGCATTTGAAGTCTGTGTGATGCCCACGCCAGGGCGAGTGGCTACAGCTCCTTAAAAGCCCAGGGCTGGTAAAGCCCGCCCTTGGGGCAAATCCGATGGGGTAAGGATTTGCCCCCCAGCGGGCAGGATTCACGCTTTCGCCGTGAGTAGGGGATCCACTGGAGCAAGGGACAATGGTGTAAGGGCTCCTGCTCCTTTAAGGGAAGCGGCAGTAACAGCATGGAATGAACTGACCTGCACCCCCCCATTCCCTGCCCCCTGCGCCGCTGGGGGGAGGAGGTAGAGCCGGGAAGAAGAGGCAAAGGGGGGGAGTGGTGTTGTTTTTAAGACCTGGCCTTGTTTTCCTGTTATCCTCTCAAGTAACCGTTTTTTGTGTGCTTTTCCCTTTGTAGGTAGCTGTTAATAAATAGTTTTGCTTTAAGAAAACAGCCTCTTTTGCCCGGGACCGTGGCTGGTGGTTGCTTCTCTGTTCCTGTCTCGACCCTCAGCTCTTTTATTACGTTTTTCTCCTCTCCATTTTCCTGGGGTGGGAGAGCTGCGTGGGGTTTAGTTGCCAGATCGGCCTAACCCACGACATGGCTTTAATTAGGCATGATCCTCTGCTTGTTCTGCTGTTAAATCAGAAATAACTCCACTAAAAAAAGAAAAACACCTCAGTGAAAATAAGATTTACTAGGAGTTTTTTTCATAGTTGTTGTGAATCCCTCCAAAAAACGCACTTGAAAGTCAAACTCTTGGTCCTGCACAGGGCTACTCCACAGCAGCCAGAGGGGTTCTGGGCACTCCAGATGTCACTTGCAAAGTAAAGCAGTGTCTCTATTTGTGCCCTAATTGCAGCAAATTTAAAGAAAACACTGTGAAAGGTGAATATCAATTGCCTCAAAGAGATTGGAAAACAAAAGGCAAACAGGGGAATGGCCACAGGGCAACCCCAATAGCCTGTCAGAGCAAGGAGCACCCTGGTCAGGCTGGGGCTGAAACCCATCTAGACCAGGCCAGATCCTTATTGATGACCACCAGCCATTTGGAGCTTTGTCTATATTGGTCAGTGTGCCACCATAGAGGTATTCAAAGCCGAGGGGCACTTTGTGGGTGGTCTTTCAGATGCTGATGTCCACTTGCAGGAAATTGTGAGGTTATCGAGGTTACAGACAACAACTGGTGAACTTGCACATGGACTGATGGAAAAGGTTTTTTTCAGTCCTAACAGTTTTGATGTCATGTCAGATATAGTATTTTATACCAGTCACTGGAGTTCTTCAGGGTGTATGGTTTTCTCAGACGATCTGTTCTCCCACTCTCTCCCTCTTCCTAACAGGAATCACTGTACTGGGGCTTTTAGCTGAGCAGGACAAGAGAGAAAAGTGGGAATGAGTTCCTTTGTGTGTTACTTCCCAGGGCACAGGGAAGGGCAGGGGACAGTGTCCAGTAACGATACCCAAAGAATCAAAAGTTCTTCATCTGCAGGTAACAGACTTACATGCACAGCTGGAAGGTGCATGGATGTGCAGGTTGCACATCTGGAAGAATGTCACTAGTACATGAGTCCATGCTCTGTTCCAGGATATGGCAGGAAAGATTTAGAGAGAAAATTAAAGTATTTGAAATACATTGTACATCCAACAGACATGCAATTAGTGTAGACTTTTTCTAACAGAATAGATTAAATGGGAGAGAAAAAGAATTAGGGTATGTTTTAATTCAGTGTTGAGAAGTACAAGTTTTGAACACACATCTTTCTCAAGAGGCCAGTTTGGAGAAATTAAACTCTTTTTTTTTTTTTGGGTGATTGTTTGATCTGAGTTGTTTAAATTGCTCTGTAATAGGAACAAGGAACCTGGTAGGTCTCTTCCTGTACCTCTGGAGGCAAGTCTCCTTGGGAGACTAGAAAAGACTGCTCTGCCCTTCTAGCCTAGAAGAACTAGCGAAATGCTAGTACAGGGACCGCCTCGACCCTCAAAAGTTGCTTTGGTTCAACTAAGGAAGGAATTTTAAAGGTTGAAAAGTAACTTTTCTTTGTTTAATTTGCCTTGGTTCCTCACGGGTTGCACTAACAGCATGCGAGGGGGCCACACGTTCAGCTATAGAGGTTTCTAAACCGAAACGTCGAATCTGTGCGACCTCTGTGTGTGGAGATGGCTGTGAAGAGAGACGGTGGAAGAAGCAACATCAGCTGGGACGCAGAATCCCTTAGACGTGAAAGAGAGGATGAGTGAGACCTTTTGAATTTCTAGCTTTATGCACGATGCAGACAGGAAACGGTATGTTTTATTTATCTGATGATATTAATTTTGGTTCAGAAGTTAATAGCATGATTACCTTTGTGGGACCTGTCATGTATGGAAACTAAATCATCCCCTGTGGTGTAATAGGAAAGGGGAACTGTGGACTCAGGAGAGCCATTTCCCTGTCATTAGCAAATTTCATCCTTATGTCTGGGTACAGACTCCACTGTCCACAGCACGACCGAGTCTTTTTCCGAGCTGCAGGAATATTGTTGCCTTTGAAGAGCATCAGCATTTAGCAATTACAAATTCTGTTTTGAGGACTGTCTGTGAATATTTTCATGTGCCTGAAAAGGTACCACATGGGACCTGTGAAGTGTCAGAGCAAATCCTAACGCTTATCCTACTAAAATCCATCACGCTGTTGTGCCTCAGTCCTACCTGGATTTGGCAGCTTTATCGTTAAGAACCCTGGACACAGCTCATCTTCCTCAGCCAGAGTGCTCTGCCCTGTGCGCTCCCCATGCCAAATCTGGGGATCAGGGGGAATTGGGGGATGCAGGTTCACTTCCACTTATGCCTGAGGGTAAATGGAAATGAGTACGGAGCAGCTTCCCCCAAACCCATCAGGGAGAGGGTCCCGTCAGCTGCCAGCACGTCGGTGGGACTGGCAGGTGTCAGGGTACCAGCACTGGGTAGTCTCAGCCTGGAGCAGCGGCCATGAACTGAGGGACCCACTGCTGCCTGTTACGTAGCTGGGAGCAGGGATCTGGAAGCCAGGTGATGGGCTTTATTCCTGCCTCTGCCACTAGCCCCTTCCACAGCCTGCGCTGGCCCTCCCTGTGCCTCAGTGCCCATCTGTGACCGGAGGGTTCCGACCGAAGGGCTCTCAGGTCGCAGAGCCAAGGGCACAGGAGGAAAAGCATTAACTGCTGCTGAAGGATGCTGATGGCACGCTTTTATCACGGTGACTTTCTGAAGGCTACCCAGGAGACAAGGGTCCAAAGTTTGTTTCTCCGCAAACTCTCCCTCCTGTTTCTCTTTCCAGATGGCTGGGCTGGCGTCGCCGATGGAAAACAAAGAGAACATCAGGAAAATGAGAGAGGAAAAGATATACAGAGCAGCAATTAGAGAAGAGACAGCTAAAATGGGTTCATGATGGCAGGGATCCCTTCATGTTTGAGGAATGTGTCTAAGGTGAAGCTTTTCTCCTGTAAAGGCAAAATTATGTTAATAAATGGCCCCCAAATTCTTTCCTCCTGAAGATAATGTGCTGAAACAAGTAGATCTGAAATAGTCAGGCAACAGCTGAGCAATTACAGATGGGTCTGCTGTGAGCAGAGGAAGCAAGAAAAGGTCAGCCTATTTATGCAGCTTGTGCCAGTTCACACAGAGTTAAATGCTTGAGCTGCTATTTGTGCCTTTGGAAATCTCCCACAAAGTCTCTGGGGAGACACCTTTACGAGAAATTTGCATCAGCTTAGAGTAAACTGGTTTGAAACAATAATGAACTGAAACTATTACAAACCCTTGTGTGACTATTTTGCAGCTCATCAGAGCACATGGTCATAAGGAATTTAATCCAAAGGTCTCTCCATACATAAAGGCATCTGATTTGTCATTGATTCAGCCAAGCCTGCGAATGTTCTTAACGTGCTTTAGGAATGAGCTACACTGATTTACCACCTTAAGCTAAATTCATCATAAAAATGTTAAAATTGCAGAGTCCAGCACCAAAAGTTCGGAAATATCCCAGTTAAGGCGACCAGTATAATACGCATATGCTGGAGTTTTTTATTATGAGATCATGTCATCTTCTTCCCAGAGATGCCCCCCGCTCAGAACATGGTGTTCAGTTACTGACAAGTGTTTCAGAGTTTTGGTTCAGCGTGCATTGTTCGGTGTGTGGTCCCCAGCCCCACGGGCAGTGCAACACGCTCTGCGAACACGAGTGCCAAGCTGCAGAGCCCAATGTGAACTAAATACACACGTTATTCCTTTCGTGGCACATCCCCATCTTCAAAGTGCAGCTCCCATCGACTCTGCACACTGGGCTTGGCCTCTTCAGTGCATGGAGCAATGCACAATTTCTGACCACCCCAAAAAAAAACCAGTAGGAGTAAAGAAATTTTTTTACACTGAGGGTGGTGAGGCACTGGCACAGGTTGCCCAGAGAAGCTGTGGCTGCCCCATCCCTGGAAGTGTTCAAGGCCAGATTGGATGCCTGCCCTTGTCCTGCTCCCATCTCCTCCTACACCTCAGCTCCTCATCTGTACCTCCTCATCTCAGTTTCCAGACAGTCACCAGCTGTTTTCTTCAGTCCCAATCTCTCTATTTCTAGTCTCTCTCAGCCTCTCCCCATGATGCTCCCCCAGGCCTGTATCTACCCCCTCCACCTGAGCCCCACCACTGCTGATCCTAAACTTTGAGGCACCAACCTCTTGGTGACATTAATTTATATTAAGGATGAAACTGCATTTTTCTGCCTAATCAATTTCCTGGGACATAGCTGAACTTTTTTTTTTCCTCTTTTTTTTTTTTTCTTTACTGATATTTCAAGAAAGCACGAATGAACCTGAACAGCCCCTCCATCAAATCTTTTCCAACAACTCCAACGGTGGCTCAGGTTCAGCACAGTTCATTAAAACAGAGAGGAGGAAAGTGTAAGAGTAAGAGCAGAGCAACGTTGAGTGTGGGTGTCCTTTCCAGCTCCGACTGCAGTATTGCCATCTGGCCTCCATTTCCCAAGGCGAGGGAAGTGGAAAGAGAGACATTACAGTAGATTATAATCTCAGTTTATGCTGCCCTATCCTAAGGGACCAAGGACCGTATCTAAAGACGTATGGTCATGCCCAGCAGTCATCATGAGTCTATTCACTATTGAATAAAGACGAACATTAATGGGATTCTTCCATTCCCAGCGTGGGAAGTTATGAGCTGCTGCCTGTGAAGCCTGTTCAGAAGGCACACGGTATTGTCATTACCCTCCAACTCCACAAAAACATCTCCCTCTACGTTTCATGCGTGCTCCTGTACCTTTCTGTGGATTTTTCAAAACCCGTTAATAGTGCTGGAAGTAAACGGCCTTTTCCACCAAAGAAGGAAAGAAAGACTCTGGTTCCCTTCATCCTGTCCAGTTTGTCACCTACAGCGTTAGGAAAACAAAAGCCTCCGGTCGCCCATTTCGTGCTGTGCTCGTGTATCTCTATGTGTGCGCGCGTACACGCGTACGCACGTGAACCTGATTGTGCACGCAAGAGTATGTGTGATAACATCATCCAGATGCCACACCATACTGTTGGGTTATGTCAGCCTCACCCAATGAAGCACGCTGAGCAAATGCTAATAGTTAGGAGCTAATAAACACTACACTAGAAGGTCGGCGCTGAATCGTTTGGATTGTGCACATGGTTCTCAGATACTTGCCCCTAGTGTTTCCCCGTAGCTGAAGATAGGCTGCATGGCTGCAGATCTCCCCATAGGAGGGATTTTTAAAGCCCTGCACTTTACTGAGTCAGCTCAATGTGATCGGAAAGAAACAGCCCCGATAGGCTTGGGCAGCATCATTGCCAAAAAAACAGGCTTCACAGGTTTCCAAAGGATGCTTGCAGTGAGAGTTCCAATGTCTTTGATACGGTTGGCTCGAAGCAAAAAAGAGAGTTTGTATTTACAGAGGTCAGAAATAAGAGACCATACGATTCTTTGCCTCCATCTTATTTATCCTTCTTGCCTTTTCTTTCTTAGTTCATGACGTGCAATTACAGCAGACTTCAGGCTGTGCTCCGGTCTCGACAGTGCCATCTTTATGTAAATCAGTTGGAAATGTCTTGGTTACTTGCATGACAGAGTGCTCTCTGCTTCGCTGTGTGCTGTCCTTTTGGCCACCTGTAGCAGTTAATAAACTGGAGCCTTTGTTGACCAAATCACTGCCCACTTCCTCCCTCCAGCTGACCCTTCTGTGAACTGCAAGGAATTCCTGTTGAGACAGTAGATGTAGCTAGAAGGTGGCCACATGGTGCTGGAGACAACAGTGGGAATAATGAGGACATTGAGAGAGTTCAAAAGAAACGTGTTGGATCAGTAAAATTATTTTACGTCAATCTCCAACTATTCCTTTAACCCCAGACCTAAACTACTTCTGCTTTAGGCTTATATAACCCTTTAACCTTTCTAAAATTTGGGTGAACGTCAAGAGAAATAAAACACTTTACTACTAGGACAGCAGCAGATGCTACTGAAGTTCTAGGGCCAGTTTCGGACCAAGATTGATAGACCTTCAAATGTGATCTGTGTTGAGAACGGAGCTACAACTACTTGTAAGTTCAGGGCAACTTCCTGACCACAGAGACGGTTCGGGACCCATGTTTGGAACAAGCTCTTCTGTCTTCTCGATGCTTCTCTAGAAGAGGTGTTCTCCCTCCTCCCCACCATGTGCTCCTCTGACGTGGTGATGGAGTTGGGAGCAAGCATGTTATAGGGAAATTTGGAGATGACTGGTCAGGATCAAGGTGGCTGGGAGGACATACTGGAAAGGCTCAAACTGAGGTTGGGAGAATAAGATTTTTATAGAAGGAGAAGTCTCTCAGGACGATTGCCATGAGTTCAGACCAGGAACCGGGGACTTGAAAGGAAAGAGAAGAACGAGCAGCTGACAATGGATGCTTCTCTGAGGTTTCATGATGCGGTTTTATTAGGAAGGGTTTACCTTGGCCAGTGATCCAAAAGTTAAGACTCTTTCCATCCCTTTCCAAGAGTGTCCCCGTTTCCAAGAAATTTGTCACACCGACAGCTTTCCACCTTTATTTACGAAGCTAGGATGGCCAGCAGGAATCTGGCAACAGAAGTTATCTAACTAGTCCTGGAGGGTGGAAAACACAGCTCCGTGTTAATGCAGCCGTGTCAACAGCCGTAAATAACCTGTGAGCGTGCAAAGATGCTGGTTTATCCTGCAGAGGTGTCTTACCCCCTCAACACCAGAAAAGGTGCTCTGTGCTGCTAGGGAGCAGCAACGCAACGCTCATTGCTCACGGGTAGAGGCCCTTACTTAATCCAGACCCTGTAGAGCAAGATGTTTATTGCTTGTAGGGGGTCTGTCCACACCTTGAGGACTTATTTCACCCACTAACAATGTGGTCGAGCTCAAGGGCTCCGTTCTCAGGTTGGTAATTTCATAGATTGTAAAGCCAGAAAGGGCTTTAATGATCATCTGGCCTGGCCTGGCCTCCCACGTAGCACATGCCAAATAATGTCACCAAGTAAATCCTGCCTTAACTCCAACAACTTGTAGCTGAACCAAAGCATATCTTATAAAAAAAAAGTCGTTTAACCTTGATTTTAAGACCCAAGTGATGGAGAATTTACCACATCCTACTGCAGTTTTCTTGCAAAGGTTAATCACTTGAAGGGTTTTAAATAGGCATAGCATTTCTTATTTGATTTTTTTAATCTTGATCTTATTTTGCCTTTGTTTGCTAGATTCAACAGCCTTCTCATGTGTTGTAGTTTAACCCCAGCCAGCACCTAAGCACCACGCAGCCATTTGCTCACTCCCCTCTCACAGGGGAATGGGGGAGAGAATCAGAAGGGTAAAAGTGAGAAAACTCATGGGTTGAGACAAAGACAGTTTACTAGGTAAAGCAAAAATTGCGGACGCAGCGAGGCAAAACAAGGAATTCATTCATGGCTTCCCATGGGCAGGCAGGTGTTCAGCCGTTTCCAGGAAAGCAGGGCTCCATCACGCGTAACGGTGACTTGGAAAGACAAACTCCATCACTCTGAACGTCCTCCACTTCCTTCTCTCAGCTTTATATGCTGAGCAAGATGTCATATGGTATGGAATACCTCTTTGGTCAGCTGGGGTCAGCTGTCGCAGCTGTGTCCCCTTCCAACTCCTTGTGCAGCCTACTTGCTGGTGGGGTGGAGTGAGAAGCAGAAAAGACCTCGACACTGTGTCAGCACTGCTCAGCAGTGACTAAAACATCCCTGTGGTATCGACACTGTTTCAGCACAAATCCAGAACATCGCCTCATACCTGCTGCTGTGACGAAAATTAACTGTCGCTGGATGACTCCACGTTTGGCAGAATTACCTTGATAGGAACCTGGAGAACAGACAGACAGAACTGCTCCTGTGAATGTTGACATCTGTTTTTCAGCCCCAAAAGGTGGAGAAAAAACCCACAAAGGTTGAGATGCTGACATTTTGTGGGCGACAAAAAGGTCTGAAATTTTTGCTTTTGGAACAAAGCAAAAGGTTTCATTTACTTTTGGATTAACCCTGACCTGCACTTGTGGGCTGTCATGGAGCTGCATCTCCTCCCCGCTGGGCTTGGAAGCCCACGGCCCGGGACTGGCAGATTCGTGCCTGCGGAGTGTCCTCGGAGCAGGACGCCAGAGCTGCAGCCTGGACTCGAGGCTGCAGAGGCACGTGCAGGTCAGGCACCAGCTTTTGGGGACCACAAACCAGCTCCATTAGGCTGCTTGGTGTACCCTCCCTGTTGCCAATGTTTGACCTGTCTGGTCCATATAAAAAAAGAGCTGAAAAGCTCATCCACAGCTGACCTTATGTAATGCATCGTGGTCCTCCTGTAGACAGGATCTCCTCCTCTTGATAGTAGGGTACCATGGGAGATACAGTCCACAGATGGCGGTGTTACAGACCTTAACCACCAGTTGACCTGAATGAAATGAGCATTCTGTTTTCATCAAACAAAAAGGATTTCCTCCAACGTGGAGTTTTCTGGTGAAAAATGCCTGCTGTGTTAAGATGTTTCCCTGTTCTTCTGTAAAAGAGAATCATCGCAGCAGGAAGGTCCCAGCCATCTATACCTGCACCGTAGGTAGAGGGGGTATGGTGGGAATGGCTGGACAGCCAGGACTTTCCTTTCTGAGCTGACGACTCACCTCTGCCACAGCGAATAGCTAAGGGATCTTGTGCTACTCAAGGTGTACCATTGGGTGAGCCTTTGGGTGCAGGAAGTAAATTTGGGGTTTAGTTATTAGAAGTTCCCCTATAGTTTTTGAAGGGCAGAGGTGGCCGTTATTTTGTCCTGGACAAATGCTGTCCTGTTTCAAACAGCTGCTCTTTGCTACGTAAGCTGAGTACTGCCACACAGACAATCCACCGTTTCTCCTCAATTTAGTCTTCTCCACAGGCAGCTGACTTACCGTTTTACAGATTATCCCACGTTTCTGTGCAACCCACAAACGACAGTGCGCTCCCCTTCCCAGTGTGGTACGGGCTTCAAGTCAACTGCAACCAGGAGCCTGAAATAGAAAAAAAAAAAGAAAAAGGAAAAGGCAAGTCTGTTAATCCACCATGACACATACACCTTGATTTTATTTTATTGGAGGGATTTTATAAGGGCTATTATCTCCTGGTTTACATAATCCAACACTTCCCTTAGGGCAATCAAAGCTGAGATTCATATGACTTGGAGTTTACAATCCGATGCAGCTGGCAAAACTGGGATTCAGATTCATAACCGCAAACGCACACACACCAAGAAGGAGAAGGAAAGGGGGAGGGAGAAGAGAGGGAGGGAGAGACAGAGAAGGAGAAAAGCCCTGGTGAAGCGATCTATCATGCTGCCTGAGCAGGAGTGTTCGAGAACTGGTATCGTTAAATGAGTCGAAACTTCAGCTAATTTGATGCCAAGGTTGCGTGACCTCTGCTAAGTGAGGGACTCCCTTTCCCTGCTGCCTTTGTCTGTTCTTAATAATTTAGCCAGCAACGAGGTAAGATCCAAGATTGACTTTTTCTGCTACAAACATGACTTCAGTCCAAGTATTTTAGCACCTGAACTCAAGTGAGGATAATAAATGTCACAGAAATATTTATAGCTTGGTATATGGAGAATTTCCAGTTCCCTGTGCTGCAATAACACACATCCATCTGCTAACAGCATCAGAGCTGCGCTTTCGCAGCAGAGAGCGCCTGAAAATCGAAGGCTGCAGCGCGCACAGATAACTGTTGCATTTAAGTGTTTGATATGAAGCTGATAATTCAATTAGAAAGTAATTATCCAGCCTCGGGAAGCCATTTTCTTCCCGGACTCGGGCCCACGCAGAAATTCGGGGTGAGCTCTGCGCCCCTTCCGCTCCTCCGCGGACGTTCAGCTGAGATCCGTCCCTGCGGCGCCCGGCTGCGGGGAGCGAGCGTACAGAGAAAGGAGGTTAAAGAGGAATAATTGAAATTTAGAAGTGGAAAAAGGACTTCTTATCCCACCTAATAGATCCCTCCGGCCAGAACGAGTGAATTATTCTTCAGGGCTTTGCCAGGTCTCATTTTAGCTGACGGCGGTGATGGAAGCCCCATCTCTTCCTTTGGGAGAAAGCCGCATCCGCGAACAAAGCTCCCTGCTAGCAAATATTTCCTGACACTAAGCCTGTATTTTCCTTCTTTTTTAAAGTGATCCCTTTAATGCTGGCTTGATCCAAGATTTTTTCCCAGTGAACTCAGCTCCGTGAGACCTGGAATGCTTACTGGAATGTATGTCTTTTCACCCCCGGATTATGGTTTGAAGTTGGCCCTGAGCTCCCAGCGGCTGGAAGCCGTGGCTGTGGCACCCGCTCCCGCAGGTCTGCGTGGAACGGGTTGAGGTGTGTAGTCCTGCCCTGAAGGTGCACAGCAAAAGGAGGGCACAAAGCCGCTCCGTCGTTCTCCATTGCTGTGCCAAGGGCTGGTTGGAGCTGGAAAATCCTTTTGAGACTTGCAGAGACGCACGGGCAAAGGTGGTACGAGGGGGGCTTTTGCTTTTGCTGCTTTGGGTGTAACCGTGCGTATCGAAGTGCTTTGACTTTCACTCTTCTTTACTCTCTGGCACCTCTCACCAGAAGTGGAAATGTAGGCATACTGTAGGAAAACAAAGACTTTTGGCAGAACCAGGGTCTTTTTCGTTTAGAAAGGATGTCTGAATGTGGGGTTTCCTTTTGGGATCCAAGATACATAACTGAATGACTTCCTCACTAAAGAAGTGTTTACCATCTTTGGTTGCAGCAGCAATCAGAGGTGGAGAATCACGTAGGAGTCTCGTTGAAGACCTTATTAGACACCTGGTGCTCTGCACTGAGGATGAGGAAAATGATGGGAAGCGATAGAGACAACCGTCTTCTGCCCTGCAATGGATGGGGATATGGTGCTGCTCAGTTGCAGGAGCACCAATCTACATCAGGACCTCGTACTCTCAGGAGAGCCAGCAAGGAGGACACTGCTGGGGTCTGAGAGGATCAGCCTTTTGGTATCCCTAGCTCCAGCCTATGTTTAGGCCAGCTTAGGTGGTGCGTGAACATATCTGGGCTAATGATGGTGCCCAAGGGGCTGCCTTGCGCTGGGGGAACACAGGACTTCAGTGCTGCAACCACTCCCTGCCACCGACCCCAGGGCTGGGAACACGGTCCTGACGTCAAACCAGCAGGACGTTTGGCAAGTCCAGCTCAGCCACGGTGGATGAGATTGCACTGTGCTCAAATATGACATGTGACACTGTTCCGGCACGTTAGGACATTGCAGAGCCAGGCTGCGTGTCGCTGGAGGGTGGGTGGGTGGAAGAACAAGCTGGCTGTCCTTTCTCCTCCAGGAGGTGGTGGGCATTGGCCTGACCACCCACCATTCTCCTAAAGGAAAGGACAGAGAGAGAGAGAGGGCAAGAAAGGAGAGAAGTTCTGTGCAGGACAGCACTCAAGGGTTCAAAGCTGTCACAGGTCCCTGGTGCTGATGTGTCAGTGCTGTTCACAGGGCGCCCTCGGGGTCAGGCTCTGCATTTCAGCCAGATAATTCAGTGATCCTTCTTTCATCACGTGGCTTTCATCACATCAGAAACCCTGCATCACCCTCGGAGTGACACCGGTGGCTGGTTCTGGCGGGATGTGGCAGTGTCTTCTCAGAGGGATGAAGGTTTCGTTCTCCGTTTCTCACTCCACATAGGATGAGGAAACATCAGCCTTTTTCCTCAGGGTCCAGGAGTGTTGGCAGTGCGTCTGCTCTGTTACTCACTGGTGCCTTATCCTTAATACATGGTTGGTGGGTGTCCTGGTTTAACCTGGTTGGCAACTAAACGCCACGCAGCTGCTCACCCACCCTCCCCCAGGCCCTGGGAAATGGGGAAGAGAATGAAAGGGGAAAAGGGAAGGAGACTCGTGGGTTGAGATAAGAATAATTTAATAATGATGATCATATAAATTCAAAGTAATAATGATAAAATAAAAACAATAATATATGAATATGTAACATGATAATAATATATACAAAAAAGTGACGTCCAGTGTAATTGCTCACCACCCAGTGACAAACACCTGTCCCATCCCAGCAAGCAATCCCAAACCAGTTAAGTCCCGGATAAGTGAGAGGCCCAAAAAGAGATAGAACTCCAAGAGACTGAGACTCAAAGAGAGTCCGAGAGAATTCCAAACTCCCCAGTCAACCCTCACCTATATACTGGGCATGACACTGCATGATATGGAATACTCCATCAGCCAATTGGTCCCTCAATCCTAAACCTGAGTTCAAACCATAAGGGAAGTTGTGGGGCCTCTGTCCCCGCCGTGCCGCCCCCACCAGCCTGTTGTGCTCCTGCACACTGGAAGAACACGGGAAGCTGAAAGGTCCTTGGTGTCTCAGCACCAGCTGTGAACATCAGCGCGTTCAACATTCTTCTCATAACAAATCCCAGGCTAAACCCAAAACACAGCACTATTCTAACTACTAAAAAGAAGAACTAACTTTGTCCCAGCCGAAATCAAGTGAACGTTCACGATGGAAGTGTTTGCACTCAGTCTTCTCCCCGCCTCCCTCAGCCAAACCAGCAAAACTGCTGGAGCAACTTTGTTCTGTGGTTCTTCTGGAATGAAAGAAGGTGGCTGCTGTCTCTTACTCGGATGCTGGGAAAGCCTCCTAGCCCCTTATATATATATATATATAAAAAGAACTTTCACAGAAAGGCATTCACCCTGGGGACTGGCCAGGCTAGGTCATGCCAACACGATATTGTTCATAAAGGTACAAATGAGAGTCGTGACTTATCCCTGCTTCTTGCTCCATCTCTTGGTCATTCCTTCACCAACAGCAGTCTCCTCGCAAAGCACACCTCATTCCAAATCACGCTGCTCTTCAAGGAATTGTGTTCTTCTGCATCGCTTCGCAGGTGCCACGTGATTTATCAGCCACGCTTGGTTTCCAGGTTTCCAAGGCCCTTTCCTGGGTGCTGGGCAAATCATCGCGCCGTTGGCAACAGGAGGGCTTGAACGAGCTGCTGCAGCTTGTCAAAAGGCAGCAGAGAATTCAAACTAGCTTGCTGTACAGTATTTGAAACTAAAATAAATTTTAAAAAACACCCCAGAAAAACCCCTTCTTGGTGGGCCAGACCATACCTAAAGCATCATTCCCTAGCGAACGTTGCTCCATGTGGAACTCAGCAGACGAGTGCAGGGTTTCTTTTCATTTTCTGTGATTACAGTCAAACAGTGTAAAAATTGTTTGTTTGTTTGTTTGTTTTTTTCAAAGAGGTAACATAAGATGCTGTAAGCTGAAAAGCTGCAACACCACGGCTCTAGTAAGGGGCTTTGGAAGCCTTTTCCTGCTTTTCTTAAGCCAAGACCAGTCTCGTATCAGACTGTAAACTCTGGGGGCAACTTTAAAATACATCATTGCTGAGTATGTGAGGAAGCAAGCTGAAAACGTGCCTTCTGCAGGAATTTGTGTGGGTAAAACTCGATCGCTCTGATGTTCATGGGAAATGAATGAAGAAGCAGTATAAGCATGGCCACAGTGAATTAATTTGGAAAGTTACACAAATTCTAGCCAATTTTTTTTTTTTTTCAGCTTTTGCTGAGCTTTGCTGCAAGTCCAGTTGTGTAAAACCATCTGTTCTTTTTCAGAGCAACCTTATTAAGACCCGCTGATGATATTTCATCTCCTCCATATAGAGAATGTTTCAGCCTTTATTACAGCCCCCTAAACGTGAGGAGCTGCAGTCCTGCCGTCCTGTTTGCACTCAGAAAATCCGACGGTGGGAAATCCATCATCTCTCCTTGAATAAAATCACTCCTTCCTCACACTGTCCCTCCTATTTGTGGCAAACTCCTGTTGTGCTTTAAACAGTTACTTATTACTGATTGGCATAAATTAATGTCTACGCTGTGACTTATAGTAGGTCCCATGTTAGATTTATACCTCTGGTAATTGCTCTGATAAAATATGTCCCTACCGTAGAGGTACAGGTGAAATGTGTCCTGGAGGCCGCCTGTTGCCAGCTGTACTTCTTTGAAACATTAGCTCAAAAAGCCACTTTATATAGTGAAAAGCTCTTTAAAAAAAAATTATTCAACCTTCTCATACAACTTCTTCTGGAGAAAAATTCTAGTAAAAATAAAATGAGTTACTTTATTTCACTTCATGTTGAAGTTTTCATTAAAACTTGGTTCCTGAAGAGAAACACGTTTTAGTTCTTGCTCCTTGCTTCTTTTCTCTTCCCTTTCCCTGTGTAAAAAGAAAAGAGAAAAAAAAAAAACCGCGGAGAAAACAAGAAATACACATACATGAAAAAGGCAAGAAAGCACTAGAGAAATCTTTCTCATGATTTTGGTTTTGTCAAAGGCAAAAGCAAAGAGAAATGTATGCATTTTTCTAGCTTTTTTTTGTCTTCCAAGAGAATAAATAAATATGTCAAAATGCTAGTTTTCCATTTTCTCCAGCTTCTGAACTGTTAAAAATTGTTTCTAGTGAAGAAAGGATGGGGAGGGAAGGGAGAAAATTAGGAAAGAAGAAGGAAGGAGGAAGTGATAGCCTAATTACCCAATACCTGAAAATTGTGTAACAAGAGGACGCAAACAAAAAAAGACAGTAAAAACAGCCACACTGAATCAATCTGGGAAGGTGCACATTAAAAACATATCAGCAAACTGAGACTGTTCTAGGCAGATTTTGACAAAAGTGTCTTTTTCAGCAGGAAAACTTCCTCCCGCTCTGCTCCTTTGATCTGAAATGAAAGGGATTTTTTTTTTTTTCTTTTTCCCCGCAAAACCTTTTCTCCGTTGAGCTTTCTGAGTCTTAACCCAACACTTTCTCTGTCTGATCTGATTATAAATATGTTATCTATTTCCAGAGCGGGCTCCTCTCAGCGGCCCGTCGCGGAGAGCGCCGCGTACGCGCGTAACTCCTGGAGGTTGGGCTGCCATAAAAAACGCTCCGGGCGGGAGAGCGCACAACTGCGCAGAAGGGAGTCTGGAAAAAAAATTAACCAGAGCCACCGAGGAAAACTTCTGCTCGTACCACCAGCATCAGGAGGTCTTTGCTTTCCGCTAAGCCCAGCGATGAGCTCAGTCTCTGAGGTCTCGTCGCAAAAACGCGAGCGCAGTAACTACGCGACAGGCGTTTTATCTCTCCGGGGATAAACGGCTTAATGGGCTCTGCTGGGATTCGGAGCTGCGGTTCCTTGAAGTCTCGCTGCCTCAGACCAGTCGCTGAGGTTGCTAAACCATCCCAGTACATGACCCTCAGCAGTCTTGGGGAGAGCACTGTGCTGTCTACTTAACGGAAAAACGATAAAAACGTCCCTTTGTGTGCGGAGGGATGCCTCCTGTTCACCGGTGCATCTGGAAGGACTGGGTCACAAGTTTTGCAGCTCCATCCCATCTTGTCTCCATTGGTTCTGGCAAAAGTGAAGGAGCATTTAGCTTCTTTCCAACGCTGGTGGTATTTTTTCCACCGTTGCCACACTGCATGTAGAGTGTGCAGTATTTCATTGACTGGAAAGCATCCAGAGGATGGGAGAGGAAGACTTTTCCTCCTAATCCTCCAGGAGCAGGAGATGCTTGACCCAGGAGAATGTCAAGGGCGTTGCAGAGTGGTGGGCTCTGACCATCGGACAGGGGGATGGTGTCTGTCTGCCTGAAGCTGGGGAGCAGCTGAAAATGAATTCCTAGATGTTCTGAAACTGGACCACATCACCTCCATCCTCTAGCTGCTTCCCTCAGTCACTCCTGTTCACTGTGCTCAGGTAGTCTGTCCAGCTTGGAGACGGTGTCGTCAGAGGTGGTGGTGCACGGGGGGTAATTCCTGTACTCCTCAGTCTCACACCTCCCCAGCTTCTGTCTGCAACGACAACAAAACTAGAAGATCTCCTTTCTAGTTTGGTCAAGGGTGGAAGCTGAGCTCGTGTTTGTATATCCTGGCTGTTGAGATGGAAAGTGTGAACTTCACAGAAAATTAAATCTGCAGAAAAGAAGAATGGGGGAGGGAGAGGGGGTCACTCTGGAGAAAGAGAGACTTGCAGACGGAGATCCCATTATGTGCAGACCTCACAGTGTCTCCCCACTCATTCATGCCAAGCGCAACGTGGGCTGGGTGCGAGGTGAAAGTCCTCAGCCTTAGCCACAGAAAGGCCTCAGCATGTGCTGCTGTGTTTAGCACCAAAGTCAGTATGGACCCTGGCCAGCTGCCAGTCACACTGGCACAGCTGTTATTAGATACCATTGTGTTAAGCTTCGCACTTGCTGCAGGCCAGAGAAATTCCTTTTGTGTTTTCCCGTACTCCTGACGCGGTTAGAAGAGTTTCAGCTTCAGAGAGAAAAGGTGCAAGTAGTATAAACCAGCTCCTGACATCCAACAGGCATGGATGGGGAGAGGGGGTCGAGGCAAGACGAAACCCTCCTTGCTGAATTCCCTGCGGGTTGAGGTTCATCAGCTATCGAGCTTGGGTTGGCGTTTAATAACTAACTACACGGAGAAAGACATTCCCTGCATCACCTTTTGAGGAGAGGCCAACTGGATCTCTTGAGCAAGTTGGAAAAGAGAAGTAGCTAATTAGAGCTACGGGGAACTGCACAGTGACCATGCCAGTTGGCTGTGTTGACCTGTTTGTGACTGGAAAGTCAGTTTGGATCCATTTTTTGGTGCTTCGTGATTTTTCTTTAAATGACGTGATTTTATAGCCTAGGAAGAGCCAGAAATAGTGGAAGAAAAGAAATAGTAAGCGTGTGTTCTTTCCAGCATCCCTCCACGAGGCGACCCTTGCCTGTCCCAACCCGCAGCCCCACGCACTGCACTATCCAGCTGCGTGAGACAACCTCCCGGGACGCTTTTGGCTCGCGCAGCAGAAACTGCAGATTCTATAATCTTGGGCTACTTTTTTGGTGACCTTTCTTTTCTGTTAAAGACTAAGGTGAAGTAAACCCAGACAGATGGTCTCGGAACCATACGACTGTTTGTTGTGTGTGGTTAGCCTCCTCTGCTCACCAGGGCAGCATCAGCAAACCCTTACAGGTCTCCTTTTCAGCTCCTGCCAGAGCTACTCTTGTGATGATAAGCCCACCTTGAGGTGGACAGGTGATAGGACAGTTTTTCCTATTTGAGGAAACCATTCCGTGGTTAGTGCTTTTCTCCACTTGCTAGTGAAGGGCAGCTTGCCTCCTCTCTCCTCTCTTTGCACAATGCATTAGTCTCCTCTGCTGCCATCTTCGCTTCTCCTGACCCAACGCATGGTGTAGGGAGGGACATGTCACTGTATGAGTCACAACATGAATCTTTGCTGTCAAACAAGGGGATTGTGCTGTGGCTGCCCTGTAGCTGCAGGCGTAACAGAGCGGGGGTTTACGTAGGGGGAGGATTTGTATGGGCTCCCAAAAAGACAACTGGAGATTTGATGGGTGTAGGTAGGGTTGAGGACACCCTACTGCAGTGTCAAATTCACGCATTGGGCAGAAATCTCTTTCTCCTACATGTGCAAGTAGAAGATGCAAGAATCACAGTAATAATCGCGCTAAGGATGTACAGCTGTCGATGTGCCTTAGAGGCTAAAAAAGGAGGCAAGACAAGGAGGCTTTAGTCTTAAAAGCTGATATATGTTGAGAAAAAAACTTGGGAAACCATCCCCAATAATTGTTTTCAAATCTCTCCCGTTAGTTCTCTTTATAGTCCTGAGCAAGTAAGTCTATGCTTTCAGGATCATCCCCTCCCTGCTTTGCAAATTATTCCATGAAGGCCTGTGAAATTCCTTGAAAAATTTTCATGGCGTGTGGCACGATACATCTCACCATTAGCCATGTCCTACACTTTCCGAAGTTATACTCTTTTAAAGCACTTCCCCGTGCGATGCTCTGCCAAACGGTACAGATGGAGGATTTCCATGCCAAATGTCTACCTAATGATGACTTTGGGAGAATGGATCAACTGTTTCAGCTAAACTGGAACAACAGATTCCAAACATGTGATTAGAGGGAGGGATACCTCATTAAGAATGTCCAAGCTTTGAAGTAAGGGCTTGACATTTGGCATAGGGCTGGTGCCTTTATATATGGTATGTGCTTTTCCTTGTCCCTGTGTGTCCAGGAGGGACAACCCAATGTAATTCTATTGTCTTTATTGCTGCTCAAAAGTTAGAATTTAATGCCTGAGTTTACAGGAATTGGAGGGGAGTGAGCCTTTCTGTTTGACATAGATATTGCTTCGAGCTGTCTCAGGCACCGTAAAGTTTTACTTAGATCTGCTCAGACACGAATATTCCCCTGCGGAAGCACGTGGGAGTCTGTGACATTGCAATACGAACGATGGCTGTGAACAAATGAGCTCAGAAGCCTTTATCCATACCTTGCTAGCTGGTGAAGATTGAAAATCAATCAGAAATAAGCAGAGCAGTGACAAATCCTATCAGAAAATCTTCAGACAGGAGCTCAGTTTGGTTTAGGTTATGAGTAGGGACTTGGCTAATTCACATGTATTTGTACACAAGAATAATTTCCACTCAAGCAAATGCTCACTGTGTTAAAAATAATGAAACTCAGCTTCAAAAATCTATTATGCCTGGCTTTGGGGGCATTTTCTTCTTGTTGTTTTTATAACATCTTTAAAACTTTCAAGTCCTGATGTAGTCATGAAGCAGACCCAGCACGATATGGTTGAAGTCAGTGATTACACGCTATAAATTTCAAGCAGGTTACAAAAAATCCACTATGTGAAAGAAGTAAGTTTCTGGTTATTCTTCAAGGCTAGACTAAATGAGCAGTAGCTACCTGGCAGCTTGTATCTAAATTACTGGATCACAGTTAGTAATCCTGGAGCTGATGTTGTCATGTTAAAAGCTAAATTAAATTTTCCAAATTATTAGGGAAAAAAAAAGTTCCGTGGTTTGATACGCTTAACAGTGCCTAATATAATTAAGACTGTAATAGATTTCGGTTACAAAAAATGACAGGAAATAGGGAAGTACGCTGAACGCCGAACAAAGGGCTGTGCATAGCTCGGTCTAGAGCTCCCCAGAGACAGGTTACCAAGTCCAAGGAAGATCAACGTGTCATGAAATTAGTCCCAAAGTGTTCTCTAGAAGCATTTACATCTCTGCCTTGAAATTGCTTTGTTCTCCTTCCCAGTTCTGAAAAGTTGGGTCAACCATTCCGAGGTTGGAAATACCCTTAAGTGAACAAGCACAGGCTACCGAAAGTGAGCTGACAAAACAAACAGTTTTCAGGATGACAGCCACAGAAGTATTTAACAAGCAATTCAATAGAAATCAAAGGTGTTTCTGGGTAAAAGAGGGGTCTTTTTACTTTTGTTGTCATACTTTGCCTGGAAGTTTTCTGGAACATCATCAGGCAGAGAAAGGAAACCACACGGCGGAGCGCAGATCATCAAGCCCTCAGTGAGGACTGTGCACAGGTTGGTGGTTCAGGCTGTAGAGGTGTGTGCAGGACATGATACTGGAGGGCAGCATGATGCTGGAGGGAAGGAAGGGAGGAAGGTTGTGCAACACGACACAGATTTCAACTGCGTTGGAGGAAAAAAAAATGAGCAGAAGCAGAAAGGTGTGCAGTGTTCAGCCAGGGTCAAGCAAAAATAACATATCGAAGTGCACAGTGCAATAGTCTTTTTCTGATGGAAGAGGGAAAAAAGGGAGAAAGGAGAGAGCAAGACACTGAAGGAGAGTTTGAGAACTTCTTCAAGATGATAGGAAACCTGTCAGCGCAGTAAAGAATAAGGCTGAAAGTATACAACTGTTATATGATTCGCTGCAAAGGGAAAACACCTTTTGCCTGAAATCAGAGGCTTAGAGAAGTCCTTGGATAGGCTAGTCATGCTGAGAATGGTACTGGGGGTTACAGAAGTGAAATTGTTAGTACATCTGATGAACTATGGGTCCTCAAAAGAACTGAAAATCTAAAAAATCAAGTTTTCCATTACCTGAAAGGAGAAAAATACTGATGCCAAATATTTTCTATGCTAGATGCCACAGCAGAATTCTGGCAAGAGCCCCTCAAAATGCAAAGCACATGTTTGTGCACATTCAGCACACTCTTTCAGAGATTCAATTTCTGCAGGCTGTGATTTTGGTGGTGTTTAGTATTCCAGGTGTTTCACTGAGACAGTGAGGTGAATTTTGGGTGGTAGGGAGGGTAATAGGACCTGCATATCATCTTGATCTGGGAAGAAGCAGCGGAAGAGCATGACCAGGTCCTCAGGCATCTTAAGAGCTCATGTTGCTGGAGTAAAACTGAAAAAATTATGAATATAAATTCTTTGTGGTATAAAAAAGAGTGGGGAGAGATATTAAAGCACTCAGACATGACGATAGATCTCAGGTTGGTCAGAAAAACACCAGTATTCCTGCCCCAAGACACGACGAAGCCACAGAGGGATTCCTTGGACCCGTGTAGTGCCTAGCAAAGTTTGCAACTAGCTCGTTTACTTGAAGTAGCAACTGTAGATCATGGGCATGCAGTGTGACAGACCAACGAAGACCTGCATTGGAAGAAGGCTCAGAGAAAGCAGTCAAGAGTGATGTGCTCATGAAGCTCAGAAAGGAACATAGGATGTGACCACCAAGAGATGTCCAGAAGACACAGAGTGCAAACTTTCAACAGCTGGCAAAGCTGAAGGAGTTAATTAAAAAGGATGGAGTCCCGGGAGACTGTAACAGTAAATGCAAAGGCAAGTTGTCCACAGATGCCTCTGAGGAGGGTATCAGTATGGTTTTTTGGTCAGGGTTGGAGACCAGTGACTTATATGTCACACTCACCAACAAAAACAGAGCGTCAGCATGTTCAAATGGAGAAGGCAGCTTTGGCCCCAGTCCACAGGTGTAAAATTTCACTTCTTTATTTATGGAAGGCCAGCGTTAGCTCAACTGACCATAAAACCTTCCTAACATTGCCAAAAGGGACCTGGTCGATAAACACATTTCTTTTCTAGGTAGAAGAGTACAATTTGAAGATTAAAGACAAATCTGGGAAAGATTCAGTGGTTTCAGAGACGATTTAGAACATTAAATGGAAGAACAGTGGAGCAAAGTTCAGAACTAGATAGCAGACATGATATTTGGTTTAAAATAAAATGAATTAAAACCGAAATTGTGGTAGCTCTCAGATGAAATATGGACTCTGACTGCTAGAGCTGCAGCTGGGGATACTCTCAAACTGCTAGTTGAGAATGGCTAGGACAGCCTCCCACATCAGTTTGAGGGTAAGATCTCATTCCAAGGTGGAATTTTGTTTCAAGGCGTGGGGTTGTTGAGTCTTAATGTGCTACAGGAAAAAAAATCCATGCCATTAAAAAATTATAAAAGAGTAGGGAGGCATTTCCCCTGGCAAAAGAATAATTTCTCCATGAGGAAAAGCAAGCACATGTTTATTTGTGTTATCTGGAAAAACACTACATACTTGTTCGGCACCGCTATTCTAACCAAATAAGTTACGCTTAGTGTACGCTGTTACACTTTAAGCAGCTGTCAAACCTAATTTTCTTTACATGGCATTACTGATGCAGTGGGGTCTGCTAAATTAATGCCAATCCGTGGCCGTGAGTTCAAGCGGTTGCAAGCGACTTCGGGGTTTGGACGTGAACTACTTACTATTATTTCAAAAACAACAGATGAGTGGGAAATGGTGTAAAAATAACTGTAGAAGAACGCTGAGTCAGACTCTGATCCATATTTAGCTCTGTTAAATTGCAGCTTGTCAGCATGGCTTGTCACCCTCTGATGTTTTGCTGAGTAGAAAACTAAAGCCAAGAATGGCCCAAACAATTAGAAGGTGATGGCAGAGATACTAGAGACCTGCCAAAGTGAAGAAGATCAAATAAGGGGGGGGGAAGAAAGAAAGATGGGATTCATGGCTTTATAAACTGCATTAATCCGTGATGATATGAGGTCATCACCTGTGATGGGCTGAGTCTGTGGGACAAAAGTAGTCACCTTATCCAGTTCCCAAAAAGGGTGAGCTACAGAGCACCAGGCAACAGCGGCGGCAGACTGAGCCCCAGTAGCCCTCAGATGTGGAATCACTAGAACAAAAGAGTTGACTGTCTCCTGAGATTGACATCACTGACACCCTGGTTAAACTTGCAGAGACAAGTATGAGGGCAAGGGTCTTTGTAGACCTAACTGACCACTGTTGATCAGCTCATCGAACAGGTCGATTATAATGTTTTTAATTATGTATTCTATTAATGATGGGCTTTAGGTCTTGTTGTCGACTGATGGCTTGGGAGGGAGGATGTGGTATTGAATGGCACCAGGAAAACTGCACTTTGAAGACAGAGTCCAAGCTGTGCACTGAAGAAATACTGATTGCTGTCATGTACAGCTCTTGGGAAGGCACCCAGAATAAAGTTCTTGCATGTGGCTCCCAGACCAGACAATGAATCAGGGACTTGTATGCAACCGTGACATGGCACACGGCAATGAACAAAGGCCAGCTAGATTTTGTGGATAGCTGCTAGTGCTGGCACTGCCACAGTGGCCAACCCTTTTGGTGGAGCACATGCAGTTTCACCAAGCATTAGGCCCTGGCAGATCCTAGGAAAGCAGGCAGGAGAATGCCCTTCGTTACAGGACAGCAGCCACTAGGTCCCTTTGAAAAGGCCATCCAAGAGACATGCGGGTACCTCTGGGATGTGGCTAATTCTGTGGTTTGGTGACATGTGAACTACAGCTTTAGAAACACCAGCAGCTCTTTCATCATGAAACTTCATGTTCTTGAGCTTTTCCAGGCACTAAAAAGGCTTTAAGAGTCTGTCACCTTCTGCCAGCTGCAGCCAAGATCCCTTCTGTATTCTCAGCCTCTGTTTTACGGGGAGTCGCAGCGCACTGAAGCTTGGCCGCTTGCTGGCGGGGTGCCTTGTGACTGCTTTGCTCAAGGAAGTCCTGCCAACTACCACTCTGCTAGTGTCTTCTCACAAGTAGGGTGTTCAGCAGCTGTGAAGACAGCAAGGAAGAACCAGAGGGGCTGGATCAGGGACTTCAGAGTCACGGCAGGGTTTGAGCACGAAAGCTGGGGAGAAAGGAGGTCAAAGTCTAGACGTTTGGGAGCAAAGGTTCACTTTGAATAGAGAAGGGGCCCTGGTGGCCTCTAAAATTACCATAAATGCCTGTTTACAGGAAGTGGTTGAACGGAACAGATCAAGTTAGGGCACCCGAGGGCCTTTAAAACTTAGAGAAATCCTGTGTTTATGAGGTAGAGGGGAATTGGTCAGAGCTGGGAACGTTGGAAAGTTGTTGGTGAATGGACTGGCTTCAGCCAACCAAAGCTCTGGGAAAGCAGGGCTCAGCCTCCGCAGATGGCAACCCGGAGCAGCGTCCGCACTGCAGAGCACATGCAGCCCATGGGCAGCTTGATCTGCTTGCCAAATAAATGGGAAAATATCCCCACAGGGAGATCCTTACATATATACTCAGGAGGCTCGTTCCTGTTGCGGTCCGTGCTCCCTGAGCTGTTGAGCTTGTTCTCTTGAGCTGCTGACCAGCGGTGAGCTATACCAAAGGTCTTACCAAGCTGTCTGGCTCTTGGCTCTCTTCAGCCATCATGTGGCTAAATGAGACTGGGGAAAAGAAGGGGAGGGGGCAGGGAGAAGAAAAGCAAAGCAAAGCAAAGAGGGAGAAAAATGGGGCTCCCAATTACTGGCATGCACATCTCCACGCAGCGCAAGCAGCAAGGGCTCACACTTAGCAAACTGCTCGTTAGAGCCAAGGCATTAAGTCATTTCTCCAGGGAAGAATAAAACTGAACTCAGAGTCCAAAACTGTGCCAGAAAATGCAGGGCAGGGGGAGGGGGTGGAGAAGTGGTTCGGAGGAAGAGAGTAAAAACGAAGCATAGGAGAAAAAAAGTACCAAGAAGAGAAAAAGAATGGATGGCGGGTAAGCCAGGAGAACGAAGGGGTGGAGGGAACGGGAAGGAAACAAGGCACGCAGAAACGAGAGCAGTGGGATAGCTGCGGTGTTCTGACACTCGGTAATTTCTCAGACCGCCTTCTCTCTAGGCTGTGGCATAAACAGTTAAACAGGGAGCAATTCCGGCCCTGATGGAGAAAACAGCAAGTGCTTAAGCAGCTTTGTGGCTACAGGGTCTGCCAAGGCTTTGGCCCTGGTCTCAGCATTGCCCGCTGACCCCGGCCCCCAAAGCGATGTTTCAACGCGATGTCGCAACAAAGACGTGCGCGGCCCCAGTTTGGCTGGGGACACACCATGAACCCACCTTTCTGGGAGCCCTGGCTCCCTGTGAGAGGCTCGGTGGTCCCACTGCAGCCCTCCAGCACCAGATTCCCAGCTTTGCTTAGGCTGTCTTTACACCTCCGGCGGTTTTTTCTCTTGGGCGCGACGGGGTAAGTTGGTGGAGAATCAGGCTCACGGTGTTTCGCGTTTCACTACAGCCTCCAATTGGCAATCCCAAAGCATTCCTGAGAGGTGAAACCACCCCACTGGCTGGCTGTCATGGTGACTGCGTTAACGTTGGAGCTGTATGGATGGGTGACGTGTGCCGTCCGCCATCACCTAGCTATGCAGGCAAAACTGGAAGAAGGCTTCTCGCCTTGCCGTTATCAGCTGCAAGGAAAACTTTTGACCCCGAAGAAATGTGTGCATCAAGTGGGACCTGCAAAGCCCATGTGGGTGGTGGTATCAGGTTACTGTGTCTGTGTCACCTGGGGCATGCCCCCATGCGTGGGTTAACAGGAAGGGGATTGTTTTGCAAAGCCAGCAGAATACAGAAGATGGATATCATCAGATCCATGTATGGATACAGAATCAGTACATGGATACAGAGGATTTTATTCTTAGGAGCCCAGCAAAGGGAAAGTGTTGTCTCCGAAGGAGAATGGGTGTTTTGGGAACTACGAAATGTCACTTTAGGCTTTTCTAAGTTCTCCATCCCTGGAGATTTTCAAAATACAGCTGAACAAGGCTTTGAGCAATGTGATCTACCTTTGC
This sequence comes from Tauraco erythrolophus, assembly GCF_009769465.1. Lineage (NCBI taxonomy): Eukaryota > Metazoa > Chordata > Aves > Musophagiformes > Musophagidae > Tauraco > Tauraco erythrolophus. The sequence goes on from NC_141465.1 coordinate 575,131, forward strand.
ACCCATGCTGCTGCTTACTGTCTACTCCAGAGAGCTGGCAAACCACCTCTTTGGATCTTTGTGTGTGGGCAAAGTCAGATTGTGGGCTCAAGCCACTGGTAAAGGTAATTCTAACCAACCTGCCTGTTCTACATTGCAGCACGTTAGCTCTGGGTAATGTTATGCCAGCTGAGCTCTATTGAAAGTTGGTTGAAGGAAATGGGTTTGATAGTGCCTTCATCTGCTTCACCTGTGTCCTAACGATGTCTGCCTGCTTGGCCAACCAGTGGTTGAGTCACCATCCCTGGAGGTATTTAAAGGACTGTAGATTTAGATTAGATCTAAGAAAGAAAGTCTTCCCTCTGAGGGTGGTGAGGCACTATACAGGTTGTCTAGAGAAGTTGTAGCTGCCCCATATCTGGAAGTGTTCAAGGCCAGGTTGGATGAGCCTTTGAGCAATGTGATCTGGGGTAAGGTGTCCCCTGCCCATGGCAGATGGATTGGAACTGGATTGATCTTTAACGTCCCTTCCAACTGAAACTGTTTTATGATTGTATGTGGCACTTAGAACGCGGTTTAGTGGTGGACTTGAAAGTGTTAGGTTTACAGTTGGACTTGATATGGTCTTAAAGGTCTTTTCCAACCTAAATGATTCTATGGTTCTATGCCTGACTGTATCTGTTACCCAAAAGAAGCCTAGGAAGTTGTAGTGTATTCTGGCTGAGTAATTATGAATGGGGAAATGAGAATTTGGTTAACCATAATTCTATAATTTTAAAATAATTTGTCATAGATTTCAAAAGGAATGTGATATTTTGCATTGTGCTTAACTTCTAACGAGCTCTGGCAGTGTCTAGGGTCTGGGTTTGTGTGAGGTTTGCACTTTATTCTTATGTTGAAGACAAATTGCATTTAATATGTGTCTAGTAGTACAGCAAGACATTAAGCTGGTATGGATGTTTCAAATTAATCTTCCTTGGAAAATAGTGGTAAACAATGGTAATACTAAGAAGGAACTGTTATGAGAAATTCCTAACTTAAAGAAGTTATTAAGTTTATGTAGGATTTTCCATCTTCTGATCAGCCAGTACATGACTCTTGCCCCAGGTTGTTGTCAAGCTAAGCAGCCTATAATTCCTCTCCACATTTACTCTTCAAGCATTGGCACACCACCAAATTTTCCAGTTGATTGGAGCTTCTTTGTCCTTCCAAGATGCACTAAAAGTTACAATTGCATCCAACAATGGTGTTGATGCTGTAGTGGAGACCCAGTCCCAACTCCTGGCTGTACTTTGGACCTCTAAGGAGTTATTATTTGTCTGTGTACATTAAAATGACTCTCAGATCACTGTAAGCCAGACCAGAGGTATCAACCTTAAAACACAGGGATACCAGCTTTGTGAAATCTTTGGACTCGTCTTTTCAACTCATGTTGCAACCACCTTATGAGGTCTTTGGGATTTTTTTAATATGAGATCATTACATGCAAGCAGATAAGCTGGTTCAGGATGGGCAGCAAGACCCCCTGAAGTCTCCGGTGCTCCAAAGGGAGGCAGATGCAATATGCAGACCTCGTACAATCCTTATCCTCAAACTGTGGGATCAACAGGATCGTTTCCGGAGGCCAGAAGAGCCAAATGATATGTGATTGGAAAGGGTAAAACTTGCCAACCTCCTTTTAATTCCAGGTTTAGGAGAGATTTGCAGGCAGCTCAAGGAAGAAAGAAACTAGCACTAGTCTTCCTGACTCATTTCCTGCAACACGCTTGAAAGAAATGCGAGGTAGAAAGAAAAGGAGATCTGAGCAATCAACTCGTGTGTATTTTTTGTTGGCACAACCCACTCTTGCTTAGCACGGGCCGGGCTGCTGCCGTGGGGACCCTGCTAGAGCTCAATGGCACACGTGAGGCGATGGAAAAAGCAGCAGGCGGGGACTAGAAATGGCTGAACTTTATTTTTCCAAAGTGAGGATCTTTGGTGGGCTGGAGATTACGTTGGAAATCAGACCCTACACCCCAGGATCCCGCAGCTGTCCCTCTCCCCTCTAATTTTCTCTGTCGGATTTCGGAGCTATAATTAACCGCAGGGCCTTAGCGATACCCTGTGGAAGCGTGCACGCGGCGCCTGCCCTTCCTCACCCCGTGGGCCTAATCCTCTGCAGAAGATTGACAGCTTCACGTGGAGAGTCGCTTTTTAACTAGTTCACTTCTAAAGGCTCCTTTGCTCTCTCTTCCCTTTGCTGCCCTGTTCCTTCCAGGCTGCAAAGGGCACCGCGGTGTTGGGGAGATGGCTCCTCTGCTGTCCCACAGCTGTGCTGAGGTGTCCTCCCAGCTCGTCACAGCTGTCCAGGACAGGGGTGCTCAAGGGCGGTGAAGATCTCCAGGTTAAAATTCAGATGCCAGAGCAGAAGGAGATGGAGTTGATTTCTCATCCTTCCTTTGAGGTGCTCAAGCCCGAGCTGCACCGCAGGCAGGTCTGCGTATCTTCTGAGCGTGCCTGTGGATGCTCAGCCATAGTGCATCCACAAACCTTTTTGTTTCTCCTCCCAGTTGCAGTGAAAAAGCTTTGGAGGAGACCTTTGAAGTGTGATGCGTCAGTCTGGATGTGTGGCACTGCCCACAGGCGTGTGGTGGGGTTCCACCTCATGTCAGGCACTGCTGGGGCGGGGGTGTGTGTGTGTCTTTCCATTGAGAGGTTCCTCTGAGCAGGACCCTCAGTGTTCTCCTGAGATCAAAAGATGCCGGATTACGGCGTGTTGGATATGACTTGCCAAGACCTTGAAGAAAGCAAGGGGAGAAACACCTAAAGGCCAAAGCACACTTGTGTCTCTCCCGTGAGGACCTGCATCTGAGGCAACACGCTAATCTTCCATACTCCTTATCTCAGCAATTCCATTAAAGCCACTTGATATTTAAGCACCGAGAGGAAAGGGGAGAGCAGTGTTTGGGCACAAAAAAAAAAAACAAACCAAAACACACATTTTTTTTTTTAAATAAAACCTCATAGTATTTCAAATTAAAGTGTCTAGTATTTCAAATAAGTCTCTACTTCCTATTCCTTCAAAATAGGAAGTACCCAACTGCTACTGCATTTTGTTCCATGCAGGAAGAGGTGTTTAATCCACGCTTGCATGGACCCAGCATTGTTGAGGTTGATGTATGAGCTAGCAGGAGAACAGGAAATTCTAGCTCATAAGAGGACCATCTTAGCAGTCCTATGAGAAAGGAAAAACTTTGGAGGAGTCTATAGGAGGAGATCACTTAGTGCCCCAGTGCATGGCAACACATAGCTGCAGAGTCCTACAGTCCTTACCATAGGTTCCTACAACTGCAGACTCTGCTAGGCAGTGCAGCTCTTTCATCTGTGAAAAATGAGGCACAGTGAGCACATCTGTGGTACAGCTTGAATTTTGGTGGGTTTGAAAACTACTACGCTGACCTACTCCTGTCTCTGTAGTGTGGATTATTCTCAAATTATTAATATTTGTTCAAAATATTAGCAAGTTATTTACTACCTTGAGTTAACACCATATAAACCACGCTCTTACTAGATCAGGAGTGACTGCTTATGTGGGTTGCTTGATTTTATTTTTTTTTTTTTTTTAAAATCTCACCTTGGTCTGCAGAGTGCAACATGCAATATGGCCAGGACTAGGGTCCCCCTGGAACCTGCTGCTGGTCCCTTTATCTGCCTTTGCTGCTGCAGCAACAGGTATAAAACAGGTAGTAGATGGAAAGAGTTCAGGTCTAGAGACCATGATTTGCCAGGCTGCTTAAGACTCCTTTGAGTGAAAGCTCCCTGCCACTGGAAGGCCAGTGTGACTTGGAATAGCTTGGTCTCTCTGGCAAGACAACAGAACACAGGATTTATTTTTCGTGTGTGTGATGGTTTTAATTTAAATGAAGCGTATGCATGCCTAATCCAATCTAATCTATCCGGGTTCTTATATCCCATTAATCACTGCCTTGTATTAGCACCTCGCACTGTCATCTCTGCCACTGCAGAAAGCTGCTGAGACCACCAGTCTCATCACAGGCATTCTGATGACTGTCACTGGATTTTGTGTAAGCAGCAAAACACCCAAGAAGCCCAAATCGTTCCCCCTTGCCATGCCTTAGAGGAGCGGTAACAGGTGAGGACTGATGTAAGCTAACAGCCTCCAGCGTGAGGGGCAGAAACTGCAAAACCCGCCATAACACCACGGATTTCTCAGGGGTTTTCACAAAAACTGCATCACCTAAAAACAGTGTTGTTTTTTCAAAAGAAGGATGACTTTCAGTTGATCACTCCATTTGTATTACAAACCTTGTTTAAGAGTACATGTTTTAAAACAGTTTCATTCAAAAGCAGCCAAATAGGTGAAAAACAAGCGGTAAAATGATCCAGGACCCATAGGGAAATGCTATGGGTTATTTCTTAGTTAACTGTCTCTCCACAAAGAGACTGGGGGAGCACAACAGGGTTGAACTCCCTAAAAGCCCAACTTTTATTAGCTCAAGCTATAATCTGGGTCATCTCGACTGTTGAACTGAATGTTTCGGGACGCTTTTGTAGGGTTGAAGTTTACAAAGTCAGCATCCAGACCAGGGTCCGCTAGAGCGGGTAGATCAGCCCCCATCAGAATGAACTCCCTTGGCTTCAGTTGATATTTTTTCACTCCCTGACCTCAGCCTCTTGGGAAATTTAAGATACTGTCATGAACTATCACCCAGAGGTGGAGGCACTTCAGTTGGCATGAAGACCTTGTCATTTTAGATACGGATATTTTCCATGAGCTCCAAAACAAGCTACTTCAGGCCTTGCAATTATGAATCTTTAGCCCAGACCTTTTTCTATTTTATTCCCTTTTCAGGGCTTCAACCCACACACACAGAGACAACCCACACTCTCCCAGGCCCAAGACTGGAAATGTGAGATGGTTGGATCAGTCATTCCAGTCAGTTATGAAGAGTTTAGGGTCCGCAGTATGCTTGGACAAAGCATCCATTACAATTTCAGACAAGAAAGAGATCAGTAGAAATCCCAGTCTGTCTGAAGACAATTTAGAAATATTTTTTTTAATTAATTAGTCTGGCTAGCTTTAATCACAAAAAGAGCGTGAAGACATGGGGTCTGTACAAAGCAAAAAGGCACGTAGCACGTTACCTTAAAGTATGACTGAGCAGCTGACACATTTATAATCTGGACATAGACCTCCCAAAAAAGTCAAACTGGGATAAACAATGCAAGACCTTTTAGACCTTAACAGAAAATCAAAAGCTACTTGTCATTGAATGTAACACTGTATTTGGAGTGGAAATAGTTAAACTGTATTCTTAGTATATATGGTAATCAGTCTAGAGCATATACTGTAGAAGCTTTCTTGAGATTTAAATTCAGCAGTTACACTGTTATAGCTACATTATTTATATTGCAATGTATTCAGCAGGAGAACACAGTTTTGGATGGCCAGGTCCCAGGGATATCTCGAGGGTACGACGATAAAGTCGTGTGCTGAAGGTCACGGTGGATGTGACTTTGAAAATTACTTCCATGGATAGATGTATCCGGCCATTTAGAAACAGCAAAGGGTTAAAAGCTTGAACTTATTTCTGATATGGGTGCCGGGCTGAAAACACCAGCGCTGGATTGATGGTTTCGCATGGGGCGACCTTGGCATTAGCAACGCGACTCTGGTTGCTGGGTAAACACAGGCAGATGCACCCAGCCCCAGTGCTTTCCAGCAGTGACGGATGGCAAAGGTATTTCTGATCCGTATCACACCCTGCAGATCCCATGAAAATGACTTGGCAAGGGGCGGGAAGTATTAGATTCGGGTGACAAATAACTACCTGACATCAGCTGAGGTTTCTTCTGAAAGGTTATGCTGCAAATACCGGCTTTTACATAACTTTTGTTTTCCTGAAGTGACAGACAGTCACACGCATACGATTTATGTATTGAGAAAATGTAATCTAGCCCATGGCTGACAAAAACTTCTCCTTGGGGATATATGCCTAATTGTATTCCAGCACCACACAGGGTTCAGGATGGGTTTGGAGGCTTTTTGTTTGTTATTTAAAGTAGGCATGTTTGTCCTTGTTGCTATTGTTGATGTTCTAACGCACTATTTTAGCGGCAGGAATTAGCATTCAGACAAGACATTTACTCAGAGCCACTGTGGTTTCGTGAGTCTTGCTTTTCAAGGACTTCAGTTCAAAAGTTCTTGACTTTCAGTCCTTCTTGGCTTTTTCTGGATCTGGTGCTTGGGCAGCAAACCCCGCATTTAAATAGGTATGTGCCCGATGAATACTTGTCCTTTCAGTCCTTTGTTTCGAGAAGGAGCTTGTTTGTATATAAAACAGCCTGGGGCAGGCATGTGTTGAGAAGGCTACAAACGCTTTAATGCCTATCTTTAGCTGATAGGTGTCCCTTCCACGTGAGAACATCCTCAAAAAGGTGCGTGTGTGAGCGCATGTGCTGCTGTGCTGAGTTAAAATGACTGTTGCACCTTCTGTGCTGCGTGTTACCATTCCTGCCAGGATAATCCGGTGCGGTTGTGTCTGATAGGACATCAATAACAAGGCTAAAAGTTGGTATGTGTCATCTCCCCAAGATGGAGTGTCTTGTTTCTTCTGCCTGCGTCGTGCTGTAAAGCTTCTGTCACTATTCAAACCTTCTTCACTGGAGATGGCAAAATTTCAGGGTGGCCCAAAGTTCTCCCCTTGTCCATACATTGAAGTCATTCTCCTGGTCTACAATGCAAGGAGCGCAAATGAGTAGAAGCAGTGACCATAGCGTAAGTTTCTGGAATAGTTGAGGAAAAGAATAATCAGCATAACATCACCCCTGAGCAAGGAAACCTCTTCCAATTTCTTCTTCCTGCTGGAGTGGGTTGCCTGTCTCTCTAGGCTTTTAAATCAGGCTTACCTGTTTATGCAGAACTGGGCACAAATGAATAAGGTTACACGTAGTTCCGTAATCCTGCTTTCTTCCTCACATTTGTATTGCAATTTATTCACCTTTCCTCTCACTTCTTTTCCCTCCAGTTCTGCCACATCATTAATCCCCAGTTTTTTCTCCCTCCTTCCTGGCTTCCTTTTTCCTTTCTCTCTCCTTCTTTCTCCTGTCTTGCTTGCCCCCTGTCTTGCTTGCCCCCTGTCTTGCTTTCCTTTCATGAAGACAGGCTAAAGAAAAGAACTCGACTCTAAAGGTCACTCCACCTGGGGCCATCTCATCTCCTGCCAAATCCTTGCCTTGCTGCCAAGAGTGTGAGCTGCTTTTGCCCACTTGACCTCGGAGGCAGACCGTGATTCTCACTATATGTCCTGTTCAATGGTAGTTACTGAATTTCTTAAAACTGAGACCCTGAAAACTGGCTCAATATTCTCTCAGTGAAACACGCTGCTTTGTCGGCCCCCTACATCTTTGATGTGCTTTCCCTTTTTTTCCTGTGGTGCTCCTCCCACCGGCAAACTTCACCGCAATTGATTTCCAGCCCTCTGCCTCATGCCACACGCTTGTCTGCAGCAGGCAGGGATCGAGCCGAACAATGCCAGAGGTAGTTTGGGAAGTAAGTGCTGGATGGAGCTTGCTGCACGCAGCAGACACGTTCGACTGTAGCATGCCAGGACCTCCCACACCAACTGCCCCAGGGATGCAAGATGGGCCAAGAGCTTCAGCATGAAGCTCCACAGGGCTCCACGCTGGTGGCTGCGCCACCCGTCCCTGCAACGATGTGCAATGCCGAGCGCCACGCAGCAGGTTTGAGGCAGATGTCCTTTCCAGGAGCTCCCAAAACAGCCAGGCCGGATGGTGTGCCCTTTCTCTGCTCTCAGTGCAGGGTATGGTTTGTTAATCATAGGCAGATGAAGTGTGAGGCAATTTTTTCCTAGTTTTATCTGTATAATTAACATTATTTCCTTTAAACTGGCAAGCTGAAGATTGGGACGTATTTATTGAGGCCTGTGGGCTCTAACAATGAGTTCTTTAATGCAGACCCAGGGTATTGTGTGCTCCCAAGAATAAATCCTAATGTTTGGAAAGGGCCTATCAAACATAGCTGGTGCTGTCTGAGGCTGGCTTTTGAGAACGAATGATGGTAGTTACCCAGGGCTGTGTGGCAGGGGCACTCAGGTTTCACAAAGCTGTTTGTAGCCTGAAAAATTCAGCTGAGTTTTTGTTAGAATAATCAGAAAAGCAGTGTGATGCTGGAGAGCAGTCACGACCAAACAGATCCAGCTGTCAACACAGTGGAGAGACCTTTAATTTGTGGACCTTGAGCTGAAGGGCAGAGCAAGCAGCTGACTCAGTGTGTGCATCATTCCTTCCGTCTGGGGCTGCAGGAGGGTGTGGTGGCCCTGGGACTCCGTGCCTGGCACCATGGCAGCAAATCCAGTGGAGATGGCAGAGTCCATGCCAGTGCTGCACTGGGAAGTCGGAGCAGAGCGTGAGTAGAGCACAGGTATCTCTCTAGGCTGAGGCTGGGGGTTTCGTAGAGCCTAGTTCTGCTCTCCTCATTACAAGGGTCCACCCTGTGCAGTGTCACACCACATACCACCCCCCAAAAAAAAAATTACGCTCAGCTCTAACTTGCTGTCACCTGCACTGTTCTTTCCCACGTGATCAGACCAACAGCTACGTGGATGCTTATCTTTCCTCTTCATAGCACGGACCATGTGCACGTGGGAGAGTACCTACTTGGGCAACTGTGTCATTTACAGGTCCTTTCCATTGCAAAGAGACCGCATCACCTCCAGATGAGAAACGATCCAGAAGTAACCCACTATATAAAAAAAAAGTATGTGTATATAAAGACATGATCTATATGGGAGTTGGACTTGATGATCCTTATGGGTCCGTTCCAACTCGAGATGCTCTGCTATTCTATGGTTGTATTTAAGGCTTAAAATATTGATGATTCCACATGTTTAGCAACCAGTAGCATAAGAAATACAAGAGCAAAAACTCAGGATGTAGAGAAGGCACCATTAGTTAGACCAGAGTGACCACAACTATCTGGTGGCACAGCCAGAATGAACCAACATTACATGTTAGCAGCAAAATCCCTGGTTGTCAAACGCTGAAGTGATGCTCAGATTTATAAGCATCGAGAGCCATTCCACAAAACTGTTGGAAGATGTGAGTTTTCAGTCAATTCCAAGTCTTCTGTGGCTTTTTCACTCTGATCAAATGCAAGTGAAATAATTGGAGTCATGGAGGATGGAAAAATCCCTGCCTATCAGATTTAAACCAGGTATATTTTCCTTGTTTTTCCTGTCACATAACCTTCTAGGCAAATTCACAGCAAATCTACTTACTGTGTTACAAGTTGTTATGGTTTGAAGTGGGGGGGGGAGGTCCGGGTGGCAGAAGCTGCCCATCACACCGGACTCCCGTCCCCCTCGGGGCTTGAGCCAATCGGCGCCTCTGCGAATTGCCCTATTTACGTCGGACAAAGGAACCGGAAAGGTGTGTGCCTGTGCCCAGGGGCAAGGAGAAGGGAGGGGGGCACGGCCCCCGCTCCCAGCGCCCGGCCGGGCCGGTGCCCGCCCCGTCGAGGATGGCGGCGGCGGAGGCGCTTGGGGAACTCGGGAGAGCCCCGCTGCCGGGGCGCCCACCGGGCCGAGTTCACCCCGAAAGGGCTGAGATCTGAGAGAAACGGCCGCACAGACAAGAGTCAGTGAAGGTGGACGGAACAGCGTGTGCCGCGGCTGAGCCCCCCTTGCCAGCAGCCCCTTTGCAAACAGCCCTCGGTGGGCAAGCAGAGACCCACTCGCAGCCCGTGGAGGACCCACGTCGAGCAGAGATGACAGAGCCTGAGCACGGTGCATCTCGAGCCCGTGGGATGCCCCCGCCGATGGGGAGGGGTTTCGTTAAAGGAGATGCCCGAGCCGGAGCCTGCTGTGACTCTCGGGCACAGGGCGAGGCCATTTGCGCATCTCAGTCCCTGCGGAGCCGCGTTTCAGGTCGCTGTGCCGCCCCACGCCGGAGGCATTTAAGTTTGTTGATGGCCCACGCCAGGGCGAGTGGCCACAGCTCCTTAAAGGTCCAGGACTGGTAAAGCCCGCACTTGGGCAAATCCGATGGGGTAAGGATTTGCCCCCCAGCGGGCAGGATTCACGCTTTCGCCGTGAGTAGGGGATCCGCTGGACCAAGGGACAATGGTGTAAGGGCTCCTGCTCCTTTAAGGGAAGCGGCAGTAACAGCACGGGATGAACTGACCTGCACCCCCCATTCCCTGCCCCCTGCGCCGCTGGGGGGGGAGGTAGAGCCGGGAAGAGAAGGCAAAGGGGGGGAGTGGTGTTGTTTTTAAGACCTGGCCTTGTTTTCCTGTAATCCTCTCAAGTAACCGTTTTTGTTTGCTTTTCCCTTTGTAGGTAGCTGTTAATAAATAGTTTTGCTTTAAGAAAACAGCCTCTTTTGCCCGGGACCGTGGTTGGTGGTGCTTCTCTGTTCCTGTCTCGACCCTCGCTCTTTTATTACATTTTTCTCCTCTCCATTTTGCTGGGGTGGAGAGCTGCGTGGGGTTTAGTTGCCGGATCGGCCTAACCCACGACACAAGTGCTGTGTATTGTTGCCACAAATATCACTTCATACTATAAGAAATGGAAGAATTTAAAGAAACCCAACTGATTCATATAAAATCAACTTTGCTCCTTGAAATGACAGTAGCCCACTTATTTTCCTATTTGCATCTAATCAGTTTCCAGGCAACCAGGCACCAGTAACCTCAAGTTGCAATCTTGCTGGATCACGTATTGCTTAGTCACTTGGGGTGTTTTAAAACCAGCTGTAGGTTTTTTCTGTCCTGCAGTGGCAAAACGTTTGCCTGTGCTTTAGTAAAAGCAATACAAAACATATTTCTTTGTGAATACTGTGGGGTTTTTTTCTTTTCCCTTATTGTATCCATTGTCATTTCACAGACCTTGTGCAAAGTTTTTAAGTTAGTAGGTGAATTAAGGGTCTGGAACCATCAGCCAGAAGCTGTGAGTGGAAGCTGGACTTTCACATACCGAGGATGCTCTTGTGTGATAAGGTTGGTGTTGCACTAAGGAGGTCCTTGCACTTACAGTTTCTGATTTCTTCAGATTTCAAAGATTAGCTGAGAATCAGAGAATACTGAGTCCTGTCTCATCACATGAAGAGGCTTTCTGGTTTCGGCAGAGGGCTTTGGACAGTATGAATTCTGGATGTGAGTGAGTATGGTGGGCTCTCTCCCTTTAGTCACAACAGGTGGGGTGCAGCTGACCAGGTGTGGGCATCTTCCTCTGAGTTAGATGTCTGGATGCATAGTGTCCCCTTACGGGGTGCTAGTTACCTCGTTGTCATGTAGACATCAAAAATGAGTGAAACCAGTTGGGCTCTAGCAGTGTTTATTTCTCTTTGTGAGTGTAAAGAGGACCCAGGGCAACTCACTGAGTCGTAAACTGCTTCCTTGCAGACACCTGAAATAAGACATGCTGAATCCTACCCTAAGAATTCGCTCCAGCTGCCTTTGAGGTTAGCCCACGGCGATGCCACGGGTTGTGGACTGGTCCGTTGGCTGTGGAAGGCAGGGCAGAGGCTGTCACTCAGTCAAAGCAGGTAAAGGAATATTGCTGAATTTGACTGCTGCCACGAGATTGCTGCAGCAGGTTAGCAGTGCTGTGCACATCCGTGACTCCGAGACAGCTGACACAATGGAATGATCCCCCCTAAGCAGGCAGATGGAGGCTGAGACCTAAGCCATGACCATGCTGGGAATAACATGGATGCTGCTGGAGGTGGAACAGAATATAAAATATTTTTATCACGCTGTCAGATTATCCAGTGAGCTTCCTTAAAACCACAGCCTCCTTTCAAGTTGACTTTCCAGCTGGGAGCTACAAATGCTTGAGTCTTTCCATCTCTCAGAGATTCCCTCGTGCTGTATTTGATCCTTTCTTCACCCTTTTCCCCAAAACCCAAAACAATCGCATTCGTGGCTATCCATATAACATGTTTTAATTCAGCTTGCAACCACTTCACGGTACGGTTAGCGCTAATCATGGCCTGCGCTTGCCACAGCAGAGTCTGTTCACAGAAGCCCAAGTGGCAACTGGACACCCTATCTGCTGTGCACAAGCTTGGACTATGTCTCCAAAGATTTAACAGCTGGCCGACAACAGAGGAAATCCGCAGCGGTTTGTTTGTGCCACCAGTCTTGGATGGCACACGACTGCCTTCCCGTAAGTGAATCAGTGTGCCATCCCTTTGCAGGGCACAGGGAACTTTCCAGTTAAGAGGATGGATCCATCTCTTCTAGCCTGCCTTCTTCCATCACAACGTAGCGGGAAATCGCGGAGTGCCTTGTCCCTGGCGGTGGTCTTAGAATCATAGAATCATAGAATGGTTAGGGCTGGAAGGGACCTTCAAAGGTCATCTAGTCCAACCCCCCTGCAAGGAACAGGGATAACAGTCTTCCGAGGGATTAGTTAGGCAAACAGAAATGCCACCTTAGCCACTGCTCTCCATCAACCAGCTAGCCCTTCATCCTCCCTCCTGAAACAACCTGGCCCTTTGGTTTGGCAAGCTCGGAGAAATGGTGTGGCTGGACCATGGCTCTTCAAAACATATAATGGCTATGCTGATGGACGCTTGCCTTGCTTCAGTTCATCCCGCCACTGAGCAGGAACTGGGAGGGAAAATGAAGAAGGAGGAGTTAGCAGCTACAGCGTTGGTTTGATTTCTTAAACGGAGATAGCCATGAAAGTCGGGAGAGGCTTAGAATGTCTAGGAGGCAACATTCACCCAGTACCGTAAGGAGAGAGCAGGAGAGACGCAGATGTTTTATGTCTGTTGCAATATGCCCTGATCCCTGATGACTTACGTCTCCCTCCAGCGTATATAGCAGGAGGGCATGAAAGCACAGGGAAGAAAATTCCCACTGTTGAAATTCCCCAGGAGAAAGGATTTTACAGGCTGTAAAACATTACTGGTGCTCTAGCAATGATTTCTAATAAAGCTGGATGCTTTTAGTAGCTAAGGCCAAATTTGTCTTTAGCCTCCTCCCCGTCTTAGAAATAGGCTCGGATACACAATTCCCACCACACAAGAAAACTGTCTTGCTCCTTAGACTTGATGGGTTCTTCAGGACCCTTCCTCGGGCAGCGAGTGTCTGACAATGCATGGCTGTTATTAAAACATGATGCTGTCAGCTGGCCTGGGGGGGGTGTCTTAAAAAACAGGGATGGGGTCAGATATGTGTGGCTCAGAGTGGTGCTTCTTGTCACAGTACGGTACAATGACCTCTATATTTCACTTATATTCAAAACTTCCTTTCCCTGGGCATGGCTGGTTTTCCCTTCATTTATCTTCCAAGCTGTCTTGGAAAAAGGGAGCTGTTTGCTATGATGAGAAGTGTTTGGAGCTAACCAAGCTCCAGGGCATGGGACACCCACAGAGGGGTGTCACGCAGAACAGCTTTTCGTCCGATCAGCTGAAGTGGTTTTGCTAAAGAGTTGGGATTCCCAGGCCAGAACGACCATCCATGTGGCTCCATAGAGGATGGAGATGGGATGCAGCCTCCTGAAGGTAACGGCAAAGCTGTTGCTAGTCTTGTCCATACAGCATCGACGTTGGCTGCCTACACCCAGGGCATTTGTTCAGCTCTTCTCACCGCTGACAATCATCCGGACCACACCAGCACCACTAGCTGAGAACCCTTATCCTGGGTCACCCAAGGGCAGATTCCCAAGCACTTGGATGTCACAGACTGTTTTTCCATGGTGTTGCCACGCCATGTCCCCTTGTGCAGAGAGGTAGAGCTAGAGCATAGTGAGAGCCACCCAGATTTGTCCTTCGTGTCCCTGGGGTTGCAAGCATCTTCTGTGCTGGTGTCTTGGGTTGCTGGAGAAGCCCTACATCGGGAGAGATCACAAGCCTTGACCTGATGCGCCCCAAGCTCTCCGAATCTTCACACCTCCTCAAAGCCTTTTCTCTTGCTCAGCTGACATTTTTATAAGTTCCCTGCTATTTAATCCCAGCTCACCATGCTGCAGTTTAAATCAGTCATCACTAATCTGTTGTGGCCCTCCAGATCAATTACTTCCCTCCCAGCTTAGACCATTCTTGCAAATTATTACCACCTCCTATAAATACGGCTGTGAGGCTGCAAAGTGTCAGTTCTCCTTGGAAAGATGATTTATTTAAATAAGTGGATAAAGGAGATTTGGGCTATTTTTAGGCTTCTTTCTACAATTTGCTCACCATGTTTTCCCGTCCAGCTATGCCATCTCTGGCTTTTCACAGGGTGAAGAGGCATCCACCGCAGTGATCCCATGTGGCTCTCAGCAACCAGCTTTCGCTGGTCAGTTTTGCTCTTCTTCACTTGTTTTTGTCCTGTGCTCCGCAGTAAAACTGAGGGACCTCCTGCAAGATGGAAGTGGCCTCCTCAGATAAGTGCAAAATCTGAGTGCCACTGACAACAAAGAGTTTACGGTGTGTTTTCCACTCACTCCAACTGAAGCATCATCGAAAAGCCCACCTACCAGATGAGACTGGTCCAAAATAAAAGCTGCAAAATATTCTCTGGAATGGGGAAGAATATTTGAATAGAACAGCTTCTTATCAGAAAACTACACATCTTTGCAGGGAGAGGCCTTTTTTAAATAAAAATCTTCATCTGAAAGAAGAAGGGTCTCTCCTCCTCTGGAGTGAGGGGGCCTGACCTGCCATAGCCAAGGGTCTGGCAGCTGAGACATTAATGTTTAAAGAAGAAGAGTTGGACCCAGGTGTCTGAGTTAAACTTTTGACTTAGTCTTGAGCCTCTCGCATGCTGGGTGAATGATGTCAGTGTGCTGTTACCAGCGATTTCATCTACCATCTCTGTCCTTTTGTGGGTAATTTTAAAAGGTCTTGGGCATGTCTCAAGGCAAAAAACGCAACATATTTTAAAAGAAAAAAAAATTGACGAGGTGGAAAAGCTATTTGTTCCAGCTGCTGCTGCTATTACCGTTTGCCAGCACAGAGGAAAGTACAAAAAGGTTCAATGACTTTCCCAAGATTGGTTGAGGAGTTGGAAGTAAATTGATCCGGGACACCTCACAGTCGAGATCCTTTCCCAGATAACAAGGCTATTTACTTCTTCCTTTTAGTTTAGATCCCAGAAAGTACAAGCCTGGTCTTTGCCCTTCCTAGACACCAGCAAGACTTCCGTGTGGATCGAACAGAGCTAAGTCACAGGGAACTGTGGGTCACCTTGTTCCCTGTCAAGCCTCTCACCTTCCCACGGAGTCAAGGCATCGTACTTCTGCCCAAGAAGTTAAGGACAAGAAGTCCCAGCAGGCTCCAGTCCTGAACTCTAAAAATAGACTTCTCCTAATGCATTTCAGTACTAATTAAGTTTTTGCTATTCCTCCCACAGAGGGTTATCAACATAGTTTACAAAGTGACATCTTTTAGCAACTGCTCAAGGGTTGGCTGTTTCCCATCTCGCCCCCTCTGACACATTTACATGTTCTCTGTATACAAACACAGATAAAAAACCTCCCTGGTGTATCTAGAATATTTTCAACCAAAGAGAAAAAAAAAAATCCCTTGCCAAGTTGTTCAGTAGCTGGAAATGACTTGTCACGTCCGCAGACCAGTAATTCTTTTTTTTTTAAATGACTAACCACGCTATGATTAATGGGTCACATAAATGGGCTCAAAATAAGCCTGGCACAAATGCAGGGAAGGAGGAGGGTAAACGGGACGAGGACTGGACGGGTCTGCAGCAGGACATTGGTGGCGTGAATGGCATAGCGGGCACGGAGGAAGGAAAAAATGTTTCGTGCTATTTGTAGCTCAAAATTGCAGCTGCAGATGGTGATGCTGTCGTGTCGCAAGGGCTCAGGACACCGAGAAAAGGCAACCTGCACTGCACAGACGTGCCCGGCCCCGGGTGCTGGTGTCTCTCTGGAAGGCTCACAGGGCCTCTTGCCCCTGCACCTAAAAGCTGAGAGCACCCATGACTACCGAAGCTGGATCCGTACTCCTGAAGTGGTTTTGCCCTGTGTTTTACCATACAATGCATTTTGCTGTTCCCCTTCCAGAGGCAATATTTTCCAGCTTCTTTTGTCAGTTGTTACCCAGTTTATTTCCACCTCGTGTCCTACAGTGATGCTTTTGAGTGGAAACGCCAGACAGTCCTGGCAAACAGGGACATTGTGGCTTCAGGATGCTGTGAGAAGTACACTCACCGTTTGTGGGGACGGTGAAGCCGGCGGTGTGGCGAAGGACGGGGAGGAGGGGCATTCATCAGACTGTTGATGCAGCCTTGATCACCTGGTGGAATGAGACCCTTGAAGGAAAATAGCCTTGAATGAACCCCAATGCCAGGGCAGGCGTCTAGCAGGACAGAAGGGAAAGCTCTCTCCGGCCTGGGGAGGCCAGGGATGCATCCTGGAAAGCAGCGCTCTGGGAAGGTCACGGGGATGGGCACTCTGGGCAGAGGGGGCAGCAAGCCAGACCCCGCGTTGAATGAGCAAAGCGAGGAAGGGCAGGTGGGCACTCTGCTCTGCTTATCGGTCAGATAAGATAAGATAACATCTTAGCGCTCACGGTCACAAGCTGTTACGTCATAGTCGTACGCCATCGCAGTCGGGGGGGTCGAAAGCGGAGGGGGAGGTCGGACACGGCTCTCCCTGCGTGCCCGTGCAGCCTTGTAAAGCCCTTGCTGCTCGCAACCCCAACGGTGTGGCCACGTCCCAGGAGTATCCCACCCCGGAGAACTCCTCGCTGTGGCTGGAAGCGGGACCCAGCCGGCGGAGCTGACGCGGCGGTGGGCTCGCTGGCATCGCGTGCCAGGGCAACGCTGCGTTTCTTATGGAAACCCCGCTGCAGCTGCCAGCAGCAAGCTGGGAGAGCAGCTACCATCAATTTCTGAAGCTGCCTTGCCACTATTTTGTGTCCGAAGCAGTTTGCAATGACTCATGGTTCCTGAAATAAGAATAACAAGAGCTTAACTTTGTACTTTTTCCCATGGTGAAATCTCATTAAAAGCTGAGAGGTTTGGATTCGACGCCGTTCACACCTTTCCACCTCTGATGGCCCAGATTCCTTGGGATAGGACTCTGCTTTGGGGCATAAATAGAATTTTGGTCTCCAGGAAACAGAAATTCTTTTGAAAAAAAAAAGGGAAATAATTTTTCTGGGAGTCCAAAAAGAAAAAACTCCGCAGCTCCCATTAAGTGAAATCTTTCCCAGTAAACAGCGGTAACACAGAAGGTGTACGTGGGGCTTTGGCAGCAATACATAACCACTGAAATCATGCCACAGGGCAGCAGCAGAGCTCGCTCTCAGGGAAACAAATTTCCCCTTGTAAAACAGGAAGCTGGAAAACGGTGCAGAAGTAATGAGATGTTTCCCGATGGCTGGTGTTATGGCAGGATGATAATGAACAATACAGGGCCTGTCATGGTGAGAACACATCAAGGCTGAGATGAAGGGCGTCATCTTATGGGTATAAGCTTAGTCAGGGGAGGTTCAGGTTGGATGTTAGGAAGTATTTCTTCTCTGAAAGGGTTGTCAGCCACTGGAACAGGCTGCCCAGGGAGGTGGTTGAGTCCCCATCCCTGGATGTGTTTAAGAAAGGGTGGATGATCTACTTAGGGATATGGTTTAATGGGATTAGGGACGGTTGGACTGGATGATCTCTAAGGTCTTTTTCAACCTAGAAATCTGTGAAATCTATGAAATCTATGAAATCTTTTCCTCTCAGCTCTCCCGCTCTCTCTTCCCACTAAACTAAGAAAACCAGCTTCTAGTGAGCTGAGCTTGCAACAGATAGATTCATCCTATAGGGATCAGAAATAAATGCTCTATGACTTCCTCTGTCTGACCTGCTACGTGGGCATTATACATCAAGCCATAATTTAAATATCGCCGTCTGTATAATAAGCACATTAAGCTATATTTAACAGACCTGGCTTATAGTCCTTTATTTTTGATAATACTGTGTTTATATATTTATATAACGTGGAAACGGAGTATGTATTATAGGGGGTCAGATATTTCCCATGAATATCTTTTTCTGAATGGAAATGCAGTCCTTCAGAGCTCTGGATTTCCCCATGGCGTTTTGCTGGAGTTTTTTACTCCCCATTGGGAAAAATAAAATGCTTTGTTTTGAATTATCTCAGCCTAAATTGAAATACTTTGGTTTGTCAAACTGAATTAAAACATTTCATGATGGGGCAGTTCAGCTTTAATTTATGTCCACAAGAGTTACTATGTGCCTTGCGGGCATTTTAATTTATAGACATCACAGTCCCATAATGCATCATAATCGCCTCTCTCATTAAATTTTTGCAATGTGCTCGGAGAGTCAGATGGCCACAAACATCACAGGACGCTGGCTGGGAACTCTGTCGACTGAGGAACATGATGTATCACCCTCGTGAGGCACCGCAGCGGTTCCAGGGGACGCGCGGTTATATCGAACCAAGCTGAAGCTGAACTTTTTCTGAGAAAGGACAAATTTGCTTTCAGCAAAAACATTACTGTTTCAACATTTCGTCCAGATGTGCATCCAAAATAAATGTTGATAGCAGAACTCTTTATAGAAAAAAAATATAAATTTTGACAACTTTACTGTCGAAGAAATGAGTTCTACCTTCAAAGTTTTAAATGCTTTTCCTTCTCTGTCATACCATAGTTTTTGATGTCATGCAAGCACCAGTGACCTGCCATCTAGGTAGAATTATTTGCCATGACTTGGGTCAGGAGCATGAGGGGAATCTGGTGAATTTCAGTAAAAACTTGAAACCTCCCCCTCTCCCCAAGGGCATGAGAAATGGTAGATCAGAGGAACTAGAGCACAGGGATAGATAGCTTGTAAAAGATTTTCTAATATTGAAAAAAAAATAGAATTATGTAGCATGATAGTTCAGACTTTATTTCAAAATATTAGGAAATTGAGAGTAACAATTATTTTCGTGAGTCTATGCCTGCTAGTTGCATTCTGGTAAGGTCTTTAATTACATCAGCACACAACAGAGGACACAAAGCTTGGAAAATATTTGCACTACAGCTCTGGATTAAATCTATTCAGGCATGGAAATATGCCATTTCTTCGGGTGCTGCTGAAAGAAGGCAGAGACTGTTACGGTGTGGGTGCTCAGGTGATGGATGCATGTAGTTTGTTATGAGCTGAGCATCAGAGTGCCTGGCATAAAGCCTGGAGGCAGCACCTAAGAACCTTGACTCTAGTTGACGTTGCATGGAACTGCAAGAACCCAGTATGCCCAGGACACCAGGGCTAAGACCTTCTCTTTTATTAAAAGTGATAAGGCACATTTAGGACAAGAGCAACCTGGTGTAGTGGAGGGTGTCCCTGCCCATGGCAGGGGAGTAGGAACAAGATGACCTTGAGGTTCCTTCCAACCCAAACCATTCTATGATTTTCATAACGGCTTCTGCCAAGGTTAGCTCTCCATCCAGTGCTGCAGGAGAGAAAGAGCAAGAGCAGTCAGCACTGCCAGTACCTCTAGGAAAATAACAAGCATGGACATCATTTGCAGATAGCATATTGAATAACAGTCCGGGAGCAGAATGGTGATTTTGGGAGGGGTTTAGGATTTAGGGGACTTTTCACTGACATGGTTTTCATCTTTCATTAGGCTGTCAAGGGACAGGAGGATTGTGTCACTGAACTATGGAGATAGAGACTTCCGACAAAAGCAGATGTAGGATTACACACAACACCAGATTGTCCATTCCAGAGGAAAATGGTTATGTCCCAGGCTGAGAATACCTTAGTCCAGTCTCTGCTCTTCTCTGTCCTTGAGGTAGCAGCCTAGTTACAGTGAAGTTAACCACATGTAACTGAGAAGTGTGTCAGATCGATTGTCCTGTTAAGGGCTCCCTAAGGATCGCTGTGAGGCAGCAGGCCTATGTTTAGAAGACCTTACAGGAGGCTTGTTTTGCCAGCAGAAGTGGTGAGGTTGGCTGTATCAAAATTCGAGTGAGCTCTGGATGCTGCCCGCGGCTGGCCCAGAGTCAGAGTCCTATCCATGCTGCTCATGACCTTGTCGTAAAATATCAGCTGCCTTCTCCTTTCCTCTGACTCTCTGAGGTCACGAGAACATGAGATCGAAGGAAGCTGAAGCCAATTCAGTGCCATTCCCTCTTTCTCTGGTGATTTATCCAGAGCATCGCAGATGAGCGTGCCACAGAGATCCCCTCATCCAAGCCTTTGTCTTTCATCTCACACCCTTGGCTGGTCTGTATCTGTGTTTGTTTAAAAGACTGTCTCGACGTTGTCATTGATGCCTAAAGGACTTCAATGAAGGATGCTGGAAAACTACCCTGGACACATCCCCAAAACACTACTCGTGCAGGAGGGGCTTGTGGAAGGTGCTATTGCAGAAAGCCAGGAAGCCATCTACATGTTCCGTGACTAAGGGGAGCCCGGTCCTTCCTCCTTTGTACCACATCATCTGAAAACAAACAGGGAAGATGATCAGTGCCAGAGTCAGAAATGATTCCAGGGAAAACTTGCTTCTCTTTCTCAGCTTATTACCACCCTGTAGCAGCCATGAGGTGAAACAGGTCTGGATTTTAATAGTCACTGTGTATTTTATAGACTTGGAAATGTCAAAAAGGACACCTGCTGGAGAGGTCCTTTTTATGTGTCACCGTTTGCTCCTGAACTCGCACCGACTGGCTCCGTGCGTTGCTGTATTTGGAATCTCCACAGAGGAGGAGGAATCTCCCTTCAGCCCTCTCCCAGGAGGTGACCTCCATTCTCGAGAAACAGGGATCAGCTGCGCTAGCCGAGCGTGTTCGTAACGCCGCTGGGGAGAACGGAGAGTGCTGGGCGGCTTCGGCGGAGTCCTGTTACACGCACGGCGCCGACAACTGCAGAGAGAAAGGAAGAGGCCGAGAGAGCTCGAGGGGGACCGGGGCACGCAGGGTAGTGTCGATGTCCATGGACATCACCCTCGTGGTTACAGAAGGCGCTACGCTTACTGCTCGACCCTCTTGAAGGGTTCCTCAGACGCACCACCTGCTCAGGGATTTTGCACGCTTGCATTCCGATGAACACTTCCAGCAACTCCTAATTGCCAGCCTTTGACAAAGGAAGTGTTAAAAATAGAGATTTCGTTTTGACTCGGTTGAGTGCCGGTGCTGCTGCACCATGGGACTCCGGCTTTTCGAAAGGGCATGTCCTGCCTTCTCTACACGTCCTTGTTGGGGAAGGGCCATGTCTCAGAGGGCCTCCCAGTGCAGAGGCACTGGCACGGGCACTGCCGCAGGAACAGTGACTTACATCCTCTGATCTCCCAGTCAGAGAGCGATCTTCACCAAAACTAGCAAGAAGATCTCTGAGGATTACCAAAGACAAAGACAGTCTGGATAAATTCTTACATACTTGGTGCATACTTGGTGATGAGAGTTAACAAAAAATACACCTTCCTGTGCCTGATTGTCCTAACCAGCCTAGTAAAAAATCTATTTGAATTAAAGGAAAGTAATTATTATTATTTTTAGATCCGTTGGCATACAGAATTGATCTCCTAGGTTTATGAATAGTGTCTTAGCACCAAAAAAAAAGAAAGGAAAAGATGAAGGACAATGAGAAAATAAAGTTGGCCATGTTGATAATGCAGTCAAATATACTGATGTCAGATACGGTTTATATAGGTGCACACATGTGGTTGGCACATATAAGGTATACATCCCAGATTACGCACAAAATCAGTGAAATTTCAGTTAGCTAGATTGTTTTAACGAATCTCAGAAATCCAATGCGCCTTAAATCGGGTTACCTGTAGGCTGAAAATGGCTGAACATATATGTGACTACATCTAAATACATGGTGCAAATATAGTGCAGATGATATTTGCAAGATGGGAGACCTCGTTCTCACAAAAAAAAAAAAGAAAAAAGAAAAAAGAAAAAAGAAAAAAAAGAAAAAAAAAAGAAAAAAAAAAAAGAAGTTATGAAAGGACAGTCAAAGAGTGAAGATACTGAGAAATATGACCAGGTGAGAAGATGTCCACCCAAGGGAATGCATTTGAGGGGGCCACAGAGGAGACAATGGGTGACTTGTTGCTTCTGAGAAACAGCTTGAGGTAGGGCCACTATGAATCCCAAGAGGAAGGTGCATGGTGGGGCTGGGAAGTGCTCTCAGAGCAGCTGTAGTGGGGCTGTTCTGGCTGTGTGTGGGGAATTACACCTCTGGGGAAACTGCTAAGCTGGGAAAGGTCCTGTGTTGTACAAGGTCATGCAGAAATCTCATATCCCTGAAATAAGCTCTTGAACTTGCCTGCTTTGAGCTTCCTCTGTCCTGGTAGGCTGGCCAGAGCTCTGCCCAGGCTGGTTGGGAAGGCAGCTGTGAGGACACAACAGCGCTGGGCAACTTCTACCTTATTTCTTTAAGAGGAAGTGGCCTTTGGATGCAGCTTGTGTTTTTAGGGGAGGAAGCCTGGAAATTCTGGAGGAAAGAAAGGGTAGCCTGCATGCAAGGATGTTGATTAGGTTGGAAGGCTGGAAAGACTTTGCTTGTTCCTCAAAGAATGTCAGCATGGAACGGATCTCTGCCAGACCTGTTTGGTACAGGATGCCATTTGGAAAGCTGCAAGTAGGGAGATGCACCCGCCGCTGTACTCATCCTGGTGCCAGGCACCCAAAGGCCAAAAAGGACAGGCAGGTAGACTATGTGGAAAGACTTAGGAGCGGTTTGTCTCTCATGAGTGAGTCTCTGTCTCCTTAACTACCGCAGAGCAGTGAAAGACCCTTAGACCCTGTGTTAGATTCGTGCCGCGGTACTGACGCGAAGTAGGCATCAAGTTTATGGAACAGAAAGGTTCCTTGCTGGCACAGGCAAGGCAGTTCGGCTCCTGATGGGACCCTGGGTTGTTATATGGTCTCTTAGGGAGGGAAAAAAGATGACTTTTGTCTGATAACCTGACATGAAGTCCACGTTTTGAAAGCAACCTTGACCTGCCTTTGAAACTGGCACCTGCTGTTCTGCAAGCACAGGGTTGCTGGGGGAGGGCAGAGATTTACTCTTTCCCATGCCTATAATTTGATTTTGCGAGCGGAGACGCAGCCAGGCCCTTGGCACAAGTCGGTAACAAGTGCACAAACACGGGCTGCGCTGCCCGCCTGCACACGGGCTGACCCTGTTGGAGTTGTACGGCGTTTGCGCTTGTGGTTTCAAAACAGCTTGTTCGTGGCTCGGGTGGGCAAGTGAAAATTCACAAGCCATTTTTGAAATGTCTTCCAATGTTTGCATTTCCCTCTGTCAAGCGAACGAGACGAGAATTTGGGTTTCATCGGTCCTCAAGACACTCCTTTCTGAAGTCCCCTTTCACAAGCAAGCAAAATGCCTGCTTCTTCTGCTTTAACCGTATTGCTAGGGGTGCCATCATATCAAAGTCTCATCCAAAACTTTCAAAAATTGGACATGGTCCGCATAACTTTTGTTTGTCATTCCATAATAAACCCTACTACCTTCTTGCCTTTCACAGCAGTTCCCATCAGCCTTTTTGTGGCGTAGCTTCAGATGTTGATGCTGTTGACTAAGTTCTTCAGGCCTTCCCTGAGATTAGGGTTCATTTTTTTTTCCAAAACAGACACAATGCACCCAACACCTCATCAAACAGTCAGCCACCCCTTTGAGTTTATAACAAATAGCCAAGCTTTTTCTGGAAAGTAATCTTGTAATATAAACAGCACACGTAAATGTCCTAACACTTTGGAAAGCGTATGAAACTAGCATTAGACATTAGTTGTGCTCAGAAAAGTTATTATCAAAGAATTGAGCATCTTCGTATTTGGAAAGTAAAAATAAATTACGATAAAATTATCTTTATTATTATAAACAAATGAACAATGCAAATGCAAACATAGGGCAGTGATATGTAGCGCCATGTATAACTAGATTTACACTATCTGGATATAAAATGGGTTTTAGAAGGATTCCTTGTATGCAATGCTATTGAATGTCAAAAAAAGAGGAAGAAAATATGGTAAGGGGTCTTCTCCTGTGAAGGCGGAGTAAGCCAGAAAGCCTTCTGAAAGTGGTCAGAACTTCAGGCAACAGCCTGTGGAGTAGAAAGAGAAAACTAGTGTAAGATGAGGAAGAAAATGGCTCCATGCAAGGGAGGAAGGAAACAATTTAATGTAGGTGACTTTGCCAAGCGTGGAAACAGTTTCAAAATGGTTTTGTAAGAGGTGAAAGATATTTATAACTAACATATTTATCCAGGGTGCCTGTTGCTTGTCCTAAATCTGTTTAGGTACCATAGATTGGAAGTGACTGTCTATGGATGTTGGAAATTGAAGTAGAAAATTTGGAAATGGGAAGAACCAGTATCATCTTATGACTAAGAAAATAGTCACGTAGAATACATCCACCTGAACAAAATGGCAGGTATGTGTATTGGTTTCCAAGAAGATCTGTGCTCTTGGTCTGCACAGTGTGTCAGACAACGTATCTCAAGGGACAGAAGAGCTCCTCATGCCCAGTTTCGCTCCTGTAGACATAGCTCAGGGACACAGGAATCTTTTGTGGGAAGAAGCACCCAGAAGTGCTCAGCACCCTCAAAGGATCTTCAGAAAGGCCTCGAGAGCAGTCACTGCCTGCTCTGTGCAGTGTGCCGTTAGCTCCACAGCTGACTTGAGTCAAGGTCTTTTTAGGAGGCAGAATCCATCACTCCCAGCCTGCAAGCCCCCCTGAGAAGCCACCTCTATTGATTTACCATCAGCAGAAGACAATTGCCACCTGTGTGCTTGTGAAGATTCGGGACGCCTCCCAAGACAAGTGGGAGCAGATAATGCTTTGTTCTTTCATCCAAATGATGCTCTCAGGCATCTGAAGCTTACCTCTAGTGCACTGTCTTCTGCTCCGGAGCCCCTCACCCTGGCTACCTCCCATCCTCCAGCTGCTGAGCTCCAGTGCTCCCGCGGAAAGCTGCAGCCCATTTAAATCAATTCTGACACCAACACCTCTCTGTTTTCACAGCCTGCCTGCCCCAAATATTTCCCTCCAGCCCTGACAGAACGGGTATTCACAGGGCAGCTCCAGAATAACAAGTTTCCATTTTTGAGAGGGCTGTATGGGAGCGCTGTGGTGTGGCAGCTGGCCAACGGTGATCGTTTAGCCGGAGGAGCTCACTACTGGGTAGTTGGTTTGACATGCAGAACAGAGTGCTCAGGCTCTCTCCAAAGTCCAGCCTAACACTTGTGAGTTCCCAGTGTTAAATTATAACTGGCGTGCAACTCCCAAATATCTGCACTTGAGTGCAAACCCGGACTTCAGCGAGGCCGATGAGCCAGCAGCGGCTCACTCACTCTGACATAATCAATTTTCTCCAGCGGACTGTGGGACCGTTCGCTGCTGGAGAGAGAGATGCGAGTTGCACTAGGATCCCTGCAACCATCACTAAGCTGGGGGGAAAAAAACCCAAACATGAGGACAAAGTTGTGACAAAGAGTGATGATGAACCTATAGATATGAGGCTGGGAAGAACAGGACCTCTTTCAGTGGTAGCCGCCCAGGACCCTGAATTCACCCCTCTTCCAGGAAATAGCAAGTGTGGGAACGAGAGCATGGATTCCCACTTCACACATGCGCTTTCTCCATCTTGTCTCGGGCTTGGACTGAATAATGGTTGTCACCACATGGTAGCTATCAGGGCTAGCTGACACGTTATAAAAGCCTAATGTAGCCAACGTGCATCAGAGTCTTAGCCAGCACCTGCACTGTTTGCCAGAACGCTTTGGAGATAGACTGTTCTTGTGGTATTTGTATCACTGGCAAGAAGCAGAAGTAGAGGAAATCTGGAAAACATTTCTCAGGGAGAAAAAAAAAATCTGTGAAGTGTTGTAGAGTCTAGAGGAAGATAGATGGTACTGAGATTCTGATTGCTTATTCAAATGGGTGTGGAGCTTGGGTCTTTCAGGCCCTCAGACCAGTATTCCACACTTTCCTTCTTGTGTTAGCACTTGTAATGCCTTGGTCCTTCATGTTCCTTGCAATTCTTTGGCCACTCATCCTTCCCAAGGCCTGCCCTTTGGCAGTGCTATCCCTGTAAGGAAACAGGAGGATTATGCCTACGAAAGTCAGCCACCTGGAAATCAGGGGAGAAATATTTAGGCTATTAATAAAAAATGTATTCTTCTGTGTCATGTGGCACTGGCCTTTCCTGTCCCAGTGCTGTCCCCAAACTCCATGCAGTCTTTAGGGAGCTGCTGGTATCTGATTGGGCAGTGGCATATTAGGATGCCAACTGGAACATAAACCAAAATAGCCATAAAGGAAGCAGAACAGTCCCTCTGGGATAGATTTCTGTTGCCATTCATATACGTGTCTCACACGGAGCTGTGACGGCAAACGAGAAAAAAAACCTGACTACATAAATACAGTTGGAATCTGTAGCACCCATTCACCAGAAAATTCCAATATTTCGAAATATTTTTCATCCCGACAGATAGATGACAAAACTATTACGGGTTTTCCACCACACCAAAAGTACTGAGACGTTCTGATTGACCTCTGCCTGACATTTCTTACTGAGATGAAGTTTTTCACCAGACCAAAACTGTGACTGGTTTATGAAAAAACTGAACAGGAATGTTTGCACAGCAAGAGCCAGTTCAGCTTTTTTCCAAGTCCCCAGGAAGTGTAATGAACCTCCTGGGACCCTCTGTGTCCCCTGCATCCTTTGTGGGCAAGGATCTGAGTTGAGCTTCCTCCTGCTGTTCCTCTACCATGATTCTCCCAGGCTCTTTCATTTTGGTGAAAAAAATACATGATTGATTTGAATCGCTTCTCTTACTTTTGGGAATATTTGCATTTTCTCCCCTGCCTGGGCAAAGAGAAACTCGCCAAACATCTCAAGCAAATTTTGTGGGAAAGCTGATGTAAAATCCATTTAATCAGTTGTGTGGAAAGGAGTGTATTTATCCTGTAAAACCCTGCGGTCAGACAACTTTCAATGAGAAATATGAGCCTGGGACTCCTTCAATTGATGCTTGATAAAAAAGATTGAATATATTTTTGTCTTTTTCTTCCTTTAATTTTTACTCTCTGCATTAGATATTTACAGTAGAAAATTATATCTTTATACCTTTTGCCTGGAAAGCCCAACGGAGCACTGGATAATTAGTAAGACTGTGTTTACAAACACGCAAAAAGCCTGAGTAAGCAGGAATGGAAGGAACTTCTCATCAGACTGCTGAAAACCCCATGTGGCAGAATACAAGGAGGAAAGAGGGAAGCAAATGCATGAGGCCCAAGGGTAAGAGGATGCCAGACAAGAATGGTGGTGCACCCACACATGCTCCAGGCAGAAAATACACGTACTTTGCTAGAAGAGCGTAAAGTGCCATGCTGAGAATTCCCACCACTCAGCCCCTCTTGATCCCACAGAGCACCTTAGCCAGAGGGTAACCGGTGATTTTGAATGTTTTGTTGTCATCTCCTTGAAAAGCAATCCCTGAAGTCTCCAGCCTCTGTCCCAGGCTTGTGCAGCCACATTTATAACAGAGTCCATGAGGATACTGGAGCAGATCCTCGTCCCTTTACATGAGGATGTACCCATGGCTTCCTGTACCTATTTTAGGACTTTATCACAATGGCCTGATCACAAGTGCATTAGCCTGCGGCCAGGTTTCTCACCGTTGCAGTGAGGCTGCTTCAGAACCAGTCCTTCTTCTTGTCTCAGGACATTTGAATGGTCATCTTCTTCTTTCTCTGTTCACTGCCACAGAGAATATCCCATACCTTGGGATCTTCCACCGCTATCAAGCCTGAAGAGAACTGGTTTTCCCAGCAGAAAACAGTATACTCTGGTTAGTAACAGAAGCCGTACCTGTAAGGTAAGTAAAGGGTGAGAAGGTGATGTTTGGAAGCAGCCCCTTGTTTGTCCCTTGTTCTAAGCTGTGGTGGCAGCTGAAAGAGTCATCAGAATGGACCTACTGTTCTATAACCTCATCTCTGAGGATGTGAATTAAACGCCGACGCTGGTGGGCGTCGGGCTCTTGGTTCGCAGAACTGTTTGTGCTGCTGTGTCTGACCAGGCCTGCAAAAAAAACGTTCAAGTGGTCAGAAAGCCCAGGAGGGAAAGAGGAGCTCCCTGTGCCCTCAAGGACTGTTGACGAGTGCCACGTGGAGCCCCTGCTGATGCGCGCAGTGACCGCGGCAATGCACACCCTGGTCGCACCAGCGGGAGCCGGGAAGCTGCAGAGCACCATGCTGACATGGCCCTTACCCTGTGTGGCTGGAGGCATTCGACACCTTCTCCCCAAGCTTTTGTTCTCAGCAAGATCACCTTTCTGAGGGGGCGCTTTGTCGATGCCAAATAGGAGGGGACATGGTACAAAGTGATAGACCTCCGTTACCTTTTAATTCCCCGCAATGTGCGTAAGTCCGTCAGATTACGGACAGTGGTGGTTAGCGGAAGAGTTGGCTTTCAGATGGCATTGGAAGAGTTGACCGTTTTTCAGTTGACGTGCTCTTAATGAGGCATGTTTGGAGCTAGCTCTTCTCGGTCTTTCCTATCATCTCATGACCCACCGCTGTCTTTTTCCTCCCATTAGTCTAATTTGAACATTAGCGTTTGCACCTTAACCTCCTGGTCTGCAGGGAGCGGGGAGAGGACGTGCGTCCAGAGTCAAACGCCAGCAGTGGCTGATGCCGTAAATCAGAGGGGATTTTAGAATCTGATGACAAACCAAATTCCTGTCAGAACAGAGCAGAGCTGACCCCTCCCAAACTGTCATCGAAGCCGGGCCATAAAAATCACAGCTGTCACCAAAGCATGCCGGGCCTGTGGGGGACATGCCATCCTGGGGACTCATCTGCTGCCTCCACGGGCCAAATTCCAAGCCCTCAGGCACATTCCACTTGACATTTTGTCACATCTCTTGCTGGTGCATCTGTTCAGGGGCATTAACTCTTCCTAAATCACTTTATCCCTTTTTTTTTTTTGCTTAGAAAAAACAAGGCTACGGGAGATGCAGAGGTCTGAGAAGTGGACTATGGCACCAAACAGAGTCCATATGTTAAGAATTGGCAGCCTTCAAGGTAACTATCCTGTAGGTCGTGTTGTTACAGTAACAACGTCAAAATAAAACCTCTGTTCACATAAACTTCAAAAAATTATTTTAACTCACATTCATACATCCAAAATGATAGGAAATCTTCCCAGTTGTGCCCCCTTGGGCTTTGGCCACGGGCAGAGATCTGTTTCCAAAGGAGGTGGGTGAGTGTTGAAGTGATGGCTACGGCTGACCTGAGATGACTGTACGCTCAGTAGCGGCGTGTAAAGGTAAAGACATTGAGGCACCTTTCTCAAACCAGTTAACGGGCTCCAAGCTCTAAGATGCCTCCATGTGCATGAATGAAAGGAATTTTTCTCTGCTCCATCTGTTCGTGAGATAATAACCAAACTGGGTGACATCCAGCCTAGAACCTAAAAACTTGCAGTCCCTACAACTAGCTTGGGGTAAGTCTTACGACACGGACATTAAAATTCACATTTACAACTTGTCCAGCAGAGACAGCAGCAGAGAGGCTGTGTCTCCAGACATCAGAGAGGCTGCGCTGTGCCGAAGAGTCACTATTATTTCGGAGTCACAAAGATTTGAATGCGTGTGGCTGAAGGTCTAACTAGTTTCACTGAGGATGGAGAATGACGGACATCTGGCCGAAAAGAATCTGGGAAGTATTTGCTGGACTCTCATGTTACTAGTGACAAAACTTCTAAGAGTTTTCTAAAAATAACAGGTGGTAATTTCTTTACACGCAGTGTCCCGCATCCGGGATGAGGTAGCTCGGTACCAACTCTTGTGCTGGACAAGGGGTTGGTAGCTCATCTGAGGGTCACTGGTAGCCTGAACTCCAGCGCTGGCACAGGGATGTGGGCACAGGGCTGGTCGGAGGCTCTGCGGTGCCTTGCCCTTGGCTTTAGTCAGGCTTTGGTCTTGGAACTTCATGTAAATGTAGCTGGGCACCACGTGTATCACAAGTCTCAGCAGACGGCCTGTGGGCCCTTCTTCCCTGTTTCCCTGTTTTCTCTAAAAACACTTTCGAGAGTAACTTTAGAAGGTTCTGAACATTTACTGAAGTTAAAGATTTTAAGATCTACAGACCAGGTACATTTTACCAGAGAGCTTAAAAAATGACTTGCTGAAGTCTCGCACTCTGAGCTATTCCTGTTGATATTTCACATGTCCTGGAACACTGAGGCAGCTCCAGATGACTGGAAAAAAGGCTAGTTGTTATTCCTGTGTTCAAGAGGATAAATGGGATTGCTCAAGCAAACACAGGCACATCAGCCTGGCATCAATCTCAGGGAGAATGATAGAAAGACTCATAGGAGACACGACTGGTAAAGAATTAGAGGATACTGATGCAATTAAAGACTATTGGTGCATAATATGGAAAGCAGATCTTTTGTTGGAAAAAATTAAGATCTCTTTTTAGAGGGTGATTACAATGTTGACTGATGAAAGTATGTTTGCTGGCCAAAGCTCTTGATTTGAGCGATGACTTCTGAAGTAAGCTTCAGCTTGTACACAGTCTAGGCTGTGCTGTTGGTGAAGAACTCTTCCACTGGACTTTTTTTCTTTTTTTTTTTTTTTTTTTTTCCTTTTTTTTCTTTTTTCTTTTCTCTTTTCTCTTTTTTTTCCTTTTTTTTTCTTTTTTCTTTCTCTTTTAAATGGGAGCTTGTTTTTATTTAGGGTTTTTCTCATTTGGAGAATGAAATCATGTGTTTTGGTTTTGGTGTCTATTAAATATTTCAGTTTGCTAAATGGAAGCAAAGCTGTACTACCATGATGGTGCAAAGTCTAATCACAAAGGTAGGTGTAACATGCTTTTGTATTTGCTACTCCATCCTAGGGGTAGGCTTTTCGGTTGAGTTACATCTCATGGAATGTTCTTGTGTCCATCCTGGACTGACTGCAGCTCTGTCAGAAATCCCATTCTTTGTGGGGAAACTGCGATGACTCTCAGGGCTTACCTGGACAGTTCAAGTTTCAATCTACAACCAAACCACACAGAGTGTGGGTCACTCAGCGGACCTCTGGAGTTGGGACAGCAAATCTGAGGTAATCAATAGCTTTGAAAGCTATTGAAGTTGGAGCCTAAACCAACCTCTACCAAATGGAAAGAAGACAGACAGTAGCACCTTATCTGCTAAGCCTTCTGCTGCAAAAGTCTCCTTTGAAAGCAGCTGGTTCAAGCAACCAACACAAAAGTGAGACTAGTCACGCTGCTGCCGCGAGTTATGACAGCAGTGCACAACGCTTCGGAGGATTTGTGACACCTTCTTTGCTTGCACCACAGCTTTGTACTGGCCCAGGCAGCCTCTACCCTGCGTCGCTCTGGAGGTCTCACCTCTGGCAGCACATGCCCTGCGGTGGAGGGGTTGGAGTACTGCGGTCCTGCATAGCACAGTGGAAGGAGACCAGTGCAGGCACCCTTCTCCATTAGCTTGGAGTTTGGTCTTTAACTCCCTTAGGTTTGTTGCTTTCAACGGAAAAAGAGAGTATAAGGGTCTTTGTTCCTCTTCCTCCCTATTCCTCTCCTTGTCATCTCTGTGTATCTCTTGGTCTTCTCCCCATGCTCAGCAACGCCCAGCGGTTCTTTCCTTCCCCGTTCCCTAAGTTTCCTCCTTCCCAGACTGTCCTTCCCCTTCTCTCTTCCTTTGGTCCCTTTCTTTTTCTTTCCTAGCCACCCCTTGTCTCCAGCCTTTCTACCTCACAGCCTCCCAGCTGGCAGCTTTCCACATTCCTCATCCTGGCTCCTGCTAGCCACCGAGTTTTAACCTCTTGGAAACAATCTCCTCTCTCCCGTATCCTTTAACCCGTTGCATCTGGAAGCTGGTGCTGACACAGCTGCAGCAGCAGAAGGGACCGCCGGCGAACTGCCCGCTCCCAGGGCTACTGCTGCAGCCTCCCAGCTGCTACTCTGCCTCCCAGCCCACGGGTTAAAGGGTGGGTTTTTTTCTTTTTGGGGGGTAAGATGGGAATACTTTGAATTTTGCATCAATTGCCATTCGTCGGTTATTCCTGAACTGCTCCCACCCAAAAGGAAAGGAAATCAAATGCAACTGTGTTGATCCTGGATTTTGCCACTTTTATCCTTCAAAAGGAATTTAAGAAGCCACGCGCATATGGCAACGAAGAACCATCACAGAAAGGGATAGCATGTTACGCAGTAAATATTGACAGATACGCAGCAGATATCTGTCTCGCTCCTCGCTTTTGCTCTCTCTCTTCCTCTCTTCATTCTTCTGTATCTCAACAGCCAGCCCTGTTTCTGCTTTCTTCCATCTGGCAGCTCTCAGAGTAATCTCACCCACCTGTTAAATGAGAGAACGTCAAGTTAAATTTACAGCAGGGCCTGGAAACAGGATGCTACAGAAAAGTATTTTAATTAAAATCCTCTAATTGAATGCATGCTTCCTTGTGAAAAGGGAGCTGCCAAGAAGGGCCTGATGTCACCACCCCTACCCCCATTTGCCACGAAAGGAGGGCGATTGAAAACAGCTCTCGAGATGGAAAGAGGAAAGGGTATTTCCAGGGT
The DNA here is from genome assembly GCF_009769465.1 of Tauraco erythrolophus. Classification (NCBI taxonomy): domain Eukaryota; kingdom Metazoa; phylum Chordata; class Aves; order Musophagiformes; family Musophagidae; genus Tauraco; species Tauraco erythrolophus. Next base: position 607,637 of record NC_141465.1, read on the forward strand.
CACCCTTGCAGTGCTCTCAGATGGTTCCTGGGAGGTTTGCCCCTTCACCAGACCCGAGAGCAGAGGGTGATACCACAGCTCTGCTGCCCTCTGGTCAGGCACTTTGCAGGGTAACAAGCTGCCACGTGTGTGTAAAGATGGGGGAACAGAGATGTGGAACCTGAGGTCTGGACAAAAATGTGACAAACACACAGCCTGCCTCTGGCATGGGGATCACCATTGCACAGACTTTCCTGAGAACGCTCCACGTTCTGCTTTGCCAGGCCGTCAAGCGGGATTTTGAGACCCGGTTTACTGCAGCTGCTGGAACAGAAGGCTTGGATGGAGAGCAACGTTCTGAGACAGAAAGCAAAATGGAAAGGGACAGCAAGAAACAAACGCGTGGGGTTCCCATTTGGAGAGTCTGGATGCCCATGTCTGGTCCAATGCTCACGGATGGGGCAGTGGACCCCCACCCGGACACACCGTCAGCCCGAGATGCGCTGCGGAACATTAAATGTTAAACTGCAACTGTCTGGTAACTGCACAGTGCTCGGGAAGAGGAATGACGGACGGGGTGTGTTCAGGCAAACCAGAGCGGGAGCCGGGAGAAGGATTTGGGAGAAGAGGGAATTAGCAAGTGCTGCAGAACTGCGTCACTGCAAGGTAACTCTAACTCTTCCAAATACTACGCAAATCCGTCGACACCATATACTTCCTGTAGGCATGAAGCCTCTTTCTTTCCCTGTTAGACAGTAGCTGACTGTTAGGAAGAGCGAGTTACAGGGAATAAAGTGCACAGTACACACCTCTGCCTGAAGACGTAGCAACATTCCCAACAACTCAGGGCGCTCTGCAATATTTACAGGCTCTTCCACCAAGTTGCCCCCATACACGGAGGGGAAGTTTGGCACCACCAGTTCCTGCACCTCCAGGCTGGTCAAGGTCATTTCCCGAGAGCCTCAGGTCACAGAGGAAAAAGTTCCTGGCGCCCTCAGGTGTTTGCCAGCCTTCCTTTGCCTGACAACAGAGGATCCTTTCATAAACACATTCATTTGACGTTTCAATATTTTTATGCTTCATTGGCCTATTTAGAAATTGGAAAATCTTACATCTCCTCTTGAGAAACCTGGCAGGCATGTTTGGCTCCGCTGGGAAAGCAAAACCACTGGCAAACCTTCCAGCCTTTGCTAAAATTCAGAATGGACAGTCCGAGTGCGAAAGGCATTTTGAACACCCGTTGGGAACGCTGGGGAATCAAGCGTCAAAGAATTCAGATCTAGGTAAGGGTAAATTTCTTTTTTCCATAGCAAATTCTAGGGTTCCAGACCAACAGTACAGTTCCCCAAAACAGTAGGTAGGTCAGGTTTTTAGGGCAGTGGAGAAGATAGAAGCCAAGACTTTTGTCCTTTCCACTTTTTGAGTCTCACCTACATCCTTGTTCAAATGGAGAGTAAGCTTAGCAGCAGCTCTGAAAAAGTGTTGTTGAAAAAACTGTTTGCACACCAGGAGCAGTATTTGCCTATTCTTCAGTGATTCACACCATCAAATGTGCTCTGGAAAACACTCAAGCATTGCTTTGGTGATGAGGAGCAGAGCCGGTGGATGAGTGAGCACAGGGCCAGGGCTGCAGATGTGAGGAGGGTGAGAACAGGGAGAGGGCTTGGAGAGAAGTTCTTAGGATGGCTTGGAAAAGAACTGCTGACAGTAGAGCTTACCCTGCCAGACTGAGCTCAAAGTGGATATTTGTGTACACATAACATCTTGTACAACCCGAGATAATGGAAATGTCCCATGAGATTCTTATCATGTTTTTTAAAGAAACACCTGATGAAGATGCCCCACAGCATGAAGAACAAGTCTGATGTGGAACTAGTGCACAAAAATGGAAAAATGCCCTTGAGAGACTGAAAGTTTCCACAACACTTCCTTATATCTGCCTAACAGCTACAAAAGGTATTAAATGAGCGTGGAAGTAGGATCCAGATCCTCAATTGATGAAACATTTCCGTAGTTTGCAAAATTTGCATTTTACTCCCTGCTAAAAATCTCAGGAGTTTGCAGGCATACAATGAAACACAAAGATTCTGCCTAAAATCCTTTAAGCAATCTACAGCACCACGAGTGTTCAGCCTTAGACCTAATTTGGACCATATGAACATCATGAGTCATTTTCAAGCAATCAGAAGGTGACAGCTCAGGAGCAAGAGACGGCAGGACGCAGCTCGTGCCGTAGCACAAGCCTTGCACGGCGTACACGCAGAGTGCCAGGAATACCCAGTCCTGCCCAGTTGTTATCAGGCTGTTAAGCTGATACATAAAAGACAGTGAGAAGGGTTGTCACTTGCAGCAGGGATCAACAAGGCTGACCGAGCTCCAGAGCAGTGACTGTCAGTAGGAGCGTCAGTGTCATTTTAAAGGAAGTCTTTAAATGGAATAGAAGATAGGAAAGAAAGAAAAAAGCAGAGGCTCAGAGAGAGCAAGGCTGAAAGGACCTTCCCTGCAACCATTCAGCCCTTCCCTGATGCTTACAGTGGGGAAAAGCTAAATTATGACCAGTCGCAGAAGCTCTGTAAGACCAGGCTGCTGTGTCGATGAAGCGAACGCTCCCTGGCTCAAGGGGTGCCCAACTGAGGCAAACTGTCTGCAAAGGGAGGTGGGTTGGGCCAACGGATGGCTGTTTTGGGTCTCTTACTAAGGCTCAACCCTGTGCTGTGGTTGACCTAGAGAAGCGGGGAGACGGCGATGAAAGGGCTTCCAGTTGATAGGTGCTCGCAAGAGATGAGCCTCACCAGCATGCAGCGACGCTACCCGGCCACCTTCTCCTGGCTTTTGGCAGCCTCGGGAGTTGCAGACAGCATCTGAGAAAGTTGTGGCGACCGAGCTCGCCGCGAGCTGCTCGAAGCTGTCACTCTAGGTTGGTCGTGAGGCCAAGCGGTGTGGCCAGAGACCTGTGTGGGTGTGAGAAGCTGGCCCGGTCTTTTGTCAGCCTACATCTGCTCTGTGGGGACACCGTTCCAACTTCTACCGCTGCCAGCCCGGTGTGTCTCACTGCTCCGCTGGCCATTTTTAAGGAAAATCTTAATCACATGTATTAGTTACAAAGAAAAGACTGTAAAGTCCAAACCACTCAGGTCAGCAGCGTTGTCACTGGCACACCCTGGAGCTTAAGCATGTCTGAGTCGTTACCATCAGCTAAGGAGTGTAATATTTTTAATGAGGGAGCCTTGTTAAGGCTTTTAATGGAAGAACCCATCTAGTGGGAGTGCATCTCTGGGGACACTACGTTGTCGCAGATGTGGGTTCTCTAGAAGATCCTGGTGAGACCCTGGAAGTCATCCACATTATAGACAGTCTGTGTGACACCACTGAAGGGCTTGTTTGAAGATAGAAGTCTCCACGCTGTGTACCACTGCAACTGGGTTCTCTGCCTTAAAAGTATTAAAGTGCTTCAACATCTCGAGTGCTTGAGGTCTGGAGAGGGCACGAGCACTTTCCATTGCTCTAGCAGCTGGTTACTCTTCTCCCAGAAGAGCGTGGGAGCTCCAGAGGAGTGTGCTGGACCCATCGTTCCTACCCTGCAGCTGTAGCCACCCTTCCTTCTGCCTGTCCAGGACCATGTCCCGGAGGGACTAGTTTTGGAAATCGGATAATGTAAGGGAGAATCCCAGTTGTTGTTCAGAGGAAAGGTTTGACTCCTCCCTAGCAAAAGAGACACAGAGCTGTAACGAAAGCCTGCCTGTGCCAGTTCACAGATTACTTTGGTGACCAGCTGTCCAGAGCTGAGTTGTGTCTCTGGGTCCTGGGAACAGCTTCGGTTTTATTTGTGTCTTTGGAAGGTGATGAAGAGTTGGGTGCTCCCAATGCCATCAATGCCCTCAGCAATCTTCTTCCCAGTTGGCTGCGCGATCTGAACCCAGATTTTTCTCCTTGACAGTCATGGCCAGGAGCAGGGAAGCAGCATGAGCCAGGGTGGGCCAAGCCTCCAACTGAGACAAACTGAATAACCCCAGCTCCTAGGCTTGCCCTGTCCTCAACCAGTTCATTCCATGTCTCTGTTTCTCTCTTAGCTGAGCCTTGCACCCACAGCCCCAAATAAAGGCAGGAATGGCTATTCGCGGTGTTTCAGAAGTGCGGTGCAGCTCCAGGGGACTGCATTGCCTCCTCCACCACCAGCACTCGCGTTGGTTGCCATTTGCCATAACCAGCTGGTAGATGTCCCCAGCCTTATGCCCAGCAGTCAAGCAGGAAGGGGTGGCGAAAAAGTCCTCCTGGCTTTTAGTAGAGTGTTGCTCCTGTAAGGCTTGGTGTACTCTGCAAAACGCGTTCAAACTGGGTTTTCTGGGACCAGATCCTCACCCTTCCTGGAAGCCCCGTATGTGCAACCTGCCCCAAAACTCTGCTAAAACTTATCTACCTTGAGCCACGCACTGAGTCGTTTGAGGCCACGGCTCGTTAAGGGAAGGGAAGGTATCCCACCCCAGGCACTACAATTCCAAGAGTCAGAACCACCTCTGGAACTTCTCCTGCAAACCCCCTCTGCACTGACATTGGCTTAAGCATCGTGTAACCAAACACGTGGCTTTCGTTGCTTTCATCCATTTCTTGAGCCCAAAGGGACGTTTTTCCCCGCTCTTGACTCGTACGTGGTTGTCTGAAGTTCAAAATACAGCTGCCAATCCCACAAAAACCATGGGCCCCATTTCCTGCTCTTCCCCTTCCTGGAATGGGGAGAGTTGCTGTTTGTCTCTCTGCTTTTCCCCGTCTCCCGTTATATCAACATCAATATTATCAATATCCATACTGGATAATTCAAGCCTCGTTAGACATGATTAGATGTTACATCCTCTCTCTTGTTCTTTTCTTGGGCCCCCTGCTTTCTCCTGAAGGTTCTTCAGCCTTTCCTCTGTCCTCGCTGACTTTTGTTTTTCTTTTTTCCTACCATTTTTTTTTCCCCCGGTGCTCAGGTTATAACGAGGCGTAAATTAATTAAATTGAAAACAAATGAAAAATAATGAGTGTAAAAAAAAATACCTTCAAGACAATGGCCAATTACAAGTGTAGAAAGAGCTGATCTTGAAGTGCCCGTACAGATCACAGAGAAAGACTCGAAACCAAACGGCACGTGAAGCTGCAAACGGGCCAGAGGGGAAAGCAGAAGGAAAATGCATGACAAATTCACATGAAGTGTCCCAGACAGCTTTTGTCTGCACAGAAATGGTTTTATGGGATTCTCTGCAGAAAAAGGAACAAAAAAATTAAGGAGTTGAGTTCAAAAGATCAAGTTGCATTTTCATTGATCTCAGACTTGTAAGAGCTGCCCCATCAATCACAGTTGCTTAAAAATTCCTATTAATGGCCTCAAGTGCTGGGGCTGCCCATATGGTTCATCTTTGTAACATTGGGCATCTCCCTGGGAGCAGTGTGAGATCTGTCAGTGTCAGAGCCAGACACTCTGCGCTCATCCCCGCGTTCCCACAAGCGGTGTAAGGAGAATACTATTGCTACAGGTCTGGGGAGCTCCATCTGATCCAGGAGAAAAGTAACAGTAGAGGATGAGAAAAGACTAAAGACCAGAAGATTGGCTTTTGGAGATACTAGGGACAACTGCAGACCTAGGTAAAATCCCAGTGTGCAGTCCAGGAGGTGTATGGGACAGCATCACGCCGCCAAAGTGCTGCATGGCATCGCACAGAAATACACACCTGCTTGCTCTTTAGGAGCTGAGAAGAACATGGCTGGTGGAGGCTTTCAGACTGGAAGGAAAATTAAGAGACTCTCCTACCGCTATACAGAATTATGTGACTGACACCAACGGTAGGCTGGAAGTCTTGCCAGGTACAGCTCGAGCTCATCTCATCCTGAGCAGAAAAGTCAACACGATGGTAATCATCAAACGGTGACTTTTGGAGAGAGCTTTGTGGGTGTACAGATGGAGCTGTGCTCCTCGCTGGTAGCTGACTCATGCCCATGGGCAGCAGATGTGCTTCTACTGAAGACTTTGACTGCAGGCTTTGGCATACGGACATCCATATCAATGTGGACAGAGTATTAGGAATGTGCTTGATGCTGAGCACATGTTTAAGACTTTCTCCTATTTCAGAGGCCTATCTCATCTAGCCAAACTGACTCATGCCCTCAATGCCATCAGTTTTCCTTGGAGACAATTCAGATCCAGAGCCAAAATTCACCAAATAAATCTTTCTCTCTAAGGGGGGCAAATTTCTCTTTGTATTAAGTTCTCCTTCCTTCTTACATCGGGGAAATTGTCATGAGGATGCGTTTCCAAACTGGATCTTCAACTCAAGTCCATATTGGACTTAAGTAGCAACCAAACACCCAGAAATGTACACTGAAAATAATCGTGCTGCAGTCTGACTTTGCCAAGAGTTAGCGCACTCAATCTGCCACTGTTGTCCCATGAGTGGTAACAGATCAAGCAGGAGCCACCGGTACGGCCTGGAGGCCCTTTGAGTTTGCAGGATCTTTCAGCAGAGATACCTGCAGGGCAAGAAGGACATTAACAGTCCCTACTCCCCTCTCGCTATCGATTTGGCCCAAATGGGTCACAGTTTACTAGAAGAGGGTGAATTATCTATAGCTGAACAAGCTCGATGCAGTGTCAGAGAGTGAGAACGTTCTCTCCAGGTGGGCTGAGAGCTACGTGGGACGCAAAGCTCAGGTGCTGCTCACACCGGGGCTGAACAAAGGTCCATCTCCTGAGGTCTGAGCAGAGGCAGAACGAGTAATGCTGTGAGAAAAGCTGTTTGCCACAGAAGCAGGAGTAGAGCCAAGACATCAACGATGTCAGCCCTCCCTCTTCAGAGACCTCTTCATCTGGTCTCCTTTTTCTCAAGTGCTCAAGCATCGAATTTTTGAGGGGATAAGAAAGGTTGCCTGCATTTTCTGGGCGTTTTTTTCTTGCTGCTTCTACAAAGTTTCTCTCTTTGTAGCTCCAAGAAACCACTCTGATTATTTTCTCTTGGCCAGTTTGATCCTGCTTTGTGCTCGCAGGAGCAAGAACGCTTTTTCTGGTGGCTGCCTTCAGATCCCGGCAAGATGCCATAGCCTGTGAGACGAGAAATGGTGACCTCATGAATAGGGGGAGGGAAAAGAGGGGGTGAGACTGAATTTTTGGTTTTTCTGCATTTAAATCCCATCAGGCTTTGTGTTTTCATTTCAAATTCTTTCCAAAATACTGTATCTATTTTCCTCCAAGATACTATGACCAAAATGACTTTACGCTTTGCCTCCACTGATTATTTTTCTAAATAGAAAGAAATTACTTGCCTTCAAAAGGATTTAAAACTCACCCAACAAAAAGCACCCAGAAATAAAGGAAAAATTGGGAAGATGTGAGTGGTGTAGAAACAGGAAAGTCACAGAAGAGTTAAAGTTCTTTACTCATGGCCAAGTCAAATAAGACCTGGAGGGACACATGGTTCCCCCCCCCAGCACCCCCTGAACTCTGGGTGTGGGCTCATGAAACGCCTGGGAGGCACAGTAGGCCCCCGTGGCGTCTTGTTTAATTTGGCTGCTCGAAACACTCACTTTTTTTGTAATTTGGCTCTTCCTACAGCTCTCACACCTTCCCTTAACGTAAATGTCCTTACATTTCCAACATGCCTTTTCCCCAGCCCTCCACACCATATTGTTTGGACAACTGTCTCTTTTTCTCCGTGCACTACACAAGGCTGCTGGCACGGCGCTGTGTTGAGCCGCGCGCGGAGAGGGAGTAAAACCCAGCTGAAGAGCACCGTCGGCCCAAGCACTGCGTTTCCAAGGGCACACTTCTCAGCTCTGCGTGCTGGTAAGGAGCTGGCAATTGCACCCAGGAGATTTCCACTGGCCAGCAGCAGAACTGGAGCAGCAGGCAAACGCTCAAGTTTCCTGCCTCTGCAACCCAGAGTCTTCGAAGATCAGCTGGAAGCTCTTTCACCACCGCCTTACCATGGGTTGCTGGTAAAATACTGAGCTTGGTCCCATTACAGCTTTAAACTGAAAGAGGAGAGATTTAGATTAGATCTAAGGAAGACATTTTTCACTCTGAGGGTGGTGAGGCACTGGCACAGGTTGCCCAGAGAAGCTGTGGCTGCCCCATCCCTGGAAGTGTTCCAGGCCAGGTTGGATGAGGCTTTGGGCAACCTGGTGTAGTGGAGGGTGTCCCTGCCCATGGCAGGGGGGTGGAACTGGATGATCTTTGTGGTCCCATCCAACCCAACCCATTCCATGATTCAGCGTGCACGTCTGGGCGATGTTGCAACAGCGACGTGAGAAACACCGCTGAGACTCCCTGTGCTTGGTGGTGTCAGTCATCACGTGGCAGGCTCTTCCTCCCATCTGACTGAAATGGTGGAAGTATGAATCGAGCAACGTTACCTATAATGCAGTACCCAAACTGGCAAAGATGGAGACTTTGTCCTTGCTTCTACTGGGGATTATATTTTTGCAACAGATGGAGCAGAGCTGGGTGTGGGGTACGCAAGGCCAAGGGCAAGTCTTCTGTTCAGTTCACTGTCTGTAAAATGGGGCTACACTGCCTTGACCAGCAAAGGAGCTACAGGGACTACCTACTTACTCTCTGACTACCTTGGCCATGGAAAGCAGAGGATAAATTTTCAAGCACTACATCAAAGCGGAGGTTGTAGGTATTTTTCTGGCAATATAAAGCAGCAGATCTCTTAAAAATCAACCAATATAAAATCGAATTTAATGCAAAATCTGAAATTACGTTTTGTTGCTGTATGAAAGCCTCTATTTAGACATAAACGCCCAACAACTTTGCTGAAAAGTGGTCAACTCATTCTCACTCTGAAGGAGACTCCGTCTGCACGTGCATCCTTAGAAATGTGCTCACCCGACCAAGGGCAGGGCTGGGAGCGGGTGAGTAAAATGCAGGAATGGAGGAAATGCCAGTTGTTGAGACCAGACCAGAAGGTTGGGGAAGGGCATCCGTCCATGTCACTGCTGACCCTTCCAATGGCTGCTGGGTCAGGGGACACCGTGTCTGCATCTGCAGACAACCTCAAGGACAGAACTTGTGTTCTTTCCTCTGCACACCACCAAAAGAGTCCTAGAAGAGAGAGGCTCCTGCTGCGATGCCTCTTCAGGGACTGACATCAGCAGCCAATAACATTTATTTTTCTTTCTGTTATTGCTGTAGGGGTAAAAAAAAAAAAAAAAAAATCCATGAGGAAATCTGAAAAAGTGCAATGAGAAGCCAGGGAAGCCAGGAAAAGGAAATGATGATTGGACACTTTGGGATTCTTACAGGCAGCTCTGGTTCAGTGAGATTTGCTGGGCTGCTGCTTTGCTGGCCTGGGAGATGCATTAGAAGATGATATTTAGAAATCATAAATAATCTCATTATATTGCAGCTGTTAGCATTCTGGGAAACATGGATAAAAGTACTGGGGAACTGCGTTAGAGAAAACCCCAGTGGCACGATTGTGGCAACAGCTGAAGGGAGAGAAAAACATAGATATTACGGATGGATGAACCTAGAGAATTTTTTTAGGTTTGGATTCAAGCTCAATTGAAATTGTGAATTCCCCACTTGCCTTGAGGGGCAAACTCATGGACGCTGTATGACGCTCCTTCTGTTGTAGAACTGTTGGACTTAGAAATGGAAAATACCATTAGCGCTGGGCATCCAGTCCACAGCCCACCCGGGACTGCTCCTGCGGTACTTTCCCAAGCTTCAGAGCTGTGACTCTGCTCCACAGCTCAGCTCAGCTTGTCAAGCTTGATATTCCCCTTGAATTTCCCTTTTCTTTGGCAGCTTCTCTTCACAACATGTTGTACACGATGAAAAGTGAATCACTGCTGAAACTCGGTGCCAAGGGGTGTCAAACTGCCCTGAACATGGGTCGTGTTGATTTGTACGTGGCTGTGCCCCATTTCATAGATATGGTTCATTGATGTTGATACAATGAACGCTGAATGGTCTACCATCTTAGACCTGGAAGAGATGGGCATCAGCAGGTGCCTTCACATCAGGTATCAGCACACTCACATACTCACAATGTGAACATGACCTGGACAGCAGAAAGGAGAAGGTGAAGGACTAAGGCCATATGACAGCTAAGCCTTGCTCCTCCTCTCTCCCCCTTTCACTTTTTACTATTTATAAGCCTTAGTTGACACTTTGAACTATGGTCACATTAGGCAGATGTTTCCAGCCTTACATATCTCCTATGCCATTGCAGAAGCTGCCCACCATGTCCTGTGTGGTGGAAAACACAGACCCCAGAATTATTTAGCTCCCCAATTTGGATTTGTGCATGAGTAGATGGGAGCCAAGGTCTTCATTTTTCGACAGAAAACAAGTATGATAAAGCAGGAATCACTATTAAACAGGTTTTTTACTCTAGAAGTTCTTTGAATCAGACTGTTTCCTTCCCAGATCATTGCAGTGATGAAAAATGCTTCCCAAGTGCCCTCTTAGAGAGACAGACAGCTCAGATGTTAACTCCTAACATCTCAAACTGACTGCAGTTCTTCTTTGTGCCTGCTTCCAGGCCAGTTACACCAGTGTAAAATGCAACTGCAATGATGTGCAGTTACCTACTTGGACATTAATAGAAACGTTTTAAACTATCTCAGGTAGGAGAGGAACTCCAGGCCATGTCTCCCCGCCCGCCAACCACTGGGCACCCCCGGTTGTTCCAAAGGAAGCACTGGGAAGGCGGTGGGCACTGCAGTGTGCCCCCAGGGCTGTCACCTGTGTAGTCTGGAGGGAAAAGCCTTTCCCAGGCTCAGGCACCTTCCCTGGGGATGCCCACAGGCAGCCTCTCTTTTTGGCTGAACCAGCATCACCCTCCCTGCCATCCCAAGAGAAGGGCTGATGCTCCCGCTCACGGTCCCGGTTGGGCCAGCTCTGCATCTCTGCAGTACTGCTGCATCCAACCTGCCGGAAAACAGTGTCCGGAGGGGCGTACGGTGCCGGATGCCCAAGGGGAGACACGGCCAGGACTGCTCATGAAAGCATCCAAGAGGAGCCCGCAGAAGTCACCCTATCTCAGCAGAGAAGGGCATTATCCAGTCGAATGCCAGAGCTTCCAAAATGCTCAACAAATTTAGAACATACTGGAAGAAGAACAGCATCTGTAGGAACTTTGACCAGTGTAAAACTATACAGGCTCCTAATCCTTCTCCCCCACAGCACGAGTTCCACGTTGAGTCACAAAAAACCCCACGAGCTCAGTGCTCCAGAGAGATACTGCACAATCAACCCTAATTTATTTAGGGTTCGATTTGCGGAGGTTTATGGCTCTGCCGATGCCGACCACTATCCAGCGCAGAAGCCGCGCTCATCGCTGGGCGACAGCGCTCAGCCGTGTGAACCACTCCTTCCCAGTCCAGCCCTCCATTCCGACGGGTGACAATTCTTGGAGATTTTAGTCGTGGAAAGGAGCTGATGTTTAAAGAGGTGTGCGCCGCACACGGCTCCTGCTCTTTGTGGTCGTGTTACTCTTCTGGGGTAACAAGCCAGAGTTGCTACCATGGAAAAACAACCCTTGAAAAGTGTTCCAGAGATTCCAGTTGGATTTGACACAGTTTCCTAGATAGCAGTTACAGACTAATTAGAAGGAGAAGTCAAAAAACTGAGTGAGCTGCTTTTCCAGCAGGAGCTGTGTGGGTCAGGAGCAGGAGCCGGCTGCACAAACCCCTCCCAGACTTGGCCTGAACACCCGGCGCTGCAAACTGGTTCTCTACAGAAGAAAAATGTCCCTTGGGTGGGAACTGGTTTATTATAGCAAATTCCCCCTGGGCCACACCAGCACCCTCCTCCCCACGTTCTGTCACTGCTTTTATAGCTGCATTTCCAGCGCATCTGCAGCGTGTTCCTCCGCCCGGCCCTCGGCTGCACGTTCATGTCGTCGCCGTTTGGTTTAGAACGATGCCCCACAAGCAACACCCAGCAAAACCCATCTGCTAGTGCTCATCCAACACGGGATGTGCGCTCTGGGTCAATGCACCTGGTGGTATTGGGGAAAAAAGTCTGAACACTTCTTTTTTTTTTTTAATGGCAAACGACTCTCAGCCCTTCCCTACATCAGTGAAGTTTCACTCGATACACAATAAATCAGCCACACTGGTGGATCACGGAATCACAGAACGGTTTGGGCTGGAAGGGACCTCAAAGATCTTCTCATTCCAAACCCCCTGCCATGAGCAGGGACACCCTCCACTACACCAGGTTGCCCAAAGCCTCATCCAACCTGGCCTTGGACACTTCCAGCGATGGGGCAGCCACAGCTTCTCTGGGCAACCTGTGCCAGTGCCTCACCACTCTCAGAGGGAAGAATTTCTTCCTTATATCTAATAAAAATCTGCCCTCTTTCAGTTCAAAGCCATTGCCCCGTGTCCTGTCACTCCACACCCTTGTCCAAAGCCCCTCTCCAGCTTTCCTGTAGCCCCTTTAGGCACTGGAAGGTGCTGGAAGGTCTCCCCGGAGCCTTCTCTTCTCCAGGCTGAACAGCCCCAACTCTCCCAGCCTGTCTCCATAGCAGAGGTGCTCCAGCCCTCCCATCATCTCCGTGACCTCCTCTGGCCCCGCTCCAGCAGCTCCATGTCCTTCTTGTGTTGGGGACTCCAGAGCTGAACGTAGCACCCTGCTGTAATTTTGCTGTACTGTATTTAACATAATGTCACACGCTATGTACCTTGATTTTCCTTTGCCTTTGTGCCCCGAGCATTTTATTTTAGCACTCTGTGCTAAACTTACGTTTAAAATATGCGTGCGCTTACGCTCCCCCCAGGAACACTATGTCGTACTGGAGCGCAATGTCTTGGCTTTGCCGAGCTGCACTGACTGTGGTCACAGGAATATTTATGTCCTGTCCCCGTCAGTGGGTTAAGGAACAAAGCCAAATGACCTTTGCCAAGCTGACAAACCCGCTCTGATAATTTTTGCCCCATCCTTTTCGTTTGTGTAACAAGTTGCCGGGTTGGCATTTGCAACAGCCTGTGCTGCAAGATGAGGGATCTTCAAGCATCAAGATTTCTGCTACCTTTTCTGACATTTGGATCAGGCTTTTAAAAAAAGGCACTTCAAAGAGGTGCCTGATGTTTCATTTTTTAAATTTGCAGGATCTAACTGGGAGATGGAGAGCCTTCTCTTCTCCTGGACTGGAAGCCAGAAACTTGCACGGGCTAATAGAAAATTAGTCAGCCCAGGAGTGGTGGAGCAAAGATCTGTTGGTTTCTGCAGGTCTTGGTAGATCCTCTGGTGTCTAATAACATGAATATGCCAGAAGAAACTTGGGGTGGGGGGTTGTGCATGCAGGATACCTGTTCCTTGTGTGGCTTCATTGAATGAGGAGATGTCACAGGGTGGCCTGGGAAAATGAGTAAGGGCCCTGTCCTCCTCCTCTGTCTCTTCTAAAGAAACGTGAGAACTTACCTCTTTGCAACTGTGACTATGCCATCAAAGCCGATTAAAGTTGGCCAAGGGGTTCAAATGTTCGTGGTGAAGTAGGGAAGGAAGGAAGGGGGAACCACCTTGGTTCCTCATCATCATCAAGGGAACCACCCAAGTGCCCCCTCTGTGCCCCACGCACACATGCTTTGCAAATGAGCAATCAAAAGGCTCCTGGACGAGAGCGTGACCATGCCAGGAGGGCTCTCAAGTCCTGTGGTCAGAGCAGTCCTCCAAGGAAAGGGAGTCTTCCAGGGGTGGCTGCTCTGCATACTGCAACCCGGGCTGGTCCCACACAGATCCCCCAGACTGGCCCCGGGGCATCTCTCCCATTGCCCACTGCCATCGCCTCGTTCCTGGGAAGCCTCAGAAAGGGGCAAATCGCTCAGAACCTTGTGACCCTACGGAGGTGGTGGGGGGGAAGAGATATCTCTGTCATCCCTGGGTCCACCACCCGCCTCGTGCTCCTGGGGAGGTGCCAACGCCTTGAGCAGTCTGCTCAGGGAGTGCGATCCCGGCAGGATTCCACCCCGAGCACCTCACTGAACACCAAGTAAATCATTCCAGCGTGCTTCAGCCTCGTTATTTTTGATCCTGCCCTCCAAACACCGCTCTACTGCTGCTTTGGACAGTGACAACCAAGGAGGTAGTTGACTACTTTTTCCCCATTTCTCTCCCAGCTTGTTTTTAACCCTCCCAGACTCAGCGCAACTTCCACACCCATCACATTTGTGTACTCACCGCTTTACATCTTGGGGCAGGAAAGCCTCTCTCAGGGTTTTTTCCTGTTTTTTGTCAGTCTTGATGTTGAATATTCTGATCCTAAATCAACAAAACACTTAACACATGCTAAGATGAAGGAATAACCAGCTAGCTATTTAAGCTCCCTTGTTTTATGTATGTGCTAAATAAATGAGAGCTAAATAAATGTCTATAAATATGGTCCCAAAACGCTCACTCTAAGGTCAGTAAGTTTAACACCGAAGGCAACTGGATGGAGTAACATTATCTCAGTATGCTGAGGAGCGCGGTTGGGTCGGCGACAGGGTGCTCAGTGACTTGAAGGATCATCCTGCTGAGGAGTCGGGGGTGACAATTCCAAAGCTCTTCCCCACAGACTCCTGCTAAAACGCATGGAAACTGGGAGTCCAGTTCTTCAGGCTAATCCTGAAAGTTGTGTCCTACATCTGTCTTTTGCGTTCTTCAGTGACTGTTTCCAGGGGTAATTTTTAGAATCATAGAATCATAGAATGGTTTGGGTTGGAAGGGACCTTAAAGATCATCTAGTTCCAACCCCCTGCCATGGGCAGGGACACCCTCCACTACACCAGGTTGCCCAAAGCCTCATCCAGCCTGGCCTGGAACACTTCCAGGGATGGGGCATCTACAACTTCTCTGGGCAACCTGTTCCACTGCCTCACCACCCTCAGAGTGAAAAATTTCTTTCTTATATCTAATCTAAATCTGCCCTCTTCAGTTTAAATTTTTGATTAAGTTCTAATTTTTGATTAAGTTCTTTTTTGTTTGTTTGTTTTCATCAAGATTAGAAACATACATTTTGGTACTGAAAAGGATTTAGATTTTGTTAAACGATATTTTCTTATTAGCTGGAAAGCAGACTCACTGACAAAGAATAAAACAGAATAAATGAGAAAGAGCTTGCTTTTGCACACACCTTGCTCTTGAGCAGTGTGATTTCTTTCTCCGGTATTCAAAGGGCTGCACCATCCACATGTATGAGGAAATTTTACAGGAACAAATTCATTAGGCAGCGAATCCGATGGAGTTAGGAAGGCACTTGAGGAAGGAGTGATGAGCAGCTCGCTCATCACGTGCTGGTGTTGCTTATTACATACTTTGATCACGGAAAAGCATTAACGTTGGAGACCAACTCATTCCTGAAGCTGGTTCAAAATCAATAAACTTGGCAGCCACTTGGAGAAGGTTTGAGCAATAACACAGCAGCGCTTGTGGGAGAAACCAAACTGTAAAAGTCAGCTTTAGAAAAGCCTGTAAGAAACAGCTGAAAGGCTGAGCCAAACGCAGCGCACAGGCGACACAACTGTGATGGCATTTGGTGTCAATAAGTATAAAGCAGTGTGAATAATAATAATGTGAATAAAAGGCTCATAGACCTCTCAAAGTTGTTTTTTTCAGTCGTGCCAGACAGGCACAACAAACTGGGAATGGCATCGGTATAATTACTTGCCCCTGTAAAAACAAAAATTAAGAAATGCTTTCAAAATTTATCTTTCGAGGTCTTTCTACCTTCCTGGTGCTTTTTCAATTCAGAAAAAAAAAATAATTTATTGACACAAAGCAAGCTGTAAACTCTGCAGCCATAACTTACAGCCTGGTTTGGAGAGGCTGCAGCTTCCCCGCCGCCTTCGGTGGTAATGTCTCCATCTCGTATCAGAAATGAAATGCAAACGCAAAGCTGACACACACGCCAAAACGACATTTAAAAATCAGAAACGAATTATACTGCCGTTCGTAAGCATCATTTTCTACATGAACTGTGAAAAATCATTCCGAGGAACTTTTTATTAGACTTTAACAATCCAAATAACAACTCCCATCTCTCCGTAAGACACACCTCCTGCAAAGGCACACACCTTACAGATCCCAAGCACTCGATTTTTAAAATTTCTTCAGAAGACACAATTTCTGTTTGTATTGCAATATTGCCTGGACTTCACGATTCAGCCCCGTGCCTTCGCCTCCTCTGTTGTGCAAACATGCGTGACAGTATTTTGAAAAAGTCTGTCCCTAGAAGACCACCAGGCAGCCTGACAGACAGAGGAAAACACAGAGGGAACAATTGCAAGGATTTATTTAGCGCATTCTGTGCTTGGCACTTAGAAACAGAGTTCCGTGCATAGGGCAAATCTTTATACACCTTTTTCTTCATACATATTTTACATACCATTTTTATTGCCCTCTTTTATATTGAATCCCTCACTAGGCATATAAATACATTTATCTACAACACCTCACAACAAATCTCAATAATATCTGTATTCTGTTACTTGGTATTTGCATTTTCACACAACTTAAATGCATGGCTTGCGCCAAGCTACACTTGTTTTCTTATTTTTAAAGGATTTGAAGGAAAAAAAAAACCAAAAAAAGAGAAGGAAAAATAAAACAGAAAAGAAAAGATGCCAAAAGGCAACGATCTATTTGGTTAAACAGAGATCGTGTGGCAGGCGGGAGGCTGGCAAATACTCGACCTGTTACTGAAACGTTAATGGTTTTCTATGGAAACTCTGGCATGCAAGGTGAGGCAGGGCAGCTGCTCCCGCAGAGCAGGGCTCTCCTTCCTCCCGGCTCTTCCCTGCCAGCTCAGTCCGGAGCGGGTCCTCCCCCGGGGCTGGGTGCCCAGGGCACGCGCTCCCCACAAAGGCTGTCGTCCGTGCCCTTTGGGGCATCGCTCCGGGTCACGTCACCGGGAGCGGAGCCCCCTGTCCCCCGCGCACCTTTCGGAAGATCAGTCCCTGCGGATGTCTCAGCCTCACTTCTGGGGCGAAACTCTTCTTCCTCTCCCATCTCCGTCCGCGGGCTGGCTGCTGGTGAGCTCGACCCTCGCAGAGAAAGCGCTGGGCGGGCAGAGCCATGCTGAAAACGCAGAACCCTCTTTGGCAGGAGAAGCTCCAGCCCAGCAGCGCCGTTCCTGCGCTGCACTGGGGGAAGGAGCCACGGGCCACCGTTGGCTTCAGAAACGGGCCGAGCTGCTCCAGCAGTGAGGGACGGCCTGGGAAGCAGGAGGTCTTTACAGCCACGGGCAGCGCAGCTTCGGAGGGCAAAGCCTTGGCGGGGGACAGAGCCCAGAGGCACGGCTCCCTCCGTGCCGGGAGCTCACACGAGCTCAGAGTTCATGCACAAACGGTACAGCCAGCTTCTGCCCAGCTTCTTGTTAAAGTCTCGCCCTTGTCTCCGCAATGTCCAGAAAGAGCAGATGCTCCGTGCCAGGTCTGGAGGACCCGGGCCGCAAGGAGCTGCGACGGCTGTCAGCCGAGGCTTTCCACGAGGTTCGCTGGCGCACGCCTGGGTGGCTCGTGTTCGTGTGTATCAGTTCAATACTAGTTCCACTATAAGGTTGAAGGCACAAAGGTGTTGGGATGGGTTTACCCACGGAAACGACGAAGGTCCGGCTGCCTTCGATGCCGAGGAGAGGCACGGCTTGTTAGACCATGTGCACGGACATCTGTGAGGAGGAGCCCTGAACCGCACCGTACTGCCTGTTGTCGCAGGCGTTGGCCGTCTGCTGGTTACCGGAGGGAGGGCTGAGCATGTGCATCCCGTGATCCATCCCTGTGGAAAGGTATTGCCTCTCTCCGAAGGCCCCGCCGGATGGGGAAGAGCAGAGTAAAGTGCTTTGGGAGGTGGTGAGTTTCTCCGGGCTGGCCGCCAACCTGGGGGAAGCGGGGAAATTGTATCCATAGAGGTTGTAGGGATTGTGGAGGGAGAAGGCGTTGTAGGAGCTCTGCTGCATGTGGCCACCACCGAACATGTGTGAAGAGGAGGAGGTGGAGGCAGGGTTGCCCGCTTGCATGACATACTGAAACTGGGAGCTGGGGAAGGATCCCAGCTGGCCGCCGTACGCCTCCATCTTGCTGTTGCTGGGCAGGGAGGAGGGAGTCGGCATTCCTGAGATCAAGGATGGAGTCCTCTGAGGCATGAAGGTTTCGGAGGGCTGCGAGGCGGGAGCGGTGCCGCTCTGCAGCCGGTTGTAGCCGCCGTCGCCCAGCCCCGGGTAGCTCTGCAGGGCAGCCATGTTGCTCCTGGCGCACGGCGGGTAGTCAGAGAGGTTGAGGTTGCAGAGCTGGCTCTCCCGGCAGCCGACGTTGAAAGTGTTGGGGGCCAGATGAAAGGCTGGAGGGGAGCAGGACGGAGAGAGAAGGTGAGAGGAAGCAGAGGGCGACGGGGTGCCCGTGCTGGAGGTGGTCGGGGAGGTGCCTGTGCTGCCTCCTGCAAAACAAAGCAGACGGGAGGGTGTTCAGAGCCCGGGGCCGCATCTGCGGAACGGGACCATCTCGTTAAAAACCAGCTTAGTCCAATAAAGAAACAAGGGTGGTAAAACGGCCACGGGAAATCCTAGCTTTTCCTGGCAAGGGCCCTCACTTTATTGCTAGCACCCCTTGGTCTTTCCTGCTGCTTTTTTGTTATGATTTTGTTTTTCAATGGAGGTTTTCTTCCCTTTTAAAATAGGAGAGGGAAGCACGGCTGCACGGAGCAACTCAGGGCAGCGGGGAAAAGCTGTGAGGAAGCACCGCTCCACCGGTCAAGAGATCTGCCATTTCCAGGCATGTTTATCTACTCTTTTTCTAAAAAAAAAAAAAAAAAACAGAAAAAAAGATCTCATCTCCTTTCTCCTGGTCTGCAGGGAGACCACCCGTCAGCGGTGGGTCACGTATCCGTGTCGGTAGTATCAAGGTATGACACATCATTTATGCCACGATGAGAGAACTGATTATTTTGCACAGCAGGAGCGCTCACGTGTTCTGACCTGGGAAAACAATACTGCACGACACCACCAAGAACGGTAACACACCGACAGTAAGTGATATGAAGAGGCACAATTTTGAGCTTGAGAGGAGATAATTTATAGGCAAGAGTCTGAGTTAGAGGAAGCTGCCTTGGCCAACCAGGAATATCAGTCCTGTGCTTAAGGGAAGGCAGCTGTCTGGTGTGAAACATATTTCTTTTTTTCCGTTCGAATGATTCCCCTTGCATGAGAGTCCATTTCTGCATTAGGACAACTAACTCTGAAGATCCTTGTAAATGGAGCAAAGAGGTGCTGGTGAAGAGATCTGACCAGGGGATAAGTAGAAGCAGAGGAAGGTTCTGCTAGCAAGTTGTCCATGAAGACAACTGGTGAGGCAGCATTTTGGACAGGCTAGAAGATGACAGGTGAGAGGCAAAGAGACTGGGAAAGAGGGCATTAGGGTGGGCAGCTGGAATTTAACCAAGGCAGAGATTGAGGATCAAATTAAGGGACAGCTTTCTCTTGTGTCATCTTGTGGAAAAAAAAAAAAAAAAAGCAGGATTTTGAGACCCATCTAGGCCTGCTGCAAAATGGGAGAGGAACTGAATGCAGCGCTGCTTGACGAAATAGAATAGGTGATGCTAATTGTTCAGAGATGCTCTACAAAGACGGGTTCTATATCAGTACATGATGGTGAGAATGTGAGATTATATCTCAGTATGGGAAAGACGTGGACCTGTTGGAGCAGGTCCAGAGGAGGGCCACGAAAATGATCAGAGAGATGAAATCTCTCTGCTATGGAGACAGGCTGAGAGAATTGGGGTTATTCATCCTGGAGAAGAGAAGGCTCCGGGGAGACCTTATTGCAGCCTTCCAGTGCCTAAAGGGGGCCTATAAGAAAGATGGAGACAGACTTTTTAGCAGGGGCTGCTGCAAGAGAACAAGGGGTAATGGTTTCAGGCTAAAAGATGGTAGGTTTAGACTAGATCTAAGGAAGAAATTCTTCACTATGAGGGTGGTGAGGCACTGGAACAGGTTGTCCTGAAATGCGGTAGATGCCCCATCCCTGGAAACATTTAAGGTCAGGTTGGACAGGACTCGGAGCAACGTGATCTAGTTGAAGATGTCCCTGTCCGTGGCAGGGGGGTTGGACTAGATGACCTTTAAAGGTACCTTCCAACCCAAATTATTTTGTGATTCTATGATATCCCACTCTTTCTAACACAGGTAGGATGAAACAGAACGGGGCATTGGAGTGAAAAATATAGCTTTGAGACGTTAATAATATTTGGGCTTTTTTAATTTAAAAAAATTTGAAACGAGAGCCAGAAAAAAGAAGAAAAACAGCCTTGGGTAAGCACAGCCTGGAGTGGCTGCAGCTGACCCAGGCAGCATCAAGAAAAGCCATGCTGCTGTGTTGCTGAGTCAAAGCGGTCGTCCCCAGCACCAGCCATGGGGATGAACGCTTACTTCTGAGCCAGACTCCTTTGGATATTCACTCAGAAGCATAAAAGAGAAGCATTGAACCAAACCTCCATTAGAATTAATGGGAAAATCTGAGGTTTCAAATGGCATCATGGGCTTTCTATTTGCTTCCCTTCTTGACAACACTGGCATGCTCAAACTTGCTAGTGTTTTTGCTCCATGAAGACTTTTTGTATGAATTTCTGATTTAGTATTTATTTTAAAAGGTACGCTTCTCTGGTTCATTTGAAGTCTCTTTCGGACAACGTCCGGCTCATTTTGTTGAGGTAAGTTAAGAGGGTACCTCCTCCAGCTTTTCCCCCAGTCTCTCTGTTGCAGGAACATCTGCCTCTACACAAGCACTTCCATTGCAAAGTCTGTTTTAGTTGAAACTGCTGATAAAGGTGAGACTGAACTGGGGTTCACAACTACAGACACACGTTTTCCTGCTAGCCCGGCGCCAAAGAGGGTAACCTCTGGCAGAGGGGGCAGGCAGCTGAGTTCAGATATCATCACCTGGCCATCAAAGCCCAAAATAAAGAGGTCACATAATCATGAAACAAATCCAGCACCAAGTGTGATGTATTTAACCCGCAGTAATCCCACACTTGGTTCTTTACACCACATATTTCATGAGCAAACTTCAGACAGTGACTTACTTGCTGACAGTGTCTGGAGAATAAGTAAAAATACATGTGCATATAGGTACGAGCTTTTAACGATCTGTTTGAAATAAAATATATGTAGAATAAATGATTAACCTCAAAGTCTTCTTTTCAGTCTTCCTTTACCCCACGGTTAACCTTTAAAAACTATGCAGGAGAAGAGCACGCTCACCAGTTACCTCGAGCATCAGGCTGTAAACATCTGCTGAGTTAGGACTGAGTCGCACCCATACCCGAGGCTTTAGCTCCACAGAGTAAGTAGAGATCTCTGATTAGCAGCTGAGAAGGTCGTTTAACGGTTCCAAAACTGAGAATTGCACATTCATAGATTCATAGATTTCTAGGTTGGAAAAGACCTTAGAGATCATCCAGTCCAACCGTCCCTAATCCCCATTAAACCATGTCCCTAAGTAGATCATCCGCCCTGTTCTTAAACACATCCAGGGATGGGGACTCAACCACCTCCCTGGGCAGCCTAAGCCTAACACATTTCAGGTTACCCCCAAAGAGAGCCTGAAGTGATTCTGTTCTGACCTATCCCTGTTTGCAGGCCAACAGGAAAACCCTAAAGTGACAACACAGCAATTAGGAAACAAAGTAAAAAAAAAGATTATTTTTTTTTTTCTCCATAACTTTAAAATGACGAGAAGGTGAGAGATCTACCAACGGGAGCGAACGCCAGACCTAATACCTGTTTCAGGAATGCTTTGCCGCGGATGCCAACCCCAAGCACAGGACACACCACGCTTCTGCTGCACCAGAGCGTAACGCAGGAGCCTGAAGTTCCTGATCACCTGCAGAATAATCTTTACACCTCGAAGTGGAACGGGAAGCCATAGAAAGCAAGGCCCATCTCGGCTCAGTCTCCTCAGAAGCCAAACAGCTCTACTCTACTCAACGATATTTCTGCTCCGTCCTTGCTGAAAGCACTAAGAATGGGCCAAGGCAACCTGGACTTTTGTGAAGTTATAACTTGGACCGTAGCTGTTGCGAAGTCAGCCAAATACCCCTGGAGATGGCAGCGAGCCCAGCAAGTACATCACACCATTCTGCAGTCTCAGATACACAGATGTGTAAGTCATTGGAATGGAAGGCATGGATACAAACCAACCTAGTTAAACTGATACACAAAGCGATGCTTAGGTCTGGTTTAAGTCAAGTGAAACCACATTTAAGCAAGAACAAAATGAATCCACCAGTAATTCTCCCCTGTTCCTTTTCTCTACCCACTGCTGCCCCTGGGAATAATTGCCAGCACCAACAGCATTTACCAGTAATGTCACAGTATCTCTCACCTCCAAACTTATGATGATTCCAAAGTGACTCATTATTATTGTGTCTAGTCTCCAGAAGATAATTTCTGGCCCTGCGTACATCAGTCCCACATACGTGTGGTTAGCAAGTCACATTTGCATAAAATACAAGGTTTGTAATTTCAAAACCTTCTCCTTTGTATCTGAACCCTGACCCGCATGGCAGATGAAAGCATCCGTCCTCACAGTGTCCTGCTGTTATGTCCAAGGTTTAGCCAAGCTCTGGTGTCCTCCTGAAGGGAGCCTGCTCTCTCTCTGGGCATGTAAGTGATAACTAAGTTGACCTTATCAAAGAGATAGGAGCATTTCCAAAGAAGGGGAGCGGGGAGTAACCTAGTGCAAGAAAGATCAAAACCTGCAAACTGGACTGAAAAGCAAGAAATAATTGGTAAGGAGGGAAGGTGGAAAAAAGAATGCAATCATGGTGGAAGACAGGGAAACCCTGTGGGGAGGTGGGATGTAAAGGCAAACCTTCTTCCCCATGCCAGCATTCCCTCTTGTGACACCAGACAGAAATGCTGGCTCTGCGCCAGCGTCAAATACCTGCCCACGAGGTTTTGGGAAGAAACTATAGCTTCTCATCTGGATACAAATAAGAACCATCAAAACGAAATTTCATCTCAAGTAGCTGATGACCAGTCTTTCTTCTCCATCACGTGTCCTTCTAAGCCTTGGTAAGGGTGCTGTCTGCCTGGACGTTCCAAACAGATCCTTGCTTTCACTTTCATCTAGCCCGAGCTTGTGCTAAGGACAATTTCAGGATAAACTGCAAGCCCAAACATACCCAGCCCAGGGCATGATGTGCCTTAAAACGAGGGGCTAGAGTTTTCTTGAAGCTCTCAGCATGCCAAGGTGCCTGAAAGGCAATGGGGACCTCTTCGGCATAGAGCAGGTCACGTAGAGAACTCCTAACGTATAGATAGAAACACACCTGCCAGAAGCCGTGTCAGCCAAGGGAGCAATTGCGCATGGAAAATTTTCTGGGATCTCTCTTACGAATGACAGCACACTAACCAGTTGAGCCACAACTTCTCCCAACCTCCTTTCTCCAAAAAACGCGCATAAATCACCCTTTGGGCTCAACCACGGAGAACTTTCCTTGCTGATGTTCCCAGGCATCCATCACCTGCAGTGACTCCCTTCCATCCCTCAGTCCCTGAGGTTCCTGCTCAGTGCAGAGCAGGAGAGCACGCAGGAGCCGAGGCTGCAGTCAGTGCAGGACATCTGAACGTGAGGGCCACGTCCCGCACGACGGCAGAGTCTCGCGGACAGCGAGAGGCAAGAGCTTTAGAGTAGTTTGGCAACGTGACCGCTGCCGTCGTCCGACCACGCTGGCAGCCGCCAGCGCTTGGCGTGGTTGGGCTCAGACAGTGATAACATGGTATTCACTGTCTTGCTGGCAACGGATGTGGCTGAGGGTCCTCAGAGCTTGTGCCTTGGCTTTCTAAGGAGGATGGGAACCACACGGTGATTTGTCTTAAGATCTTGCATTTTGTTATTATTCTCCAAGTGCCAACACTTATTGAACAGCTCAGCCCACTCCTGCCTACAAGCCAGTTTGGTTTATCATGGCCATAGAGAGGGGCTGCAGGTTCAGCATGGTCAGCCTCTGGCCTGGAGGCTGTACTCAGCCCACCAGGACAGTGTCTGGCCCACTGCCTCAGCCCAGTCATCCTCTGCCCCCAACACGTGAGCAGAACTTCACCCCAAGGCCAGATGCCTGAGAGAAAGAGGTGCACAGCCTCATTGACCTGTCTCCTGGAGGAGCCACAGCCCCTCTTCTGACACGTCCAACACGTCATTATCCCCACCATGTGCCAGGCACGTGTCCGAGCACCTGAGGGTGTGGGAAAGAGGGGCTCCAGCTCATGGCTCTCCTCCTGGTGCTGAACCGAAGCTAATAAGCCCTCCTGAGAGGCAGTTTATATCCAGGTGGGCACAGAGCCATGCTAACGCAGCGCTCCAGCTTTCCAAACGGAGCTGGCCGGGAGCTGGCATGTGTCTGGCCAGCGTGGAGCACAGGCAGAGGAGCCTGTCCATGCAGACGTACTCGAAGTCACTCCTGAAAGGTCTGATTTTTGTGAAGGCTCTACAGACACGTACACATATGTAAAAGGATTTTCTAAAGCACTTGGAGATATTAACTCTTCCCAGTGTTTTGCAATGTTCTACCCTTGGCCGTAACAGTAAATAAATGTGAGGGCCTGCACACAGGAAAACAAATTTGAACAAAAAGGTAAAACCCTGTTCCATTGGGCATGGCTTGAGAAACTTACTCCCTGTGTTGCAGGTTACTGCACCTTTGGTAAGGAACTGCACCTCTGGTCGCAGAACAAAAGGGAAATACTTGCCCAAAGGGGTGTATCTGGGATGGTAACAAGGAAGGGTTTGATGAAGATTCCAGGTGATCTGACTGATGGATTTTGAAGCCAGGAGGTGACACTGTAGTCATCTGATCTCATGTCCTTTAAGAGCCAGGCCTAGCCCAAGCCTGGATTCCTTCCTGCTTCAAGCAGCACACGCCGCAGCACCACTCAACACCTACTTGCATCTCCAGGTATCCAAACACCACAAAACCGGGTGTCACTCCTGCTCCCACACATCATGACAACCTTTGTCTTGCTAGTACAACTGACAGCTCAAGGTCTCTCTTCCTATCCCTAGTTCTCCAAATCTCAAACCTACAACCTTCAGAAGGACTGAAAGATTCTTCATCACATCCTTCTTGTGCCACCACTACCCCTCTGAGTTCCTTCTTCACCACCTTGGAAAACTAAACAGCTTTGATGCCTCTTCTTTGTCTACTCACCAAGCGAGGGCAGGGACACCTAGTTTGTGACCTGCTGGACTCTTTCTTTGTTCTTTCCCCATTTCTAGGAATGAAAACTTCCCTTTTTCATGGGAATGAGAGTCATTTCTGTCTTCACCGAGTGTAGCTGCCTGTTTTCTCTCTAGAGCCCTTGGCCAATTATCAAATTACAAATCTGCTGGTAAAATCTTTAAAAGGCCCAAACGAGCCCCAAAATCCACCGCACGCCAAGCCGCTGGGTTGGTGGGGGAACTGTCAAGAGAGCCGTGCAGTTCTTCGAGACACGGCTCACGGAGCACAAAAAGGGTGGTTACGGCTATAGAGTTAAGTGGGAAAACATGTGCGTGTGGCACAAAAGTGAGGAATGAAAGGAAATTTTATTTAGGGTTAGTAAATTATAGAGAAGGACCTTTTTTATAAGTTTGCCTCAAATGACAAGAATTACTGGAATTAATGGCAATTCTAGAACAACACAGATTTAGCTGTTACGGATTTCCGCAACACAAACTGAGCAGTCAGCCAGAGAGAGATGAAACTTGCCTCAGCCATCCTCCGACACAAACCACGTTCAAGATCTAATGGTAAAAAAACAACTCTTTTTTTTTTTTTAATGTGGATAAGTGCTCCAAAAACCTACAATTCAGGATTTCTGATTTCCATTCCCACCTATATCCAGAGCACCAAGAGAGCTTTCCCAAAAGTAAGAGATGACATCCCCTTCCCCATCCCTCCAAGCTGTCTTTAACACAAGGGTTTCTTCTCCTGCCATAAACACACGGTGTGCTCTTGGGCCAGCTCCACGTTGTCGCAGGAGAAGGTTTGTTGGACATGATTTTGTCTTGTGTGCAGACAGCTGTAACGCGGCGTACGCAACGCTTGCGTGATCTCTACATCAGCTCCTACAGAAACGTCTCCTGTTTCAAACCAAATCAAATCAAGTCAGGCTTGGAGGATGATGAGCCCCTCACTTTAGCTGAGAAAACTGCTCATCAGTGATAATTATGCATGGTCCCTCACATCTACAACCATCAGCTGGGCACAGGCCTTGACAAGGAGATGATGTAACGAAAGGCAGCCCAGGAGATGACGCTGAATGAAAAGAGCCTGCACAAAAGGACTCCCTGTGGCACAAATCCTTCAGAAAGTCACAACAGAAGCTGCTGCAACTGAGATGAACTGAAATTGTGGTGATTTCTTTGGTGGTGACAAAAGTAAACTGAATTGCAAACCTCTCCTGCCGTTCTTGACGGAGCCTGCTTTGGGCCAACGCAGGCCCTGGATGTTCCAGCACATTAAAGGATAAAAAAATACAACAAACAACTATGAAAGCCCAGAGGCACTGCAGTTCAAAATGTCTGAACTGAGGAAAACTGGCTCTCCATCGTGGCGAGCTCAAAGCACACACCGCTTTCAACTCGTGTTAAAATAACAGGCCGCTCTGAGGACCTTGTGCAGACCTTCAAAGTCTCATTGCTCCTCTCCATTCACTTGTGTGAAATTCCATCACCACCCATGAGACAACAGAGATTTAGGCTTCAGTAATTAGACTTTGGGCTAAACACCTCCTTGGAGTAACAGAGTGCTTCAGGCTCCTTTCAGGTCATCAGAGCGTGGCGCAGACTTGGACTTTCAGCCCCTCGTGTCACCTCTGGGAGGGTGTTTTAGCTTTGCACTGTGAACGGTGAGACCTCGAAGCACCAGAAACACCTCTTCCCTAAAGAAAAACCGTCTGCAGCTCAACCAAGAAGAAGCTGGAGCAGTTTGCTCCCTGTTGCTTTGTTCAGCTGAGGCAATCTACTAGCCATTTGAAGCATGCAGCAGAAACTGGCTCTTGATCCCAATAACTCTGGCAACAACTGCTCTGTTTCCAATCTCCTCTTCAAGGTCAAGAGAATCAAGACGATAATTGAGACCAAACTCAGATAATCTGACCTCTGCCAATAGCCTAGACTGTTCACGATTGATTTTGAAAGGGAAGCAGCATCCAGATTATCCTGGTGGCACTGCTGAGAGAACCGATGGCTGCCGTCAAGAGGCAAGTGGCCAAGCAGATGTATCGTTGTTCAGCCTCCTTTGACATCAGCAGCTCCGCTCTTTTGGGAGATGCTATTTTGGGGATCTGGGATCGCAGATAAAGCCAAAAGGATCTTAGTAGTTATTTGCTTCTTTCTGCCTCAAGGTGCCTCTGATGCCTTCAGCTGAAGTTCTAGAGGGCTCAGGCTTTGCTCCACTTGACGCAAATACACATTTGCGCATTCACCAAATTGTTTTCAGATGAGGGCAATCAGAGAAGCTCTCTGAGCACCACACCCAACACGGGGAAGAGGATTTTACCAAAGAAGACATCAGTAACAAGCAGTGCAGAAAAACTTTGGCAAGACCAAAGGTGAAAGAGGTGATGCATGCCCAAAAAGGGCATGTTTACAGACAGGGAATCTGGAAAAGCAGCAACACCCCAGGCCAGGGTGTCTGTCTCCCATCTGCTAACGCATTGTGCAGCCTTAGGGTCTGTCTGGACTCCTCACCACTACCAGAAAACATTGTTCCTTTCCAGCGGTGAAGGAGCAGGTTGAACCTCTTCCACATAGAAAAGAGGGAGCCTTTTGTGCTTATCCTTGCGGACACGAGACTGCAGCGCTGGGATGATGCTACTCTCAACAACCACTAACGACAGTTTTGCAGACTAATGGGCAGCCTCTCCGCCTCAGGTCTCCAGTCCAAGAGCAATGTAGATGCTCAAGTTGATGGAGAACAGGTTGAATCTACTAAAAGCAACTGGTCGAGCCCTCAGCAAAGGTGCTTGTTCAAGTGAAGCAGCCCTATTTGGAAGGAAATGGGCCTGGAGAAGTCACCAGTCAAAGCTCAGACGTTCGACTCTCACGGACTCAGTGTGCACGTATCAAAGCATAATTTAACAATGGAGTAAAATTTTATGTGCTGCAAACCTGCCGATACACCACATCACGTGACTCTCATCCTGGTCCCGAAATTCTGCTTCGGAGGCAATTCTCTTTACCAGCTGCCACGGTACCTTCAATTTTACTTTGCATAAGTCATCAGCTTTTATAGGAAGGATCAGATACTGATCTCTGTTCCAGCATTGTCCCAGGGCCTTTCTCGTCTCCACGTCCTGGCAAAACTTACGGTCACTGACAGCAATCTGCTCATCTCACTGTCCTGTGGGAAACTATCACACAGGAGCCAGCCATGGTTCCTTATACTCTTGGAAAGTGACATAATCCAGAGTTACTGGAACTCTTAGTTTCTTTTTTCCTCCTCTCTTTTTTTTTTTTTTTATTTTAATGTTCCCTGTTAAAAATCTAGAAACTGAGCCACATATTTTTAATAATGAGAATCTGGATGAGGTTCAATCTAAATTTTGAAAATATATTCCAATTAAAGACTTTAATAGATTCTTGGCTTTCCCCACATCTCATTGCCATGTGCATTCAATAATCCCAAGCCCCCTTTTCCCTAGTAATAAGTGAACTGCAGAGGGGGTGACATCATTCTCCAGAAGGTCAGCCTCCCCTGGACTGCCGTTTTCTGAGCATTTCTTACAAAGTTTCTATTCGAGGGGATTTTTTTTTTTTCCCCCAAACTGTCTGCAGATCTGCTGTGATTGTGTCCAACACAGCACTTGCCCTCGTAAAGCCATGATGACTTTTGGATTACGTGCTCCCAAAGAGAGGGTTTGCAGCCAGGCCAGAGGGTTTCACTGACAGAAATGGCATGTCTTCTCCTCGGTAGGACAACACGGTGACCACTCAGGTCACAGACCTGCAGAGACTTACTGATGCACTTGACTTCAACGGCAACACGTGCAAATAAAGCTCGTGGACTACCAGTGTCAGCCACAGCAGGCACCTGTGTGACTGGTCGTGATACCAGGCTCTGCAGTTTGTGTGGCAGCTGAAACCTGTCATTGTGTAGATTAGAAAGTTATTAAATCCCTGTATGAAACAGCTGCATCCAGTGCACCCAGTACGAATTCGGTGTGTCGCTGTGGCCCTTGCTCAACGCACAGCTTGGGCTGAACGAACGAGCAAAGCACTAGGATGCATGTGGAATGGGAGAAAGGGTAATGTGGAAAAAATTATAATACCTTTAGATAATCGTATCATGTGGATGCATCTGGAATACTCTGTGCAGACTTGGTTTTAAAGAAGTGATTAAGGACCTGGAAAACTTCCCACTTGAAGAGAAAAGAAACGACTGGCACTGTTCACTGTGAGAAGCACAGAAGGAGGACGCAAAAATCTGTAAAACAACTAATTGTATGAAGAAGGTAGATCAGAGGGAACTTCTGTTCTCCTTATCTTGTAACATCCCACAAAAAGGGATGAACGTTCAGTTAGAGTAGAAAAATCAGAGCCACAGTAACATAGTGTGTTCCTCACAGTTGGAGGAACTGTGGAGGAAACCACAGTCACAAGAGTCCATCGAGGACAAGTGACATCAAGCTACATTACACTCTTCCCTCTGCTAAATAGTATAGGCCATAAAGATTCAGTGCTTGATTTTCTTTTTGATTAACTGTGCAAACTGATTTTTCATTCTCAGGCGTCTTCTCCAGTCAACAAATCATTCCACTTTTTTTCCCCTGAACCCTCTTCAGTCTCTTTCCACCCTTTAAAGATACGTACAGTAGGAGACTACATTGTCACGTCAGTTTGGAGCTAGGAAATCGCCTCCCCACTGCTTACCACTGCTTTTTTCCTACACCAAACATTGCACATCCCTTTCCATCACAGTATGACATACACCATCCCTTGCCTGTGCAGTGGCTTATCCGCTGAGCCTTCCAAATTTTTGCCAGTGCCAACACTTTCCAGCACACCAAGTGCATATGGACGTCCAACGTTTAGTTTCCAGACACACAACAACAGATCCGTCCAAACTGAAAGCCACGCTTAGTTTGAACACGTGCAGGTTACCACGTGCAGTCTCCATCCTCTTCATACCTTCATCCCCGCCGTTACGGACCACTCTGCAGTCGGTGTGAGATTTGTACCTTTCAGCAACCGGGCCCTTTCATTTAGTTCTGAACAAGTTAGTACTGGAACCAGTCTCTGCAGAGCAGCACTGGGACTGTCCTCACTGGATGATGTTTCCATATTCATCACATCAGTTTTGAGATCAGTCAGCTACTCGTTTCTTAATACATGCCAATGGTAACTTTTCCAAGCTGGCACATGTGGCAGTAAGTTAAATGCTCTGCAAAAATCCATCACACCTATACAGTTACTTCTATCAGTCCAGTCTCTAACCCAAACAAATAATTCTGTTGGACTTTTTTTTGACAGGACTATTTTGGAAAAGGCAAATAACAATTTTATCTCATAAAAAAATTACCAAGTGACAAAAGAAAAGCTAAGAATCCATAGCAATCCTTAGCATATGAAAATCCATATAGCAGCAAAAGCACTATATATTGCTGAAGTCCCAAGTTTCTGTCCTAGAACACATCATTTTTCCCATCACAGTAAGGGGGACTCATCCCTCGAAAATCAGGGCTGAATTCCACAGTTCCTCCAGGGGATCTGTTCCATCACTTCGCTAGAATTCCTATCAGTGGAGCCTATTGCTTTTTTCCTGCCCACCACAGACAGCATCTTACTTCAGCACCATGATGTCCATCCGTCCTCCCTCCCTCCCCTCCAGGCTGGATAACCAGAACTCACTCCCCAGCAGCGATGTTCCCTCCCGGGCACGTGGCCACTTTCGCTACTCTGCAGTACACGTGCCCTCCTCTTAGGTTGCAGTGGGTACATCTGACTTCACGAAGAGCCACAGCAGAGATGAGAAGTGAGGAAGGACAGTTCACACATCCCAAAAGGCTCCTGTAGCCCCAGAGCAGCTTCCCAGAGCCAACCACGTAGCATCCCTTTCTGGTGCCAGCTGTTCAGCTCCCCGGGAGCTGATTTGCTTCTCATCCGTAGCCATAACTAAAAACATCCATTTTGGTGTCAACCTCAAAGAACTTCATCCTAAACCAGATGCAGCCTACGTAAAACTAACAATTCAAGGGATAAAATGGAAGCTTGCAATTCATCGAGTGTTTGTTCAGAAATGCTTTGGAGACAACGGCATGATCTACAATTAAAGTGTCTGTTTATTAAAATAACACCCTGAAAACTTCTAATTTGTAAAGATGCAAGGGCAGGAGGTAACGGCCCGCAGCTCAGAGCACTGAAGCTTCAGGTGGGAGAGAGGAATAGAGTCCCAGGCAAGTCCCTTCCATGAAAAGCCTGGCTGGGGCTCAGGGGATCTGAGCTTGTGCTGAAGTCAGCTGCTAAACACCAGTGATTTATTCACCCGCCACACAGTTCATGTGCTGGAAAGCAAGGGGGTGAGGAGAGATGGACACTGTGCATCCTGCTCCTCTTGGGTTTGGAGGGAAGAATCACGTGTGGCTTAAAGCCATCTCAGCATTTCTTGCTCCTTCTGCTAGGAATTCCAAGACCTCCTGACCGCTCTATTTGTGCTGGTCCTTGAGGCTTGTCCTGGCAGCCAGAAATTAAAGCAGAATGTCTGTACCTTGGCTTTGCACCCATGGCTGAGACCAGGCACCAGCTCGTTACAGCAGCCACTGGAGAGGTGAGCACTATGATGGAGGGAATATTTCTGATTCCTTGTTCCGAGGTCGCTTCGCGTGGCTAAACGCAGAGCTCAAAAGCAGTTCTGCGGTGAGTTAGTGAGTTTGGAGGCTGACCTGTGGACACGACTTTAGTTAAGGGCTGCCCTAAGGCTGGTGGCCTGTGGGGTGGTGGTGGTGGGCTGCCCAGAGCTGGCTGCTCACAGGGCACTGGCTTGCTTCCTGATTTTTCAGCTGCTGAACTATATCAAAACAAGCTAAAAATACATTAAATATTTTCCTTTCCTAATATTACCTTACCACGTAAGCAATAGCTGGACTCGCCACTAGGATGTTATCTGATAACGGGCGGGAGGGGAGGGGAGGTGTGTGAGCCCAAACTGGGGGTGAGGCAGAGGAGGGGGGTTGCTTCAGCGACCGTGACCAGAAGGAGAGGCTGTTATGTTTCTATTTAGGTGGGTGATGAAAACATTTCCGAATCCCTGCTTTAACCCGTCTCTGACCGTACTCCCCACCACCCAGTGCTCCTCGACCCAAGCCCCTGAGCTTGTGCAAAACCTCTCCTGCCCCGTGCTGCCCTGCTGAAGGTTGGGTGGTCACGTAAAGATCGTGCATGGGGAGTTGTGGTCTGTCCTCCGCTGGTGCTGTGCCATCAGAAAAATGATTTAGTGGGCGAGCTGGGCTGCAGGGTGTTGTACGGGGAACTGGGGTGGGCAGTGGACGGCCAGAAGAGATGCCCTTCTGATCCTGCCCTGGTGATGGGCAGCCCCAGCAGCCACTGCTGCTACCCTCCCTCTGGAGGAGACCGTGGCTTCTCCAGATGGATTCGAGGTCTGGTGGGAAGTTTTGGGGTGATGTCAAGCTCAAGCGTGAGAGGCTGGAGAATCTGCTACACAGGGCATGCATTTGGCTTTGGCTGTTTAACCTCACAGATGTTGGTGTCAGATTAGAACACGGCTTTAGATTGTTTCTTTTCTTGCATTTATATCAGAATAAAAAACCCAACCGGATTGCCCCAGTACCTCTCTTCCCAGTGATCACTGGTTTTAACTAGAAATAGCTGCCATGAAGTGAATGAGGAAGTCCTATCAGTGCAAAAAAAAAAAAAAAAAAAAAAAAGTAACGCAGCCTGAAACCGGAGCTGAAAGCCCTACTTAACAAATAAGAGATGGAAAGGGCAGAAGCTATGAAAAGACACAGCATGAACAAGCGGAAAACACTTGGCCTGCCCAATAATTCCTCCCAGCAAGTCTCTCCAGCCAGGCCACTGGGTTTTGACAGCGAGGTAGCACGATCCTGGGGGGGAGGCAGATTTCTGGTCTCCTAAAGCTTGCAGAGGACACACACCCCTTCCCCTTGCGTTCCCACACCAATGGCAAACCCGAGCTGTAAATGGGGAACAACAGGTCTGACATGCTGGAGCGTTTCCTCGGTCTCTCTGGGCTCTCTCCACACTCAAGTCATGCTCAGTACTCAGGCTGGTTCTCCCAACCCTGTGCTCCTTCCTGCTCCTCCTTCTGCTTTTATGTGCGCTGGGGACTTCAAGGGAGGTGAAGTGGCTGCACTGCAGCTCACAAGGCACAGTTTGTCCACCCTTTCCATCCATCCTCCCTGCTCGGTGTCCCTTCACCGCAGTCAAGAGCTCAATGAGGTGCACAAGCCCTCCTGGCCACACAGCAGAGCACATTGCTGCTCGTACACCCTCTTCTGCTCTCTCTACCACCTTTTGCATGCCCGTTTTGTACGCTCACCTTGCTGCTTCTGCATGGTAGTGAAGTCTTCGAAGGTGAGAGTGCGCACGGGGGGCCTCCAGAAGGCGTAGGTCTCCATGATGGCCTCCAGCCCCGTCCTGTGCCATGAAAATAAAGCAAGGAGAGAAGAACGTCAGTCAGCTGGCAAGGGTATCGGTGCCGGGGAAAGAGGGCTACCACCTCACTTGACAGGCTGCCAGCGGCCACTGAGAGGTCACCTGGGCATCTGTGAATTCCTCAAGGGAGCCCTCCGGCACAGGTGCTGGCCACTGCAGTAAAATGACATTTCCCCAGCCCAGGATTTCAAAAGGCTCTAACAGCCTTCCAGCACCTTTTCCTTTTTTTAACAAGGATCCTGAACTTTCTGTCTGCTTTGCAGGGGACACGGGACCGCCAGCTCCTCAAGGCACGCTTTATGGCAGAGCGGGCTGCCGCACGCTGTGGATGCGAGCTGTGACGCCAACTGGGCAGGGCTGGGATTCAACCTTTAGAATCAGAGAGATTTTGTGGATTGCCTTTCCCTGCCGCCTCTTAGTTCTGGGCACTGCTTTGAAGCACTACAGGAAGCCGTCCGAAAGGGAATCTCCTTAGATTTGGACTTCAACTAGAAATGCGTAAGAAGTTTTTTATAAAAGATTAGTAGCATCTCTGCTTTGGGTCCCTAACGCACCCCAAAGACAGCACTGAAGAGAAAAAGCCAAAAATGAAGTGAGAACTTTTCCTCTTGAAGGGCTGGGGTCTCGGATTTGTTCTTATTTTCCCCACAGAAAGCTAGCTCTGATGAAAGTTTCCAACTCCACGGGCTCAGGGAGGGCATAGGTGCATTGTCAGGGAAAGACCTCCGCGTTCCTTACGAGACATCGCTCTGCTCCCTGTTCCTCACCCTCCTCTGCCTCTTTTCCAGCAGTAGGTTACAGCCCTCGCACTGCCCGGACACGACGAGAGATGCTTCGCCGAACGCGAGAACGTATCCCCTTTCAATGCAAAAGGCTCCAACATCCCCAGAGCCTCTCATCAGATGTTGAGCTGATACTGGAGCTGCCTTTTGCTTCTGAAAATGTCCTTCTGCACGTGCCTCCACTCACTCAGTTAACTTTCCAAAGTCTCCCCGGAAGCTCGGATGCTTTAAATACATCGGAGTTGGCAAACCAAACTCTGTATTTTAAGAGGAGGTTTAGAAGAGAGGTTGTTGCATGGTGTTTATTAGCTGCTAAGCTGTTAGAAGTAGAAACAGAAGACATCTCTGCATAGCAGTCTCACACTAGCGCTGAGCACGTTACAACAAAACTATTCGGTTAATACAGCGGCCTCTGCCAGCTCATGGAGCTCAGAGACAACACGGCAGCGCAGAACACGGACCCATCTGCTAAGCTGGGCTCTGTGTGCAAAACCAGCTCGTCGACGACCGGTACCACCCCCAGGATCTCCCCCGCTCCCCATCTGAGAAAGCCACACGTGTTCAGACTCCATCTGCTTCATGACACACGCAGCTGGGAAGAGAACTGTTATCTTTTTGCAGCCACATAAACCATTCCCAGCCCAAACAGGAGGGAGGACCTTCTACTGCCATATACCCAGAGGGCATAAAACACCCCGAGCAAGTCGCAATGCACCAAGACCTACTGCTGAAAGGACCCACCTTGACGACTAAAACCAAGTAACACATCCAGAAAGGCAGACTGAAAGCTCCAGCTGTGCTAATCCAGCTGCTCTGCATCTGCCACCGGGGAAGGAGGGAGGCCAGCTTGCTAAACCCAGTGGTCACCCAGTCTGGCTCAGTCATCAGATTCCCGTGCACATAACCCTGCTCTGCGCCAGCATCTGGCTTCTAGCTCTGCTCTCCTGACCCCATTCCAGTAAAATCCAGCCCCTAACAGGAGGTGGCTCAGGGAAACAGTAAAGGCAGTTAAAGCTATTGCCCCGTCCTCTGCCTGGAGCCTGCGGCACTCTCAGCTCAGCCTGACTCACAGTTAAAAGTTTCCAGCTCTCTGGCTACCACTTTCAACACAGTTCTTGGAAGGACTGTGTAATTTGTACTTCTAAAAGAAAAGGAAAAAAGAGAATAGTCAGGAGATAGCGGAAAGAAAAAATAAAAAAGTAAATCAGGAATAATACACTACTGTCAGAGGGTGAACTCCACTGTGCCTGTGAGCCCATAGAAGGTAAATCATAGAATGGTTTGGGTTGGAAGGGACCTCAAAGACCATCCAGTTCCAACCCCCCTGCCATGGGCAGGGACACCCTCCACTACACCAGGTTGCCCAAAGCCTCATCCAACCTGGCCTGGAACACTTCCAGGGATGGGGCAGCCACAGCTTCTCTGGGCAACCTGTGCCAGTGCCTCACCACCCTCAGAGGGAAAAATTTCTTCCTTATATATAATCAAAATCTCCCCTATTCCAGTTTAAAGCCATTGCCCCGTGTCCTGTCACTACACACCCTTGTCCAAAGCCCCTCTCCAGCTTTCTTGTAGCCCCTTCTCCTACACACAAATGTAGGTCCCTGTATACTACTAGATCATTCTTTTTTCCTGGTTTGATTTTTATTTTTGCACAGAACAAATGTTGTGGGTGTTTCTGAAATAGTATCCAAGCAGAACACACCCTTACTGAACTTTCTGTTTCTCCCACGAAAGACGAGATCCACGAGACAGAAGTCTCTTGGTCTAAGCTGCTCGGCACCTACCGCCCCACGTACGGAGCACTGCAGAAAACCAACATGCAGCCATGAAAAACAAGCTTGGGTCAGAATGCATACACCTTTGCATGACTGATTTTACAACTCTGTGCATTTTTTTTCTTCTTTCTGTGATGTATTCTTATTTTTGTAAAAAAAAGAATGGTGAGATGAGGGGGTGGGAATCAAGAAACTCCATCTCTGTCAACTCCAACAACCATCTCTCCCATAGTTTATGACATCAGTGTGGTACCAAGATATCCAGAGTCACATCACAAGTCTCAGCCACAGGACACAAAGGTAATGCTCTCCCAGTCAGCAGAAATACTGGAGTGTTATTCTGTGTGTCTTCCAGCCCCTAACAGGGAAAATAAACCCCCCCTGGCCAACAAAGAGACATTTTGGGACAGTAATAAATGCTGACAAAAAAAAAAAAAAAGAGAATTGTTTTCAGCATTGGTGAAATCTCAGCAACTTCTTTTGGGCTTTGGTGAGGGCTGCTGGTACCAAGTGTGCTGAACATGATCCATGTGGCATCCACTTTCTCTTCCAAAGAACTGCACTGAAATATTGACTTCAAACCATCTATCAGGCCATAAACTCTCCCCTCTCACACCATCTTTATGAAGGAAGTAAAAAAAAAAAGTATCAGAAGACTCACTGCCAGCTTTATTTTAATAAGGTCAGTCCTTTAAAAGGTATCCAAAATTCGCCCTCTCTTTTTCATTTTTTTTTTTTTTTATTTTTAGTGCTATAAAGTTTTAATAATAGGCAATAAATGAAACAGTTCCATTGTCTGAAAAACGAAAAAAGATGTACGAGCTATCTGTGCAGCTCCGTAATCCATCCCATACGGCCAGCCTCGCCATTCCCGCTGCACGCGGGGTTCCGGTCATCGTCCCATTGTTCACTGGGGAAGCCAAACTACCGGCTCCCAGCGCCCTCCTGGCTCCCTAGCCCTCCACAAAAGCTCAAAGAGCATTTCCAACACAAACAACTTTTATCCACCTCAGCTGCCCACATCTGAAAGAAAAGTGCTGGTTCTTGCCTTCAGCTTAGGGTTTTTTTCCTTCCCTCACCCTGCTGGGTTTCCTGACTGTTGTCCCTTCTGGCTTCCTCCTGGAGAAGGAGCTCCCGCAAGCATCCTACTCTCAAATGAACTTTACTCAGTCTCCAAAAATAGGCTCTGTGGCATTAAACCCGTGCTCCCGTTACCCAAACGCTTGGCTGGCTGAGCTCCACGTGCCAAAACCCTGATCCCAGTCTCTTGAATCTCAGGAAAGCAGCCGAGTCACACCTGCCTCGTACGCACACCACCTAGGTGTCCTTTCACCACCAGGACCAGTTCTCTTGCTTCACCTTCACGGATGCTTCACGTGCTTTTGCAGATAAAGCAAAGAGGGACCTAAAACCCTGTAGAGGGAGTCTCTACCAAATGGGAACTGGGACTCGGCCGCCTAGCACAGGCTAACTCCCTGCTCCACCAGGGCTAACAGCTGGATTGCTGAACACCATCGACTGACACGGTTTGAGTGCTCAGAGGCTGCAAGACAACGTCCAGCTGCTGAGCTGCCTGCATCCTTCCCTCTGAAACACCTCGCTGCTCCTTCTCCCAGCTCAAGGGCTGAGGCAGCCAGCCCCGAAGGGAGACAGCCATGCAAGCCACTGCACGAGATCCCAGAAGGCATCCGTGAGAAGATCGCTCTCCCAGATGGATACAGGCAGTGACATCACGATGGGGTGTCCCCGAGCCCCACGTTTTTAGCAGTCTCTTGTATGAACGGAAGGAGATCACAGTCATAAGGAAGCGCACGGGCAGGCTGTGAGCTGGTGGAAATGGAAGATTTAAAAAGGGGAAACGGAAGATTGGCACTTGATTTTAAAACTAGTTTCTGCAGCAGGCAACAACAGTGAAACAATATCAGAATAAGAAACAAGCGAAGGAAAAACATCCCTCTCCGTTTCATGGAAAAGCCTCAGCACAAAGCAGAAAGGAAACGGCCTAGGGAGGAAGTACCTAAGAGTTCCTCTTCTCCCACCGTGCTCTGTTTTCTCCAGTGTTGTTTTTTTCTCTCCATCATCCACTGGCAAACTCTAACCATGGCTCCGATTCAGTATCCCGATGTCGCTGGGTTATGATGCCCTGGAGCAGCCTCAGACGTTCTCTGGCCCCTGCTGCTCCCACACTTTTTTTCTTTTAAGACCTTATACAGAAAACCTCTTGGACATTTACTACACTTGCCTGTTTCACAAACGGCCCCTTTTTCAAACTATCCTGTTTCTTTTTCAAAGGAGGCCTATGTTTTCCCATGGGACGTTCTCCAGCTACAGCCCGATAGCTGACCGAAGTGGTTGTGAGGATGTGGGAAGCTACAGAGCATCATGGTCATCACCCAGGTTGACCACTGATCCTTACGAGATTAGAAAGTCACAGGGGGAGGAGAATCCAGCCAGCACAGCTAAGAAAAGTCCCATTTGGAGACACTTCCCACACACAGCTTGGACCTCAATGTTTTTCTCCCTCCTGGTTGTACATCTATGTACGTGTCCTCTTCAAAGGGAGCAGCTGAGCCTTAGAGTGTCCTCCACAAGTCACAGGAGCAACTCCACCTCAGCCAGAGCTCTGCTTGTGCGGCAGGCGCCTGGCTGCTATATATGCTCACAAATACCTTTGCCTGTTTTCCCTTCCTAAAGCCTCAGGCTGCTCTCTTTGATGTGTAATACCTTAAAGATTTTAATTCCTCTTTACATCAGCAGAGAGCCTTAGTGAGCCCTCCCCACAGCTGCAGCCGTGTAGCAATTTCCTGCCCTTTCTTAAATCAATGAGCTACAAAGATCAGTAATTCCCAACCTTTTCAGGAAACTGTCCAAATTCACTGGGCTGGGACCTTATTAATGCCTTCCACGTTCATCTAGCCCACCATGTACCTGGAACTGCATCAATCCCTCCTCTAAGCCCAGCCCCAGCGCAGCTGAAGACCTCGTGCCCAGGGCACGTCCTGCTCCCCCCGCACCGGAGCGGAGCGCGGAGCAGCGGAAAAGTCCCGGATGCCTCGAGCTGGGAAGTCACCAGGTCAGGAAGGTGTCTTCCTTGTGATCACGGAGAGCGTGGTGTTGGAACAGGTGAGGGAAACAGGGAGCAGCTGTGGATTCACGGCACAGTTCCCCTACGGAACCGGGAACGGAGCGCAGCGGTCCTGGTGAACGCGCACAAGGGGAGCGTGCAAGTGGAAACTGAATTCCGGTGCCCGTGGGGATGGCAAACGAGGGCTGTGCACACACAGAGCCTCGCTTCACAGCCCTGGGGTTCTTGTAACCTAGTCGTATATGCCTCATTCTGTAATTAATTTAACATTTAAAGCCTCTGTCGCACTGATTTAAAGGATACTCTCATCATTTAGATCCCAAATATTTGGATCTGCTGCTGGATTCATGAATGGCAGAAAGAGTTCGAACATTTTATTCAGACTTTCTTATTCCTTTTGGATAACTCTATGATTTCTTTCACTAATGCAAAAGTTTTGTCATTAAAGTTCCTGCTTTACTATTGTGTTGTTAAAATGTGATATATTCTAAATTATTTGTAAAGTGTTCTGATAATCTTTTCACAAAAATGCTGACAAAATTAGGCAAAGCAGTCAAAGTGAAACAATCTGACACCACTGGGGAAAATCTGAAGTTGTTTGAAACTAGAACAGTTTTGTACTTTTATCCTGCAAACCTATTGGAAACTCAATTTTTCTTCTAATGTAATGTGAAGCAAGCATTTGTGCCCCAAGTTTTGGAATTTCCTGTGAAAATTCAAGTTTAAACGTGCCCTTCAGCCAGCTCTACAAACAATAAAGAACAAGCAGAAGTGTCTAGGTCTCCTCTCCTACAACTTTCATTATTTTGCAGTGTTAGCCTGTGACCTATTCGTCTGGTTTACAGTCTGCAATCCTCCATTTTTCTGTCTCTGTTCTTCATTTTAGTAACAAAAAAGATTATTTTTTTAAGAAACTCTACTGTGTCTTCACAAGTTCATTTATTTTACCCAATTCTTTGGATATCATGGCACCATATCAGTAATACATGAACAGCTTACTAATAACTTATCAGAGATGCTAAAGAACGTTTTAATTGTGTTTCTCAAGAAATGGAAAAGCTCAGAGGAGCACGAAAATAATAGAAATGAGCATAAATAAATTAATTATCCAGCAGGCACAGCAAAACATATATCCAGAAGAAAACAGCCTTGAAAGTGGTGGTAACAGAAGGGGTTCTGAGGTAGCAGTGACCAGGAAATTAAACGTACGACAGCAAAAAAAATACAGTCACAGAAAAACGTTGTCAAGCAGGAAAGTAATAAGCTGCCTTTACTGATATGTTGTTGAAGAATATCTAAAATCCTCTGTTGGGGTTTGGGACTGCAGGATCCAGGCAGGAGCAGCACTGAAGGAGACTTGGAAACAGAACAGGGGCCGTTCCAGCTGGCTAACCTGGGAAGCCTTTTCTAAGGAAGCCATCATTACACCTTGGATCTGTTTAGGCAAAGTAAAACCATCCTTCTAATTCCTCTAAGAACTAGCTCTACAGCAAACTCCTCCTGCAAAAAGTGGTGATGATCACAGAACACCTTCCTTGGGCTTCGACACATGCCCTGTGCACTTCTCAGGGGAAGGAGAGAGGAGAGCAGTGAGGAAACACAAACAAGCTCCTCTTACCTGTTTCTCCCAGAATCTCTGAATCCTTTAGCAAAGGGGTTTCTGTCAATTTTCAACCTGGTGATCTGCAAAGGAAGAAAAAGAGCATTAGTTGGACTCTCCACGTTTCTTTTCTTTAAACAAAAATCGCTCACGATTACCACTCTTGCCCAAACCACCTGTGTGATGATCTCTCATACTGATGTCCTCAGACTGACATTGAAGTCAACCTGTTTGTGGACAACGGAAGGGCATCTGCTTAGCAAATGAACGATGCCAGAAGCAGAAACCTGCCAGCATGGGGAAACCTGGCACAGCACGGGGGCTGAGAAGCTGTTCCCGAAGGAGAAGCACACCTTGGAGCCAGGTGCAAAACCCCAGGAGCTATAACTCATCACAGCCCATGTGGTTTGGGAAGCAGGCTTGGCTGGTTACCTGAGTTAGCTCAGCCTCAACACTCGACATATCCAGCAGCTGGATGTACTCATGGACCTTCAAACAATGCTAAGGAGAAGAGGCCAAGCAAAGCCCAGGTCACAGCCTCCAAAGACAGCAGCTGGCCACCCAGTCACGTGCACAACGTGCTGCTGCTCTGGTCAGTACCTGGGTGGCCCTTCAAGGAGTTTCTGGTTTGGAAATCTTTTTTTTTTTTTTTTTTTTTTTTCCCCCCTTTTTTTCCTCCTCTTCTAAACAAAGATGATGACAGCTGGGCTGAATGCTTTTGAAAAATCTTCCTTCCTGCCTTGTTTTTAGACATGAATTCCACGTTGGTAAATCTGGAAAATAATACTGGGATTTTGACCTTGCAGCCTATGGGATCGTACTCCCTGTCGGCTATTCCCCAGCCTCGTACAGCACGAGAGCTTCTCTGTCAGCCTCACCTTGTCCTGGAGACCCCGTCTCTGGAGCGAAGAGAGAGCAGGATCTCCAGATCCTATCAAATTTGAGGTGTTTTTGCTGAAACTGCTCAAAATTTAGTTTAATACAGACTGATCTGAAGCGGATTTGCAGGTGTTTTGCTTCTGTCAGAACCAAGCCCTTCCTCTGGATATTAACCTCAGATCTGGAATGCAGCTCCTATTTTTGCAGGAGCTTAATTTGTGAACTTAATTTCCGCTAGCCTGACTTTGCAGCTGTCCTGGGACTTGTGTGTACAGAGACAGATATGTTCTGTGGAGGATGGAATTACAGCAGAGGGAATCCCTGTGGTGGATTTGCTAACATTTTACAATTGTTTCCAGAGACGCTTCTCCCAGTAAGGCAAAGTTGTACAGCCACTGGAGGGCATGTAGGTAGGTTTAAATCCTCCATGTAGAGGATTTAAATTTATTTTTAATGAGAAGGTTTCTCCAACCCATCAGAATTCTCTTCTACTTGTATTATAAAAATCCTCCCCCAAAATTTTGAGGGGGCAAAATGCCCAAATGTTTGGAATTCAGAGAGACAGGAAGAAATCCCTGTTCTTCCTTACAGGGAGGTGGCTTACAGAGTCAATGCCTGACAGAGATCCCCCCCTTAGCATCCCTCACCTGCACAATTATGTCTTATAGCTCTGGTCATTAGGGAGGAACAACAGGCTGCTTTCCTGTCGTTTCTTCTCCTTTCTCTATCCTCTTCCCATGTCTGGCCTACAGTTAAAAGTTTGTGGAGTATATGCATTTGGGTGAGGGGGCAGGAAACTTCAAATGCTGCGATGACAGCGACCCCCCCGCTGTGTCGCGGTATTTTCTTCTGCTGGAATAGCTGATCCATTTTGGATCCCGATATAAGTCAATTCAAGGGGACCAGATGGAGAAAAAGTTAGGAGTGGGTTGGCAGAAGCAGTCACGGGAGCACTGTAAGCAGGTGTGCTCTCTTGTAGGTTGCAAAATAAAAACTCTAGAACAATTCACTAAATTGTTACAAATTGGCTAAAGATTACAACCTGCCCTGAGCTGACTTGACACGGGTCTGTCTCTCCCTCCAAGAATCCTAAATATAATGACGTCCACTGACTTCATGAAGTCGTTCTCCAGAAGCACAGATGCCATGGAAAAAATAACATTGACTTCACCATTTCTGATTGAAGCCTCTTCTGCAATTTATGGCAGAAAATTCTGTAACCTATTTGCCTGGCAGACTTGATAACAGATTATTTTTCTTCCAAGCCAGTTTGTGCTCTCATTCGAGTTTGTAACAGTACCTCGGGCTAAGTGGACACACCATTAACACAGCAAAAAGCTTCACCACCTGAGATGGTTTCACATGGCTGGGTAAAAATGACTTTACACCACCCTTTTAATGCCATCAGAACCCCCAGCCCAGTAAGGAGGACGCTGGCAGGAAGGAGAAATGGGATGTGCACGGTCCCTCTCCCCTGAGGATAAAGCAGGGAGCCCAAAGGTGGTGGAAGGCTAATGGGAGCCCGAGGCAGAGACAGTGGGCAGAGGAGCGACCCACGAGGAGACTACAAAGGGCACGGGTGGACAGAAGGAGCTCTCAAGGTGTGAGATGAACACCCCTGCAGAGGCGATGGAGCAGCCACCTCCTTAAGGACTTGACACCATCCTCCGCCGACCGCTGAAGGAGAAGGGGGAGCAAAGGTGTGCAACGCACAGCGAGGGCTTTCCACATCTCCTTTCCTTGCTGGTGTCTCAAATGCTTACATTAAGTGCTCATGTTTTCCTAGCCATTAATTTCCTCATATCTTTGGGGAAAACAGGGATAGACAGGGAATTCCGTAATTGAACACTAGCGTGCACTGAGATTACATTTCTCAGTGCCATGAAGTCTAGCTTAGGAGAAAATGCAGATTGGTAACAAAGCTCAGCAGTTAAGGTCTCCACAGATAGGATCCCACTGTGGCAACATCATTTCCTTACGATATCTGGACTGAATAGTAACTCCCTCCACTGGGAACTGGGCAAGGTCTCAACCAAACGGGAATTATGCATGAGAATCTCAGCTCCTATGCAGCACGTGGACTGTGGCTGCTTATGGTCAAAGGCTTCTTTTGTCAGCAAACTGATGAGATTGCACTTCTCTAAAACTTCTTCCTTCGCCGCTAAAAAGAAAACCAACTATGTGTTTTCCCTGTGAGATAAGAGATCTGGGCTAGTTGTACTGTCTCAAAGTTACGGTGGGGACAGAACACTGCAGTTCGTACCACGAGGCAGCAAGGAAACGTGAACACAATACACCTCTTTATGGTTGA
Source organism: Tauraco erythrolophus (assembly GCF_009769465.1). Classification (NCBI taxonomy): domain Eukaryota; kingdom Metazoa; phylum Chordata; class Aves; order Musophagiformes; family Musophagidae; genus Tauraco; species Tauraco erythrolophus. The sequence goes on from NC_141465.1 coordinate 651,678, forward strand.
TCTCACCCACTTTACAGGAAAAACTGCAGGCACCTTATCTGCAAGGTGGTTTTCCAGCTAGATACCTCATGTCTACACACTGCCCCATGGAAAGTATTTTCTTTTCATGCAAAAAAAAACCTCCAGTGAGCCCATAAAGCGTAGAACTCTTCTTGAGCTACACTTCTTAGAGAAGCTAATGTCTCAAACACAAAGAGCACACTGATACTTTTATGAACACCCAACATGAAGGCATGCAGCTTTACCTGTTGATTTTGGTAGGCTGTCACTGTAGTGAAGACAGTCTCAGGGAAGTTGAAGGTTTTCACCCCATCTCCTGAAGGAACTGGCTTTGTAGGAGAAAGATCACTGCTGAAATCCTTGCGGATGACGTGAACGCGGGGCTGGTACTTGTGCATTGAATGTAAGATTATCTGAAGTGAAAACAAAAGGCAAAAGAAAAGGATTATTTTTTTTTCCAAATATTCTACACTACATCCAGATGTACAAGGAAGCAGGGATGGAGTAAGAGCTAATATGAAGAAAATTACCCTTTTCTTACAAGTACGTATGAGATGAAGTTTGTGCTACATGCAGGGAGAAAGGGGCTTTATTGCTTTATAGGGTCAGGCAACACTTTGAGGAAAAGCATTGAAGTAGGGAAAAAAGCTCCATAACTCTGCAGAGTGGCTGCAGATACTTGTGTCCAGGAGGACACAGGAGCAGGAGCCTTTCAAGCCTGAGAGGAACAGGGCTGGGGCAACAGGCACCAGGATTAGCTTCTAACTTACATGGCCTTGATCATCAAGCTCGTTGTTGGTCAGCTTGAGCTTGTCAAAACTGACCACCTGCCTCATCCAGGTGTCTCCAGAAGCCAGAGAGTCAGGGTGGATGTAAACCCTCGGGGGCACTGGGGAGTCAGCGTTGCCAGCCACCATCCACTTGGAGCTGTGATACACGTACCTGCAAGAAGAAGGGGAGATGGCCAAAGGAAGTTGTCATTCCTTCATTCAGTCACTGGAGGAACATTTCCAGAGCTCGCCCTCCCCTGCCACCCTACCACCCACCCCCCAAGCTCTCATTTGCAGTCAGGGGAGAATGTGCTTTATAGCAACCTCCTACCTTCTAAATGAAAGCCAGATTACCCCTGAGCCACTTGTTCAGACTTGATTCCTTATTAAAACCACCTTTGCAGTTATTTTCCCTGTAAAACTCTGCCACATGTGCCTTCCCAACTCCTTAACCCTCTCTGAGCCAGAGCACGAGGCTGAAAAACACGGGTGAACAAAGCCCTCTCTGAACATATTGATAATGCTCTGTAATTTCTGGAAATCTGCACTGGCTGCCATGCCAGACTGCGAAAAACACGTGTCTTCACCCAGAAGAGACAAAATCCAATGGATACCACTAGAACAACTGATAAAACAGAATTTCTGGTTTGAAATGTTGAGAAGTAGGAAATCCCACATGATATTACAAATGTTAAAATCAGAGGAAAAAATAATTTTTTGTGTTCCTGGTCTTTTGTGATCTTTTGTGTTCCTGATCTAGCCATCCTACTCGTGCCAGGAATTTCTCTACCTCAGCCTTACCTGGACTCTTTTTATCTTTCTGTCCTGCTGCTCCTTCAGCCTCAGGCATTGCACAAACAGTCCTGCTCACGCCTCTGAGTTCTGCCCTGTGCTGCCCCTCATTGATTCTCTGCTCAGCTCAGCTAAGCTATTTCAGTCCTTACCTACAAACAGCCACTCATTTCCTGTATTTTCACAAGAAATGCAGGAAAAAAAAAAAAAAAAGGAATCTGTTCCTTTCACTGCTGGTTTGCTCTACGTGGCTGCAGAAGCTAACAAGGACAGAAACAAAGTGTAAGACAATATATTTACTTCTGACATTAATGCTGTCAGACACTCCCAAGATTAAGGGGAAAAACATGTAGCTGAATGTCAGACACTGCTTTGGTGCATCCTAGGAAAAGCAATTTCCTGAGAAACGCTCTGCACAATCTGAGCACAAAAATGTAGTATTTAGCACTTGAAGTAGAGGATCAATTCTTGAATCCTTGAAATGTGGTGCAGTCAAGACTATGTGGGGAAAAGACTTGCTCTCGAGGGTCTTTTAATGAGTATAGATAAATCACCTCTGCCTGGATAGTTTTCTGGGATGCAGGAGTTTTCCAGAGTATGTTTTAGGATCAGAAGCCCATTAATATCAGAAAAATCTTTCCTTCCTGTCTTTCAGCTCACTGGTGGAGATGCACCGGAGGGTTTCTCACACCACAAGTCAGGGCCTATAGCCCCTGTGGCTGCTGTGCTGGGCAGTGAGGTGCCCCTCTCAGGTCAGCTGCTCCTTGCCCATTCATTTCATAGATTTCATAGATTTCTAGGTTGGAAAAGACCTTAGAGATCATCGAGTCCAACCATCCCTAATCCCCATTAAACCATATGCCCAAGTAGATCATCCACCCTATTCTTAAACACATCCAGGGATGGGGACTCAACCACCTCTCTGGGCAGCCTATTCCAGTAGCTGACAACCCTTTCCTTTCTTGCTGGAGTGGTTTGAGGGGCTCAGGACTCCCCATTGACAACTCCAGTCACCAGTTCCCCCAGACAGTCGTGAAACACGTGCTAGGGATCTCCCCAGTCAAAACCTGCTCTTTGAGAAGAACAGGATTTCAATCCAAGAGTGCAAGAGTGTACATTAAACCTCTGGGCTTGTGTCTCACGATTTGGGTCAAATCAGCTACGTTGGTGTAAATCAACATGGTCTCCTCCAGCATACCTCTGCAATGGGGTCTAATGGCACGTGTCCTTCCGAGGCTGCCACTGACAGTAGGTTATCACAAGGTTCCTGCCTCTGCACCTAAAAATCTCACCTGTATCTCTTGTTATCCACAGGCACAATGTCCATGGCAATGTAATACTGCTGGTGGGGATCCAAGCCTGTAATTTTCACTCTCATGGCTGGAAACATTCTCCTAGGAAAAGAAGAGTAGAAACAAGGTAGAAAACGGTGAATAAGGAAGCTGAAAAGGCTCTTTAGACCTCTCTGACACCAGGAGCACGCTACTTTGCACAGCTCAGCTCTTGGCATGAGCCCTGTGGGCTTGGTGTGGGTAGCAAACACTGTGCTGGCCGTGCTTTGAATCTTCAAATGTCTCCCACTCAAGAAAAGGGGAGCAGGATAACAGCCTGTGGGTACCAATAAAACACTCCCAGTCGAGCACCCGCTCCGTTCCCAGCTCCGAGCAGCCAGTTCTGCTATGCTCTACACAAATTGTCCTCTCTAGCTAATTCTAGGATGAGCAGCATACCTTCTTCCTGCTGGCTGTCTATCTATATTTATTCTTTCACATTCCATTAAATGCAGGATCATTTTAGTTCTCTCTTTTGAGAAAACCACATTACAGTACAGAGTTTGATAGTACTGGGGTAATATTTAGAGCAAATCCATTGTCCTGAAAGATCCTCTCGCTCTTATGTTTATAGTTATTTAAGAAAAAATGTCTCTCAGATACATATTTCACATTTAACAGAAACACTGGCGTTATCGTCATGGTTTCCTTGAGGTCCTGGGAGTACTTTGTACAATGTTTTTAAAGAGTGTTGTCTTTTCTATGTCATATGATCCAGATCTCTCACAAGTATCTTCTCCTGATAGGCAAGTTCTGAAACTCTACACCAGCAAGAACAACCTCCCAGCCTTTCTTGTCTTGTCTGAGCACGGGTTTAGCTCTGCTGTGCACTAGTCACAGTTCTGGAGGTGTTAGTAGCTGGGCAGTTACTTCAGAAGAGAAAAGCTCGGAACAATTTTAACCTCAAAGCATGTCAGTGTTAGTGTGGCCATGGCACAATTTCTCCTTCTTAAAAACCTTCTGGTTGCCTGGAGTCCCTTTGCCATTCCACACTTCCCTCAGCATGCTTAGTGAATTGTTTATACTGTATTGTATTTGCAACCAATGCAGTATTTTAACGTCTTCACAAACCCTGAGGAGCACAACTGGGTGAAGCTGCAAAAGGAAACGAGCAGCAGAGCAGAGCACGGAAAGAAATCCCACGTTGTTTCACTGACTGTTAACTCAAACCTGAGCTCTACTTGAGTGGCTTCTCAGCCCTCAAGAGAAAACCCTGAGCTGAGGTCCTACAGGATGGTGTTACTCGATTGCATGACTTTGGCCCAGAAGGTACAGAGCTTTGGTAGGAGAAACTCTCAAAGTACTGGATGCTCCTCTGATAAGTAGATATATCCTTATGGAATAAGGGTAGTTTGGATGGAAGGAGGATATTAAAGGGGGATTTAAAATCACAATGCCAAAATCATGGAAAAGTGTTCAAGAAATGTTTGTCAACTGGCCAAACCGTTGTGACACTTTCCCTTCTATTTAGTGAGCAGCAGTGAAATGTCGGAGAAGATTTAGATGTCCTCCCAACATCTCTGTTTCTCAAGTATGACCAGTGGACGTAGCCTAGAAGAGGAAGAGAACAGGAAAGTTTATGTCATCATCTCCAAACACATCTCCAGAATTTTGCACTGAAGGGATGAGACCAGGAGAAGCTATTTTGTTCTTTCCCATCTAGGCCACGCACACCCACGTGCAGAAGAGGGTGGGAAGGAGGAGGCTGGTGCTCAGCCTTCGCCCTACCCGCACCTCTTCCATTTCAGGCCACTGAGAAGGAAAGTTCTGACCTATTAGCAACTGCATCTGCCATGGAAAAGGGCATTTATCGTGGGGGGCGAGGAGAGCATCACCTCACAGCTGCCAGAGCCCAGCCCACCCCAATGACAAGAGGCATAAAACCATCTGCAGAAACCCTTCAAGGAGAGAGCAGATTTGTGCAACTGATGGTGTGAGTTTGCCAGCTGACCCATTCGGGGGGGGGAAAGGAATAACGGATTGGTCTTTGGTGGCTCGAGGGCATTACCTTGTTTCTACCATAATGGCTCATTAAATCTGCCAAGCCAAACGGGCAGAGGATGTGGCATTTTACGGTCCAGCCCTCCTTAATTGGAGAGAGGTGACTTGGGAGCAGCTTAAGAGGCAGGTCATGTTTCAGAGGGTTGATGAGAAAGCCAGGATTAAATCTGAGTCTCTCTGGGTCTAAGCCTGCACCCTGCCTTGTGAAAATGGAACACTGTGTGTCCCAAGAAGCTCCCCCCAAATCTGCAACCCCGTGTAAAGCTGCAGTGTAGCCTGTGGGGTTGGCTGCTCATGAAATACCTTGCAAAAGGTCCCCGCAGACCATGCCGCAGGCTCAGGGGCTAAGCTCTGAAACGGGGGGAGAGGCTGATCCCACCGCCTTCTCCAAGGTTTGAGTGTACTTTTCAAGTTCTGTAAAAGATTACTGGTTTTCTTTTTCTGTGGGTGTTTCTTTGCCGCACGGATGTGGCCTGGAACTGTCACAGCACGTCTCCAGCAGCATTTCTGCGTGGAAAGGGGAACATGGAAAAGGCAGAGGCCAACAGTGGTGACTTAGGGATGTCCTCAGGTGCAATCCTGGCGAAACCCCTGTGCTCTGGATTTCCTTTGGGCTGGCTCTTGCCCTCCCAGAGGCACCAGCCCTATAGAAAACAGAAGGCTCAAAGGTTTGGAAGGGATTCAGGCTATTTGAATAGGGCTGAATATTCAAATATTGATAAACACAAGAATCTTTCACCTAGACAGATACCAGCTAGCTGTAGAGCCAGCAGCTACAGGCACCAAGGCCGTCTGGTCTCATAGGGAACACGTGGTGCCATCCCATATATTTTAGGAGGAGGTTTTATATCAGCAGCAGTTTGGGCTGATCGAGTTATTTATACGGCAGCCTTACCACTCGGCAGGAAAACAGCCTTCCTAAGCTGAGCCTGTGAGCTTACACACAGCACCTTCGGAGGGGAAACACGACGTGATATGAAATAAGTTATTACAATTATTTTAGGACCACTTAGAAGTGTTTTAAAAAGCATTTTTGTAGCAACCGTGTGTCTCGGTCTACTCAAATCCTATCTCCTTCCATAACAAGAGTGAGGTTTATGAAACTCGGAATGGGAAGAAAATTAATGATATACAAAGATCTTTAAAACTTGATTAAAACAGCAGGGCAGCGTACTGACATTAAGAACCACGTTTGGGAACTTTCAGCAACAGAACAAAGTAGTTGGCTTGTGGCAGCCAGCTTTATTTTTTTGTTGCTGTTCAAAATTTTCGTTTAACACAAAAATATAGCTCGATTTTCCTTCGTTCAAAGAAGGAGGATCACAGGTATGTCCCCAAACTGGATTTTTTTTTTTCCCCTGATAGCATAAAGCTTCAGTTTCTAACCCTTGGGAGTCTCAAGGTGCCAACTCTTATCCCTGCCCCTTGAACGGAGACGTGATGCTTGTGGGGAAGGGGAAGGGGAAGGGGAAGGGGAAGGGGAAGGGGAAGGGGAAGGGGAAAGGGGAAGGGGAAGGGGAAGGGGAAGGGGAAGGGGAAGGGAAGGGGAAGGGGAGGGGAGGAAGGGGAAGGGGAAGGGGAAGGGGAAGGGGAAGGGGAAGGGGAAGGGAAGGGGAAGGGGAAGGGGAAGGGGAAAGGAGGAAGGGGAAGGGGAAGGGGAGGGAAGGGGGGGGAAGGGGAAGGGCTTTCTGTTTCCCTCTGGCATGGTATCATGTAGAGAAGTTTGTGTTTAGAGGAGAAGTTTGTGTTGAGAGGAAAGGCTGAGGGCAGGGTTTGGGAGCAAAAGGATTTATTGTTTATGGGGAAGAGGGAGCCCAGCAGATCTTCTCAATAGCTCCCAAAGGAGACATTTTTCCATTTTCTCCAGAAAGCCACTGGGCCAGGATCTCTGGGCAGCAGTTTGGTAGCTGTAGCCTGCCGGCCCTCGCTCTGAGGAGTCCTCTCCATGGGCCCCTTCAGCATCAACAAACCTTGACAACAAAATCCCTGACCCTGCCTATAACTGAAGAGCACTGTGGGGCCCTTCCTTCCTTCCACCAAAAATAAAAAAAAAAACCTAAAGACATTTGGTAATGGAAAGAGCCCCAAGAACACGTTTCACACAACTCAGACTCATGGTTTCAGGGAGGCAAAGAAACTCCAGATAAAACAGCATTTAACCTACCAGGAGGCACAGAGGAGTCAGGAAAGGACAAGGTCACCTGTCCCACTCACTGCTGGCTTTTTCCACTCTTTTACTGAGCCCGGCCTCAGCACTTTGGTCTGAGCCATCCCGCAGTACAGGTACAATAACTCCAACACGACAGATGAGATCATTCCCTCATTGCTGAGAGGAGACCCTGACTGTGACAGACAGAACCTGGGTCCCCAGAAGAACACCTCCTGGTTGTCCTTGTGTCCCCACGCTCATATAACCACCTCCACAAACAACAGGCAGCTCTTCCCTCCTGGAGCAGGACTCCAAGTGCGTCCCCCAGCAACAAGTGCACATCACTTTCCCCTTCAGGCAGCACTCCTGTGCAGCAGTTAATTAACAGTCACCTGCAGCTTGGGTGACCACGGGCTTTAGCCAGGGGCTGTAGGGGTGTGGGGAGGGATTCAGATCCCTCTGCTGATGCTGCCAGGGCACAGGCGTGATCACCGTTGGCGAAGGAGAGTAGAGAAAAAGAGTTCAAGATGTTTCTTGGGGCTCGCTACTTAAATCGGTATGACCTGGGGCTTCAGTTGAATTTATTTCATTTTGCACAGAGTCTAAGGTCACCATCCAAACAAAAAGGAGATAAAGGTGGTTGCAGGTTTGGATGCACTGCAGCTGACAGAAAGCCATTTGCGTCTTTTGCTCAAAGAACAAAGGATAATAAGATGCTTGTTATAAGCATCTTGTTAAATTCTGGATAACAACATTCTGATGGGAAGGAAGAAAGGAAAAGATCTAAGAGGACTGAAGGAGGTTTAAGGAAACAAAAGATGTCTATAAATACAGCAGCAAGAAAAGAAAAAACAAAGCAGAATTAAATGTGAGTGGGAGTCAAAGTTAAAAAGTTTAGTAGACCTGACGTAGGCAGGATGTAGCTCCAGAAATATGTTTAAAATGAGAATGTAGGTTAGAAACCAGCATTGCACAGCAGGAGCAGAAAGACATTGTGGGGTCAGGCGGGAACCAAGCAGTGCCTCACGAGCCACAGAAAATTAAGGAGCAGCTGTAGTTGTAGGCAGCTCAGTCTGTAATTATAAGGGCTTTCAGAACAAGGTGGCCTTACGGGACTCAGGGCTTCCAAAGAAAAAGCAACAAGAAGCACAAAATCTTCCCTCAGGAACCGAAGAAGTTGCAAATCACACTGCACGTCCCTCACAATTTCAACAAGTAGTAGGAAATCTGCAGGAAATAACACCAGTTCTGCTATTTTTGAAAAAAAAAAAAAATCATACAACCTAATCTATGGGATGCATCATATGTGTGGAGAAACAGGACTGCTAGACTCAGCTCTCACCCATCGCAGACACACGTGAAGTCTGCAAGAAAAATGTTTAACCTGAGAGGTTAAACGTTGAATTTGTGAATTTTATCGTACCTGGAAGGGCCACTTCCAATAAAGAGATGTACTACCTAAAGAAACTGCCCAACCCTCATCATGCTCCGCAACGGTCAACCTACAAAGGTAGTCAGCAGAAAAACAAAAAGAAATTCTGCCCAATATTGTTAACATCACTTCCAGAGAAGAACATCACCAAGCAGAAAAAATACAGCTATTTAGTGGCTCCACTGGTTTTGTGTGGGCCAGCAGCGCTGAGGCAGTTGGCCACCAGGACTCAAGTAGTGACGAGCGTCTCCTTTCAGGGAGAAACAAGATTATTTACGACTGTGAAGGCGACATGACTTGCACAGTAACTAACGACTCCGTACTGCGACACTGTCTTTTGTAAGTGGAACAATTATGAAGACTGGAGCTTGCAAAGGCACTTGGGAAATGCTATTAATGGTATTAGAGACAGAAATCTTGGAAAGAGAAATATTCTTTCCAGTCCTTACCGGTTTCCCTACATCTACTCCCTACTAAAAATGATCAAAATACATACTGGTTTGGACTCCTTAAAATAAAGTTAGGATGTCTGTCTGTCTTAACACGTGCTGTTCAACACCTCTGACAGCTGCATAAATAAGGAAAGAGATATTTCATCAGAAATGCACACCAAGACTTTCCCCAGAGCACAGAGACCTCTCCTCCAAAACATGAAAGCCAAAATCTTTGAGCCAAAATGTAAGGATATCAAAACTTTTTTTTTTTTTTTTTTTTTTTTAACTTGGGGTCAGGTTGAAGCAAAGAGAAAAAAATCAGGTGGGGGAAGTGAATCTGAATGTTTTGTTTTGGGATGCTTCTTTTCTAAATGGAGCTCACTTTTCCTGGCATGGCTCTTCACTGGAATTGTAGCTGAGCTGCATCACGTACCCACATGGAAGGAACTATGTACATCTCGCAAAATGGGTATAAGCTTAGTCAGGGGAGGTTCAGGTTGGATGTTAGGAAGTATTTCTTCTCTGAAAGGGTTGTCAGCCACTGGAACAGGCTGCCCAGGGAGGTGGTTGAGTCCCCATCCCTGGATGTGTTTAAGAATAGGGTGGATGATCTACTTAGGGATATGGTTTAATGGGGATTAGGGATGGTTGGACTCGATGATCTCTAAGGTCTTTTCCAACCTAGAAATCTATGAATATGAATCTCACAGTTCTTAATGAGCTTCCTCTTATTACTGTGTAACGAGGGGTGTGTGTCTGTTGTTTGTTATTTACCAGAAAGGCAATATGAAGGGCAAGTTCCATGAATTATTGCTGATGTGAAACTTTTCAATTCATAAACGTCAGAACAACAGGTTTATATTAAAAGTATCAAAATACATAGTTCCAATCCACAAATAAGAGTTTACGCCTTGAAGGCAGCAGATGACAAACTTCAACAAAAAGTTGTTTTTAAAAAAAGTCTGGCAACGTATTCAATACAGTAATTTCCTAAAAACTTTTAAGGAACTATAGAATCTTTTTCATGTATGTGCATCAGTCTGAGCAAACAGAAATTTTTCATTTTTTGAACTGATCCAAAGTTATTGCTGTTGTTATTATTATTATTTAATTACATTATGTTGTATCTCCCCAGAACATTTCATTGTGTTTTTTTCCATGAAACCTTCCTCCTCCAGGACCCTGCCAATGCTGTCAAGGCTTTTGTGAGAAGTTGCATTGAACTACTTGCCGTGGTATTCATGTTGCAAGTTTTTTTTAAAAAAAACCCACTATAATCAGGTGTCATGGTTTAAACCAGGACATCAGGGCATGGCTTTTTAAGATCCCAGAAAGGTCAGCTGCTTCATTCAGAAATGTGTGGGCTGCTGAGATCATCTTCATACCACTAAGTTCTGGGCATTTTAGAGCGCACTGGTGTTGGTGGGCTTTGAGATATTTATGCTGCTGTTCAATCTATCTACTCTGTGTATCATAAGAAGATTAACTATGTCACCTACCAACAGGTCACAATATTATTTTAATTTTCTGAGACAGCACGGCCCAGGCAGCAGGACAAGAACGTCAGAAGCAAGGAACTCGTTTCTGCCAGTGCCATATTTAGTGATGCCAGGCAGATCACCTAATCTGTTCAGGTCTCAATTTCACCTGCTATGAAAAGGGGATAATAATAATTTTCTCTGCTGCTTCTGCTTTGACTTCTCCAGAGAAAAGGTGTTGCCTAATAGCAAGTGTTCCAATTCTTACTACTTAACCCCTTCAGTTCAAAGCAGAAGGGCAAAACCAGCAGCCTCCTCTGTACTGGTGTAAGATTCTTCTTGTGCCAGGGAGGTTGTCCATGTAAAACCGGGAGCTAACCTGGTTCTGATAACCTTCAGGGATTATCTGGGTTGTTTGTCCAGTGCAATTTTCCTCAAATTATCGGGACTTCCTGGAGCTACAGAGCAACAAGGCTCCCTTCACAAGAACACGAAACGACAAGTCTAGCTGTTAGGGCAAATTCCGAGAGCACTGCCATGAAACAAAATGACAAGCAATAAAGCACCATGGGTTTTTCCCAAAAATTTGGGGAATATTCCCCGTGCACACCCGCGGAAGGGGCGGGCCAGCGCCCGGGCCGGCCCTGTCCATGGTGCTGACTTCCCTCGTCACGGCTTTAACGGGAATTCCGACCTCGCTGGGTGGAAGTAAGGAACGTGGCGTTGACATGGCAAACCTGGCCAAAAACCCTGCTTTGAGGGATCCAGAAACCCACAACTGGCTTCCAGGTGTGTTTTGGCAAACGGACTTCCAGCCGTTGTTCAACAGCAGGCAGCAGTGAAGATCCAACCCTTGGCTACCGGCACAGCCGGGCGAGTTTTTCCTTTTTAAAAAAATCTGATTTCTTAGTGGCTCTTCCTGACCTCAGATGATGTGCCATCAGTTGCAGTAGCAGAGGGAAACGTTAAGCCTGCACATTTTCTGCACAGGAAGTCAGTAACATTTTAGCTGTTTGGAACGGCAGGAAGACATTCCTTCGGTGCAAAGGTGAGTTGGGATTTCGCTGTGTTCGAGATCAGATCAACCGGCTCGCGAAACGCTACGGGAACTTGAAGGGAAACTCAAATGGCTCACCCCCAAATTCATAACTCATCTTAAATCCAGTACAGCCAACAGTACAATGATCGTTTCCTGATTTCTTTGCTCAGAGGAAAGTCTATCCTCAACAGCTTCCTGCAGCTGTCAGCTCTCCTTTGGAGCCACTGATCCAAGCAGTAATATGAAACAATTTTACCTCTCTTAAGAAGCTAGTAGGAGACACAGATGTGAAAGTCTGACAGCCATTTAATTTTTCCTGCATATTTATTCCTTTGGCTCATCAAGAAAAAAAAAAAGGATTTCTTTCTTGAAAAAAAAAATTTGCTTTGTTATGATCTCTTTTTTTTAACTAGACAGAAAACCAGAGATATCTTACCTGCCTGCTTTCGTGATGATCATCTCTGTCCCAATGTCGTGAAATCTTTTCCAGAGGTCAGCACACTGCAGCTCTACCTGGATCTCTTCCATGGATGAAGGTGGAGGAGGCTGAGGGCCTGAGCCACCAGATGCGAGGTCAGGATGGGAGCCAAAGGAGCAGGATGTCCTTTCTGCCAGCACCTCCGTGTCCGAGCCGGTGCTCTGCTCGGAATCTGCAAAGTGAACACACCAGGGAAGACACTTCAGCTCTTCCTACAGTGAGTGGGAACGAGAAGGAAGAGGAAAGCCGACGAGGGAAGTGCTGAAGAACGATACAATGGTTTTTATATATATAAAAACATATAGAAATTTGTGGTTTGTTGTGATTTACAGCCTGATTCGGGGCTTCGGGTTTCCAACATGACATCCAGCGTTTCTGTAAAGTTTTAGCAGCAGCTGGAAAAAGGACCCTTAACATAAAATGCAAATGGTAACAAACAATGCTGGGAATGGTGTGCAAAGTACAGATTTAAAAAAAAGGAAAAATAAATTAATTCAAGCCATAGTTTCAATCCAAGGTTAGATGGGCTCACTGAAAACTATATTCCATTTAACTGAATATCCTCCTGCACTACTATTGAAGAGTTGGTTATTTTTAAATGACACATTTTTTTGTCATCAAAAATAATGAGCATTTTTTTTATTTTGCTGTTTGGCAGTACCATTATGGAAATGTGTTTTATTTCATCCTATAATATCTTTTTTGGAAAGATGATATTTCCTGGGAAAATAACCATGCAGCCTTTGGTGAGGAAGATGCTCTAGGCTCCTGAAGAACAAAAAGGCGAGATGGCAAACATATGGAATATATGACCAAGGAAAGCAATTGAAGCAAACTGCAGAAGAAGAGCACGAGACAACCACCTCTCTTTATGGGGGCAGAAGAAGAAGAAGGTGGCTTGCTCAAAAAAATAAGCAAACAAAGTAAAAAAGTGAGGTTGGACTGGTTTAAAAGTCCAGGTTAGTATGTTGGGTCAGATGGCCACTTCTTTGCACAAATATCTCACGTACGTGTCAGGTAGGTATGGTACATATATGGTCCCAGTTATCATCCAGTAGGGCTAAGATGGACTTTTGCACATAGCAATGTTATTTTGCAGCAGGGTGTGCAGGACATCATGACATGCATGAGCATGACGCTCGCATGACATCAAAATAATTCACAACGCATTCTGCAAAGCAGCACGCTTGTATTTTAAACCCAATTTTTAACAAATTGGCACTAGTATTATATAGAGGACTGACAGAGGAATAAAGTGATGTGAAGAACTCAGTCAAGTGGCTCAAGAAGAGCCCTGTGGATTTCAGAGAAGGTACAGAAACAACACTTCAAAGTGTCCTCATTGATCATGTAAGTACAAGCATCCCAGTGAGGAATAAAACAGCTATTTAGATGTATCTTCTGCATTTTAGGAGACAAGAGAGATCGCTATCTGCAAGGAAACTTAAGGAGACAAAAAGTAACAATCTGTTTTAAAAATGTGATGAAATCACCCCAGCTAGAATTCCTTCCATACCAAGCAAATGCCAGAAACTCTTTAATAACCCTGAGGTCATGCAGCTTGAGTCTCAGATTTACAGTGTTTTGAGAGACAGTGTCTCCTGGAGCACCTTGCACATCAGTGCAGAGGGTTGGAGTTAAGAGGCTGCGGTGAAGATGCCACCTGCAGAACCACCAGCCCCACCTCCTGCCACATGGAAACGTTTCTAGAAAATTCATACCGCTGCAGTGGCATGGACATAAACTGTTTGGTTGATAGTATATGAGAAAGTCCCAGCCCCAAGTGCCATCAGGGTGCGTTTATCTTCTGTGAGAAGTGGACATTTTGCTTGAAAGACGTTTTCAGTAAACTTTGCCAATCATAGAATGGTTTGGGGTGGAAGGGACCTCGAAGATCATCCAGTTCCAACCCCCCTGCCATGGGCAGGGACACCCTCCACTACACCAGGTTGCCCAAAGCCTCATCCAACCTGGCCTGGAACACTTCCAGGGATGGGGCAGCCACAGCTTCTCTGGGCAACCTGTGCCAGTGCCTCACCACCCTCAGAGGGAAGAATTTCTTCCTTAGATCTCATCAAAATCTCCCCTCTTTCAGTTTAAATCCATTTCCCCGTGTCCTGTCACTACACGCCCTTGTAAAAAGTCCCTCTCCAGCTGACCACAGGACAGAGAATCAATCTGAGAGCACCAAAGGGCTGAGACGTTTCCTCCCTGCGTCAGGAGCCCACTGGTGCAGGAGCAAAGTGATACTTATCTGCTTTCTCTAGCTCAAATTATTCCACCTCGAAGGGCTGAAGCAGGTAAGCTTGAGTAGGGGTCACCATGTTTAGGACATTTGTTTTCCTAGTGATGGTTAATGACTTTATCCTTCAACAAAAAGCAAGAGTATTCTTCACAAATCTCAGTAAGACCTTTTCATGTATCTACTCATCTACCATTAACCAAAAGTCTTGCATCTTCTCTGAGGTCCTAAGAAAGTAAACTACACTGGGAGCCTGAAGGGACTGGACCTAGGGAAAAGCATCCATTATGGAGTCCCCCTCCCAAAATGAGGTACTAAACTGCAGATTTGAACCTAGAGAGGCTGGTTTAGGTCACGTCATCTGTGCTTGGTTCAGGCATTCAAACTCTGGGCATCCTCTGAAGCAGTATGGTTAAATGGCCGACAGATGGCACTTGGCTGGATGCTGTCCCTGCGTCATTCCAGCATTTCCTGGAGACCCTTTCAAACTGGGCAGGTGGCTGGAGCCTTGGGGAATCACTGGGAATTGACTGGAACTGTACGCTGCAGAAAATGAAATATCAGAGGCTTAAGCCTCCGACATCACTCCACTGACTTCACAGACTTTTGGAGAGGTTTTTTGACAATGACGGAAAGAGAAGGAAAGACACAACCTTGGATATAACTTGCCATGCTGGCACAAATCAAAAATTGCAAAAGGAATTCACTAATTACTGATAAGCCAGTATCTACCCAACCATACAGTACCACACAAAGGAGAAAAAAACTTCTCTTCCAAGGACTATTCTTTTGTGCTCTGAAATATGATCTGTAATTACCTCCAAATTAGTGCACAGAACAGCAAGTCCCTCTCCTTCCTCCAGTTTTGGAAATGGGAGAGGGAGAGTCACTAGTATGGCTGCTCTTACTTCAGTCTCAGTAGGCCGAGTTGGGGGTTGTGTTTTCTTCAGCCTTTCCCGACCTAAGCCCTCCTGAATGGTGTCATTCAGTTGGAGACACTGCCAGGGAACTGAGTTCATTCCAGACCCAGGGAATTCAGAGGAAGGTAAGTGCCTCTGACATATGAAGGCAAGATCTTCTCTGATGGCAAGATCTGCAAAAGATTCTACTCTTCTCTGAAGGTAAGCTCTTCTCTGACATATGAAAATCATCCCTAACGACATGCATCTCCATAAGACACTGACTCTTAACTAGGGTTCTCCACCTGTGTTAGGATTCCAAATTAATCAAGAGACAGGTGTCAACATCTGTAAGTGAGCAACACGGAGAGGGTGCAGGGTGAACCCATCTCAACATGCGGTGTTTAATCGTGGTGGCTGCAGCTGGCACAGCTCGAGCCACTCTGCTGCACGTACCTGCTCACAATGGAACAAGACGGGAAGAAGATCTGAGTTTTCTTCCAGCATTTGAACTGGGAGCTTAATTTTCTTCATGCACCAGCTCCAGTAGAGTGCAGCTTCACTAAACTCAAAGACATTCCTTCTACTTTACGTTGAGGCAAGCAGAGGGGGATTAGGGAACAGCTCCTGAAGCTTCAACAAAAGAGAACGTGCCTGTGAGGACCCTGGGGTGCAGAGCGTGGCTGGTGCTACAGATTGTGTCTGACTGAAGGACAAAGAGAAGGATTTCTGAGGAAGACGAGCTTCCTATCATTTCTTCTAGCTCCAAGGTGACAAGATAAGATTATTTGCCTTTCCTTAAAGAGGTGCCTTGTAGCAAAGCCCACATGCTGAATTCAAGGTCCAGCCACAGGGCAATGTGGCCCCCCCCCACGCAGTGGCTTCCCTTCAGAGTTAGGAGACCTCCTCAGACTACTACCATGGGCACGCTGGAGGAGGCAATTGCCACGTTAGAAGGCAATCCATGCCACTTCTGGCATAGATGAGGCAAGTGGCAATTAAACCAGTTTTGTCATCTTCTCTTGCAAGGGTAGAGTACCATCCTCGAGAAAGGATACTTCGAAACCAAGCTGAGCCATTGGCGACCAGTAGCAAAAATGGGAGGAGATGCAACTGAGGATTTTACACCTACAGTATTGCACTGGACTTTCAGTTGAGACAGTCTAAGGTCAAAACGATCCTCACTGCTTTTACGGGCACCCGTGAACTTGCACTTTCTGATCTTACCTGCTTTTCTCTACCAGGTACTTCCTCTCTGCTTGAAGAAGGGCCCTTCCTGCTGCATCATGGCTATTGAGGTGAACATCTCCAAAGCTCCTGCTGACTGCACAGTTCGTATCACTCTGCCTCTTTCCTTTCCCCCCTTCTTGCAAATCTCTTCTAAAACCATCCATTTCCACTCTTGCTCATTCCTTATGTTCTGGGTTTTTTTTGATGTTTCCACTGATTATTTCTGCTGGTCTATGGAGTGATGTGTAGCCAAAAGAAAACACAGATGTTGTGGTCTGTGTAGAGAAGGACTTGGTGACCACAGGGGAGCATCAATGCTTAACTCCTTCAGAATAATATGTTCTTTCCAGAGATAATACAGAGAAAAGTTCCTAAAATGCTGCCCCTTGTTACAGGGAGTTTGCTGGACAAACAGGCTGACCAACTGGTTTTGACCACAGGACTTGGCCTGATCTGTCAAAGACAGGCAGGCTCTTGCAAGAACTGTGTTTCAAGGAGCTTGAAACTAATGGGACACTATTGAAAAGTTCATGGAGAAGACTCACGGGTTCTATGTGCAAAAAAAACCTCTGAGGCCTGAAGCACAGCTCGCTCTCTCTGCCACTGTGCAAAAAAGTTGTTCCCTTGCTACTACCCTGTTGGATGGATTCCCACCATCCCTTCTCACCACACCGACCGCGCATCCAGCTACTGCGGTTTAACGGTGTTGGACCTGGAGGAGAGGAAATTTCTCAGCACTTTCAGCAACCCTTGAGCCTACCAAGATGACCACAGGGTCACTTTCAGAGCTCCCAGGGATATCGCGGTCATTGCTGAGATTACAGAGGAACATCAAACTAGTTCCGATTTTTTTTTTTTCTTTCTTCTTCCCTTTCCCATTTCTGCTATCTCCAGATCACCCTGGAAATCCTCAACTCCTAATTTCTTTTGATCCACAAATTCCCAGGCTTCTTGTTGGCATAGGGACAACACAGATAGGAAGGAAAACACCATTTTCACAAGCATGGTGACTCTGAGGTCAGCATTCCCACGGAGTGCCCCAACATGATGGGAAATAACCCCAACCAGCTTCCTGCACCAGTGCCCTGTGTCCGGGGATCAGAGCCCTCTGACACAAACCAGCGGGCTGCTGCTGCCAGCCTTCTTTCTGCAACTCAGCTGCCTCGTGTCACCCAGGCACATTCCCTGCGTCTTCACCAGGCTGCTACAGGAGGCAAACTGGTATGTGAGGCATTCAAAAGACATTCATTTTCTAAGCAACTTCATACAGGGATCTTCAGCAGCATTTTCTCTGCAGCTGGAGCACAGCAGGGATACTGCTCCCCTTATTTAACCAATAAAACAAAAAGACCATAGTTCAGTCCTTGGCCGTATCACGCAGGTCATGCACTCAACAACTGTTTTACTCCAAGGTATCAAAGAATGTAAACTACAGGAGTGAGAACAATGACAAAAACCTTATATACATAAAACACCACCTACCCAGAGGAGCCCAAAAGACTTATTCTCTCTTTTTTCTTTTTTTTTTTCTATTTTTTTTTTTATTTGCATACGTGTAGATATCTAATGTAGATCCTGTCAAATTCAATTAGCATAAAGATTTCTCTGGGGTGGAATGTGGCAGCTGTTACAAGCTGTTCGGGGTTGGGGTTTTTTTTTTGAACTGTTTATTTTTGTTTGCAAGGTTTGTGAACGTTTAGTGCAACAGGTGGTCCTTCCCTCTGCCCTGCCCTCGATTTGCTGGCAATCAGGAGCTGCAGACTACAAAGGAGGCACAAAATCCTGGCCATGCATGGACAGAGCAAATTTGGAGAACATCTCTTTTTTTTGTTTTCCTATGAACTCAGCTGAAATTAAAAGAGCAGACACTTTGCTTTTGCTGCTGGTTGTTTATCGTCGCTGGCAGAGGGATCAGGGCTCTCATTTTGCTGTTCTCTGTAACATCGACTTCTCCAACAGCAGTTCTTTTTAGATTCCTAATTTCCAAACCGGCTACTGGCACCCCACAAAATCACCATGTGTGCAGCATGTGACGTTACTGGAATCCAGCTACAAAATGTCACAACCCTACGGAAGTGAAAGAACAGAAACTCCCTAAGTCTGAACAGTTTGGGAGACTGGAAGTCCACCTGGCCACGGTGTGGTGGCTGCTGGTGCAACCACTTCAGGCATACAACCGGTTTCCTCCAATAACTAATACTCAAGCAGAGGCCAAAACAAAGACTTCAGTAAGTTCAAAATGACACAAGAAGCCTGGCTGTGCTGGAGACAGGAGGAGCAGCAGAGGTGGAGCAGGCTGGAGCTCACCAGGGACATTCCGATTAGCACGGCTGCACCGTCCGCAGCCGAGCTGGCAAGTGCTCTTGCTGTAGGCAGAGGTTTATGAACACTTCCCAGGTGATGGTAACCATCAGGACATGCTGCACACAACAAATAACACAAAGACAGCTCTACAGGTGTTCTTTCATATTGTCTTAGTGGAGGATTTCTCTGCCCATGGCAGGGGGGTTGGAACTAGATGATCTTTAAGGTCCCTTCCAACCCAAACCATTCTATGATTCTATGATTCTTGCCCCCCTTAATCCCTTTCTATTCATTCACATACCCTACCACATTAATCACACCTTTTTTCGAGCGTCAGGCCCATTATCAACTACATGGAGTTAGAATTTGTACCTGTTTGTTACTGATAACAGAGTCATAGAATGGTTTGGGTTGGAAGGGACCTTTTAAAAATCACCTAGTCTATCCCCCAATAACATTTATTACTATTACCCTAGTGACTACAACTTGCAACTAATATCAGGATTTACTGATCTGGAGACGGTACAAGCTTGTCCAAACCGAAAACGTCATCTAAACTCACACTGCATTGCAATCTCAGCCAAAAGAAGCATTCAAGTAATTAATTTCCAGCTTAAGACCCCCTTATGAAACCACAGTGGGACAAAACGGCATTAACACCAGCAAGACTCAAAAAGACAAACCTAGAAGACGTTGTATAGACAGGAAAACGTGGCACAGACAAATAAAAAGACCTGATACAGTCACAAGTGAAGTTCATGAGAGATGATGATTCCCAAGTGAAGAGTTCCTCTGGCACTTTAACCTTAAAGGCTTCCTCATCCTCCTGAATTATAGTTTTATAAGATGTTTTTGTAAGATGACTTGAGCCAGCAAAGCTTGTAAAATACACTCAAGCTGATGGCTGCCCTTACCGAAACAAAGACTCAGTATAAGACCAGTACGACACAGAATTATTACACATCTGTATCCCTGTGGCAAACACAACTAGAAGGAGAATACAAAATCAAGCACAAAGACAAAAAACCACCATGGCTTTGGCTCTAAGTGCCAGTCTTGCATCAACTTGACTGTGGACTGCCAAAAACTGTCTGCCTCTGCCTTGGCTTGTTCCATCCTCAACAAAGGGACACAAGACCTAGCAAAGAAAAAAAATCACTCTGATCCACTGGTATGCTCCAGCTGCTGCTCTGCTCCACTCTAGCAATGCAAAACAGCTGTAAACCTGGTTTAACCAGCCAGTTAAATTGGCTTTATGACTTCTCAGCATTGGCAAAGAAGTACAAAGCAGCTGGAGTTTACTGGTGTACTTAGCCCTGGGGGTTTGCCCTCAAAAGTTAGCTCTTGCTCCAGACAGGAGAAAGAGTATCAGTCACAGTTACACTTTAAAGTGATTTTTTTATCTCACGATGTTGGTTGGTTGGTTTTTGTTTGTTTGTTTTGTTGTTTTTTTTTTTTCAAGAATGCTGAGGAAAAAAACCCCAAACTTACGCATTTTGCCAACATACAGTTTAGGACCAGACATTCAAGAGACCAGCTCCAGGTTCAGCCACATCAGCTAAAAAAGGAGATGCTGGCTGCTGGGCTCTGAAGTCATCCTTGGCAAATACAAATTCTCATTACAGAAGTGTAAATTGGGTGACCAAGAGTGTTCTGAGTAGTGTCACGGCGCAGCATTTCTTTGTAGACTTCACACTCAATCCCACCACGTTCTCTCCGGAAAACTGCCTGCAACTCATCAGTCTGTGCTTCAGACTATCCATCGCAACTAAAAATATCCCATCAAATGGATGTCAACCAAAAAACCTGTTCTATAAACTCTCCCATCTCTGGATTGAGGTAACTTGTTTGCTTAAAAGTATTTTATAAGCACAACCTTTCCCCAGCAGAGACTTCTAGCAATCATATTTCAGGAGAACAAATCCTACTGAAGCAGTAAAACTTGGACTTGGTGTTTGATGTTGTATTATTGTCTTCCAGAAGGCAAAAAATACCTTAGGTCTTCAGTATCTCAGAGCAGCTTTGAGGAAAATGCAATTTGAAATTTCAGTATAGAAGAAAGCGAGGGATTCCTAAAATTCCCTGAGGAGATTCTCTGCAGCTGTCAGTCAAAAAAGACAGTTCAGTAGCAAATATTCCAAGAGCCCATACTTAAAATGGTAAGGGCTCAAAAAGAGCATGCAGAAAAAGAAGATTCTATTAAATCAAGAGATAAAATAAAAGAGTCAAGAAAATGCAGGAGAACACAAGGAACAGCAACCTTTAAAACATGAGAGGTACTGGGGAGAAAGTGGGATGTTATTAAAAGAAGAGGGAGGTAAAATTGACGACAACTGTAATCTGGCCAAGCTCCTGAACTGTACAGACTACAAAGAATTTGTCTGGCCAATGTCCAAGAGTTTGTGTAAAACTGAAGAGTGGAAATGCACTTGAAAGTTAAGGAAAGCTAAAAAAAATAAGAGACCAGGCACTGGATGCATTGTATCCTGTAGCAAGTAAACACAGAGTCATTATTCTTATAAATAAAACCATGCAACAAATATTTAGAGACCAGCCTAAACCAATCCGTTGGCTCTAAATGACCACGGATTGTTCAGGAGTTTGAAACTAGATCCCAGCTCTGCGGCAGGCCCGTCGGACACAACCCTGGGACAGGCTCTTTCTGGATTCTGCGGCTCAGACTGCTCTCTGCCAGCCAGGAAAAAAAAAATTAAAAAATCATTCTTAAAAAAGGAAAACATGACACAAGATTAATGCTCTCCGAGACCAATGTGAAATCGCCCAGAAATATAAAATGCCTGCAAAGTCCAGAAAATATTGCTGTCTTTTTGTAGGTACGAACACGGCTCAGACGATGAAGATTTTAAATATTTGCCAGCTGATATTTGGTGGCCCACAACCCGCAGGGAAGGGGACATGACACACGTTTCCCTGCACCACGGTGGCTACCCCGGCAGCGGGACCAGGCGGCCAGCTGGCATCTTCACAACGAGGAACATCCAACCCTTTCCCGAGTCCCACCGAGCTCTTGGCACCAGTGGCCCATGGTGGTGAGCTCCGCCGCGTAACTGGGCACGCGGGAAGAGGCAGAGTCCTTTTTCACTTCAAAACGTGTTGCCTTTTAGGGTGAGTGTTCCTTTACTGCAGTGGGATAACCAGATAAGCACCACTCCACTTTTTGCTTGTGTTTCCTTCCTAAATGAAACATTTTCTAAAGGAAATCATGAAATTTCCACGGGAATGGATTTACCAGAACAATGCAGTTCCATTAAGCCGCAGTTTCAAGTTGAAATTGTTCACAAGCTGCAATTTTCCTTCGGGAAAGCAGGAATTATCGGGCTGGTCCTGTCGAACCGATGTTTGGGTTTCTCAGAGTTCACCAGATCATTAAAGTACATTTTTTTCCACCCACGTGCCAACTGAGCCAAGCTGCCCTTCAGACCCCCCACCCCTTTCTGAACCACACTTTGGCACACCATCCATCCCAGTACACCATCCATCCCAGTACAATTCTGAGTGCCCTCTATCTATTCTTGGCCGCAACCCAAATCCTTCCGGATTTTGTCCGTAACAAAGCTTCTCCTTGACTCTAAACATTTCGATTGCTCACTCTCCAAACTGGTTTTATTTTTGTGACACACACGAGCACACACACAAAGACACACAAGTCTATATACGGGACTGAATTCTTAAAAATGTATTTGGCTTTTCAATCAGCGACCTGCCACTGGCTGACACCGCAGGAATTCTAGAATTTTCAATGGTACTATCATGGTTGGGAAGTTTCTTGCAACCTCACGTTCTGTTTGCTGTTTGGATCACCTCTGCAGAGTGACCAGATGTTTTTACTGAACGACGAGCCCAGGGCACTTTTCACAAGTGACAAACATATATTCTTCCTTTTATTTGCTTCGCATGTAACCGACTTGCATCCAAACCAGCCAATTTTCCTGCCTCTGACTACGTGGCCATGCCGGTAGGGTTGGGAGAGAAGGTTCTCCAGAAGCACCTGAGCACGGTGCTGAGTTTTTTAACTTCTGGTGTTCCAAGACCGAGACAGGAACATAAAAAAATGACTTTTAGAAGTGACAAAACAGGGGATGGAGTCGGTATGAGCTCATGGCAGACAGAAGCATGAGAAGCTGAGTAGGTTACAGCGCCGCATTATGAGAGTATGGTGTGAGGACTTGGGAAGGATGCGTTCGGAACGGCAGTCCAGGCTGTCCTACGAAAGGCAACTGTGTCATAGAAAAACAGTTTGCTTGGAATCTGAAATATCAGACACACGTGCCAAGCCAGAAATGGAATCTCCCCTTCAACTACAAACAAGAATGCACCTCTCAGCAGTTTGAAACAATTATCTCGACAACTTTAAAATAATCAAGCAACTTGCAAAAGTGAATGATGCTTAAAACGAGGTTAAAGTTTTCCAAGTTGCAAAAGCTGATGCTTCACTGCACATCCAGGGAGTAGGACCAGGCACTGATGTTTAAGAACATCCTAAAAATCAAACCACTGCCCAGATGAGCTGAAAGACTGAGGCAGGCAGCACATCAACAGCAGCTGGAGCTGACAGAAGACAGTAGAGGATGCTGCAAGAGACCCAGGGGTACGAAAAGCCAGAGGAGTGGACTTCCACACCGTGTCATTTGACCAGACGAAACAAGCCCGTGCAATCCCGGGCAGACAAAGCTTCAGCGAGCGTCACGCTGTGGCTGCAGTCAGCAGGCAGGGCAGGTGGGAGCCCTACAGCTCGAGTCTCCCACTCCACCTACACCCGAGGAAGGAGATGTTGAGTTACGTTCCCCCTCAAGCCAGCAGACAGGCGGGATGAGGCAGGGACGGGGACAGAGCAGCACAGGCTTCGTGCCCACGCTCAGAAGTGGCACAAGAGTGGATATAAGCTGTTCCCTTACGGAGCAGCAGTGCAACAGGGAATGAGGTCACGGCTGAGAGAGGCTCCAGGCCCTCCCCAGCTCCACCACAGCAATTAAATTAAATTAACCCGACTCAAAAGTCAGACAGTCTGGACAGTCTGGCCATCGGCTCTTCCACACAACCATTTCACCCTGCAGATCCCATCGGGCCACGTGACTTGTTAACAGAGACATTGCCAGCAACTGAATTCTCTAAAGATCAGTATTCTAAAATCCTGCAGCTTCCATGTGCTTCCACGGAGAAAGAGCAGCACAAAACTGATGGCTTCGCCTGGAGGATCAGCCTCCGTGCACGTGTTCTTTCCCCTTCCCTTAACATCCATGCTCCTTGGATGTGTATTTGTGGCTTGGCTTTTTCTCTTTTCTTTTGCTAACTGTCTTCAGCTCGAGCTCCCGGAGTCACATCCCGACACACTCTGCCAGCCGCAGTCCCACACACCAGAACCCCTACACACAGTCACACATACTGGTTCCAGGAAGCACCTGCTGCTGGACTTGGCTGACTTCCACGGAGCCACCATGATTCACGCCTGCAGAAGCTATGGTCCTGAATGTAATCACACCTTCATGGCACAGTTGTCCCCCATGTGTCTATCCTATTATCATAGAATGGTTTGGGTTGGAAGGGACCTCAAAGATCATCCAGTTCCAACCCCCCTGCCATGGGCAGGGACACCTTCCACTACAGCAGGTTCCCCAAAGCCTCATCCAACCTGGCCTTGAACACTGCCAGGGATGGGGCAGCCACAGCTTCTCTGGGCAACCTGTTCTTTCTCTTTGACCTGGTTTCTTAAAAAACACGTACAGCCAGCAGCCTGTCTCTGCACGAGCAAAACCTGGGCCTTTTTATGAGAAATCCGTAAGACTTGTCAGCACCAGTATTGAGAAGATTTGTCAGTACTGGCATCTTGTTCACTGCAAAATCATTTTTTCTGGGACCTAACACAGTCTTGCCACAGTTACACTCGTGTCAAACACCGTTGTGAGGATAAACTTCCCAGCTTGTCACTTTTTGTCTCATGAATTATCAAATTAAGTACAAATTAAGTAATGCACGGGCACCGGGGGCAGAGCCCAGACTCACCTTATACACTTTCCCCCTGAATTTTTTGCCTTCAATGCCTAATTTCCTATGACATTCCACTGCTGCCTGAAAACCAGTATTTGCTTGCAGGAGGTAATGTATCCAAAAGAGAAGAGCAAGTGCCCAATTGCCCCAGTTGAGGTGCTCCACAGACTCCAGCATCCCTCCGTGGTCCCCAGCTCTTGTTGTATGCGGGGCCGGGCATGGAGGCTTGGGAACTGGCAGGGAGCTCAGCACAGACTCCAAACACAACCACCTTAACAGGGTGAATACCACTTGTGTCCCACACCCTGACCCGCTGATGCATCCCGCAGGATGCCGGCGCAGCGGCTGCGTGCTGCTATTTCACCCTGGCAGCGAGTGGCACAGCACTCGACTTCAGAGGAGCTGCAGGATGTGTACCTCCAGCCAGAAAATGTTTGTTTAACTGCTACATTGAGCTGCTGGAGTGAAGCAAAGCAGCCTTCAGCCAGCTTAGCACCTGCCCCGCTGTTTTTTCTGATTTTATTATATCTCTTTTACAGTATCATTGCTATTTCACACTTTCTTTCTTTCACAATCCTTAGGCTGTCTGTGCGCTCCTGGAGATTTACTGCACGCGATTTCCTCCCGTTTATTTATGCACTCAAATACTCCACAGCTTTTTATTTCAAAAGGTTTGCAAAGCGCTCGAAAGAACCTGCCAAAAACGTACAGCTCTTGAGCAAAAAGCGCGTTTCAGCTCCTCCAGCTCAGCCACACAGGCCAGCACAGTCTAAGAATGAACAGAGCTTTCAAACTCACAGGGCAGCGTCGTTGCCTTGATGGTACAAACCACCAGAAAGCAAAAAAGGCTGGTTTAGGGCAGATCCCAATAAATGCTTTAATTCCTGCATACAATTTAAAGCAACTCTATGGAGAATTTGTCACAGAAGACTATTCTATTCCAGCTTTTTCAATGAGCTCAAGCAATTTCTGACTTGTTTCAGACCAAGGTTGCTTTGGGGGGGTTATACAAGGCTTACATATGTCTGAGAGCAAAGACACACACGTCTACTTATGTACAACACCCCCAAAGCCCTGCCAGGACTGCTTCCCCGGGCCTGGGCTCCGCTGTGCTAGAAGCATCCTGGGGAAGTCCAAGCTGAACCACACTTCCCAGAACGGCTCCAAGCTGAGCTGTTCCATCACAGGGGCCATGATTAACTCGCAGTTGCTGCCTCAAAGTACCAGTAAATCCACTTCTCCATCGGCCAGACGGCCTTCCTGCACGAGCACAAAACGCGCGTGCAGAAGGCAGAGTTGGGCTCGGGGTGGTGCCTGATGGCTTCCACAACCCACGTCAAGTTATTGCCTACAGCAGCAGCAGCTTTAGAGCAGACAGATCCACCATACAGGCTCAAAACAACTCCGCCTTGTTCACGCCAGCACCAGTTCAGCAGCTTTCACACTCACATTTCACTGGGAAAGGGCATCCCGCCCTGCACAGGGCTCTCCTGGCCATGGAAGGGAGAAGCCAGGCTCCCAGGGAAAAGAGATCTGAAAGCCACTGCGGACAGGAGGAGCCTGGGCAGCAGATCCCTTCTCCCAGCCTGTATCCCTTCACACTCTTCCCCGTTTCCTTGCCGTAGGCAGCGGCACGTGGCAGCCCCTGATGCTTCCTAAAGCTGCCCGAGTGCTTAGCGACGAAAACAGCCGCATCGGGCAGTTCCCTTGCTCTGCTCCTAAAGTTAGAGCATCCAGCAGGGACCATTACAGGAGAAATGAAGGTGAATTTTAGGTCCAATTTAGTTACTGTCTCAGGAAACGTAACCCTCAGACCCTCTAAGCTGAACATCCCAATTTTTAATTGTTAATGTCATAGAAACCTGTTCCTTAGAGGCATGAGGCTCTCTGCTCTCCGAAGTTTTAAACAAAGCAGGTGAAGTATGACAGGGACAATAAGAGCAAGAAGAGTACAAGGAGGAAAAGGGTAGAAGAAGCAAAATGAAAAGGAGCTGGAAGGATGTAGTGGATGGAAACAGATGATGTGATGGTGTTATGGGCAGAAAAATAACTTAAGGGAGGGGAAAGGAAAAATAAAAACAAACAGCCAAAGATGTAATGAAATAAAGGAAAAGGGGAAAAAATAAAGCAAAAAGAGAAAATCTGTCCACATAGACACAAAACTATTCAGTGACTGCAGACTTACTAGCCAACAAATTGAATCACTGACAACATTCTCAAGAATCTCCTACGTGGCTTGGAAGCTGATGCAAAGTCAGGAGCCACCTCTCCCGCACAGCGAAGGCTACAATACTTTTCATTTACTAAAATTAAGTCTCTGATTGTAGGATTCCCTAAAAGATCTGTTGGCTCATTTTTCCCTCCAAAACTCTTAAGACCAGCCTGAGTCCACGTGTTTTCAGAGGAGACAGGTAGAAACACTGCAGGCTGCACAGCAGTAAGAAAGGGGAGATGGCACCACCTGGGTCGGGGCGATCCCTGGTATCAACACAGACTGGGGGGTGACGGGATTGAGCGCAGCCCTGTGGAGAAGAACTTGGGGGCACTGATGGATGAAAAGCCAGACACAAGCTGGCAATGTGCGCTGGCAGCCCAGAAAGCCAACTGTGCCCTGGGCTGCATCCAGAGCAGTGTGGGCAGCAGGGCGAGGGAGGGGATTCTGCCCCTCTGCTCTGCTCTCCTGAGACCCCCCTGCAGTGCTGCCTTCAGCTCTGGGGGCCCCAACACAAGAAGGACATGGAGCTGTTGGAGCGGGTCTAGAAGAGGCCATGAAGATGGAGGAAACACCTCTCCTATGAGGAAAGGCTGAGAGAGTTGGGGCTGTTCATCCCGGAGAAGAGAAGGCTCCGGGCAGACACTACTGTGGCATTTCGGTACTTCCAGGGGCCCATAAGAAAGATTTGGAACAGACTTTTTAGCAGGGCCTGTTGCAGCAGAACAAGGGGTAATGGTTTTAAGCTAAAAGAGGGGAGATGTAGACTGATATAAGGAAGAAATTTTTTACAATGAGAGTGGTCAAACTGGGGAACAAGTTGCCCAGAGAGGTGGTAAATATCTATCCCTGGAAACATTCAAGGTCTGAGCAACCAGATCTAGTTGAAGATGTCCCTGCTCACTGCAGGAGGGTTGGACTAGATGACCTTTAAAGGTGCCTTCCAGTGCAAACTATTCTGTGATTCTAAAGCACAGGGAAAAGGAGAATAGGAGAAAGCTAAAGAGATCAGTGCGAGAAGAGATTAGGAGAAGAGAGTAAAGAGCTAAACCAGCACAGCTTTCAAAAAGCAGAGAGGAAATAACAAAGCCAAATTAACATAAAGACATTAAAAGGAAATTAGAAAGACATAAAAACATGAAGAAAAAAAAAACAGAAAGAGAAAACAGACTATGGAAAATGCAAGTGAAGCTGAAATTCAGAAATTACTCTGACACTGCTAAATGGTTTGAACAGGTTCCCAGCGCTCCTTAGGTACAACTTCTACACGTCTGTGAGATGCCACATTGCATGAAACAACCACGTTCAGGTGGGCACGGAGCCTCATGTGCTGGATTATGGAAGGAAATCCAGGAAACTCCTCTAATGCTGCATCTTAACCCACCCCTGTATTTCTCTGTGAGCATTTAACTCGGCGCAAAGTATTCCCAGTTCTCTTCTCAGTCACATCTACTGGTTTCGACAGCCTTTTCCTCCGTTACGGCGATACTGGAGATTTCTAATTGTTCTCCAGCGTGCTCTCTTTTTGCACAGGTATAGCTCAGGGTGCAAACCAAAGGAGAACCAGCTCTCCGGTGTAATAAACTGGAGAAAATATTTCTACACCTCCACCTCCCATTAGCAAGCTCTTGCAGAGGACCGTGGAACGGACCTACTCAGACAGCCAAATCCAGGACTTCCCGACCATCCTGTGGACGCTGGCATGGATTTATTTGGAAACCATGCAAAGACAATGTGTAAGGGAACAGATGACAGCATGAAACCACCGACATATCGTTTGGCCTCAAACTGAGGTGTGACCTCTCTCTTCTCCACCAAGAGAAGCCTCCAATATCAGAAAGCACTCACAGGAAACCAGGGGTTAAAACTGCTCGGCTGACCCAGCTTTTGCAGCTGTTAATCCAGCAGAGGAAGAGGAGCAAACGTTTTGCACAGCCTTCAAAATTCCTCTTCAAAAGAGGGCGGGTCGCAGCGCCTTACGCAAATTTACACAATGGAATTTATTGTGATCCACATCGGTTCTCCCCCGCTTCCTCATCCACCCATACCTCTCGGTCAAAGGAGGTTGAGGGACTTCCAGCAGAAGGCTTGGCTGGGTCCCATGGCCCTCTAACATCAGGCTCTGGAGGAGAAGCTTATAATCACAGTGCCTTAGGAGGCTGCACACACTGGAAGGTGGGGATGGAAGTAGATGGACCATGACACAAACCTCACTTAATCAAACAAGACCAGAAGCTGGCTGGCTGCCCACTGCCCGGCCACGGGGATGAATGGGGGGGGCGTGGGGTGCATTTGCACCTGCAGCAAAGCATCCACTGAGAGAAGGAAGGCAGCAAGGAGGCTGGAAGCTCATGAACACTAGTTTACTACTACAAGATACCAGCGTTTTTCTTGAATCTTTATTGTTCTAGCTCTCTTGAGAAAGTGCTGGTAAAATGAAACTCTATAACTGAAGCTGGTCAAAGAATGCTGGTGAAATAGTTTTTCTTCAGAAAACACAATTTTGTAAAAGTAGAAGCGTATCAAAGAGGTGTTATTATTGTTTCATGACTGAAACTAACTCCCTGTTTCATTTAGATGATTACAACCCTACGTGTACTGACATTTGTAAAAATGTCAATATTACCACGTCCGTACCCTTTTTCTGAGAGGTCTTGCACGTTCCTATTTACTAAAATGCTTTACTCAGTACCAGATACAACGACACAGCAAACAGAAATATAAAGTTGATACCTGGCAGAGCTGTGGAGGCAGAACAGATGCTGGAAGCATCCAGCAGGAAGGACAGCGAGCAGCTCTTGTTCCCTTTCCACTGTAACACTTGACTCTGCAGGTGTCCTGCTCTTCTGCAGGACACGTTTGATCTAAGAACCTCCTGAGAGAGCACAGTTCCTTGAAAAACTGAAATGCCAGCAGGCACACCTGTGTTCCCCACTCTTCAATCACTCCCAGGTTAAACCCATTCCCTCTAAGGGTGGTGAGGCGCTGGAGCAGATTGCCCAGAGAAGTTGTGGATCCCCCATCCTGGAAGCGTTCAAGGCCAGGTTGGATGGGGCTTTGAGCAACCTGGTGTAGAGGAGGGTGTCCCTGCCCATGGCAGGGGGGTTGGAACTGGATGATCTTTGAGGTCCCTTCCAACCCAAACCATTCTATGATTTCTTAATTTACGAGCAAAGTGAGTTTGGGGAGGTTTTCTTATTTGTTGTTGTTTCTCTTGGCTTTGGGGGTTCAACCTTGCAAGCTGGCCTGGGATTTGAGACCCAAACCAAGCTTCTTCCAAGAGATTCCCCTCCACTGAAATAAATTTTCTTCTTCCAATTGCAGCAACGCCTTTCCTGATGGAAAGCGACCTCACTTCTCTTGCTATTCCGGCTCTACTGCAGCAGCAGAAATAGGAAATTATAAAAATACATCCTTTTTTTTTTTTTTCAAGCAGAAATTAGTCTAAGAGCAGCCCTCCACAAAATAAAGGTATTTGCACACACTGCTCCTAAGATTACAAGATATTTTTAATTTTAGCACCGGTTTTTGTTTATTTGTTTGCTTATTTGTGGATGTACAATTTATAAGCAGCAGCTCTGCCCTCTGACTAAGAATCACTCTTAAATGACCTTCAGGACATAACCACAGAAGTAAACAATGCTTTAGAAAGTACTAACTCCTTACTCCTCGATTCTTCTAACCACCCGTGCTGCAGCCCCATCCCAAGACAGACAGTTCTCTCTGTAGGTGTGCCCTAAGGTAAGGAAAAATCTAAAGAAAAGCACTTTTTTTTGCCATTAACAGTGAAACCCAACGTTTTGGTGCCATTCACTGTCGTTTCTTCAGGATTCCCCAAGTGGTGAATCCAGCTCCCTAAAATTCCTCCTTCGGAGCAGGCAGGCACGAGCCAGCTGAAAGTCATCTGCGGCGACCTCCTGTCCTGCTGCCTTGTTTTCCTTTGAGTTTCGTGAAGGGTTTGGGATTTTTTTAGTGTGAGATTTCGACGGAACTGAAAATATCTCGTAGCACAAACTCCGCAGCGTGCTGTGAGTAATTCACAGCTGCCAAAACCAGCTGAATCCAATCCCGCGAGGGATTCTTCTTTCTTCAACCCGTGCAAGTTCTAAAACAAAACTGGCCAGCGGCCATCCTCCTCCTCCTCCTCCTCTTTCGCCGAGCAGGCTCCCGCAGCTGGAGCAACGTCATTAGAAGCTGCGCTTACGGACTGCAGGGCAGAAGCAAGGCGCAGTCTAGAAATGCAACACAAGCAGTTCAATTCATAACAACAGCTTCGTCTTTTCGGTTCTTTTTGTTGTTTGTGGTTTTTTTTTTTGTCTTGCCAAAAAATGGGAAGTGGGAGAATTTCAGAGGTGGACCCTGTGGTCTGAGCTCTCCGCACTGCACAGCGCGCCGGCCGTACAATTAGTTGTAATCCCGCCTCAGCCGACCGCACGCAAAGGCAGTTTGGGCATAAATTAGGATTTAATGTGTTAAATTAACTCGTGTTCTGCCTGTACAGCTTTTGGGATTGTGTTCAATTAGAACAGGTTTTTAAGGCAAACACTGAGAAATCTATAAAACACCACGCAAACCAAACAAGCACGCAGAGCGATTCAGGGTTTTCCTCCAAAAAAACCCACAGGCAGTTTTGCAAAATGTGTGCCTTGATTTATTGATTGAGGAAGTTGTTTCTGAGGAAGTTTTTTACCCTCATTTTCCAATTTTCAACCTCCAAAGAGAGTCCCAGGACTATACACAAAGGCTGGCACGTGCGAGATGGGGAGCTCACCTTCCATAAAACATGGGAGAACACCTGGATGAAAACCAGCAAAAGACACAAAGTAGTGGATGAAGTCCTGGACCATGTAGAAGACAGAGAAAGCAACTGTTAGCCAGGCTGACAAACCGCTGCTTGAGCTACGTTGCCAAATTAAAAGAGCGAATTGAAGCAGAAAAGCAGCAAAAGAAACAATGCCATGAGAGGTTTTCAGGGGGGAAAAAAAGATCTAATTTCAAAAGGACTTGGTGAATCCTAAATGTCACGTTTCACTAGCCATGGGCAAAAATCCCCACCCACTGCTGTGTTCGGCTCTGGGGTCCCCAACACAAGAAGGACATGGAGCTGCTGGAGCGGGGCCAGAGGAGGCCACGAAGATGATCTGAGGGCTGGAGCACCTCTGCTATGGAGACAGGCTGGGAGAGTTGGGGCTGTTCAGCCTGGAGAAGAGAAGGATCCAGGGAGACCTTCCAGCACCTTCCAGTACCTAAAAGGGCTACAGGAAAGCTGGAGAGGGGCTTTGGACAACGGTGTGGAGTGACAGAACACAGGGCAATGGCTTTAAACTGAAAGAGGGGAGATTTACATTGGATATAAGAAAAAATTTTTCACTCAGAGGGTGGTGAGGCACTGGCACAGGTTGCCCAGAGAAGCTGTGGCTGCCCCATCCCTGGAAGTGTTCCAGGCCAGGTTGGATGAGGCTTTGGGCAACCTGGTGTAGTGGAGGGTGTCCCTGCCCATGGCAGGGGGGTTGGAACTGGATGGTCTTTGAGGTCCCTTCCAACCCAAACCGTTCCATGATTCTACGATCACTGCGCTTGCTCGGTGCAAGGGAGGCCCAAGGGAGACACGCACGACCTGGGTCTGCGCGGGGCCCTGCAGAAAAGGAGACAAAGGTGGCAGGGAGGGTGAACAGAGGCACTGGTGCCAGCAGGGCCTGCTCAGCTGCCCTCTGGTACCAAAGAGACTGCCGGGACTCTGTGGAAAAGGCTCAAATGTGACAGTTCGTTCGCTTACACTTCTTGTTCCCCACCAACGCCGCAGAAAACAGCGGTTCATCTTCCACTGCACGATGCAAACCAGTCATGAGAGACGCTGACGGGTTTCTGTGTGGGCTGGTTCCCATAACCAGGTCCTGTGGTCCGCTCCACAACAAAATGCAAACTAGGTTTGGGTTTTTTTAAGAAGCATCTCATTGTCTTCCGAATCCCTCAAGCCAAAAGCAATTTTCCGCAGCATTCTTCGTGCTGCTGCCCGCACGGGTTGTGGTAAAAGTCCGTGTATTTGTAAGGTCCTATTCAGAGATATTTTCAGTGCACCAGAAAATGAAAAACATTTCGACAGAGAAGGAGAAAATTAGCAACGTATTAGCTAAAACTGCCTCCCAATTTAGAGCCGTCCGCAACCACTGGCGTGGTTAGTGCAGCAAACCTTTCCAGTTCGGGGTTGGTCTGCTCTGTCATTCACTCGTGCAGAGTCGCTGTGACCTGAACAATGCCCTCCTGGTGCTCCCCTTGTGCAGGAACAGTTTTGCTCTTCAATTTTCCCAACCCCCTGTTTTACATTATTTTTATGATGACGATATTTTTCATACCACCTTCCTTTCCACGAGGATCGCAGGGGGGTTGGAACTAGATGATCCTTGAGGTCCCTTCCAACTCTAACCATTCTATGATTCCAGGATTTTTTTTTTTTTCATCATGAAAACTTCTGTTCTTGTTAATTACAGTGATTTTCATGACTCTCCTCCTTCATCAGGACAGCAAACTGCACTTCCACAAGACAGGAGTTCTGCAGAGTGTCTCGTTTAGCCTCCTCCCTCCAGCCTCATGCAAAACTGAGTAGGTTTCCTTCTTTTTCACATGAGCTCCTCTTTTATCACCAGAAGCTTGCCTGGATGTCATCTGTATTTGAAAAATCTCCTTCTTGGGCTATAGAAAGGTTCTACTAGAAAGAATTAATTAAGCAACGTTACTAAGAAAGCCAACACTAAACCTTATGGGAAACTCTCCAAGCTAGTTTAGTCAGCTCCTTATTTTTTAAACTGAACTCAAGAAAACTGGAAAAAAATATTCACGCCACTTCACCGGAATTCTTCTTCAAGGGACTATTTACACAGGGACATTCAGGAAAACTATACTAAACCAATGCAGTTGGCAATTTCACGTGGATTTGCCCAACTGCATTACGCCACTTCAGTGGAAATCCCTACTGAGAATTAAGATGACTTTGATCTGATTTTTCTTACTTCACCTCTGGAGAACAGCTACCCAGGATTTCCACGTAAATTAGCTAATGCATTAAATTCATGTTAACTTTCCAGCATATCCCTCTGTAGCAAAGGCCTTAGTTAACGTACTTCCAGTATTACCATTAAATTTATAAAGGTTTCAGGAGCTCCTGAGTAACCATTTGAATACCCAACGACTGTGTCAGCAAAGAGAAACTGTAACAGACTAAATACGCTGCTTTAACCACGACTATTTAAGAGTTCCTGAACCCTGTCATCTGGTGGTGATTGTACATACTTCCAAGTTACTCCAGCAGATCAGAAGGCCCTTCGGCACACGAGCTACGTGCACAGGATCATAGAATCACAGAATGGTTTGGGTTGGAAGGGACCTCAAAGATCATCCAGTTCCAACCCCTCTGCCATGGGCAGGGACACCCTCCACTACACCAGGTTGCCCAAAGCCTCATCCAACCTGGCCTTGAAGGATGAGGATGAAGGCAGTGAGAAGACAGGTCCAACGAGAAGACTGTAAGCTGTAAGCTGCCGAAACAGCTCATTTCATCTGCAACTCGCTCACGGCGCAAGGCACAGGGATCCTTGGAAAAGCAACGGGATATTCATACAGAACCATTGATTGCTCCAGTGGTCCAGATGTGGCCAGCGAGCTCTCTACGAACCAGGCCACCACCTCTGCCCTCCCGCCCACGTGCCTACAGTCCGCGGGCACGTCCTGCGCCTGCGCGCGTTCCGCGGGGACGGCGTCGGGCCAGTCCAGCCCTGCCTGGCGCTAAATCCACGTCCTCTTTTTCCTCCTGATGTCCCACACTCCTGACATTTGGATGTCTGATTTTTTTCCTGGTGGTTTTTTTTTTTACCATCTCTTCCCACCGTGTTGTGAACATAAGCCCTGCGTGAAGAGCTGTCTATACCCCGACGGTGTGTTCAGAAAGAATTGTGATAATGTTCAAGTACTGGGCACTTTGGAGGTGGTAGATCCATGTTTGCTTGTGCCAAATTTCAATCCTTTTTCTGAGTCCTCTGCCTCACTCGTTTCCCACTGTTACTCACTCTGGTAGCCGTAGGAACCCATCTATTTTTCTTGGTAATACTTGGATTTTCAGCCTCTTTAACACTGCAAGTATTGCTAAGGGATAAGGGAGATGAGACAAGATCTCGACTGTGCTGCCCTCCATGATTTATGAGGCAATACCGGTGCGTGTTGTGAAAAACTTACATTTTGGATCAGTTTTAGGGTATGCTGTTTTCTTAAGTGAAATTGATGAATTTGAGCAGAACGTACGTCTGTTTCTAAAGACAACGGGGGGTTTGGGGATGTGTTTTTCATGGAAGAGGACTGAGAAGCGTTTGCTTTCGAATGAAGCAAAGGAAACAACCTCAGAAAATCTGTACTTCCCTAAATTTCTGTGTTCTGTGCAAACACAAATGTATGTATATTCATGCGCACTGACACCCACCCAGTTCAAATCAAAGAATGCAAGAGAAGCTCTGGTGCCATTCCTGTTTTCCCCTTCTCCAGTTCTTGCCTATTCCTAGGAAAAAGGAGGAACAGCAGTAGTTATCCTTGCTGGTGCATCTCCCCAAGCTCCTTCCCATGGCAGGATACAGGAGCTGCACAGCTGGAACGTGCCCCCGACAGCAGTGGCAGGCCAAGCCTAGGGAAACCCGAAATGTACGGAAGCTGGTGGTAATTGGTACCAAATTTGAGTGGAATGGAAATATCCCTCTGCAAAATGTCCGGTTCTTTTTCACAATCTACAGGCCTGCAGGAAAGGGAAGAGATTTCTCTTTTAGGATGTGTAAACTGGGCCCTCACCTTGTCTCTACAAACAGCTGAACCATTTTTAATCCGGTTTTGAAAAGTAAAGAAGCAAAGAGCAAGCACAGTGAATTTCAGAGCGGCTCTCGAGGATTACAGCACAAACCCTGGTGCTACCTATATGAGCACGCATATAGTATGATATCTCACAGTCTTGTGCACGTATTTTGAACCATTTCACCTGGAAAATACCATATTCCACCTTTCATCCATGTTTTGCATTTTTTACTGCAGAAGTACCTGGAGCCCTCAGCTCAGTTTTTCTCTCTGCTACATGCACCAGGAATTTTGTTCTTAAATCTGTCTCCCTGTTTTTGTGTTACTGGAACCAAAAATTTACCTTCAGTCTCCACTGGTTGCTCATTACCTTTTCTTTCTATGCTCAGTAGCTGCAATTTTTCAGTGTCTCAACCTCTGAAGGCTAGAATGTCAGAAACAATTTCTGTTCACCAACTTTTGGGAGCAGGAGAGACCAGAAATGGACACGCATTCCCTAGACAGTTGTCAGTTTTAAGTGAATATTCTCCCTATATCCTCCTTTCCCCTGTCATTTTCTTCTAAC
Source organism: Tauraco erythrolophus (assembly GCF_009769465.1). Taxonomy (NCBI): domain Eukaryota; kingdom Metazoa; phylum Chordata; class Aves; order Musophagiformes; family Musophagidae; genus Tauraco; species Tauraco erythrolophus. The sequence continues at coordinate 687,866 of NC_141465.1, forward strand.
ACTGACCTGAAGAAAAATGGTTTAAATTCATGGAATTATAGAATCATAGAATCATAGAATCATAGAATGGTTAGGGCTGGAAGGGACCTTCAAAGGTCATCTAGTCCAACCCCCCTGCAAGGAACAGGGATATCTCCAACTAGATCAGGTTGCTCAGGGCCTCATCCAACCTGGCCTTGAACGTCCCCAGGGATGGAGCATCCACCACCTCTCTGGGCAACCTGTTCCAGTGTTCTACAACTCTCATGGTAAAAAACTTTTTCCTAATATCCAATCTGAATCTACCTCCCTCTATTTTAAAACCATTACCCCTTGTCCTATCACAACAGGCCCTCCTGAACAGCCTCTCCCATCTTTCTTGTAGGCCCCCTTGAGGTACTGGAAGAAAAGTAAAGAAGCGGTACTCTGACTCCCAACGGCAGGTGGGAAGAGCAGGCTCAGGAAGAATTCAAACCTATGGAAACGATGTTTTGTTCTCCAAATTGAGCCAACGTAAGGATCTCCTCCAGAGCTTGAAGACGGACGCAGCACCCTGCCATCCAACGGGGGTGACTGGGGAGCCACCGACCCCAGGTGGCAGGACCCAGGAAGGAAAGCCCCCTGTCTGCAGGAATGCCAGCAGGACCAAGAGCCCCCCGTCCCCAGACAGCTGCAGTTCTAGGATTACATCAAACCACGCGCACGCTCCAGGGCTTCCGGAGAGCAGGTGTGGGAGCTGCCACGGAGGGAGTCGCTTTCGTAAAAATAGTTTGCTTGAGGGAGGAGGCAGAAGATTAACACTTTTTGTGGTTAACAGTTTAAGGGGAGAACTGAGTTCTCAAGCCTGACCCGAAAGTTGGTTACAAGTGCACGGGTAGTTGTATTCAGAAGTGACTCATTTCGATGTCCCAATACCATTTGGATTTGAGGAGGACAAAAGTAGGAGTCCACAGGAACCTATAGCGTGGGGGAAGCAATGGGAAAGGAGGCAATTTTGGCTGGAGTTTTAAATGATCTGAATGAGTCAAGGGTGAATTAGCTAAAACCAGCACGGAAGTGCTATGGAGACAGGCTGGGAGAGTTGGGGCTGTTCAGCCTGGAGAAGAGAAGGCTCTGGGTGATCTTATTGCAGCTTTCCAGTACCTAAAGGGGCTACAGGAAAGCTGGAGAGGGGCTTTTTACAAGGGTGTGTAGTGATAGGACAAGGGGTAATGGCTTTAAACTGAAAGAGGGGAGATTTAGGTTAGATATAAGAAAGAAATTTTTCACTCTGAGGGTGGTGAGGCACTGGCACAGGTTGCCCAGAGAAGTTGTGGCTGCCCCATCCCTGGAAGTGTTCCAGGCCAGGCTGGATGAGGCTTTGGACAACCTGGTGTGGTGGAGGGTGTCCCTGCCCATGGCAGGGGGGTTGGAACTGGATGATCTTTGAGGTCCCTTCCAACCCAAACTGTTCTATGATTCTATGATTCTAAGTCTGTGTTAGTAAGTGTTAAACGTATCAGGGAATTCACAGGCATGTTCTTCACTGGGAGACAGCACTAAATATTAGCTGGTAGCCCATAAAACTGAGAATGCTGCACTAATAAGATCAGTGCACTCAGATACATCGATATAAATATAAAATCACAATTACTCATGCCTGGGACTCGGCAGTAAGACAGCACTACGTAAGAATGATAAAGAACATTTCTATTTATTAGTAACAGAGGAGGAATCTGGATAAATTCAGCTCAGCCCCCGAGGAGTTCAACTTGTCAGGCCAAGCCCACTTGTGCACAACGATTCTAAGAGACTTGGCTGAAGACATCTCTGGCCTGCTGTGATGGTCTTGAACGTATCTTGGAAAAGCAGGGGAATGCTGAAAGACTGGAATAGTGTCAGTGTGAAGTGAATGGGATGAGCGGAGGAGCTCTGCCGACGAGCTTGATATTCCTTCTGGGCAAAAAGAATGTGAAAGCCAGGAAGGGATCCCATTCATAAATTAATGGGAGAATAAAGACATAAATAAAGCGATATCACACAGTTCTAGGGAACAGAAATCTCGTTAAACAGGGCAGGCTAAAGCAGGCCAAAGCAAAGCTGTATATTTAGAAGCAAGGGATGGGAGCCAAACCTACAAACAGGGTTGTGTTTTGAGCGGTGGTGAGTCTGAAAAGGGGTGGGGGGGTCACAGTGACAAGCAACGCCACATGAACCCTCGTGTAATGCTCTGGGAAAAAAAATAGCAACTGTGTTTAAACTGGGGAGTATCGAGTGGGATTTGAAGTAGCTTTAATTTAGATTTTTAAAGTTTTTTAAAGCAGTGGTACTACTACTGGAATACTGTATACAGTCCTGTGCACAGATTTTGTAAAAGATATTTAAAAGATCGATGGGATAGAGAAAACAAACAGCAAAATTGCTTCTGTTCTGGAGAAAAACGTGCTAGAAAGATGTAAAGAGCTCTGCCTGCTTCATATTCCAAAGACAGGGTGAGTTTATTACAATGCAGGAACACGCTCACAGTGCAAAACATGAAATATAAGATTATTCTTTTATTTCCTGGAGGAAAGAACGACAAGAACCAATGTGGGAAAGTGAAGCCCTTTTCTGAGGGAAAGAAGACACATGTTCTTGGCAGTGGGGTGATAACTCCTGCTGCAGGCAGTGCTGAATCCTCCCGCTTCTGAACCTTTCAGGTAGAGCCTACATGCTTTTCCAGAAGAAAATCTTTCGCCAAATCAAAAGGTCACTGAGTAAGACGTGGCAATCTGTGACACATGGAAAGGTAACGAGACAATCTAATGGTCTCTTTGGTCTTCAGACTGCGTGTATCTAAGCTGCTGCTACTCACCATCATCAGAAGGTAGGTGAGCCTCTGTGGATTCTCTTAAAAGCAACCAAGAATGTTGTTAGAGCCAAAGATCATTCCTTACTCCTCACCATAAAGCTACAGGCATCTTGGATGGTTTCATTAAGAAGAAATAACACTTACAGTCTTTGTGCTCATTAAATTTAGAGGCTTTTGTATTAAAGCACTGAACAATGAAGAAGCTGCTGGCTCTGGATAACGATGATGACTTCAAGGGGGCTTCACAGCCCATTTTCTGTGTGAGGCTTTGACCCTCTGAATATGAAAAGAAAAAAAGATAAATAGAAGTTGAACATGTGCATTTTCCCTAATACCATATGACAGCAAATACAGAAATGGTGGATATCGCTTTGCAGTGTAAAAGAGACGTATAAGCTGCTCACCTCATTTACTGGTAAAAACCAGTAAAATAGTCTAGCTAATCAGCATGATATCAAGAAAATCCTATGAAGGCCACTAGGAGCCATCAGTAGGTCACTCAGTCTATGCTGTTTGTGGTCTGCAGCACAGCCCTGCTGCTAGTGGGAAAGGTTTGTGCTGCAGAGTCAAAGTACCTGTATCAAAAATAAAAAGCCACTATTGTGAAAGAATGGTATTAAAACTAGAAAGCCAGAAGTCCTTTTTGAGTTTCACTACAAAAAGGATGCAGACATCACAGGAGTGATCAGTTATCTACCCTGTTCAGCTTCCCTGAGCTGCAAACCCAGCAGGAGTCTGGATCCGAAATAAATCTGAAAAAAAACTGAGAGGTAAAGCAAGTTCCTCTTCCCCCAGTGCAGATGGACCAAATTCCACAATGCCCTTCACCTTCCCCCACCACCGGCACGGATCCAGAGGATCTCTATTGACAGGAGAGGCACTATCAGGAGCGCGCGTCTGCACCAGCTTCCGTGCTGAAGACAGATGGGTACGACAGCAAAATTGCAGCAAAGACTGCAAGAATAATTAAATGTTGGCATTAGGTCCCGAACCGTGTCGCTTTCCTATTCCCTTTTGCATCCCGGAGCCGTTACTGCTCCAGCTTATCCTACACCCTGCTCCGTAGGCCCGGTGGGAAAGAACAGGGAGAGGTATTTTCCTGCTCCTGCATTTGTTGGGCTTGACATCTTGCAATGTTTATGGCTTTGATGTGACTTTTTAAGGAAAAGCTTACGCTGGGCTTCGTGTGGGCAAATTTGCCACATTCTCCCGCTTCACGATTTCATCCAAGCCATACTCCAGAAGCTCTGGTTTTAATATCCTAACACATTTTTTTAGTTCAAAATCATAGAAAAATCAATACACAGGAAAGCAACACCCTCAAACTATATAGAGTTCTCCTGTTAAATTACCATCTTCAAGCTCTCTTGATCAGGTCTGATTTCCTGGGGGAAAACAGGGGAAATTCAGAGTGGCTAAAGTTACCTCAATGAGTGTTGGGACCGCGATGTAGAGGATGAAAGACTGGAAGCAAGGAAGTAAACCACGAGTAGTAAGAAGCCTGAAAAGTTCTCTGAACACTTATCATCTCCTCTATCAATACAAGGGGTACTTGCAACAGGCAGCATTGAATTATTAAACTATCAGCTAAAAGGAGTAGAATAACAACCTTTAAGTGTAAATGTTAGAAAAACAACGGCCGGAAAGCCAGCAGAACAGATGAACCAATTCAAATGATGCCTTTACATGGTAAATGGTTCATCAGTTTAGCTCAACAAGTTTTACATCAATAAAAAAAAAAATATATATATATAATAACACCACCGTACAATTACAAGAAGCTCCTTTGCAGACCAACGATGAAAGCTGCTTGAGATGTAATATGAGAACAGACAGCATACTGCTCCTCAGGCCATCAAAAGGAAAAGGGGTGGCAGTTTTATTAGCCAAATACCTCCTTTTCATCCTAAAAGACTGGTGTTTGAAGATGGCAGATATATTCTGATCAAAGACCTCTAAAAGAGTAACTTAAAAGAGCGCATACTCCACACTGTTCCATGCAGGGACGAGCCTTTTTCATTTCACTTTTTTTTTTTTTTTTAAGATTTTTTTTAACAAAATTTAAGACAGGAGAGAGGATTTTAGTCAGTTCATGAATCCAGCCCTTGGGGGACCAAGGGGATCAGGATTTGCAGATAAGAAGGGAACTTAAAGCCAATCATTTTGTTAGATGCTGGTGGTTCAAAAGGTGGTACAGGGGATGCTCTTAACTGTTGTCAATCACCTGGTGCATTTTCAGGCACTGATGTGTTCCTTGTCACTAGTAGCTTGTTAAATCATGTCACTTTGATCCCTCTGGGTGTAATCAGTCCGTATCCTCACTCCCCATGCCTAGTTTTAAACGACCAAAATTTAAAACAAATTATATTGACGGCAACTGGATGGAACTCTGCTTATAACTTAGGGCAAAAGAAATATCTACAGCTTTTTCAGAGTTATCTAGAACAAAAGCAAGCTCACTGGGATAAGAAAACTCTGTGGGAAGCTTGGAAAGCAGGGATAAATGGTAAAGTTACCAGTAAAGCTTTCCATCTCCAAAAATCAAGAACCAGTGAAGATGAAGGCCTGGTGGGTCCCTTTCAGTCCGAGATAAGCAGATTGGAGGGACTGGATTTCCTGCAAATCTGTTAAACAGAACCAGACCAAAAATGCGCAAAACAAAACATTCTATAAGGGAAGGATGGTGGGCAGGCTTTTAAAAAAAGCGGATAAGATGGCAGTTTCTTCAAAAGAGCCAGCAAGGGACATCTGGTAGCATGTTGAGAAGAGATGCTGGGTGATTTGAGACCAAAAGGGTTTATTGATCGCAGGTCAACTCTCCAAGAGTCAACAACTTTTAAATTGCTTTAAGGACTTCTTTCCCACAGAACCACAAGAAAAATACAGAATTCTTGGACAACCCACTTAAAAGGAGGAAGAGAGTCCTATTATTGAAAGTCTGAACACAAATAAGGCAGCAGGAACAGATGGGTTTATGACCAAATCCGGTGTCATTAGACCTAGTTACCAAGATCGCGCAAAGAAGAGGTAGTTTCTCTTCCAGAAGAAACAAATCAACTAAAATTTTAAAACCCAGATAGTTGCAAAGCTTGAAAATCATACAGGTTGGACTTCTTTTCTCTCGATGTAGAAATATATTTGATTAAATAGCAGGAACTTACAGTCATGGCACTAAAGGCATGGTTTTGAAGATACGTTGAGGACTTGCATTTATGCTCTGTAAAGGTCCTACAGCTCATCTGTTAGTGGATTGAATGTCCTCAAGGGGAAGACAGTTGACAAGGTCCTGCTGACAGCTGATGGCTGCTTGTTTTGGTCATGAAGAATTAAGCAGAATCCTCAAAATAAAGCAACTGGGGACAGATCAGAGACCGGAACTGCGATAATTCTCTGTGAAACCTTCAGCACAGGATGCCTCAAAAGCAGTGGTGGTCCAAACATCCAGATACGGCTCGGCTCCTCCACATAAAATTGTTAGCCAAGATAAAAGGAAAATGTTGGGCTTTTCCAAAAAAAAGGCTCAGATGCAAAACTATTGCAGATTAAAGATTCAGTGAGATACCTGGATATCACAGGTCTTTAAATATGTCATGGTGTATTAAACTGGTCCAAAAGACGAAATTTATTTTAAATAGAAAAGGCGCTTTAAGAAAAGGAGTGAGGACAGAGATTTCTGAAACGGGCTAAAAAAAAAATCGTGAAAATGAATATACTCTCTCACGTTCTTTTCCTGTTTCACTACTTACTTGTATGTGCACCAGACAGCACTTTGAAGACTTGAAAAGCTCTTGCCATGATTTTCATCTGGCAACAGACAGAGCCAAGACCAAACAGCTCGGTACCACGGAGGCCTCCCACAACGGGAAATCCTACAGGGCTGAGAGAGTGGCACCTTATTACAGCGCCCAGCTGAAACGAGGAGCTCAGCTGAAGGATGTTTCGTGCTCGTGGGCAAGGCCATATTTATAGACTGCTACAGAAGGAGAACGGTATGAGAAACTTCTGAGATGAGTGCTGCATAAGAAAGGGATTAAGGACAACAAGGATTAAAGCCACCTCTATACTTGCCCTTCCTTGATACACAAACTGGAAAAAAACTCTTCTCCCTTCATCTTTCCCCATTTGCCATCTTGGTTAAAAATAAAGAATTTTTCACTCTAATGCGTGGTTCTGTTTGCGTTATGACAGCTGTCGCCTATTTAGATTAACTCTTTCTGAGGAGGATATCAAATCTTATGAAAAGATTTGTGATGATAAAGTAAGAATTCCTCTCTCCTATCAGCAATAGCAATCAGCAAGAATCGTATAAGAGCTCTTATTTGACCTTTTTGACCTTTTGAGCAACTAATACAGATAAACTCAAGGAAAAATGGAATAATTTATAAAATGTGTGTAATTTTAGTGGAGAAAAAGATCTGTCAGCAGACAGAATGAAAGAGAGAACACATAAGTTACTCATCTCCCAGGCATGATTCGCTCAAAGCCAGCCTTAATAAAAGGTAGTTCTATGTATCTATCTCTGTAAAAATTCAATGTATATTCTGTGGCAGTGACTTTTCCCACTGGAGAAACCTCTTGAGATGCAAGCTCCTTTTCTGTCGTCCTGGGTTGTGCCAGGGACCCAAACACTCGGAGTGGACCTGATGAGAGCCCTGGCCCTTGTGGCAGACAGCAACAGCCCCTCGGACCTGCTGGGCTGCCTGCTCCTCACGTGGAGCTCACTTGGTGCAGAGGGAAGAGAGGCTGTTCTCCTTGCTGGGAGACCCTAAGTGGGAAATGATCAAACGTGGAGGACACCAAGTCTTCTCCTTGAACTGGCCCTCTCCTTTCCTCCTTAAAGATGCAGCCTGCTAACTCTGGGACGCCTTGGTGACAGGTGGAGAACCCCATCAGGTCACGTTTCTAGAAATCAGTGTGAAGAGGAAAAAGGGGTTTGTAAACCCAGATTCTGTTCTTTACGTACACAAATGGCAGAAATTCACCAGATAGTCTTTAGCCACGATATTTTTTTACGAATAATATTGATTATTTACATATTGTGCATATGTTATTCACATACTACTTTTCTTTACGGTTTTTAACAGGCATAATTCTTCTGTTATGTGAATTCAATCATGTTAATGTTTTTGTGAATCTTGAATATCTCGATTTGCAATTTCTGCATGTTCTAGCTGTGTTTTGATTTGTGTTTTCTAATTTTTTTCTGTTTTTCTAAACAGAAGATTGTTTTGGTTTTTTTTCTTTAATGGAAGGTAAATAGCTTAGGAAGCGCCTGGCCTGATGAGCATGTGCCAGACAACATCTGGAGAGAATTATCAGCAGTAACGTTGCTGTAGGCAAGGTGGTGTAAGAGTATGAGCATGGTGAGTTTTCTAGGGAAAAGCAAAGAAAGTGGATTCTGAAACAAAAGGGGGGATGCTGGACAGTTGGGGAAGAGACAGAAACGAGCTGAACAGAAAGTAGCTTAAAGTGGCCAGGAATAAGCACGAAGGAGCAAGGTTGACGTACCCAAATAAACTGTTTTAATGATGGATAATTCTTCCTAGCCAAGCAGGCACATCCTTAACAGAAAAGGTGAGTCTGGCCAGAAACTTTCTTCTGGACATTTCATCCCAATTTGCTTCTCTGCTAAACCCCAGAGTGAGTAGGAGAGACCCCGCCGTGCCTTAATAGACCAAGGAAGTAAAAGGCACTGGATGTGCAAGATACACTACTTTTTTACCAAAGCAGCATCAAAATATGAAAAGAAAAGCCTCTCAAGATGTAATACTGGTGGCTGTGATCACCTTTTTCTCTCGTACTAACCACCACAACTGCATTTTCATGTCAGGAGTGACACTGTCTCTGAAGTTCTGCTGTTCAATCGCATGGAAGCGCGCTAAGAAGCGCTGCCGAATGCGACGTGGGATCGTTGGAGATGTCCGTGTGCTGAGATGCTACTCGGGAACATTTCCCCACTTCTCCCGTGTCGTTGGCCACCTGCACCCTCTGAAACCAGAACAACTCGAGGCCCGAACCAGATGATGTCGCCACAACGGTTTTCCCTTACCATTAAACACAAATTTGCCAGCCAGTTCACGTTTATTTATTACTTTCGTTTTCACGTCGTGGTTTCTTGCTCACAGCTGCACTTGTGTTTTCAGGGTGTTCCACGCACAACCCATAATCTCAGTCCCCCCACTCTCGGATACAGGGACGTTACATCAGCTGCAGTCCTGCTGCTGTTCACTGTAATACGTGCAGAAGCTGGCTCAGTCACAGCTACATGGAGAGTCATGTCAAAAACGTATAAATTGATATTATCAGCGGTTTTAGCTCTGTTTATATGGAATTCATCTGCTGAGCATCTCTTTATATTCCCTCCATGGCATTTCCATGCATTGTTCCTCTCTCTCCCCAGTGTTCAGCTGGAAGGACAATGGGAGAAAGTAGTTCCACATTTCCATCTATCTATACACAACGGAGTCAGCCCGTGCAATCTTTTTTTTATTATTTTTTTTCCAAAAAAAAAAAAAAGCTCCCGGGGCAAGAAAGGAATGCTGGATCAGGCCTGTCCGTAGTCGTGTGTTCCCCAGCATCCCACAGAGGGATGTTGTTGCTATTATTTTAACAGCAGATCTCTCCTGTTGTTGCTATTTTAATGGCAGATTTTAAAGCTTCCGCTGACATTGGTACAGACCCTGAAGCTCAGCTAGAGAAACAGAGGTGGTGAGCAGATGGTGATACAAAGGAGGAATGTTGTATCTATAAATATTCCAGTGAAATCCATATCCACTCTTCCACGCAAGAGCCAACAAACTATGCTAAACCCTTAATATGGGGTTTAAATTGGTCTTATGGGGTAAATGGGTTCTTAATCTGAGCTTCCCTGGCAGGAATATTTTCACTTACAGGATGAAACTATTTCCATCAAGCCACTGAAAAAAATCATGAAATATTGATTTTCTATTATTTACCATTAGAAAAATGGTAACATTTAACAAATCCAGGGAAATGTTTCCTTCTGAGTGGTCAAGGCTTCTACAACAGCCCAAGGGAAGGGGCACAGCCACCTCCAGGAAAATGCTGCTAAATGGTTTGTCCGAGTCGGCATTAAGGTAACGTTACAGCGCATCAGTCGGATGTGTAACAACTCCAATCTCCTTCCAGAAAAATCAAGCCACTAAAATGACATTCACGAAATCCCAAAGTGTCTAAAAAATGCAGTTTAACACACTGAACTTCTCAAAACGATAGCTGGGACTGAAGCTTTGCATTCGAACGGCATTCTTTATTCCACCCACATCTGGGCATACTTTAGGTACCAGATACTGGGTCTCTCTCACACACATGGAGGTTTATTTCTCATTGATGGGACACTCGAATATTGACCAAAACAAAATGAACTGCATCAGAACCAATTTGGCCCGAATCTGGTTCAAGGCTCAGCAGCAGGTAAGTAGCAAGACTTGGTGCCAGGCTCGGCTCCCTGCTGTCCACTGGGATAGAAAATGTAAGGGGACAGAATGTCTGTCTGTGGATCAAACATTTTAGCTGTATTTCTTAGGAAATTTGGCTCACAAGCAGCCATCAGCTGGTCAATTTTCCCTTTCCCCTTCATATTCTGGATCCAAACTGACTCACTGGTCAGCTTCAACCAACTTCGCCAGAGGGACAGAGGTCTCACAGGAATCACGTTTCTACAAATTCTGTGAAAATCGAGGGCTAAACAGAAAAGGGGGATCCAAATTAGCCTCTCAACTAAGAGGTTCCCTTAGCTACTTGTTTGATGTGCCTGTCCAGACACAACATCCCGAGCCAGGAGCCAGACAGAGAAAACGCTACCCTTCGATGGCTGTACTAGGGGAGATGAGACAGAAATCAGTGGTATGTTCAGAGAAAAGCATGTGGAGCTGAAAATGTTGATAAACAACAGGATACAGCTATCGGGGAAGGGGTAGGAGGCACTAACATTCCTGGGATGGGGACATCAGGACGTAACGCAAGTCATCTGCAAGAAGTTTGCCTCTTTCACCGAAATACTCTTTAAGTCATGAAGGATTCAGGGCCCAGAAGAAGGGCACTTGGAGTGGAAAAGGCTTATAAAATCTTCCCGAAGCGCTGCTAGGCAGTTGGTGGTGTTTGGTTTCACAAGGTCTAACCACTGACACCTCGCCTGCGCTCTGCAAACGGTCCTCAGTAAAAGAGCAGCATCAACGTGGGAGCAGGGACAACAAGGGACAGAGATCGCCTCCCTTCTCCAGAACTTTCCTGCAACTGAAGTTCAAAAACTGAACGACAGCAAAACACCTTTCCCCAACTTCTATCTCAGGTTGATATCCAGAAAGAGAGAGAATTTCTCACCTACTAGCTCAGTTCACTGCTGCTCCCATGCTTCGTGCTGGATCTGACAGAGGTTTGTGCCCCAACTTTACCTGGATCCTGGATTCTCAAAAACCAGGTTTGAGGTCTTTATCTCAACCAGCTCTCACATGAGTTGAAGGCAACACGTGATGGCTAGACCAGATTTTTCAGCCATACATGCCGGTAGCACACTTTAAATCTGAACAGCATTTTTGAAAGAATGTAAATGATTTAAGCAATTCATTTTTCGATATCAAATGCAGTTTAAGCTTTTAGGTTTAAGTAAAAGTGTAAATTGCATCTGGTGTATTTTCCAGCTCCCAGTGGTTTCAGTGAGACTATTTTTCTGGATAAGGACACATGAGGGGTCAGGATTCCATTTCGTTTAACATCCTGTCTTGTGTTGCCACCATAAAAGGTGACTTGAGGAATCCTGCAAATTCTAAATGGACTTATCTTCAGCTCCATCATCAAAACTCCTAAAGATGCAAAACGTGATCACGAACCAGGGAAATAAAATCCAAGTCCCACTGGAGTTCAACGGTGAGCAACACCAGGGCTTGGCAGTTTTACATGGAAAGGAAAACACTGAAGGAAAAGAAAGAACCAGATTCCTCGCCTCACAACTACAATTTCAACACACGTGACTTTAACAGCTATTTCTGCTTAAAACTATATATTTATACCAGGAAAAACTGCATTCCTCTCCGAAGGGTCTGTCCCTCACTAGAGTTACGCATCGCATCCAGCGTTTCTGTAAGGGAAGCATTAAGGAAAACTATTTTATCCTGCATTCTCTGGTGTCTACTTTGTGCCACGGACAGAACTCTGTGCCGTTTCCATTTCCCCTACAATTAGGCACTGGTCCTACACACACATGGATGGGAGCTCACCTTTCCTGCTGGGAGGGGTTTCCATGGGAGACTGGCAGCAATGAGGACATGAATACGTTTTGGCAGGATCGGGGCCTCCGATAGCGAGGAGGAAACGGGCTAACAGAAACCACCTTTGCAAACACAAAGAGGGACAGATCCCAGGAACAAAAATTAAAGTTTTATGCGCTTTTAAATGCCAGCCAGAGTATTTAAAGGCAGCAGAAATTGGAGGACTTCAGAACTGACGCTTTTTTTTTTTTCAAATCAGAGTTGAGGTTGTCCCTCTAAGGATGTACAGCATGGCACAGCCCAGGGTTTGCTTAGTTTGGCTTTTACTAAACTATCATTTTCTTTTGCTAAGAGACTCAGCAACCAAAAGCACAGCTTTTTCTTCCTCACAGCTGTTTGCTCCCGTGTTGCCGAATATTTTCACTCCAGCTTTTGCCCTTGCCTTGCTCACGGGATGGGAATGATGCAGGAATTTCGGCTGCTCTGCTTCAGTTTAGCGGAGTGATAATCTTAGGCAAACGCTTGCAATCTGTCTTTCATTAAAGGAGTTTTTTGCACTTCTGTTTAACACGGGGAATTCTTCGAATTGCCCTTCTAAGAGAGGATTTCACCTCCACTTCTGCCTGGAGGGAAACCCTTGCTGCCACAAACACATCTGCTGGATAAATGGGAATGCTCTTGCCAAGCAGCTCTCACCGAAGACAGCAGAGTTCAGCCTTCATCTCCTGAACATTAGGTACTTGGTGCCAACTTAATCGGAGAAACCAATGCATAAAATGGTGCTTCTCCCATTAAAAAGCAAGGCATTTTTTTTTGCTGCCCTATACAAAAACAGGTGTTTCAGTTCCATAGTAAAATGAGAGTAGCTTTTGTTACCAAATGCCTGAAACCTCTTGCACAGCACAATTCTCTCATTTCTAGCTGTCAAATGTAAAACTAGTATCTGATACTTGTTCCCATTAAAAAAAAAAAAAAAAAAAGCAAAATAGGAACAGAAAAGATTGGTATTTCTGAAATACTTAAAACATGCTAAATGTTTAAATTCAAGGGTTTAGTGGCCCTAGAAAAAAGATAAAAAGATTAGATTACAGTCTTAATAAAACCAAAAATATATCCAAAATATTATTAGTAATATATATCTGTACATATTATAAATCCATCTCTATAGAGAGGCCTATACACACACACGATATGAAGAAAGTATATAGCAAGCAAAATGGGATTTGAACCCAAAATCTTTGCTGTTCAATATTAGACAGTCACTTTTTCTGAACTGGTAAGAGCAGCAGGAATTTCTTCTCTGGAAAAAAAAAACAAACCCAATTCGTAAGCCAAAGAAATCCTAGAACAAAAACAAAAAAGAGAGGGAGAACTGCATTCACTAAAAATGGGGAATATTAGAGGTTTGGTACGAGTCATTGTCCCTGTTAAGCTTTTGTCTAAAGACAGTGGCAGGATGACTGGAGTTCTCAGCTTTTTGCTGAATCTGGCCCCAAACAGATACCTACAAACTCTTCCGAAGAGAAGCAAAGAAACAAATATTTTAAAAATAACTTTTGAAAGTCATGTCCTCGAAAAAAACAGCCCTTGTATCTGTGGGAGGGTAAGCAAAATGCAATGGAAGAAAATGAAACAGATCTCGAACGTTGCCAGTCCCTCGTGCGAGGGACTCAATGGCAGCCCGATTCCTGTGCTTTCCGTACTAAATCAGGATCCATTTCGAGCTGACAATTCCAATTGGGAATTCCATCACTTTTAATTGCTCTGCAAACTCTGCTAACTAAGGCTTCAGCTTCGGATTACTCTCTGCACCTGCAAAGGAGAAATTACTGCTTTCTATTCTCTTGTTTGCTTTTAAGACATACGACATGCCAGGGTTTTTCTCCCAACATCCTAGACAGTGGAAGAGGAAATACGTCTCGGGAATTTCGGGGCAGGGGGAAGGTTTCACAAAATATTCCTCTCTAAAATGGAGATTTAACCTGTAATTCATTGTGCACCGAAACAACACAAGGTCTCTGTTGTACTTCACAAAACTTTCGTTATTTCTTCATCCTTCATTTAGGGTTTCTTCTGCACGGAGATTTTGAGTTCCTACTCCAATACCGACAAGCTTCCCTTGGAATTTATGATTAAACGGTGTCGAACCCAGACCACAAGTAAAACAATGACAAATCCTGGTTGAAGTCACTGTTTCCCTAACAATGGAGCTACCAGGAAAGAGTTAAGAGCATTTGACCCACTGTGCTCAAGGAAGCAAAGTCCGGCACACGGAATGGAGACCACATCTTAGCATGCTCTCGGGAGAAAATGTAGCCAACCGCAGGGTAAACGGTTGGTGTGAATGTTGTCTTACTAGAGGGAGGTGACTAATCAGCAACACCTTCAAAATGTTATTCTTTGGACAACTGCGATGCCCCGAAGCCCTGGATGTGGATGCCCCAAGCCCTGGATGTGAATGTCCCAAGCCCTGGATGTGAATGTCCCAAGCCCTGGCTGTAGATGCCCCAAGCCCTGGCTGTAGATGCCCCAAGCCCTGGATGTGGATGTCCCAAGCCCTGGATGTGGGTGTCCCAAAGCCCTGGATGTGGATGTCTCAAGCCCTGGCTGTGGGTGTCCCAAAGCCCTGGATGTGGATGTCTCAAGCCCTGGCTGTGGGTGTCCCAAAGCCCTGGATGTGGATGTCTCAAGCCCTGGCTGTGGGTGTCCCAAAGCCCTGGCTGTGGACTGGTGCTCCTCTGTACCGTTAACCATAAGCGTAGGAGATCATCGGGCTGTCCCCAAGGGCCGATGCTCCAAGCACGTGCAACAGCCCAAGTGCTGGCAATGAACCACCTCTTGCTTCAGAAGTAAAGCGAGATAAACATCCTGATTTGCAGGAGAAAAGTCAAAAATCCTACAACTGGGAATCTGGAGTAAAGAAAAAAGGAAGCAGAAGTAGGGAAAAAAGACTGAAAAAGCAGCAGTTATTTTTCAGGAAAGAAATACCAAATAACTAGAGCACGCTTCATCAGATGACCACAATAAGCTTTTTCTTCCTGTTTTTCTGCACAGCAAAAACGCCACAGTGAATAGCAACTATCTGAGACATAATTATTTATATTTTAATTCAGGACTGTCAAGCGTTTTCATGAACACTCAGCAATTGTCTGAATATTCATAAATAAAATAATTCAGCGTCAGTTCAAAAATAAACATTCTCATTCAACTACAAATAATTGGAATAAGAAACCATTAATACTAGGCATAATTCTTCATTTAAAGAAGAAAGAGTAAATTTCAAGAAATTTTACTGCTGTGCAAACAAGGTGCCTTCCTCTTCCCTCCACCTCCACCCCCAGGAAAGACACGCAAATAAAATAACGAGTAGATATTTCAAGTAGAGGGAGGAAACTGAATTATCTGTAGCAGTTGGTTATCACAAATTAAGTTTAATTACTTCCTCAACAATCAGAAACACGCTATGCATAATTTAATTAGCAATTAGAAATTGCCTCCAGCTATCCCTATATAATAAATAACGGCAGTCACTGCAATAACGACTAACGCGTTCTCTCGGGCACGTAAAAAACTTCTATATACTGACAAGTTAAATATTAATGATGCCAAGCACTAAAATATCTGATTTTTATAGACAATGGAAATCAACGTACAGCTAATGCAAGTGTGTAAGAAAAGAGACTTCAGACAGCGCCATGGGAAACGTCTACGGATCACAAAAAGGCTGAAGACCTGAATAGAAGCAGCTAAAGGAGCAAATAGGATTTTCAACATTATTCTTTTATGATTCTAAAATGAATCATAATTAATTTTAAACATTTAAACTTCTTAGAGAGTTCACTGTAAGAAAGAATACTTCATCTAGAAGAGTCGTCTTCATTTTTCCTGAAATTCCTGATTTTTTCACATCAAACCATGGAGAACAAAGACCACGGGAAGAAACTTTGCTCTTTTTCCTGAAAGCTTCTGCTTGTTTGAGAGGTTTTCTCCTTTTCTCCCCAGGCCTCTCACATACCTAAGCTACCCCGAACAATTTCGTGTTTGGCTGGTACAATGTACCATTATACCCAGTTAACTCCTTTGAACAGTATTGCACGTACAGGAACCGTGCCACTCGTTACTGGGGCACCGTTCGTTACTGGGGCGGGGGGATTCGGGGCGGAACACCAAACAGGAGGGTGCCCACATGCAGGGAGAAAGTCTGAAAATAGTTTCTAATTCCTCGTCCCACCCTGAGCAGCCAGTGGGTACAAAATGAAGCCCTGATCCCGCTCCCTTTCCCGCCTCGCTCTCCTCTTCCCTTCCCAGCGGTGAACCCCCTTTCTGCCGGGTTTCCTACTCCTGTGCCCCGGTTAACTGGTCTCTCCCTGATTTCACCACCGCTTTAGCCCCAGCAGGCAGTGGGAACACACGACAGCGTTGAAATGAAGCCAACACGACGCTGACCTGGTCCGTTCACCGGGGCGTCGCGTCCCTTGTCCCCTCCAGGTGAGCCCCTCCCAGCACTATGGGGCACCCAGTCCAAAACCAGCCTCGGGCAGTTCCATGGCACCGACTTTTTGGGCACCACAGGCTGAGCACTCCTGTTCTTGACCTGCCCAATATTCCTCTGATGTTTCTCAGCCCAAGGCCACGCCAGCACGTCCAGCAGCCCCGGGACAACCCAGTGCCACCAGTGTCCGAGAGCACAGCCAGGGGCAGGGCATCTGGCACGGCAAAGGGACAGGGGCAGCAAATGCCCCAGACATTTTCCATCCCCTTTTGGGGTTTTCCTGTTAAAGGCTGTAACCCGACTGGATTACGCGCTCGCGCGCCCTGTATGTGCTCAGTCAAGCCTCCTTCCGTTATTTCTACAACAATTATTCCCAAATTACCCTGGATAAATGATGCTCATTACACCTTGATGTAACTCAAGTCTTGAAACGCTCTTAATAAACAAGCACTTCCCAATCAAATCTTTCATTCCAAGAAGCAGGACGAGGTTTTTTTTCCTGAAGCTGCATTATACGACTGTATTTTCACGAAAACTCTGAATTTTCACTCCTGCTAGGCTCTTCCACAGCCACGCTCCCCTTCCCCAGCCCAGGAGTGATTTCCTGAATCATGGAATAAACAGGATTACTATGCACGGAATAATCCAAGCAGCCTCTAAGGGAGCAGCGGGGCTTCCTGCCGCTCCGTCGGCATTCCAGGGACCTGGGATGCTACAGCCCTACGTGGGTAACACTCCCAAGCACTGAAGTGAGTAACGTGACACAGAGACTTCACCGGGGTTGCCTGATGGTAAACGAAGGCTTTTTTTTATTTGCTCCAAGGAGCCTGGCACAGGAAACCCCCAAATCCTACAAAAATAATTCTTCTATTTATCTTTTAAATTCTGGAGTGAAAAAAAAAACAAAACATTAGGCACCCACGGCCATGTGCTGTGTTCTGTATTTTCCCAGCTTCCTACAAACTTCTGGCACGAAAAGATTAAGTTTTCTGAAGTAAAAAACAACTCATTGGTTTAAAAATATCCACCTCGTTGCCTTGTAAGGAGCACTGGTTTATTGTATTACACAATAAAAAGGCAGGAGCACTTAGAAATCACGAAGAAGGGCATAATCCAAAAACCTGTACGAGATCCAACCTGCTGGCTTTCACACTACCAGGCATTTGCAGGAAAACTGGAGAGCGCAGGAAAACTGGAGAGCAGAAGAAAACATGACCCTGCCATAGCATAAAAGTTTTCCAATGACGCAGGCTACTTCCAACGTCTTTGGGTTTTGATTTTCCAGGTACCTGATAAATAAAAGAACAAACTCCGGAGCAGGACAAATCTTTGCAAGAAAACACGTCAACTGAAAATCCCAATAACTGCCTGGTGTTTTATTACAAGTTAAGGCAGCAGCAGAGTCCAGAACAACCTTGAGGCTGGAGTTTGCTTTTAAAAAAGCCGGTGGGAGTGTCTCCATCGAGGTCTGAGGGGGTGCAAGGGAACCCCACCGGGTCCTCTTCTACTATTTTTTCGCCCTGATAAGGAAGACTGCTTAAAGCACAAGAAAAATACATCTGCTTTTTTTCTGTTCAACGTGCAGCTACATGCAAAGCTGAAAGAGGGATGACAGGGCGGCGCTGGGATAATTTCTTCATCCAACTAAGGGATGCTTGTAGAAGTGCTGACAGTAACACCTATGAACATTTAATCACTGATTTTTTAATAGGATCTTCTGAGCAGGACTGAGGATAATCCAGTGTGGCAAGGAGGTGAAAAAAAAAAAGTCTATCTGTGAATTTCTCCAGCTATTCCTAAGGTCCCTTCTTCCTGAGCAAACTCAGACTCACAGAACTGATCTGCAGGCACTTTGGGGATAAAAGCAGAACCTAATTTTGACAACTCCCTGACCTACTCATCACATGCACCATACATTTCTGAACGTTACGACGTGTTCTCCTTAGAATTATTTTCTGTCCGTGAGCACCAACGCAGCCAGTCAGCACTTCTGGTATCTTCTGGTCTCTCTAGACCACTACCAGCCGGCGCCGCTTCCTAACGAGTCTACAGCACGCAGCTCTTCACCCTCCCTAAAAGCAAAGGCACTCTGGTGCCTTCAGGGTTCCCCTCAGCTTTGAGGTAGATTTCCGAGCAGTTCTCTACTTCCTGGAACACCTGAAAGCAGAGCCTTGGGTTTGTGGATTCATTTGCCACGGGAACAACGCCGGCGCGGGCGCCCAGAGTGCATCCAGGCCCTGGGTGAAGTCAAGGAACTGGAAGTCATTCACAACTGCTCCGCGTGCCCCGGCCCGGCGATTCGCAAACCCTTTTTGCTGCGGCCGCGCTCACATCGATGCGCTGATGATGAGTGTGATTTGTGCCAGTCCTTAACCCCTTGGTCAAGCGCTCTTCAGGAACTGTAAAGCGGTTCTTTTCCAGGCGGTTGGCAAGAATTCCTTCCCAAGCACCTTCCCAAGAGCTACACGTGTGGACATTGCTGGAAATGTCCATTGAACGATACTGGAAGATTTCCTTCCCAAAAAAGCAAAAGCCTTAGGAAGAACGAGCAAGCGCAGATGCAGCGCAGTGAAACTGTCCCCTAGGACAGTTCCTGTTCTACCATGCAAGAGTTTAGCTGAAGTTTGGAGTTTTTAATACATATATATATATATATATATAGCAAATTGACTACGAAAATACAGCTTCGGAGAAATTAAAATTTATGAAATCCTTTGCCAGCATTTGACAAATAACTTGGATTATTAAAAGAAGAGAAATTGGGAAGCAGTTTCGAATGTCCAAATGCTTGATTTCATTATTATCTAAATCAAAAGGCCTTATTTTTTTAATTGCAAATTCATTTTCTAATTTACTTTTAGAATATTTTTTATTAGTTTGAACAAGGAGGTTTGGTGATCCATTTTTAAAAAGGTTGCATAACTTAAAAGCAGGAGGTAGTTTGACGATACAAAAGTAAGTATTTAAAGGTTGGCCAAAACTTAAGTTTTCCTGTTTTGCAATAAAGTAAAAAAAAAAGAAAAAAAAAAAAGTTTTTATTCAACAAACCTAAACGCCTCTTCACCATCTTCACTTTTTTTCTGCTCAGTCCCCAAATGAAAAATCCTCCTCTGAATTCCTCCGTTGCTGCGAACGAGGATGTGCTGGCCTGGGACGTTTGCTGGGTGCAGCCTTCCCTCCAACAGCTGCAAGTTTTGCAAGTTTGCTTTTGCAAACTTTTTTTGGTTGTCCAACACCGGACAACCCGCTGCCACAGGGGTGGGACTCGGACAATTCCTTCGCCATCCCCACAACACCCTCAGATCAATAGCTCAACCGAGCCAACGGCATTTTGGAGATATTATTGTAAATATTATTGTAACAAGTGCTTTTGTCACTTCTTGGAGTGACTTCCTGATCCATTGTTTCCTGACCTCGCAGAATACGCAATTAAAAGACGCCCCCGGCACGGATTTTGTTGCTAGAACTTGAATTGACACCACGTTTCCTCTCCGAGTTTTAAAATTTCTTCATCTGCTTGCAAAGACGTTTCGATTTCATTTTACCAGAACATCACGTTACTTTTCCCTAGTCCTTCTCACCAAAGCATCACTCCAAGGAACGCAAGAGCACTGTATTTTGAGAGAGCGGATGCTTCGCGGGCAGAATGGTTGGAACTGGTTTTACCAGGGTTAGAAATAAGCAGCAAAAAGCTGCACCGTTTTTTTTTCTCTGCAAATAAAAACAGCTCAGCCTCGCTGCACAGCACTCTCTACCTGTGGAATTCTAGTTCGGATAATAAGCCAGAAAAGCCAAATTTTCTGCTACGCAGCGCTGCTCTGGGCAGGACGAAGCAGCGGAGCACTGGGATGCCCCCAGTTGCCCATGTTTCCCGCACAGCTCCGGGTGGACACGTACCCACCATTTGGGTGAGCACCCACCTGGCTCCTGCTGCCAGGATCTGAACACAACCCCCCAGCCACTACTGCCAAGGCACTGTATCATTCCAGAGGCTGCCAAAGAGCTAAGGGGGAGCATAAACCCTTGGAATTCCGTCAGCAGGCACCAGCGAGCTCAGCCTTGCCGGGAAACTTTGTCGGTCTCTGAAACGTTGTCGGTTTTAGAAAACTGAAGCTTCTTTCATTGAACTTGATTTTATATCGCTGGTGTAAACTCCAGATCTCAATACAGACGCTTGGGGTGATTTAAATCACACTCGAATGGATTTTACTCGCAACAGGAACTGATGTAAACGCCATCTGAGCCGGTCGCAATATATCCAGGAATTTTCTGAGTGCACTTGGTCTCATTTTAGTGCATTTTTCAGACTAGCGTAAGCTTATTAATCTAGATCAGAAGGCAGGAAAAAAGTAAAGTTTAAAAAAAAAACCCAACCCACACTTGGACCTTTGGAGACATAAGACTGCAAAGGTTCACACAGGAATCCGACCGATTAAAACGGGAACAGTGATCGGTGCGACCAGAGGCGACTGCGGCGGCACCGCCTTGTTGTAAAACAATGGGAATGCTCTTTCCTGAAAGGAGCGTTCTGGGAAGACATCCTTCAGCTTTTCCATCTGAAAAAAGCATCAGTTTTCCTCCAGGGCAGATGCAGATAAAGCAGAACACCTCTGCCCGAGGAGAGGGTAGCTGGGCTGATATTCGATATTAAGCGCTCCGTCCCAAGTGGGAGGAGGGAGAAGTGATTGATGGTTTGTAAGGAATTACTGGACTTTTGCTTGTAACAGAAGCTTTTTGGATTCTCCCAAAGTTCTTGTCAAAGGCAAGAAATGTCTTTTGAAATTGCAGCTTTCCCCTTCCCAGCAGATGGAATAAACCCGCATTAAAAAAACGCTGCAGATTTAAAATCCGTGTAAAAGAAGGGAAGACATTGTTTGACACGCTGCCTTTTTTCCAACACTCTGCTGCTCTGTAGGATTTGTCTCTATTATTCCATCACCCGCCCTCCCAGTACAGCACCAGCAGCTCACCTCTCTGCGGGACGAGCTCCACAAACCCAGCAGCAGGAGTTCGCCCGTTCAGTAAGACGCGCGCTACCGCAGAGACAAATCCTTCTCTCCCTCTGTCTCCTCCAGCTCCAAGGTCGGAGTTGGATGAACTTGACCAAGGCAACCCCCTCCCCAGCCCCCGCCGGGCTGTCCTGGCTTTCATCTGGACAGCTCCATCTGCCTCCCACAACCATCTCCTCCGGGAAGGGCGAGAGCACCAGCTCTGCGGCCAGGGCACGGGGGGAGCGGAGGAATTACGTGGGGCAGATTTTCACGTTTCCTTCCATCGCGTGCACAAGGGAGCGACGGAGCCGAGCCCAGTGTCTCCTCTTTAGGAGGCAAACTGATGATCCGACAGGTGGAAGGAATTCCTGCAATCCCAGTCCCACGCACGTTTGTTAGAAAGACACGGCACGGACAAACCCCAGTCCCAAGCACTTCTGTCTCACACCGCGTCGTTACGGAGCACGGAGAGCCTCCAGGATCACGCAAAAGACGGTGTACACCAATTCACCCTACCTCCGGGACGAGACGAGGAAAAACTCTTGCCAGCTCTCCAAATCCTGATCCCATCCACCGAGCGCTCGAACAAAAGCTGAAGTGGGAAACTACGCCTGGAACCCAATTAAGTCACTCCCCGCTCACGAATTGAACAGCCACTGCTCAAAAAAAAAGGGATTTCACCAATATGAGCGCTCAGAAGCAGCGGTATAAAAAAAAATAAATCACATCTATATCATCCACCACATTTCTCCCACTCTTAAAACGTGTTTGCCTCTCCGGAGGGTCGGCGGGCTGCGTGGCTCCCAAACCCCGCCGGTGGGGAGGGGTGGCTGGGGGCGAGGAGGGGCAGGTACCCCGCGGCGGAGCGGGGTGAGGGTGGGTGTTTGGGCAGCCTCCCGGGACAGGCAGGAGAACAACACGCCTTACAAAGCCATGGAAGGCTTTTTCAAGCCCCCGGATCTCAATTTGATGGATAAGCGGCTGTAATAATCGCGTCGCGAGTCCCAGAACGCGCCGTGGTGTTTTTTCCCGCTGCAAAGCGCCGCGGCAGCGTGTTCATGCACCTTTCGAAAAACACAGAGAAACAATTTGCAACGCCATGTCTCCTCAGACTGACAAAAATAAAGCGCTCGGAAGTGGTTGTTTGTTTTTTTTTTTTTTTTCTTTAACTGATGTGTGCATTCTTAATACATGCAATCAAAAATACCGATGGGACGCGTGATACGAAGACTGCACCGGCGAAATTCGTTTGGAAACTCGCTGGAGTGTTTCCTTGCGAGGAACAGGACGGTCCCAGAGCCCAGAAATTCGAAATTTTGAGCCGGACCGTTTTGCTCGGCCTCCGAAGCGCCCGTGGCGCATCTCTCCGTGATGCGGCGCCGACCCGCCTCGGGGAGCGGCCGTGTCTGGGGGGGGAAACGCGTCCGCGAGGAGACTCCCCCCCCCCAAAAAAAAAAAAAAAAAATCTTAAACTTTCGAGGAGAGAAGGAGCGCGCTGGGCTCTGCCTCGGTCTGTCCCTGCGACCCCGGGACAGCAGAGCGAAGGGCGGACGCAAGCTCCGCTGTAAACGACGGTAAATAATGCATACATCGCGGGGGGCACCGCCTGCCCCCCCGCCACCTTCCCGCGGCTCAGGTTTAATCTATAAATACCCACGCGACACCCGAGCCCATTGTTTTGCTGCCCTCTGAAACCAAATCTGCCAAGGGGATGGAGGGGCGGCCGCCGCCGCCTGCGCCCCGCCACCCTCCTCCTCCTCCTCCTCCTCTTCCTCCTGCTCTCCGCAGCGGCGGCGAGAGCCGAGGGCCGGCGGAGGATGCGGGGCGGCCCGGCCCGGCGGCGGGGCAGGGGCGAGGGGCGAGGGGGGCTCCGGGCCGCCCCGCTGCCCTCCGGCCAGCCGAGCCCCCGGCCCCGAGCGGCCGGCGGTCGGAGGGAGAGCGAGAGCCGCCGTAATCCCGAATTCCTTTCCATAATTTTGTGATTAAAACCCGCGCGTGATTAAAATCCAGCTTTTATCCCCTTTTTTAACCGAGTCTCGTAAAACAGCACGTTAACTGCGGCGACGCGATTCACGGCCGAGACATAAATAACTGGGATGCTCGGCAGACGGATTTTTACAAACCTGGGAGATTTATCCGCCGGTTTTCCCCACCTTTCCCCACGCCATCCCCCGAGCCGGCACCTCCCAGCCTGTCCCAGTACGATGCGGCGGCGGGGAGGGTCTCTCGGGCACTGGAAGCGGTTCGGGGTCGTCGGGATCGTTGCCGAAAGGTTTGAGCGGGGCTGGAAAATCGCACGCGAGGGGTGAGGGATTGCGCCGAAACGGGGAGCGCTGCCCGCCCCCCCCTCCCCGCTCCCCTCCCGGAGGATGGTTCGGCGGCACCGGGAGCGGAGCGGGGCCGCGCCGGTGGCTGCGGGGACGGAGAGGAAAATGCCCGCGAGGCGTGGGAGAGGAATCCCGATCCCCGCGGGAAAGAGCTGCGGAAAGGAGAGCGAAGCCCCACTCTTGCCTCGCCGGCGTTCGGTCGCCCGCGGCGAATGGTTTTTCCAGCCTTTCAGCCCCTCCTGAGCCGAATCTGCGGCGGTTTACGCGGAGAGATGGATAAATCGGCGTGGATCGATGGAAGTTATCCCACGCAAAATCGACACGCAATTTCCCAGCCCGCGCTGCAGCATTTGGGGCCTCTCCGTAAGCACACCAGTACCAGCAGTATCTGCCCTGAATTATTTCCTACGCTACTGGGAGGCAGCGGCTTCAAGTTTTGAACCGCTGGGACGCCATAAAAACTCCCTTTTCTTTTTTTTTTTTTTTGCTATATCGCCGGAGATTTGGCAAGTTTAAAACACTTTAGGTGTAAAGTTTGTTCTTAATTGGGTCTTGTAAAGATGGAATTCGGTGGCCATTACAGAGCCGCTAATCAATTTTCACCCAGCAGCAAAGCTACACCGCGGCGGATTTAGGTTTAATGAAGTGACTGTGCAAATTACAGTCGCGGACTTTATTTAAAGTCTATCAACCTCCTGAAAATGATTTCTCAAACTGTTCTTGATTTCCTTTGCTTTATGAAAAACATCGCGTTTGCTTTCTAAGGTTTCAGGCGTTAGCGGCCATTCTCTCCCGCTCCCGAGTCTGGCGCAGGGGGAGTTTTCCAGGTTTTTATTTCGAATTCAAGGAGAAATGGGCAAATTAAACTTCTAAAACGTCCAAAAAAAATAGCCTGTTGTGGCTAAAAATTAATGAGAACCGGTTCTAAAGAAGAAGACTGATGCACACACATGTTCTGGTACTGGAAAGCGGATTTTTGCCCTTTCGTTCGCGTATTTATTATTTCGGACGGGGAAGATTGGGAAACCATAAGCTGCTTTTTTAGGGGTTGATATTTCGATCGCTTCTGTCCCCTCTCCTTTGCTGAGCGGGAGGTCCCGGGCAGCAGATTTTTACCTATTTCTCCTGAGGATCCGCACCCGCGGAGGCTGCTGATTTTGCACAGGCAAAACGAAACGCGGTTCCTCGCGAGCGGAGCGAAGTCTCCAGAATTCCCGGTCTTTCGCTCCCTACAAAAACACTTAACAGATTTTTTTTTTTTTTTTTTTTTTTTTTTTTTTACAGCAGGTATTTCTTACACCTCGATCTCTAATTTTTCTCCCTTTTTCTTTTGTTCGATTTTTGGGTTGTTGGTCGTTTTGTTGGTTTGTTGTTTGTTTTTTTTTTTTTTTTTTTTTTATGCCGGGTTTTGGGCAGCTGATGCTTATTCATAGTGCGGGCAACGGCATGAAAATAAAAAAATAAAAAAAAAAAAAAAACAAAACAAAACCACCGAAAAAAGGTGTTTTCTTCTCCAAGTGCAGTGGAGTGGACTTGGCGCGAGTGGAGGAAAGTTCTGCCCTTTCTCTTTCGGGGTCGCGCACCGAAATCGTTTGACCTTTTTCCTCCACCCGAATATTAAAAGCAAAAGCAAAGAGAAATTCCCTGCAACTCCTTTTCTGGGAACAAAGTGATTATGAGAGCGGGGCCGCTCCGAGCTACCGGCTCCCTTTTAACTAAAAATAAACCGACAAATGGAAGTTTAAAATTAAAAATAAGAACACCACGGGGGAAGTCCCGCGCTCGCTCTCCCCCCAAATACCGCGCAGCCGACCGAGGGGCCGCGGCCCCGGCTCTGCTCCCAACGCCCCGCTTCCCGGGAGGCGCCGGGCTGGGGAGCGGGGGCCGGACCCCCCCCGGAGACCCCCTCACCCGCCGCCCCGGTCCCGGCTGAGGCTCTTTTCCCTGCCGGAGAGGGGAGACCTCCCTCCGCCGTCCCCCCGCTCCGTCCCCGGTGCGGAGCGAGGCCCCGGCGGGCCCGATCCCGGCGGAACGACCCGGCTCCAGCCCCTCGCTGGGGGGCTGAGCGCACCCCTGGCCCGTGGGGGTCCCGGGTGGGAGCTCGCCGCGGGGCGGGGGTGCGTGTGCGGCCGGTGCCCTCGCCTCGGCGTCCTCCTCCTCCTCCTCCCAAACCTCCCGGTTAGGGTGGCACGGTCTCCACCGGGCAGACTCGGGGCGGCGGCCGGTGCCTCGGGAGGAGGAGGGGGGTGATCTCGAGTGTCGTCTCCCACTCCTTTGCCCTTGACTCGCACGGCACCCCCGCGACGGTCGGGAAGCTCCGGGGCGAGGCGAAACGCGTGTCCCGAGACACCCGGGAGAGACCATCGCTGCCGGCAGACACGGAGAGGGAGGAGAGAGGGAGAAGGAGGAAGCGGGGAGAGACACACGCCATTCCCTCCCGGGAGATCACGGAGTTAGGGTGGGAAAGAGCCGCAGTGAGTAGAAAAGTCCCCGTAAAGCGAAAAAAAAAAAAAAAAAAAAATTAAATGAAAATCCAAAGAATCTGCGCAAAATCGCCCCTCTTCTCCTCTGCCGCCAGTCCCGGATGTTTTCCGGGGCGCGCTGCCCGCCCTGCCCGGCTCCCGGCAGGGAGGGAGCGGGTCGGGGGTTCCCGAGAAGAAAACGGAGTTGCACTAACCGGGGTTGAGGTCCAGGCACTGCGTCGGGTCTTCATTGTCCCCCAGCTGGCCGCTGGGGCTGAGGCTTTCCATGGACAAATCCAGCCCCTTGTCCTCCCAGTCTCGCAGTTTCCTTTTTTTATTCGTCCCGATCAAGGCTTCTACCGAGAACGCGTGAGCTCGGGAGCTGAGGGCCACCGCCGACCTTCGCCTCTCGCTCATCTTACCCCCAGCCCCGACCCCCGGGCGGGCAGCGGCCACCGGCGGCGGAACCCCTCGCCTCTCCCCGCACCGTCCCCGGCTGCGCCCCCAGAACCGGCCCTCGGCCCCCCCGAGGCGCTACATGAGGCTGCGGGTCCTCGGCGGGCAGAGCCGGGAGGGTGTGCTCAGCCGCGGGCCCGGCGCTCGCTCAGAGGGGCTGCAGGCTGGATTTCAGCTTTTTTTTTTTTTTTTTTTTTTTTTTTTTTTTCTTTCCCCTTCTCCCCTTTCCTTCTGTCTCTCTCTGATTGATCCAAACTTCTGGGATTTTTTTTTTTTTTTTTTCGCCTTCCAAGAGTTAGGCAGGCTGCGTGCGCCTGTCAAGGGAGGAAAAAAAAAAAAAAAAAAACCAACCAAAAAAAAAAAAACAACCACCCAAAAGCAAACCAACAACCCCACAAAAAAAAAAACTGTCCCTGACCAATAGGAGGGAGAGATCGCGAGAGACCCAAAAGCTGCGACCCAATGGGCTGGGGAGGGAGACTCGGGCTTCAGGGCGAGGAATTTTGGCCAGCTGAGCCCTGGAGCACCGGCCGGGAGAATTAACCGTTTGAAGCGCGGGGAGCCCTCAGGAAACCTGTAGCTCTAAATGCCGGGAGGCAGCGACCCCCGCACCTCTCCCCGCCGCACCCCGGTGTCCGGGGGGCTGATGGAGCTCACTCCCCCGCAAAGCGCCCGAGGCGGGGGTGCCCGGGCAGAGGGGTGGGTTTTCAAACCTCACCCGTGCCATCTGTTACCCGCGCTTGCCGGCGGAATCGCCGTTTGGCCCCGCGACAGCAACGTCTCGGGGGGGGGGCGGTTTGGAAATTTCGCTTCAAAACGATGCGTGGCCGTGGAGCGGCGGGGGCCGAGACCGGCACCGGGCACCCCCGGGCACGCAGACCCGGGCACCCCCGGACACCCAGACCCGGGCACCCCGGCGCGGGGGAGCGCCTTCTCTTGCCCAAAAGAAGTTTTTATATATTTTTTTTCTTTTCCCGCTCGGTCTTTGGTTGCCTGGATGACAGTCAGTGTTTTATTTCTGCTCGCCCGATCCCTCTGCAGACCCCGAAACCCTCCGTGCCCAGGGGGGTCCGCAGCTGCTCCCACGCTCCTGGGCCACGCGGGGGGGGGGGGGGGGAGGATCGGGAGGTGTCCGCAGTGAGAAGGAACAACGGCCGCATTTGGGAAGGTGAAGGAAGCACCGTGCGTTTCCATTAGCCGACGGCAAAATGGGTGAAGGGAAAAAATACAGTGGGGAAAACCGCCGGGATGCTGAGGCTCGAAATAAATAATAACAAATTATAAAGTAAGGGAGGAAATGAATACGGATCGAGCCACGGTGGAAAAGCGGGTGAGGATACGGACCGAATTTCAGGAAGGGTTCTTTTCGGCCGGCGTTTCCCCGATGCTGCTCGAAGGCGCAGAGCTGCTTCCAGCAGCGCCGGGGGCAAAGCGAGATTTTTCGGTGGGGCTGGACCGGAGCGAAGGGGGCAGGCGGGAGGGGACAACCCCTTCAGCTGCCAGAGTCACCCCCCCGTGCCCAGGTTTGCGTGGTTCGGCGGAACCCGCCAGCCCCCCCCCCTTCCCTGGCCTAAAGCGCCGGCTCTCGCCCGCCTGGCACCCCCACGGGAAGGGATTTCGGACGCAAAGCGAGAAAGAAGCCGTTTCTTCGGGAAATCCCGGGAAATTAAGCCCTGTTATCTAGGCCGAGGAGAAGGTTTTGTGCGTCCCCATCACACGCCCTGCCCTCCCTCACCCGCTCCCCCCTCCGCCGGTTCTTTCCCCTCCCCTCTCGCACAGGGACAGGGCACTCGCCGAGGGCTCAGCGCCGGGCACAGCGGCACCGCCACCCGCGGGGTGCCCCCCCGGCGCTGCCCCGCTCCCCGGCTCCGTGGAGAGACAGAGGCAGGGGCTGGCAGGGAGCCGGCAGCGGGACTGACCGAGGAGCCGGGTCCCGGAGGGGGGCACACGGGTTTTCAGCGGGTCCCTCGGCTGTGTGCCCTTCTCCCGGCGGAGGAATGCCTCCCAAATTAAAAATAAATAAATAAATAAATAAATAAATAAATAAATAAATAAATAAATAACGAAACAAAACAAATAAACAAAAAAAAACCCACGTTTCCCTATTTCCGAAAGCCTCGGAACCGCTCGTCTGGGAGACAGACACCGAGGAAGGTTCCTAAGGAAGCTGGAGGGAGATTTTAGAACGAAAGCCCAAAAAACCAGAGGATTATTTATAGCGTTTCAGAGAGAGGAAACGGTGCTGGAAAGGCAGGGCGCGATTTAAACGAGATCTGGGGGTTGAGGTGAGAGTTCAGAAACGCGTTTTTGGTTTTCGGTCGGCGGTTTAAAGCAGCGCCGAGCCCTTTCGGGTCTCCGACCCGGGGCTGTCCCGGCTGTCAGACCACCCCGCCAGCATCCCACCCCCACGGCGGGGTCCCCATGCCCATGCGGCCCCTCGCTGGCAGACCCCGGGCAGCGGAGGCGGGAGAGCCGCATCCCGGCGCCCCGGGAGCGGCGTGCGGTCCCACGGGGACACCCAGCCGCCGCCGGCCGCTCCTCTCCCTCCTCGCCGCCGCTGTCGCGATGCCCGGGAGACCGAGCGCGGCTCGTCCTCCCTCCGCCCATGCAAAAGCCATAAACACCGAGGCACTGCTGCTTCTCGGTGCGGGCAGAGGGGAAGGGGCAGCGCCTGCCGCGACCCCGCGGCCCCGCGCACACCGGGATGTGCGGGGGGAAAGGGGAGGGATGGGGCTGGGGGGGCGGGGGGAGCCCACGGTGCCCCCTCGCAGGGATGTCTGCCCCCTGCGCTGAGCGGGCTCGCCCAGAGAAAGCCGCGAGCCGGGGGATGGGATTGGGATTCTGCCCCGAAATCGCGCTGAGCAAAAGGCACCGGCGCTCCGCCGGGAACCGGCCCCGGGGCTCTTCCCCGCCGGCGCGGAGGGAGGGACGGGACGGGACGGGGTCCCCCGCGAATCTGGAGTCGGCCTGGGCTTAATCTGGATTCAGACCCGACTCCGACCTCCGGCCGCCAGAGATGAATGCGTCCCTTTGCCTGGTCTTTATTCCAGACCTCTACTCGCAGGGGTAGCTCCCATTAAATCCAGGAAACTGCTCCCTGGAATAAAGTGGCAGGAGCAAGGGTCGCAGGGCCAGGCCCCGGGGTTTATAAAGAAATCATTCACTCCCGCTTTCCAGTTGTCGCAGAGCGAGCCTGAAAATATTTGTTTATAGATGGAAATATTTAGGGAGGGGGGGGGGGGAAAAGAGAGAAAAATCAGGGGAGCCGGCTGCGGGGCGGGAGTGCTGTCCAGATGTGCCGCTCGCAGGGGCTGAGCCCAGCCCAGCCAGTTTGAAACCCTGCTCCAGAGCAAGGAAAACCTCGCCGAAAGTCCTTCAGCCAGCCCTGGCCCGGGGATTTATCATTATTTTTTTTTTTTTTTTTTTAAAGTTAGTCATTGAGAATTATGTTAAAGCGGTCAGGGGTGCGGGCTGGAGGCTGTCTGACAACGCGAGCGGGTGATTTTCTGGATTTTAACGCAGCGTCCGTTATCCTTCAAAAGGGGCCGGAGGGTTTCCAGGCTGGAGCGCTCCTGAGGGGCGAGTTTAAGGAGAAGCCAAGTGGCCGCTCGGCAACTCGAGCGAGGTGATGCTCCCGGGCCGCGCGGGGTCAGTTATTGTGACTGCGGAAAAAAAAAAAAAACCAAAAAACGCGCCTGCAATTTATTTTTATGGTCTGCACAAACGGTATTGTTGCGTATTATTAACTAATTCATAATTACACCCCTATTACGCCGCCGATTTGTTCCCCTCCCGCCCCTCGCCCCGGTTTTCTCAGGCTTTGAGAACTGAACCGCGCAAAATATTTACGGTCTCAAGTGTTTTTAAATGGGCTTTGTTTGTGTTTTACGGAATAAAAATCTCTATTAGTGTTTAAACAAACACCATGCCAGTCTCTTAAGCCTTCCAGATGTTTGCAATAAAACGTCAGGTTTTGCCTTTGGGACTCGAAATAAAATTTAACTACCTTCACCCTGTAATTATTCTCTTAGCTCTCCCTTCATAAATTTATCTGCTTTCTATCAGGAGAGGGAAAAAATCCGATTATACACTTGGGCTATAAAAACCAGCCACTACTTTCCCTCCATTTTACCAGGACTTCTCCCCCACTGGTTTCGGCACCGCGCGGACATTGTTCCCCGCTCTCTCCCGTTCTCGGGGCGGCACAGCAGAAAGGCACCGTGTCCCCGGGCCTGTCTTCCCCCCCTCCAGCCCCATCCCAGTGTCCCCGGAGGGGCGGCGAACCGGGAACTTAAATTGTCCCTGAACTTCCTCCAGCTCCGGGCGTCGCTTCTCCGCAGGGCACTAATCAGAGCCGACTGCCTTTCGGAGCCTCCCGGTGGGGCTGGTTGGAAATCGGCAATTTCGGTAGAAAATTCAAACAAAACAGGTCCCCCCTGGCAAACAAAGCCGGAAGAAACCCTTCTGCCTTCTTGGCTGCTGACTCGGAGCACCCCGGCAGAGTGAAAGCCACGCAGCTGGTATTTACCACGCCAGACTCCAGGGCACCCCGAGGCTCTGGGCGATCCCTTTCTCGCTCTGGGCGATCCCTTTCTCGCTCTGGGCGATCCCTTTCTTGCTCTGGGCGATCCCTTCCTTCCTCTGCCGCCTACAGACCCTCCTCGCCCGGCTGCAAGCAGAGCCGCCGAGTTGCTGCAGCTTTCAGCTCCCCCCGCACGCACAAAACCCGCGGACACACGCACAAAACCCGCGGACACACGCACACTGGGGCTGCTCTAGTCCCGCCCGGGACACCCCGCTGCCCACCCGCGGGCACCCCGGCACCCACTCCGGGCTGCCGCCGCTCCCATCACCTCTTTTTAATTATTATTTTTTTGTCCCCCCTCCCCGCACGGCTTTTCTCCCTCGCCAGTGCCGAGGTCTCTGCTGACAGGTGAACTCGCGTGGCTGCGGCTTTCGGGGGGCGAGAGGCGGGGGGGCAGCTCCGCGGAGGGGGCACCGGCCGGGCTCCCCAAAAACACCGCGCTCCACTTGGCACCTCCGAGCGGGAGCGGGACGCGGAGGGAAAGGAGTGCCCGCTCAGCCATGCCAGCCTGCCCGCAGCTCGCCACCGGCCACGTTCCCTTTTCAAAAGCCGTATCTCCCCCCCCCGCCCCGAAAAGAAGGGGCGCGCAGGGGAAGGTGCCCAGGCTGGTGCCGAGAGGCAGGGGGGTGGGCTCTGCCCCTCCCCGCGCTCCCCCGGCCCCATCCGCAGCGGGGCCTCCTTCCTCTTGCCCCCGTTTGCAGGTGGGCTCGGGGGTGGTGTTGGCCAGCGGGAAGGGACTGGGAGAGATCTCAAAGCGGCTCTTGGGTCTGGTTTGGTTTGTTTTTCCCGAGAAATAAAGCGCCGCCGCGGGATTTGGGAGGGTCGAGGACCTCGGAAAGCACGGGGCAGCGGGGCTGCTTCTGGCCGAGCTCCAGGACAAGAGACTGGAGAAGAACCAGTCAAGACAAGAACCAGACTGGGTGTCAGAGCCGGGGCAGACGGGCCGGTCCCGGGGATGCTGCCCGCCGGGCGACCAGCGGCTCCCGGAGCCCGAGGGACTGGGCTCAGCACCGCGGTGGCTCCGAGCCCGGGCGCGGCCGGAGGGATGCGCGGAGCAGCGGGAAAGCTGGGCCGGGGCCCGGCGTGGGGCAGCCCACGCGTGGGTCTCGGCGGGGAGATTTTAGCCTAAACGGTGACTGTTCCCAGCTGGGAAAGAAAAAGAAATCGGTTTCAGACCGGTAGCGAACGGCATTTACACGGCGGAGCGCGGAACGGCTGCTCCATCACGGATTATCGCCGCAGTTCCAGTTTGGGGGGTTGGAAGTTTTGGGGTGGGTTTTTTTTTGTTGTTGTTATCGTTTCTTAAGATGTTTCGTTTGTTCGTTCGTTTTTTTGTGTGGTTTTTTTTTTTTTTTTTTTTCCCCAGTTCAAACACAACCCTCGGCTCCCAAACCGGCAGGATGGAATGCGACGGGCGGGGAGATGTGGGGCTTCACCCGCACACGGGGCTCACCTCGCTGCCCCCCCAGTCCAGGCTGGCGGGCCGGGAGGAGGAAAAGAAGCGGCCAAACCTGCTTACACCTCCCCCCGGCCCGGCCCCCACGCTCCCCCCTTGGACCCACCTCGTCCCCACACCCCGCACACGCCGAAAAAGCGGCGTCCCGCAGAAAACCGAGCTCCTTGTTACCGAGATCCAAAGTCCGTTTTTCCAGGGAAAAAAAACCAGCTGCGCACAGCATTTCGATGTGTATGCAGTCAAAAAAAATAATAAAAAAAGGGGATTTTTTTTTTTCTCTTCCGGGCACGGCTCTTTGAACCGAGAGAGGTGTGTGCGCTCCCCGGCCTCACACATGACGTGTTACACCGTAAACAATCCCGTTTAGGGCCGATCCTAAACCGCAGCGGATGGATTTTTAACGGGCCTGTTCAAGAGAGCGGTGGCTGCAGGATGTGACCCGTTTGCTGCCCAAAGCGGGTGTCCACCCCACCGCGCTCTCGACCCCGGGCACGACCGCGAGGGCAGGAGAGCGGGCACCGGGCAACCTACGTGGCACAATTCCCGGGAACTTTAAACGCGTGAAAAGGGGTGGCCCTGGAAGCCGGGCACCCAGAAACTCTTTTGCTTTCCTGTCGGGGTCACTTTCTGTCACGATATCGATCACGACGGGTGAATTTATCGTCTCTCTCCATGCCTCGGAGGAGACGTGGCAACGCAGCCGCGATTCCGCGTGTGCGGTGCTCCCCCCGCCCCGGCACCTCTCCCTGCCGCCGTGCTCGCCCCCGGCGCGTCCCTGTCGGAGGGGGCACGGAGTCGCCCACGGTCCGGCGAACGGCGTGTGGCACCCCCGGGGAGCTGAGAGCCCGCGGGCCGAGCCTGTAGCCCACCCCGGGGAGCTGAGAGCCCGCGGGCCGAGTCTGTAGCCCACCCCGGCGAGCTGAGAGCCCGCGGGCCGAGCCTGTAGCCCACCCCGGCGAGCTGAGAGCCCGCGGGCCGAGCCTGTAGCCCACCCCGGGGAGCTGAGAGCCCGCTCCCGAGCGCTGGGGCCACAGGACCGAGACGGGGGGCGGCGGGGGTGAGCCCCCTCTTCGCCCTCTCCCGCAGTGCCGCCGTTCAGGCTCTCGCAGGACAACGTTTTCCGGGGGGGGGGGGGGGGGGGGGGGGGCGGGCTGCAGCAGCCAGCTCCTGTCTGCGGGGGCCGCATCCCAGGGATGGCCCCGCGGCAGGGGGGAGCGGGGCCGGGGGCGGCCGAGGCTCGGGAGGGGAGGTGGGATGGATGCGGGGGGGACAGCAGCCCGCCCAAGGGAGAAGGGGCAACTCGGGTCCGTGCAGGGGGTGGCGGGCGGCTAAAAAGGTGCTCCTGACTTTGGGCTCCAGCCAGGCGGGACTGGCACGGCCAGAGGGGCCGCGCAGCAACCAGCCCGAGCCAGCCTGTGCCACACTGCACCGCGCTGGGGGAAAACAAGAACACAATGGCAATTAAGGCTCGTCTGAGTGTGACTGCTTGCTTGGCAGAGGCTGGTCGGAGCCCGGAGCCTTTCCCCTCGCCAGCTCACACGTTTGCCCCCCGCTTCCCTCCTTCCCCGTCAGCGCAAGGGGCACCGGGACGTCCCGCCGCGGCAAAGCTGCCCAGGGACCAGGCTGTGGGTACCCCCAAACCCCCTGGGGGGCGCGGGGTTCGCACAAGGGGGACGAATAACAAGGCCGAGCAATAGCCTCCAGTCGAAAATGCCCCGCAGCAGCCCCGACTGGAAGTTTTCTGCTTTTCCAGACGTCCCGCTGCAGATCGCTCCATCTGTCAAATCCCCCCGTGCCTGGATCATCCCGCCCCGCTGCACTCGCTCGCTCCGCGCTGATGGGGTTTCTCCTCTTGCCCTTCAGGATTGCAGAAATCGCTCCCTCTCCCCTCCTCTCTTTTCCCGCTGAAGCCAGGTTTCAGAGGAATGCCGGCTCAGCCTCCTCATCTGCCGCTTTCTTTCCCCTGCGATGGCGAGCTCGGGGTCGCTCGGCCTTGCCCAACGCCAGCATCGCACTCGGAAGCATTTCGGGGCGTTTCACCGCTGCTCTGCAGCCCTTCGATGTGGTCTATGGGCACCACTTGCCCGTGTCTCCCCGCGACCCCTCACCGTCAGCATCTCGTTCCTGTCGCTTCTGCCCGCCCCCCAGCCCCCGCCGCTTCTCCCCGTTCAAAAATACGCGTTTCGAACGGTCGCCACAGATCCCGCCACCTCACCCGCGGGTCCCGCTTCCCAGGGGAGGGCCACTTCAAGCGGTACGGGGCTGCCCCCCTCCCCTGGTGCCCGCAGATTTCCCCGTCCGCAGCTTCCGACTCGAGGCTGCGGTGAGAGGCGGCCGCGTGCCCGGCCGCCAGCCCGCAGGTCTCCTCCCGTACCCCGCGGGCACCTCGCCTTCCCGCTGGAAGGAGATGGGCACATCCTGCGCGCATCCTCCCGAGGCACGGCAGATGCAGGGCCCGGGCCGAGCTCCCTCCAGCGCGGGCACCCTGGGGGGTGGGGGGGGGCGCCCGGGAACACCCCCACGGGGGTACGAGGGGCTCCCCAGAGAACCACTTCCCGCCCTTGGTGGGCTGCAGGGACAGCGGGCTGACCCCCGCAGCCCCGAGCTGTCAGCACTGCAAGAGACGCGAGGCTCGTGGTTTTGCCCGGGGGGACCCATTTTTGGGGAGCGCTCAAAGAGGGTTGGCCGTGCCCCGGCGAAAGCAGAGGGGGGGGCTCCCCCCATCCCCTGTCTCCTGTGCCACGCCGAGCCCTGGCCCTCGCCATGTCTCCCCCCGCGCTTTTCACAGCTCCCGGGCTCCTCGCCCCGCGCTGTGTGCGCGCCTCTCGCCGTGGCATCGCGCCTCACCGCCAGCCGCGGGCAGGCGCGGGGAAGGGAAGGTCCCTCGCACCCTGCAGCCAGCCAGCCCCGTGCGCACTGGTGAGGCTTTTCCCGTGTGCAGGAGCGGGGATGTAAAACCAGCGCCGAGCAGATGTTCCCGCGGCCCGAGAAGCCCCCCCTTTCCCCGCTCCTGCGCTCTCGCCGCTCGCCCTCCGCCTCCCGGGCCCCCCCGCGCTGCCGGATGACCTCATTCCCTGCATGTTTGCCATTACGCTCTCAGTTACCCAAGCATTTATAAAAAAAAAAAAAAATAAAAAAAAATAAAAAATATAAATTGCTGCTTTGCGAGATCAAAGTAAAGATTTCTGGTGCATCTGGAAACTGGAGAAAAAAAAAATTGGAGCAGCAACAGTTGCACAACTTCAAAGTGGTTTTTAACAATGATTTTTCTCCTTCCTCTCCTCCCCGATCTTTCAGGCATCAGATAAAGACAATGGGCTCCGTGGCTGTTGTCCAAAGAAATAACCTGCCTAAAGGGCCGTGCAAAGTCCCGAGTAGGCAGGAAACACCTTACTCGGCTTTCTTCTTGCCACCGGGCAGAAATAACACGAGACTCGTCTTTCTACTGCTACACGGCGGCTGTCAGAACGCGCAGGGGACGCGTTTCAGGCTCGGGCTGGCACTCAGGCTTTACTCGATATTTTATAGTATGTATATATAGTAATTCTATATTTTATTTACGCAGCACACGCTCCGTGTGACACCGCAGCCGGTGTGACCCGAGGAGGGGCAGGGCAGGGGCAGGGGGCGGCGTCGAGGGAAAGATTTCCCCCCCCGACACCCCCGGGCTGCCAGGGGATGCAGAGGGGCCGGTCCCGGGAGCGGCAGAGCAACGTTTGTTCCGTTTATTAGGAGATAAATACATTTCGGACACCCTCGGGATGGTGGATGCCAAGAAGGGAGAAGAGAGCGGGTGGGGAAACCGCGCTGCCCTGAAGCCCCGCTCCCCGCCGGGGACACTTCTTGGGGGGCTCGGTGGCCGTCGGTGCCATCTCTCCAGTGTTTCCAAAGGGAAACACCGTGACATTGCCCTTCCTCCCGTGTCCCTCCAGCCCCTGGGTCCTAAGGGCCGGGCGATGCCCGCGGGGAAGTGCAGAGGCCAAAACGGGCGAGCTCGCAGAGGCGGCGGCTCTAGGGGCTTCGGCCGCCCTCCTGACCCCGGGCCCCTCCCGCACTTGCCCCTTTTGCCCCTGTAACGGCTCCAGGACCGTGCCTTTGAACTTGGAGCAGAGGGGAGAAACCCCCATGAGCTGGGCGGTTTTCCGGAGAAAGGGAAAAAGCCGATATCGCGACTCTTCCGTGTCAGGAGACTTCTCGGGATGGAGTCCTGGGAACAGAAGCCTTCGCGAAGTTTTTGAAGCGAACGGACAAGCGTGTAAAAGTAGAAAATGAGCAAGAATCACCCGGCCAGCCGCGGAGGAGAAATCGCAGCGCTTCGCTCCCCGCTTGGTAAAACAAGCGCAGCTGCAGGTCGCTCCTCCAGCACCGAAAAAGTCGGAGCCGGGTCACCGGGAGCGAAAAAGCAGCTCAGCCGGGGCCGGCGCCCGCGGGCCTTTGATGTCGGTCCTCCTCCGAGGCCATCCTTCCCCCAAAAAGCCTCCTGCGCCCGTGGCGGAGCTGCACGACCCTCACTCAGCTCCGTTCCGTGGCCCGCGGCCCGGGGGGGGCCCGGCGAAGGCCCCGCCGGCCGATGCGACATGTCTGGGTGGCATCTTTCTCCCCCCGCCCTGGCACCGGCCGCCGCGGTGCCGGTTTTGCGTGTCCCGCTTTTATTGCAGCTGCATATTCTCTGGTTTTCGCATCAGGTCGTTTTTGTTTGGTGTTTTTTTGTTTTTTTTTTCCCCCCGTTTTGATCTGTAAACGCCCGGCTCGGGCGGACGCCGCCCAGCCGGTGTGATGGGATTAATCCTCTTTGCTGCCGCAAAGATTTCCAGGCTCCCCATCCCCTCTTTGGGGCTCACGACCGATCCCCGGCGAGCTGGTTTCCAGTTTCGCGCGGCGGAGTCCCATAAGCGTCGCTTCCAAGGCCGCCTTTCCGTTCTGACCTCGGCGCTGGAAAACGATTTATCGGCCGCTGCCCCCTCCCCAGACCCCGGGACCGACGCCGAGAGCCCCGCCGACGGGCAGGCAGACACCTCGGCGGCACCGCACGGATCGCGGTGTCCCACCGGCTCCCAGTGTCCCACCAGCTCCCGGTGCCTCCCTGCCAAAGCGGAGGCTCCCAGCCCCCGGCTGCACAGCACCATCCCCGCGGTGCCCGGGCAGAGCCGCAGCGAGAGCCCGACCCCCGCCTGCCCGCACTCGGGACAAATCGCGACAGAGCGAACGTTGGGGCCGGGATCTCCGCGGCTGCGGAGCTTCCCTTCTCTGCTAAAAGCCGAGCGGCTCGTCCTCTGGCAGCGCACCTTTCCTTCAGCGCGCTGCCAATTCCCAAAACACGGCCGCCTCGAAACAGCGCTGCCTCGGCAGCATCAGCTCTTCCCGTTCCCCGACCCGGAGCCGAGGTCTGGGAATCGGCCGTGTCCCGTTGGCAGCGGGAGCGACATCACAGAACAGGGGGGAATACCGGGGAAACGATTTCGGAAATCGGCTCGCGTTTATTTCTGGAGAAAAAAAGAAACCAAACCAAAACAAAAACCAACAAAGCACCAACGAAAAACCGGTGACCTATTTCAAACGCGCCTGGAAGAAGATGGATGCCGTCTCCTTGACACCTCGTTCCCACGCTGGCGCGGCTCGGGAGCTTTTTACGGGTCTGCGCTCGTGTCTATAAATAAAAATACATTTCCTTCAAAGAAGCCCGCTGAATTTTGAGCGCCGCGATCGAGTTTTGGTTTGGGGCCTTAGCCGTTCAGGAAGGAGACGGGTCTGTCTTTGTCTCGTTACTCAAATAAGAACGAATTCGGGGGAGGGTGTGTGTGTGTGTGTGTGTTTTGGAGGGAAACTCATCCAAACCAAACTGGTAAGGACTGGACATATACTTGAGTACTGGTCTGACCGAGGTTGCCTCTCCCAGAGATCCCAAAGGCAGACAGACGGACAGACAGAAGGACAGATCGGCAGGCAGGGGCACGGACAGATCTTTCAGGTTAGAAGAGGAGCCTGAGTTCAGCCTGGAGAAGGGTGGCACAGCTCAGAGAGTGGGGCCCAGTCGTATTTATTCGGGTGGAAGCATGTATCGCTTTTGCAGGCACTGCCTGGCACGAAACAAAACAGCCCCGACACCTCCCTGCCAAGCTCGGAGGAAGAAGCAGAACGTGGAGTAAACTGTTTTCTGAGAAGCTGCAGCTAAAAATCACACTCCAGACCAGCCGGCAGCTCAGACGCAGCACAAAGAGGGCTCACAACTCACAACCAGGGGCGACATCCCCCCTACTCACCCCTCTGCCTCGCCAGTGGGCCGTGCAGGGAGCGGGGCCAACACTTCTGGATGCCTTCCGACAGCGACCGGGCTCGGGCACGGGCACCTAACGCAGCACAACCCCCCCAGGACCCCCCTCCCACCCCCCCACGCTCCCACAGACACCCACGCGGCGTGGATGCGGGTTCTGAGCTGGATGGGCTTGCGGAGCGGAGAGCCCTGGCAGCCACCCTGCTCGCCCGGGGCCGGGAGCGGGCCGGGAGGGGGGCAGATTCGCAGGGACCCAGCGCGGTGATTTTGTGCCAGCCGCGGGGTTCCCAAAACGCCTTCCCCAGGAGGGCAGCCCCCGGCTCCATCGGGGCGGCGGGGAAAGGCGGAGCGGGACCCGGCCGAGCGGCTCCGGTGCGGGCGGGGGCTGCGGGGGGGCTGCCCCGCACCTTCCCGCGGGTCCGGCCGCACCGCACGCAGACCCCGCGTTAGCGGCCCCCGCCCCGCACCTCCCCCGGCTCCGCACGCACCCGTGCGTACAAGCGGCTTTACCAGTACCTTCCTTCTTTTCTATATTTTTTTCTTTCTCCATATATATTTTGTTGTTATTATTTTTTTCACATGGGGTCTTAACTCTGATTCTTGCTCTGTTTGCCTCGGCAATTGATCGCTCCGTGCTCAGCCTGATTTAAACATTTTCCCAGGGCATTTTTAGCTCTGCCTTAAGGACAGACTCGCTTCCTCGGAATCCACTGCAAGTGCATTTGCCCGAGACTTCGTTTCATCTCTCTGCCCAAACAGATCCACCCTACACCACTGCAGCGCCTTAGAACGTGGAAGGAGTCGAACACGCATAAATAGCCCTTTCCCGGCTCAAAGCTGCCCAGCTCGCAAGAATTAGGGGGGGAAAAAACCTAAACCATATGTGTACAATGCCACATTCCGTACTGCCCGATAAGATAAAGAGCTTTGCAGCACCGATTCGACGGAAATCGTTAAAAAGAAAGCCTAGAGAGATTACAGCCGCGTTTGGGAGGCAAACTCCTGTTTAGAAAATTTGTTTCGGACGCAACAACGCCTGGGGAAAGTTTGCGAGGCACAAAGCGAACGGCCGATGCAGGCGCCTCGGTCGCCCGAGCTAAAAGAGGCAGAGAAGATGCTCGGCGGGGCTGACCCCTGGGACCCCGGGAGAAGCCGGGAGCGGAGATCTCCCGCCCGGGGTGAGCATCAGGAGGGGCAGGGGGAAGAGAGAGCGGCTGTTCCGAGCCGCAGGAGTGATGAGCTGCCCGCACCCAGCGCCGCGGGCTCCAACACCCGCAGCCTCCGCTGAGAGCGCGGGGAGATCGGCGGGACCCTGCGGGCTTTCCCGGGAGAAGAGAGAAAAGGATCAGCGGGATTCGGCTGAGGCAACTGCCGCCGTGCCCCGCACGGAACGGTGCCGTGGGCAGACTTCATTTCTCGCAACGTGTCAGCTCTCTAATCGTTTTCAGCTTTCTTTTCTCCCCTAAACTGGTTTTCGTCGCGGGGAAGTTGCCGCAGTTTTCCCCGCGGAGATGCGTGGAAAGATGCCGCCGCCACGCGCGCTGGCTCCGGGGTGTTTTCCCGCGAAACCGCGGGGAACGGACCGCGACCGGGTGCTCGGCAACTCGCGGGTTAACGCCCCGCCTCACCAAAACACCCTCCCTTCGGCCGAAACAGGGCGAAGGCGACCCCCGCCTCGCTGTGAGCCCCCCTCCCAAAGCCCCCCGGACGGGGATACGCGCTGGTCCCTCTCCTCCATC
Source organism: Tauraco erythrolophus (assembly GCF_009769465.1). NCBI lineage: Eukaryota > Metazoa > Chordata > Aves > Musophagiformes > Musophagidae > Tauraco > Tauraco erythrolophus. The sequence continues at coordinate 728,681 of NC_141465.1, forward strand.
ACCCCTCCCGCCACGGCGGGGCTCGCAGACCGGGGGGCTCGGGGATGCGGGGCCGCGCGAGGCTGAGCATCGCTCTGCCAGTCTGGAAGAGGTTCAAGGTCGGGTTCAAGGTCGAACCCCGCGTCCCCAGAGGCTTTTGTTTCCGAGGCGTGTTCAGCCGGCCCCAGCAGAGGCAGCGGGATTGTTCCAAGAGGAAAAGGTGCATCGGAGCTCGTGCCGAAACAGAAGGAGGAGGAGGAGGAGGAGGAGGAGGACTTTCTCTGCCGGCACATTCATTGTGCATCAGCAGGGTCAGGGGTACTTTGCCCTCTCTCGACAACAAAGTAGGAAAGCTTTCCCGGGCAGCACAGCACGCTTCTCCCCCTTTCCCAACGTTTTCAGGCCAATCTTCAGCTCGTCTCGTGTTTTTCGGGTCGAGGGAAGCGAGGAGGGCTGAGTAAATAAATAATTCTCGATGAGCAGATCTGATCGCACCTGCACAGCCCCTTCCCGTACGCTTCCAAACTGGTCGGCCACTGAAATCACCCCCAGCCTCCCGCTCGTTTGAGGGAAAGTGCCGGGAATAATGGCCGGGAGAGGGACGGGTCGAGAAGGGCTGGGGTCCCCCTCGTTTCCCCTGCAGAGCTTCATCACCCCGAAGGTGGGGCAGCGTCTGCCTCGTTTTCTGCTCTGAAATCTGCAGGAGGGGGAGGAAAGAGCCCTTCGGGATGCTGAGCCCTCGGTGCCGGGGCTGCGCTCCGCGCAGTAAACGAGCATCCTCCTGGAGCGAGAGGAAGAGGAGGACAAAGGGCTCGGAAAGGTGACGCGCAACTTGAGCGCCAGGACGCCTCCTGTCCGCGTTTGACGTTTGGGAGGGCTCGGTGGGTGCCCAGAGGCCACGGGGGAGCCCGCGGGCACCCTGCGCGGAGCCGCGCAGTGCCGCCGCACCGGGCTGACCGGAGACCCTCCGGTACTCGCTCCGCAAACACCGGGCTGAGCCGGGCTCCCCCCACCCCGGGGTGGGGGGGGGGGGGCGGTAATCTGGATTTGGAAGGCTGAGCTCGGAGCTGGGGGTCGGCCCTGCGGCCCCGGGCACCGCAGCGGGACGCGCAAGAGCCGCCCCCAGCTCCGTCCCGCGGGGAACCGCGGCCCCGGAGGGGGATGGGGGGGGTCCGTCTGGGCCGGGGGCCAGAGCCGCCCCGCCCCCAGCCCGCTGCTGCCCCCCGGCGCCCGCCGCCCCGCACTGCGCTGCCCCGCCGGCCGGGGATGCCGCGGGGGTCGCAGCATCCCCCGCCCAGGGGGAGCTCCTTCCCCCCGCGGGGGCTGAGCAACGCTCCCACCGCTCCTTAATCCTGCGACACTTCCCTTCAAACCTGTTTTCTCCATGGGCTGCAACGTTTGGGGCGGGAGCGGCTGGCACCGGTGCCAGGCAGGGGTATCCCACCCTAGGGACACCCACCAGCAGGGCGAGGGCCAAGAGAGCAGAGGGACCAGCTCCTTCCAGAAAAACAAACCCAACCTGGTTACCGTTCAGGAAATTCAGTATTATTTTTCCCCTCCCCGTAGCGGCGTTCCCCTTTTTCTGATACCAGATCCCTGCCAGAGGCCCTCGCTTTCGGGCTACAAGGATTCAGGAGCTGCAGCAGCGACTTGTCGTGCAAGTTTCTCCCAGGACATTTTCAGGCTTTTTGCAGCAGAACAAAAAGTACCGAGTTAGAACACAATAGCCTACGGATTTCTGCGAAGCAGACAACTTTGATGCTTCCACTGGATCCATCCTTCATTGCTCCGGATTGAACTCCTCGGCCTCCAACACGTTTCACTGCGTTTCTTCATGCCCCAGCACCGCTCATGGGGGATCTCAGGAAGAAATACTGTAACTCTGTGCCTCGGGAGGGCATCTTCAGCTGGAAGGCTCAAAACGCTTCGCAAATATTAGTTTAGTCTCCCAACACTTTGTGCTGAAGTCTCCTACACCTCATTTTATTTTGATTCTATGATTTTACAGCTATGAAGGAGACTGAGGCAAAGCACAGTTCAGCAACTTGCTCAAAGGCAGCAAAGAAATAGAAGGCAAAACATATTTTTAGATTTTCTTTGCTTAACTAAAGAGTAAAACTTTTCCTGCAGAAACAATGCTAACGGAGCAGAAAACTCCAAGGCAGACAACAAAGACTCAAGCCAGATTAAAAAAAAAAAACCACAAACCAAAATGGCTTTGCTGCTGCACATTTCGTTGTGTTCTACGAAGCTGTAGCAAAACATTCTACGAAGTTGACAGGAAATCTTCTCCATTTATTTTAATTCTCAGCTCCTGGTCCTCAGCTGCAGATACATTACACCTTTTTTTTTTTTTTTAAACTAAAAGGAACTAAAACATCCGCACCACAACCTCCCAGCATCCATTAAATCTTCTCAGGCCACCCAGAGATCTCCCTTGACAACCCACTCATCATCTACTGAAACATCCTCATAAACCACAAAGACCCCATTCCCACTTTGGCTAATCCATCTCTCGAAGGCCGGCAGAGAGTAGAGTGAAGCCCTTCAAATCAGGGCTTTGCTGGCTTAAAGAAGGAAAAAAGTGGAGTTTCTGCTCCTGCCAGCACGTGATGCTGGTAAGCAAAACAGATTAAGCCAGCAGTGATGCTCACCACCTCAATTTTGCTGTTATTCTATAGGTACAGCTATATTGTGACTCTGAAGTCTACTTTAACACCACTGTTTCTCTGTAGGAATTAAGTCCATTAAAAATATCCCCCCACACACCCCTTCCCCCCCAGCAAAAGCACGTTTCACCTTCAGCGGTGCCAGAACCACCTGCTCCCAGACAGAAGCCAGCAACACACCTGAATCCAAGATCTTCAGCATCCCACCACATCCCCGAGGCGTTTCTGCAATGGTTAGCAGACACCAAAACGACACCTTCCCCACAGGTCACACCACCACTACGCAACCCGCAGCCCTTGTGCAGCCTGCACGGTGACTTCATCTGCTCCACAGCTTCCTCCTAGGGGGTTCATGCTGCTCCACACAAGCCAGGAGTGTCACGGCTTGGACCGGTTGTCTCAACGGCAGCAGTAATCCTCTCCCAACCAATGTTTACCCAACGTCCATCAGTGAACACACCAGCTCCCAGAAAGACATGGGTTGAGTCGTCCACGTCCAGTGCATTCAGCCTGTGGCCAGACAGCAACTCCAGTGCTTCCCGAGAAGTGTTCTGGATGTGATGGGGAGGAGCTTTCTCCACATCAAAACTCTAGTTAAACCGTGGTCCTTTGAGATGCCTTGTCCACGTGGATTCCACATATGCCCCAGGAATGTGTGACTGGATTCCTTGAAAAGAGACGCAGCCATGAAAGCCCAGCACTCACTCTGCACACCTTGCTTCCTGGTGCAAGGAAAAAGGGTAACCTGTATTTAAGAGCAGCGTTCCGACCAGAACAGATGGAAGGCAGGACACAGGCACATGTGGATAACAAGTCCTGAAGAACCACAGCTACTGTAAGGTAAATACAAACCCTTTTTTCCCCCCTGAATATCCACACAAATTCAGTTTTGGGGTTTTGCAAGCACTTATGTCAGTGACAGAAAGTGGATGAGGGTTGCCTACAAAGAACGGATGCCACGCTGCCACTCACAGCTGACATGTGGCCCACAAGCCTAAACAGAAAACTGCTCTTTCTCCCATCCTTGCTGTAGGAACATCTGCCAGACAGGCCGTGAAGGAGCACGTGTGGGCAGAGCAAGGCCCAGCCCGCGCAGAAAGATCTCTCACGAGGCACTTACTGAGATCTTTGTTATTTGTTCAGCAAACACCAGGACAAGAGTCTCAAAATACATTTGAACAACTCCCTCCCATCACAATAAACAGGCAGTCTCACAACATTCAACACACAAGACGTCACTTTACCCAGAGAGGGATGTGGTTTAGGGAAAGAAACGTGAAGGAAAATGGGGTGAATGAAGCCAGAGACCACCTACACCAGCAACTCTGGGTAATGCCAGACAGTAGCCTCGTTTGATAAGCTTCGTGTGTATTTAGCTTAACAATATGTTTCTACAAATCCTGGGGCATCAGGAAAGGAGTTTTCACCAAAGATAGCAGAGAATATACATCCAATGTCTCTAACAGAAGTTTCATTAATTTTATCAGCACGTGAGCATCATTTCATGCTGATGGATGACAATGAAGCCACACCAACAAGGAAGACATGCCTCAGAAATCAGACCGATCGGAGAGTCGTAGATACAACAATATGTGGGACAATGGATGCTGTGCTGTCCAGGAAGGATCTGGCCTGTGCTTTGTACGACCTGAAGTCCCCACCTGAACTGGGAGCATCTTGTTTCGGAATGGCTCAGGAAAGCAAGAGCGATCTGCTACCACCTTGCTCTGCCATAAGCTGCTGCCACCCCCCTGTAAGGGTTAATCCATTAACCCTTCAAATTAGGCTCATACTGTCTTTATGTTGACTGTACTGAGGAAGCAGATGGCTTGCTTTACTTCACCATCACATACAGCCCTGTGACTTCTCGTGTCAGCCATATGAAGGAGGCTACGACCGTGCTATCACGCCCAGGCTTTTACAAGCATGCTGTTACTACCAAACGTTTAATAACTTTTAAGGATTTCAGTGCCGGAACTCTTGTCCTAACATTTCATCTTGCAGATGCAATCTTGCACCAAATATAGCACATCTGGAACTGATCGAGCCTGCTGGTGTGGCACAGACTTGCTGTTCCCATCTCACAGCCAGGCTGTGAGTGCTGAGAGCACCACAGCACAACAGACACGCCGCTCAGCGCTGGGTTTCATGTCCACGGGCAGCACGAGACCCCTCGTGTAGTGGGGAATCTCATCTTCAGTCATGGTGTTCTGTGACAGCAACTCACCACAGTAGCAAAACATCTTCCCAGATGTTCAATTGTTTATTGTAACCGGGCACGTGCGCTCGTCCCTCAGTGCAGGAGGCTGGTGTTTGGTTTTATAAGAAATGATTGTGAAACCAAAGCTGCTGCCTAAAAGCAAAAGGATCAACGAATCTTCCATTTGCATAATAATGTGGGACTGTTGCAGGTAGAATGATTTTTCGCACAAAATGAATACTCTTCTGTCAGACCTTCCACAATATGACCATTAGCACAACCAACAAAACCAACAGAAAAGACAGTGGGAACCAGCACAACATCTTTTTTGATAATGAACAGAATTTTCCATTACTTCATCCATCATGTCACCAAAGGACTCAAGCAGCAGAAAGCTTGGTCGGAAATTCAAAGTTTAACAAAAGTCTTCTCTCACAATCTAGTGAGTTAAAAAAAAAAAACAACCAAACCAAAACACAAAAGCTTTAATTAGATCAACGAATGTCACAAGATCAAAATTTTTCTGCAGCATTTTCCCTGAAACCGGCTGATGCAACTAGTAAAGTCTCACGATGTAAGTGGCTTCTGCAATGACCAGGGAGATACCTGGGTTCATCCAAGGCTTTTGACTACACAACAAAGTGACATTCTTCTCTCAGCTACTACTGCCAAGTTCACTCAGAAAGAAGGAATAGATCAAATAATTTAAAGGAAACTGGATAGTCCAATATAGCAGTTGTTTGTTTGGTTTTGTTTTTTCCTTGCAAGAACAGACAACATCTTTCCTGATCAGAAAACCAACAGGCAGGCAGCATCCAGGAACTTGAACACAGAGACAGCAGTACAGGTGGAAGATCCATCTGTTGTTCTGAGCACAAATCTGACCAAGCTGGAGCACTGAAAGAGCACGCTCCTTCGACTGGAGACTCAACCCCACCGGGCCCGTGTTGCTGCTATTACCAGAACCACACACAGACCCCCTCTGAGTTTTGTCGTGGTCCTTGAGCCGTATGGATACGCAGAACGTGCACCAGAGCAGTAAGGAAAGATATGAATGAGTCATTCAGAATGGAGCCCTGGCTTACTGATCCTACAGCAACTACTGAAATTGGTACTGTAGCTTACAAAAAAAAAAAAAAAAAAAAGCTGTTTTGGGAAATCCCTGTTTTGGGAAAACACCCAAAGGCTTTGGATCCAAGGATTAGACTTGCTTTGGCTAATGATTTCCGAACAGATTTCTGCTGACACAATCATCTAGCAAACTCTACAGACCAGAAAAGTTAAAGTTTCATGTTATAGCACAGTCCTCAAGAAATCAGACATCGAGTTTCGACGTAAAGGCTTTCATCACCAGTATTTACTGCTGTCAGGATCACGATGGCCCTAACCAAGGATAAGAAAATACTTGCTCTGATAATCTCTAGTCCCAAAACATTTAGATGCAGGTGATCCCCCAGTGATCCCATTCCACTGTCCTTCCTTAGACTTTCACCTCACTCACACGAACTCCCTCACCTCGAAGGGAGGCAGCCTCAACCCTGCTGGGGAGCTTTCCTCAAATTCTTGGTAGATAAACACACTCAGATCACAGTGTCTGAAAATTAAAGGTGGTTGAACTACACTTAGGAGTTCCAGACAAATTCCAGTATAATGTACAATATACATACTCTCCAGTGGTCTGAGGCACAGAAGTATGCAGCTGCTGGAGCAGTGCTAGAGTTAATTTATGAGGGAAATCATCATCTGGGGTCTCTATTGAAGAAAACATTGTTCCTGAATCTAAAATTCCCAGTAAATTCTGTGCTCTAAGTTGGGTGCACAGAACTGAGACTCACTATCAGCATCTTCTGATAAGTGATGACTTCCAAGGAACCATTGGTCACAAAGATAAACGTCTCTAGTGTATAAATGTTTTAGTTAGAGCTTTGTGAGTTATTCGCTGTGGAGTTGATGTCCATCTCTAGGGGTAAGCGAGCCTCTTCAGCTACCTGAAGATGCCAGGTCTGACACTGCACATCCCACTACTACGTATGTGCTTCCCCTGCACTAAACATATAGGAAAGGGAAAGGAGGAGATTTCAAAACCAAGACACAAATTACTGCACATATTGGAGGAAAAGGACCACTGAAGTAAAGGAAGTTGAAACAAGGTGCAGCACAGCAAGTGGCAAAAATACCTCTTGGCCTTTCAGCTCTTCTTTCTTCAATTAGGACAGATGCAATTGGATCTCTTTCCCACCCAGTCCTGGAAGAACACCTTCCAGTGACTTGTACCACAGGGCCTGTCCACACTAGCACAGCGGTTGGGATCAGGAGAGCACTTCTGCAGAGACTCCTCCCTGTCCCCACCAACGGCGCGTCACCGAGCATCACAGAGGGGTCTCGGGGAACACGAAATGGATGAAACCAAACGTGAAAACGCATTCCAGGAGTGCACCTATTGCACTGCAGATGGAAACAAACAGTAAAGCCCCAGCACACCCCACTGGAGTCAGCATGAAACAAATCCTTCTGAAATACACAGGATAAAGCCTTCTCCAACAAGTGTTCTCTAAAATGCTGCTCTAACTCATCTGTGCTACTTTGCTAAAGCAAACGCTGCCACAGAACACCATCTGGGACGGGTGCTTTACGAACACTGAAAGAGGCAGCAGACACCTGCAAACATCTACATTACAGTTGTCTCCTCTCAGGGTACTCCAATGACCATGGTTGTTAGCAAATTGGGATTATTTCACTGGGCAGACGCAGCTTTTACTTTGAGAGTTCCTCCACGCGAGCTACTAAGTCAACAACCAGTAGGTGAACATACTCGTCTTACACAAGTCTAACTTTCCTGAAGAAATAAAACCAGGCATATGTCCTTACTTGAAGGAAATAGGTCAGGCAAGTAAGATTTGTTTCATTGATAGGAGAAAGGGAAGAGGTAAACTCCAATGTATTCTTGAATTAAAATGAGATAAAATAAAAAATTTGATTGAAAGACTGCTAAATATGTAATGTATTAAGCCCTTACCTCAAAGAAACTGCTCTTTTGAAGTTTTTCTTCCTTCTTTGCTTATATGATTTTCTGAAAAAAGCTAACAGTTTTGGAAAGACTGCTCAGAACAGCTTGGGTAACGAGCCAGAATCGCCTGTTGATGTCATCCTCTCCCACTTTTTTTTTTTTTTTTTGGTAATAAATTGCATTGAAAACAGACAAATATTCCTATTTCCTTTTCACTGCAGGAATGTGTATTGAATGCCAACCCTATACGTTAGGTGATCTGAGCATCAGGAGTGTAAAGACACCTTGAAACTATGATTCCTCTTTTGAATATATGCTCCTTTTTTTGCTGGAAAAAAAGGAACAGGCAGAAACCAGAGACACTAGGGTTAAAGATTTTTCAGCATCTCCATGAGCACCCTGCTATCTTCCCTGAAGGAACCTATTTTGTAGGACCTTTGTGGAAACCAACCCATGTTAAACAGTGTCACAGCAAACACCTTATGCCGAGTCAGTATGTGGCAGTGACTGAGCATTAATTTTATGTCGTGGTTCCCAGGCAGCCTGATGCAGCTGTCAAACACCCAAAGTTTTGTAAAACCACCAAAATATGCACAGCTGTAACTGTGCCCTTTCCTAATCTGCTACGGCTACTTTGAAACCAGGGACTATTTTTGAATACACTGAATTCTTTCCGGGGGACATTACCTTGAACTTGTCTACACCGAGTCTGGTTTCCTATCACTCTGTCTCCATCCACTCTGCTCCTTTAGTCTTGACTAACTTTAGCAACTCTGTCACCATCAAGTTCTTGCAGAGCAGTTCTCTTCTTCAGATCCCTAACAAATAAATACAGGTCTCAGTACAGATCCGCAGACGCTCAGTCCGTAACTTCTTGTTTTGCAAAATAAAATCATTCTTTCTGAATCACCTCACCTTGGTAATTAACTAAATTTAAGACTAAATAGCTTTTTTTTTAAAAAAAAAAAACCCAACCAAACACCTGCACTGCATAGGAACCCTCCCAGTTTTACTGACTCAGCCATGTAAGCCTGCACTCCGTTGCGACAAATGCCGGAGACATGTAATGGTAACGAGCTGCCGGAGCACGGGATGAATCCATTTACTTTCCAGTAGAGGAATTTCAAAGGCAGCACCATTAAGCACACTGATACACTTAAATACACACAGGACTAGTAGGGCTTTCATTACCTTTAACACGTACTACTACCCCCTCCTCGGAAGGGGATGTCTCCTTTTTGCCATTCCCTTTTGCTACACATTCCCAAGAAACGCTGTAGTTCACGGATCCCAGTCTGTGGGTCTTGGGAAGCCTAAGACCAGTAGAGGCTGACACCATTCTCCGACCACCGAGCTTTCTCGAGGCTCCATTGTGACATTTCAGAAACATCTAAGTTAATCTCAGCCTGGCTCTGACCGCAGCACAATTTTCTAGACAAGTAGTTTTGTAAATTTTACAGGAAGTTCTCCGATTTCCCAACCAAAGATTTCTTTCACACAAGATGACATCTCTTCCCCCCCCGCACCTTTTCTAAAGGAATCCTAGACTTGATGCTGAACTGGAAACGCTGGAGCTCCCTGCTAAACGAACGGCAGGTGGAACGGGAGCCGCCGAAGCACGTGTTGTTTCTCACTGAAGTCCTTTAGACTTGACCAGCAGGATGGCACAGAGAGCAAAAGTGAAGTTCAAGTCCACTTTCTGGATTCTTTGGAGTGACCATCAAAGAGGCCACCTAGCACAGCAGTCACACAGGGTTTTAGAGTGCGGATCCCATATCCATAAGAGACACTGACTCACCTCGCACGAACTAGATGCAGATACGAAATTACACCGAGTCTGAGGATGCGATAGGGAGAGGCAGTGAACTCTCTCTTCATCACCCTGAGCATTTTGATTTGCAAGCCTCTGCTTTTTTTGCTGGTTATCCAAGAACACATTCAACCGCCACATCAAAGCTGAATAACCACCTATGGGATGGACTGTCCATCTGTAACAAGATCACATGCATAGCTTAGGATGTTCTTGAGAAGATTACAAAACTTTCTGCTAGATCCTGATCACTCTGCCTGTATCTCAGCTTCTTGCGGTGGTCAACTGAAGAACCCAAAACCCTATCTGGGCAATCTTACGTTCTGCTTTTGCAGGATTTCTTTGTGAATTGTGATTGCTTCTGCCCTCCTTCTTTGACTATCCAGACAAGCTCAATGCTGGTCCCACTGGAAATATCTGGTTTCATGCACATTTTTTAATGCAAACACCTGCAATGTTCTACTTGGATTTTCCAGGAGAAAAAAAAGTTTTTGTTTCAAACCAAAATGATTAAGAAGATACAAATAACAAAATGTCTGTCCCAGGAAACAAAAGTCCTTGCAACTACTCAGCAGTTTCTACTGAAATCCCACCAGTCTTCTTATTTCTTGATAGATGGGGGCAGCCAGTTCTTTGGCTTTCTCTGCTCCATCCTCTAAAACCTTTATCAGATGGGATTTGTCTTCCTGGAGCTTCTTGATTTCATTCCTGATAGGTGAAAATTTTTGAATAACTGACTCCGCTACCACCATTTTGTAGCGAGCAGTGTCGAGACCAGCAGACTGGTGGAGCACTTCTTTGATGCTCAGCCCTGTTACTGCAGCATGAATGGACACCAGGTTGGAGACACCGGGGCGACTGGCTGGGTCATAGGTGACCTCAGAGGTAAAGTCAGTCACAGCTTTGCGGAATTTCAGCACTATTTCATCGGGGCTGTCCACTATGTTAACTGTGGCTAACTTCTGTGGGTCTGACTTGGACATCTTCACCGCTGGATCTCTGAGGGATTTTATTTTCTTCGTTGCACCTTAAAAAAAACCAAAAAGGAAATAATTATGAACACACACACAGAGACAATGGTTTCTTCTGACAACTGTGAAGAACACTCTAGCAGCATGATGAATTTCTCTGTTTATCCTTGCTTAAAAATGAGTTGTGAGCATAATATTTAGTCCTTCTAAGCCACTTTTCTCTTTCCATAAACTCAGTGAAAACCTTCTCCATTTCTCCTCTCCTCTCTAAGCAGAAACTTCTGCTGGGACACTTCCTATTATTTTCTGAGGCTATATGCTGATCTCCTCCCTCGTATTCCTGGCACTGGGGACAGGCTACCTGGAGAGCACAGACTGTACATTACTGAAAGGTTCTGTAACAGTGGAGAAACAGGTTAAATCCACTGGTGGAAAAAGAATCTCAGAACAGTTAATCCCCTTCCTTTAGGGAATTGTTCCACTCAAAATCTCTTGGTAATTCTCCTAAATGTCAATAAAGACAGTTATTAAAGATTCCAGAACTGAGCACTAACCAGCTCCATTAGAGCGAAAGCATCGTTCGGGCAAGAGAGGTGTAGGCATCACACGAACTACTGAGATACGTGTGTCTACATGAAACGGAGTAGTGGCATCAGGAGAATATTGCAAAGTACTTTCTTTAGCAGCATCAACACACACAGTTTCACTCTTTCGCCACGAAACATAATTTATGGAGTACAGAAAGTACCACTCATCTAGGAAGTGCCAACTTTAGACACCTAATGCAGCCAACGAAATGACCTCCATACTCCTCGTAGACGGGCTACGTACCCAGTGAAAGGCTGAGTGTTCTTCCAGGGTACAATTCAGACTGCCCACAAAGTGCTCTGTTCCGAATCTTTTGGAAGAGCCTGTAAATCCAAAGGAGCCCAGGTAACCTCACTGCCTGCAGCTTGTGAGTCCAAACGAGACCCTAACTCCTGCCTTCATCCAGGACGTTCCGTTGGTTTGCACGCACTTGTGCGCTTCCGAAGGCGTGCTTTTCACGGGGAAAGGGAACAGTGCGTGTTCCAGCCACCCCCCACTTCCCAAACAGAGCTTTTTATTTCCTGGGAAACAGTCTCACCTGCATCACAGGCTACGCTCAGCTCCTCGTTACAGTAATTAGCATTGAATTGTTCATTAGAAACTGCAGAGCTTGCAATACCTGGTATTATCTAAGCTCCACTCTGGGTCTAACACCGTTTTTGCCACTGAGGCTTGAAAACTGAGAAAGGTTTATTACTGCCTGTCTTTTCCAAGGTGAGAGCTCCTTGCCCTTCTGGGGGCGAAGGTCTCTGCTGTGCATTCCTCTGCATTACTCACAACAAAGATGCAATGCTGCTTCTTGCCCAATTCTTCACGTTTCTTAACAAACATACCATTAGTGCCATCTGACTCCTCCTCACCCCCCGGCCTATGACCTTATAGCTCAAAAATGGCTGAGAAGATTTTCCTTATAAGTCTCCCTGAGTCCCAGATCAAAAACGGAAGGTCTAAGCTCTGTAAGAGCCCCTTACTGAAATATGCAAGCTTGTATTAAACACATTTAAAAGATTTTTGAGCACTGTAGTAATAAACCTACAAGCTGTTTAGCATGCTTAATGTAAACATCTACACTGCAGACATTGAAGAATTCTGCTTGCTAGAGGTCTCTTGTCTTGTTTCTTGTAAATCTCTTGAACTAGCAACACGGAACAGAGATGCTGCTCTTAAGAGGTCCAACACTTGAAGAGCAAGGCTGACTGGCAGCAGCAGAGTGCATCTGGCCCCCTGGACTAGAATACCAGACGTCGCAAACATTCCTCTACCAGGGATTTGTAAAGCCTTTTGTCTGTCTTGGGAGTCCAATTTCACAGCCTCTAGTCTCCTGTTGTCAGTTTTGAATTTTCTACTCCTTTAGCATCAGTTTGCTCCCTTTTCTTGGTCCCTGAAATTATTTCCACAATATTTAAATCCATCTACCACCTTGAAGTGCACTTAAGGGGGAAAAACACCAAGAGCAACTCACTTAAAATGGCTTTGGGCACCGGAAAGAATTCTCCGTATTTCTTGTTGAAATGTTGTGCTATATCTTGGGCTAGTTCCAGGTGCAGGACTTGATCTTCTCCAACAGGCACACGTGTCGACCTTTTAATAAAAGACAGATACAGGAATCTCAGCAAAGCTCTCTGGTTCTGCTGAAACGTTACTCAAGACTGACACAGCTTCTGCCACGAGCGAGGGCCAGATTGAGCCAAACAGCCCCAGCCAGATACAGGTGCTGTGGGAACACGATCCCAAACTGACTGTATCCCAGGATGAGTCTGCTTTCTGTGCTGAACCGAAGCACATCTCCCATGGCAAAAACAGCCCTTCGCAAAACACAGATATGGCAAAGATACCAGTAAGAGCAAATCATTAAACTCAGCTCAAAGAAAGGCTTTTGTAGCATCTCCTGCTGTCTCCTCAGAGATCAAAGAGCACGTGTCACAGTGTGTGAACAAAGTAAGAAAGACCTGCGAGGCACAACGCACGAGCACCTTGCCTTGGCAAGTCTCAGGAAAACACAACTGCTGTCGCAAAGTTAGTACTGAGGATTTATCAAGGGAAGGAAAGAGGAAAGTGACTCCTCCTCACAGGTCACCACGATACAAACATCATGTGGGCCAGTGCCTCGACTGCCACAAGTGTTAGCATTCCTAGATTGGAACTACTAGGATCAAAGGATCATTTGATCTTCTGCATTGGACTCAATAGCTTGAGTGCAGTTCTGGAGGAAAACACAACCTGCGTCAGAGGACACAAGGAGGTGAAGAATCTATTACTTCCCCCAGTGATCCCTTCCCACAGTTAATCATACTCACTAAAAATGGATGATTCTTTCAGATGAGGCAGACTTGGAAGTCTTGCCAGCTTTTGATTACTCTCCCCTCCTCCAGCAGATTCTTTTCCTAAGGCTTTTGGGGTGTTCAACTCTGAATCCCGAGTATGCTCCAGTGCAAGAAAGTTCACTATGCATCTTTTAAGTTCCCAGAAAATTTCAGTTTAACACAGTACTCCTTCCTCTGACTCTGAAGGAACTGGGCTGACACCCAGGAATCAATTTGTCCACCTTTATTCCCCACCAAATAGTCAACAAGGCAACCTAAAAACAGTTACAGTAGCCATAGGAACTCACAGTGGCCTACAACTAGCAGAAAGAAAATCAGTTATGGTAATCAATACACTTTGAGCAGGTCAAAAGAAATGTTTCCATATGCCAAAATGGTTCCATATTCATAAAGTTTGCCACTAAATAGAAAACACATTGTCTTCATAAACGCCTCTGCATGATTCTTTGTCTTGTTCCTTGCTGGTTTTTTAATATTTCTGTCCTGTTGCTATTTTTATTCCTTTCTGTAATACGTTTACCTTCTGTCCATTCTCCTGCCTCTTTGATCCCTGGTTCATCTGAATGAGCACTGTTTCTCCCCTTCCTCCAGCTCCTAATTCTCCTTCACGCCTGCCGTTCCCTTCCTGTGTTTCCATGTCCCTGATTTTTGTTACCTATATTATGCTTTTACATTAAAATATTTCTTATTCAAGACACTATGTGAAATTTCTTCGGAGGTAGTTTCTCTTTCACCTCCTCGTTCTGTGCTCTGTCTGGACAGCCTGCTCTTAATCCACACGGTAGGAAAAAACCAAACCACAGGCTTCGCTAAGGAATGATGAATCACATGATCTTATTAGAGATGGAAAAGACATACATGGTTGAGCTCAATCAAAACAACGTGATTTCTGATAAAGTTGTCTAAGTTTCACCCTTAAACACTGCTTGACAAACGGGACTCACTGCTTAGATTTTTTTTTTTAATGTTCAGATTCATTCTGAGTTTTGCTTGCTTGCTGTTATTTTAGTTAAAATTCAAGCGAATGAGAAATGGCATCTACTGGTCTTCTAACATTACTGTTTTCCCCTACTAAGGATCACTTAGGATTAAAATTCTCTAGGTTCATTTTTCTGGGTTAACAACTTGCTAATCTTCGCTACTTTGTCCTCCCAAAGTCCCTGCCCTCATAGTTCTGTATCACTCCTCTCTCCCAACAAATATTCACAGCTTCACTTCAGGACAATTCCACAGAGCACATATGCTTAGAACATAAAAACAATTAACCCATAGTGCATTGTCTCTGACATTTACTTATGGAGACAGTCTAAAATACCTTATGAAACACACCCAGCCACGCCAATGCACTACAAGGTCTATCAGCTGAGCTACAATCTCAGCCATGCCGAGCCACCAGTCCCTCATCAGGGTGTATTACCAGTGCAGCACATCGTACACTACGGAGAAAACCGACCCGGCCCAGGTACCACAAGGTGCAGTAAATTATTCCCTTTTTCATCAGTACCACCAGGCCCACACAGCATCCCACAGGAACATGGGTACACTATATGTGCACATTATATACGTACCCAGCAAACAAAATGCAACTACTTAAAAAACCCTAGGTGTATTCATGGGTGTGGACATGTAATATGAATAATTAAATATCAATGTGTTATGATTCCCTAAGAATTGTTCTGAAACGACCATTTTTTTTCTCTCCTTACAGCCCCATCAGCTGCTTTCAAATCAGGCTAGCCTTCAACCAGCCACCCGAGAGGTAAAAAGCTGGCATCCATTCCCAACCTTCTGATCTAATCACACCCAGCTTCTCCACTTCAAGCGAGCGTGTTGACCTGCCGACCATTCATTCTGCTGCAGCTGAACAGGCGCTGCCCACGGGCTGCCCACGTTCTGCCTCTTACTTGTACAGCAAAATATCTGCTGCTTGAAGCACGGGGTAAGTCAGCAAACCGACGGTTCCTTCGCCGTTCTGGCTGGCACGCTTCATCTGTTTGCAAAAGAAAAACAGGGAGCAGTCACGCTTTCGGCTAATGATGTCAAAGTCTGTGACTTTAATGAATTAGAATTCTAATTTAAGTAACTTATTGCATAACTCTAGGGAAAAGCCTGCCATGTAAAATCCGCTCCTTGTGAATCCCCATGTTGTGTCCTGTATTTATGGATTTCCCTACACTGCTCTGACACCGTAGCGAGGAGAAAACGTAGGCTCGTGTTTTCCTTCTGTTTGTAATCTAACAGAACCAATCACAGCCTGACTATTTTGTATTTGTCATATTCCACTTACTGATAACCCCTCCTTTTCAAATAGCATTTGCAGCAGGAAATTTTGGAAACACTTTATCATAGAGCTATAAAAAGGCATTAATACCTGCGTTCCACAGAAAAGAGATCGGGACGCAGTGATCGCACGCGGTCACCAGAAGAGACAGTGACAGCTGGGAGGAGAACCCAGAACTCCAGGTGAGGAGTCCTGTGTCCTCTCCATGAGTTCACACTGCTCCCCACAATCCACCCACTGTCCTGAAGTCCTTTACTGCTCTAGGGTAGGGATCATTTACACTGAGATAGTCAGGCTACAGGTACTCACCCTGCTCTACCTTTTGCTTTTAAAAATACTTAAATACACTAAAGCCCTTAAAATCTTAACTGTTTCATTAAGACTATTCAAATATTTTCAGACTTTTCCCACTCTCTCATACAGATCCTGTCTTCTGACGACATCTCTGAGTGCCTAAGGTTCAGGGTAGCTAATTTGCAAAGCCTAGCACCTATAACACCTATCTGTAGATTTGGAAAGTCAATCCAGTCAAAGTTGGATTTAAGAGCTTAACTTTAGAACCTCAGGTTTGAAAAGGTTGGCTTTAATCTATGCCATGCATTAACACTGGTTGCTGTATTTAAGTTTTACTGTTTTTATTTAATTAAGAAGAAAAACAGGAAAAAAGAAAACATCTGGAGGTATTTAAGACTGCTCTGAACTCTGCAAGCCAAACTGCTCTTAAGTTGGTGGGTTTTTTTCCTTTTTTGATACTTCTCTCTCCTGCCTTTTGGTTTTTCTGCTTACTAAATGCCAAAATAAAATACAAGGAAATTAAATGCAAGAACTCAGCTGATGCAGGATTAAGAAGATGAACATTTGAAACTTGTAAAGGCAAACATTTAAGGTGCATTAACTTTATCACTCAGCACATTTTTAATATTGATAATTTCTATACTCCTCTTCCAATACATGCTTCTTTTGCACCCTCTTCCATGAAATCTACAGAACAGCCACTCTTCATGGTGGAAAAAGAAAAGCTGTTCATGGAACCCCTCAATCGGCAAGGCTCAAGGTTGCCACTGCAATAGCTTGTAGTTGTTTCGCATTATTAAATAAGCGTTGAAATAACTCCAAGCATTCTAGCAAAATCAGTTTAACAACACTGAACAACCCTCTTATTCAGTACAGTTTCTGCAAGTCTCTGCCAAAAATATTATCCTGTAGCTTCCAGCAGAAAAACATTCACCGAAAGCAACAAACTTGGAAAGATGCATTTTCCTCCTTCCATCATGGACTAGAGAATTACTTACACCTAAAGTAAGGATACTCAAGGTACAGCTGGCACTTTTCAGATAACAAGTATTTCTAGGACAGTAGCTCTACTGAATTCCCATACATTTCCTTTCAGTCTATGAAACTGTCCATACCTTCCACTGGGGCAAGCGTAGCAGACGCGGCATGTTCGTTAAGCACCCAAGAATCCAGGCAAGTTCTGCATGCTCAGGAACCTGGAAGTACAAAGTCAGAATCCATTTTAATCTTCTGCATTTATATGCACATTTTCTCAAAATCCATACAGATAAATAGTATCACAGAGCATAAAACTATTCACTTTTGTCTATCATTTTTCCTGTGAGGTCAAGGTGCAAGCTAAGGGAACGTTTTGGACACTGCATGGATCGGATGCGCTCCACTCAAGCAGCGTAGCAAGGTTCTTGATCCTATCCACTCATATTCTAGAGAAGAAAGAAAATACTTTAGCAATAACAGAGTTGCATGTAAACTAACCAGCTGCAGTATTTCATCAGGGCAGGGGTGGTGACGGTGACAGTCTGATGATCATCAGACATAGCAAGTCAATTAGTCACACCTGCGGTCAATCCAGGAAGCCTAGGGAGAAAATCAGGGCAGCAGGGACAGGGTTGAGCACAGGTACACTGTGACAAAGCTCAGGTGAAGACTGGGGGCCTGAGCCTGGTTTAAAATGGAGTTCCTGGGGTACTGGGCAGAAGGTGTATGGGTGGAGGGTCCAGGTGAGGCTGGTCAGGGCTTTGGGTGCACCAAGAGGTCTTAATGACCCTGACCTGTCTGCAAAACAGAGACACCAGGTGAAGTCAAACTACAGCACAGCCTGAATTGTGTCTTATCTTGTCCCTCAGTTCTGCAATCCTATCAAAACTAATCCTGATCTGCCAGTGAAAGAGAAGGATCAGGCCTCCATAGACATTTTGCTACAGGGTGGTTTGAAAAGATGAGGAGAGAAGATCCCATTTAAACTCGTACAAGAAACTCTTCATTTAACATTCTGGTGAGATTTCAGTGATAGTGGTCAATTTTAATAGTTCTAGAAAGACATCAGGCAGAGTGATTGCCACTCTCCTGCTAAAGGGAAGACTTTCTGCAGGCAGAGACAAGAAATGCACTGTGCAACAACCTCTGCTGGATGAATCCACGTTTAGCTTCTTTACAGACACTCCTCAGCTTTTGCATTTCATTTGAATGAAATGAAATTCAATGAAATTTTGAATGAAAATGAATGAAATTCAATGAAATGAATGAAATTCAATGAAATTTTGAATGAAATTTCATTCACTGCAGGATCAGTAAGAGAGGCAAGCACTGCTGATGCAGACATTTTGTCTGTTGTTAGCTGTATACACGATATTCACCAAAAGGAAAAGCTGATCTACGTTCTGCGTCTTTGCTTACACGTTTGATTCAATTTTCAGTATCAGAAGGTTTGGCTGTTTAAGATCATGCTAATGGTCTCAAAGATGTTCAAAGCTTCACACGCTTGAAACACGATATAACAACCCAGATGGAAGGCAGTAAAAAGTGTTTGTTGGCAAGTAACAATCACTGGCATTGCTCATGGCAATTCCTTTGTTATCACATTTGAAATGTTTTTATTCCCTAGCTAACGATCGTGAGACTATTTCAGTTGTCAATGTTCTGTGGAGGTGTCTGACCTCAAGACAACAGCTCAGCGGTTAGAGATATGAAATATTCCAGGCTGATTCTCTCGCCTTTCTTTCTGCCTTTCCCCCAGTTTTTTTTTTTTTCTTCTTTTTTTCTATTCATTTCTTCATGCTCATTTGACCTGCAATCTTCTGTAGACAAGACAAAGTGCAGTGAGATGCACCAAAGGTTCCTTCTGCAAGATACAAAAAGTAAACTGAATACAGAAAGTACTAAGCTCGAGATCCCTATTTCGTTTTCGAAGGAGTCACCATCTGGCTCCAAGTGGTTTCTCATTCCTTTCTTCTAGTCACGGACAGAGAGGAGATGGTGCTCTGCTGCACTTGTGTTGACAAGGACTCCCTTTAAAAGCTACGCAGTCACTGATCCAGCTCTGTCAGACGTTGCTGCCACAGCCAAGACCACGTGTGTGTTTCACTGCACCAGTGGCTTTGACATTACATCAGTTCCCAACACACCAAGTGATCTAAACAGCTGTGTTGAATCCACAGTTCCGGGTCCTCGCAAGTGATACTCACTTCTAATCCTCAAACGCACACAGTCCTTTGCTAAGAGAGGGTGGAGTGCTGAATAATGTGAAGAAAAAGGCTGATATAAGGGGGGGAAAACGTAAGAAAGTGCACAGAAGGGTAGAGATTTCAGTTGGGAAAAAATTCACTACTGGAGCCTAATGAGTTAACGTTCATCACCCAAACTGCAGTAACTGCCTGTACGGTTGGTCTGTGAATCAGGGGGAACTAAGCTCAAACCACAAATCAGACTAAATCAGACTAAATCAGACTAAATCAGACTAAATCACTGTTTTAGCTGCCGTGTTTGACTTGGCAAGAGGGGCAGGTAACTGCTGCACTCGGCTGGCCACCGCGCATCAGCTCAAGCCGGGTAACTCATTGAGCTCAGTATGCCATCGCTTTGGTTGGAAAACTTTGGGTACAAAGAAACTGGAAGAAGCAAAGATGGATATGATACCAGTAAAATAAAGGCCCTGTCTACTCCTCCTTTCTGGCCCTGAGCAATACCAAGGATCACAGTTAGGAGAAGCCATTTTCTCAGACAAGCTCAGTCCGCCTCGTGCCCCGAGTGCATTTAAAATTCTGAGCAGATGTCTTCATTGAGCAACCGAAACACCAGAATGTAAGAAATGATGCTGTACTGGATCACAACAGAGGTATCTGTAGTCCAGCTCTCTGATTCCAGGCGTAGCAACAAGAGATGGCCCGTCGGGCCAGCACATGAACCTATTGCTTCCTATAGCATCTTCCCCTCATGGTTCTCCAGCATCCACAACTGCTGTACTAGGGAACATCAGAAGGTATTATCCCTGGCCCAGGCCTGTTAGTATCCATGCTCCCCATGAATGTGTCTAATCCCTTTCTGAACCTGTTGATAGTGCCCACTTCACAACCACACGCAGCAACGAGCTCCAGAGGTCCAAACCTGATGTCTAAAGAAGTACTTTCATTCGTTTCCCAGTTTTGAATGCCACCTATTTCTTGCATTGCACCATCTGGTGAACAATTCCACATTCAGTTTATCCAGCACTTTTCTGATTTCATAAACTTTGATTGCATTTACACCTCGGCCTTCTCCTCCTAGACTTCTAAATTTTTCCTTTTAAGGCAGCTACTCTGTCCCCTGTAGCATTAATCCTGATCATCTCTGGTTCACTACTTCCTTCGTGAGATGCAGACACTAAAGCTCTCCCCAGTATTCCAGGTATGGGCACACTGAGTGTGTGCCTCGAGTTGCAACCTGTAGCCCTTCTCTATAAGGTGCTGCAAATTCCAGCTTCCCCTCAGCAGCATCACCTCGTTAAGGGCTACCTTTTAAATGGGCAATAAATTTCAAAGATTTGGTTTTGACAGTGTAGAGGACAACCCAACAGGTCTTGGGAGGTAATTTGGATAGCTGTGTACTAAAAGAAATTTGAACCAAGGAGGGAAAGTGTCTTAAATTTCAAAAGAAATGAAGACATTTTTTAGGATTTTTGTCTCTCCCAGAAGCACCAGTTAGTGCTTCCAGAAAATTTAAGAGGCCTTTTAGAGGAAAGTGCTGCTCACATGCATTTTTTTTTGAACAAGAGGTAAGAATTTATTAATGCCTAAGGTTGCAAACAATATGTCCAAGATACTTGCTAAAGTATCTCTACGTTATATAGCTAGAGAGAATAACAGGGCCAAAAACAAGAGAAATTTGTGCTTGAATCAAATGCACACAGCAACTGAACACCCAGCGAGTCACTTTTATGACAGACAATTTGACATGGTATCCCAAATTCCCGTTCAAAGAAATAATTCAAGTGTGGGTGCAGTATGTTCACCATTACAAAGGCAACATCCGATTTCAAGAACATGTCAAGCAGTGTATTGAACTGGGGCCAGCTATCCAGCCATCACTGGTAAACCTATCAGTATTTGCAGCTTCCACTATCACCTTTGAACAACTTAACAACTTATCCTTGTTGATATTTGACTAAAACTTACAGAAAGAAGATCTGTCTCTCCTTTCCAAAGAGCCTGACCACGAATACCCCTACTGGAATCAGGTGATGCACCCAGATAGAGCACAGTAATTTGGTCCAGACACCCTTTTCCCTCCCTTTATTCATTACGAAATGAACTGGTTTTCAGAAATATTCTCCTACTCTAATCCACAACGCTGTTTGAGGAATTAGCTTGGGGTGTCCAGAAGACTGGTGGAGAGAGGAACATAAACCAGCTACATAACAGTATGAAATAAACCAGGTAAATTAAGGAAGAAAGGAAAAAAAAAAGGCATCTTACTGAACCATGACTTTTCTTCCCACTGAGCTGTAGTTATGTCTAGCCCAGTCCTACGGGGAAGAAAACACAAGGACGAGAGAAGCAGAATGATTTTCTGAATTAAATAGTCACATACTTCCTCTTATGACAGGAAGTTTTCAATGGACCATGCTAAATTAATGTACTTTAATGAATTTATAAGCTATGATGCAATGGAAGCTTTTAAGCCCCTCTGAAAATTGGACAAGAAGTAGCGTGAATCCATTCAAACTCTGCCCACAAACCAAAGCAGCTGGATATTTCTGGAAAATAATAGCAGTGAAACAGTTAGTGCAGAGATTTAAATCGTTGTGTTTTGGCATTTGGAGTTAAGGCTAAGACAAACTGGCAAATTCCCACCTCTCAGAGTTACTGCTACAATCTGCTTGCACGCTGCAAGAATACTGCAGCTGATTACACTGAAAAAATAAATCAATCCATCCAGAAGGCTGAAAACTGCAATTTTCCACCCAGAAACGGAACGTTATGTTGTCCAGAAGCTCACGGGACTCCTCAGAGAAGTGTTAGTGCAGCATACCAACCCCTGCCTGCCGAACCCACTCCGATGGGATTCCAGTTCCTCTGGGGACATTTAGCACGTGCCTGCTACGAGAGGTAGGTGCACAGGAAGAACAGCCTGAGACCACATAAAAGCAACAGCGGTTTCTAAAATTGCTTTGACTGTGAAGCAGATGAGACACGAGACGGTTAAGAACTGAAATGTGTATTGTAACCACCAGGAAACAGAGAAAATGTTCTATATACCATGTAAGCTGACCATGTGTGCAGACTGCTTATTGTCTTCCCTATTCCTCCCCCATCGTCCTTTTTGGTTTTAATAAAACATTCTAAGTTTTATGAAAGATGACTGCTACAGCTTTTATCAGTTATGGCACAATTCAGGGAATATATTTGCTCTTTCTTCTAGTATTCTCAGGATATGTTGCATAAGTCATTATTCTGTTAATTCTGTTTTATGCCGGTAGGAAAAGGCAGCTGCTCGGAGCGTATCTTGGCATTATTTTCTCTAAGAGCAAAGAGAGTTTCCTACATCTTGCAGCAGTGCTCCAAACAAAAGTGCAAAATTTTGAAATACGCATTTATTTCTATTCTTACAGAAATTGCCACTTTTTTAATCATTTGTCTTCCTACTTAAGCAAATATAATTTAAAAAGCTGTAATGAAAGAGCGTCTCTCACTGGGACGCCATTCTAGTGTCCAACATATTCCAAAACACACCATTGTGTTTTCCTAGATACTCCAATTAAATGTGCTTGTTCATAACCCTTCACAGACAATGTGGTTCCAAACACTACCCTAATTATTCATCATCACCCTTAATGCTTCCAAATATTTTCAAGTTATCATCACTTGTTCTTTGTAGCCGCTACTTCCCTAAGCCAGAGCTCAAGCTCGTACACGGCAACGCGTGGGAGATCTGGTGACTGCTATGTATGGCAACCAAATACAGAGCCAGCCAGTAACTTCCAGTTTAAATACGTTATAAAACCCTCTGATTGACAGATGGGAGATTCTGAAGCATACAAACCTAATTTTCATTAAACTACCACTTTCCATTCATAGGTAACTTCGCTGTATACCTGATACATAAGAACAGAGGCCACGCACCCTCCAAGCAACACAATGAAAACCAGTCTAAGCAAAAATCCTCTCACTCTTATTTCGTTTCACTTGCAAGGGAAGGACATCACTGAAACCAGTCCAAGACACATCCACCTGTATCCTTATCGTAGTAGCACCTTTGGGATGTGGTGCAAACATGAGAGGTATCTGTTCTCACCACACTTCTTCCCAGCAGTCAATCTGTGATTAAGATGGTTCAGCCTTTCGTCTCTTGCTTGTGTTGGAAAGGATGATAAAACACAGGAAAACTCTGGAGGCAAGAATTTTGGATAGCTAGGGATGAGAGGTTCAATTGGCATAAACCCTGCTGTAAATAAAAGCCTACTGACAGTGAAACCCACACCAAATGCACATGCCTTTCGAGAAACAAAGTAATCAATATTTTTTTCACATATGGCAAACATATTCCAGAGAAGCAATACAAGCAGCAACAGAGGAAAGAACAGAAAGAGTAAGCCAAACAAATAAACAAAAAAAAACTCTCTTCAGCAATTCTAGGCCATTCTCACCCAAGCTAACCCAGAGGAAGCAAGAGGACGCAGGAGCACTTCCAACAGCGACTGCATGAGCTGTTCCCTTAGTGGGAGCTTACCATCACCAGCACACTTCTGCAGTGCAAGAATGTCTTCTGCTACACACTGCTACAGGACCAGGGTGCTACCAGTCATGAGCTGTAGCTGGCTTTGCTGATTAAACCCAAAAGTTCTTATTTCACACTCATTTCATCACGTGATTTTTGTTTAAAAAAAAACGAACAGAAGTGTTATTCACAAGTAATTGCTGTAGCACTTCTGTGATCTCTAGATCGGGTAATTTTCAAGATCAAGCTGAAAATGAAGCAATAGTTACAGCACGTTAACCTACCAAGAACTTGTGCTGGGTTTACGTGATGGGGTATTGGCAGAACGGGAGGGGCTGCAGAAATGGCCCCTGTAAGTAGCTG
This sequence comes from Tauraco erythrolophus, assembly GCF_009769465.1. NCBI lineage: Eukaryota > Metazoa > Chordata > Aves > Musophagiformes > Musophagidae > Tauraco > Tauraco erythrolophus. The sequence continues at coordinate 752,859 of NC_141465.1, forward strand.
TGAAAAGCTTCCCTGGCTCCAAAATCGGTCGGAGCAGCCTCTGGCCGGGTCAGACCTCCCCATCCCCTGCAGCCAGGGCTGAGCCATCAGCACCTCTGCAAATGCCCCATTTAAGATGGGGACAAAGGAGCCCAAATGTGGCTGGACCTACACTGAAGTGAGGGGGGAGGCAGGTGGCTGCCAGCGCCGGGCTGGCACCACCCAACTGGAGATGGCCACAGCAGTGTGGCCAGGAGCGCTCCGACGCGCCCCGCTCCTGGGGTACCCACTGGGCAGAGCTCGTCCTGCCGGGACTGCCGAGGTTCGTCAGGCCTGGCATGGCTGCAGCAGAGAGAGGACTGAGACCTGAGAGAAACGGCCACACAGACACCAGGTCAGTGGAGATGGAGCAGGAGGAGCCGTGCCGGAGCTGAGATTCCCGTGCAGCCGGTGGTGGCATGGCAGTGGCCCCCCTGCAGCCTGTGGAGATTAACAGTGGAGCAGAGATCCACCCGCAGCCCATGGAGAAGCCCACGTTGGAGCAGAGACGCCTGAGCCTGAAGGAGGTTGTAAAGAATGGTCTCCATTTCCTGCTGGAGACTGACAATGAGGTGGAGAGGCCCGTGGAGAAGCCCATGCTGGAGTGGGTGGCAGCTCCCTGAGAAGCCATGACTCTGTGGGGAAGAAGCCTGCACCGGAGCCATGTTACGGGTGAGGATTGCATCCTGCGGGAAGGACTCATGATGTCTGTGGACCATCCCGTGAGGAGGGGATCCATTGGAGCCGGCGAAAAGAGTGGAAGGAGTCCTCCTTTAAGAAAGGAGCAGCAGAAACAACGTGTGATGAACTGACCTGCAGCCTTTGCCCCTGCTCCCCGCAGGGGAGAAGAAGGAAGGCATAGGGGGAAGGTGTTTCTAAGATCTGCCTTTGCTTCTTGTCATCCTCTCTGAATGAACCCTTAACAAATTGAACTGATTTGTCCCCCAGCCCAGTCTGTTCTGCCCAGGGCCACGGTCAGTGGGTGCTCCCCTCTGTTCCTGTCTCACCCTCAGCCTTTGGTCACATTTCTCTCCTCTCACTGCACCGAGGGGAGCAGCGAGCCACCGCTGGGCTGAACCACGACAGAACTCTCCCATTCACCAGTTTGATCCGATATTGAAAAGAGAGGGCTACTTTGCCCATAACCAAAATCCTAAACCAGCTCCCTGTGTGCAGCTGCATTTTCCCTGCTTTCCTGACCATCTCTGGAAGTGCAGCCTATTCCAGTACTCAGCCAGTTCTGGTGCTTTGCTTTATACCTCAGCCAAATGTTTGCAAACAAAATTGTGGCTTTTTAGACCACCCTTGGAGACTGCTACGGTGGCTGAAAAGGAGAGGCCAGCTCCTTTTTTTAGAACTGAGCAATTACCAATCCAAAATCAAGCAATAAACTTTCTTGATTAGCAATAGCTGCAATCCATCTCACACCTTTGTTTTTAGGAACAATCATCTCGCTATTACGACATTCCCTAACATACTATTTCATTATCCCACTAAAACAATAATCATATTAGCAAAGTTCCTGTCTCCTTTCCTCGCATCAAGAGCTACACACAGATATTCCTTTTAATTGCTTCCAGAGAAACGTCTGGTCCTGCCAACGCAATTGTATCAGACCACAGTGCATCTCTGGGTATACCTGACCTCTACATACAGCTTGAACAGACTTATTTTTGGGAAGTCAGCAAACCACTTCAAGCCTGAACCAGGACTGAAGCAGTCTGGATTCACAAACAACTGCCATAGTCCTTCCTCTGCTTGCAGTGTGACAAGGAGCTTACAAAAATCTGCCAGCATCAGCCACTTCTGGAAGTTCTCCTGATCCACGTTTGGTAAGTATTAGTAAGAATATGGTTCAGACATTAGGCACTGCCCACAGTGGTTAATTAAACATGAGGCACTGCCCACAGTGGTTAATTAAACTTAACAGTTCAGATTGACTAAGAAGAAAAGCCATTAGGTGTGGGCAGATAAGGACACCCAGAAAAATTAAGATAAAAGGCAGTCTATTTAACAGAGAACAGCCTAACCACTGCAACATAAACCTGAATAATCTTTGGTGGAAACTGTCGTTTGATAGAAATGACCATTTTTCAAGTCTAGCTATCTAAGGTTATCACTGGTGGTTGACTGGACTGGTACTGTAGGAGCATCACTTGCAGTCCTTCGTTTCTTGAGTCTGATACTTTTTCTGTGGGGACTCGAAGACTCCGTCTCCGCAAGATTATGTTGTGAAAGACACAACACGCTTTCTGTGGCTGACTGCAACTTCAGATTCTCACTGATAATCTGCTGGTTTCAAGGGGATTCTGCGTGCCAGCATTAGCAAAACCTGGAAGAGCAGTAATTTAGCTTTTAGACTCGTAAGAACATAGGGAAAGCAACACTGGAACAGATCAAATATCCATCTGTGACAGTAACCAACAGAAAATCATGTTAAGTACAGAAAAGCAGAGATGCTCTCCCAGCTGTAGTGGCAGCACTTCCTGCAGAGGTGGCACCTGAGGTATGTAAGAGTCCTCAACAGATTTTCCAGATTAATTTGTTGAGTCCTTTTCTGAATTCATACACATTTCAGCAGGCACTATATCCTGTGCCAAGGAGTTCTGTCCTTATCTGGAGGATGTCGTGCAGGACAGTGTCAAATGCTTTCAGCAAGTCCAGGTAGACGATGTCAGTTGCTCTTCCCTTATCCACCAATGCTGTAATCCCATTGTAGAAGGCCACCAAATTTGTCAGGCACGAGTTCCCTTTTTAAAAAAGGAGTTTATGTTTCCCCTTTTCCAGTCGGTGAGAACTTCACTGGACTGCCAAGACTTCTCAAATAGGATGGATAGTGGCTTAGCAACTCCATCTGCCAGTTCCCTCAGGACTCAAAGATGCATCTCATCAGGTCCCATGGACTTGTGCACCTTCAGGTTCCTTAGATCATTTCGAACCCCATCTTCTCCTACTTGATGAAACGCAGCATTGTTTTGCTTGTGCGGAATCCATTAACAGACTGGTTAACTTGTAAGTTAACCAAGTGTTAACTTACTTTGATACCTGTTAGTTCATGTTCTTCAGTGGATAAAATAGTTGTTCCCTATCTATTTCCTCCATTTCACTAGCAGTTTTATAAACCTTTATTTTATTCCTCTCTAACCATAACCAGCAAAGCATCTCTCTTCTAGGCTGAAGAGCCCCCTCTGTGTATCCAGTCACTGATCCTCTACTGTAAGTAACTGAATTGTTCAGTTGCTTGAAAACAAGAAGAAAAACCAAAACTCCAAACTGGTTTTTACTGCATCACTGGCTTGTAACTCAGCTTGAGATTATTCCAGTTAATGTCAGCCTCGATGTGAATGAAGTTAAGTCAGAATAGAGCCAAACTAAAACACAAGCTGGTAACTTGCTTAAAAAGATAAACAGATTTGAACAAAGCATAAATTAATGTAAACATATCTCCACTAGAATTCTGAGCTAATCTATTTAGATTGTTTTTTTAATACAGAGAAAAAATGAAGCAGGAAGAGTATCTGTCTTCATCATTTCAATATCCACCAGGGATATGGAGATATGATTGCCATTTGCAGTCTGACAACCACAGGAAACTGCCTGTAAAGAGTCATGTTCAAAGGAAAAACGTAACAGTATGATTTCATCTCACACTGATAAAATTCAGACCCCGTGCACATCACCTTCGCAGTTCTGTTGCAAGTTGGACATCTGGTTAAGGATGTCTCCACAAGAACAGAAGCTCTGACACATTTGGCTCTGTGGGAAATCAGAGAAGTTGGCCGGTTTAGAGTCAGTAACAAAGTTTATCAGGCAAGAAACTAAGCTGTGTTCCAGGAAAATGCAGCATGCAATAGACTAAGCTGACATATGCCAAGTAGGAAGGTAAGCCCAGTAACCCCTGGGGTGGTCAAGAGAAGAAGCACATATTTCACATATAAATTATCAGATCAGGTGGGAAAAGGTGCACACGAAAAGGAGGTTGTAGCAAAGAGAAGACGGAACTCCTTAGTGATTAGGATGGAACTGATGCACTTACCATGACAACCCGCTCTTGGAGAGGCTGTGCAGCTGGCAGATTAAGTGGTAAGTACTGACACAAAACCATAGAAACATGTTCTACTTGCCTTTAGGGCTGCACAGACTGTTTATGCATTTATGAGGCTACCTTCTGCAGCTAAAGCGAGACTTACAGAGCTAAATGGATGCTCTCCTAACAGGTCTTTTCAGTATTTTACTCGTAACGTGCACGAGCTCCTAGTTCTGCGTGGGAAATGTAAAACGTACTTATCCCTAAATGGACTCCTCAATCATGACTTCAGCCACTGCAAAACAGCAAGAGGTAAGTTTGAAACCCCACATTACTAACATTTCCTAGGACCGCCGACACGAAGACGGAAAAGGGGTTCAGAACTGCTATGCTTACTCATTAACATGTCTGAAAAGCCACTTCATAAGAAACAAACCTAACGTAACAGGAGCACTAACCAGCGACTGTCGGAACAGGCAACACTTCTTTGGGTCAATGCCGCAGGCGAGGATGGCAGCGGTGGTGTCCAGGATGTTCCGGCGCAGGACGGCTGGCTCCTTGGGCACGGTGAGCGAGTGCATGTCCATAATGCTGTAGAGCACTGAGCTGCCCTCTTCCTGCAGATTCACCCAGTTCTGGATGGCTCCGAGGTAGTTACCCAGATGAGGCGTCCCAGTTGGCTGAATACCAGAGAAAATCCGATCCACCACCGTATTCTGTTACAAAGCATTGGTAAAATTAACACATGCTTTTATATTTTCTTTTATATTTTTTTTATATTCTTTTATCTTTTCAAGTTATCAATAAAGCCCCACTTATGCCTGTTACTTCTCTCCTCTCCTTAGTTGTATTAATGTATAAATTACCTCAGAATTGGCTAAAAATCTTGCAGTAAGTCAGTCAAAATATTCTATCCTACTGCAGCGAGACTGACCACTAGTATAATTTGTCAGAGTCTAAATGCAAACAAACATAGCTGTGAACAAGATCAGTGAAAAGCAGATCTCAGCAACCAAGTGGCAGGGTCTTTCATCCTTTTTTGTGTCAAAGCTGTACGTTTCTCTTTAGTACATTATCCACTCTGATACAGAAACTTAGGATCACAGCAAAGAGAAATTAAAACCTTTTTGTTGTAAACATATGCAATATTCAAGCAAATTGCCATCTTAACTCCCAGGAACACTGAAGCCTTATTTTTCTAGCTGCAAAGAACATTTTGAGTGGTTCCTGAAAGAAACCTAGTCCTTGACCGAAAGGTCAAAGAATCACAAAAGGGATTATGGAAGTTTTGAAACTACCCATCTTTGCAGCAGCAGAGTTTCTAAAAGGGCTCTGTAAAGAAACCCTGCTATAGCTCAAGATCACACCTGGAATTCTGTGGATGCACCAGTACCAGCAAAATGTCAACGTCTGAAAAGAGTTCACAGAGAAGCAGCAAAAAATGATTAAGAAGCTGAGGTTGCGGGCAAAGATTAAAAAGCTTAAAACATGTATAGCTTGGCTAGGTGACAGTTACCATCTTGGAAAGTTTGTTTTCCTGCATCCCAGCCCTCCAGCTGACCATTTTCTCAGAGCCCCAAGCTGTCAGCGTATGATCAATTACCTCCCCGACCTTTCCAAAGAATTCCACCATATTCAGAAGTAACTCCGCGATGTTTTACGCGAAAACGCTTGTTCCACGCCAGGCTGGAAGAGCACGCAAGGCTGCTCCACCTCCAAAAGAGGGTCCCACCAAGCCCAGCAGGGAGCCCCAGCCACAAAGCTGCAAACAGCAACCCTCAGGCTGCTGTGCAGCAGGAATATCAACTGCGTTACGCCTCTGGCTGCATGATTTTTTTCCTGCTAAATTTTATAAGCAACATCTCTAACAAGGTAGAGAAAATTTATTTACTGATGTAGTCCATTTTAGTTTCTGTGAATCTCGTACAAATATATGGAGGAGGAAAAGAAACCCCAACCAACTATGAAACCACACAAAATGGCAGCAAAAGTCAACGCCAAGTATCACTAAAAAAAGGACTTCAAACTGACTTCATTCATTTTGACTCAGACTCAAGAAAAATTAATGAGAAAGTGTTTCCAAGTGGAATGGGACTTTTTTTTTTCTTTTTTTTTTAACATGATCTATAGTTCAGAAAAGCCTAGCCTCTTTCCTTCAAAATTTGTTGAAAAATTCTCTTTGGTTTCGGAGCAGGTCTGTTTTTCAGATCAAGACAACTTTCTTCTCCAACACTTAAGTGTTTGGGCTGACAGGTAAGAGCAGGTTTGCACTAGCAGCCATGCTAGTTTCTCCTGCTCACATACATGCCTACACATTTAAGTCCAGGTGGTAACCCCCTTACTCCATCCCAAATACCTTCTTGATTTCCGGGTATATTCTTGACTCAGTTTCACAATGCTTTTGGAGAACCTCCAGCACAGGAGCTGTAAGATAGTCACTGCAACAAAAAGCACACCATTTCCTCCAACAGCAGTTCTAACCTCCAGTTCTGGTGCTCCAGTCCTTGACCACCCACGTCTCTTTTCTCTGTTGCACAAGAACGGAATTATACTGCTCAATCCCTTGTTTGCCATTTGATCCCTTGTTTTTCTAGGAGCCTACATCAGGGCATTCATCACCACTCGCAGAAGCCCCTTACCTCCCACCCAGCTACTACCTGGCTCAAGGACTGCAGCCAGCGTTTTGTCAGCATGGAAAAGGGCCAGGTGCTCACCTACAGAAGGAGGCACACAGAATCTCAACATACATACATTAAATGATCATAGAATCATAGAATCATAGAATGGTTAGGGCTGGAAGGGACCTTCAAAGGTCATCTAGTCCAACCCCCCTGCAAGGAACAGGGATATCTCCAACTAGATCAGGTTGCTCAGGGCCTCGTCCAACCTGGCCTTGAATGTCCCCAGGGATGGAGCATCCACCACCTCTCTGGGCAACCTCTTCCAGTGTTCTAAAACTCTCATGGTAAAAAAATTTTTCCTAATATCCAATCTGAATCTACCTCCCTCTATTTTAAAACCATTACCCCTTGTCCTATCACAACAGACCCTCCTGAACAGCCTCTCCCCATCTTTCTTGTAGGCCCCCTTGAGGTACTGGAAGACCGCTAGAAGGTCACCCCGGAGCCTCCTCTTCTCCAGGCTGAACAGCCCCAACTCTTTCAGCCTGTCCTCATAGGAAAGGTGCTCCAGCCCTCTTATCATCTTCGTGGCCCTCCTCTGGACCCTCTCCAACTGGTCCATGTCCTTCTTATGTTGGGGGCTCCAGAACTGGACACAGTACTCCAGGTGAGGTCTCACAAGGGCAGAGTAGAGGAGGAGAATCACCTCTCTCGACCTGCTGGCCACGCTCCTCTTGATGCAGCCCAGGTATGGATGATGTCTTGTGGAATGATGTCTTGTGGAAACTCGGGATTCACTGGGCCTCAGAGCTGTGCTCTCGTAAGGGCACAGGGCAGTTGCTAGGCAATGCCACCGGTACCTCACAGGCATCGCATCTGTCTTTTGCTTCCCGTGTTCCTGCTCTTCATCAAGAGAATAAGAGCTCTGGAATAAAACAAGGCTATAAATAGATGATCACTAAGATGGTGTTCTGCCCCTACAGCGATCCCAGAACAGCTGGTTGTTTGTCAGAGCACGTTTCCTCTTCTCATCTCCCTGTCTCCCCTCACTCAGTTCAACTCCTGATGCTCCTTCCCACAATTATTTCTCCCCACGGTGCTGCCTGCTTTCCACTGCCCATTTATGTGCCTGTTTAACCACGCTCTTCTGCACAGGCTATAGCTTCTTCTAGCCCTACTCTCCATTTTCTTATCAGATAATTTAATCCTTCCCATGTTCCTGTATTCTTTTCTTCCTCGGCTTGTGCTTCCCCACCCTCCGCCTCCCAGAAGAGCTCTTGCATGGTATTCCAAGATGGTAAGAAGGCACAGAGTATGCCTACCACCTGGTAAGGAAGCTATTACTGCCTTTACTCCCCTGACTTCATAAAATATGTTTCCTACCTGCACTGTTAAAACAGCTAAGAAACTTTGTGATCTAGAAATCCACTACGGATATGCATCAAATAAAGTATGGTAGGACGACCATGTTAAAAGATGTGCAGAAACTGGCACATCTTTCAACTGCAGTCTAGGCAAAATTATGTCCCCTAATTTGAGAATCATACACTCAAATAGATGGTACAAATGCAACAGAAATGTTTAAGTACATAACTTGAGAACATTTTTCACCAAGAAAAAACAAGACACCAGTTTTTCAACATACACCATGCATTCAAACTCTGTACTAACTCCCAATATCTGAAGGGTGACAATGAGCTAATTAAAGACAGGTTTATTGTACATAAGTCAGCACCTGGTGACACACTACCTGGTAGAAAAAAAACACCCAAGTTTATGTAAAATGGACACAGTTTCACATAAAGGGACAAGAAAGTTCTCTGCCTATCCAGAAAAGAGCATACCTGTGAAAGCAAGCACAGCATCTTTAACGGTGCTTGCACATTCAAACGGTAAACAACCACATATAAAAGGATTGTTCAGCATATGGGCAATAAATATCAAGTCCAACACGAGAAACAAACAGTAGCAGTATTATTCCGAGTCTAAGCTCAGCAATGGCTTAGCCTAAGCATGGAATTTGCAGAAACAAGGAAATCCAATAATGAAAACTGAGCTAGACTGGATTTGGGTAAAGCACTAGCAAACCCATTACAAAGAACAAACCCACAGAGGCTCCCAGCTGAGGGACCAGTCGACCAAGAGCCTTTCATCTTTAACTCCTTTGATGCCATTTAACAACATAAAGCACGAGATGTCGCAGCAAATAGGGTGGTATGAAATATTCCATTGTGTTAGCAGAAGTCTATATTAAAAAAAAGCCCACACAAAACACCCTTAAACGAATCTTGGATTTCTAGCACTGAAAATATACAGAGAACATTGCTCCTTTGGAGGGAGTTTATGTTCCCTGTTTGTTCATTCCCTGAGAAGCAGCGGGCAGCATAGCAGCGTGGCAGGGGAGTTCTGCTTGGTACCATGAAATCATGGGGCTGGAATGCACTTCAATGGAGCTGTTAGGTCAGGGGATGGGAGCTGTGTGCTCGAAAGGACTGCAGTTGGAAAAGGATGAAAACAAAAGGAGTGAAGACTTCCCAACGGAGCAGAGTGAAAGCCACAAGACATGCAGCTCCAGCCCACAGGCACTCACTCATTCAGACATCTGTAGTAAGCACAGTGTGAGCCCGCTGTTCGTATGTTTAACTCTGTGTGGTGTGTGCACCTACACCAGTAGTGCGGCGTGTTCACCTCCACTCCTGTTCAGAGTGTGCTATCTGACGGATGTTTTAACATCTACTAGTTGTTTTCCCTCGATAAGACTTCTGCATGGCAATTCCAGACACCACAGTGCATTTCTCAGCAGCATTTCTAAACGAAGCTTGGCCCAAACCCCATTGAGATTCAGGTGTCCTCTTACCCAAACTCCTTGTTCATGATGAGATGCTGCTCCTTATACTGAAGAACCATCAACATCCAAATGCTCTCAAAGAATCAGGAATAAATGTTATAGAATGGTTTGGGTTGGAAGGGACCTCAAAGATCATCCAGTTCCAATCCCCTGCCATGGGCAGGGACACCCTCCACTACACCAGGTTGCCCAAAGCCTCATCCAACCTGGCCTGGAACACTTCCAGGGATGGGGTGTCCCAGAGCAGGATGGCTAAAGTCTGGCCCAGACACCCCGCAGTATGGCCGCATCCATTTTCAATGCAAAGGAGTATACTGGAAAAGAGGATAGCTTCCAAAATCCAATGCTGCTCTCTTGGACCCAAGCAGAGCTTTTCTCGTACACTACACCTGTAGTAAGGAAAGCTATGGTTGCCAAGGCCTCAATTCAGTAGTCAAAACCACACTCATTCCCTGCTCATGAGACAAACGTGCCAGAACCAGAGAAACACACCAAAGTTGCTAGAGTTAAGGAAATCCAACCTGCGTGTCTCCTCAAGACCATCACAAACAGCCGTCTTTTTAAAAGAAAGAAGGTGCTAACAAGCATGCTCGTCTAATCGAAAGAATTTTAAGAAAGAAAGGATATTAGTAAAATCAACTCGATGCTGTTCAGTTATATAGGGAAATGTATGTGTAATGCTCAGCTTTCCCATGTTATTACTGACATGGGCAGACTGACTTGAACATCACTGAAACTTACGGTTTTGAAGACCTCCAAACCTTTAAAAGAAACATGCAAACCACCTAAAATTTATACTCACAACAATCTACCAAAGCAAAAATTCTTCTAAGAGAGGACTCACAAAAAAACCAGCAGATACCTTAAATTGAGGTTTTTTACCTTTAGTGGACCAAACTGTTATCACACACTAAGCGTGGTCAGCCGTTCTAGATCAGAAAGCAACACCTTTCACTATTTATAGGAAACCTGGAGAAGGAGGACAATCAGTTTTAGGGGTTGAAGTGTTCATCTCAGAAAGCAGACACAGGACTCCCTTGTCTGTTGAAGAGCACACAGAGAAGCTTCCAAGCTCTTCCACAACCCAGCAGCACTGAACCTTAAAAGCAGCTATGCAGTTCTTCAGATGCTGGTAGCTGTACATCTTGCATTTCCAATTGTGTTTAAAGGCTTTTTGCAACCTCCAGAGTAGGATGCCATATGCTCCTTAAACCATTTGCAGCTGTAGAAAAAGTTTCAAAACAAAATTTCTCTAATTTCATGCCATGACTTCCAGCCGACTCAAATTGACTTGGTTAATGCCCTCTAATTTAGACATCTATACAATCTGAGTATATACTAATCTGATATATTGGTATCTAAACAACACAACAGCTACAAGACATCTTTAAAAAAAGCTAAGGATCCATAAAGGCAAAATATTTACAAGCTTAAAAACTGAAATTAAAATATTAATAGTTACTTTAGAAAAACCTGTGAAAACGTGTCTTTCTTAAAAAGTAAACATTAGAGAGTCTGGAAAGTAAGAGTTGAAGATTCCTTTAAAAACAAGAAAGGAAGTGTACAGCTAACCATACCTAGAATTGTTTTTCCAAACCAAAAATCAAGCAGAAAGCAAAAGACAATCCTATTGCTTAAAGCATTTCATTGTATCACTGACCATAAAGTTACAGGGCTCCTTCCACGAGCTCAGCACCACATGTGCAACGTTTAAAATGGTAAGTCTCCCTTTGTTTATTAGTATAAGAAGCCACCTCTGCCTCCTTTAAAATTATAGGAAGTTACTTTTAAGATTTTTAAGACTTCACCAGGAAGATTTTTTGTTGTTTTTAAATCGATAAGTCCCAGGCAAACTCAAGCACTAAACTCATCATACTGAAACACAAACCATGGATACAAAACCACAGCTGTTTAGAGAGGTGAGCAGTGATTTGGGAAGCCTCAAACTGCGTTCGTTCAAAAGAAGAAACCAATTTCAAGTCTCTGAAAGTGCTGAGAATCCACACCGAAAGGATCCATGCAGACCAAAACATCCCATGCCAGCAGCAAATTCTTCGTACCTCGACTATACCTCTCATGTTTAGCTTTGAATTCTGTGAGGGCTGAATTCACCTGGTGAGTACGTGGATTTGCTTCTCAAATACGCAGTAAAATCAGTCACAATACAGTTCCTCCACTTCACAAAGGAGTCACACAAGTAAAATCAAGTGAAAGTATTCACAGGACTTAAGCTTTTGGAGTCTCTCTTCTTTCAAACTCCACATAAATCTTGCCATCACACCCCTGAAATGACAGCAGATACACTTTAATTCGAAGGCAACCTTATGCCTTATAAACACTTTCATCTCTTTGTGGGTTTTAAAACCAGAAAAAGTTAGCATCCAGCCAAGGAGGTGGGAGAAAGCCGCCACTAGATGGGCAGTTCTCAGGTCTGCAGAGGAAAACACTGATACAATTCCATAAAAGTGTACAGAAAAGTTAAGAGTCTGGTTTAGACCACAAGATGAGGATGCTAATCCTGCCCTAGAAGCACCCAGGCAGTACAGCTCAGCATCTCAACCTGCCCAGCGACGAGGAAGATGGACACTTAGATTTTCAGAACCCCACTAGCCAGATATAGAGGTACCAAAATCAACTCCCGAAGAGGCTTTTGCTAATTTTGTTCTTTGAGTAGCTCAAGGTAAGGACAAGGCTCCAGACTAACTAATTTCTTTAGACTGTGTTCAAAAAGAACTAACAGATGGGAGACAGGCTTACGCCTCTATCCGTAATGTATCTAAGAAATACTTTCATCTTTACATTAAATAACGACTTGTTCACAAGCTCACTTTTGGGCTGAAACACAAGCAAGAGATTTCAGACCCCCCAAAAAAAACGCCGTTAGAGAAAACTATGACATTATTACAAGAGCAGCAGCACAACAGCAGCTGCAGCAGGAATCCCCCCCGCAACCCACCGCGGCGTTTTAACAGCTATTTAGTCGGGGCAGGACAGGTGAAGAGCCGAGCGAGATCCGCAGCACCGGAGCTAATTCCAAACACAGGTGGTGGGCACGACGGAGGGAGCAGGAAGCCGACAGGAGAATCACCGCTGACATCTGCGACAGGCCAGATTGATGGCTTCCCTCTACAGTTCTCCCCAGCGTGGCAGCAGGCGGGGGGGCGAGGGGAAGGGACGGAGAAGCTGCCGTGCCGGCGACATAACGCGGCGCGCAGCCTGCGCAGCACCAGCGCTGATTGATGGGGCTGGAACGGCTCAGGAAACAGCCAAGGACCCGTCACAGGCTCTGCTCCCTCTTGCTAGAATCCTACCCGTGGCCCTTCGTTTAGCCCTAGTCGTCCCAAACTGCAGCAAGTCCAAATTTGCCAGAGGAAAGGAAAATGGGACAGTCAAAGGGAAGAAAGACCAGTGTTAAGCAAACACAGCCAGGAGTAAAACACACTAATTAGAAAATTTGAAACTTCGAACACGAGGATCCTAACGACAGCGATCAAAAAGGGAAGGAAAAACAAAAAAAAAAAACTTGCCTCGACCTCAGAGACAAAAGAAATTCTTTGGCTGACAAAGCCCTCAACTACTGCATCTTTTGCATCTATGATTTTTTTTTATTTCCCTCATTAATACTTTGCAAATTCAAAGCCCTCGTTGCTAAAATTATATACTCGTCTGTTAATATGGACTTGGCAAAACCTGTCTTCGGGCAGCTATTAAGCAGCAAACTGAAGGGAAACCAGATGAGTCAGATTTTACTAGCTAAAGCATAAATTTTAAAGCCTAATTGGGACAACTTAAGTGTTAATGTTATTAGAGATAGGAAAAAAAAATGAAGGAAAAGGGAAACTTCGAAGCAGTCCATGTACTACAGACTTTGCTTCATTTATTGCTTTTTAAGCAATTACTTCTCTTTAAAATATGTTCACCTTGATCTGGTAATTCATCAAATTCATCTGGTACAAATGATATTTTATCGTGCTTAATTCTTAAAATTAGGGATTAAAGAGCTAACATTAAATTAGAAGGCAACTTATTTAGACCAGAGCAAGTTTTCAGATAAATAGCTTCTGAGAAAGGATTAACTTGCTGCTCAGAAACGGAACTAAATTAAGATTTAAACAGCACTGCCCGGTACCCCTTTCTTGAACGTCACATGCATTTATATTTAAACTTAAGTAAGATTTTAATATTTATATTTAAAATGAGAAACACATTTAGAGGAGGAACATTTACAGCACGTACTAACTGCACCCTATAAATTTAACCCAGCCTTCTAGGACCAGCAGAAGAATCCAGCACAACTGTTTTTGGGTTAGGCTGCCCTCTCACGCTGCCTCGTTAAGGACTAAGCAAATTAATGTGGCGCTGCATCCCGCAGATGCTCTCATTCGCCTTCACGAGCTCCTCGTGCCACTCTCCGTGCCAGGGGCAGCGTACTGGCAGACGCACGGGTTCTCTGCAGCAGGTCGCCGCAGCTCGCGTGGCCACGCGTCTCGGGAGGCAACTCCAGACCCAGGGCAGCCACGGACCCTTCCCTCCTGCACGGGAGTGGGATGCATCGCTGGCTGAGGGGCTGGCGAGCAGCCTACAAAACAGAAGGGCTGGTTCAAACACCCCGCGGATGCCCTGGGGCGAGCGGAGGTGGTAACACGACCGAGCGGGAAGCATCACGCGCAGTGGGTGAAGGAGCCAGGCACTGGGTCTGCACGCAGCCAACGCGGTCACCGACCCTACTCTAAACCATCACGTCTTCCTTAGCAAGGACACAGCCCCATAGTCTTGTTTTCCTCTGTGCTGTGCTCCCACCTGGCAGGACAGCACGCCATGGCATCTGCTCAGGGCTGAGGCATAGCCAAAGAGGCGCAGTCACCGAGCAAGCCCAACGTGGAGCTTGCTGGCACACGGGCTACTTCTGCACCCCCTGGTTTTCAAGGACATACACAGAACTGCAGCTGATGGTTTCAAATGGTCCAAGACAGGAAGCAGCCTACCAGCCTTAACCGTGCGTCAACTGCTCTCAAACCATTTACTTCCATTTTTTTAAGCTAAGAAATAGAGCTTCTCCAACCAAACTTCCTAACTGCAGACGTTAACCGCAGGCCCAGACTCAGCGAAAGCGTAAAGGACTCAGCAACACCATGTTCTTGCAACTGCCACACGAGTAAGGTGCCAAGAGACGACCCAAATCCGTGCCTCGCTGACAGGAGGCTGCAGCGAGAGCTGAGTGTGCTGGACCCATCAGCAGGAACGTCTGGGCCCGCCGGCCAAGACGTGAAGGCCAGACCAGTTTGGTACGTGCTGCTTCTAAATCCATTAGGTGATGCACACGATGCTCAAAGTGGAAAATCTGATAGTTGACATTGAGTAGGCACTGCTTGGAGAGAGCGACCCAAGGGAAAAGGAGAGGGAGCAGAGGGTTACTACGGAGAGCTTATTACACTGTGGGGAACACCTCTAAGACACAAATCCATAGAAAAACTAGTTTACTGTTCATGGAACTACGTGGCTGAAGCAGCACCAATCAAACAACTAAAATCTGAGGGCGCAGATGCCTTCTGGAAACAGCTCCTTGAAGCACCCACCAGGTCTGCCTTCCTGGTGATCCGGCTGCAGCCCCGAGGGCTGGCGGAGCGCGCACCGGCACAGCAGCAGCGGGCCAGGGAACAAGCGCAGGACCTCCTGCTCCACTCTGGGACTCCACTGAAATGGAGTTACGCTGTATCAGTCAGCTGAACTTTGGAAAAATACAAGAATAAATAAAGAACTTAGAAGGAATTACAGGTAAGAACAGCAGACAGCAGTATTCTCAAGAACTAGTGATGTCAGATCACTCTAATAACCTTCTATATAGCACAAGAGATGCTAGAATGCAGAACTACTAAAGGTTATATCTTGATTTTCATTAACTTAAAAAATGATATCAGTTTCTCATAAGCTAGAGAAATAGCACCTAGAACGTAATATATGCTGCAGGTGGAACTGGACAGAAAAAAACCAAAATGGCACTTATTGATGGCTTACGGGGGTTGTGGGAAGATATACCAAATACAGTTTTACAGGTTTTTTTCTTGGGTCCAGTATTATTTAATGTTTTAATATCTTCATTAGTAATCTGGATGATGAAATAAAGAGCGTTCATTAAATCTGCAGATGACACAAAGGTGGAAGGACGATAAGGGCTCAAAACGATATTGACGAAGCGAAGAAATGGTCTGAGCAAACAGGATGCTATTTACCAGGCAAAAGTACACGGATCTGTACAGAAAGGACTACTCAACTGCACCGACACAGGAAGGAGAACAGCAGTCCAGGATCTGGGGTCTGGAACATTTCAGAAGGGGAGTGTGAATCCGTACCATGCTGCTGCAAAACCATCACTTTTATGAAATACAGCAAAAGCTGCACAGGAATATAGGAATAGCATTAAAATCCAGAAGACACAAACCAATTTACTCATCCTGCTCAGGATGAGGATGGCCTCAAGCTGGGGCACTGGAGCATGTTTCAGGTCCTGCAGCCATAGAAGTATCATCAAGTCCAACGAGAGACCTCAGAAATAAGACTATGGAGCAAAGCCTGGAAGAACTGAGGTTTAGTCCAGTGAAAGGAAGACGTGGAGGGACAGAGTCTTAAACACACCTTAAATATGTAGTCTTCTACATACGACTTTTGGGACCATAGTTAATAGGGGAAGAAACAATGAGCTGAAGTTGCAGTAAGAAAATTTCAGACCAGATGTAAAGAAAACTTTCCAACTGTAAAAAAAAACATTTCAGAAGAGTGCTTAGTGACGTTCTCTATTAAAAAAAAAAAATAGAAGATGTGTTGATAAAGATGCAGAGGCAACTAATTTTTATTTTGGGCCAGGAGAAGCACCAGCTCACCTCTAGTTGGGTCTCTTCTGGTCCTCTGAGCCTATGATCTCACACAGGCATGACTGAGGTCAAAGCACGATGACCAAAGAGGATGAAGAGAAATTCAGAGTTCCATTTAGACAGGCCGGATCTGACGGCGTTTCAAGAGTGAAGTCCTTCTATCTGCATTTCATAAAATTTAAGAACTGAGGCCTTTTCACAGGTGGCAGCTGAGCACTGACATGTTTTAAAAAACCATTCCGTGTTGTCAAGAGATGTGACAAGGGGTTAACATTTCCTACCTGTAAGCTGGTACATACCTGCACTCAAAGCCTACGCCGCTTCAGCAGAATGCAACTGGCAGCAACAAGAGAAGAATTAGCATCATTTTGCTCCACAACACAGGTGTTACTGTCAAAACGTAACGAAAAGTACATCGTATTCCTAAATTACCAATGTAGGTTATTTGAAATACGAAATGTTGATCTGCTTTTCAGTGAATAGATGAAACCATCTTAAATACCGAAAACACCACAAAGTTAGAGAAAACAAAACAAAAAGCTAAAGAATGCCCCCATAACCGAACACTTCTGTCGTGGTTTTAGGCTGATCCAGCAACTAAAACTCACACAGTCTCTCCTTCTCCAATAAAGTAGAGAGGAGAGAAAAAAAAAAAAAAAAAACCAAAAGGACTGAGGGTTGAGGCAAGAACAGAGGGAGCACCCACCAACCATGGTCCTGGGCAAAACAGGCAGCGCTTTTCTCAAAGCAAAACAGTTTATTAATGATTACTTAGAAGGACAAAGGGAAATAAAAACCGATTACTTGAGAGGACAGAAAGAAACAAAACCAGATCTTAAAACCGACACCTTCCCCCCCCCACCTTCCTTTTCCTCCCGGCTCTACCTCCTCCCCCCGGCAGCACAGGGGGCAGGGACTGGGGGGGTGCAGGTCAGTTCATTCCGTGCTGTTACTGCTGCTTCTTTCTTAAAGGAGAAGGAGTCCTTACACCCTTTTCCCCTGCTCCAATGGATCCCCTACCCACGAGGAAAAATCCACAAATTTCTCCAACGTGAGTCCAGCCCACTGGAAACAATCCTTCCCCACAGATTGCTCCGGTGTGGCTTTACCACAGTCTCGGGTACTTAGGGAGCTGTAGCCACTCGCTCCGGCGTGGGTCGTCACGCAGACTCCAGATGCCTCTCTGCCTTGTCGTGCCCCCAACACGACCATCCTCAGGCTCAGGCATCTCCTCCCCACGGGCTGCGAGTGGGTCGCTGCTCCACCGAGGCCGTCCTGGTTGCAGGGGGGCCGCCTGCCATCTCACCACCAGCCGTAGGGGAAACTCGGCTCCGGCACCTCCTCCCGCTCCATCCTCACTGACCTGCTGTCGATGCGGCTGTTTCTCTCAGATCTCAGTCCTCTCCAGGTGAACTCAGCCCAGTGGGCACCCCGGGAGTGGGGTGCCCCCGAGTTCCCCAGCTGGCTCCGCCGCCGCCATTCTCCGTGGGCGGCGCCGGCCCGACGCAGGCAGCTGCCCGGCCGGGAGCCAGGGAGCGGGGGCAGTGCCCTCCTCCCTTCTCTGGTCGATCCTGGGCGAAGCACCTTTTCCGGTTCCCTTGTCCTGACTTAAATAGGGCAATTCGCAGAGGCGCCCTATTGGCTCAACCCCGAGGGGGATGGCAGTCTGATCTGGTGGCCAGAACTAAGCCTAACCCGGATCCAAAACCGGGGAGGTCGCAGGGAGCAAAATCCCTCTCCTGCCACCAGAACCACCCCCCCCCCTCCACATCAAACCATGACAACTTCCCTCCCAGAGAAAGTAGAGAAGTTTTATGTTTTTGATCACAGTGGTATCCAAATTGCTTAAAAACATCTGATCACTCTCGCTCCTTCTCTGACCTCTAGCTGAAAGAGTTTATTCTATTTTTTCTATATTTTGTTCAAGTGAGGAGTCTGTCGGCTACCACGACTGCCCTACAGGACATAAACAAAGACCACTGACTTACATGTAGAGGGATGTTTTTTAAAAAATATTTTTTGTTTGGAATTACTACGTTTCTTCAGAATATTGTCCCAGAAACTCAAAGAGTAGTTCATTTCCTCTCCATTATGTTATTTGGCAATTTCCTGTAGTAAGGAAAAGTTGGCTTCATTTCACATGGGGCCAAAATTAACACAGCTGTTCGAAAACTTTCACCTTGTGGTCACTGCCTGAAATTCATCTTAGGTGAAAAGCAAAGTTTTAAAACCACCCGATGGCTGTTGAGAGGCCTTAGGAGGTGGGAACCTCAGTAAATTCCCTAATGGTGCACACATGCACAGAGAAAATGCTCCAGCTGGTCCTCCTTGTCTATGCTGAAGAGAATTCTATCAGTTTAAATATTTTAGACATAATAATCATACTTGTATCAGGGACTCCTACTGAATTTTACAAACTTTTCCTGAAGACAGACAACACTCAAAGATTACATTTAAACTGGTTTTATCAGTGCAGGCTGGTCCTGAAATCACCGGGCTAGGCTGTTTCCACAGAAAGGACAAACGATGGACAAGGAACGGATGAGGGGCATGCAGATAGAGGTGCATTTGTGCTCAGGTCTTGCCCTCCAGGAATCACAGAATCACAGAATGTCAGGGATTGGAAGGGACCTCAAAGGATCATCTAGTCCAATCCTCCTGCTGGAGCAGAAGATGTAGCCAAGGCATGTTCCTGAGTCCAGGAGCACAGCAGCTCATCTGGATGCCCTGTATGAGATATAAGCACCGACCCTAAAAAGCAAACGGTCAGTAGAAGCTGTATTCTCTTCCTAAGGAATTCAATGTGAGGTTGAGTTGAAGACAGGATCATTGTAGTGTCTGTATTTCCACTGAACAAACAGACTGAATTTACAACTGATGATTTTTTCTGTATACAGAGCAAAGCCTTTGCTTACAGGAGAGGAAGATCTTGTAGGACTGACATCTAATGTGCATCAGCACCTTCGGTCACTGGCATAGTAACAAGCTGCCTAAAAAAGTTTGCCCCTTGGTCGCTAACATCTAAGGAACATTAAAAAAAAAAAAGGCAATACAGGTAAGGATTTGCAGCTGTACAATTCAGGGTTACCATGCTTGAGACCTAAAGCACGTAGAAGTTTCCAGAACATGGCCTGTGAGACTAGAACGGCCACCCACGTCACGGCAAGCTGTAGTCACACACCCCGAGCCCAGAAACTTCAGATGAAACGTTCTCTGGTTCGTGTGTGGCACTCACTGCTCCGGTTTAGGGATGAGATGGCTCTTGCTAACTCACCTGTGTTCTCCAAACTGGCCCGCAGGAAACCAGGCAAATATTAACTCCCAGTTTGGATGCACCCTTGGAGTGCATCGGTGTAAAAGCAGCTGACTGTTTGCACTGCAGGCATCCCAGAGATGTGTGATGCTCAATTTTTCTTTGAGTGCTGGCAAGTATTCTACTAGAGACTTACAATCAATGTTGTATGGCCAACTGTAAAAGTGTCCCTCTGGCAGGTGTGGCAGCACCTTTGGCTCTTCTGACCAGGCTTAATGCTTGATGAACATGCAAAGTGCTGACATCGCTTTAAGTCTGCAAAGATCTCATATGTGGATATCTTTCAGAAAAAAAAAACACAAAAACACCACAAAAAAACAATGGAAGTGTTTGAAGAGCAGAAGGTGCACTCATTCTTGGTGGCAGCAACCACATGGGCTAATTTGTTGCCAGCAGAGATGCAAAACGAGATTCAGTCAGGAATTCAGAGGGCTGGACCCCTCATTCCCTTTACATAAGAAACAAAGAGGCTTTGAAATGTTTGAAACTGTTTTGTTCTTCCACGCAAAAGGAAAGCACCCTATGGATGCCTATTAAGTAAAGTCTTTCCACATCTTGGCACGTATGTGATTGCAAGAAAAATATTTGCAAATGGATAACCCAATTCAAGTCAAAGTCAAAGACCACCTTTGAAAGAAACTTTGATGTGGCTATAAAAAAGATTATTATTTAGGAAGGAGAGCATAACGTGGTTCTGTCATCAAAAGTTTGTACCTCCCCGTATTTCTTGCTGTTGTTAATGTAACAAGCAATGCTGTTAAGCAGAAAAGTGAATGCCCATGGATCCTAGGATTAAGGCAGAATCCCTGAAAAGAACTGTTTCTGCTGTTGGACAAGCTCGAAAGAGGCCATTTAGCAATCTTGCTGCAGAAGGACAGGGATATTAGAGCATCTACAAGTGTGAAAGCAAGTGACAGAAATAGCTGCTGTGTGAATCTTTGGTGAGACCATCAGGAAGCCTGGAAAACATGGAAATGTTGCTATATCTTTTCCAAGGCACAGCTAACATGGCAGATTCCAAAGTCAGAACTATGCACCTGGCAAAAGGAAAAAAGATGATGGCGAGCCCAGGCAGCTGTGAAGATGCTGGCAATTCAATTTTTTTGAATGCTGGCCAACAACCTTCCAAATGAGATTAATAGTTCGGCAGCCAGATGGAGAGGTGGCCACTCTGAAGACCAAGGTATAATATTTGATTGTCACTGAGTGTGCGTGACCAGAAACGACAGAGATGGCATTCAAAGCCACAGACCCCCCACCTATCAGGGTGGGAGTGCAAATACAATTTCACCTCACTTTAGCTCCTGAATCCTTCTGGGAAGAGTTATACAGGAGCTCTGAGCCTTGAAAATGGAAACTCAGCACCACCCAACCCTGAGATTATATAAATATCGACACCCACCTAAGTGAGTGAACTGGATGGGGTTACCCCACTTTGAAATATCACCAAGAAGCACCTAATTCACCTCCTGCTGTGTACTGTAAGGCTCCAAACCCCACATCTACAAACAAGGTAATCTAAACAAAGAGAAGCTCCTGGTCCGTACAGTTATGAAAGTGCCACCTAAATAGAACTGAAGGACAGCAGGGTTTTATCTGCTTGGTTATGAGGATAACATCAGCATCCTGGTAGTAGTTCATAACATGACCTATGTGCAACGCCGTGAAAACTGAGGAAACCTCCAACACCAAACCTACAACAGTAATTCTTCACTTGGATACTGTGCAAACATCATGGAAGCAATCGGGTGAACTTCCCCTTTCCATTACTTCTGCCCGCCCCAGGAAGTGGAAGTAAACCTTAGCATAATTCAAAGAACTCGAAGTTAAAAGTAAAAGCAGACTTCTTATTTCTGGTAGCAATCATCACGTTTCAGCACAAGAATGATGGAAATGAAAAAGTAAGTATATACACGTCATTGTATACTTGTCTGTGTGTGTGTACACACTTATACAGATATATATCGATTTCCTCTCCCTCACAGTGAGAACTTCAGTGCACTCTCAAGGTGGGCATCTCCAGGGGGAAAAATGAATTTAATCCACTGTACCCAGTGGATGCAGATCTGCCTGATACAACAGAAAATCATAAAATCTGCTACATGATTTGTCTGAGTTGGGAACTCCAAGAATGGTATTGTTACAGCCAAGGGCTCAAATAACCAAAACGAAAACGATTTCAATTCACTATGTACGAGCTCAGCAGAGCTCAAAAAATACATGATCTACAGTGACTTAACTGACTTAATGTTTAGGGGTTTTCTTCACTTCAACTTCTCATCCTACTGTACGTAATTTGAGTCAACTCCACGAAATGTTTGTTCGTCTAACCCGAGAGTCCCAGCAAAAACCACAACTTGTGTCATGGAAAAAGTAATTGTTGAACGTCTAGAATAGCACTTGCTGTATTAGTAAATGGAAATTGTATCTGCCAATGAAAGAGCATCAAAAGGAGACCCCCAGTCTGCGGTTGAGAGACAGAGGTGACCCACTACAGACTGCATAATTCACAATATGGTTGTCCAACATAGGCTCCGGAGAAATTCACGCAAAACTTCAGCATCCAGGACTGCCAGAGTAGCATCTTTCATTAAACTCACTGTACAAAAACAAGTTAATGAACCCAGAAGTGTCTCAAGAGAAAAAACAGGCTCAGCCAGGAGACTGAAAGCGAGGGCCAGCGGGGGAAAGAATGGTGGGACTCTACCCAAGACGCCAGAATAAAGGGCTGTTTCCTGCTAAAACAATCTACGTTTGCCAGACTTTATTGTTAGAACTCCATTATGGAAATGAATAGGACACGTTCGTGCCTCAAAGATCCTTCATTTCTGTCTACAATGGCCAAAATCCACTAGAGACAAGGCACGGAGCGAGGCAGATGAGGAGAAGTCTCTCTACAACTGGAAGGTCTAAAAGATCTGTGTGGAAATCCGAGTTCTCTCAAACCCCGTGAAGACCCAAGAAATGGAAAGTTAGTAGGCAGTGAGAATACACTTCAGCTCTGAAAAAGACACACAAGCTAATGGTTTCATCCTGGCCTGGAGAACACTTCCAACGTTTTATCCGAAAGATAAGCCAGTTTCTCTAGAGGATTAAACATGACTGACTTAGTGATTAAAATAAAAAGAAATGAGTCATTAGGAAGGACTCCTGGGGAGGAGACACTAGAGGTTTAATGCAAAGGCTGGAATATGTGGCTGAATCCAGCTGGTTTCAGGAGTTGGTAGTTGATACTTTTAGTATCTGTGCCCAACAATAACAGTCAAAAAAAAAAAAGTTCGAATTCAGGAAAACAGGAAATTAAAAAAAAAAAAAAAAGTACCAATTTCCACACGTGAATCCACATAGAGGCTGCTTGTATTCGGAAAGCGTTTCTCGAGTCACTTAAACCTTTCCTAAAGGTCCTGTAGGTTACAACACACTGAACGACTCCATACTGGGCACCAGCAAACAGCACGGGTCTTTGCTGGCTAACTGGTCTCTGCGTTTTTCTCAAGCACTTTGCAGCCTCCAGCTTCCACGCTCTCTGGGGTAAAGCGATGCTCCACCGGCGACTGTCCCGACCATAAATCCAAGGCAGGCACCTGAAAACCTGTCTGCTCTCCCATCCATCCGGGTGCCCAATGGAACTCGGAGGTTCTGGAGCCCAGTTCACAGCTCGTGACCCGCACTGGGGCCTCGTTTCGCTGACAGCTAACGAAGTGACCGCTATGCGACAGGTACGAACGCAAGGTGGGAACACAGACGCCCTGAGCAACCTGATCTAGTTGGAGATATCCCTGTTCCTTGCAGGGGGGCTGGACTAGATGACCTTTGAAGGTCCCTTCCAGCCCTAACCATTCTATGAGTCTATGATTCTATGACGCTTTCACACTGCTTGCATTTCACTCGTAACACAGCTGAACGACACTAAAAACCCAGCTCCTTCTAGTTTTAACTACAACCCTTGAAATCCTTAAGGATTAGGACCTGGTAATTTCAGTTACTTCCTTTCTGCGGAACCCATATGGTAACAATAGCTAAACATTTTCAAGATTAAATTTGCAATCTGGGAAAAAGCATTTTAATGGTCTCCTCCAAAACAACCCTTCAATTTTTACCTAACTGCCCTTTTCACAGCCATCTTCACTAAAAAATATGAAACGACCAGCCATTAACATGACTAGCTGTAACAATGGAGTGACCAGGTGGCCTGAACACAGACAGAACAATACTTCCCCACGAAATGAGTCAAACCTCATCAGAGCCAACCAGTCTGACGTTCTCTTCTTAAAGTACTGAGAACATTGGCCAGAATCATTGTGGTTCTCAGAGGCCAAGCAAAGTACCAGAAGACCAAAAAAGGACAAATGTCATTCCTGTCTCCAAAAATACAGGAAAAGAGGGGCAGTCTGGGAGGCAGTCTGCTTAGCATCAATTCCCAGTGAACAAAAAGCATCTTTTGCAATTCCCTAGAAGATAACTAGAGGAAAACAACAGCAAACATGGATTTGTTAAGAGCAAGGGACGCCAGATCAGTCTCACTTTGGCCTCGAGACCCATTAGGCTGTGGCAGTGGAGGAAGATGCTGTAAAAACATCTTGATTTGAGCACCACCTTTGCTCACACGCTGCAAAGCAAGCGAGAGAAACGACCCACGGGGATCCATCCTGGGGCATTATTTCAGATATTAACTCAAAGAAAGGGGAACATTCCTAAATGAGCTGCTAAGATTACCAACGTGTCAGCTAAGACCCCTCGAAGGTCTTGTACTTGCAGTGGTCCTGATGAAACATTGACCAGAGATATTTTCTGTGCAGCACTCACCAAGAGGTAGAATGAAGGTCTGAACTGGAGAAATGAACTGGCTGGGATTTGACCACTGGCCACTTCTGATCTCGAACAGTTTGGGCTTTGCAGCAGCAAGACTACAGAGAGATTATCAATATCAGAGATTATCAGATACTGATGTCACAACTAATCCACAAAATTCACTGCCTGACACACCGTGAGGCCTGATTTAGTAAGATTTAAGATACAACTGAACACTTTCATTGACAGCAACAACTTCTGGAGCTTTGCTGACAGGACTAAACCTAATTCACGTTTTATCAGCTCACACACCAACAGCTGACTCACCTTAGATTAAATTTTCCTACTAGCAGGTTATGCCACAGCTGGATTTCTCAGAATTTTATCAGTAATTCCCTGGAGTATCTGTTAGTTGCCAGTTTTAAGAGTGTCTTATCAAAGAAACAGACTCAATGAAATGACTTTCTATAACTCTGGCTTAGAGACCACTGAAAAACAGTAAGGAATCTGAAAATAAGCTCTTAAAAGTCAAGATACCCAAAACACAATTAATCTCTCCTACTAAATGTTACTTTCTTCTTAACCACATATTCTAGTTGTGTACTAGAAATACGTACAAGAAAAAATACAGAGGAACTTTTCCACACACAGCATGATAAATCCAGCACGATGAACCGTGTGCTGCAGTGAAACAAAGCTGAAATCACAGAAATCACGTCTTCTAACAACCATGACTGCATTATCAAACGCTTAAACATCAAACCATAAGGGTGCCAATAAATATATACTGCTCAAGCTTGAAGACAAACACATTTCCAGCTTGAAATCTGAATACTCCTTACTAGCACGCAGCAAATACACGATAGTTGAGCAACTCTGAAGTCCAGTCTGGCAACAGGAACAGCATAAATTAGGAAGTCAGGTTTTTTTCTTCAATTCTTTTAAAGAAGCACTGAAGCACAACTTCGATTCCAGTGCAATTCTTTCCAGATAGACATAAGAAGGCACTTAAAGTGAGAGAGGAAAGCGACAAGAGCCCACGGCATATCAGACTTGCAAATTTAAAATCAGAGAAGCAACTTAAATTACTGCTGTTATTTGGGGACGGGCGGTATGAAGTTACATAACCAACACTAACTTCGGGCTTCTCGTTTTCCAAATTAACTTTTAAAGACTAATAGGAAGGAAGCACATTCTCAGACCTATCCCATCTGAAGGACATCAGGTCACAGTGACCAGGGACAAAGCACCTGATAAGTAATCTTGACCTGGCGGGCAACTCAGAGGTGGCAAAGAAGTTCATGTCAGAGAGAATATTGAGATTTAAGAGAGCCAGGTTCACTCAGAGCCAATTTCTCTATTACACAAGATAAAAGAGAATCCTTTGCTAGAGGAATGAATGAAGCAGGGCAGGGTACCTGCTACCATACTGAACAAATCCCAAAAAGCCACCCCGAGGAGCTGGAAAGACAAGCGTGTACAAACCCTTTCAATTATTTTCAAGGAACTTTGCAGCTCGTGTTCTAAAGAGTGGTTTGAGACGTCTTTGCGAGACAGGCATGTTGTTTGCTTTGGCAAACACATTATGGAGACAGACACAAATTTTCAGTGTTAAAAGCCCAGGAAGCTTTAGGTGGACGTTAAGTGAAACAAAATCAAAGCACCTAAAGGAATGGAAACACCCAGCAAGCTTATTGAGTATGCCACGTCAAGACTCTTTAGGTCTTCTGTATGGTTAAAATTCAAAGTAGTTTTATACACAAATGAACTCTGAAACAAAAAACACAAGCGGAAACCTTGCATCTGCCTCATAATAACACCTAGTAGGAAGCATACAGTTACTAAGTAAAATATCCGTCATGAAAGCTTCACATGGAGTAACAAGTTCTCCCTCTCACCTAAGTAACTGAAACATGCCTTCATTTCTTCAATTTAACCTTTGAAATTCTAGTTCTGAATCACAAAAATTCCTGCAGCTCGTAGTTTACCCAGACTCACCACTACGTACGCCAACTTTTTGGGTGCTAGTGTGCGCTTCAGCTTGAAATTCCCGGAATAACAACTCTGTGGTTGAGGGTAACAGGCAGAATCCAGTCGCTGCAAGGTCAGGGACAGCACGGGTCATGCCAAGAAAGTGAAAGCCACCTCTGATTGTCTGCTTACCCTATTCCTCCCTGCAAGCCACACGAGACACATCCCTCCTGGCACCCATTCCGGGTAAGGTGTTCCATTACAGAAACACACCGTGCCATTCAGGATTCGGATGATATACCAACGTGAGCATGATTTTCACGAAAAAGCCACTTGTCCAGCTAAGGGAGGCAGCCATTCACTAAAACAACGCACCGTTAGTATCGTTGCCATCAGACTGTTCTAACAAATAACTCTTCCGCTCGTTTTAAAAGCACGACTGCAAGCTGCACGAAGATTTAGACTGGCAAGGCAGATCATTTCTGGACAGAAAACTTTTCCAAGCAGGTTGCCACAAGCACGGACTCGCTGCACGTGTGCGTGCTCCTCCCTGGCCCGGCTCGGAGCATCCTCCCAGTGCAGCCAACAGTGCCTTTATTCCAATTTTGTGACAGAACGGCGGGGGGAAGGCCAGTTCCTGTTCCTCATCACGAAAATCTCGAGCGCATTAAGCAAATTAATTAAGCCCCATCCCTGGAAGTGTTTCAGGCCAGGCTGGATGAGGCTTTGGGCAACCTGCTGTAGTGGAAGGTGTCCCTGCCCATGGCAGGGGGGTTGGAACTGGATGGTCTTTGAGGTCCCGTCCAACCCCAACCATTCCATGATTCCATGATTCTAAATTAAAGCACTACGACACGCAGTGCCGCGGCAGGGCCGACACCTGCGCGCGTTTTGTTTGTCTTGTTTTTTTTTCCAGGGGTTCGAATCCGGTAGGGACATCGGAAACGGGAGGATAACGCTCCGTAAAAAAACGTAACGCTGAAAACACGGATAACGTCCAGATAACCGAGCACCGCGCACCGACCGGCGCGGCACCGAACGCCGTGTGCCCCGCGGAGCAAACGCTCCTTCCGCCGGGGACGGCCGGTGGGAGAAGGACGAGGCGGCGACAACGGCGCGACCGACGCGGGACCGACACCGTCCCGGTCCCCCCCCGCGCATGCGCCGAGCCGCCCCGCCGCGCCGGGGGCGGGTTACCGGCTGCGCCGGTCGAGCCGGGCACGCGGCGGCCCCGCGGGGCGCGGGAAGCGTCCCGGGCCCGTTACCTGGCCGCGAGTCCCGCGGTGCAGGGCGCGGATCACGCCGCTCGGTGTCGCCATGGCAAAGGCGGGAAGGGGTGCGGGGGGGGGGGGGGGGGGCGGACGGAATCCCGGAAGGATCAGCGCATGCGCTCAGCGGAGGGGGGGGGGGTGCCCGCTGCCTGAAACGCGCATGCGCAGTCCCGGAGGGGCAGCTTGAGGGCGCGCGGGGGTGTCACGTGACACCGGAGCGGTTGGGCGGGGGCCGTGCCGGGGCCCTACCGGGGCCGCCGTCCGCCCGCTCGGCCCTGCCGGTGCATCCCGGAAAAGCGCTGCTCGGCGGCGTGTCCCCGCCCGCCGGCCCCGGGGGTCCGGCCGCCCCCGCGCCTCCCGGCCCGACTGAGCGTGCGCCGCGTTTCGCCCCAGTTAATTTCTACCCAGTTCGGTTCCCGGACTGGGGAGCAGCGAAATGCTCGTTACCGAACGTTCAGGTGATGTGAACTGTGTCTCATCTGCGGGGCTGGAAACATCTGGCACAGCCACCGTGGGAATCTGCCGCTGCGGGATTTGGGGACACAAACCAGCAGTCGGGGAAGAAGATGCAGTTACAGGTCTGTTACCAATGGCACTGTGCAGTTTCAGGTCCGTTACCAGTGGCACTGTGCAGTTACAGGTCTGTTACCAGTGGCCCTGTGCAGTTACAGGTCCGTTACCAGTGGCCCTGTGCAGTTACAGGTCTGTTACCAGTGGCCCTGTGCAGTTTCGGGTCCGTTACCAGTGTCACTGTGCAGTTTCAGGTCCGTTACCAGTGGCCCTGTGCAGTTACAGGTCTGTTACCAGTGGCCCTGTGCAGTTACAGGTCCGTTACCAGTGGCACTTGCAGTTACAGGTCTGTTACCACTGGCACTGTGCAGTTACGGGTCCGTTACCACTGGCACTGTGCAGTTACAGGTCCGTTACCAGTGGCACTGTGCAGTTTCAGGTCCGTTACCAGTGGCACTGTGCAGTTACAGGTCTGTATCAGTGGCAATTGCAGTTACAGGTCCGTTACCCGTGGCACTTGCAGTTACAGGTCTATTACCAGTGGCACTGTGTAGTTACAGGTCTGTTACAAGTGGCACTGTGCAGTTGCAGATCCGTTACCACTGGCACTGTGCAGTTTTAGGTCTGTTACCAGTGGCACTGTGCAGTTACAGGTCCGTTACCAGTGGCTCTGTGCAGTTTCAGGTCCGTTACCAGTGGCTCTGTGCAGTTACAGGTCCGTTACCTGTCTGTTAACAGTGGCACTGTGCAGTTTCAGGGCGGTTACCAGTGGCACTGTGCAGTTACAGGTCTGTTACCAGTGGCACTGTGCGGTTGCACATCTGTTACCAGTGGCACTGTGCTGTTACAGGTCCGTTACCAGTGGCCCTGTGCAGTTTCAGGTCGGTTACCAGTGGCACTGTGCTGTTACAGGTCTGTTACCAGTGGCACTGGGCAGTTACAGGTCGGTTACCAGTGGCACTGGGCGGTTACAGGTCTGTTACCAGTGGCACTGGGCAGTTACAGGTCTGTACCTGTGGCACTGGGCGGTTACAGGTCTGTACCAGTGGCACTGTGCAGTTTCAGGTCGGTTACCAGTGGCCCTGTCCAGTTACGGGTTGGTTACCAGTGGCACTGGGCAGTTACGGGTCGGTTACCAGTGGCACTGGGCGGTTCCAGGTCTGTTACCAGTGGCCCTGTGCAGTTGCAGGTCAAAACAAATGACACAAATCGAAGAGTGTGTGACGCACGGTGTGAGAAACGAATTTTCAGAAATTACCACGTAAATATTGTGACTCCCAAGGGTTTTGAGGAAGGATTTCATGAGCAAGGTGGTACCTGAATGGAAAAGCAGGCAAGCTGGAGAGCAGGCAGAGAAGGGAGGCCGGGTAGGGTGGGATCTGGAGATCACAGTGTAAGAGGAGAAGTTGGAACAGGCAACCAAAAAGCCCAGGAAGGAGCCCAGCCCACCCCTTCACATCGTGACGCTGAAGAACTTCACCTGAGACCGTGGGTGGGTGTAGTTTAAAAGCCCATTTTTGAAATTCTTGGGAGCCTGCCGGCTGGAGAGGGTGAATCCGTTCCTCTCACCTGTTTCATTTCCCATTTCCCACGTGGCATGGGAGAAGCCGTGGCCGTTCGTGAACATCTGTCTGTTCAGCGGGGCTTGGGCAGGCGTTTGGAAGCGCTGGAGATCTGGCAGAGCGCGTGGAGAAGTGTTGGATTAGCTTTTGTGTGCTGAAACTGTTGATAGTGTGGGCATTGCAGAGAGCTGTATCCTGTGAAGTTCGTGGAAAAACACTGGGCTGGTAGCCACTGAGAAATAAAGCCGCCTAGAATCTTCCGAAATCTGTAAACCTTTTCTCCCTATAATATGTTGGGAAAAAGAAATCTTTTCCTGCATGTTCTTTTGCATTATCATCAGTTATGCCGACTGTGTTCTTTACATTCATTTTGAATCTGTGTTTCCTGTCATGAGCAGATTAAAAACAGAAGAGAGAGGAGTGAAAGTTTTCTATTGCAAACATCTGTGTCTGAAGAAGGATTGTATTTCCACGTCCTGGAACATCAAGGGGAAAAGCTCGCCCTCCCCAGACACACACCTTTGGTTTGCAGCAATAAGGAGTTTATAGACAAGGTTGCTTTACTACAGTAAATAGAAAACCCGATTCTGCCATTATTTCCGGCGGTTAATCCAGCCTGGGTGTCTGAGGAGACCTTCCATCGTCGTTCCCACATCCCATTCTGTATCTCTAAATTGCTTGATGTATTTTTTTGGGTGTGACATAAGCGATGCTTTTAATAACTCCTGTCTTTTGTATCTGAAATTGAGTTTTATGTGCAAATATTGCTGTCCAGGTGAAGGTTCTGAGGGACTGTCAGTAGGAATGGAGAGTGGACATACTTATTTATGTCCATCCTTACTTTTATTTAACATCTATAGGTTAAATGAAATCCACAGGCAGAAAAAAATGCCTATGTCAACAGACTTCACAAAGAAAAAAATTAGTGCTGACATGTCATCCATATCTGTCTGCTTTTAAAGAACACAAGACTGGAAGAGGAGAGAAAAGGTGTTGTAAGAAGCACTGGAGGCCAGATATACAGTACTTTCTCATGCTTTCTGGTATTCTTACAGGAATTTAGCCCTGGAAAGAAGGAAACTTACTGGTTTGGATGCTGCCCTGAGACCTTCCTATCTCCTGCATAAATGCCCTCCTTTTAAAACTTCAATATACTAATCTGCATCAGGGCAAACACCACCTAAAATACATTTCACTAGATTCATGTACTCCCTCACCCCATTGTACCCAAAGTTCCGTTAAGTTGTATGCAAAACTGGAACAAATCTGGGAGACGGTTTGATAAAATCATCATCTGGAATGGTTCTTCAGCCCCTGAGAGGGCTTTTGCTCTGTTGCTGGTGTGCCACAGCGATTCTTTCTTTCTGAAGTGGAACCACATCTCCAAGTAACAGTCCATGGACTAGAGTTTTGCTTCGAGCAACCTTATTATTTGAGGATGCTCTTCTCTCTCCTAATCATTTCCCTCATCTGCCAAACCCCCTTCAGGCATATCCGACTGATGGTGATATTTCCATACCTGTGAACATATTAAAGACTCTTAAGACTGCAAATATTTTTACTAGACTTAATGGAAAGATGAAGAAAACTTACAAGTTTTAAACAAGCATGGCAAATTTAAGTGAGAAAAATCTTACAGGCAAACAGATTTGGAAAATTTAGAAACGGGTAGGAATTCAGAGTCTGAACCCCTGCTTTGTAACTCTGGTTGCTCAGATGAGCAAGAGAAGCTGACAGCGGCCGTTTTTGCCATGGCAATTAGCATGGCATCTCTCTCGCTCCCTCTGGAAGCTGTACTGCAGTGTGAACGTTTGCCTGTGACTTCCATGTCTGGCCAAGGTGCTCAGAAGAGCCACCACAAAGAATAAGGAAATGAATCCCTCGACCTGCTTCTTGGAATAAGGACCTTAAGGATGTGAGAGTAGGGTACAGAGAGATCTGCTTGCCAATAATTCCCATTTCAATCGGGGTCATTAGGCACCAGGCACTATTGAAAAGTCATTGATGTAAAAATCTATCATACATTTTTATTAATTTTTCCAGTTCCTAAAATATATGCCCTTCCAATCTGAATTGGTCTGATTTCACTTTCCAGTTTTAGATTGTGTAACCATATTGCCTTTTAAGTGAAAACACGTTTTACTTTCAGAAATCTCCCCTTATAAGAAAAGAATGTTTTCTGGGTTTTTTGTTTGTTAAGGAAATGGCATGGACTGATTTTTTTCAAAACTGGCATTATAAAATAGGCTTTGCACATTTTTCAATTACAATTGTAGCTCCTTAATCTTTTCAGTTTTTCCAGCTCTTCTGTTCAGGGCAAGAACCAAAATGTGCCACAATCCTATCGCAATGCTTAATATAATTTGTCTGCTTCTACTCAACCATCTGCGAAAAAAAAAAAAAAGTGTTGCTAAGAAAGTTTGCAGATGATGCACAGATTGACAGAACAATAAATAACTTTTATATATCTGAGAATAGCATTAGCTGCTGCGCTGCACTGGGAGCTCACATTCTTTCTGTGTGATCTCTGTCCACATTGGCAGTTCACAAGGCTTCCCCCACCTTGGAAGAGTGAATTTATTTTTTTTTTTTTTCCCTCCAGGTGTGTGACCTTACATTTATGTTTTCAGACACATTGCTTGAATGAGTTCTCCTTCCTACCAAACAACCCAGCTGGCTGTTTCTCAGTACTGTTTATCATTCCACCAAGCTGTGCATCCTCTCCAAACTTTTCATATTTTCTCCTGTGTGGTTAATGTGAATATTGATTGCTAAA
The DNA here is from genome assembly GCF_009769465.1 of Tauraco erythrolophus. Taxonomy (NCBI): domain Eukaryota; kingdom Metazoa; phylum Chordata; class Aves; order Musophagiformes; family Musophagidae; genus Tauraco; species Tauraco erythrolophus. Next base: position 785,436 of record NC_141465.1, read on the forward strand.
CTGAGATCAGAGGCTTAACACCTGTTGAACGGGTAAGGATTTAACATCCATTAAATGTACAGTTCAATATACACTTCACTGATTATTTTATGTTAATTTAAAAAATAAGATTGTCACGAAGTACCAAAATAAACACTTTACAAAATGTAGATATGGCACAGCCGGGTGTATTTCTAGATACTAGAAAGACTGAAGTACGTAAAATGCAGAGTTGCTGTAATTGTCTCTGAAAGAATCACTCGTGTGTGTTAGTGTAATACTAAATAACACTGCCAGATAAATATTTTCAATGTTTTTTTTTTTTAATTCTTTTTATATGCACATTCATGGCTATGCTCTGACTATTGTGTTCCCACCTGGGGAATGCAGAACACCTATGGTTTATGGATATGTCACCTGGATTTGCAGCTGCTTTGTTTCACAGAGCAATGAAAAGCTGCTGAAACAGACCCTAGCATCCTTTGCTTTCTTCACTCCAAATTCCTGCTGAGTTGTCACCTCCCACCATTAATTATCCTTCATACACGACCCCCCCGTTGGCATTCCCTTAGCCTGGCTTTATCCTGTGGATGCATGAGGTTCCCCAGGCTCACGCGATCCCGCTCCTCTTGTCTGCCAGGCTGGCACATCGTTCAGGCAGAGTGACCAGCTACCCAGAGCACCAGGTTGGTTCGGGGTGACAGCAAAACCTTCCCTGCTCTGCCACCCACTTTTCTTATGGCCCAGACTCGGAGCCAGGCCACCCGCCGCTGCTCAGGGAGCGAGGGGATCGCGTGGGCACCGGCTCCGGCTGGGCAGGAGGATGGCACCGCCAAGCAGCATCGCTCCGTGTCTCCAGCTCTTCTGGCCTCTTGGTGATGGCAGCAGCTCCCCACGGCTTTTCCCTGAGCCCTCTGCCTCACCTCCTCACCTTTCCTCCAACGCGTGGCAGAAGTGTCCCTGTCCCTTCTCCATTGGGCAGCAAAACATGATTTTGCCCACGTTGCCTACAAGCCCGGAGCCAGCCCTCCACACGTGTCCGCTTCCCTCTCCATCACTGCTCCAGGGAGGGTGCTCCTGCCTTCCCCTTCAGCGCGGAAAACCACCACGCTGCTTCCCACCTCCCTCCCAGCTTGTCCACAAAGAGCATCTGGCACAATAGGTGCTTTCCTCCCAGATGCTTGGTATGAATGGCCATACTCGCTGTTATTTTTTGCAACTAAAAATTGTTTTGTTGTTGTTGTTGTTTCTCCCCCCACGCACAATTGTTCCCTTTTGGACTGGCCACCATCATCCATTGTTCTCCACGAAACAGAAACTGCCGTTGCCCTCGGGGGAGATGGTGGCTGCCTATACTGTGAGGCATCATAAAACACAGACCCTGTTGGGAACAATGGGGAAAAGCCTTCTCAACGTGGCCACCAGCGGAGGCCTGCCACCGCCTGCAGCCCGTACCGCCGAGCATCCCCCGGGCCCTGCCTGAGGGACAACAAGGGTACGTGTAGCACGAAAAGTACCCCCACAAAACCAGTTTAATTACAAGAAGCACGTGAAATAAAGTCTTTGTGCAAGGTTGGGATGAGTTCCATTTACGTGGAAGCTAGCAAAGGTTTTAGGCTGGTTTGTAGGGGAGGTTGAAGTCCTTTTTGCTGCTCTCTCTCATTGATGACTTGATTCCCCCTTTATTTCTAGGAGAGTAAAATTCTTATTTGGCAGTAGGAAGCACTTTTACTCAAAGAATAATAAGTGTTTCGTCTGTGAAAATGTATTTTTCCACCCTTCCTTTTCACTGGCAACCTCCCGCCTCCTATACTCTTGGGTTGCTGGAATCTGTATTCTTTTTATCAACATAGGAGACAAAGAGAGGTCTAATAATAGGTGATCCATTTTTTTGTTTTTAAATACCTGATTTTTAATCTCTAAGCAAATTAATATATTCAGATACCTCTTTGAAATAACCAGAAAATTTGTTTTGTAATCAACAAAGATTGTAGGGAGAGAACACTGTATTTTTCAGAGAGTGTAAAGAATAACGAATAAAGCATGCCGAAGTTTGAAAATTCAGCCTTGACTCTAGAGTCTTTAATTGCCTTTAAAACACACATTAAGTGACAGAAAATATTTTCAAAGAGGGTGAAATTTGAGGGCATACATCATCGATAAAATCACACAAGGAATGTTGTGATTTTTGAAATTTTTGAAAACAAGCGCTGCGATTCAAGAAAAGAAATGGGCGAGATCTTACTTAATAGGAATCCAAAGTGTTGAGGTGATTGAAATCACAATTAGCACACTCAACCAGGTCTAACTAACGTGTGTGACCTCCAGATCTCCGTATTTTCACGTTTACGGTTCCGTAGGATGGACAGTCATTTGCTGCCATTATTCTTCATAGCAGAAAATTTCCTCTTGAGCAGAAGTCTTAGCCCTGCCACAGAGCGACACTGAAAACTTTTATAATTGTGCCTGAGGCCGTTTTAGTGGCTTTGTGCTTAAATTGGTAAAGTGGATCTTTAAAGATTCAGTATATGCTCTTTCCTCTTCCGAGTAGGGACCGCAGTTACTTTGGAAGTAGCGATTCATCTGGAACGATGAAGCTGCGTTCCCAATTGAGACACCGAGCTACTGGTATTATGCACCTGATAATGGGAGTCTGGGAGCTGAGAGGTGGCTTTTTTGGTTTAGAACCGTCCATAAATCCCGCTCGGGGTGCTAGGTGTGCTCGCTGCCTCCCGCGCTGGCTGAATGAGGGAACTTTAGAAATGACTTGCACAACGGAGGCTACTGCCCAAAGTAAACACTGCGTGCAGGGGCAGAGGATGGATTGGAGTGAAGGAACCAGTGGAAAAAGGGAGGGGGCAGGCAGGGAGCAAACCCAAAAAATCGTGGTGCAAGAAATGAAGGGAATACACAATGGCCTTGGAAGAAAGCCAAGGGAAGGGTTCTGAGCAGAGCCCTGACTGCGAGCAGATCTGGGATCACGAGCAAAGCGGCGGATTCTTCTTCAATCGAACCGTGTTTCAAGAAGCTGGACTTTCTTTGTAGTAAACCAAGAGTACTTCAAAGAAATACCTGGCTCTCATAATCAATTTCTCGCTGTAACAGAAGCACATACGGGCCAACTGGTCAGGCCACGATGGGGTGAGACAACGCAACTGGAGAGAGCAAACAATGAGGAAGAACAGGGAGAGAAGACAGCGAGAGGTTTTTTGACAAAGACATGGCAAAATGGAAGAAAAATGAAAACTTGCAGGAAATTAATCCAAGGCACGGAGAGATGAAAGAACGTAGTCGGGACGTATTCTCCGGCGTGATGGTCAGTCACCTGGGAGATGCTAGTGGCCCTGTGGCAGAACAACCCCGAAAGCGTACCCGTGTTTGAATTCCCGATGGCAAAGCAGACCCCGTCCCTCCCGTCCCGTTGCCGTTTTGGAGAAGCAGCCCTCTCCGACCGGCAACCCGGCCCCGCGGAGGAGGCTTGAAACGCACGGAGCCGCTGCCCGTTTGGAACACGCTCCGTCTCCCGTCACATCTGCAGAGCATTTAGCCGCTTGCATCTGGTTGTGTTTGCGCAAATATAATTCCATATTCACTAATAATTCCCGAGGCTAAAGGCCCCTCTCCTGTAACCTTGTTAATATTCTCACAAGGGCTGGTGTGAACGCCTCGCAGCATTTGGATTAGAATTCAGTCTGGTGGGGTTTTGTTTTTCCCCCCCCCTGTCTCTTGCTCTTTCTCTCTCTCGTACTTTTCTGGCCTCCAGTTTCCTGGCCACCCACACGACGAGACACTCTCCCTCCCGCTCTCTCCCCATTCTCAGTTTCAAGGAATTTCCTTTTGTCAAAGGCAAAGTGTGATTGACATATTTTCCCCCTCTTAAGTGCAGTCTTCGTAATACTCGGTTTAACCATGTCCTTATGGGCCTCGTAGAATCATTACCTAGGTGAGAAAGAGACCCCCTGCTCCTTCTCCACCGCCCGATCTTGGGCTTCAAGCTCCAGCCTGCTGGCTACTCAGCACTTTTAATTCGCTTTTTAAAGACGTTTTTATTAATTTGGTGGTGATGAGGGGGGGTCCAGATTGACAGCCTTGGAAACTGGAGTCAGTTGTTTGTCCACAACACGGGTACCACCGAAGCAGCCCAACGGCCGGCTCCTCTATCAACATGCCTTGGGATCCCCTTTCAAAACACCTCAGTCAGGCCAGAAAAATTACCTTCTCCTCCAGCCTTTCTGGGGAGAAGGCAATTCAATTTTCTAATCAGTCCTCAACCCTGATGCTAAGACTGATAAAAAACTGAACCGGAGCTCACCCTGGCCATAGTGTCATAGGAGTCAGGAACATAAGCATTTTGCTCGTTCATTTCTGGTCACTTCTGGTCTTTAGCAGGAGAAATGATGGTTTCCTGCTGTTCTCCAGCCTATTTTCCAGGTGACCTGCACAGCATGGGCCCCGGCCAGCTGCCCACCCCAGGTCGAGACCAAGGTGTGCCATGATGATGGGGGCAAGGGGTTGAAGGAGAGTGGCCACAGGGCTTGGGAAGGTGGATGGACTGCTGGCAGGAAAAGGAGAGGCAGGCAAGTCCCCAAACTGATAGCTTGGAGTCTTTAATGATGCCCTGGCTAATTTGTATCAGGCACCCTGCTGTACTGCTCTGATTTGATCCATGCCATCCATCTTGGGACAGTAAGATAAAACCGCATTGTCATGGCTGTGGCTTGGCTGTGGGAATTCGGTTGGAGAGGTTGCTCAGACTGAGCCAAGCATCTTCAATACAACATAGGAAGGATTATTAACAAGTTTTTGACTAAATATTTGCAAGGTCTTAGCACACCTTCTCATCAATATGAGAACAAACCAGTTTTGTTTTCTGTTTAGCAGAAATAGTCAAGGAAACTGTTTGTTACAGCCAAAATAGAAGGAAATGTTAATGATTAAGTATGTTGACAATTTATGCCACATCATTATAATGCCTTGTTTTCAGTTGTGTATGGACTTCGCTATGTTTGAAATAACTAGCCTGAAATTTCCCATGTCAGAGATTCATCTCTCAGCCTTGTATCCGTCTTTTTCCTTTTCTTTGAAAAGACGAGGAAAAATAAGAAAAAAATTAGAGAGACTTTATTTTCATGGATATGCTAAAAACAACTCTTGAAAGGGATACCAGTAAGAATTCATAATCCCTACCTAATTTGGATGAAAGACTTGTCCTTTGATCAGCAGTTGGGGCGGGGGATTCCTCTGATGTCAGGAATGTGTGCTTGCCTATTTCCTTCAGAATTTTCCTACGTTTACTCAAGTTATGAGCCTCAGAAAGTCCCGCTTTGCACAAAGACGTTAGAAACGCACGTTTTCGGAAGGATTTCTGCCCCTTCTCAAACCCAGGGGTGGACAACAACCTTCTCTCCCAGCGGAGCAGTGGGGTGCACGGTGTGGCTGTGCTGTCTCAGGGCTCGGGAAATGAAGAGCGTTGCTGCCTCCGCTGTGGTTTTGGTGTTTGTCTGACGGCATGGGAAAGAAGAAGGAACCTTGCTGACAAGACTACAGAAGGTAGGGAGCTGGGACCGAAGTACTGGGAAGAAAGACATTGGCCCAAAGTGCTGCTGGGCTCAATATCCTGATGTTCTGAGAAAGGGTGGGGGGCTTACAGGTAGGACTGGAAACATGACAGGGGAGAGGCATGGACCTCAGGTGCTCGTCTCCAGAAACAGAACAGGAATTTCTACATGTTGGAAATTAAAAAGTTAAATATAACAGAAAAAAAAAAAATCCTAGAAAACGAATTATTCAGGCTGCAGAGCAGAGTTTGGGTGATATGCAGTAAGTAAGACACGAACCACCTATCTATAAAAGACAACCTCAGATATACAGGATCTTCAACAGAGATCCAGAGGAAAATTGTCATGTGCTTATGTGATTAAAGAGGGTGAGCTGGCTCCTAGGCAGGGCTGAAATTGCTGATGACCTTTAACATCCGAATGTTTGACTTTGCAACATGGAGCGTTTCTGGACGTAGAATTATTTATACAGTACCAGACCTGGTACAGCACATAGGCCAGGACCTACACTGCTGTAGAGTTAGATTCTGTATCTCATTAATGGCCGAAATCGAATTAATTAACAACTATTTACCTTAGCTCTGGCTCCAAGGCACAAGGATTCAAAAGAACACATCCTTTGCTGAGCCAGCTCCTGTGTACTCTGTAACGAAATGGCACCAAACGGTGATGATTTTTCAAAAAATCCTTTTGTTCTTGTCTTCCTTTCTTCGCACAAACACGTGCAGCTGTGGCCCATAGCTGCCCAAAACAGTCATCGCCGCAATATGCCACTGAATATTTTCAACCATTCTTTTAAGAAAGCTTTTATCTTTTCTTGGCCTCGCAGTGTCTCCAGGCAATCCATCTCCGTTGTCAGGGCTTTGTTTATAGAACCATAGAATCACAGAATGGTTTGGGTTGGAAGGGACCTCAAAGATCATCCAGTTCCAACCCCTCTGCCATGGGCAGGGACACCCTCCACTACACCAGGTTGCCCAAAGCCTCATCCAACCTGGCCTTGAACACTGCCAGGGATGGGGCAGCCACAGCTTCTCTGGACAACCTGTAAGTATTTAGTGAAGATTTGTTTCAAGGAGCACAGTCCAGGACTTCCTCCCCCAGCCATGTGCCTGGGAAGGAGTTAACTTGCAGATGGCTTCAGCAGCTTATCAGATCATGGTCCTCAGCCTCCTGCTGCCATGTGCCAGGGCTGCCTCCCTTCCCAGGAAGAGCCTATTCCCTGGCTTTGTGTGCATGGGCTTGTGAGCTGGCCAGGAGCTGATGCCAGGTACCTGCCTACAGATATTGGTAAAACACTGAATTGACGTGTTGTGGGACAGTGCCACATGCCACTGCTGCAGAATAACGGCGTTCACCAGGCAGTGGGCAAAATGCTTCAAAAAAGGTGACGCGAGAACCGTTGTTGCCAGCGCCGCGGCAGCTCTGCCCTGTTGCAGTGGTCGCCCCCTGGGTCAGGCTCCCACCGTTATTTCCATAACTGCAATCAGCAGGAGCTTTTTAAAATATAACCTGTGATTTCTCGAGCGTGGTTTAGGGTGAGTGAGTTCCACCTGGGCTGCAGAGCCGCGGGCAGCCGGGGCTCTGACTGCTCAGGCTGCACCCCCGGAGCAGCTGGCTCCGCGGGCAATCGCTCTCCTGCCCGCTCCTCCTAGTGCCCCACGCTCCTGTGCACATCCCCAGTGAGACCAGTTCTCCACCCTTGCATCTCGCCTTCGCAGTAGCTCAGCCTCAGGGCTGCGGCGCGACGCCCGGGTGGTTTCTCGGGCTTGCGGGGCTGCCGTGCAAACAACAGTGCCCTCGGTGAGGACACGGGAAGCAAATCCTGGAAATTGGGAAGCAGTCTTGGCTTTCAGAATGACCCCAAAATAGCTCAGGGGGCAAGCGACCTGAAACCTGCTAGAATATTTGCACGCTGTTTTTTCTGAAAAAACAAACCCTCTGTTCTCTGTTTTCCAAAACCAGCAGTAATAATATTAAAAAAAAAAAAAATAATTCAAAGACGCAAATAAATAATCCTGCTAGATTGAAATATTTCCTTTTTCTCTTTTAACTGAGTGTTTGGAGGGGGTGAGGGGAAGAAGGAGTAAAAGTGGCTCCAATAAGTTGCCGAGGGAGTGTCTGGCTGTATCGGGTGTTTTCCAGGCATTGTGTAAAACAGCCCTTTCCTTAGGATGCCTACAGTGCAGGGTTCAGAAAATCTGGAACTGGGAGCTGGGAATGAGATGAGGCTGGTAGCACGCAGCACCATGGTCCTGGAGAATAGAGCTGGAGGGATCTATCACCACCAGGAGCCAGTTGGAGTCACTCTGCTGGCATCACGTACCTGTGAAGCCCACGGGCAAAGTATGCCTCACCCCCTTTGGTGGCCAGACCAACTATGGAACGGCAGTCTGCTTCTGCTGCTGGGAAACTGGGAAACAAAGGTACTCCCATCCCTTCATTCCCCCGTGCAAATAGCACGCAGGAGGGATGCTGGGCCGTTTCTGATTAAATCAATGGTTCCACAACTCTACTGTGAACGTTGACTGGTAGCAGGGACAAATGGCTCTGTTGAGAGGTGGAATAGGATAGCGAGGGAATCCCAAAGCAAAGCACTTTCCCCTTGGAAGAGGGAAAGCTGGGATGCGGCAACTGGTGTTTCTGCTCGGATGCAAGCGACCAGGAGCTCCCTTCCTTCTGCGGCCGATTTCCAGCTGCCTGCGGAGGCATCGGGCGCTGCGGGGGGCTGAGGTTGAGGCACGGAGCCTCCTTCAGGCTCTCCCGAGGCAGCTCCTGTTCCCGTGGATGCTTTGGACAGTGAATGGCATTGTTCCGGGAGCTGCAGTTTGGAGGGAGTGGGTTTATACACCATGTCAAATCCCTCCTGTCCTGACCCTTCCTGCCTCCTGGACATCTGTGAGGGGACACCCCCGAGAGGGGATCTGTAAAGAACCGTTTATTTTGCAGAGAAAGGGTAATCTCATCACAACCAGGAGCTCCTCCGAGTTCCAGGAGTGCCAAGCGCGCGCTGCCCAGCGCTGCTGGCTGAAGCGCTGCAGGCACAAATACAATGGGGGCTCTGAAGAAGCCAGAGCTGCTCAGCACCCACAGCCCGTGTTTATTTTCTCCAGAGATGAAGGGGGGACTGCAGGTCAGCAGGAATTGTGCGTTCTGACCGGTATTTATTGACTCAGAAGTCCTTGCTGACAGACAGACAGACAGACGGACAGACAGGCAGGCAGGGAAGGGTTCCATTACAGTGATGTCATTTCTTTCCCTCTGTGCCCCCGAGGCTTTCACTGCTGACACTCTGCACGTTACTGGGGCTTCTCCAGCTGGTGCTGGGGCAAACGGCAGCTGCCCCTCACCTCGCCGAGGCCGGGAGCCTGGGTGCCCCTGGGGAATGAGACCGCCGGGCTCTCAGCGACGTGCTGCAGCGCGTCCATCACAGAGCTCCGTGTCCACCCGTCCCTCTGAGACGTGGGGTAAGGCTGGAGGTCTGGGTCAGAGGCTGGGTGTGAACCCTGGGTGGCTACCGGGGGTCAATGTACAGGGTCTGTGGGAAGGAGAAATGGATCCCTGCGCTCTGCTCAGCCCCGTTTCCACCGTCCATTCCCTGGCGCCGTCACTGCTCCTTAGGTCTTTGATTGCCCTACTCTCATGTTGTGCTTTAGGAGAGATTCAGGGCCTTTCCCTGAGACAGATCTACTGTCAGCTATTTGCAGGGATGCTACGACACTCCGAGCAGCCCCCGTTCGAGCCAGGGCTTCGATACTTTTGATTCCCAGTATGGTTCCTCCAGAGGGTCCTTTGGATTTAAGACCCTGCTGGAGATTTCTGTCTGTTGTAACCAGTACAGCCACCTAAGCTTCCAGCCACACTGGGCAGCCTTTTCTAAGGAGCCATCTCTGGCAACGCGAGATACTGGATCCTTCATCCTTGGTCAGAAGGGAGATGCAAAGTGTCCGTGTTTAAATAGCACGAACTGTTTCTCTTGTCCCCACACTCTCCATTGTTTTTTTAGGATGGATCATCTCACTCTGAGTCCAGTAAACCAAAGGTGGCAGTTTCTAAAGGATGCAACAGGCTGGGGTACAGGATATGGGGCATGTTTGTGGCAAAGCAGTGTGGTGGAGATCGGATCGAAGATTCTTTACTCACTTGGAAAACATCATACTTGCAGCACGGAGAAGCGAGTCACACCGATCTCTTGCTCAATGAAATTTCCATTAGGGATGCTGGGAAGTTGCAATCCGAGGGTGCGCTTCCAGATTCTGTCTTTATGGATGTGCCATCTCTGCTAATAAAAATGTACACGGATGAGAACCCAAGTACCAGCTCATCGCGTCCGCTTCCTGATCGCCAATGCACCATTATGTGCGACGGGGCACGTTTTGTTTGAACAGTCTTAAATGATGAGGTATCTTCCACGTTGGGATTCTGACTGTTTTTCTAGTAATTCGATTCACGCAGCGAGGCATGGTTGCAGCACTTTCTGTCCTGTGACAGAATGCTTCTTACATCACCTAACATAGATGGAATTCTTTTCAGGCTCTACCTCATTAAAACCCAACGCTTAGATCTCCTGCCTCCAACGTACAGGGGCAGATCTAGGCATATTTTCCTGCTGAAAAGATTTCCTCTCCTTTTCATTAATGACAGCTGCACGGCTGTCCAAAGACTGGGGAGATTTCCCTCTACGCTGCTGGGTGTTTGCTGTCTCGGTGATCTGTTTGTGGAGAGCCACATGCTTTTGTTCCCTCAGTAAAGCTCCTTCAAGGAAAACCATAGGATGCTGTGGCATAGACAACCTGCCCGTGTAGTGCAGGTTTATGGCCTTATTGTCATTGATCCGTGGCTCAGGCCAGGAAAAAAAGAATTTTGATAATGACATTAGAGGCAGATTAACGCATTTTTTAAAAATAGCAGACCTGTGGGTTCTTGGACACGTCTCCTTTTGGTTTTGTTTCCTCCCCGAGAAACATCTTGTGATTTTCTGCAGTCAGACACAATATTATCAGGTATTATGACATGTCTGCAACATGATGCACCTCACTGATTCTCCATACTCACAATTTCGTAGGTTTGTAAGTTTAGAAACCTGAACTGGTGCTGGATATCCACAGATACCAGATGCTGTGCATGTACAGAATGAAACTGAGGTGTAGTTATACACGGGAAGCTAATTAAAAATATCCCTGATGGGATCAAGTTTGCCTTTCAATGATGCCAGAGCACACTAGTTTACATTAACACACATTAGTTGAGTTTAGATCAACAAACTGAAATGGAAACAGACAACAGCTGGTTTCTTTCTGGCTTGCACAGACTCGTTATGTATTTAGGTCCTACTCTGGACAAGCAGAGCTCAGTGCAGTAACGTGTTTCTTGTCAATAGCTTTGCACTTCATCTGGTGGATTCTGGAGAACCATTGGCTTCCCCTCTTTAACACGTTTCAAGAACGGCCGAACTACGACTTGCAAGATGAGTGTTTCCTGACACATGGTGAGTCCAGCATGCAGTCCATTTCTTGCCATCTTCTTCTGAAGACCTTCAAGGCATGAGTAAGGAGAACAGGTTAGATAGGCTGCGTGGGTTGTTCTCACAGTTAGTGCCACCAGGTAATCCCTGTAGTCCTCATTCCCAAAGATACGTGTAAGTGACACGATGCTGTGTCACAGTGCACATCAGGTGATGGAAATCCAGCTAGTGATTTCCAGGTACATACATGAGAACTTAACAGAAAGGCTCAAGCTGAAGAGATAACCCGAAAACGTCTACTCAGGAGGCTCTAGGGTCCACTTCAGCAGAACGGTGAGGAGTCAGTGCTTTCCCAGGGCATAATGCACTCCAGCCATACCTTGTGCCTTCTCCAGCATATTGTCCATGTGCCACATTCTTCAAGGAAGCGGGATGGCCCAGGCGAGCAGTGCCATGGAAACTCCTCTGAGACCTGGGCATTTCCAGCTCATTAGTTCTGCCACTCTTCCAGTTCACAGCGAAGCGTAGCCTTTGTTTTTGTACATGGAAACCCACGCTTTAAACTATGCTGGTTCAGCAGAATCAGAAAGAAATCAGGAGTTAAAAGATACTTTTTTGAGTAAAGGGAAAAAAATCAATCCTCAGGAGATGAATCTGGGTCGAAGGCTGAAATACGAAGAAAGAAGAGGTGACATTTCAAGCTGGTCATTTTGTTGAACATTTGACATATGTGGGGATAGGGGAAAAAATAGTTAACTAAATTTTATTGTCTGAAATAAGCAAGGGTGCACTCACCTAATCCTGGGCAGAAATGCAGTGTCTGTCACTGGCTCTTGGATGTATATATTTAAATTTGAAAGCCCAAAGCTTTTAGGTTCAGGCTTTGCCACACAGTTCAGTTGGATTATTCCAGTACCTAAAGGGGGCCTACAGGAAAGCTGGAAAGGGACTTTTTACAAGGATGTGTAGTGATAGGACACGGGGCAATGGATTTAAACTGAAAGAGGGGAGATTTAGGTCAGATATAAGAAAGAAATTTTTCACTCTGAGAGTGGTGAGGCAGTGGAACAGGTAGCCCAGAGAAGCTGTGGCTGCCCCATCCCTGGCAGTGTTCAAGGCCAGGTTGGATGAGGCTTTGAGCAACCTGGTGTAGTGGAGGGTGTCCCTGCCCATGGCAGGGGGGTTGGAACTAGATGATCTTTGAGGTCCCTTCCAACCCAAACCATTCTATGATTCTATGATTATGAGTTGGGAATGATGAAATCTGAAGTGGCAAATGGTTTTGTTGTTGATGCTTTTCTTTCAAGGCTTGACTGCTTCCCCTTTTGTCTGGTTTTGCTTCCGTGTGTGTCCTGTGTGTCCCTACTTCATTTCCACGTCGCTCACCTGCACCTAACGTGCCTTTTATTAACACTGTTAATATGGTAGACTTAATTTTCAGAGGGGCAGCACGAAAGCAAAAGCAGCTGCCCTTGGCTTTGAGTGGAATTCAGCACCTCTGAAAATCAAGCACTAATGTGTTTCAGTTGGAAAACCAGATTCCATTCTACAAAATAATGCTCTGCATGTACAATTTAAAGAACTCCCAGCCTGTGCAGGTTTTAAAGCGCTGCGTACGCGCTACGTTCGCACAGGAATCTGGCAGCCACTTCTAGGGAGCATTAAGCAACGAGATCTTGTAGTGAACAGAGGAATTATTTTTTATTTAGAGATTACATAACTCCGACAAAATGGAAACCAGCCCTTGCGTTTCACTGTAGACCAGAACTTTCTCTTCCCAGATGGAGGATGACCTTTAATTGTGTCAGTTCCACCCCACATCCTCGGAAAACACGGGCAGCTGCTTCGCACATGAAGGGAAGGCGGCGACTCCGGCAGCCGTGATGATCAAGGGTAGATGAAGACCGGGGTAACCTTACAAATGGCCACACGAACCAGACCCCGTCCATCAGTCGGGTCGGAGAGTCTCCAGGCAAAAATAACTGATCTGAAATGCCACAAATCGAATTAGCCCCCACCTACCTCCATCCCTTTCGCGGCCGCGATACCGACGCATCCGGAAAAGCCGCCCGTCACGGTTAACCCGTGGGGTCCAAGGGAGGTTTGAGGCGAGCGGCGTAAAGAGTGACTCGGCAGCAGCGGCTGTGCTGGAGGAGGGGGCAGAGGGGGAGCTGGCGGTGCCCGCGGGCTCAGTCTGCTGGAGGGGGAGCTGCCAGGTGGACCTCATGTCACTGGGACTCGCAGCAAAGGCAGAGAAATGAGAAACACACCAAATATTCTGCCCCGAATTAATTCATCCGTACTCCCACGCATACCTTCTCAATAATTGTCCCCAAAACTCCGGTACCACTTGTGCCTCCCTATCTTTCACTTCTTTTGTTCCAGCTGCTCTCCTAAATGTTGAGATTTTTTGATTCACTTTCTCTGTTCCTTTAATGTCTTCACGGTGCTGAGGGGGTGGGTGGGCAGGAGGTGCTGGGACCCCTTCTGTGGAGCAGCTGGGACTGCTTCCCGAAGATGTGGGAGAGTTGGGAAAGAGCGAGGCACGATTTTTTGCTGTGCCCCGAAAGGCTTTCTCCATCAACCTGAAGAAGGACCTGGGAAGTGGTGAAAACATACAGAGTTGTCAGCCCCGAAACAAAAAGGGTCTGCACAGTTGGGAAGTAACTGGACAGTGTCTGTGTCCTCTGATGAGCTGAGACAATTCCATTACCCACAACTTGCCATAAATCAGCAAGTCCTCTGCTCCAAAATAGTAATTCACATTTGCTCTGCTGTGCCTTAATTTTTGGGGCTCTCGATCACAGCAATAAAGACTTTACCATCCCTTTTGGAAAAGTTGTCACTGAACGCAGTCCCACGCTAAAATGCAATTTTCAAATACGAATTCGCTTTGACGGGTCGTGTTAACTTTCTGCGAACAGTCAAGCAATTTACTTTTATTGACGAGAAAATCTGCAAAAAGTCAGTGTCAAAGATACATATGTGTGCCTTTAAGTAAACTGGCTGTAAGTTCTCGTGCCTGAGCGTTGGGTTTTGAAGTGCTTACACATTCCCCCAGCCAAAGGAATGGAAACAATACGATGTGATTTATCTGACCAACCAAACCTAACCCAGACAGCTGCAGCGCAGGCTCTCCCGCTGCCTGCCGTTTCCACGCCGGCAGAAGAGGAGGGAAGATGCCTGGGATGATGCTATTTTTCTCCACTCTTCTTGCTGATGACTCAGAAGCTAGAAAAAGCCCAACCTGCCTCGAAGGGTCGGTGGTAAAAAGTGTAGGACAGCTCAGCTCAACCTGGTGCTCACTGGCCAACTGCCTACCAGTGGTATTCACCACATTTGGCCTTCCGTTTCTGCATTTAAATACGAATGGTTGATAAGGAGCGATTTGCACGCTATGCTGGGTTTGTAATCTGCCCCCCTCCCCATCCAATTGCTTCAAAACTGTTGATAACCTCCCTGCAACGAGTAGCTTATTAGGACAAAATGGTGAAGAACGTACTGACATTTGGTGCCACAGTGTTGTCCTCGTGTAACACAGGGGATGCATGATGTCATCACTGAAATAACAGCTTCAAGTGGCGTTTGCTGTACCTGTGTAGCACTCCCGTGTGAGTATTCCTACGAACAGTTCAGAAACAACCCCCAAAGGCCTCATTAAAAAGAAGAAAACGCCACCAAGGACCAACATCTAGATCACTCAACGATCTGCCAAAACGTTGGCAAAGCCACCGCCAAAGTTGGAGACATCTAAATTCCTTACCCAACTGTACTTTGGCCAGCGAAGCTCCTTGGGATCTGCTGCTGGGCAGCTAAATCTTGACTGCAGTAGGTAGGACGGTGCATGACCTGCCAGATTGTGAGGAGCAAACCAGTGTGGTGTGAGCGGGGTTCCCTGAGCACCCCGCAGGTTTCCGTGACACCACAGAAATCCCTGCCCAGGATGGGTTATGTCCATGGTTGTCCCATCGCTGCCGGTGGTCCCACCTGGCAGCACGGATTAGTTCACAGCTCCCTGCCCGGGCTCGCTCTTGCCATCTCTCTTTACTTGTCTTTCCTCCATCTTCATCCGTAGCAGGGAGTCTCTGCCGAGAACTCGGGAGAAAAGGTAATCTGAGGACAGATCTCCTGCATTTTCAGGGGGTGTATTTTGACTGAGGAGTGGATTTGGGACGAGACAGGCATCAGAACACAATAATCCTCAAGTCTCACACTTTATCAGCTCTGGTAGCACAACCTGCTTGCTGTCGAAAATGTGTTTTCAAGCAAAGATCTCCCTTTAAAAAAAACCCTTATTTTGAAAATCAGAGAAAAGGTGGGTTTTTTTTTCCTTTTTAAACCAGAAATCAAACCCAGATGGATTTATAAATCTGTGAATATCGAGATTTTCAGCTTGTCACTGAACACCTCCCCCTCCCCTGCGCTTTCAGGCGAAACCCGCCTTCAGCCCGACGTGCTCGTTGCGGGGAAGGGACCTTTTCCCGAGGTGGTGGGGGGCAGCTCCTGAGGTCTGGTGGTGATGGTGGGCAGGGGAACTGGGCGCTGAATGGGACCTTCTGGTGGCCCCTGGGAGGGCGGCAGCGGCGGACATCTGCCATGCACCTTTTATTTATTGCTTTTTCGGAACGGCCGCGTGAGCGGCGCGGTAAATCTCACGACGTTTTCCCAATCCGTACCCCAACCAGGTAGGATTGACAGCTGGAGAAAGCCATATATTTTGGGTGCTAACTGGGTTATCCGCCGTCCGTAGGGAAGAAAAGCAGCGAGCTTTACAACCGTGCCCTCGGTTTTGACTTTGCCACCGGCGAAGCTGCGCGCCTGACCCCTGCTAACGCGCGGTGCCTTTGGTAAGGAGAGGGAGGGAAGTAATTTTATACTCAGCGTGGGAGCGATTCATGTTCTCAAAGGGCATAAAAACGTTATTAGAAAATTCTCCTGCCAAACGTGTGGCAAACGAAACCAATTTGTTAATGCCGCGAAGCCAACGTGTGAAATCGGGATGTACGGGGTGAGGCGCGGGCTCGCCCCGGTGCTGCCACAGCGCCGTGTGCTGAGACTCATAGATTCATAGATTCATAGACTCATAGATTCATAGATTCATAGATTTCATAGATTCATAGATTCATAGATTTCATAGATTTCTAGATTGGAAAAGACCTTAGAGATCATCGAGTCCAACCATCCCTAATCCCCATTAAACCATATCCCTAAGTAGATCATCCACCCTTTTCTTAAACACATCCAGGGATGGGGACTCAACCACCTCCCTGGGCAGCCTGTTCCAGTGGCTGACAACCCTTTCAGAGAAGAAATACTTCCTAACATCCAACCTGAACCTCCCCTGACTAAGCTTATACCCATAAGACAAAGGGCTCTTGTCCCCGGCGAGGGGATGCTGCCGCTGCCAGCACGGGCACCGGCGGCAAACACACCCCGTGTCTTCTGCAGCTCAGATGCACTTCAAAGCGTTGGGGTGAGAGACGCCGAGTCCGAAAGGCCAGACCTTGATCACGAGCCATCGGGCTGTTGCTTGAAGCCTGTGAAACGTTGTCAGGACACCTTTGGAAATGCTTTTATTCTTTGCGCAGTTCAAGGCTTCCTCTTCGTTTAGGGTTACTATTTATTTTACGATGTGTTAAGCAGGCTCAGTGTGCTCTGCGTTGAACGAGACACAAAACAAAACCAGTCCCAGACCCCAGAACACTCCTGATTTGAAACAAAGTCCGCCCAAGTAAGGCATGGATTTTGGAGCTGAGCAGGAAGCCCAGACATGGCCCGGGCTTTTATACTGATGCATTTTACGTGGGATAAGGGTGAAGGTGACCATATGTTCATGAAGTACCTATAAAGCAGGTGCCGTACTATTGACAAAAGCAAAGTGAAAGAAGTTTATATTGAAGTGACTCCTGAAAGGTCAAGAGTCCTCTGCCT
Source organism: Tauraco erythrolophus (assembly GCF_009769465.1). NCBI lineage: Eukaryota > Metazoa > Chordata > Aves > Musophagiformes > Musophagidae > Tauraco > Tauraco erythrolophus. The sequence continues at coordinate 802,368 of NC_141465.1, forward strand.
GGTGGCCTTAAATTGAAGAAGTCTGTGACTCTTCCTGCCTCCCCCTCATTTTTGCTCTCTCTGCCAACGCCACGTCTGATGCAACTGGACTGAAGCAGCACGGATGGAGCTAAGAGCAGGAGGACCAAGTCTCAGCTCTACATCTTTTCACCTCATATGCAGATAGCACCACTTCCCCGTTTTCAGCACCTGGAAAACATCAGCATCTGGGCAAACAACAGTCAGGAGGAGTCTGTCAGGACAGAGGAAATCTGGGGGGGAATTTCTGCCTTGAAATCTCATCTTCTCCAGAACAGACTGTACTCCTTCAACTCATGGTATCTGACTTTACATTACAATGTAAGCAGGCATGCCCATTTCTTCTGGATTCCTTTCTCTTCCCAAAACATAGATACTAATAACTTCATTTCTTAGCTGCAGGTATCTGGAAATCTGAGCCTTGTTCAACCAGATTTTGATTTTGCTGTGGCAATCATCATCTCCGAGGTGGTTCGTTGCATTATTTTATACTCAGAAACACGGCTGAGGGTTGTTCTGATGAAGTTCTGGAGAAACATAACCCAGCCATGAGCTCACGGAGCCCACCCACCCAGGCCCAACCTTGCTGCTCACTTTTCATTCAAGAAAACACTTAAAGTGTGTGGGGTTTGTGTGAAGGGGTTCTGGCAGCGGCAGAGGGGCTTCACCCCCATACCTTCCTGGGCTCCAGAAGTGGTCGGAGCGGTCTCTGTCCAGGTTGGATCCCCATCCCCTCCAGCCCAGGCTGAGCCATCAGTGCCTCTGCCAATGCCCTGTTTGAGCTGGGACAAAGGAGCCCGACAGGAGGTTTTGGAGCTGCAGTGAGGAGGGGGGAGGCGGGGGCTGCCCCTTCCCACCCTGGGCTGGGTGCATCTGGAGAGGGCTGAGAGCTGAGAGAAATGGCCACACAGACAGCGGGTCAGTGTGGGTGGAGCAGGAGAAGGTGCTGGAGCAGGGATTGCCCACGGTGAGGGGCAGCGGCCCCCGCAGCCATGGCAGACTGTGGGGCACAGACCCACCGCAGCCCGGGGAGAAGCCCGCGGTGGGGCAGAGATGCTGAGCCTGAGGGAGGGCGTAGGGAATGGGACTCACAATGAAGCAGAGACGCATTTAAATTCCGTGGAGAACCCCACGCCGGAGCGGGTGATCGCTCCCTCGGAACTCCGGACTCTGCGGTAACAGCCTGCGCTGGAGCGATCTGACAGGTCAGGATTGCATCCCGTGGGAAGGACTCACGGTGGAGAAGGCTGTGAGGAGGGGATCCACTGGAGCAGGGAAAGAGTGTCAGGAGTCCTTCTCCTTTGGGAAAGGAGCAGCAGAAACAGCGTGTGAGGAACTGACCTGCACCCCCCATTCCCTGGTGGTGTGAAGTCAAACTCAGAACAAAGAAGGGAAACGTATTCAGAATGTTCCTGAGCAAGAAGAAGTGTGAAACTGTCTGTTGTTCTTGCAGGCTAAAGAGGAACACCCAGGAATTTGGTGAAAGAGTATAGGGAATAAAATTTAGCTGCTGTAGTCGAGCACACCACACAGATGGACTTGTCCTCTAAATAAAGTTGTGCAGATTTAACTATGCTCAAAACTGTGAGGATTTTGAGGGGGTGTTTTTTGGTTGTTTTTTTTTTTTTAGTCTAGTTTCTATTCATGAATCTTGTACTGTTAAATTTACTCAGATACAGGATTTCTTTGAGCTTCCCTCAGCTGCCAGCGTACCACTTTTCTGCTTGTCATTGAACCAGCAAATTTGTTCCACAAGATCTTAACATTATTTGTGTTTTGTCTACAGCAGGCATAAATTCATTACTTTCTGACATAATATTAACATTTTAGTCACATAAGTCACAGCACAATAGCTCAGCCAGAGCTGAGTGATCCAAAATTTGACTTAATTGTTGAGGATAGTATAAAGTACCCCTAGTCCTCTGTCAGGTGAGTGTCTCCATCTAGCTCTGTTTGTGGCTGGAGTGGAAAGGTGAAGTCCTCAGATTGAGTAGCCCAGTCCCTGTACTCCATATCGTCAGATTACGGCATTCGGCTTCCTCGCGCCTACACACAAGTCCTTTGAAGAGTGTGGTGACCAGAGCTGATGGTCAGGACTCCTAATCCAAGCCCCACGGTGTTTTTACCTCCACAAGCTGGTCATTGTCATTGCAAGTTCCTGGTTCCTGTGTCTTTTTGTGGGTGAGCTTCTACATACTCTACGTTTTAAGAACAGCTTTGAGACTCAGAGTTTAATTCCAGCATTTGTCCACCCTCTTTATGGAAGTGACATCAGAAATACCTGGCTGTGGGCTCACCCTATTGCTACAGCCAAGGAAAAATCTTGGGTGTTTATTGCACTTTGAAATATGTTCAATATACACTTGCCTGGAGTATGGATATACTCAGTATTTTCTGTCTGATTAGCTCTTTCCAGGTATTCTTTGAGCTCTTCGATAACATCAAGAACCAGTACATTCAATCCATGGGCTTTCCTAGAAGGGCCTTCAGAGCAGGTAGAATCTGTACACAACCAGGCAAAGGATGCCTGAGCCTAGGTTAAGGCAAGATGGGCACCTGGAACTGCATCACAGAAGATGAAATCTGAGATGAATAGGCTGTTCCAACTGTTCTCCAACAATCTGTTAACCATATTCCCACTGTTTTGGGGTTTTTTTTCCTTCTCTCTCGTTAACATAAAACTATCACTACAATCCACTCAGCCATCCAGAAAGCCAGGAAATTGTCCCTATTGGTAGAGGAAGAGTCTTGTCCATGAGGTCCCTGGAGAGCATTATGTTGCATTTCGTGGGATCTAAGAGTTTACAGTCTAGTGCTACTTCTGGAAATGCATTCCCTGAACAGAGGCTGTTATTTTCTCAGTTCCAGTTTGAAGACCTGTAATCCGAATTGGCTCATCCCCTGCTGAAGTCTATCATGGGTCAACGATTACAGAAAAATATAGTCTGAAGAGCAGTCAACACAATAGAAGACAAATAACTCCAGGGATTCTGGAATTGAGGGTGCACGATTGGCATCTTGTGTCTAATAATGACACCAAAGAACTGAAGCTCTTCCTCTAATTGACTTCAAGAGTGGCTTCCTGAGTGGATTCTCTGGGGTCAGTGAAGAGCTAGGCTTGCCTTGCCATCTCCCCATCAATGAGGAAGCACTGGTAAGGGCTCTCCTCAACATCTGGTGGTGGTTGTGTTGACTCTGTGGAGTTAATATCTCTGACATATTGTCACTTGTGTCAGCTATAGGTGATCTCTGTGACTAACGAGCAGCATTATGAGAAAAAAGATAACAGAAAGGAAATGATAAGCAAACTAACATCACAATCTTCCTTCTTCCCCTTTGACAGGCCACATGTCCTTATAAACCTTGATTCCTCAGGAAACGTAGTAGTTTATCCACTCTGAGCAGCAAAACCACTCAGCAGTCTTTTCTGCCACAGTTTGACAATTTCGTGTATTGCGTGGAGGCCTCACCGGCAAAGCATTAGAAAGGACCACTGACCAGTTTGTGATGTCACCTGTGCTGGTGTGCCAATCCTCTGGAGCTCTGCTGAAGCCACTGGAATGACTCTACATGTCCATGGGTGTGAGTAGATCAAAACATCGCCTCGTTTGTGCTGTAACTTACTTTTTTTAGGGAAGCACAAGAATTTCCATTTTGAATTGCAATACTTAATTGGGAGTTTTTTATTATTATACAATTATCATCATATGGCTTAAGTGTTAGTGGGCGGAGTCATCTCGATGTAATTTTATATTTCCTGGAATCCCACATCCGTGGATGTCTCCGATAACAGCGCTTTATCCAGGAGCAGCACAGATGTGACTTGAGCTGGAACAACCTCCTGGTATCGCTTTACGGTAGAAACTGTGACTTAGAGCTGTGCAGCGTACCGTTTGCTTTTGTTGTTGTTTGCAGCTGTATGGCAGCAGTGCTCTTCACACTGTGCCAGAACTGTGTCTGCTCTTGGATCTTAACATTTTTGCAACAGGACCATGGGATTTTGGCTGGGGCTAGTTTGCATTCATATATATGCATTCATATATGCACCGTCTTGTGCCCGCTCCACTGTTCTGCAAACCCATTTAATGCTGGTCTTGTACCAGTAGCACAATTATTCTGCTTAGGGAATTCCTCAGAAGGAAGTTATGGGTCTACACGACCATCCGTGCTTCATCCATCAGGAGTGTTCATCACATGAGCTGCTTTCTGCGTGTCTGTCTGCCTTTCAAAGTCCCTGTTATGGCATCCAATCATTATTAGCCAGCTAGACTGAGTTGAAGATAATGAACTAATGAACTAATTAACTCAAGGTACAGACCCTGCCTACAAGAGGCAGGCCATTTCCTCCTGGCTGTGGAAGATGCAACAGCGTCCTTGGTGCCGCAGCCCAGGCTGGTAAGCAACACCCGTGCTGCCTGATGCACACTTATAGTCCTCATCTCATGTATTCCCAGGCCAGAGAGGTGTTGGGTCTTCTCTGGAAACGCAGCAGTTCATGTGGCAAATGTCACTTTCTGTGATTAACAGGAGCAGGGACTTGAACGTTGGTTTCACTTGCTCTGAACAAGTGCCGTAGCTGCTAAGCTGCAGAACCAGTCACTTGAAGCCAGTGGGAGTCACTTTGACTCCCATTCTGGCCCACCAAATGTCCGATTGTTTATTTGAAGTGGAATCCTGTCAACAGGAGAAGACAGGAGGGTGAAAGCTTGTCTCTTCATTTCCTCCTTTCAAAGTCAGAACAAAACCACCTAACCTACTTTTAGAGCAGGAGTAGGGAACACAGTGCCGTTCTCTTGTCTCATAGCTAGGACGGTTGGTCAGAAGCGGTGTTAATTTTCTAGGTAAAGAGGCTCCGAGTACATGCGGCGTAGTTTTCATGCAACCAGCAGCACGGCGTTTTGGGAGAAGTTCAGGTGACTGGGTTTACATGGGTGAAACTCAAATCTACTGGTCAGGAAAACGTGTCTGCAGCAAAGAGCTCTTTGCACCCTTAGATTGGTGTAAGTGCAGCTCTCAGGGACTGCCATCTCTCCTAGCCCTGGACTATATGGCGTTGGAGTCAATACTCCACGACTGAGTGGAAGGAAAGAATGCGAGATAATAGGAATAACACATGTTGCTGTCTTGATAGGATGCTGAGTGTTGTAAATCAGTGTGGGCTTCAGCCAGAAATAGTCTTCAGCCCCTGCTGAGAGTGTCAGCAGCATAGAGTTCCCCAAGTTTATGTCCCTTTGCACAAAACTTGTGCAAATTTGAGCCCCTCCTCTCTGGTCCAATAAATTCTGAAAGAGAGATCTTGATTCTCCGTTCCTGGAACTGCCGATTTCAATCTCTAGAGATTTGGCTTTTTTTTTTTTCCTGTATATTTTCCCCTTAAAATATCTCCAGTTGAATGAAATAAAATTATTTTTCTACAGTGTATTGGCAGAAATAATAGAACATCAATCGTAGAATCCCAATGTATTTTCAACCAGTGCCTACCAGTGTTCAGATACGATAAGAATGGACAGTCCAACCTGGTGCTGGTCTCAACATCACCTAGTTAACACGTAGTCTTCAGACGAACTGCATCACCTTACGCTGAGGTTAAATGGGGTATTTGGAGGGCAGTTTCTGTATGGTTTTGCTGCTGTTTTGACAGATCATGCCCTTTGTGTGAAATTCCACAGTCCTCGGCTGGAATGTCAATAGAAGTGGAAATCCTTAGGTGGTGAAAAGCGTGGTATTTGTAGTTGGCCCAAAGTCAGGTGAATAAACATAATTTCCATGACAAACATAACCCATAGTCAATGAATAGCATGACTGAGTGGAATGTGATCAATTTATTTTTCTCTGCGTGTAGCTGAGCACTCGAGTAGGATTCCGTACCTAGAAATAACCCATACTGGAATCTCTCCTAGACTCCTCCTTACCTGTTAGGTTTCTTCCCCTTAGGTTGATGTCCAATTTCCCTCTCTCTCGGGATGTAAATAGTGCAGCCTGCAGGATTCTTGTTGAGCTGACACACAAAGGATATTCCCCAGATAGCAGGAATTCCAACTTAAATGTATGGTCTGAAGAGGAACTGGCTAGCTCTGTTGAATCCCACAGGCAGTGCCATGCTGTAGGAGTTGACAAATTGCACTTATTGTGAAGTTCTGCACAAGGCTGACACAGCATACTCCTACCCTGGTGGAATAAAGTCATTTTTTTCACCTCTTTGGAGTTAATGGAATGTTATACACTAGTAGAACAAAGACAGTAGGTAGCCCTGGTGTGATGAAGTCTATCAGTTGGGAAGCAGTAACTCAGAAAGGAAAGTCCAGCTTGTGGTGAATGACTGAACATGACCTTTTGGTGCGGAGCTGTGGCTGAGTGATCCCAGTGAGTGATGGCTGGGTCATCGCTGGGTGTGTAAACAGACAGCACTGAATAAAGAGATCGTATTTCCTCTGCAAACAGCGCTGGTGATACGAATCTGGCACTAGATGTGTGCCCGGTTCTGCTGTCTACACTTCACAAAGGTGATGAAAAAATGACGAGGGTTTAGAAACAATTAGAGATATGACCTCAAAGGGAGTCTTCGTAACGAGAGAGCAACTCAAGTGGAAGTTGGACGAAAGCTCAACAATGGTCTCTAGGTAACTATAGAGACAGAAGATTTTGATCAAACAGCTCAGAAAAAGGCAAAAATGACCAAGAGACTGCAAATTGACACACTGAGATAGACAAATTCACACTAAAAATCAGGTTGGGACTCTTAGGGTGAGGCCAAAGAGTTGCTGGAAAAAACTCATGAACAAATGCAGTGTATTCCTCTTTATTTGAAGTGACTGAGTAAATTTACTTTATGGCTGGCTGTTTGCCTCTGAGATGTCCTCCAGCCCAGCAAGAAGTTTTCGGGATTTATATAGGATTTCTGTGCCTTGTATTGCACTGGATGTCAAGATAACCTCCCAGTTTTCTTCTTTAGCCATAAAATCTGTAAGCCCACCGGCTCATCTCTTTCTTTGGCGTGTGAGATTGCTGCTTCCCTGTTGGGGTGGGCTTGGAGCACAATCCTGAAAGCTGAGGGAGTTTTCTGCTCAGAATCTGCAGGAGGAGTGAATTCAAGTCACCGGGACCATTTTTCAAATTCTCATCATGAACAACGAAGCTTGCCTACGCTTATTTCGGTTTTGTTCTTGTGCAAAAATGTCACGTTTGGCAAATAAGTGGGATCTTGCTGCTGCTGCTGCTGCTGCTGCTGCTTGTGTCTTCACCTCACCGCTCAGCTCCTTCGGGCCAACGGCAGCTGTTGCGTTGGTGCTGAGTGGTTGGGGAAATAATGATCTGGAACTCCGCAGCGTATTGTGTGCGAGCAACGACTTTGTTGCCAAGAGTATGTATAAAACAAATTACTGCCACGATCCATTTAGAAATCCTCACTTTCCTTGGCTGTGGTGTCTCCTCGGACGGCTTGGCCGTTGCTGGCAGGGACCAGGAGTACCTGGGCAGGAGACTCCGACTTGGCACGTGGCAGCGGGAGGGCAAGAGAGGGCATCGGAAGGGGCTGGCTGAAAGGCTGAGGCTAGATTTTTTTCTGTCGTGGTGTGGGGCCAAGGTAATTTTTCTGAGGCAGGGCAGCTGTGAACAGCTGGATGAGGAGAGCAGGACCCACAGGTGAGAACGAAGCAGGACAGAGACACATGGTAGGATGGGTTAAAAGGGCCAAATTGGAAGGAAAAGGAAGAGTTCTCATTCCTTTCGAGGCTCTGGGTCGAAAACTGAAAATTGTGAATTTGTTTTTTATTCACTTACCTGTGAATAATACTGAGAGAGGGCTTAACCTCTGTATGCAGGATCGATGAAGTTGACAATCTAATATTGCTGTCAGATATTTGATAATACAACTTAGAGCTGTGTTGGTTGAAAAAAACTCTTATCCTGTTGGTGAGCCATACACACGATACTAGTGTGCCATATTTTTGCAGTTCTAATTATCTGGCATGAAGGTGAAACTTAAAGAAAAGTGTCATATGGTCATGTAAGTAAAGGTAGAACCACAATATGCATCCACAAGAGAGCCTAATTAATGTAGGCAGCACAAAAACTGGGCACACTAGTTTCTTTCTGACTTCAGATTATCTGTCATTGCAACAGCTGCTAGTGGTTTTACAACTTCATTTTCCTGTTTGTTGGATAGTGTGGTTCAGCCCAACAGGTGACCTTAGCCTCTGGTCTTGTGGGTAGTGGCTGCTTTTTGCAAGACCTGTGCCTGAGCCCACTGGTGTTGCAACTCAACCACTGCTGAAATCCTCAGTCTGCCTTCATTTGCTCGTACTCCCGTCGCTGCCTTTCCATGGCTTCCCTGAGTCCCAGCTGTCCAAACCAGCACATGCCGAATTCTGCCACCCAGCTGTTCATCTACACGTGACCACATCCCCGCACAGCCTCAACCAATTTCATTCACTTCCTGCTGTCTTTGGATTCCAGATAAAGTGGGGTTTTTTTTTAAGAAACCTTCTCCTAATCTGTCCACTTACTGATGTTAATCTGTATGCTTTCACTTAGAAGAAAGGTTTATCACCATTACACTGTGTTGGCTGTATTGCCCTCCTAAAAATGACCGTGTACATAAGTTTGTGACCTGAGACCATGGCAAGGACATGCGTTTCTTTGTGTCTGTTCCCATCATGGATTCAGTCCTGAGCGTCTCCACATTTCAGCTGTTACCTGGTTCCACTGGGAAATTCTTTTATCAAGAATTTGCATTTATCCATCGCTATGTTAGCAGTAGCATCAAATATCGATATGGCCCTGTTATGTTTGATGTTACATGAACACATGGAAATACAGCCTCTTCCCCAAATTGCTTACAACGTGCTAGCACCACGCAACTCATACCCCTGCAGCAAGCAGTTCTCGTTTTATTCCCTGGTATGGATGCCTGCAAAATGAACATCATCTGGAGGCAATAGATCATTTTACCTAGGCCAGCAAACATGTGTTTGTTGCTAATAATTTTGGTTCTTCACTATTCAAGCATGGTCTGGCCAAATGAATGGCCTGGATTCAGAAGCCTTTGTGTCCCAGCTCCGCTCTTCCCCACGCATTATTCTCTAACGTAAGCCCCCGGTCTGTGGACGTTTGTTTTATAGCCCTATGTAAAGCACCATGTGTTTTACAGAACAGAACAATAGTGACAGCCACATTTTCAGTCAATGTGGTTTGGGATTTGGATGTCTTCCCTCGCTCTCTCTTCTCTTTAGGTCACTATTGTTGTCAGAGCTGGCGTATCTTGGCCATCAGCAAGTTGCACACGGCCGCTCTCGGCTTTACCTGGGAGCTCCTCGCGTCCTGCGCCAAAAGTTTGTCACAAGTTTAAGACATGCAGTTTTTAGAAGAGATAATCCCAGCAAAGTGGTAAAGTTTAGCTACTTTTTTTGCAGTCAAGACATCCACGCAATGCCTAAGCCCACCAGAATACCTGTCTGGCGGCGTACGCGGCTGCTGTGCCGGTCTGCAAGCCAAAACAGTTGGAGTGGTGGCCAGTGAAAGCAGGACACCATTGCCTGGGAAACCAAATAAATAGAAGCACAGAGCCATCCATCACTGCCATCTGGAAAAGATTGGGCTGAACGTCTTCCTGTCAGGATCTGCTACAGTATTTATTTGTATAGCTGAGCTTTGACTTCGGGGATTTCAGCAAAATATTCCTGTCAGCGACGACTCGAAGAGAAGATTTGGGACTGATTGTCAGGCTAGTGCTAACTCCTCCGCTCAATTTTGCAAAATTACTATTGCAACTAATAGTTGTTGGTCTAATAGTTGCTTTTTTTTTTTTTTTTTTTTCACATGTAGGGACTTCACATGTGTGGAAACAACATGTAAGAGATGATCTCATTCTGGCGTTATGTGCACGTGTTTCCAAAGCCCCGTGAATGATGGTGAGTTGGTGACATGTACAGGTGTAAATGGTTCATGATGGATGAGTTTGCTCCTCCAGCGTGTGCCTGAACCTGATAAGAAGCGCAAGTTTCTGCTTAACACAAAGAGCCTGCTGGGTTTCCTAACATCAGAAAACAAACAAAAGCTGAAAGATGGAGATGTTTTAAAAATAGGAACATCTGAATGTACGAATACACGAGGAGCTGGTGGATCAGATGAGAAGTTCTGAGGATGAGGCTGTGCTAATGGCTGTATATTATAATGAAGTAAACGAATCTCGAGATTTAATGAAGTGATGCTTAAACTGAAAGGACAGCACGAGGCACACAAGCTGTGCAGAACAGGAGAGGGTAGAGGCGATTTTAGCTGGCTACAGCTCCGCAGAGAAAAGTGTACTGACTGATTTTTTCAAGCGAGGACGCAGGAAAAGGGAACAAAAGTACGTAAATGTGCGTTTGCTGCTGATCACCAAGGCCGACGAGAATAAGAACAAAATGTTCTCAAACCAGCAAATGCCACAAAATGCTGAGTTTAGGGAGCAGCGTAAGCTTTACGTATGCTGGTAACTGTCAGAAATTCACTTTAGTCAAAGAAAGACAAAGCAGTTTCCTAAACTGAATGGGAAAAATGAGTTTATTGTTCGGAAGGGAGGGAGTCTAGGCAGTGAAGACACTGTCTGGTATCCGCTTTGCCATCTGAGAGGGCTGCAGAGGATGAGTGAGGCAGGGAGTAGTTTGGCACCAGGACCTGGGAGCTTCTGCCGACAAGAGGACATGGAGCGAATTACTGGATTCACTGGTACAATGAACAAGTAAACGAAAGGAAAAAGTTAAGAAAAAAAGAGAGAGGATAAAAGAAGATTAGGAAACGTAGGACCAAACCCTCAGTCCCGTGTCCATCGGTTACTTACTTTTTACTCAAGTTGTCTCCATTTGAATTCCGTGGGAACTTATAGGAGTAAAACCACAGCGAAGGAGGATCGGGGCGTTGCAGCTTTGATTCTAGAGGATGAGAGAACAAGCACTGAAACGCTGGGATCCTCAGTGGAAGAGGAAGGGCAGCTGTGTGCATTCCTGTCGTCTTTTTCCGAATGACTATAGTGAGGCTGACCAAAAGCTAGTTCTTCTCATCAGTGTCTTCGCTTTTACACCCTTCTGCTAGTGTTGAATGTGTGGGAACAGGGAACTCCAGAGCTTTTCCACAGATGCCCTTGCCTTCAATATATCCCAGAGGATTCATGTACTCTGGGAGAGGGACCATTTTCCTTCCTGGGAGGGCTGTGTCCTTCCCATAGCCCTCCTAAGAAGTCACCGTGAAGGCATCCTGACAGAGCTTGCCTTTCCCCAGAGCCTTCTCTCGCAGACCCATTGTCATTCCAGCACAAAGGGCTCGCATTCCTTCATGGAAAAACCATTTTCAGAGAACAAGAAGCAGGCAGCATATGTAACGGGGGGCTCTTCTGAGATGGGAGGTTGGAAACGCAACTGATCCATGAACGAAAATGTTGGGATAGAGAGCGTCGGGGTTACCTGGGGCTCAAAGAGAGAGGAGAAGAGCAGCAAAGGAAGAAGAATGAGTTAATGCTTAACCTAGATTCTTTAAAATCTGTTTTTTTAAGAGAAAGGAAGGAAGAAGGGCAAACCATTCAGGGAGCAGGAATTGTTGAACTAGGTCTCAGAAAGTCTAATCCTTGGAAGGATGGCTGCCCAGGAATATAGATGATTTCAAATGATGGGTAACTTTTGATGTTATTTTTTATTTCTTGCATTGTTGGTGTCGTCTGCTAGACAGGAAAATGAAAAGGCAGTGTGCTTGTTCTGTGGGAGGAAAGGCAGATATTTAATTAACGCATTCAGAGAAAGAACCACTAATAGTGAAGAACAGAATTCAGGAGTCAAACACTCTTTAGTATTTGAGAGTAAGAGCAAAGAATCATTGCTGCAGATGACCTTGATCTGGCCAAACCCAATTGCTGCTGATTTGCAGGAAATTTATTTATAATAGCTTTGGTCCAGAGAAAACCAAACCTCGGAGTCTGTGCAGACAAGGGTCTTCTTTACCTTTCAGTTCTTTGCTAAAACTATTATTCTTTCCAGTTGAGCGACAGTATGTGCGGCCAAATAGTTTGCAAGAGCAATAATATGTAGATGAAGAAATAAATTAAGCGATAAACAAAGGTGAAATAATACGCTTTCAGGGATCTAATGATACGATGTGTAGTTTCTATATTATTTTATAGGAAATGTTATGAAACTGTCAGCCTTGAAAGCAATGGCGTGAGAGCAGGAGGTTAAATTTTCCCAGCTACTGGCTTGCTTTCCGTGGAGATGGGACCTTGAGGTTCTGTGAATAAAATGTAGGAGCTCCTGTCTTCGCTGAAGCTTAAAACAACAACAACAACAGAAGGCAAAGAGAATGGAAAATGAGGAGAAGAAATAAAATTTAAAATTCCCTCAGCTCCTGGACTGTGGCTTTATATTGTTGGGATAATAACTCTGGGACTTTTATGTATCATGGTGATGTACATACCACCAGTGCTTAGATATTTAGATGGACAGATGCTGCAGAGATGCTAAAAAAATCACACCTGCTTTCTGTACCCAGCATCTTGCTTACTGGGAAGGCTCACCCTAGAGATGTCAAACAGCATTGCTTCTGCATTCCTTGGATATACTCCGTCGGAGGAGGCAGCAGCTTTGTTTTCTGCTTAGCTCTCTAGAGAAATCACGATGCACAGTTCTAGCTCGGTGGTGGGATTGTCACCGTATCCCTGCTGGCTGCAGCTCGCCTCTGCCTGGGCAGCGATGCCACCTTTGGCGGCGTTAGCGGCACGTGGTAGCTAACTCACCGTGCCTTGCCAACGCGCAACACGTTACCAAGTCACAGAATCATAGAATCATAGAATGGTTAGGGCTGGAAGGGACCTTCAAAGGTCATCTAGTCCAACCCCCCTGCAAGGAACAGGGATATCTCCAACTAGATCAGGTTGCTCAGGGCCTCGTCCAACCTGGCCTTGAACGTCTCCAGGGATGGAGCATCCACCACCTCTCTGGGCAACCTGTTCCAGTGTTCTACCACTCTCATGGTAAAAAATTTTTTCCTAATATCCAACCTGAATCTACCTCCCTCTATTTTAAAACCATTACCCCTTGCCCTAGTCTTCTGAGTGCAAGTGTCTTTTTCTTCTTGTTACCTTATATTCTGTCTCAGAACTTGGAAAAGGGGAGCACTGGTGTTTCTCTAAAATCAGACTGAACTCCCACTGCGCCTTTTCACCTGCCTTCGTGCTGCTGATTCATACTGTTTACCTGCGTGTCTCGTGATAAGTAGCATTTTCGTTATTTGTTTTGCAGAAAGCATCGTGTATCTCATCTTTTGTCCATAAAAATAGCGTATTTGTATCTTAAGAGGGCCATACGTGGAGGCTGAAAATATAAAAAGACGCTAATATTATTATGATTTATTATTTTCAAGTATATTTCATGACTTTTAACCGAGTCTAACGATTTTCTCGTGTTTGAGTGATGGTTTCTGAGCTCTGTGGTTGGCAATGCTTTAGTCTGAAGCTGTGGAGGAAATTTTGCTGTTGGCTTGCATAGGTGCAAAACTGCCCCACTGTGCAGGGCTCGGATCAGTGGGCCTAATCTCTGCTAATAAGTCCTGTTTTATTTTGTTTATGTAAGCTGCCTCCAAAGATGCTGTATGCACTGGTCTGATGAGGGAGGGATTTATGTCATTTTTGAAAAAAAAGATACACAGGAAGTCTCTGGTGAAAAGAAAGAAAGGAAAAAAAAAAAAAAAAAAGAAAATTGCCTGCTTGAAGAGAGGATAGAGTTTGCTTTGATGAAGCCGCAAAGAATTTGAGCATATGTGAAGAATGTCTTATGAAAGTTTTTAGAACCCAAGTAAGACATACTTCACCCCCTAAAGCATTAACGTAGAGCGAGCCCTCGTGTCCTGTTTGGTACATGAGCCACAGCACATCAAGCACCTTCAATTTATGACCCTGACATCTCCCAAGTATCTTCTGTTGCATTGCCTCCTTCAACCTAGGCAGCTGGCCTGATTCTAGGACATCCTTACGTGCTGGAAGGTGAGGAAGGGAGAAGGAGGACAAAAACTCTACAGCTTATATCGTGCTACTGGCAATTATTTTAAAGTGACAGAAAATGAAGGAGGAAGCAGGAGGCTGAGTGAAAGCAAATGTAGAGCCCGTCATCAAAAAAAGGATCAAGATTGATGCTAGTGAGTGCTGTGGCTGCCTCAGATGGCATGCAGGCTACCAGCTGGACTGTTAGCTGTGATAGAAATACTTTGGTGTTTGGGTTTTTTTTTAAAAAAAAATATCCATGGTAACTTCTTGAAAACATTTTTCTCATTTCTTGAGTCACACTCTATGAACTGTAAAGTCACAGTGACGTGCTCCTAGGCCAGGAATTGTTTAGAGTCAGGAGCAGAGCTGGTAGATATTTTTCACTTGAAAACAATTTTTTGATGAAAAATAGCCTCTTTTGTGAAACCCTCTGTATTTAATGAAAACCAGAAAGCAAATATGTTCTTTGACTCTAAGTTAAGAGTAAATATCATCCCAAGGCAGTGTGAGCTCCACATGAAGGGGGAAATCAAAGAGTGGGAAAGCACACACACTCCCTAGAGCTTCTTTCACTGAGAACCTGTCATTTCCTCCACAGGGGTGCTTAATTTAGACTAGTACGGGGTACGAATCGTGAATACAGAGGAAAACAGCAGTCACAGGAGGAAGACTACAGCTGTTGAATGAATGCCTACTGGAGAACATCAGCTAGGGACTGAGCATGGTTGTCTTCAGATCCAGAGCACGTGGCTTACCAGTTTGAAAGACTTACCCATGCAGTGATACCTCCTAGGTATTTTCCATCGTAGTGTTATTCATAGTCTTCCAGTGATTCTGGAGGATTTATGGTCTGACTCGGGTTCCCAAACCCAGTGAGCTGTGGCTGAGGCGTTTTCAGTCTAAACATAATTACCTTCAAGTTGTCATCGTTTCCGGGTGTGCTCAGTCTCTGTTTAGAGCTGTTAATAACCTGGATTCCTCTCTCTCATTTCAGTATTTGTGTAGTAAACAGTTTTGGTGTCATACCTCGTTGAACATCTCTGCTTAAACGTATGTGAACTCTCAAGGACTAAATTTAATCCCCAGCATCATGCTTTGTAGAGAATATAAAAAGAGAGGGACTTTTTACAAGGGCATGTAGTGATAGGACACGGGGCAATGGCTTTAAACTGAAAGAGGGCAGATTTAGGTTAGATATAAGAAAGAAATTTTTCACTCTGAGAGTGGTGACGCAGTGGAACAGGTTGCCCAGAGAAGTTGTGGATGCCCCATCCCTGGAAGTGTTCAAGGCCAGGTTGGATGAGGCTTTGGGCAACCTGGTGTAGTGGAGGGTGTCCCTGCCCATGGCAGGGGGGTTGGAACTAGATGGTCTTTAAGGTCCCTTCCAACCCAAACCATTCTATGATTCTATGATTCTATGATTCTATGATTCTATGATTCTATGATTCTATGATTCTATGTCAGCCTCGCATCATGAGGAGGAGCTTGTTTATTGACTGGCTTGATGCTTCATTCCTGAAACACGTGGGACAAGAGAGACTAATGCTGTGACTGACTGCATTTCTTATGAGCTGATGTCTTAATTACATTATTTGTCGAGGTGAAGGGTTACAAACAGTCCCCAGAGACACAGAACAGGACCTCTGACGGCTTGGGCTTTTCTTATGGGAAGCTTATCCCAGATGAAGCTCCCTCTTTAGAAGGGCAATGAACAGAGGCCATGGATCACTTTTAGGAATTTAGCTGGCAGCTCTGACAGCTGTGAAATTGTCCCATCAGCAGTGTCACTGAAGGGACTGCCACACAGACCCAGAAACAGAGCTAAATCACTCGCTATCCCTGCCTGGACTTCATTTCCTCGTACTTGTTCCTGAACTGAATAACATCCCTAATGACGCATCACGTTGGAACAAACTTTGTACTTTTCCCCTTAGGTGGGATCTGGTCAGACAGCACTGGGAACCCTCTGCGTGAAGGAGGAGTGAACACAGGGAGCCTGTGCTCCCTCGGAGGCTGTCCTGCTCCCACTGCGGTGTAGGAGTCCTCGCTCTTCTGCAGGACCGTCCTCCACTACATTGCAAGGAACCAGACACGCCGTGTTTGGGAAGGGAGGTGTCCCTTGGTAAGCAGCATCCACAGCTCGCTGGCAAGAAACAGCAGACGTAGAAAAGGGTTAGCAACTCGCCATTGACTTCGTGGTTCCTTGACTCCTACTCTCATAGCACCTCTGATGTCCACGGTTGTTTCATACGCACCAAGGGGAGCGTTAGACAGCCCGTGGAGGTATGGGGCCCTGTAATGGATGTGCTAACACACATCTCTGCTTGTGCTCCATGATGAGTTTAGTTCAACACGGCTTGGGGGTCATGCTATTTATTTTTTATTTCCTTTTATTTATGCTGGCATTTTGAAAAAAATACATTTTGTCGATCTACAATTTTTTGGAAGAGAGATTCTTGTATACCTTTTAGCCTAGAGCGTCATTCCTGGTAAGTGAAATTAAAAAGAAACATTTGCATACAACTGTGGGTTCTTCTATTTTTGACCATCATTTTTTAATAGTTCTTTTCCCAATTTTTTCTCCTATTTTTTTTGTAGCTGTGAGATGTTGATCTCTCACTCCCAGAACTGAGTGGGAAGAGATCCTTGACTCTTCCAAGAATCATCACAACCCTGAGGAGTCAAGGATGCTGCTGAACCTCAGCCTGTCTGAAGTGCCTATGCCCCCAACCTCGGACAGAAGAAGGTACAGTTGCAACTGCATGACAAAGGTTCTCAGCATCAATCAAGTGGAGATGATTGCCAAAGCTGGAGCTGCAGGATTTTTTTTCAGTTCAAAGCCTGTCTTTAATTTGCCTGTCCCCATCCGAAATGTTCACCTGTGGGACTCGCATTTTTAAATACTTTAAAAAATACGAGCAAAAGAGATTTTGTAATTCCTGAGCACGAGGAACAGTGCAAAACCCCACGCTTTCCCACTCTGCAGAGGGACGGAGGTGCTCCAGTGACAAACCAGCTGCAGACAGAAACTTCATAGATTTCACAGATTTCTAGGTTGGAAAAGACCTTAGAGATCATCGAGTCCAACCGTCCCTAATCCCCATTAAACCATATCCCTAAGTAGATCATCCACCCTATTCTTAAACACATCCAGGGATGGGGACTCAACCACCTCCCTGGGCAGCCTATTCCTTCGAATTAGGCAGAAACGATTTCGCCACTGAAGACAAAAATTTGTGAGCACACACCGCGCGCGTGGGATGGCAGCAGGGGCAGAAGTGGGTTTCACTGGTGCCGCAGAGCATCCCAACGCTGTGGAAACACCGGTTACGATGTAGGTACATAAAATTAGAGCGGCAGTAAAAACGAGAGCGGGCTAGTGGCAGGAGAGGGTACACGAGAAAACAGTTCCTAAACCAAAATGTGGATTATAGGTTCGTTTAAGAGGGCTGCTGTGCGACTCCGGGCTGACCACAAGCATCTTAAGGCAGCACCCAGCTCCTCTGTGAAACATTCGCTGCTCCACGGAAAGAGTTTGTTGCATTAAGTAATTTATGGGGTGCTAAGAAGTTCCTTAAGCTATTATTAAAAACATACAGAATCTTCCCCGGTGAGGACTCGGGTACCTCAGGCTTCTAACTCAGCAGAGCTGATAGGGCAGGGCTTTTGATGTTTAATGAGTTCTGAAGCAGATGTGAGATGTGATAGACAGGGGAGCCGGGGTGATTTAGTGCTCATGGGACAAAACGATGAGATCCCCTCCCCAAAAAGTAAATGTAGCTAAAAAGGACAGGTTTGTGGGGGTTTTTTTCTTTCTTTTTTTCTTTCCCCCCCCCCTCCTTTCTTCCTTCTCGGTGCATGTGTTTTTGATTTCCTCACCCCGTGCCTCTCGGTGCTGGCTCGTTTCCATTCAAACACACACAGAACACTGAAAACTAATTAGCCCTGGATGCAGCCACAGGAAGTTAGCCTGCCAAGTCCCCTTTCCCCCACAATTCCTCAACTTTCTCAGCTTGCCTCCGGCCAAGGGCCTTGCACTGGGCCTCTCTGTGTAGGTTGCCAGGTCTAATTTTACAATTTCCCTTCACCTTATCAAATGTGCCCCAGGCCCGACAAGGGAGAAGGGATCAGAGCCAACGTTGTGTTGTGGGCCGTTCTCCCCCACACCCAGTCCCCACCCACCTCTTCTCTTTTCTGCATCGATTTTGGGAGTCTTGGTCGTATCTGGTTTCAGTGTTGACTTGTTAATCTGACCTTTGCTAATGCTTTTTAGAGGAACCAAAGAGAACTTCACCATCCTGTAAAACTTGAAAGTCCCTCATCTCCAAGACTTTTCTTGAAGGTTAACAAATTTTCCCAAGAGCCAGAGGACTACAGGTGTCAACCATTTTCAGGCATCTCATTTCAAAGCAGAGCCCACCACAATCCCAACGCGAGAAGCCAGAGTCTGATTAGAAGAAGGCATCAGGCTGGATGCCAGCCTACAGCAGGCAGCCACGACGTGTGCAACTCCACTAGAAAATACCAGCGTGGCTGCAATGTTGTGAAGGTCTAGGAGCTTATTGGGGTTTTCTTCTTGATTCTTATGCTCAGTTGCTGTGTGACACTTAGCAAAAATCACTTCAGCTCCTTTGACATCCCCTTCTAGGCTGGTGATAACAGGACATGACCTCTACAGAGGGTACTTTGAGCTTTGTGGATGAAAGGCACCGAAGTAAATGACAGCTGTTATCAAATCTCAGCAGAAAGGGGTGAAGAAGGAAAAACATTGGGCCACTGAAGTCCCCTCTTCCTTCTGTGATAGAGCTAAGTGGGAACTGATGGCCTTGTTGGACCGTTGTCCATCCAGTCCAGCGTCCAGATCCCACGTGATCTAGAACAAAGTCTTCAGAGGAAGACTTGAGCATCCTGTGGTACAATGGGTGAGAAAAGAGAAGAGGCTAATTTGACCTTCTTGTCCAGTGCCTTTCAGATCTCCGGGAGTCAGGCAGTGGCATAAGCCCTCAAGTACATAATGTCTGCTGTTGTTGCCTGTTTCAGCTGTGGATGTTCTTGAGAACCATGGAAATGTCTGGTCTGTTTTTGTTGTTGTTAGGTTTTGAACTGTGCCGGTTTCCTGAAGCAATGAGTTCCACGGCGTAATCGCACGTTGTGTGAACAGCGTCATTTTTCCATGAATCTGCTCTGTGAGTATCTGGAGAAACTCATACTACATCTGCTGGTGCTGCACCTGCCCTGTAGACAGAGAGCTCCAGCCTGCACAACTGGGAGAAGGGACTCATCTGGGAACCAGCTCTAAATGAACTCAGAGTTTGAAAATAACCTGGAGGAAAATATTAAGCGCAGTGCTAGGAAGGGCTGCTGTAGGAAAGGAATAAGGTCCTGTTCTTGTTTCGTCCTCCCCTGATGCAAGAGTTGAGGAGAGTTCTGTATGAGTTTTGTAGTAAAGTGACATTTTAAACACATTTACCATCTTCCCTTTGATCTCCATGAACGTTCTTCCTGTAGAGCAGGTGGTGGCACTGATGTTCCACGTGTGGCACCATGCCTGCTGCCAGTCTCTTGTCACAGCCCGTGAAATGCCCATTACGATGTTTTATTTACCATTTCCCATGTGCTAATCGGAGACAACCCAGTTACGAAGAAGTGACTGTGCAGGCACGCTGTTCTGGAGCAGGGGTCAAACAGGACCACACAAATGTCATGTTCTAGACGCCAGTTTGGAGCATTCTTAAATGTGTGGCGTGTAGCATGTAAGTAGTCTGTTAAGATGAAAGGGATTTAATAACTAATTATGTCCTTAAGAAACGAGCCTGATCCGAGTTCTAAGTGTTAGCATAGTCTTTGCAGGAGAGGGAAATAAATAGGTCAGAATTCATAAGAATGAATTTAAAACAAATTTTGAACTCCGAACTGGAGTCTAGAACATGACACTTGTGTGGTCCTGTTTGACCTCCGCTCCATGAATAAATGTTTATTCATGATTATACCTTGATTTTGTTCCCCAAACAGATGAAGCCCCCGAAAGAAAATCAAGCAAATGAGATAATAATGAGCATAAACCACTTCCAAATTACCACGGGTGTATTTTCTTTTTTTTTACCTTCTTGTTTCGATCGTATGCTGAGCTGGTTGAAAAGTATTGAAGTTTATTTGATTTGGGCATTTTCCCAAGGAATTTGGATTCTTTCAGCAAAAAATCAGCACGTCCCCAGAAATTCAGATTTGCAGTGGGAAGGGACTTGCTCATTTACGTGGTTTACCTGATGCTTCTCTTCTCCCTGGTTGTCAGATTTTCATCTCACACAGCATCTGCCCCACCATCAGTCCCTTCCTGGTGCACCGTTGCTGCAGAGCGTGAAGAACTTTTCCAGGACCACACCAGAGGGATGTAGTAGCATGAGTGACCCAGGCAACACGCTGGCATTTCCCAGCAGAAATGGCATTAACGCTGCAGGTGCTGCTGTGCAATCCTGGCGACGTGGCTGCCTGGGGGCAGCTCTTCTGATCAACCTTCCCTCTGTTTGCAGCTCTGGAAGGCAAATGTATCCTATGGCCAACTTTATGGCGAGCAACTTTTGGGACATGACACTGAAGTCACACTAGATATGTTTGGAGAAGGGCTAATGATTCTGCTGCCTGATATCCTGTGGGGGTTTTACACAGATGAATACTTGGCACATTTCTGGTGCTTACTGGTCACAAAGAGTTGCACTGAGCGGAATGTGGCAGGTGGGAACTAGTGAGAAATAAATATTTAAGTTGCTATGTGAAAAGTAAATAAATAAAAGTAACATATCTTGTGAAAGTGAAAACATGAAATTAACTCCCCCTACTCTGTCGGTGGGAAAGAAGAGGGCTCTCCAGTGCAGCTGGCACCCTGAGAAAGCCTCTGATGCCACTGTCACCTTGGCTTCCCATTTCTGAGAAGCTGTCTGTCTCTCTCTAAAATATACCCATGCATATAAACATGGCTTTTTTTTTTATTTTTGAAACACATGAAATAATTTAGTACAAACTACAAAATAACTTCCAAATGCCCTCTTTGGCCTGCACTCTTCTGAGAACATACGGGGAAGACAGCTCATACTTTTCTTACAGAGAAAATGAAAATGTCATTGTTTTCCCCAAATGAGTTTGAAAAATTGGTTTTGAAAAAACGCGTCTTTGAGATCAACCCCTCCCATATCAATACATCATATGAGAAACCAGGAACCTCTCAGGAACATTTATTGGTTTCCATCATGTTGCATCGTTTAAAAGATGAGCCAGCACGCTCTGCGGAGTGCAGAACTTCCTCTCCTCTCCTCTCCACTTTAATTGCATTTCTGTTCTCAGCGTTACACAACTTGAAAGGCATGTTACAAATATTGTTCTGCGTCATAGATCATGTCTGTAATTCATACAGCATTTTCACTTTGACATTGTCTCCTGAAGAAACAGCAAAACATGGGAAATGAAAAGAGAAGCAGCCAACCTGCCCATTTGAAAGCCATTTTGCTCTTATTTTGCAGAAGTTGATTTGGTGTATTTTGCATGGAATGATTATTCTGCAAGGTCAGTTTGGAAAGGTTTGGTTAAAAACTCTGGAGTTTTTTAAAGCCAGAAAACATTTACAGGATTTTTCTCCTGTGTCTATGGTTTCATGCAATTGTTTTTGTTGGACTGTTTTAAATTCAAGATGAAATCACGGCTGACTCCCACCCAGAGGGAGGCAACCAAATTATCAGCAGTGGGGAACTCCACACTGGGAACACAGGCAGGTGTGAGAATGACCAGCTTCATTCCATGAATTTTACACACCAGAACAAGAAAGAGGGGTGCTGGAGGCACAGACACTTGCCCTGTTCTCAATTTGCTCCAGCAAGCCGGAAGTTCAACATTCGTTCTGAATGTTAGTAATGAATGGAAATAATTATTTAGGTAACCCATATTCCTAAAAATAGCCTTAACATTGGCATTTCAAAGGCTTGGAGCATCCACCTTCCTGCAGACTGGGAGTTCTGAAAGGCTTTATCCAGAAAGGTAATTTTTTTTTTTTGACATCTTCACCTAAACCACAACATTTCAATGTCCCTGAATTATGTTTTCTTTTGATTTTTTTTTAATCATATTTTGTAATTAAAATCATCTTGTGTATTGATTGCCTTACAGGCTCCTGTATTTCAAGTTCCTGTTCTCTCTTGGGAGCTGACTTCTCTGGCTGGACAACATCTTTCCATCACCTACCCAAAATCTAGTGATTCCCAGACAAACTTCTTCAGGAAAGGAGCAGTATGGGAGATGCACAGGGAGGTGGGATGGATCTCATCTAATGGTTTCGGTAATGTGCAATACATGAGAAAGCAACGACGACTTTTGCTGGTGGCACAGAGCTGGGGACATCATCGGTGCAGAAAAGGTCAATGATTCACACAGGAAAAAGCAGATGGCCATGAATATGGGTGCATGGAAAGGGGAGGACAAGGTTCTTCAGAACGAGGTAAGAACTGAGGGTTTTACTTGATTGCAGGTTGTGAGTTACCAGTGTGATATGACTTTGGAGAAAACAAGAGTCATCCTATGGTGCATTGAGACATTCCTGGCAGAGGTTGACTTTTAATATCGTGGTAGGAGTGGCTGTGAATAGGACACCTGTCTTATGTGTGGAGACCAAGACAGTTTGTCTTTTCTAACTCAGCCGTGAGAAGACCAGGAGGAAGATACTGATGTTCTCTTCGCATAACCCAGGGCCAAGTGGCCAGGGTGCAGAAGAGCCATATAAGCTGCGTGACCATCCTGGCACGAGGACAAATGGCTCTGAGCAAACTTGTGCTCTGAACTGGGAGAGGGAGGAAAAGCATCAGGAGGAATAATGGAAACTGGAAGCTGAACAAGCTTCAGGACAGGGCTGGTAAACCTTTTAAAAGGATTACACGATGCGATTGCCTGCTTTGGTGACTCAGGAGGCTCATTATGGTCCTGTGTTCTGCTTCCTTTCTGTCAGTGCAGTCCTTCCCTGGCCACCAGCCCTTGGAGGGAGCGATGGCTGCGAGTTCCTTCGGAGCGCTGGGATAAAACATCTACCTGCAGATCAATCACACAGGTTGTGCCAGTGGCCCCTTTCCACATTTTAAAGGGTGGGGATCGTGCCTGTTACTTCCCAGTGGAACACTTCAGTTGGAGTCACGCAGCATCTGCCACGGGTTTGCCAGCAGCCGGGTAGGAAACTTCCATTTCACGTTCTCCATATGGCTGTTGTCTAGCGATGACGCCACCCAAGTGCCCGCAGTCCTGGCTCTCCCCTCAAAAGGCAGAGCTATTAGGGAAAAAACGAACCAAACCTCCTCCCTGCTCGCCTGCACCTCCAAAAAAAAGTGGAAAAGCCAAAAGTCTTAGTAAATTGTGTTAACTCAGGAGCAGCGACCCAGCTCCATGGTTCATAATTTGTTACGAGTACTTGATCGCTGAGTTGTTTTCCGTGTTTTCGTTCGGATGGGAAGCCTGCAACCCCTGTTGATGCTCTGTACGGGGACTTTGTGACATGTGGCAATGCTGGGGGGGAACAAAGACCAGGAAACACATGCAGCCAACAGGCAGGGCCAGTCCTTCTCCCCTGCCAAGCAGGCTGCCTTCGTACGTGCTTCTGGCAGTGAGCTGCGTGACACCTCAGGTTCCTCCCGTGCCTTTCCAAGAGTAACAGAGATTTTCTTCCTCGCGAAGGAAAAACGAAATCACGACAAAAAGTCATAAAAGCCACCATCCCGAGGCGTTCCAAGGGGGTTGAGACAGGAGTTGGAGGGGCTTCTAGCTCAGAATTATTTTGTTGCGGGTCATCACTGGGTGCTTTAGCTTATCATTATGTATTTTGTTTTGACGTGTTGCATTTCTTTAAGGGGGTGACCTTGGACATGCTGAAAGCATAAACTGGCTGGTGGCACCCAGCTTGGCATAGCCCAGGTATCCTCACGCATGTTTCAAGCAGTGCAAGGCTCTTCTAAGGGATTCTGAGAACACGGTTCACTAATGAGATTTTTGTGTTGGCTTTGCTCTTTAACGGCAGAACTCTTCCATGTGGGTGCATTCTGGGAAGCACTGGGAGATTCCCCGCGGTGCGGAGGGAGCTGGCAGCAAGGTGGGTGTTGGTGTCCCAGAGCTCTCCTGCAATACAAACGCTGGGAAGATGAGTGGCCCAAGCCCACCCAAGTGATGAGCCCACCCACTTTTTTACATATGTATTATGCCAGCGATGGTGTAAACTGGCTTTGCCCTCTCTCTGATCTGAGATGACTCTAGTTCTTCCATCCTCTCTGAAAAAATGATTTTTTATTTCTTTCTCTTTCCTCAGCGGGGTCTTCACCTCCCCAGTCTCTCTCAACATCTCTTTGTTCTTCCCCTTCTGTACATTCCTCTGTGCTCCTACACCACACGGTCCCCTGAGGTCCCCGTCAGCTCTTCCTCACGCACAGCATCTTCACAGCTTTTTGTGACTCCTTCCTCTTTATTCTCTGTGGTCTCCCCCACACATCCCTGTTTTCCTTATGTCTCATCCTCCTCCTACATGCTTTATGATCCCTTTGCCAATGCAAAGCACTTCCCAGTATCATATTTACTGCTCTTTTCATCGTTTCTAATGATTAAAGAGTCATGAGTGGCAGGGCACGCCTAAATAGGTGAGAATTCAAAGACGAGACCCTAATTCTCTTTTTAAAAATACAATCCAATGTCTTCCTTCCCAGCTTGGCCAAAACTATGAACTAGTCTTACATTTCATATATATGATCTCATGTCAGAGTGGAAGTTTTCTGGAAAATTTGAGACAAATTGGATGAGGCATTTTGGATTCATATAGGAACTGAAGCAGTCTTTTAAATGGATCTCTTTTTTTTATTATTATTATTTTTTTTTAATTTTTTTTTGGCTTGTCATGACTTAAAAGCAACATGAGCTGGAAAATTCCAGATCTGCCAAGACCATGGGTTTTCTCCACAGACTCTAGGTTCTTAGGTTCTTTTAGGGCCCAGAGAGTAAAATCCATAAAAGAGGCAGACCTTTTTGGTTGGTCATCTTTCTTCCTACCCTTCCAGATGGAGCTGTGATACGTCCTGAAGGACAACCTCCAGTCTGTTACCTCTCAGTTGCAGAAACAGAGGGTTCAGGGCCGGAGAAAGAGCTGCCCAAACTGAGCCAAATTCATACATATTCAGTGCCAGGCTTTTTTTGTGATTACTGAATGCTGGGTGTTGAATGTGTCATATTAGCACTTTATCAGTAGGTGGTTTTTCAGCTTGAATTCTGAGTTGATAATACTGAAATAAATTATTTTTTTTTTTGCCTAATGCGAATTGATTTCTTTCTCTCAGCAAAATAAAACATTCTTTCAAGAAGCCTTTTTTTCTTCAATACCAAAGCAGAGAATTCATTTCAATTTGGTGAATTGTGTTTTATTCTTAAGAAGGCTACCCATAGGCAAATTTCAAAACAAAATGTTTTGTGGAAAAATCAAAATCCTTGTCAAGAAAATGTTAAAGTTGTTTTTTTTTTTTTGCTGTCCTCCCAAAAACCCTCTATAGACTTGTTAAATTCAGTATGAATTTATGAATAGTTTTGATTAACCCCAAATGAAATCTTCCTAGGCAAATACGTTAATTATTTATACCAACATATTTTGTAGCTCTGTTTGACTTTTTTTTTTTTCTCTGATGATCTCATCACTGACTGGTGCCTAGGACTAGTTGGTATAAGCTGAAAAAAAGCCTACAGATGCCAGAAGAACTTTGCTTGCTGATTTTTACGAGCCTGAAGAAGCCCACCCCAGCCAGCTATGACATATTTAAAATATTTTGTAGCTTCTCTTCTCGGATACAGCATATGTTGAATTCTCAGTGGGTGTGGGGGAATTTACCCAAGCAGTGATAAACACTGAGGAGGTGATGGGGAGCTGTGTATGTCTGATTTTCCTCCATGACAATGCCATCCATCCAAAGATTCAGATTGTGAGCTGTAGTTGAGCTTCTCAGGTCACAGGTGCTCTCTCCCTGGGCAAGCAGTAAACTACGAGTGTGATTTTGATCCTCTGCATGATCAATTCCTACCAGAAGTAGAGGAAATGGTTCTTTGAGAGGGTACACAGTATGCTAAAAACCAAAGCATAAAACAGTATAAAATGTTATTTTTTTTTTTTTATCTCAGGAGTGTGTAGAGTGGAGAGGAAACTCTCCATGTTTCCAAAATATAGCCCCATACCAGCTACTATGAAGGAAATTCACTTTATCCCAGCCAAGAGCAGCACAGAGGGGTTAAGCTAGAAGCAAAGTGTGCACGAATTTTTGAAGATGGACAAGTTGGCCATGATGGGCAGCATGGTGTGGTGCTGCTAGGAGAACAGCATGACTGTAAGGGCAGAACATGACCACAGTAGTCAACACAGATTTAATGTCTCACCCTGGTATTTAAGTTAGGTGACTTTTTGCCCAAGACTAATTTTATTCTAGAAAGGGGTGATATTTCTTCTGCAGAAAACCCAGTACTCCAACAATTTCAATTAAATTTAAAAAAAATTATTCATATCTGAAGAATGAAAAATAATGATGAAAGATTAGAGTTTGAAATAAATAGGTTTAATGGGAAATTTAGTGAGATAACTGTTATGGTTTGAAGTGGGGGGGGGAGGTCCGGCCGGCAGAAGCTGCCCATCACACCGGACTCCCATCCCCCTCGGGGCTTGAGCCAATCGGCGCCTCTGCGAATTGCCCAATTTACGTCGGACAAAGGAACCGGAAAGGTGTGTGCCGGTGCCCAGGCAAGGAGACGGGAGAGGGGCACGGTCCCCGCTCCCAGCGCCCGGCCGTGCCGGTGCCCGCCCCGTCGAGGATGGCGGCGGCGGAGGCGCTTGGGGAACTCGGGGAGAGCCCCGCTGCCGGGGCGCCCACCGGGCCGAGTTCACCCCGAAAGGGCTGAGATCTGAGAGAAACGGCCGCACAGATCAGAGGTCAGTGAAGATGGGACGGAACAGCGTGTGCCGCGGCTGAGCCCCCCTTGCCAGCAGCCCCTTTGCAACAGCCCTCGGTGGGGCAAGCAGAGACCCACTCGCAGCCCGTGGAGGACCCACGTCGAGCAGAGATGCCAGAGCCTGAGCACGGTGCATCTCGAGCCCGTGGGATGCCCCCGCCGATGGGGAGGGGTTTCGTTAAAGGAGATGCCCGAGCCGGAGCCTGCTGTGACTCCCGGGCACGGGGCGAAGCCATTTGCGCATCTCAGTCCGTGCGGAGCCGCGTTTCGGGTCGCTGTGCCGCCCCACGCCCTGGCGTTTACCGTCTGTGTGATGCCCACGGCAGGGCGAGTGGCCACAGCTCCTTAAAGCCCAGGACTGGTAAAGCCCGCACTGGGGCAAATCCGATGGGGTAAGGATTTGCCCCCCAGCGGGCAGGATTCACGCTTTCGCCGTGAGTAGGGGATCCACTGGAGCAAGGGACAATGGTGTAAGGGCTCCTGCTCCTTTAAGGGCAGCGGCAGTAACAGCACGGGATGAACTGACCTGCACCCCCCCATTCCCTGCCCCCTGCCCCGCTGGGGGGAGGAGGTAGAGCCGGGAAGAAGAGGCAAAGGGGGGAGGAGTGGTGTTGTTTTTAAGACCTGGCCTTGTTTCTTGTTATTCTCTTAAGTAACCGTTTTTGTTTGCTTTTCTCTTTTGTAGGTAGCTGTTAATAAATAGTTTTGCATTAAGAAAAAGCCTCTTTTGCCCGGGACCGTGGTTGGTGGGTGCTCCTCTGTTCCTGTCTCGACCCTCAGCTCTTTTATTACATTTTTCTCTCCTCTCCATTTTACTGGACTGGGAGAGCTGCGTGGGGTTTAGTTGCCGGATCGGCCTAACCCACGACAATAACTTAAAAATCTAAAACTCCAGAAAGTTCAAGATCTCAACAACCTTTAGTCTGCTTTTGTTCCACTTATGATAATGAAAAAACCCCTGTACATTGGCAAGATGAGCCGTCAATGTGCATCATATGTGATTTAAGGACATCTTGAGCACCCACCCAGGACACATGGACATCTACGCAACCAGAAACCATCTTCCAGCTCTTGTATCTATGGCAGAATCTTGACCTTTATGTTTCACATAAGGAACAAAGATTCCCAGCTTCCCATTTAAACTGCCCCTTCCATGTACTGAAAATATTAAAACAATTTAATCTCCTTACAATCCCCAGAGGTCCCTTTAAAGCAGCTTTTCACTGGGAATTGACTACATACTTTCTGTAACATAAACTGAAACCTGGGAGTTGTAATCTGCCAGCAAAATATGAAGGTATGCTGCGTTTGCCCAGATAGATGAGATATGACAAGATTTAATATGTATTAAATTTAACAGGTGCTGTGATCTCCTGCGTAGATACACAATATTCCAAGGCGTACTCCGGAGGACTCTGCATTCCCTGCTAGTTCTGCATTTCTGCCCTTTCCAGCGTATTTTTATCTGTAATCTTACCTCCCATTTCTTACAATTCGGATTCATTTCGTTTAAGCAACGTTATCTGTGTTTTTATCGAGTTCCTAAATTACAGGCAACATAGGCAACCTCAGCCTCGGCTTCCCCGAGGTGTTAGTCGGGGTAATGGCCAACTGCTCGGATAAGCTGTTGGCTTTGACAGAAACAGAACAAAAATTTGGGTGTCACATTTCTTACCCGGGCAGAAAACCTGTTTGTCTCACATCCTTACTGTCAGAACTTTGAAGTGGAGAAACTACTAAGGAGGAGGTGGGTGGGGAGAAAGAAGGATTCTGGTTTTATGAGAGCTCCTTGGGCTATGGAGAACCATCCGTTGCTACCTATGGGATGTAAAGCCAAACGTGTCCAACGCTGTCAGACATGAGTGGCCACGTTTCGCACGTGTTTCGCACAGTCTTGGACACTGACAATAGATGTAAGGTGGCACAACACAGGGACAACACAAGATGCTGAACTGTTGGGACATAGGGCGTCTCTTGAGCTTGCCAGCAAAGCTCAAGAGTCCCCAGTAACCTAAAATTACAGGTCTTGCTGGGAGGAAGCGCTTCTTGGTTGTCATTTACAAAGCCCACACTTTGATTTCACTGGTACTGCAGGTTCTGTCTCCCAGATAGCAACCCTCAGGGTTTTTTTTAATGTCTAACCCATTTAGATGTTAATAAAGACACCACCCTCACCCCGATATTTCCCCTTGGTCACTCAGCACTCCCACATCCACCGGTCCTTTAGTAGCTCAAGGAAGCCACAGTGAGCTTTCCAACCCAGTCTTCAGTGAGGATCTGCCAGCTGGTGAGAGGCAGGTCCTCTGAAAATTTGTTTTTCCTCTTCTGTCAAAGGAGGATGTCGAAACATCACTTACTGGGAAAGCTATGTGAGAGGAAAATGTCATCATCTCAGTGGGCTAAATGGAACCATACTTTGCTCTCTGTCTGGATCAGTATTTTTAAAAAAAAGAGCAAAATTTTCCACTGACGATGCCCTGTAGGCAGAAGGAAGGATGCTGCTCAACACAAAAAAAGAGACACTTTTATACATAAAGAAGCTGCATGTGGCTAAAAGCTGAAAATCAGCCTATTAAAAACAGAAGAGGTAAAACAAAGACTAAACCCCTGTAAACACAGAGCATTAATGATGTTTCCAGAGATCTTAAAGCCCAGAGGAACCACTACAATACTTGTAGTCTAGGCTTTTCCATAAGTTAGGCCAAGCGATTGCACTTGGTGCTTCCATCAATAGAACAGTGTCTTCTGCTTTATCTCTAAATTAGCTTTTAGAAATACATTCCTTTTTTTATTTGAAAGTCTCAACTGATGAGGAGTCGCTTGGGTAAGTGGCTGCTTTCATGGACAAGAATGTATATCTTATTTATACTCTGGAATTATCTTCCTTCAGGTGCCAGTCACTGGATTTCCTTTTGCTTTTATCTGTCTTTTGCTGGAAATCTTTTCCCCGTAAGGATACTTTTAAGGATTGCATCACACAACTTCCACTGGTATAAACCAACCAGGATGAGGTTTTCTTGCTGTCAAGAGACCATGTCACCGAATTTCATGTGAAATGTGGCAGGAATCCTTGAGTTCCCTTTCCAAATCTAACTTTCAGCAGTTCTGTTGAACTTCTGTTGATCAGTTGAAATCTTTCTATCAAGATGCAATGTCATTCTGAAAGGTTGGAGCGTCTTTGTAAAAGGTATCCTGAACACCAGACAGAACTTGTTTTCATAACCTAGAAACAAACAGGAATTAAGCACTGCTGAAACATGGTTAGATGGTGCTCCATGATCAGAATGAAGTCTCAAAACCAGTTGTCCCCAGCCCAGGCAGTTGTCCAGCAGAGGACCTGGGTTCAGATATGACTAGTTTCCTTGAGAGGAGGAAAATGTTGATCTGGGAATGCACATTAGATGTGGAGGGTGGAAGAGTATAAATTCTGCCTGTCGGATGCATGTTGCTTCCTTTGTGTGGGAATCTGGTGCTCTTCTGAACTTCACTGGTTTATGGCTCATGTGAACTGACGAGCCTATCTACTGCTGCGGCAGGCTGGTTACGCTCCCCTGCAACCACGCCGAAAAAGATGTCCCATATATTAGCTACCGAAAAAACAGGAAAAAAAAAGAAAGTTCAAGGTTCCTTAGTGCTGGGTCCATATGTGTCAGCCAAGATAATTTCAGAATCAGCAACAATATTGACTGCTAGTCCTCTTTGGACACCTCTGACAGCCAAAAGTGTGCCAGCCTAACACATTTCAAATGTATGAAGCTTTCTTCTAGAAAAAATGAGTCTTCTGTATAAATTTCTGTTAGCCTTGGTCTTTTTTAATAAGGTATGAATCTCCATATATATATATAGTGGAGGTGCTAAATCTTCCAGGGGATTGGTTTAAGAGTTCAGCCACAACAATACCATTTATACCTTAAAAATAAATAGGGTGCATACCTTAAGGTATATATTGTGTGATAGGTTAAAACTCTGGCACAAGAGGCTCGGTGTTTGAAATTTAATCTGCTCAAAATGAGACCCAATATGAAGCACGTGCATGGCTGGGGAGTTGGTTAACTACTGAAGCGACTTACTTAGAGACATGGTGGATTTTCCAGTACTTGAAGACTTTAAATCAAGCCTTTGAGCATATGGAAAGGGTGAGTATCGGTAGTGGTGTAGAGAGAAATATTTTGGGTAATTTATTTGTCTTTACATTCTAGTTAAACCTACAAGTGGAAAGGATGACCGGAAACCAAGTTAGCTTCGTTTGTTGGGACCACACTGTAGATGTGGAGTGAATAAACACACTGTGGTTATGAAGGTTGGAGTGGAAGAAAGAGTGAGAGTGGGGATGAAATATGATGTCATGGTTTAACCTGGCTGGCAACTAACCGTTGGGGCATGGGGAAGAGAATTAGAGGGGAAAAGGGAAGGAGACCTGTTGAGATAAGAGCAATTTAATAGTAACAACAACAACAACAACAACAACAACAATGATAAAAATTTAAAAGAAATACTGATAAAATATACTTTAACGCTGCAAATACTTTGGCATTATTTTAAAGTGAGTACTTCAGGAAGGCCTTCCTGAGGCAGAAGAAAATATTAAAGGAGAGATTTGTTAACCAAGAAACTGGATTCCTCCAAAACAAGAAATACAACGAAAGTCAGAATCCCCTGTCTGAGGAGTTCAGGCATCTGGTTAAGAAACTTCACGGCATCGCCATTAATCATGAAAGATTGATGGCTGTCACCTGGTCTCCCTTTCAGCAGGGACATGCCAGAGAAATATTTGTTAGCCAGTATTTCCAGTGTTCCTGTCGACTGTCTGACAACAGATGTTAAAGCAGAAGTAAATATTACAGAATCATCTTTCGCTGATCTTGAATACATTGATAATATCACCTGGCACGAGGATCGTCAGCAAGCTAAGGGGTTATGGGAAGAGCTGCAAAAAAACTGTAGGCCTCCAGAGGATTTAAGATCAAAGCCATAAACCAAAAGAGTTTAGAATTTTTTTCAGTGACTTTAGTAGCCTGTGGTTGAGTTACAGCATGTCCTTTGCAAATCTTTTCTCTTTTCATGTAAAGCATTTTTGTAACGGAAAATCCCTCATGTCTCTCAGTAGGTGATTTCAGTGTTTCATTAGAAATGCTTTCTAATCCAATTTTGTAACTCTCATAGTCTTTTCTTGCTGAACTAAAGAGCTCTCTCTTGTCAGATGCCTCTTCCCCACACAGGTTCAAACCCCTTCTCCAGTGCCTATTGCATGAGCTGGGTTTGTCTTCCTTCCTTCTTCACCATACAGCAGATTCTCCTGGCCTCACCGTAGTCATTAAACCATTTTCTGAAACCCTTCCAATTTCTTCTATCCTCTCCCGGGTGTGGACACCAGAACTAGAATCATCGCTCCGATCACAATAATACTTTAGCTGCGGGCATTAACTGTTTCGTTGCCTGTTTCTGTGCCGAAATTAGAAAGATGAGAGGCACGACGGTTGTATGGGCATCTCCAGGAGGCAACGCAGTAGAGCCTAAGCTCCAGTCCCCAAGGGACCTCTGAGAAAAGCCATCCTCTTGTCACAGCTGGTAGAGGGAACGTAGAGAAACCAGCTTCCCTAAACCAAGGATAGCCTCCGTAAAAAGCCTCGGAGAGAATCGCTTTGCCCATATTGTCGCTGCATGCCTGCCTGCGGTGCGTAGAGATTTTCTCAGGCAGTCGATTCAGAGAGAACCAGATTTACTCTTTGGCCGTGAACCAGGTTCCTGGTTCAAGAACTTTCCTAACAGTTTTCCATGTGGGATATTATTCTGATTCATGTTTGGGCTGCAGCAATAATTCAGACCTTCCATACAGTAATTTTATGCTTTTCTAGTTTGTTTTCTTGGAAGATCTCAAAAATGCCATAAATATTCATTGATTTACATTCACAGCAATCCAAGGAAGAGAGTAAATAGGACGGCCTTAATAAGATTATTCTGAGTCTTGTTTTAATGCTACATGTGAAGTCAGTTGCAGAGAGCGAAACGGAGCCAGTTTCTCATGCAAACTACTCGGTCCATCATATTTCTCTGATTGGTATTAGAATTGTTGCAGTCCACACTGAAAATGTCCTCCTCCTTGATCCACGTAAGTAGCCAACCCTGCTGCTCCATGACTCCCTTGCTATAGGTATAACTCCACAAACACCTAGCTGTGTGCTGGAAAGGAGCCTCCAGGTATGTGACAGCCTGTTGGGATATACTTGAAGATAAAGGTGGTGAATGTGGCTCTTTTTTTTTTCAGCAGCAGCGTATTTTCCTCTCAACATTCAAAAAAAGATGGAAACATGAGAAGAACTGCCCCAAAAGCGCATAATGGAATATTTCTGGTTCATGCATTCCTCCTTTTGGACTGCGTCCCCTTGGCTTGCAGAGAGAAGCTCCACAAGGAGAGGACAGGGAGTTGCTTTTCAGTGTGTTTGTCTAAGCTGTGGTCCTTCGTGCCATGAGGAACCTCTCAAGCAGCTCCAGCAAGAATCTTCTTTCTGCTGCCTTCCACATCCTCCTTTATTCCTAGGTCCTCCTCCCCCTCCTCACTTTCTTTCATGTGGATCAAGGCCTGGAAAATGACAAGCCTCTTGATTAATAGATACAGAAAGTCTTCTTATGTAATTTATTTGCTTTCTGCACCTGACTAGAATCACTAGGTTTATCTGGAAAGGAAAATATATCGTCCTTCCTGACTCCGAGTGGCAGCAGAGAGGGCCGAGCATGTGATGTCAAGCTGCGCATGGAAAGCAAACAAAACGCCATTTCTGTATTTTGTAAGCATCTCAGGTCATAAAAGTGTCAGCACGCTGTATTTCTTGCTGGGATCCTCTCTGGTTTATTATCTGAGCCCTTTCCATTGTGTTGAATGTGCAAGGAGAGTCTCCAAAGCAGGCAACATCTGTTTCCCTGTCGTGTTTTTGATTATCAGCTCCATATTCCTTGCAAGTCTCCTGCTCACATATTCCAATCAAACTCAATGGGGGCTTCAACAGCGAGGACACTTCCTTATCTCCCTTCCCCCAGGCTCTCCATCCATCATTCTCACATGCTGGCCCACTAAACGCTGATGCAAGAGGCCTGTTCTTTACACTTGGGTAACAGACTCATGACCTCTCCAATTTGTTTGGTTTCCTTAAGCGTGATTGCCGTGAGTATACCTGCCCCTCGGTCCTCGGCGGGGGAGAGACGAGAGGAAGGAGGCAGGTGGGACGTCTGACTGATCTTTGTTTTGATACCTGTGGAGAACAGCTTTCTAATGTTCTTTTAGATTTGTTTCCCAGTTTTCTTCCCTCAAGAGGAAGTTTCTTCCCCTCTTTCTTAGCTCCCAATTGCTAAATCAATCTCTCCGTCGTTTGCCAAGAGATCTGTTTTACCATTTACGCAGGAATTTCAACCCGCAGATGGGGACGTGGCCAATGAGAATCAATTAAAACAATTGTCTTCTGCCTGTGGTACTGCAGTCGCAGGATGTCCTGCACACTGAGATCTGGGAACGCAGAAGTGTGAGATACGTTGAGCTACGAGTCGTTTACCCAGTGATATTTTGCTTTTATTTCACGGAATATTTGTGTGTCCTTGTGCAGAACGGCAATGAACGGTTGTAGGGTGCTGCGACGGGCGTTGTGGTTGGGACACAGAAGTGGCAGTCTGTACAGGTGGATTGTATTTATTTATTTAAGGGGTAGATCCCTGCCACTGTAGGTGGTTCATCCACCCATCTGAACTAAAGCCACATGGTGACTCCATGAATTTTCCAGATTCAGACAAAAACGTTGCTGACATTCATACTCAGGCTCAAAGCCTGCCTAGAAGAAATGTATGTACTCCCTAGATCCTATATTGCTAGCAGTCCTGAGGTTCCTGGTGGATCTCTGACGGTTCCTGTTGTGCCACGCATCTCCTAGATGCCCCCCATCCAGGGCTTCCTAGATGTGGAAATAGCATTTGAAATTACTTGCTTGCTGGACACCTGTTTTGATGAGTTCTGACATGATCTGGTGTGTGGGGCAGGGAAGATCCCCAGCTGGTGCTGGTGCTTAGAGGTCCTTGCATCCCACGGCTACCAGCTGAGCTTCTGGCATCGGGTGCAGCTCCCTCTTCATCTTCTGGTGCTGCTGTGGGGCAAATGAAGCACACCTGGGGCAGAGGCCCTGACGTTCATCTACAAGGCTTCAGGCACTGTGGTTGCAAAATTGGGTGGCAATTTGTATGCAGCCTAAGCTCAGGCTGAGCACTACCTGCCCTCAAAGCCTGATAGAGACGTCAGGTTGTAGGACAGGCTGGAATTTAGATCTCTGCCACATCCAGTGTGCCAATAACGTAATTTTTTTTTTAACTTGAAGCCAGATCTGCAGAAAATGTTTCCATCAAAGCCTGCCTGCTGTCATATCTTTTATATCACCAGTTCTTACCTCGGGATACATGGAGCTTCTGCTCTTTGTGGTACAGTTTTCATGTTAGGAATTGGGTTTTAGCAGTGCTATGTGGCTCGTGATGAGGTGTGTGTATGGAATGAGGCCATTTGGACCTTTCTGTCTGCCCTTTCTTAGTCTTGTCCTAGACCTGGAGGAGACTGGGCTTCGCATTTATGTTGATTCTTGACAGTTCCTCATGCAGCTTGATGGGAAAAAGGTGTGGGAAAGCAATTAAGAGCTCAGCAGGTCATTAACAGCACCGAACTGGCTACATGATGAAAGGCAATGAGGACTGAAGAGAGGAGAAGAGGAGCAAAAGAAAGTGGATGCTTGCAGAATGCCTGTCACTGAAGATGACTGTGGGAAGAAAAAGACAAAGGTGAGAAGGGATGGATGGACATAGCTCAAGGATCAGCCAGGCATGGAAGAGCATGGCCTTGGCTGATGGGCTCACGAAGCTAACCGTGAGCGCAGGGGCAGACCGTTGTGAGGGACTGCAGTGCTCAGGTAGCCTCAGAAGGCAAGTGTCCTAGAGAGGGAGTAGGAATTCCTGAGAAAATAAAGGGTGGGCGAGAAGAAAGAGAGCCATAGTAAGGCGAGTTACCAGGAGGGGTCAGAAGAAGATGCAGGGTATGAATAGCCTGAATGGAAGTCATGGGCTGGGACAGAGAAACAGAAACGAGTGATCAGCAAGAGAAGGAGGCAACAGAGTGACATATGGGAAAAGGAGATAGGACAGATGAGGAGAGAAGAGGGAGTGAGAATGAGCATGGAGGCACCCATAAAAGGCAGAAGAGGAGGGGATGCAGAGAGTACCAATAGCAGAAGCTCGCTGTCAGGGATCCAGGGGCAGAACACCACAGCTGAGGCTACTCATCCACAGCCTTTTGCTTATGTTTCACATACCTTTTAGTTATAGGAGGAGGGCAGTAATGTCCTTCTGGGTGTGATAAAAGCAGAAACAACTGCAGGCGTCTGGTAAAGCCACAGGAAACGAAAAACGGCGCGAAAAATTCTTGGATTGGATATCTGGGCACCCAAAAGCTTTTTGGGAGGACGTTGCGCTTCTGAGGCGGGAGATGGGAAGAGGAGATGGCTGCTTGTGATGTTTTAACAAGGCTGTTAAGCTAAACATTCAACAAAGCGGGTCTTGGGCACGGATTAGAGTTAAAATCGTGAAAGTGGTCGCTCTTGTCGTAGGAGAAACCACATACCAAGACAGCAGCAGAAACTGAACGAGACTGTAGGGAAATATGGATCCTGTTACTGTGTACTGGTGATTTCAGTTTGGTTCAGGGATGTTTCAAAGGTGCTCACCAGGAAATACAGCCCAATGAAGGGCAACGTCCTACGCCTTAGTACAGGGGGATTGGACTGCAAGAGAGATTGACCCAGGGCCTGGCTCTGCGATGGGTGTAAAAGCAAGAGCCAAGGAGCATTGAACTTCCAAGTGCAGTTTGGCCTCAACTTGCTGTCTGGTCCCTCGTGCCAGATGAAGGTGGCACAGAGTTCTGCCCTGTCTTGATCTCATCTGCTTGGCCTTCCCACTTTGCTCCCCCATGCTTTGCCAACCCTTCTGCCCTTTCTGCTGTCTTTAGGAACCTCTATCTTGCCCCTTCCCTCTGCACCATTCCCTCATAACGCTTCCCCCAACCCGGAAAGATTCCAAGCTTCCCGTACACAGTGTGGTCCCTTCTTTGAAAAGAAGGTCCCTCCATCTTGCCTTCCTCTGCAGGTTTCTACACCAAGGGGTGGTTGCAGTGATTTGACAGGGACATGACAGAGCATCAGCTCTACTACCTGGGTCTGGCTGTTGTTTAAGATTCAGGGTAGATGGAGGCAAAGATTTTTTTGGCAGGCGAGTTCCGATTCTATTTGCAAGGGTAGTTTTTATGCTGTATGCATGACTGATAACAGCAGAGATGATGCTGGAAAACCTGAGGAAAGCAATTATAATGTTATTAGAAACAGTGTCCTGTGTGTCTAATTTCTGTTCTGTTTAAAAGTATTTACTCATGAGTCCTGTGTGCCAGTCATGCGTGGTGCAGCACCACAACCTCTGCCATTTTGTGGTCCAGGCACACCAGGAGTGTGGGTTCAGACTGGGAGAGAAGCTGCTTTTCAGTTTGGGGTGTGCCACCTTCTGACTCATGCCACCTCCTGAAGAGCTCCAGGCAAACTTGATGTGCTTCAGCTCTTGCCTTCTGCTGCAGCCACTTCCCCACCATCCCACGGCGCGTGCACCGTTTGACTGCCTAAATCCAGCGCTGCCTTTGAGCCCCGATCCTGTGCACCCGACCTCACCTGTCCAGGGATAGGCAGGCAGCAGGATCTATGTCATGGAAGTGTGAAGAGAACGTAGATTTTCTCAGACAGACGTTTTAAAAAAGGAAAGCAGCAGGTGGAGCAGGTCAGACAGGAGATCTTTGGCACAGCCAGCTTCAAAGGTGCCTTACGTGGCCCCCCGAGCACCCCCCTTCCTGCCCTGCACTGCAGCGAGCCAGCTGCACCCCCTCCCATGTTATCCCTTCTCCAGGTCGCCAGCGCAGGCACGTCACCTTCGCTTCCTTCCTGTCCCCACCGTGTCTGGCTTCCACCCTCCTGAGGTCTGTGAGATGAAGCAGAGCAGCCCTGGAGCAGCTGGAGCTTTTGGGAGGCAGGTTGGGAAGTGCTGAGAGTGCTTTGCTGCTAAGGTGCCACCGTGCTAAGCTGCTTTGCCCTCTCTTATTTTTAGGGCTCTGTCAGTCATGTCGTGACTCCAGACTTGGGGTTTTGGCTTTAGTAGCACAATTTAAAATGCTTTGTCAATAACAGGCAAGCTGAAAACTGCCTGAAAACCAGCTCTCAATCAATAGCTCTCCAGAAGTTTGCAGAACACGTAGCACATTGGGTAATAATTTCGATGTTTTCTAGCTTTTTCATAATGGAAAAGAGGGTAAGCCTCAACTTCCAGGCTGGAGGGTACTACCTCAGGGTGATGTGCAGAGAGCAAAACTGGAGAAGCCAGAGAATCAGCAAGCAGGTCCCTGGGTGACAAAATGAAACCCTACTTGGGAAAAAATATAAACTAATGCATATGGGGAAAATGATCTAAACTGTTGTGTTCAGCCGTGGGAATAGGTAGGCTGAAAGAGACCTGAGTTTGAGAGTGGGCAGTAAATCAGACATGAGTTTGCAATGTGCCAGCCGTGCAGTTTGGGATGCCTACACAAAGGCACCACATCGGAGAACATGATGATGAACCCCCTCTCTACACGCCTGGAGTGACCCCACCTGAAAGTTCCAGGAACTTTGGAGCGAGTGGAGCTGTGCCAATTAACACCAGCTGAGCACCTTCCTGTCCCACTTGGCTGTAGCTGCAGTCACTACTGGGCAGTCGTTGACAAACTGGGAGAATCCAGTGGAAAGGAACAAAAATTATTACTGAGTTGTTAAGGCTGACACATATAAGTGTGTATATATATACACGTATATATAAATGATTAAGTAAACTCTATATGAAAAAGGTTCAAACGTGGGGAAAATGCCCTTTATTCACATTCCAAACAGCTGCCTGGTTTGACTGCAGCTCTGATGCCCGTTAGTGATAGTCCTTATGTAGAATGGTTGGTCTTTGATTGCAGACATTTGCATAACAAGGAAGGTGTGTTTGGGAACGAACATGGACATCCAGCGTTAAATACAGGGTCTTTTCCTGGATGGTCCCTCTGATTAATCTGTGTTGAGGCACCTCAGCAAGAGGCCGGTTTTTTAGACCTGATAATCACCCGCAGTTGTCATGAACTTCAGTGGAAAGTGCCAAGAGCTCGTCCTCTCTGCTTGTCTGACCTCAGTTCTATAGATGTTAAATATAGATGTATACATCTCAGTGTAGGTGTCTAGATTCGAATCGCTTAGTGGACAACAGCTGAAGTTGCCATGAAGATCCAAACATTTTCCATTTCATTATCTAAAGGTACACTGACCCTGCCAGCTAGTAAAGGCCGTTTAACGCAATGTCCCTTGAAAGGAATTCCTGAAGATGAAAGTTCCCTGTCATTCTATGTAAGTCTATCCAGGACCTGATTCAGGGCTCTGGAAGTCAGAGAAAATCTTTCCATTGACTTCAAAGTGTTCTGGACCATTCCTAGATAATAGCACAAGTTTCACGTCGTTCTTTCTTTCCAGTTGGGTTGTCCGAATTCGCAGTGTGTGATTGAATCCCTCTGCCCCTTGCATGGCTTGCATGCCAGCTCCCTTGAACACCTTCTGTGAAGCTTACGATGTTCAGTGACACATTCCGTTGCTGTAGGCATCTTCTTTCCAATCTGGACCCCAGCTGCTTGAGATCCAACAGATCCTTCTTAAAGGACCCCCTGAAAGCAACAATTAACGTATCTGAGGAAGTCGGTTTAGCTAAGCACCTCTGAGCATACAACTGTGAAAGGTAGAGTTAATCTAGTTTTGGGCACACAAGCCTCAGCAGCAGGCAAGTGATTAGAAACTTGCCTATTCCTTAACCTCGAAAAAAGTAGGGATTTTTCATGCTGCTAGTGATCATGATGCACAAGAGTCTCGGTCCTGGAATGCCTAAACAGAGAATCTGATCACTTCACCATCAGAGACCCGGATGACCCACATCCCATACACAGATGGGTGTGAATATGTAACCGATTTTGCAGGGAGGCTTTTACCCCCAGAAAATAACAAAACTTATTAAGTATACACTCAAAAAAGTGTGTTAAAGACAGAGAAGCTTCATATGGTGAAAACTCTTGAGTTTCTGCCGTGTTCTGCTGCCACTAGATGATGTCAGAGCTTAAACCAGGATCATTCATCTTTGTGTGCCACATGTAGAATAAAATACTGGAGCTACCTCTCTGCTGTCCCTATGTGCCTGAACCCTCTGTTCATGTCCCTTGGCCATCTGACTGATGCCAACGTCCTCCAGACAGAATTTAGCTACTATTTAGATCCCAGTGTTACTTCTGGAACCGTGAAGTCCACTAGTTTCATTAACACCTGGCATTATTAAAACCAAAACTTAGGTTGGAGGAGCTGGAATTATCTATTCCAAATAGATAATTTGAACACACTTCTCTGAGTGTTTTTCAGAGAAGCTCAGGGGATTCGGACATATCCCTGGAGCTGGTCTACCTTGTGGACAGTTCTCTCAAAGGGTAAGTTCACAGATGTTTTTTCTCTCCACCACTGTTTGATCCACCTGTGCTGTCAGCCTCCTCACTTGGAGATTTCTGTTGTACGTGACAGAAGAAAAAGACATCATTAATATTGATGCCTAATGAGTGCAAAGAGCGGGCACTTTCTCTGGAGTAGAATAAATACATGGACTTGCCTCCTCTTCTATGTATCCTTGTCATGCCAGTTGACTGAGGAGTGGAAAAAGCACAAAGTTGAGCAAGGCATGGGAGAGGTCAGCGTGCAGTGTACTCCCCATCCCAGGGGCAAAGTAACAGCATGCCTGACTGATAAAACCTGCCCAGAACCCAGTAAGAAAGCCCTCGTATGTAGAAACACTCCAAATTCCACAATCACTGGTGGAGAGGAAACGAGATGGCGGGTGAGTGGAATGGGGGAGAGCACATCTGGTCAATCAAACGGGAAGTCTCCATATCAAAGGGATGCAGACATCAGACTCCACCCTGCGTTTTTGGGGGCTCTCCGAAGCTGCTCTGGCCACGTCAGACAGGTCTGCTACTGTGCTTCTGTGTCAGTCCCAGGCACCTGTAGGCAGGTGGAGTATTAACTCTGTCACAGCTTCACGCTACCTTTATTGGATTAATCCATATGTCCTAGAGCAGCGCTTGATCCCTGTTGTGAGTCGTGTCTTCCGATGTATTTGTGAGACTGAGTGCCCAGACTTCTAACACGAAGTCCTCTCTCAAAGGTAATAGGAATTACAGCATGATTATGGATAATCTGACATGACCTGTGGTGAGCCAGGAACACCTTCTGTGACCGAGGGCTTGGAGGTGGCCATCAGACAAAATCATGTCTAATCTTTTGCAGAGCAGAGCAGAGAAGGGGACAGACAGCAGTGGAATGCACTTAAGAGAAATAGATACACACATGAAAGAAAAAGGCCTCGATATTTAAAATATTTATGGCCTTAAAAGGCATGAAAACTGATACTAGCCATTAACTAGTAGACGTTCTGCCTTTGTGATGCGGCTTACATCCCTAACGAAAACCACATCTCTGCTCTGACTTTGTCTGAAGCCAGGTGCACAGATGATTAAATTTTTGGGCCAGCTATAAGGAGAGTGTCTCCATCCTGTCCTCTCCTCTAAGCACACACCATCTGTATGATACTTATTCATCTCCTTTCTGCTGGGCCGACATACTGAGCCCATATTCTTCCAGCATCAGTTGTCCCCATACTGTCAAGCTGTGCAAATGGGAAGGGGTCTAAGCCTAAGGGAGTACCAGGCTCTGGGAGTGAGCTCGTGCTGTGTTATGCCACTGTTAACTGCTCTGCTGCAACCTTGATGATGTTCATATGTGTTTCCACAAAAGAGATGTGGGGCTCTAGCTGTCCGCCGTCGCCAACATGCCTGTTTCTTCTGCGTTCGTTATATTTAAACGCGGTGCTGCTGTGCAACCTCCTCTGCGTGAAGCAGAAAAGGGAAGAGGCTGGCTTTGTACCTCAGAGCATATGGATTCCTTGTAAACGACTGGAGGGTAGACTGCTTAAAGCATTTTTGTTTTATTTTCTGAACAGAGTTTTTGAGCCCCTGTTCCCGTGTCACGGGTCTGCTTGTAGCAGGAAATGATAAACCCAGACCCAGCCTCTTTGAGGAAAGCATAGGTGGGGAAAAGGACTTCAAATACATGTATGTTTTTCATAAAAGGATGAGACAGCTACTTTAAGTGTGCTGAACATACCAGAGAATAGACACAGGATCCAGTTTCTAATAGTTTTTTTTTTTTCTTTTTTTTTTGATTCTTCCTCTGGTCTAAGCCATAGAGCCTAACAAGATCAAATATACGCAATACATTTGACCCAAAGACATGCAAATGTTATTTAAACCTGGATCCAAAGCTGTCACCCAGGTTTTCCAGATGTTAAGCCACACAAGATGCATTCAAACTTCCTTTTCAAGAAGTTCCTCCAGGACAGGGCACTACTGACTGGCCTTACCCTTCATTCTTTCTTCGTTTCCTCTAAAACTCAAAAAGGCATTTTCTTCCTAAGTTTCGGTAAGGCTTTAGGAGCTGTTTTCAGTTGAGGATGACACCTCGTTGATGTGACTCTGCCCTATAGTTCTCAGAATTATTTCTGGGATGGTGGACCCAGGCTGGGTCGGTTGGATGACGCAAATAGGACATCCTGCAGGACACCGTCCCGTGATAAAAACAGAAGTCTGAAGTGAAAGAACATCCTGAGAAGTGAATTGCTGAAGGTGCTGGCTTGCTGGTACCTGAGAATATGGAAATCCCAACATATGCTTCGCAGGCTTTTCCAGCCACAAAGTCCTTACTTTTCTTAGCCTTTCAAGAAAACTTGCCACGGAGAACCATAGCTCAAGTAGAACTACCAACATCGAATACAAAAAATCAATACAAATTTATCTGCGTAGTCTGTTTGACTAGCTGTTTAGCAGGCAGATACGGGTGTAATAGGAAGGTGGAACACCAGATCATGGAAAGGCTGCTGACAGAAATGCCAAGTTCCATGTCAAGACAGTTTTTAGTGAGTTCTTACAGAAAATAGGGCAAGAAATATTTTTCGCGATCAGTTCACATGTAAAGGTAACAAATTCAGCCTTATCTTTTTTTTTTTGTTCAGTAACGGTCAAGAAGTTATCAAACTTGGTATAAACGTTTTATAAGTCCACTCTGCCACTTGCAAAATACA
Source organism: Tauraco erythrolophus (assembly GCF_009769465.1). Classification (NCBI taxonomy): domain Eukaryota; kingdom Metazoa; phylum Chordata; class Aves; order Musophagiformes; family Musophagidae; genus Tauraco; species Tauraco erythrolophus. The sequence continues at coordinate 845,662 of NC_141465.1, forward strand.
ACCCAAACGTGGGACATCAGGGACGAAAATAGATCTTGGTTTTAACTCAAATTTACCCTAGGGTCTTTCTTGGATCGCATCCTTAATTCTGCTCTGAGAAAGGCTGTGTATCCTCTTCTCTCCAGCACGGAGCTTGGGGAAAAAATGTGGAAACGCTGCAAATTAATTAAGAATAATGAGATATAACAATTTTATGGCGACGTTATTAGTGAGAAGATTTACTATATTTGACATTATAATGCTTTCACTGGGGAAAGAATTGGCCTTGCTGGAGGAAAAGTAAGCAGGAGAGCAATGCAGTAGCCAACAAGTAAGCAACGTTTCCAACCAACCTCCAAACTAAGAGGGCAACAGCTGAATTTCAGGCTTCAAAAGCAACAGAGCTGGAAGAGACATTGGACAGTTAAAAAGCCCTTGGAGCAGAGGAAGGCAGAGAAGATGAACCTACGGGACTGCCATGGGTTCTAACCTGCGAGCAGATAGGTTAAAACCTGTTTACCCTTTAAGTTTTTTTTTTTTCTCGAAAGAAATAATCCTTTTCATCAGGGATAGTACTGCCATTGGTTCTAGAGGGAACAGGGCTGGAGGTGCCAGAGGGAATGTAGGCACAGCAAAACAGTTCTGGTGTCCTTCAGCCCAGCCTGGGCATCCCTTTCACAGCCACCAGCACCTACCCCCAACAGCCCCCTCACACAACCTTGCCAAGGCTTCAAACCTGCTCAAAATCTGTGTAAACTGAGGAAGGATGCTACCTTAGAAATACAAGAATTCCCATCAGACAACCTCATCTTAAGTTTGGCTGTCTAAGGGAGACAATAGACTGGGAAGACTGATAAGAAATTCATTCCTAGAGCAACTGCATTTATCATTTTCTGTATATGCATGTCTTTGTTAGAGAAATTCAATGCCAGAAAAAGAAATCAGAATACAAAGATTTTTCCCTCTGCTCTACTTCAGCTACCATAGTGCAGCATCTTCCCCTGCTACAGTAAAATAAAAGATAAGAGCAACATTGAAGAGCTAAAAAAAGCTGGAAATTTAATTCACAGACAAATTAGCTGCATTGCATTTAATATTCCCAGTGAGGAAATGAAAAGAAATTTATTCTGTTCCTGCTCTCCACAAATTCACCAGAGGGAATGATATTCCTTAATTAAGGAAGACTGATTGCTTTTTTTTTTTTTTCCCAAGCTTTCGTTTGCCCTAAAATAAAACAACGAGAAATAAATGGTGCATATAAAAAAAAAACAAAACCACACTGGGAATGCTGCAATAATTCAAATTTCTCATTGTAGTAGATACTACATTGTAAAGAGCTCTTTAATAATCTAGCAGGAGAGTTGGCCAAATGGAGAAATTTGTGCCTTGTTTCAACGTATTTGAGAGTCCTTTTTTTTGCATAAACACTCTGCATAAATATGAAGAAAAGAGGAATCTTTGGTTCAAGAAGGAGGTGGCTGCCCCATCCCTGGAAGTGTTCCAGGCCAGGCTGCATGAGGCTTTGGGCAACCTGGTGTAGTGGAGGGTGTCCCTGCCCATGGCAGGGGGGTTGGAACTGGATGATCTTTGAGGTCCCTTCCAACCCAAACCATTTCATGATTCTATGGGTGGTGAGGCAGAAGGGAGGCTAGGACTGGAACTGCACTGGTGACACGGTCAGATGGAATTGAATGAGGAACACAGGTTGCACAGCAGAGCTGATCCTAGCACAGGCTTAACGAAGCAACGTGGTTGTGCCCAGACAGCTACAAACTGTTATGGTATTTGTCATTATTTAAGGAACTGGATGTGAACTAGCACCTGGCTTTGCAGCTCGAGTTGACAAAGAATATCTGTTTATTTAAAAATGCAGAATGGAGGAGTTGGAAAGTCTGTTTAGAGAGAGGGCAGCTCAGCACCTTCTACTGCGTACGCAGGCTACGAAGGCACGTTGAAGAGGCTGAATGTCAGGGGGCCTTTGATAACGCAGAGATAAGGTGGCAGGTGCCCATCGTACTGTTTGCTGCCCCTGGCCTGAGCGTAGCTGTGGTGCACACCCTGGGCTGCTCACTCAAAGGGCTGTGTAAGGAAAGGGGGACGTGAAAACTGCTCTCCTGGTTTTGATGGAGGGTCCGTGTAGGCTGGTAGCTCCTCTGCAACAACGACCATGGCAGATACCTGTAGAAGGGTAAGAACAGGTGAGGCATTAATGACACTATCCTAACTGCCAAACAAATTTAGCTCCAGAGACTTCCTCATATATTTTCCTGTAATATCCTTTGATGTAGTGCACTTCCTAACGTTTGTCTAGACTTTCCTTGAACCCATGTATGTTTTTCATATCCATAGCATCCTTAAGCAAAGTACTCCATGGTTTTATTGCTTGTATGGAAACTCAGCATCCTTTGTTGGTTTTTAACCTGGTTTCTGCTAGCTTCATTTCATTGTCCCTAGCTCCTGAGCTGGAAGGGACAATCTATTGTAACGCGTCATCACCCTCTCATTCAGGCTTTTGCCGAACTCTCTCACCCGCCTTTTCCTTTCCAGGCAGAAAAGTTCCAGTCTACGGAGTAATTCTTCCTACAGAAGTCATCCCATGCTTTTGATCATCCTTGTAGCCATTCTTTGAATGTTTTCCAGTTCCACTGTATCTTTTTTGAGACGATAACAACAGAACTGCACACGGGTTCAAGTTTGGGAGCGACCACGGGCTTATATACAGGCATGATGCTATTTGCTGTTTTGTTGTCTGTTGTTTTCCTAGTAACTCCTAACTTCTGATTTGCTTTTTACTTGCTTCTGAGCACCAAGTTAGTGTCCTTCTGGAATTATACCCTCATGTTTCATTCCTTAGTGGCAAAGATCAGCATGAAGTCACCAACTCTCCCACATGCGCATTGCTCTAGATATAACTGCATCAAATTTCACCTGCCAATTTATTCATTCGTTACTCAGCCACCTAAAATCCCTCCACCATCCTTCAGTCTGCCTTCATCCTCATTAACTCGGTGTCGTGGGTTAGGCCGATCCGGCAACTAAACCCCACGCAGCTCTCCCACTCCAGCAAAATGGAGAGGAGAAAAATATAATAAAAGAGCTGAGGGTCGAGACAGGAACAGAGAAGCACCCACCAACCACGGTCCCGGGCAAAAGAGGCTGTTTTCTTAAAGCAAAACTATTTATTAACAGCTACCTACAAAGAGAAAAGCAAACAAAAACGGTTACTTGAGAGGATTACAGGAAAACAAGGCCAGAACTTAAAATCAACACCACTCCCCACCTTTGCCTCTTCTTCCCGGCTCTACCTCCTCCCCCCAGCGGCGCAGGGGGCAGGGAATGGGGGGGTGCAGGTCAGTTCATCCCGTGCTGTTACTGCCGCTTCCCTTAAAGGAGCAGGAGCCCTTACACCATTGTCCCTTGCTCCAGCGGATCCCCTACTCACGGCGAAAGCGTGAATCCTGCCCGCTGGGGGGCAAATCCTTACCCCATCGGATTTGCCCCAGTGCGGGCTTTACCAGTCCTGGACCTTTAAGGAGCTGTGGCCACTCGCCCTGGCGTGGGCATCACACAGACTGTAAATGCCTCCGGCGTGGGGCGGCACAGCGACCTGAAACGCGGCTCCGCACGGACTGAGATGGGCAAATGGCCTCGCCCTGTGCCCGGGAGTCACAGCAGGCTCCGGCTCGGGCATCTCCTTTAGCGAAACCCCTCCCCATCGGCGGGGGCATCCCACGGGCTCGAGATGCACCGTGCTCAGGCTCCGGCATCTCTTCTCGACCTGGGTCCTCCACGGGCTGCGAGTGGGTCTCTGCTTGCCCCACCGAGGGCTGTTGCAAAGGGGCTGCTGGCAAGGGGGGCTCAGCCGCGGCACACGCTGTTCCGTCCCATCTTCACTGACCTCTGATCTGTGCGGCCGTTTCTCTCAGATCTCAGCCCTTTCGGGGTGAACTCGGCCCGGTGGGCACCCCGGCAGCGGGGCTCTCCCCGAGTTCCCCAAGCGGCTCCGCCGCCGCCATCCTCGACGGAGCGGGCGCCGGCCCGGAGCAGGCACCGGCCCGGCCGGGAGCCGGGGCCGTGCCCCCCTCCCTTCTCCTTGCCCCCGGGCACAGGCACACACCTTTCCGGTTCCTTTGTCCGACGTAAATAGGGCAATTCGCAGAGGCGCCGATTGGCTCAAGCCCCGAGGGGAATGGGAGTCCGGTGTGATGGGCAGCTTCTGCCGCCCGGACCTCCCCCCCACACTTCAGACCATAACACTCGGGGATAATTGTACCATCAGCTAACGTCACCTGACAGCTCACACTCTTCCTCAGGTCATTTATGAGTTCGTCGAACGCAGGACCCAGCACAGACCCTCATGCAACTCCCCTGGTGACATCCACCTGGTCTGAAAATGACTATCTCTACCCTCTATTTGCTTTATTTCAATGAATTCTTTTTCAGGATGTTTCTTTCTTATATTTTAACTGCTTGGTGTAGTTAGCAGCCTTTGGTGAGGAGCTTTTCAAGGCATGTTCTATCTACAGGGCCATCTTCACCTGTCTGCTGCTGATCCTTGCAGAGAAAGGAAGAAAGGAAGAAAGGAAGAAAGGAAGAAAGGAAGAAAGGAAGAAAGGAAGAAAGGAAGAAAGGAAGCCTCTCAGACAGGACTTCTCTTTACACAAGTGATTTGACTCTTTTGAAGTATATCTTATTTCTTCACATATCAATGAGTTCTCTACTGAGTGCTAACAATTTGTCATGAGCAGAACTTCCCCTTTCACACATGCACACCTTGGTCTCCTGGAGCTGCGCTGCTCACCTTTCCAGGCTTAAAAAATAGGATGAAACATAAGATCCATGTTTCCTTGGATGGTCCCTTATGGCTTGTTTTAAAAATCAGCTTCATATATGCTGCCTTCCAGTCTTCAGGTCCCAAAGAGGTTTCAAGTGGGAGGTTGTACGCTGTGATTAGTAATTTAATGTTTCCATCCTTGATTCCTGCTAGGTACCATCTGGCTCCAGCAATTTGTTAGTTTTCACTGTGTCTGATTGAAACACAATCTCACCCACAATTATTTCATTTTCAGACATATCCTCTGTGTTTTCCCCCTTATGAAAACTTACCCCGGTGAACAGCGATGCAGAATGGCTTCATTGTCTCGGAGTTTTGCCTTGTCACTAGCTGGCCATACAGAGTCCATAGCAGGATTTTTGCCCTTGACATTTTTTGGTGAAGGACTTAGTACTAGTTTTGATTCCTTTAGCTAGTTCTCCTCAAACTCTTTTTTAGCCTTGCTCATTAGGAATTTTGCTTTTAATCTGCCTGACTATGCTATTCATTTCATTTTATTGGTTTGGATACGATGGGCATCTTTTTGAAAAATGCCTGCTTACTGCTAATTAACTTACTTGGTTGTTGATGTGTGCTGGCCTCCTTTAATCCATCCTCCAGCCTTTCTCAATAGGTCATACGCAGCAGTGTTTTGCTTCCAGTCTGGTGTTCTTCAGAAGTTTCCATGCTGCTTGTTAGGATTTCTCTTTGCTGACCTTTCTAGCTTCTTTTTAACAAACCTCCTCATTTCTGCACAGCTTTTCTTGAAGCTGAGGACAATGGCAGTGGCGTATTTGGCCTGTGGTGCTCCTGGAGAGCTGGTGAAGCCAAGTCCTCTGTGGTCACTGTCACGGTGTGGGTCTTCCACCAGGAGGGCTACAGCCACAAAGCCGAGGACTGCATTTGCTCCTGTGCGCTCTCTAACCCGCTGCTCCATGGAATAATTGCTGATGGAGCCCAAAAATGTTGTCTCTGTTTCATGTCCCAACATGACATTTGTCAACCTGCAGGAGGGCAGTTGATGTCTCCGGTGACTATTGTTTTTCCTGCCCACATTGCCTCTTTCATCTCTTTCAGCTTATCAAATTCAAGGTGTTTTGCTGCCCTGGGTCAGTAACATTATCTCTCATCACGATATTCTTCCTATTTAGGCCTGGAATTTCAACTTGTACAGACTTTATGTTGCTCGTTGAGTTGGTGAGCTTGTAAATTTGACTTGATGCTGAGTTTTCAATAAGGCAGAGCACTGCTCAGCCTCTGGCACGGTTTATCTTTACTGTGTGCTCATATCCGGAGCTCAGTGTCCCCTTGACTGCCTTTCCCCAGGTTTCCAGCACGCCTGGTGTATCACTGTCTGCATTTTGGATCAGATGTTCTGGTTCCTCATCTTGTATTTTAGATTTCAAACATTGTGTAGCAGTGAGTGTGCCACTGTTTTCGTTCTTTTCTTGGCACCTTGTATAAAACCCAATATGTTTGTTTCCCTTTCCCTGCTGGATTACTTTCATCTTCTGAATTGTGCTTTCCTGCAGGATTTAGAGCTTTCCTATTTTTTTTCCTCATAAGGTACTCATGCTGAGTCTGGGCTTTTCCACACCTGTTGGCTTTCCCCAACTACTTGTTTTTTTTTTTCAGCTGGTAAGGGAATATTTTCATTTCAAAATGACTGTCTAAGGCCTTCATTTTGCTAAGAATGTCTGAGAATGTTTTCAATTTGCTGCAAGACCAAGGAATATCATGGTAGAGGATTAGATATGTTGGATGTTTTCAAATCAGCTGGACTTGATGAAATTCCTGCTAGGATACTGGAAGGATTGTCTGAAGCAATGCCAGAACTGTTGTCTTTGAGGGGTACAGAGATAAATGTGCTGCCTCTTACAATTTTTTTTTTTTTAATAATGAGGGGGCAGGGGAAGCAATTGTTGAGCCTCCAGAAGTCAACTACAAGGTGAGTGGCAACCAGTATGGATTTATCGAGAACAAATCACACCAAACCAATCTAACACGCTCCTGTGACTGGACTCGTGGGTAGGGAAGAACAGCAGGAAGATGCATCTTAACTTTAGTGAGGCTTTGAACATTGTCTCATTGGAGCATCTCAGAAGCAAGCTGAGGAATCATAGAATCATAGAATCATAGAATGGTTAGGGCTGGAAGGGACCTTCAAAGGTCATCTAGTCCAACCCCCCTGCAAGGAACAGGGATATCTCCAACTAGATCAGGTTGCTCAGGGCCTCGTCCAACCTGGCCTTGAATGTCTCCAGGGAGGGAGCATCCACCACCTCTCTGGGCAACCTGCTCCAGTGTTCTACCACTCTCATGGTAAAAAATTTTTTCCTAATATCCAATCTGAATCTACCTCCCTCTATTTTAAAACCATTACCCCTTGTCCTATCACAACAGGCCCTCCTGAACAGCCTCTCCCCATCTTTCTTGTAGGCCCCCTTGAGGTACTGGAAGACCGCTATAAGGTCACCCCGGAGCCTCCTCTTCTCCAGGCTGAACAGCCCCAACTCTTTCAGCCTGTCCTCATAGGAAAGGTGCTCCAGCCCTCTTATCATCTTCGTGGCCCTCCTCTGGACCCTCTCCAGCTGGTCCATGTCCTTCTTGTGTTGGGGGCTCCAGAACTGGACGCAGGAAACATTGGCTGTGTACAATTTATAGCAGGTGAGTGCAATATTGGTTGAAAAGTATGTTCAGAGAGTAGCTCTTGATAGTTCACTATTAGCCTGGAAGTATCTATTGACTGAGTTCTCTATCGCTGACTTTTTAATTAATCAAATGGATGACAGAATAGAGGATATATTTATTATATTTCCGTATTATACTGGACTGGGAGGGGTTGCAATTACTTTCAATGACCTTGACAACCTGGAGAAATAGTCTGGAAAAGCTAGGATGCGGGTTTAGTAGGACAAACAACATCTTCTGCCTTTAGTTACCAATGATCAGCACTGCTGGGTGGAATATGGAGGCTGCCGGGTGTCCTAAGCTGAAAACTCTGTGCAATGCTACTGCAAGACAGAGAAACATCTCAGAGCAAGGCTGCTGCAGATTGGTGTGCAAACAAGGTCATGCTTCCTCAGCTTGACTGCTGTCCTACTGTCTTAGACTTAGACTCTTAGTTGGACAGTGTCAGCCAGAGGACTGTCTCCGAAGTGGGTCAACCTTGGGATCACTGGGACCAGGGCAATCACTCCGACCCCACTCTGTAGCCTCACAAAAGCAGATCCTTTGCTTTCGTGAGAGGACTCAAGCTGTACTGGGAGTCTGGACTTTAATGACAGTAGAGAAGTCAACTTCCAAGGCACTGGTGTGGTTTCACTTTTACAAAGACATGGGTTCTGGCATTCCAGACTCCTAGGCTCAGCTTAAAAATTAATTTAGTCTGGAGGCTAAAAGAAGCCCCTCAGTTGTGACTTTGAGTCCACATTCCCATTCAGACTGAAAGTGCTGAAAATCTTTATTTTCTGCCCTTCTGTTACTACGAAATCTCAAGGCTGAGGCGGATCGCTCGGGATAGAGACTGTTCTTGACACTGTTGTTCAAAGGCCTCCTTTATATCATATAGCATATAGCATATAGCATATAGCATATAGCATATCAGATTTTGCCTGTCTCTGTTTCTCGGAGGAGACATCCTGGATGTATTAGGGTGTCTCTGTTGTGTATTTGAGATGGCGTCTTTTTATGACATCTATTTCCTCTCAACATTTTTAGCAAAAAATGAGAGTTCTTTGCTAGGTGGTTGATCTCTGGGGTTTGAGACTTCTATTATCCTTAGCCTGACTCTTGTCCTAGTTGGAAAAGAGATGAAACTACTACTCTGCCTGGAAGAGATAAACAAAAGGGTTTGGCTCCTTCCTTTATGTTGGGATGGAATGGCACATCTGAAGAAATGAGTAAGGAACGTACTGCTGAGTAATGAACACAAAAATACTCTTCTGTCATCACAGCTGAATAAATAGGAGTATTGGCATATTCTTTCTGCTTTGTTCCAGATAAGGGCAGGAGAGGACTCAGCTGGAGGATCATGTCCAGTTTCTGGTGCTTTAATTAAGGGAGGACATGGAACAACTGGAGAGTCAGAAGAGAGAATTGGGGATGATCAGAAATCTAGAGAACATGCCTCATGAGGAAAGACCCAAGGAATTTGCATAGCTCAATTTAGAAAAAAGACAATAGAGGAGGTGACCAAGAAGTGACCTTTAAATATTTTAAAGATAGACATAAAGAAAATGGGAACAAACTTTTTTCCATGTCCACTACAGGTGGATAATAGCTGAAATAACGAGAAGGGAGATCCAGGTGAAACAGCTGTAAATTTTCCGTGTGTTGAGGGCAGAAATTCAATGAATCTGGTCATCTTGAAGGATGCGGAGTCTCCATGAGTGGAGAAGGGCACAGGTATAGCTGATTCTGATTTCAGGAAGAGGAGGGGACTAGATGTCCTCTCTGGCCTCCTCTCAGCCCTACTTTTGTGTTCATCTACGGCGGTTATGTGATGGCAGATAAAGACTTAGACCTCACTGATTCTCCAAAGGTGGTCAGAGAGCAGCATCACCCCCACTGCAGATGAAAGTTGCCAGGACTTTGCCCAGCTTATGAAATGGAAGTGGGACATCAAGCTCAGGGTGTTCTTCGTCTCAGGTGGGTGCAGCTCCCAGGTACCTATTTTTTCTGGTTTTACTGTTCTCTGTGGATTTGAGCGAGCTGCTTCTTTCACTGCCAGTACCACAGTACTTTTGAAAACAAGGAGGAGGAGAAAGGCTGGGTGTCTAGAAAAGGCTTCACGCCTGTTAGGCCAGATAAGGTTATGGACAAAATAATCTGTAGCCAACTCCGCATCAGGGTGTATCATGATGTCGTATCCAGCTGCCTCTGACTCCCTGGCTCTAGGATGGAGAGCCGCCCAGCGAAGTCAAAGCAAAGGCTCAAGGCTGAGTCATGCCTGAGCTCCTCTGCTGCTCCACCTCGTGTGAGCTCAGTCTCTTTGGACCAGAGCATGTTCTGGGAAACACAGCATCTGCACTCCTTCTCCCTCAACTCTTTTCTTGCTCACTTCACACCCTCACCCCTATTTTGCATACGTGCTGCAGGTTGTTCTTGTTTGTGCAGTTTTTTGCTTGACAGTAGTCTTAGATACCTGTCTGAGATGAGCAGCACTGCATGTTTTCATACTAAGAATAGACAGTCATTGTCCTCCCGCCTTCAGCCTTTCCCAGCAACAGTGAAATGACTCTGGAACTGGTCTCTGAAATCTCGTTTTTATGGTTGTATGCTCAGTCCGTGACCCTGCTTGTGTATGCCCACCCCTGCTACCTGCATCCCATGACTCCTCACCCAATGGTAAGCGAATCTCCTACACCAAACCCTGATGTGATCTTTCCTCCAACCCAAATGACCTTTTGGCTTGATTCCAGCATTGCTGGTGAAAGGGCTTGTCAGAGTCTGTGGCTCCGTTATCTTTACGAAGGGGGTTACCTGGTGAAAAGACTGCATCATCTCTTTTCAGTGCCACAAAGCACTCCAGACTTTCCTCGCTTGAAGAGGTGCAAGGGAACAGACTTTCACATTAGGATCCAGAAGCATGTTCCTAGTTTCTCCCATTTTTTTTTTTCCTGTGGAGAAAGGAGGAATGAAGAAAAAGAGTAAGGATGAGTTGAAAGAAAGGATACAACAAACATTTAGATTACTGAGAGAATCTAAAGATGTAGGAAGATTCAGACTGATGGACAGCAGGATATGGACCACTCGCTGGATAAGGAATTGGTTGGATGGTCGCACTCAAAGAGTTGCGGTCAACAGCCCAATGTTCAAGTGGAGACCAGTGATGAGTGGTGTTCCTCAGGGGCTGGTACTGGGACCAGTGCTGTTTAATGTCTTTGTTGGCGACATGGGCAGTGGGATCAAGTGCACCCTCAGCATGTTTGCAGGTGACACCAACTGTGTGGTGTGGTGGGCACGCTGGAGGGAAGGGATGCCATCCAGAGGGACCTGGACAGGCTGGAGAGGTGGGCCTGGGAGAACCTCATGAAGTTCAACAAGGCCAAGTGCAAGGTCCTGCACGTGGGTCGGGGCAATCCCAAGCGCAAGGACAGGCTGGATGGAGAATGGATGGAGAGCAGCCCTGAGGAGAAGGACTTGGGAGTGCTGGTGGATGAGAAGCTCTCCATGAGCCGGCACTGTGTGCTGGCAGCCCAGAAAGCCAACCGTGTCCTGGGCTGCACCCAGAGCAGTGTGGGCAGCAGGGCGAGGGAGGGGATTCTGCCCCTCTGCTCTGCTCTCCTGAGACCCCCCTGCAGTGCTGCTTTCAGCTCTGGGGTCATCAGCACAGGAAAGAACATAGACCTGTTGGAGTTAGTTAGATGATGTGTTGGCACGTTAGGTAAGCCACAAAGAAAGACTCGGAAATGACATTTTACCACATGTGACAGTAGACAGATGTGAGACTTTATATGGTTGGACCTCCAGAAACACAGCAGAGAGCCCTGCTGCATGAGCTAGCAGAGTCATCTGCTAGTGGGAAACACTTTTCCTTTTTGAGAATCTGACGCTGGGGGTAGATGAGACACATTTTCCCAGGGGGGTTTGTAGCTGTTTGCCATTCCGCAGAGTAATGCTAAGAATAAACCAAGCTCTTTTCTGGGTTTTGGAGACGGAGGTGGTTACAGAAAGAACAGCCAAATATTTGGTAGTCTCCTAGAACTCCTGCCTAGTGTGTCACAGGCTGTCCCTTTCTGCCTCTTCCTCACATTTGTCCCTTCTCTTGATTCTTCTATTCTTCTGTTCCCCTCGAGTCCTGTCACCCTGGCACGTCCCTGTCCTCTTCTACTCCCATCTGCTCTGTCTCCGACCTTGTTGCCCCTGAACATCCCACCCTGCCTGACCCTACGTGTGCTGTCCTGCAATTCCTCTTTCGAGCCGTTATTTTTCTCTTCCTTCTCCCTTCCAGTGCTGCTTAAGGCTGAATCCAAGCACAGGCAGCATGGGAGGGGTGGGAGGTTGGGGGGTGGCCAGGTCTTTGCCATCTGCTCATATTTGGGGCTTTCTGAGTTCCTTTGGCCACGGGCAGAAGCATGCTCCGCAGTAGGCAAGTCTTCAGGAAAGATAACATCTGGATTTGGGAGAAGCTCTGCTGAGCATGTGCAAGCACAGAGCAGTGATTTACAGCTAGGTCAGATCTGGCTGGATTTTCATACGCCCAACAAGTATGGGCTGATGCCCCTGGGGACCGGCCCCCGCTAATTTCAAGCCCCTGCGTGGAGCGCTGAACGGCAGCGAAACCACCGCGAGACGTTCTCAGCACGGGCCAACCACCACACTTCTCACCAACCTCATTCTTGGAAGTTGCTGACCGGCTTTCAGTGAAACGTTCCCAGAAAAATTCAGCCCAACGCCGAGACCGAGGATGGAAAATTTCAGCCTAGAATGATCAAAATATGACAAAATTAAAAGCGACTGGAAACTGGGTCTTGTAATCGAAAGCGTTAGGCAATGTTAAATATAAGATTTGTTGCCATCGCCACCTATAATAGAGGGATGGCTATTTAAATTCTGGAAATATTTCTTGTATGACTGACACGCGAGGAAAAAAGAGTTTTCCTTCCAAACATGGGGCACATGCCCAAGAAAGACAACTGGTAAGGAAAACCGGTGGTGACTGCCTGCAAACTGTTGTGTGAGCTGAGTTATTTACGTTGCTTGGAGCTCACCAGGTTCTCCAGCAAAGTGTTGGGAAGTCCCAGACTGAACCCACCATGAGTGGATGTGTCAGTGAGGTAGACGTCAGCTTGACCCACGGTGATTTGCCATCTGTGAAAAGCAAACAAATATCACCAACTGGAGTCACGAGCGTCGTGATTGCCATTGGAACTGGAGCACGGGTTTACACAGCATCTTTGTGTTGGGACTCACGAGCCTTTGACTACCTTAGTACCAAAAAACAACTGCAAAACTCCAGCTGTGCAGAAATCAAGCTCTGGCTGTTGAAGGCTGGATGCTCTACCTGCAAGGCTGGACCAGATGTGGGAGTATTTCCTATATTATTTTCTTCACTTGTCAAAAGAAGGCAACAAGGTTTCCAGCAAAGTTGTTAGAGAGTCATTTTTTTTTTCTTTAAATCTTTTATTGTGCTCTAATGAAAGGGCTTCAGAACTTTGAAACCTGTCCACTGTTTTCAAGTATATAGCAGGGGTTCTAATAAAAGATATTATCTCTGCAGCAAATTCTGATTTCCTTAGAACTTTAGAGCTTCACAGCTAAACCAGAAGTATTACTAGTATCAGAGAAAATATTTCTTACGGGACAAAAGTCATTGCTACTTTGAATTGAGTCCATTGCTGAAGGAAAAAGATATATCTAGATGCAAAGTACAGTCTCTTAAAAGCCACAGCACAAAAGCAGAGATTTTTTCCCCTCTCCTGATCCAAAATACAGTAGTCGCAGACTATTTTTAGTTCATGTAAAATTATGATAACCATGAAACCGTAAACTTTATGGTTTGGGGAGCTGGCTGCAACGTGCATCCCTAAAGCAGGGGACTACAGAGATCAGCACAGTGAGAAACACAAGGGCCCTGCAGACAACTTGTAGGCTGAAACGAAGATCAGGCCAGACCAGGGGCAGCTGGGCTGTGCACCAGGGAATTTTAAGGATAAAACACAGGGAATGAAGATTTCCAAACATATTAGCAGGCACTCTTGCGATGCGATCAGATCAGTTTTAAGGCCACAGTGCCTGGCAGGCCACCAAGGACGGATTTTTTTGTTGTTGTTGTTTTTACTACCAACATAAATTGATATATGTGACCCAAAGCTGACACCTAGTGGAGGGAGAATGAGGGCAGGATTTCCCTTCCCTTCTTCCCTTCTTCCTTCCTTTCTTCCTTCCCTTCTTCCTTCCCTTCTTCCTTCCCTTCTTCCTTCCCTTCTCTCTTTCCTTCTTCCCTTCTTCTTTCCCTTCTCCCCTTCTTCCTTCCCTTCTCTCTTTCCTTCTTCCCTTCCCTTCCCTTCCCTTCCCTTCCCTTCCCTTCCCTTCCCTTCCCTTCCCTTCCCTTCCCTTCCCTTCCCTTCCCTTCCCTTCCCTTCCCTTCCCTTCCCTTCCCTTCCCTTCCCTTCCCTTCCCTTCCCTTCCCTTCCCTTCCCTTCCCTTCCCTTCCCTTCCCTTCCCTTCCCTTCTCCCCTTCTTCCTTCCCTTCTCTCTTTCCTTCTTCCCTTCCCTTCCCTTCCCTTCCCTTCCCTTCCCTTCCCTTCCCTTCCCTTCCCTTCCCTTCCCTTCCCTTCCCTTCCTTCCCTTCCCTTCCCTTCCCTTCCCTTCCCTTCCCTTCCCTTCCTTCCCTTCCCTTCCCTTCCCTTCCCTTCCCTGCCCTTCCCTGCCCTTCCCTGCCCTTCCCTTCCCTCATCAGAAGACAACGGTGTAGACGACCGCGCCTGGTGGAGTTTGGGCAGGGTCTCGTGAATACATCTGCCAGAAGAAGAGGTGTTCACTACAGCTGCACAGATGGGGTCAGTGACCCAGGATTCCTGCTGACAGGAACGTCAGATCTGCCGTCCTGGATCAGATCAGCCTCTTGGACACCAGGCCCCAAGGTGGCAGCTCTGCTCAGCTTCCAGCTCTTTCCCAGTCCTTTGGATCACTCACTGCCTCAGTTGGGCTGTTTGGGCTGGGAGGGCAACCATCCTGGTAAGACTTTGGGAACGTTTCCACAAGTTTCTGCCTCACCCTCTGCACCTGGTATCATGGGTTTATCAGAAAAAAGATCTCAATTTTCAGCTGGTAAAAATCAAAGTTTCAAGCTTTCATGCTTGCATGGAAAAATTAAAAACAGGATCCCTAAAGGCTAAAAAAAACCAAAAGACACATAAAACTGTCTGGGGTGTTAATTTTCCTATCTTGCAAACTGAAGTCAATATCATACACCTCTTGGCACCTCGGTCCCAGTTTGCAATGCTTAGGTGGGGAGAGGGAGGGAAGCATGGAGAAGTCCCACCAGCTCCAGGCACAGGAAAGGGAGAAGACTGGAGTTCCTCCTGGGAGATGGCTGGATGGGGAACCAAAGTGGGGGATCTGCAAGCCTAGTGCGAGAGCAGCCGGATCACAAGAGTACTCATAGTCCTTTAAAAATGGCAGAAGACAGGGTGCTTTATTTGTTCATGTGCTATGGGAAGCAAAAAATGTCTCTTCCACAGTGGTGGAAAGAGAAATGTCTCTTCCACGGTGGTAAATATTCAAAGCTCTGTAGCTGTGGGCTGTAACGGCTCACACAGTCTGTGGACCATCATTTAGGTGGGATTTGTAGCACGTTCAGCAGCAAGTTCCCAGCAGCTTAAGGATCCAGTCAAACCCCTTGAGATCCCGTTGGATCCCTAGATGAACGCGCAGCCTCCGGACGCTGCCAAAGAGCACAAGCTCCGGTGGCGCGTCCCGAGCAATCGCGCTGCTGACGAGGTGGTGCGTGGTTTTTGGAAGGACCTTTTGATCACAAAACAAAGTTAGTGTTGCACAAACAGTACAAAGTTTGCTGCAGGACTGAGCTTTAATCTCTGGTGGTTGTTTATTGACTCCAGAAAAACCAGCAGCTACTCAGCGAAAAGACCTCCTCTGCATCCTGTTTGCAGGGAGCCTTGACGGAGAGGATCTCACCTCCTCCAGCTCTCCCCGAAACACAAAGTAAGTCTGAACCGAGGTCTGAATTGGGAGACAAGGAGGACTGGGCCTGGGTGGTTTAAAATTCCCATTTATTCTGCCATGAGAGGACTTGGTTTAACTTTTTTTGACCTTTCTAACGGCTGGAAAAGCAGAAGTCATGGAATGTGGTTTATGGTGTATCACGATGTACGATATAAGGAAACTTGTGCTGTCAGCAGTGTTTGATGTCTTGAAGGCACATGGAGAGAGGGCTCGGGATACTTCCATCACCTGCTACTTAACGCCCATCAGGGGAGACAAAACAATACCGAAGAAATCAGTCACATTTCTTCCTCATCTTCCAACGGGTCCCTCATCCTGGGCTCTTTCCTAGCAGAGAATCATGAGTCTTTTAATTTTCAAGGGCGTACAGCGGCGCCTCGGTCAGCGAGACATGCCCACGCCTGTGGTTTGGCTGGCTCTGTGCCCACCTAGCACAAACCTACGTGGTTATCTGTGCCATGAGTGTCCAACATCTGACACGTGAGGCTGGTTTGGTGAAGCTTGCAACCAAGCCCTGCTAATACTGTGGAATACTGTGAACGCCTGGAATGCTGCGTTCAGCTCTGGGGTCCCCAGCACAAGGAGGACATGGAGCTGCTGGAGCGGGGCCAGAGGAGGCCATGGAGATGATCCGAGGGCTGGAGCACCTCTGCTATGGAGACAGGCTGAGAGTTGGGGCTGTTGAGCCTGGAGAAGAGAAGGCTCCGGGGAGACCTTCCAGCACCTTCCAGTGCCTAAAGGGGCTACAGAAAAGCTGGAGAGGGGCTTTTTCCAAGTGCATGTAGTGACAGGACACTGGGCAATGGATTTAAACTAAAAGAGGGGAGATTTAGATTGGATGTAAGGAAGAAATTTTTCACTCTGAGGGTGGTGAGGCACTGGACCAGGTTGCCCAGAGAAGCTGTGGCTGCCCCATCCCTGGCAGTGTTCCAGGCCAGGTTGGATGGGGCTTTGGGCAACCTGGTGTGGTGGAGGGTGTCCCTGCCCATGGCAGGGGGGTTGGAACTGGATGATCTTTGAGGTCCCTTCCAACTCTAACCACTCTATGATTCTAATCCAGGGGGAAAACGAGGATATTTACTTCTTCCTGTATATTTTTAGAAAAATTAGACCCAGGCCACCGCTGCTTCAAAACGTCCCATTTTCCTTTACCTTGCAGAACGCCTGTTTTCATCAGAGCTGCAGAATTAATTGCAGCAAACGATTTAGCAAATTGATTTTTTCTGTGTTTTGCACATGTTTCCTCGCGCCCGGGCACGGTTTGCCACAACATTAGTGTGCCCAGCTTTTAGTGCCCGCTCGTTCGAGACCTCTGGGTCGCATAAACGTCACTTCTGTGCCCTGAAACGGGGAGGGTAGTTCTCAGAATCGCGTTTCGTGTTGGGGAATTTGCTTTCTGCCAGTGTTTTCTCACAGTTTGTCCAAACTTTGTATACTCCATTTTTAAAAAAATATTTATCAGTGCTCCGGTACATAACGAAAACACCCAGAAGATATTTGTTACAGGGGAGAAATGAAGATCTGTGAGAAATATTTTGGTTTTTTTTTTCTGCAGTGCTGGCCTTGACAGTGACTTGCACTCAGAGTCTGGACGTAGTTTTGCAATGTGCTCACGCTGGAGCTGGTTAGATGTAGCCTCTGCATTTATCGGTTCCAGATTCCGTGAGTTTGAGTTTAGTCCCTGTGCTCCGTAAGGAATTGTTCAGTGGGGGAGCCGTCCTCAGGGGGAATCCAGCAAATGATGTTCTGGGCCAACCTTGGAGGATAATGAGTGGAACAAACAACCCAGCTAGTTTTAAGATGGAATTTATGACAGAGTTGCACAATCGCTGTGTCTTAAAATAGGAGAGGAGCTCAAATGTCCTCTTGAGGCTTCTGTTTAAGACAGAGTAATGAGAGGGATGGAGATGGAAGCTTCTTCCTGCTCTTACGGCTGCATCTGCAAGTTTTCCTCATACTAGGGGAGAGGATGAACGGCAAGATAGACTGAGACAACCTCTCAGCAACTCTTCTACAAGACAGATGTTCCAAGGTTTGCATTAAGGGACATCAGAGCCCTTGGAAGAGAGAATGACAGTTCAGGGATCTAACTTCCACTCCATGTTATTCTTTTCTTCAGGGTTCCCAGAGCTTCTCTCGGCAATGGCTATGGTGTGTCTTTCAGACTTCGAAGCTTACGCTAAGAAGTATTTACCCAAGATTGCTTGGGATTTTTTTTGCAGCTGGAGCAGATGACTGCAGCACCCGAGATGAAAACATCCTGGCATACAAAAGGTAACGCCAGGAGGAAATGAGGGGCGATGGACTGGAAGCTTGTAAGCTATGTTTTTGTGCAAGCGTTCGGACTTCACAAGCAAAGATACCTGACACCTTGACCTTTCAAGGTGGTCCCCAACCAAAATGTGCTTATCTGAACGGCGTATGCTGTGTGCCCTGATGCTAGCCCGAATATGGCATAGGTTGTACGGGGCATAAGGGATGCTGAGGGTACAGGACAATGGCGGGGTAGGGTAGGGTAGGGTAGAATCATAGAATCATAGAATCATAGAATCATAGAATGGTTAGGGCTGGAAGGGACCTTCAAAGGTCATCTAGTCCAACCTCCTTGCAAGGAACAGGGATATCTCCAACTAGATCAGGTTGCTCAGGGCCTCATCCAACCTGGCCTTGAACGTCTCCAGGGATGGAGCATCCACCACCTCTCTGGGCAACCTGTTCCAGTGTTCTACAACTCTCATGGTAAAAATTTTTTTCCTAATATCCAACCTGAATCTACCTCCCTCTATTTTAAAACCATTACCCCTTGTCCTATCACAACAGGCCCTCCTGAACAGCCTCTCCCCATCTTTCCTGTAGGCCCCCTTGAGGTACTGGAAGACCGCTATAAGGTCACCCCGGAGCCTCCTCTTCTCCAGGCTGAACAGCCCCAACTCTTTCAGCCTGTCCTCATAGGAAAGGTGCTCCAGCCCTCTTAAAGGGGCTAGGGTAGGGTAGGGTAGGGTAGGGTAGGGTATGACATCGCATGACATGACAGGAAAGGGAATGAGTAACTATAATAGAGTGAGATGCATTGGGAAACTTTTGGTGAACAGCAAGTAGGAAGCTTGCACAGAAGTAGGATGGGATTTGGGGGACATGGCACAGAGAGTGAGGGCAGGCACGATGTATGGCGAGGGCAGACGTGCGGACGATGAAGTGGAAGGCAGCGACCCGGGAGTGGGCTTCAAGTAGAAGGAATCTGTGGGATGGACAGTGAGAGAACACAAGCCGGTGAGCGCAGCTGGGAAACGCAGAAATGACGTACTGTGGCCAGCAAGCGGGAGTATGGGATTAATGAAAAGTGGAAGTGGCTGAACCTCTGGCTGAATTGACCTCTAAAAGCCAACAGAAAGGACAAAGAGCCTTTGTTATACGTTGTTCTCTTTATTGGCTCAGATTCCTGCATTACAACAGGTAAAGGAAGATATGTTTTGCATGAAAAAGCCACTGAAAGGGTTTTTTCTGCCTTACAGAATTCGTTTCCGGCCACGTATACTGCGGGATGTATCCATGATGGACATTAGAACTAAACTCCTGGGGACTGAAATCAGCTTTCCCGTAGGAATCGCCCCTACTGGCTTCCACCAGCTAGCGTGGCCTGACGGAGAGAAAAGCACAGCCAGAGGTACTCTTCTGCTTTGTTGCCATGTAGCAGAAAGGGGTTTGTGGAAAAGCCTCGAGAAGGTGTTGGGATGACCTGAAGTGTGACTGAGTGAACTCTTCAGCCTTGAAGGAGCAAACTCCTTCCCCACTTTCTGACACCCCTTTTTGTGCCAGACCCACTGGTGTCAGAGCACGTGGGAAGCCGTATAGACATCGCTCTGCTTCTCCAGCTACCACTAATAGGAGATCAGCCTGGTGGAGGCTGCTGCAAATTTAAGACCAAGACCATGGACATATTTCTGATGTACACCAAGAACCACACGGGTCCTCAGTGCTGTGGGCTCCAGATAGGACATAAAAGTGGTGGGTGGGACTCAGCCTGTAAATTCCTTGTTGTGAGTAAGAACGGTGCCTCCCTTGGAGAAAAGCATAACCTCTCCTCCCAAATCCCGTGGTGGGTTTGGAGAGCTGACCCTTGGAAATATCTTTCTTCCTGTGGGTGTTTCTGCGTACACCGAGTGCATTTGACAGCACATTCCTGCGAGGACACAGTCAGAAAGATAAAGTTCTTGCTCTTTTTAAACAATAGTTGCAAAACGAAAGCACCACTTGGTAAATCACCTCTCCCTTTCCTGCTTTCTTAACCATGATCCTACAACAGTGCACGGAAAACGTAGCCCTTTTTAAGCCCGGGGGCATGTTCTCCAGTCCGTAGAGTGCTGTGTTTGGTAGGATAGAAGTAAAACAGGAGCTCAGGTGGTCTCTGCAAACTGTATACAAAAAGCTTTTGCACCTGGTGCCAGGCAGGACCATCCAAATGACCTTGATTCCGATTATTTTCCGATCCCTCCCGAAGCGGCCAAGGCCATGAACACCTGTTACATCGCCAGCACCTACTCCACCTGCACGCTGGAGGAGATCTCCGCGGCCGCCCCCGGTGGCTTCCGGTGGTTCCAGCTCTACACCTACCGCAACAGGGCGGTTTCCCAGCGGCTGGTCCAACGGGCGGAAGCCTTGGGCTTCCAGGGCCTCGTCCTCACCGCGGATCTGCCCTACACAGGCAAAAGACGCGACGATGTCCGCAACGGTTTCCGCCTTCCTCCCCACATGAAACTGAAGAACTTGGAAGGAGCCTTTGAGGTTTGTACAATGAGTTTGTCCTTTCATTCACTGTGCTGGCGTGTACCACATGAGACAAAACCACTGGGTAACTGCTGGTTTTGCCATCTGCTGTACCCAGGGCGTATCTTCTCCCCTCCTGGTTCTGCAGCGTCCTGGCTTGACCTCCTGCCAGCCTGGGTTCTGGCTTCAAAATCCCAGTCCATCTTCCTTAGAGACACTGGTCTCCATCCTCCTGGTTATTATTCTCCTCTGGAGACATGTGCATTCCAGAGCCTAGGATCACGTCTGTTAGCAAGTTTAATTAATCCATTCTAGGGCTGGGAAAGACTTCAAGGGACCTTTGTATTGTCACAGCTCGGATGAGGTTTCCTTCTGTAATTAATCCATTCTAGGGCAAGGAAAGACTTCAAGGGACCTTTGTATTGTCACAGCTCGGATGAGGTTTCCTTCTGTCCTATGGCTGTAGGGAGATGACCGTTCTGAGTACGGACTGCCACCCAACAGCTTGGATCCTTCGGTCACCTGGAACGATATCTACTGGCTGCGGAGCCTGACCCACCTACCCATCATCATCAAAGGCATCTTGACGAAAGAAGATGCCGAGCTGGCAGTGAGACATGGAGTTCAGGGAATTGTTGTGTCCAATCACGGAGGAAGGCAACTGGATGGAGGACCTGCCACTGTAAGTGAGAAGACAGGTGTCTCGTGAGAGTTTATTGTGTTCACATTGGTGCTAACCTGGGTGTCTCGATGCTTGTCTTTGTACATGCACTTCTGGTGGATGGGGTGCTCGTTGTGTGGCTGTGGATGTGGACACAGGTACTTGAGCTTTAAACTGGCAAGATGCATGCCTTGGCATGGGCTGCCCACTGAAATCTTTTATCAGCTCCTTGGGAGGGTTCTGTAAGCAGCGCCGAACCCACGTAACCGCAGATAAAGCTGGCCAAAGGTAGTGAAAGTTTTGTGCCTACGTCTTCACGTGCCCTTTGAGCACTGCAGCAAAAATAAAACCAAGCTCTGGAACCAAAACTGCACAAATAGGAGCATAACGTGTTCTCACTGGTCGCATCTGCCAAGACATTCATGAACCACGCAGGAAGATTTAGTGAGAGGTCGGCTCCTGTGTTTACAGACTCAAGTCTAAAGGGGAATTTATTGACTCTCATGAGCCAGAAAAAGGGTAACTTATCTGGAGAAAAATTCCCCCACTT
The DNA here is from genome assembly GCF_009769465.1 of Tauraco erythrolophus. NCBI lineage: Eukaryota > Metazoa > Chordata > Aves > Musophagiformes > Musophagidae > Tauraco > Tauraco erythrolophus. The sequence goes on from NC_141465.1 coordinate 867,121, forward strand.
TTTAATCTGTACAAAGGAATCGTGGGCTGTTTGTTCCAGTGTGTATTCCACTGGTTTAATTTGGCTTCTGTCGGTTCTTCCAATTGTTCCTCTTCTACAGTTCCATATTGCAAAGTGTCTTACAGACTTTCTGTTTTCCTCTGTAAAACAAAAAACCAGGTACCAAGCCTGACAATAATGAATAAAAAAAATTAATCTAAATGCTCAGGACATAATAATGGAACTGGCATCCTCATTAAACTGCTCTTCTACCCTTAAAGTTTCTTTACATACACAGACAAAGCAGCAGGAACCTAGTGCACCTCTGCTGCTCCTCCAGTACCAAGACTAACAGCAGAAGGAATTGTCCCTGCTCTTGGTGAGCTACTCCTGGAAAATCTCCTGAAAGTTTTCAGTCCGAAATTCTGAAAAAAATTATGACTAATTGGAAAAATCTACTTAGTAATCTTAGCTCTAGCTGCTCTACTTAAAGAGGAGGCTTTCGACAGGTCGTCACCAGGATTTGGTTGAAATGTAATTTGGGCAGCATGGACATCAGCCTTTACTACAAATATTTGCATCACTCGTCGTTGTCTCAAAATAAGATATTAATGACAATTAGTTCCTTTTACATTTATTTTTAAAATCTTTCAGAAAGCAAGTGAGAAATGTCACTTTTTCACTCGCCAGGAGTGCTAGCAAAGAATAGAAGAAATACAAAAAAAGCACCAGAAAATGGAATTAACTATCTGCCAAGGAGAACAGGCAGCTGCACCTTATTCTGCAGCTCTTGGTGCTGAGCTGTTTGTGCCGCGCTGCCACGCTCCGTCGGGAGAAGGTCGGCTGCTAAAGCGCTGCATCCCTGCCCGCCGCGGCGGAAAATCGCCCCTTTCCCTTGGAATCCCGAGCTGAGCTCCGGGTGACACGGCTGCTTCTTTGCAGATCGATGCTCTGGTCGAGGTGGTGGAGGCAGTCCAAGGCAGGGTGGAAGTTTATTTGGATGGTGGGATACGGAAAGGAAGCGACGTACTGAAAGCGTTGGCACTGGGAGCAAAATGCGTCTTTATCGGAAGACCAGCCTTGTGGGGCCTGGCTTACAAGGTGAGCAAGGAGCTTTGGGTTGGTGTGGCTGCTTCTCATGCTCTCCAACACTCATGGTGTTATTTAAAAGTCACAGAGACAGTTTTCACCAGTTTTCTTACCTTTTTTTTTTTTTTTTTTTATTTTGCTGAATTTTGAGTGGAAACACCCGAAACCCAGACATTTTAAAAATTTAAAGATTTAAAAATACCACTGAATTTTATGATTTCAAATATGATTTTGAAGCTGATCTCATTGTTTTGTGGGACCTGATTTCTTGGCGTCGCAGTTTGGTGCTAAAATACTGCAGGGCTCAGGACCATCAGAGCTTTTGAAAATCGGAGGCGAGCTGCTTTGCCGTAAAGATGAGTCTGATGATTTTACTTGCTGCCAGCTTACTTGGAAACAATATATTTTTTTTGACACAGCAGTTTCATAGCAGTGTTATGAATCCTTCAGAAATACAAAGAGAACTCCATCCCACTGATGCCTGAAACATTTTGGATAAGATTAAGCACAACAGTGTCCTGTGGGTGCCCGAGTGTGCCATACCATCCCAGTCCTGACCTTGCTGCTTCTTAACAACTAGAATATTTCTATGATCCACAGTCATGAATTAGATCTCTGATGCAGAAGGTTAACACAATATAATTAAAATTAAGATGTAATTATACCGGTTGCTTGCTAAATTTTTGCATTTTAGTCTCTGGATTGGAGCATTCAAGCTTCTCTCTAGAAAAAAAAATATTTATTTTTACAGTCTAGGAACATTTCCTATCTTTTAAATGAGACTCCTGCCCAGTGGTGTGGTTGCTGTGGATTCTTGCTTTGAGCAAGAAATCACCTGAACCTTGTGAGAAACCTGGAAGAGTCGGCATTTTTTTTCTGTTGCCAGAGAAAAAGGGTCTAAAGTGAAAAGGATGTTGCTCTGAGTTGCCTGCCTTTTTTCCACAATGCAAACAGAGAGGAGATGGAATTTTTTGAGTTCAGCTGTGGTTTGGTATTATATTCCATAGAGTATCCCTAAAGATGTATCTCAGTGGCATTGCCCTAGCATACAGGAGAGGAAGGGCATGAACAAGCACTGATGTCTGCACCCAAAGCATTTTTCATTGCAAGAATTAAAAAAAAAAAAGATAAAAAAAAAATCCTCCAATATTTGACAGTAAAACGAAAATCATGTGTATGTTTTATTGGATTTTGAGCTTTCTGGTGTCATTTTCTTGGAGGAAAAGGCACAGTGTACTATTTTTAAAGATTCAGGACGGTATCTGAGTAAACTAAAGTTTTTAAAGCTTGTACCATATATAAACCTCTCATTACGTCATAAAATGCTGCCAGCTTCGTGCAGCTTGACATATTAAAACAAGCCCATCGGTGGAGCTCAGCTGAAAGCTGAGTTTAAAAAAAAAACCCAACAGCTAGAAAACGTCAGAAGTGAAAACCAGCTCTGTTTTCTTTCTCTGCTCAGACGTTTCACGGAAGGAAAAGCATCTCAATTGGTCCGTGATGAGCTGAGCACACCCATCATGTAATTTTAATCGTTCCTCTGCCCGAGAGCCTGGAATTGGCCGGGATGGAAGGGACCGTCCCTGCTCTCGTTGCCCCGTGCCAGCGCCCCTGGCGCCCTGACCGCTTTCTTTGTCGGAGCAGGGGGAAGAAGGTCTGCGGGACGTTTTGGGGATTTTGCAGGACGAGTTCCGTCTGTCCATGGCCTTGGCGGGTGAGTGTTCTGCAGGCTGGTTGTAGCTGGGGGTACAGAGGGCTCGTGAGCCATCTAAAAGCCTGATGGGCTCAAAAAAAGCAAAAAGGGGCTCCGTGTGAGCGGCGCTGGTTCTAGCTGCTGTATTTAGGGTGGTTCTTTGCTTCCTTGGCATTTCAGGTGCCATAGCAGGGGAGCTTGCAAGGAGGAATTGGGTTAAAGCAGCTTTTCCGACCCCATTAAAGAGATGCAAAACTCCTAAGTAGAGCTGAGCAGAACTTGGAATTTCTGTTCTGGGAATTGCATATGTTTTTCAGTATTTGATGTTTACCAGGGTAAAACGCAACCAATTTTTATTTTTTTTTTTGCATGAAAAGTTCAGAAAAAAAACGAACGCAGGATTCTCTATGTATTAGAGAACAGAGTCTTCTGGTGCAGGTTCAAACCTCCGCATCACACCTGCTTTAAAAGCCTCTGGGTCCACTCCAAACTTTTCCTGTTGCTTCTCATTCTGCGTTTCTGGCTCCTGCTCCTACCTGGAGCTGCCGTGTCCCGAACAGCACATTGGCACAGCCCAGTGCCAACCCCGCTTTCGCACGGGAGCAAGCGGGACGTGCAGGCTCAGTGCAGAAGCATTCAGCCATCAGCAGAGGGGCTGATCCCACTTCAAATCATGGTTTAAAGACCTCAGTGCTCCAGCAACCATGAACTCAAGTGGACAGCAGCACTGATTGGGGGAGACGGGAACCGAAATTCCGTTGGGGATGTCTTAACCCCTTCGGTTTTCGGGTTACTTTTTCAACTAGCAAAGGTTGGGTTTTTTTATAAGGATTTTTTCCAGAGGCTTTCACACTTCTTTACACTCAAAAGGGCACTGACCTCAGCAAGAGTAGCAGGTTGAGACCTTTTTGGCAGGGCTGTGAAATTCCGCCCAGATTTGGCCAAATGGAACGGCACTGCCAACCTCCACCTCTGGCCACTTGACGCACGGCAATCCCTGTGTCTTTTCTGTCTGCCTTTCACTTCTGGCTGGATCAGAAGGCTCCATGATCAGCTCGTTATAATGATCCTTCTTTTTCACCTTTCTAACTCTTCTCGTGAGGGAAGTGTCCAACCTCCAGGCTGAAGATGCCAGTAGGGCTCCTGTGAGTGAGCTGTTGAAGTGACAACCTACCTGGCATGGCTCAGACAAGACCAGACTCAGAGAAGAGGCCTTCAAGTTCCACCCACAGACCTCCCTCTCTCAGCAACACGTTTAATTTCTCTATTTATTTCAGGCTGTGCCAACGTCTCCGAGATTGGCCGACACTTAGTTCAGTTCCCAAGGTTGTGAACTGCGATGCCCGCCGAGGACAGGCAGCTCACGCTGAGGTCCCAAACCAAGAGAAGAGAGAGAAGAAGGAGGTGCAGACATTGAATGTGCAATAAGTATCTGATAAGGCCCTCAAGAAAACACGAGGCGGTCAGGAACGACTCCGTGTTGGCAAAGGCTGTTCTTGCTTTTATTGAGACCAATGAGTTCTTTAACACTTTGGGTAATTGTTCCTTGCTTAAATACATTTACTTTACTACTGGCTGTTCCCTGGCATTACCTGTGTTGGGCCTTACTTCCAAGCTCTGCTACGTTGGGCAGCTGGATGTGGAAAACTACATCCCTTTCTTCTTCCACTCGGTTGTCCTCCCAAGCCCGGCTGCAGCCCAAGCTGCCACCTTGGCTGCTCAGGCTGTAAGTGGTGTGGCTGGTGTCTTCCACGGCCAGGGCTTTCTGGGATGTGTTCAGAGAGGGTATGGATGCAGGATGAATCTCCATAAAGAGTTCAACTGATTTAACTACTTGAGCTTAATGGGGTCTTTTAAATGAGGGTGGGTGACCCAGGACCATACACCCACGAAAACTGCTGATGTGCCTCAGCTTTAAGAGTGCAGCTCGATCTTGAAAATATCTGGTAAGACGTTTGACCTTGTTTTCTTATAAATATTTTTAAGGCCAGACCTACTGGCTCAGCCCCTGCTCTATGGCACTTAAGGGCAGCACGAAATGGCTGAGGGACGCTGGGCTGCAATGGGATGCCAAATGTCGCTTTGTGACAAAGAAGTGCCAACTCGCTGGGCACCTCCTCTGCTTAGGGCACCTCCCTGCCTCCCCGTGCACACGAGGCTCCCTTTCTTGCACACCTGCAGCTATTTTTTTCATTCCCCTCTCTGCTAATCCCCTGGTTCCGCAATAACGGGAAAGGCTGAGTCACGCCAAGCAGGGCTGGGCTGGAGAGAAGACCTCCAAATCCAGAACTGCTGTCCAAGGCTCTCCCACTCAGCTGGCGCCTCACCCTGCAGCATCCAAAATACTGATGTGCTCTTCCCCTGTTGTAGAATCATAGAATTGTAGAATTTCTAGGTTGGAAAAGACCTTAGAGATCATCGAGTCCAACCGTCCCTAATCCCCATTAAACCATATCCCTAAGCAGTTCATCCACCCTTTTCTTAAACACATCCAGGGATGGGGACTCAACCACCTCCCTGGGCAGCCTATTCCAGTGGCTGACAACCCTTTCAGAGAAGAAATACTTCCTAACATCCAACCTGAATCTCCCCTGACTAAGCTTATACCCATTTCCTCTTGTCCTATCACCCATCACTAATGTAAAGAGCCCTTCCCCTGTCCTCGTCTTTGACAAAAATATAAGTACTCCAGGTGGTTCGACTGTGCCTTCTCTGAGCAGCTCACACCCTTATGCATGAGTCAATCAGGCTGGAGAAGCCAGATATTCTTCTGCCTGGGGAGAGTACCTGGAATACTTGGCAGAAGGCAACCTGGGACCGTGGTCTTCTGCAAACTGCACTGCCCGGGGCACCAGGCACGGGCATCTCCAGGTGGGGCCTCGCTCTCCTCCCCTTGGAGCTGCGGCATTGTTCAGTAAAAGCACCAAGAAGAGGAGACTGCAGGCAGGGAAGAGTGATGCTTTGTAGGCTAGTGATGGAGGTTGTCCTGGGTACGAGGGTGAAGGTGGGTGCACGAGGTCTTTGCTCCACCTAGGAATTACTTGTAGGAAAAGGCTACAGGAGTTGCTGCTGCGAGGGGGCCACATGGTTGCCTAAGCCCATTTTGGTGGATCTGGAGTACTGTGTGGCCAACTTGCAACAAGAAAGTGTCAGCTCTCCTCCCATGAAACTGCCTACGACCTTCTCCGGTCAAGACTCTCTCCTGGCAGAGAAGATGTCCTGCTTTTTCTGCAGAGGACAAGGCATGTGGGCTCCCCCAGTTCCCACTGAGCACGTTGCCCACTAGCTTCTGGTGTAGAAGGGGAGGGTGGCAGCAGCACCTCCTTTTGCACATGTCTTAGAGGTCCAAACCTGGTAGAAGAGAGGCTTCCAGCTTACACGTATGGCAGTGGCTGAAGGGGCCTGCTGGCAGACCTGAGACATGGGGCTGAGCTCTGGAGAGGAGCAGGATTTCCAGCATCCTTCCTCTGATACATCTTGGTGACTTCCCTCTGAGCATTTGGATTTTTTTTAGATCTGTTTCCAGATGATCTAGAAGACCTAGAGATGGACATGCATGTAAAGTGTGAGAGTGAGCAGGTGCCTGAATTTAGCTGCTCTCTTCTGGAGCTGATGCTGTGAAATGGCAAAGTAGGTGGTGAGAGACTGGGACAACTGCATTTAAGCTCTGTTTCCATGAAAATGAGCTCCTCTGACTCCCTGATGGGTGACCATCAAGGCCTTTGCTTCTTATTCTATACTCCCATTCACAGAAAGAAATTCCTTTTGTTTGGAGAAATCCAGGTACTGAAAAATCATCCATTCCTCACCTGCATTTCACTCAGATCCCTTTCACTTGCAGTCAGACCCCGTCAATGCTCCATGCATGGCATGGCTGGTCTGCTCATGCTGCTCCTCACAGCAGTCTGTGCTCCTTGGTTCTGCTCAAGGCTCTACTGAGGCAGAAAAACCTCATTTCAGGCTCCAGAGTCTCAGCTTTCTTTCAAAGCCAGCAAAATAAGATGCTGGAAAGAATGTTCTTGTTACAATTGTGAAGGAAATCTTTCAAGGAGGAAAGCAAAGCCGTCTTAAGAAATGCAGAGACCTCTCCTGGAGCTGAAACAATCGTGATGGAAATTTTCTGCACTGCTGAGCTGTCTTGTGGGACTTTGTTTACACCATTGTTGAGTGCCATGAGATCGAAATCTGTGTTGAAGGAAAGGCAACACCACATCATGAAAATAAGCATAATGGTTTACTTTGTGATCACCTTCTCTTCATGGCACTGAAGTTGGGGGATGTAGGACAGGGGGGGCAGGTGGAGCTGAAGGACATATGAACCCTGCTAAAGGCAGCCAGGCAAATTGCAGCCTTTGATCAAGCTGTCCTATAGGTTTGTTGCATAAACATCTTAAACTAGAAATGTTTGCAGAGGCCACTCATTTGCAACTCCTGTGATGTGGATGTCTAGTGGAGTACGTCTGGAGCTGGATTTGCAGAGGCATGGAGGGCTTGCAAGTGAAATGGAAGTCAGTAGGCACCCAGCACTGCAGGCATTTGGGATGAGCAGCATCACAGAGCAGAAATAGCTTGTTCTTCAATCCTGCCTCTTGCTGTTGGCCCATTACAGCCAAACCATCTTTCTTTCTGATTTTTCAAACTATACAGTGACATAGAATATCCTCCTACCCCTTCTCCCTTTTCAGATCAGCATGTGTTCCGAAACAGAGGCCACTCGGAGAGTTCTGCATGCCCCGTGGGGAAGGGGAAGGGAAGATTTTGCCGGTCAGCTTTGTGCCAGTATCATGCCACAGGGATCAGTACCAAAAAGGAACCACTACTGAAGCGGGCATGTCCATCCTGGGGGCAAACGTTCTTCAGTTGAGGTCTCAAGGGCAAGCCACCACCCACGGTAGCATGCCACAGCTGGGGCAGAGCGCCAACTCACAGCGGCGCGGACACCCTCATGCAGCTGGCAGCTGCCCTGGTGCCCACCACCCTGGCACATGCAGCAGGAGCCACGCTACGGAGAAGTGACCTTCTGCACAAGCCTGACTTGGAGGAGCAGAGGAGAGAAGCTAGCCCTGGTAGCTCACTGTTTAGACCTGAATTTCTGGCAGAGATAACAGTGTCTGCAGTGATCTTCCAGAGGCCTTCGCATGGAGGCCTTCCTCTCTGCTCCAGGAATAACAAACCTTGCTGGCAGAGCGACAGCCCAGCAGATAAGATTGAGGTCTAATACCACATCGCACGCTTTGATGGACTTCAAGGATGTACAAGAGGCAACTGATGTGCTCAGTCCCGAGAAGGCTAAAGGCAGGGGAGGGAACAGAGAAGGTGCAGCCCAACTTCTTGAATGGGTGCAGTAAAGGGGTGAAAGGCAACGGGCACAAGCTGCGATGAGGAAAATTCCAGTGAGAAGTTAGTGGGAAGAAATTCACCCCGAGGGTGGTCAGGCGCTGCAACAGGGGGTTTGTGACATCTCCACCCTTAGAGATGGAGACTGGGCAAGGTGGTGAGCAGCCTCGTCTAACCTGGTGCTGCTTTGTGAAGAGGTGGGGTCAGAGCCCTCCAGAGGCTCCTCTCAATCTAAATTGTTGTGGAGCATCACGGAATCATAAAGAGCCAGATCTGTACCCTGTGGTACCCATGTGTTGCCATGACCAAACACCGTGGAGCTGCAGAAAGCATCTTCTGAGGGAAAAAACAAGTTGTTTGGTGAGTGAGCTTAGAAGAAGAGCTCACTGGGTTTGACCAGGCTGAGAGTCTATTGAACAAGCCCATCCTACAACTTTTCCAAGACTTTGGAAGTTTTCCCCCATCTGGATTAAGCCTGTGCCAACGCGTACCAAAGTCTCATGGCCCCTTTCTACACTCTGTCCTGCTTTCTGGATTTGATTGTTGTGAATATCTCTGATGCAAATTCAAGCAAGGTCAAATCTTCAAAAAAAAAAAAAAAAAAAATTGCCCAAAGAGATCGTAAATATGTGGGTTAATGACTAATCAAACTCTGCTGCCTCCCCACATCCCAGGAGGATGTGGCAGGGACAGGGAATCAGTCTATTTACAAGGGTCATTTATCTACAAAATGCATCCACATGGAAACATCCTCCTTTGGCATTCGGTGCAAATCTCCATGGCCTTTACGTGTCCAAATCATTCATGGATTTCATCTGAGGAAACACAGCTCTACCTAAAACTACAGGGAAAACGAGACTAAATGTTTTTTTTCTGGTTAATTGCCCCACTCGTATGCTGCCTAATACAGCAAAGAATACTACAAGTAACTTGTAAGATCATGTCATAAAAGTTTACAAACACTTTCTCCCTTCTACCAAAAGGATTTTGCTGCTACTGAAACAGGAGATGCTTCCTTTGTCAGGTCTGAATGTGTGGAAACGTTGAGGTCTCCGACGGTGGTTATCTTCATACTTTGGTTCAGGTGTCTTAAAACTGCTCCTCACTGCGAGAAGTTCTGTAATTCAGAGTTTGATCGAGCACAGCTGTCCAGCAGTTAATTATTTAAGCCTTGTTGCCTCTTGTCAATGTGCAACCAGGAGATAGAGGAAGATGGCTCCAGAGGGAACAGTGCCTCCCACCCCGAGGGGAGAAGCTTTCCTTGAGTAAATCTACACCTCTTAGTACACCCCCTTTCCCAGAGCTGCCAGCATGTAGGAATTTTTGAGCTTACGGGCATGTGATGGTAAGAAAAATATTAATTTTTCATGAGAAGCACATGGATTTGTCATGGCTTTTTGGTTACAATTACTCTATGCTAAGACAGCAGAAGGTGCAGTTAAAATAATGAGCGTATTTTTGCTTTTATCAGTCTGGACAATAGGAAAGACTCCATGAACTCCTTCCTAAACAAGATTTCTTTTCTGGGCAAAAGGATCTGCTCTTTTCTTCTTGCTCACGAATAGCTGCTTTTGCCTGATAGCACGATGAAACAGCATCATTTTCTGGAATAATATCTTTTATCCTACCTGAAACTTCCCTGCTCTGCAGTTTTATTGTATTAATCTCAGTGCCATGAGTCAGCGTGCTCTCAACGCTGCTGGGAATTCTCCCTTCCCTATTTCTCTCTTGTTTTCTCACCTCCATTGCAACCCCTCAATCCCATATTCTCCTTGTGACAAGGCTAAGAAAACGTGTTCTGACACACTGAGTATCTCTGCCACAGTAAGCACCAATAAAGCCAGAGGAAATTAGGGACATGGGAATGATGGGACATAGTGCTATAAGCTATGCATTAGTCCATGTATGGCAATTCTCCAACACGAGTCAAGATTTGCAAGCTCTGATTTTCTAAAACGACACTCTTAGGCTTGCAGCCCGTTCCACCATCCATCCCTGTGTACATCAGCAAAACATCAGATCGTGAAAAAAATCATTTTGTGATTAAGTCAAGGAGAAGACAACAAAATAGTTAAAAAAAAAAAAAGACTACCCCTTGACACAGAACGCAGAGTTGTAAACTTTGTAGGTGCTGCTGAATTGTGTTTTAGTCTGCCAATCCCAGACCCCTGCCATAGCTTTGAATTTCTCCAAGCTGCTCCTGGTGGCCAGGGGTCTGGTGTACTCTGACCTCGCTGCTCATCGACGCCGCTCTGGGACGTTCAGCCCATTCCAGCATCTGCCGACGCATCCTTCAGGGACCGCCGGCGCCGGTGTCGTTTGCAGCACAGCGGAACCGCCGTGCTGCTGGAGAATCATAGAATCATAGAATCATAGAATGGTTAGGGCTGGAAGGGACCTTCAAAGGTCATCTAGTCCAACCCCCCTGCAAGGAACAGGGATATCTCCAACTAGATCAGGTTGCTCAGGGCCTCGGCCAACCTGGCCTTGAACGTCTCCAGGGATGGAGCATCCACCACCTCTCTGGGCAACCTGTTCCAGTGTTCTACAACTCTCATGGTAAAAAATTTTTTCCTAATATCCAACCTGAATCTACCTCCCTCTATTTTAAAACCATTACCCCTTGTCCTATCACAACAGGCCCTCCTGAACAGCCTCTCCCCATCTTTCTTGTAGGCCCCCTTGAGGTACTGGAAGACCGCTATAAGGTCACCCCGGAGCCTCCTCTTCTCCAGGCTGAACAGCCCCAACTCTTTCAGCCTGTCCTCATAGGAAAGGTGCTCCAGCCCTCGAAGAAGCAGAAGTTGGAAACGTCTCCAGGTGAGGCTGCAGGAAGCACCGGCAGCTCCGGGCTTGAATGGAGCAAACTGCTGCTCTCCCATCTCTGGCAGCTGCAAGCGGTGGCTCAGACCAAGGCTGCTACATAGTGATGTATCAAATTTCCTCACTCTAATTTTTGGCCCAGTGGTACCTAAGCAGCAACAAATCTCCCTGCCATCCCCCAGGCATCCGTATTCCCACGGAAAGCACTACCCCTGCTAAACTTGGTCATCCTCGCAGGTAAGCTTGGGGCAGGAAAAGGTTTTTCTGCCCTCAGAGGCTCTGTTGGGATGTCTGCTTTTATGATGCCTCTTCAAGGCAATTGATTTCCTTGCTGAAAGGGAAAAGGCAGGACTGTTTCAGCACACACTGGCTGCAGCAGCAGACTTTGGTCCGCTGTTTTTCCTTGCAGAAGGCGCGCGCTGCGCAAAATCAACTTGCAGCAGCTTCTGATAAGAAGATGCAATGTCAAGGTCCTGCCTGAGAGAAGCCAAGGAAAGAAGCACTAATAACAATTTTTTTTCAAAGCTTGGTTGGGGTAAGGGAAGGATTTTCAAGGACTCTGTGATTTAAACAGTTACCAGAAGTTTGTCATCTGCGTCAGCTGGAAACTCTTTTCTCCTTGAACGGACAGGGTTTTGCTTTCCCGCTGTCGCTCGCCGCCTCGGTTTTGCTCTGAAAAGCACTGATGTGGGGGGTTCTGTCTCTATAGCTGTTCTCCAAGGCTCTCTTTCACGAGAGAAGTGAACAAAATTCACGACCACAGAGCAAAACAGGGAGTTTAGGCGTTAGTAAAGCCTTTACAGAGACCCATTCCAGCTGTGCCTGAAATCAGTGATCCCCTTTCCCGCGATTTCAGCAGCTGCTGGGCTGCTTTGTAACGTCCCCCAGCAGCACACCTCGCTGCAGGTGGGTACCTATTTCACATCTGGTTCCAGTAGGGATGTCTGCCTGTCCCTGTCCGGGAGACAGACAGAAATCTGGCTCTGCTCAGAGTGTCGGTACGCAGAGACCGGGGAAGGCAGCGCGGGAATGACGAGCTTCAGGCTAATGCCCAAGCCCTGCCCTGGGCTCACGCTCGAAAAGAGTTTTGCTGGAACTGGAGTGAAACCTTAGGGAGAAACATCTGGGCGTTCTCCCTGCGTTTTGGAGCTGGAAAAAGTCACGACACAGTTTGGTGCAAAGGCACACGGAGCCGGACACAGTCTTATTTTCAGGAGGTACTCCCACACCAGGCATTCCAGAGGGGAATCCTTTCCTCCAGCAGCTGCAATTTAACCCATCTGCACGTTAGACCGTTTCAAACACCTGAGCAAAAATCCAAAATCCCAGAGGTGAGTTTGCAATCGTGCGCAGAGAGAGTGAGAATCCCGTGCTGCAACGGGGAGCCCAGTATCCCAAAAAAATCCTGCAGCAGTAGAACCCCCCCTCTCAAACAGTTACAAACAGCTGTTTACATTTAATTGCAACGTTCTCACCATTCATCCTAACACTGTGTTATGCAAGGAAGTGCAGCTACGGGGAATTATCGGGGTGAGGGTTTGCCCTCCGAGGATTTAGGCAGGCTGGAGCGCATCCAGGCAGGCGCCTGGACCTTTTGGGGAGGGGAAGGGAGGGAGGGGAGGGGAGGGGAGGGTAGAGGAGGGGAGGAAGCACCCAGTTCTCTTGCAGCCAAGGAGCCACACCAGTGGGAGGGGAAGGAAAAAGGACCAAGGTGGTGCTCTGCCATCTATAAATACAGGCAAATCTCCCCCGCAGGCTTTCGAGCGCCAGGGAGGTGGAACCAAGGGTGGAGGCAGGCTTCTGTGGGGTTTCTTTGGCACTGGAGTTGATTTTGAGCAGTTTCAGATCTGTTCATTTCCTGGGTTCATCATAGTTTGTAAATAGTTTTTGCGTAGGCGACTTCGGAATAGGAACAGCCAGCGAAAGTGAGGAAAGGCTTTAAAAACTGTTGTTTAACGTGGAGGTCAGAGTTTGTTTCCCACTAGCCTCTCCTTCCGGTACCACCCTTTGGCTCGCAAAGGCTCCAGAGGTTGATGTTGTGCATTTATTTCCTCAGGCAGGAGGTGACCCGGCCGGTCTGAGCTCACGGAGGGGCCGTTTGCCACCGAGCAGCAAAGCCCGAGCGATGTCCCTGGCTGGGATCCGGTGCCTGGTGACAGGAGCTGGAGGATTTCTTGGCCAGAGGATCGTCTGCTTGCTGTTGGAGGAAGAGGAGGCTCTGGCTGAGCTCCGGCTGCTGGACAAAGCCTTCAGCGACGAAGTGCTCGGGAGATTTGGAAGTGAGTACCACCTCGTGGGGGCTGCGGGAGCAGCTGTAGGTGCTGCTGTCTCAGGTGGATAGCAGGGCAGTCTCTACCTCCCACCCAAACCCAGCTTTGCAGATGGAGGTGTCATTTCTAGGAAGTCTTGCTTGGTCTCTCCCTCTCCCTCCAGCACAGAAAGATGCAAAACAGAAAAGCAAGAGTTTTCTTTGCCAGACCCTGAGGCTGCTGCAGGACACAAGACAGACCTACGTGCTGTTAATACAGCAAACAGGTTGCCTTCAACCTGACTTCTATCACACCAAATCCCACAAAATTAGTGCAAAACCCTCACATTTCTGCTGGGGGGAAGGGAAATGCAAGCACTGCTCTACTGGGGGGGGGGTGAGCAGCGTAACCCAGAGCACACTCCTGGGCTCTCACGTGCAGGACTAGACAGCAGTGGCAAAGTTGTGGGTGCAAGTGCTAATAGTTTCTTTAACCTGTGATTAGTTTGGTTAACCTGCGATCCGCTGGCTGAGAGGTGTGATGAGGTGTCTTAAAACGTGTTGTTGTTGTTATTATTACTATTATGGCAGTTGCCTGGAGAGCAGAACCCTTTTGTGCTCTGCACAGAGGAGACAGGACCCGTTTGCAAAGGGCAAGTCAGCACTCTGGCTCTTGAATGGCCTGGAGATGGCACAAATGAGTGATATGCCCAGTGTCAAAAAAAGACCCTGTGGTGGTGAAAGCAGATATATAATGGGACATTATATATTAAACGTCCCATTTCCTGGGGTCCTGAGCACATCTACACAAAGGCATGTAGGAACCTAAATCCAGTCAAGTTCCTAAGTCCCATCACACTTACTTGATAACGTTTTCCTCTGTCACATCTTAACCTTAAAACTGTTCTTCCCCTACACAGGCAGCTATATGGGAACCCTTAGGGAGTAGCCCCATACGATTTGCTAAGAAGCCACTTAACTGCCCAGACCATCCCTCTCCTATTCTTGCACCTTCCCTGCTGCTTACCTGACCAGCACAGGAGGAAGGGAAAAATGAGTTACCAGAGCTTTTTTTTGCCCCCAACCAGGCAGTAGGAACAACAGGTTGGCATTTCAGATGTGTTTGAAGAACCTTGAACCCCTGCGCTTTGACGGGCAGTTCCTCTGTCCGTGTCAGCCCCTATAGCTCCATCTCCTCCAGCGTCCTGCCAGTGCCTGTGCTCGCCACTACCCGAAATATTTTCCTGCTGGTCCCTTCCGAGCCCTCCTCTAGCACAGAGACTCCTATTCCAAACGCAGCGCTGCTGCAAAAAACGTGGGGCTGGACTCTTCTGACCTGCATTATTTTTAGTGCAGGGACTTGCAGCTTACGTTGTTTGGATTTCTTGACTAGCCAGGAGCAGAGCTGGGTGGTTTTCTTCCTCACCAAGCCCTTGAGCACCTTTTACTTGCAGAATTGTTGCAGAGTCAGGGCTGTGGGCAGTGAGACTCAGGAGGTCGTGCAAGTTGCAGCTCTTTGGGCCAGGAGATGCTCAGGGACACTCCTCTTTTGTCCAAACCACTTTCCTGCTGAGACCTTGACCATCGCACTCAGCCTGTGTAAAACAGTCTTCCACAGCCCTGCGGAGTTCGGGATGACCCAATCAATGTCAAGTGCTGTGAGCTGGAGTCTACCCAGTTACACACTGGGGCTGAGAATGAACCTCACGTTGAACACAGCAGTTTGGTGCTTTGGGTTTCCTACCTCCCATCTCACTTCCAATTTATCTTTCGGCCTTACCTATGCTTCCACTTACGCAATTCTTTTTGTTGTGGTTGTTCACTATTGCACTGGCACTTCTGGAAAAGTTGGAAACTCCTAGTTTGCTCGCAAGAGGATTTCTCACTATTTCAAAACACTGATTCCCCCTTGTCTCATCCTTTCATACATCTCCCCCCTCTCTCTCTCACCCTCATTTTATGTCATTTTTCAGACACGGACATAGATTGTGTGATGCTTGAGCATCGAGTCTTTTTGCACTGCTGACGCCGTACCGCTCCAAAGTAGAAGGAAAGTAGAAGGAGAAGGAATGTTGGTTTTTTATTTTCCAGGGCCCTGCTCTGGAAAACTTCCTTCTGGCTTTTTGCTCAGCGTTACAGACGCTCACTTGCCTTTATCACTGCATTCAAAACAGAAAGGCAGAGTAGCAACAGAACATCCCAGTAGCTGAAATGGGAGCAGAACAATCATTTCTGCTTCACTGGGCCAAAGAAGCCAACAAATTGCTTCACCCTTTCCAAATGAAAACAAGATGCAATTTTTTATTTTTCTCCTATGACTATGCAAAGTAGACCATTTTAATGAACCATCTGGTTAACCAGGAAGGGAGATCTCTCATGAGGAGTGCCTTCCCCACCACCCACCCCGCAGCTCTTAGGGCCTCCATAAAAGAGCACGAAGAAATTCAAGCTACGTCCCACAGACATCACTGCTTGCTTGAACTTTAAACAACACATAGAGAAGAGGAAGACAGTTTAGGGCAAAGTCTGACTGGATTGCTGAGTCAGATGCTGCTCACAGCAGGACATTGAATTTTATTGAGTAATCATTGCCTTTCCACACAAAAACTGCCCTGCAGCGAGCAGGGAGCATTGCTCAGTGGACACAGAAGCCATTGGTGAAGCAGAAGCAGCTTTCCCAGTGGGTAGGTACCTTCTCATGATCACTGTGTGCAAAAATGGAGAGCTGAGTTGAATTTATTCTCTTCCTCCCCCTTCCACCTGGCACACATGTGCTCTTTTGATGCCTGGGCAATGGTTTAGGCGGATGGAAACCAATTTTCTCTCTGCTGTCCATCTCAGACTGGAACCACTGTCAGTCGTTTCTTTCCTTCCTCTGCTTCCAGGCTCCCCTGGAGTTTTCTTCTTCCCCCAGAGCAAAACGAGATCAATCTGCTGCTCCCTGACATCCAGCTGATGCTGGTAAAGTGAACGAGGCCCCTGTACTTACCAGGGCAACTTCTGCTGAGTAAAGCTTTGATTTGCATCAAACTCCTGCCCACGCACAGCAACCACTCTGAAGTGGACACGTGTCAGAATTTACATTGTGAAAACGGTGAATTTCAGTCTTTTGGGTTACTGCAACCCCCCCAAAGCATGACCCAGGGGGACCTTCAGCCGAAGGGCTGCACAAAGACCAGTGTTTGTTAGAGCAAAGCTAACTGCTGGGTGCTGCACGAAAAGCCCAGAGCCAGAGTGTGACACTTTTGCATCCACACAAGTAGAGGTCAGTGTAATCCTTCTGGAAAAGGCATCCCAGGAAATGAATGTGCTCTGTAAGATAAAAAAGTGCAAGCGGGCATGGGGCAGTGGCTGTGCTGGGAGGGCAGTAACTCCAGATTCAGTAACAGTTTTTTAAACGTTTCACAAATTTCACATCTCAGACCAACTGATTGTGATGAAAAGAAACACCCCAGACCCTCAAGTCTGTTGCATCAGGATAATTGTTAAATTAAGAGAGGATTACATTCTAGCGTGCTAGAGAGATAATGGGATAAAACCATTTTAAAAAGTGCTCCCACTCAGTTCCAGATGCCAGCAGCTGTCTCTTTTAAAAAAGACACAGGATGAAATACTGCCTGCTTTGGAGCCGGTGGCAAAGCACTAGGATATATGAGATTTCAGTCACAGCAGAGGCTAAAAGCTGTATAAATTAATCAGGTTCTTCTCTTATCTAAAATGGGTGTTTAATTATGCTGGAAGGAGACAGAGGATCTGCCCGTGCTGCGGTCCCTTCCCAGTAGCTGTGCCTGGGAAGCCTCTAGTGCAACCACAGCTGAGGCTCCAGAGGACTTCTCCTGCTGTAGTGACAGCACCTCCTTAAAAGCTCCAAGTCATGCTGAGAAAGCCCTCTCCTCTCCTCTCCATGGCATAGCTGCAGCCAGGCCAACAGACTTCCCAGCAGAGCAGCATCACCTCGGACTATAAATGTCTCTGGGCGACCATCCTGTGCTGGCTCAATTAGTTCTGGGATGTGTGTAAGGATGCTTCCACCCAGGAAAACGTAGGGGAAGGATCGCTCCGAGACCTTGGACTGCACCAGGGTGGCACACGTTAGCTGCTGGGGAGAGAGGGGGCTTAGAGAAGCAGGGGTTAAAGCAAGTCAGGGCTGAGATAGCTCAGGAGAGCAGCCTGCAGAGTTGAGATTCGGTCCAGGCAGATGTGCACGCTGAAAAAAAACCCCAAAAAACTATGTTGAATAGTGACTCCAAAAATACGGTAGGTATTGCAACACAGGCTTCTGCAGCACTTGGCACTACAGCTGTTGGAAAATGCCTTGTTTTGCCAGCTTTAAGATACTGTTCACTTGCCCAGGTGGGCAGCACCTCCTGGGCTCAGAGTCAGCATCCCCACAGCCCTTCGCCGCTCTGCGAGGGCTCTTCTGAGGATCATAGAATGGTTTGGGTTGGAAGGGACCTCAAAGACCATCCAGTTCCAACCCCCCTGCCATGGGCAGCGACACCCTCCACTACACCAGCTTGCTCAAATGCCTCTAAGGTCTTCTGCTTTCTTTTCTGCTGCCCTTGCAGAGTTCCAGGGTAAGACTGAGGTGCAAATCCTGGAAGGGGACATCCGAGATGTGACGTTCCTGCACCGTGCCTGCCAGGGGGTCTCCCTCGTCATCCACACCGCTTCCATCATTGACACCCTGGGCCTCGTGGAGAAGGAGCTGCTCTGGGAAGTGAATGTGACAGGTGAGTGGGTGAAGCACCTTTCTCAAGCCCGTGTCTAATGTGTGTTGATCATCACCTGCCCGGGAAAGGGAACGCCTGGCCTGTTAACTGGGGTTTCTGCATGTCACACAGCCATACACGAAAAATACTCCGAAATCCCAACGTGCATCTGAGAAAAGTTGGTTCTTATTCTCCCTCCCCGTGTAGCATCACTGCCTGTGCACGTTTTTTTCATTTTTAGGAACACTGCAGGCTTTGGCCACAGTCACAGCAAACGTGCACTGCTAATGTCCCAGACCCTGTGGCTCTCTGCTTCCTACTCTTTTTCTTCCTCCTCTTCTCCTTTTCCTCCCATTTGCCATCACGTTGTGTGTGCACAAACGCCCTTCAGATGAGTAAGTGCTTTTCTATCATTAAAAATCCCCAAAAAACTCTAGGCTATGGGAGGGAGGAGTTTCAATGACTTCTCACTCCATGATGGGACCTCCCTTTCTACTAAGCAGCCTCTGTTCTTCATGAACAGATCGGATGAAAGGGGAAGTTCTTGGCTTAGGAATGGCCTGTGTGGCATCAGCTGCCAGGAAATTTAAATACATTTCCGAAAAGAACAACTTCATCCTCCTCCCTGCGATCCCAAACCCCTCTGTGCCCTTCAGAGCCCTGGTGCTGCCTGACCCGTGAGCACACTGACCTCCCTGGCTCCTTGGTGAACATTTGGGGATGATTTTCTTATTTACCTGAATAGTTTTCCTGGTTCTTTGTCCCTCTCTGCCACGGGTACAGGGCTTCTTCACACAAAAATAAGGAACATACTTCTCCAGGCACCACTTTTACAAATACTGGCTGCTCACCAGCGCTCAGAGCAAGAGAGCGTTCTTTGCAGTTGTCTCTTACATGCACCTTAAAAACAGTGGGATGGGATTTTGGTTGTTTTAGCCCAGCTTGTTGCCTCTACATTCAGCTTCCAGCCCCTTTCTCTTCTGCTCAGTCAAAGCCAGGAATTGTCAGTGACTACTGGTGCCTGCCAGGAGGGAGAGCAGCAAGGCAAGTTCCTGTGAACCTGTGCACTGGGCAGTACGAAAAATAAATATACAGGGGTGGTAGTTCAGAAAGAGGATTTGTAAAGTTCTCTCTTTATGACCACACTCCTGCTACAATCTGTTTTTCAGAGCAAAATGTCTTGCCTAAACCCATAGGGGAAAAAAAAAAAAAACCACACCAAAACCCCAAACAAATGTGAAAATATCCCAAAAGCAGAAAGTTCTCTAGCCTTGAACTGGAGTCAGAGCTGGAGAGTTTATTTGTCTGCCCCATTGTTCCTTTTGGCAGGTTTAGCCTTATGCACAAAGCATCCAGGCTGTCAGAAATCTTTCAGGTCCCCCCGGAGCAGAGTCTGCCCGTGGGTAAAATAAGCCCACTGCACCAGTGAGGGGTGGCTGATAACTTTTGGTGGAATGGAAGCACCCACTGGTCCTGCTCCCAGAGCAAACCGACCCCGAGGTCACGCAGTACATACTGCAGTCCTCTTCCCTATCTCCCTCCATCTCCATTCTGATGCTCTCCTGGCTTTCTGACCAGCCAAGCACACTGCTACGCACGTCACAGACTTGCAGGATGAAAGTTCTGTTTCTCCCAGAAAGCAGAACTTTTGTAACACAAATGTGTTGCAGAATCAGACATGGATGGTCACAAACCAGAGGAGAAGGACACAAGTTAAACCTGCCATGAAGTAGGGCTCTCCTGTCTCACATGCCACACAAGGTCTCGGAGCAAAAAATACTCTTTCAGGAAGGGATGCAAATTTTTAGGAGGAAGGGAATTACGAAAATAATTAAATATAATCCAAACAAAAGTACTGGCTCTACTTTTGTTTGGATTATATTGGATCCTCAGGCAGGAGGGCTCTGGGTGCAAGCAAAACCTGGAGACCTGCACCATGGAATCTTGACTTTATGACAAGCCATGTGAGAGATGCTCCAATTCCCATTACCGCGGTTGCATCGTTTACCTACAACTTGGATTTGCAAATAAAACACATTTAATTTGGGTGAAATCGATCTCGAACAGACACCAACTGCCAGGATAACTTTATGTTTGCTATTTTTAAAACGTGCTACCCAGTTTGATTTTATCTGGACTTTCTGTGCTGTGTTACTTTCCCCCACCTTCTAAACAGGATTGACGGCAGGAATTAAGCTATTAATTTAAAAAATAATATTTTTTTTTTTTAATTAATTAATTTTCCTGACGATTCTGCCTAAGCATAGCGACTTGCATGAACTCACTTTTCCCATGAATTTACTCCTGGCTGTATAACCTTGTTTTCTTTGCACTTATTTAGTGTTTCTTAAACCCCCATTCAGCTTTACTTTCCATTTGTTTCACCTTCTTTCTTTTCCTCGTTCAAGCTTGAAAAAAAACGAATTTTGGTGCCCTACCAGTATTCAGTTCAATAATTCTTCCCATCGCCCGCTCATTAACGGGTCGATACTCTGCTGCCAGTATTTCTTGGTCCTCTGAACCTCCCTTACTCATCACATTCTCCCCAGTGACACGTGCCTGCTCCGCACTGCTCTGCCTTTACTTGCTGTTGTAACGACTGAGCAGACTGGTTAGCTCATTTCTGCGCCTCGTCGCTAGCTTTTGATTTTATCCCCTTGATTTTGGGCCACACCCTGCTGATATCACAGCAGTTATTTTGGTTCGATGTTCCTTTGCCAAAGATGTTGTGGAAGGTCTTTGAGCTGTGTCTTCTGTTCCAAAGTCGCTGGCTCTTTCACACGCAATCTCTCTCATTACATCATGCACAACAAGTAAGGCAATTTCTGCCTCCGAGCTCAGAAGAAAGAGAAAAGAGTCCACTTGCCATTAAAACAGCCCAATTTATTAAGAGACTTATTTTCCCCTTGAATGTGCTTTCCTAGATTGACTCTCTCTTGGCTACTTGAAAGACCTTGAACTTGCCAGTTTACCTCTGCTCTCCTCGATGAGCGCATTGAGAGAATTTTCAAAGTAAGAAATCCTGCATTTCTGCAAGTAAAAGCCAGAATATGCCAAAAAAGGAGGCAGAAAATACACAGCATCACTTTTTGCTCACTGAGCATTACCCTCTGCTCTTTGACCACACGGTATCACACGTTGTTCCGACAGAATATCCTTCCCTTCAAGCCCTCCTCTGAAGCCAGCTGAAGAGTGGGTAGACTCGTATTGGGTGAAGCTGCTTTTGGAGCAAAGCTTCAAGTCCCACATTAATTCTGTCCCTGCTTAGCAAACCACCCAAGAGCATCCTCAAGCCCGGAAAACAGAGGCTTCAGCGTACAGGATGGATGGTACCTAATGAGAGGGGCAGCTTCTGGAGGTTCTCTGCCCTAAGCCAAGCCAATCCAACGAGCAGGTGCAAGCCCTGAAGCTGTGGTCAGTACCCACACCAACCCGAGCAAGAGCAAACTCTGACTCTTGACATACAACCCCCCCACACCATGAGATTAAGACCAAGTGTTTGTCCTTGTTTAACTCCAGCAGGTGCACTGATACCACCTAAACACAGATTCAGAGCAGGTTTGGTGTCACTGAACATGCTGCCCGGTTCAGGACAAGATTCTTCCAGCTGCAGAGAGGGGAGGTCTGGCCAAGCTCAGGCCAGAGATGCTGTTTCTGATCCAAAAAGCCCACTTTTCCCTGCTTGGAGAGCTCTAGACTGACTTGTGTGTTTCTCTTTTGAAGGTACTCAGCTCCTGCTGGAGGCAAGTGTCCGCTGTAACGTCCAGCACTTCATATACACCAGCACCATAGAAGTGAAAGGCCCAAACTGCAAAGGTGACCCGATTTTCAACGGCGATGAAGACACAGCCTATGACAGTACATCAAAATCTCCTTATGCCCAGAGTAAGAAACTGGCAGAGGAATCTGTGCTGAAAGCAGATGGCCAGACGTTAAAGGACGGTGGCGTGCTGACGACTTGTGCCCTGCGATCCATGTACATTTTTGGAGAAGGATGCCCGTTTCTTCAAGGTCATCTGGATAACTGTCTGCTGAACAAAAACGTCTACCTGCGCTTCTCCAGGAAGGAGGCTTTGGTGAACCCCGTGTACGTGGGGAACGTCGCCTGGGCACACGTGCAGGCGGCCAAAGCCCTGCAGGTCCCTCAGAAAGCCAAGCACATCAGCGGCCAGTTCTACTACATCTCCGATGACACTCCTCACATGAGCTATGCAGATCTAAATTATGAGCTGACCAAGGACCTGGGGTTTGGGATCGAGCCCCGGCTCCCCATGCCTCTGACCATGCTCTATTACTTCTCGCTGCTGCTGGAGATCGTGAGCTTCTTGCTCCGGCCCTTTGTCAGGTACATCCCCCCCACCAACCGTCACCTGGTCACGCTACTGAACACCCCATTCACCTTCTCTTATAGGAAGGCACAGAAGGATTTTGGCTACACGCCTCGCTACACATGGGAAGAGGCCAAGGAGTGCACCGGCCGGTGGATTGCCTCCTTGGTCCCACGGAGAAGGGAGTGCTTGAAAAGCAAGGCTGCCTGAGCCTTTGGAGGAGCTGGGTCCTGGCTCCACCAGTAGGGCCAGGAGCCAGAGGAGAGCTGGGTAAGCAGCAGCAGCAGCAGATAACGACAAAGCATTTAAGTGAAGACCCCCCCCACCCCCCTGCCCCAACCCAGAATAAATAAAAGTGAAACGCTCATTTGTTTGTTGAGTACAGGCTGATCAGGGTCGCTTTACTCTATAGTCCGCATCCACTCCTACATCTGGTGTAGCACTAAGATACTATTTTAGTAAGACTCTACACAGTCCGTGGTGTGAACACATCAGCCCTTCTTTTCACTCGATGTCACCTTTCAGGCTTTCATAAAGCACAGCTCATCCTAGAACCAGAACTACTCCTTACAAGTACGTACTACTTGGCCATACCCTACCCACCGGCTCTTGACCACGCAGCAGGATGAAGCCACCCGACTGCAAAAGCTGTTTGTTACAAATCTCGCTCACTTTTTCAAGAGTGTTGTCCACTTCCATGGGCCATTCACCTGACAATCAAACCTGAGAGCAAACTGGGGCGCTGTAAGCATCGTGAGGCCAGAAGCACATCGTGAAGTGCAACGTGGTTTTGGTTAGGAAGGTGTGTGGAGGGAGAGAAGGGGCAGATTCGATCGGGTGAAGGCTTCCTTACCCATTCTCGTTTTCCTAGTTACCAATTTTGCAATAAATCTGATGGCTGCCCAGCAGAACAACAGCTTCAACAAGACGAAAAGGAGAAAAATACTGCAGGATGGCCTTGGTCACTGAAGGGCTTCCATTGCAGAGTCAAGACATTTGTGAACACTGAGGAAAAACAAACAGTGCTGAAAAAAAAATCATGCTATTTGCAGGTTTCAGCTGGGAACAAAGGCTAACTTTAGCTGATAGATGCATGTGTGCTGCCCCTATCCTCCTCATATGGGTTTCTGCAGAATGTGTAACTTGGCTTTTGGGCCAAAAATGTAGAACTTGTCTGAACAAATAGATGTGATTCAGTGTTTGCTTCTTAAATATACAGCTCATTTGCTGAAAGCAGCTCTGAGAGATGGGAATTCCTCTGTTCTGGTCAGGATGGTGTGAACAGAGACATTTTACCTGGCTCAGTGCTAAAGTAAATAAAGCACATTTCCAGTGATGCTGGCAACTTAAAGTCTGTGTTGAGTTTAGTTACTCGGTGCCCTAGCCAACAGATATTGTGCAAACATCACCATTTTCTGTAGTAACATCTTAGGTTCAGGATGTAAGATCTGAAGCAGCAGAACACCTTTGTTCACGCTCTGTTCCCCTCCCATCACTAAACGATGATTTGTCTTGCTTCCATCCACTCTCCACTATTCCCCTTCTCATCGCTGCCAGACCCCTCTGATGAGAGCTCCCTCCCTCTCCTGCTCCCTCCATTTGTGCTTTTCCCCTCCCTTCCCGTTCCCATCCTGCCCAGCCCTCTCTGGTGAAACTGTTCAGCTACAGCCCCTCTGTTCGTGCTGTCTCCCCTTGAGCCCCACCATCCACCTTAGTCCCCCTCCAGCCTCCTGCACCGTTGGCTTTGTTCTCACCAGATGGTTCCTTTCTGCTCCCCTCTGTTCCCATTCCCATTCCCATTCCCATTCCCCTCTTTTGGCAGTCTGTGCCCCTCCAGTCCCCACCATCCGTGCCCTGCTCCCTTCCCATCACCTGCTTTCACACCTTTCCCAGGCAGAAGGCTCCAAGCTGGCCAAAAGCCTCCGAAACCCTCCCAAAAATGTACAACTCACCGCCCTCTGAGCTACGGATCAGCTCCATGTGTTTACTCCGAGGCTGAGGAAGGCTCTCGGGATGCGTACGGCACCACGCTGCTGGGGGCAGTCATCAGAAAAGCAAAGAGGAGGCGTCTGACACGGCAACACCCCACGTTCTTCTGGGCTCGTGATGCTCCTTCCTCACGTCCAGTGAGACCAGGATGCTGGACAATCCGGGTCTGGATTGTCCTTCCCGTGGAAAGGGAGCAGGAAGGAAGGGGGAGGGAGGACAACAGAAGCAGAGCTGCTCTTGAATAGGAGAAGGCACTTAACACATCAAAGAGCTCCAATATGTACCAGAAAACTGGGACATCTTTGCTCAGGTTTAACAGAGCTCCTAAAATATCTACGGATGCTGCCAGGGAGAACAAAGGACAACTTTTATTGTGGAATTCAGCAAGCGACTCATTTCCCCGAACGCGGGCTCCCGCTGCTGGGGCCCACTGTGTCACATTTACCTTCTCGGAAAGGCAGCGGGATCTCTTCTTCTCTCCAAGGGCCGTGCTCCCATCCATCAGATTTCAGGCACAGAGAAAGGTGGGAAGCAGCAAAGATACGTCAGCGATACTCACCTGCTACACACAGATTAATTACTTCTTGTTCCAACGAGTACGAAGCTAAAATTACAGATCACCTTCTACTGTTAAATATTTTTGTCACCGGAGAGGAACAGAGTTTTGCTTGCTGAAATGGACCAGGAACTCTAAGCTATTAATGTACGTTTTCAATAAATTTAGGAAGACTGAAGATGCTCCAGAGGAACAGAGGGAAAAGCAGCTACCATGTCAATCCTGGAAATACATGCCTGGCACTGGCATCGTTAGCACAGGATGCAGCCAATGCAGGAGAGCTGGATAGCAAATGCCAACGGGCATGTTTTTATGACAAATCTGCATTGCCAGGCAAGCATGACATTGGTATTTTGAGTGTATTGCAGATTCCAAATAACCATAAAAAGTTTTGATTTATAATTGGATGAAGTTTGAATTCCCAGTTGTCAGTATACAGTATGACGTTTAATGAATTAATACAGACCGAATGATAAAAATCACAAAATAAATGTTAACTTTCTCAATTATGATCTTTAAATCAAAATTGCATGCTTTTTTTTTTTTAATTAAAAAAAAAAGCTTTGGCTCAATTCATAGGCTTGGTGCAGAACCACAACATGAAACATTATACACAGCCTCTGCTGTGTAGGAAACCAGAGTAACGGTGGTCTCCGAAACGGAAAAATCTGTCCCTTGTACATCCAGCTATAACAGATCACAGCCACTGGACAGCTAATTCGGGAAGTGGGAGTACAGCAGGATGCATTTCAGAAGATACTCTTTTTCATGAGTTCTTGTCACGACCCCTGTAGTCCCATGTAATGCTCTCCTCCCTCTTTCAAGCCCTCCATCTGCATCTCCATCCGAGTTCAATAACCACTGGATAACAGGAATTCATGTGTGGTCACGCCACGGATTTCTTTCTCATGGTGTTTGTCATTTCTAGAAGTTCCTCGTTCACATAACCAAACTTTTCACATTTCTTCAATAAAATGTGCCTCTCCAGTGCTAGCAGCAAGCACTGAGTATTAAGTAGTTGAGGACTAATCTAAGAAAGGGAGAACAGTAACCAAAAATAAAGAAGATACATTAAATCTCCAGCTCGATCCTATAACACTCAATTTTGTGTTGATTAGGCAGGTAGGAAGTTCTGGCAGGACCAGCCAGATGTTCCCCACAGTGAGGTGCTCACTTAACAGGCTGGTTGGAACTGGGGAGCTTGTGGGGTTAGGCTTGTCTTCTTGTCAAGTTCATCTCCCGTACAAAAAAAAAACACAGACAACTCTTACGGCACCAAAAGTACGTCTACAAACCTGGTTTCTCCAAGAACTCCTGGCATCTCTCCTCTCACAACTGCGGAGTCATAGGAATGGGTGAGAAAGTGGCACTGCCCTATATAGTCTCTTCCATCAAAATTCTTAGTATGCATTGTAGAAGACCATTGAGGCAAAGAAAGACTGCTTTCGTTGCTGCCTTAAGATGTGGAAAGCCAGCCTAGAAAGCTAAAAAAAAACCCAAAATGCATGAGGGCCACCCTCCCCTGGACCTACTCCAACAGCTCCATGTCCTTCATGTGTTGGGGACCCCAGAGCTGAACGCAGAACTGCAGGGGGGTCTCAGGAGAGCAGAGCAGAGGGGCAGAATCCCCTCCCTCGCCCTGCTGCCCACGCTGCTCTGGGTGCAGCCCAGGACACGGTTGGCTTTCTGGGCTGCCAGCGCACGGTGCCGGCTCATGGTGAGCTCCTCACCCACCAGCACTCCCAAGTCCTTCTCCTCAGGGCTGCTCTCAATCCATTCTCTGCCCAGCCTGTACTTGTGCTTGGGATTGCCCCGACCCACATGCAGGACCTTGCACTTGGCCTTGTTGAACTTCATGAGGTTCTCCCAGGCCCACCTCTCCAGCCTGTCCAGGTCCCTCTGGATGGCATCCCTTCCCTCCAGCATCTCGACCACATCACCCAGCTTGGTGTCACCACCAAACTTGCTGAGGGTTCTCTCAAAGAAAATTAAGCTTATTTAGTAGCACCGCTTGTCTGCTGACCCCCTTTACCCTCATCACTAGGAATCCCTGAACTTTTTAGCCACTTTCACACAAATGTAACAAAAGGGTGGAAATCACAAAATTCTGTGAGACGTGGTGGCTTTCACAACGGCACGCAGAAACAGCCTCCAGCTGTTGGACATTTAGCTACATCTTGAGAAAAACTTGAGCACTGCAGCGACCTGCTATAAGCAAGGGGTACAGGGGGGGCCTGATACATGTTTAAGTTGACAAAATCCCTCGCAGAGCTGCAGAGGAAAGAAAAGCTGCAGCACCAACATCTTCACAGTCCCATACCACAGGAGGTTGCCATCGGAGGCCAAGGACACAAACCACACCTTTTTCACTTAAAGACATTCTTTATTCAATCTTTTTTTTTTTATATACAATATTATTTTTAATCTGTAAAAAGTACATATGCAGGATTCCAGGTCAGAGGCAGAAGGTTTCCACATCAGAAGATAGAGACTTTTGTCCTTTCATTATTTTGGAGGAAAAAATAATCTGTCAGTTTGAGACAAAGCAAGAATAAAGGCAAAATGCAAATCCAACTTTCACCAAGCGATTAGGATTAAAGGCAACGATTCACCGTAACAAGTCAGGCTGTCTCCTCCGACTTCAGTGGTTCCCAAATTTTCCTGGGAGCAGTTTGTTGGAAGGGGCTGACAGCTGAAGCATCAGTGCTTATCACCTCCGCTACGGCTGTGCGCACGGAACTCGCAGAAGAGCTTGGGTCTCCTCTTTGCGTGGCAACTCAACCTCTAGAGTCAGAAGACTGTTTCTCAAAATCCAAGGAGCTAAAAAGAGGGATGTCTTATCAGGGTGAAGGGATGTCCAAACTGCAGTGTGGATCAAGAGCTTGCTTTCACTTTTCCTCTGCTAACAAGAAGCCTGTTTCTTATTTGTCCCCTTAAAACCACGGACTGGACTTACTAACATGTGTAACAAGCTCAATTTGCTACAAGCCTGTTACTACAGCCCTGAGATGTGAACCACCTCGCCACCTCCTGTGGACACCAGGCTACACCATCGAGCCTTTCAATGCTAACGCTATGAACCCCTTCTCCATTCCAACCAGGAGAGTCACCTTAGGGAGGTTTGTAATGTCATTTCCTGAGGGATAGAAGAATGAGCATAAAAGACAGCCCGATGCGGCGTTGCTGAGCTGTCAGTCAGCACAGCATCCCGAAAGGATGACGTGACTGGGACTGTGTCATTATTTTCACTTTCCAGAACCTCGATACTCAACATTCAAATCTTGTAAAATACTGGCTGGGAATATGTCAGTGATTGGGAGGTAGAAGACAGTGATCCACAAATTTGGAGTAGGGAACTAAAGGAACATCAAAGTCCCGTGGCACAGGGACCTGCCTTCCCCTTCGCTCCAGCATACTTACTATTTTCCATACTTTTCTCAAGTTTTAAGGACCATGTTGTGCGGCAAAATGAACACCCAGAATATCACTCAAGGGTTTTGTTTTTGTTTAGAGGACAAAGCTAAGAAGTTGACTTCTTGACTGCAGGACACGCACAGCTCCAGGGTGGCCAACGGAAGCTGCAGAAATCTGGCTTCTCTAAGTGTTAGGAAAAAAAATATACTGCCAGCAGATCCTGACCACAGGCAAGCTTGAGGCTTGGATTAGGAAAAGAACTGAACATCCTCGTTTTGACTGCATGCAAACAGGAAACAGACAGTTCTGGGATGTCCAGACTCTTGCCCATATCCAGTGTGCCAAAAACGTACATGATTTTCTGATCTTTATTTCGTCCTGTACGAGGAGAGGGTATTGGAGGAATTGCTAAAGTGGGACAGCTACCTAAAGAAAACGAGGATTGTTTTGTTAAGAGAATACAGTGCAAGACTCGGAAACAACTAGGACTAAAAAGTCATTTTGTGCTTAAATTGACACTCTGTCTTCATGAAAGTCTGTAAGACAGCAGCAACGGGATGAAAATGGCAATATTCTACTGTACCTTGGGGACCCAGAGGGAAAACAGGCTGAACTTTGGGTCACACATAACACCATCCTGCAGAGCTGAACCTACTTCTTCTCTGTGAAGGACTCAGAACCTCATCAGAAGTTTCAACACCCGTGGTGCTTGGTTATTACGCACCCACCTCGCTCAGAAGCCATGACCTCCAAACTCAGCTTGCTCTAGGAAATCTCAGGATGGAGAGATTGGTGAATGACACAGCAATCAGTCCATAAAATGCATTGTTTTTGATAGACTATGTGCATCAGTAGCTTCTGGAGGAAAAGGAGTTTGTATTTTAACGAGTGATAGAGCAGGAGCGGATGGCTGTAACTGGGGTAAATGGAAAATGAGAAACAAGTGTCTTTGATTTGGTACCTGCTGCTTGTCTACACCAAGAAGAAATAGCAGTATTGTACATCTGCTTTGAGAAAAATACCATCCCATAACACGAGATGGCTTAGGTCCTCAACTCAAGCACTCTTGTGGCAGTGAGTACCCCGCTGGGATTCACGGAGGAATTAACCTGAAGGGTCGCTCTGCAACTCACAAGCCAGGGATGGAAGAGCAGCAAACAGTGACAAGAAGTTTGCTGCTTCTGGGACTCCAGAATTCTGCCCTTGCTCCTTCTCTGAACAGACTGGCAGCCATTCTACATCTCCATAGGGTGGAAAGTGCCTTTTTCTTTCTTTTTAAGCAGAAGAATCTGCTTTTCCTCTTTCCCCTTTGTACCCAGAGAGATGTAGAACAAGGCGATCGAGCGCGGTTTTAAACTAATAACAGTTCTCGTGGGATGGGTAAAACTCAATTTGAAAACACATCGTATCTGAACATCAGAAAATGGAAAATGACTAGCTCTTCAGTAAGTCACTGAATACTAATTAGAAAAATAAATTTACGTGGGACCAGTAAGAAGAATCCACTTCTAATTTTAAATAAACAAATACTTGAATCAGTATTATTTATTATATCAATTACTTTATCAGTTCCCAAACGATTTTTAAGATACTGCTGCAAATTACAGTAACCAAGTAACTGGTATTAAGGTAAAAACATTGAGATTGAAGGTTTTTCCAAGCTCTATGTTTTCTTCCTCTCAAACTAATGTAATTGTCTGGAAAAAAGCATCAGACAGCATTTTTTCTTAGATCACGGGATGATTTCTGCGTGTAAGTTAGTGTCAAAGACACACGAAAAAAAATTTATAGGGGAAATTCTACTATAATGTACAGTCAGATATATTATAATACACTCAGAAAAGCTTTTATATATAAAACTTCATATATAAACATTTTTTGAGGGGGAGAAAGAGCACTCACTCTCTTTTGATCTGATGCTGTAGCCCACTGAAGAGTTCTTCCACTCACTTATTACGAAAAAGCAATCAAGACTCAACCTGGGCACTAATTAGGAGGGAAAGGAGCACCTCACAGCTCTTTTTCACCAAAGGGGCCAGTCATCATGGCAAAAAGACTGGAGAGCTATAAAGGGGAATAAAAAGAGAAATTTGAGCTGTAAAGATTCTGGAACAATGGTAAAAAAAAAAAAAAAGAGACTGAGATATAATTGAAAAGGTGAATAAGTGGAGACTGAAGCAGGCTCTGTTTGAGGGATGCTGTCCAGCTCAGGCTAGGAGTACTCAGGGAAAAAAAAAAACAAACATGCAGGTAACAGCATCTCATTTCTCATAAACTAATGGAAGAAGAGACTCTTCAGTTTCTTTTTCCACTCATATGTCAGAGATGTTTAGGTGGCTTCCAAAGAAGATCATGTTGGCTCCGTACTGGAGCCCTGAGAAGAAAAGGAGTCTTGTAAACTAAATCAAAGGCAGTTTTGGGTTCCTGTCATACACAAACCTGCAAAGAAGGTTCCACAAATAGCATCCAAAGAATGAAGTTCAACTTTTAGGAAAAATACCGATTGAGTGGGAAAGTATAAAGCAGCAAACTCCTGCTGCTTGGCTCAAGGGGAGCCATATATTGCATTCTCTTACATAAATCATGAGAGATGGTTTTTGTTGTGTCATCTCTGTTTATTTAGCTAAAAGAACCAGGATGAATAAGGGAATGGTTTTCCCATGCGACAGGATTGGTGAGGAAGGGAAACTTGGGCTCCTTCCTACCCCTGTGATACGCTCCAGACCCTGTGACTGTAGATTGCCCACGTTGCTGACACCTAACTACTACCCAAATGCTTACTAATTGTTTTTTTTGGATGTCAGCAAAAACCACAGATCTTTCAGCCTTATTTTGAAATGAGAAAATGGGGAGGCAATAGTTTTTATAGTTTAGAGTTTAGTTTTAACAGCTTAAAGGCCCTGAGAATGGCTGCCAGTCTGGACAAACAGATGATCCTTAGAAAATTCAGACAGGTACAGAAAAAAAAAAATTCAAATCCTGATGCTGATGGTGCAGTGATGTTGCTTTTTGTTGTTGCTTTGTTCATGCCATCATCAAATACCAAAAAAAAAAAAAAAAAAATTTAAATCTAAATATTTGGAACCCACCCGATCTGAAGAGGTGACTGGTATGTTGTTCCTTGCAACAGCCAACAGCAGCAGCAAGTTCCTCTCCCTGGACACAAAAGCCTCTTCTTCCTTGTGCTGCTGCAGTTGTATTGAACAGTAGATTCCATGTCTTGCCAGGGTTCAAAGCACATGAAGACTCTGTCCTGCAAATACCACACTAACGTGTTTTGGTCATGTATAAAACAGAACTTTTTTTCTTTTTTCAGTTTTAACTTATCTATATGTTGAAGAGCTTTGTTTCTCACGCCGGTCATTCGCTTGACTCAGAGGTCTAGTTTTATCAAGTGTCTGTTTCCTCTCCTGCTTCAAAGTCTCAAGTGGTCCATGTAAACAAATCAGAGCTGAAAACAGTCTTTTTTTTCCTCCTCATAGAGCTGTTTTTATCGATATGCAGGATTTCCTGACAGTGTGGTGTTGGCTAAATGTAAAACAGGCAGAGGATGAGCTTCTGTGTTAAAAACCCAGTTGTCTAATGGTAGAAGGTCATCATTGGAGAAGAGCAGATACAAATACCTGGATAATCAAGACAGAGAGGAAAAATGGCAGGTATTAAAGCAGAGCAACAGACAGGAAGGGGCAACATAGCAGCTTCAGATTCACCTTCCTTATTTGATTCACACTTTTCCTACGAATAACTTAAGGAACCCATTTCTACACCTTGCTCCGTCCCCATCAACAGCTACTTTCTTGCCCCTCATACTGCCAAAACGCTCAGAGTTTGCCAAGTAAGCCAAAGCATCTGTGCAGTGATAATGCTTATTTGGGAGAGGTGTACATTTTGAATTTGAGGGGAATGAAGATGCAGCAGGCATTCCATAACACACGTTTTATGCCTGTCTTCTGAAGGACATCTTCATCTTCCTCACGGCATCACAACCAACCCTTCTGTCTCAAGAGCCATTTGAGCCACCCTGACCTTATGTTCTCCATTCCATCTCAAGGTGATACCAGGAACTGGTCTGGCCATGCCAACTGCATCAACATCAAATATCTAATACCCAGCTCTCCAATGAAGCTTCGTTGTGTCCCACAAGCAGGAAATGATCCAAACCAAAAGCCAATAAACATTTCTGAGCTCCTCCCTAAGAACTGCCTTCTTTTGCAATGCTTGCACTATAGCACATCCAGTTACTGAGCGATGCACCAGTGAATTTTAAATCTCTTTGTGATTATTTAAGATGCAGGCAGGATTCTGGCAAGCCTTCAGAGGTCAGCCTTGTCACCACAGAAGTCCCTTAGGAGCAGATTTCATTCTCTGATTTGCCTTTTATAGGCAGATCAATCATATAACACCAGCTCCTGGGGAGGTACTGTTTCTCCAAGTGGACCTGTTCGAAACTGCTGCTTCCCTCTTTGGGAGTATCAGTTTTAGTCTCCAGAAAATGAACTCGAAGGAGTAAGTGAAATAAAATTAATGGAAGACAACAGAGGAAGCAGCAGTGGCTGACTTTATTTTTACAATGATAACATGGGGAAACAAAGCATTGTGACTAGGTAGAGGAGTCTGGTAAGAAGGCAGCAGGACAGAATGGCCATAGTCTTCCCTCACGTGTGATGAACTTGGAGCCCCTTCTTGAAAGACGTCGTGGTGCCTGAAGCACCTGTACTGCCCCTACCATGACCTGCTTTCTCCCCACGGCACTTTGAGCTCTCAACATCCCAAATCAATCTTTACAGACATCAGCTAGAGCTAAATCCTGAAAATTTGATATCACTGATACTGCAAACTCTGCTGCTGTATAGAAACCCTGTTTACTCCGCAAAGCCTGCATGGCATGCTAGGCTGCCAAATGGCTACAACTTTTTTTGTTGTATCACTGGGTTGTAAAGACAGAAAGGGCAACTTAATGAGTCTTCCTTGCTGACAGGTTTGTGCAACAACATATGTACCACCCCTTCCATCACAAGTTGGCAGAAAGTGCCATCCATATGTAAGCAGAGGCAACAACTAAGTCTCCTAATAGCAGCCAGCAGTAGCTCCTGTCTAGGGATTTAACCAAATAAAACATTCTCCAAACTGTTATGCAGGGGAAAAAAAGAAAAAGAAGGCAGGGAATATAGCCAACTCGGACACTTTTCTTCTAAAAGTATACAACTCACAAGATTTCAGGGAGGTAACCAACAGGAATCTTGGTAGATTTCAATGCCAGAACTGTACTACCACAGTTGCTGATGCACCTTGTGTATCAAGAAAGTTGTCACGCATTAGAAGACACTGTTTCATAGGCAAAACCTCAGGGCAACCACAACTGTGTGACACAAGAGGGCTCTTAATAGCTGGTTTGTGTCAAGGATGAAGGAGATGAGGAGCCATGACATGCTAGCTCGGTTTTAAAAACAGATCTCATAATAAAATCTCCATATCCTATTCCAATCTTTACAGTAGTTCTTGGCATGTTCCAGTGTAGCATTTTTTGTTACTAATCAAAAAGAAACATGGTGGAAGTCCAATGACTTTGAGTATTTTACCATGAACCAAATACACAAGGGAGGGTGTCAGCTTCTGCAGGATGGACTACAGGTGTCCTATTGATTTGACTGAATTGAATATATTTAAGCATGCAAGAGATTATAAAATATGCCTGACATTCTTGCTTACAACAAAAAGCATTCTAGAAAATTATGCTGTGGGATAAACACAGAAAAATCATCCAAGGGCATGAAGGACTTTTGTTCCCTGCATTTATTCCTTTCCAGGGACACACAGAGGAGTAACACGTTCTACAATATCAGAGCATTGCACATACTTGTATAAGACATTTCAAGTCAGTGTCTAAAAAAAAAAAAAAGTCCTTTGCAAAGGGAGTTTCTTAAAAGGAGATAACCTCTCCTCTGCTGTGATGACAGAAATCAAATAGAAATCTTAAAAACTAAAGCTCTTTCAGCATAAGCTTCATGTATGGAAAATTCTGCTCGTATTTTCTGCTGGTAAAATGGGCTGATCTGAGACTCTAAAATGGGGAAAAAAAAAAAATAACGTCCAAACCATAAACCACCCTGACAAGACAGCAGATTATTTGTTGAGTCACGGTATTCTTCTAGATGTTAGCTCTTACAGGAAGATGCAAGCGTGAAGAGAACTTACTTCAAAGTTTCGGCAAGGAAAAAGCTCTGCTGTACGTCATCGTAGGTAGGAGATGAGGAATAGACATCCTTGACACCGGAAAAGCCACCGCTGACTCGGCAATACTTGTCAATTGCCTGCAAAGAGGAAGGGAAAAAGAAAAGGAGAATTTAATTGTATAGCAAAATTTGGAAACATCAAAGGATCAGGCTTGATCAGCAAAGGAGGCAGCTCTTCCCACGCTGTGTTATTCTGTTGGGGATCTCCTTGTCAGAGGATGCTTACGCGGAACAACATAAAAAGGGACCGGGCACATACAGAAGTAAAATCCCTCCAGGGCTACTAACACCACCACGTTTGGCAAACTGTGAGATGCTAACAAAGTATTCTGAGGAAGAATTCTTCCTTTCCTGGGTATTTACTGATGACTGATACTGTTGACAGGATACAGACTCAGAAGACTTCTGCTCTGAGCTGGAACAGCTCCTCATAGGTAACATTAAGTAGAACATCCATCAGTCAATCAATGCCACATGTGCTATGAGGTGCACAGGAAGATGACAAAACATCCCTGATTTTGCAGCTGAAGGAATGTGAAGAGTTACAGGAACTCTCTGACTAGTAGCTAGTCATAGGGACTTACTGAAAGCAAGAATAAAATACTGTACTCATCTTCAGGGACTGTTGGTTTTATCTTATAAACTCTTCTAGCTGCTGCTCTCTCCCCACATTTCCATCTCCTACATGTGCTCTTCTCTGTTTCCCCTTTATACAGTTGAGACTCAAGTCAGCTCGTGCGCTGGGCTGCACAGGAGCTCTTTATCTTTAAAGCATGAAGTTTCAATCCATAAACATTCCATGCAGAAAGGGGCCGATGGATCCATGACTCCCAAATCACCCAGCCAGTCAGCTCCACCACAGTGCTGCAAAAAGCCCAATGGAAGAGGAGGAGACTGGAAAGAACGAGTTAGAAGCCGAGGGCAGTCAGCGCAGGGGAGCACATGAGTTTCGAACGACATTGCTTTTTATGCAGAGAAAACAGATTCCATCACAATTAAGGACCTTAGTGTAGCCTTTGCATACTAGAAATACCAAGAAACAAAGCAGAATTTTCCATTGGACACAGGCATGAAGAGTGCTGGCAGATGTCATCACTGAAATCAGGACAAAAAGTGAAAAGGCAAATGAGGAAGGCACCCAGGAGACTAAGTCACAGCACATCAGGTGCTACAGCCAACCTCCTCCTCGTGTCCCTGCCCACGGCAGGGGGTTGGGACTGGATGATCTTTGAGGTCCCTTCCAACCCAAACCACTCTGTGATTCTATGAAATGCAAAGTTATTCATGGATCAAAGAATAATCCAGACAGTACAAAGTTCTTTCAAATTTCTGAAGACTAAGATTTTTAAAGCAGCAAGAGGAGAGACCAGCAAAATGATGTTACTGGAACAGCTGTGGCTCTAGAGCCTGAGCTTATGCCAACAAAAGTACTGACTGTCTTGGCAAAATCTAATTGTCATTGTAACTCCTTATCTCAAGTGAAGCCTTCTCCAAGTTTGGATGGAAATGCTCCTTTTTATTGTTGAGACTGGAGCCTAAAAAGGCAGTGTCTGGATGAATTCTTTTCAGATGGCACGGGCTAGGGCTACGTTGAGACTACTCACACGCCAGGATTTGGCTTGAACAGGTTTCCTCTACAGTCTGGAGAGAAAGGTGCATGTGACACATTTAGCCCAACAGCATCGCACCACGACAATCTCTTTGCCTGCACGCTCTGGCACATCACAAGTGATGCCAGCTACCGTGTGGTAGCCAAACAAAAACAAAAGGAAAAAAAAAAGAAAAGAAATAAATTGACCAATTTCAGAAGGAATAATACATACGCTGTTTGTGGAACCATTTGTGTTCCTCCCCACGAGCCCTACAGCTGTTGGGCAGGTGTGATATGAATAAACAAGAGGCAAAGCACTTTTGCTTCCTAGGCAGGTAATGAGGTGCCTCCTCTTGCCACTATCCCCTTTTTTATACCACTGCAGAAGACAAGCTTGTCTCTGCCCTGGGGGAGAAGCTCCAACGGTTACAATCCTGCCAGAACTTCCAGCATGTAGAGCCTGACCTTGCAGGTGTTCCTCTGGTCAACGATTCAGCAACCTTGACGCTGCGTGCCACATCTTGGACCGACGAAACTTGCTCATGATTGTGGCAAAACGAAAAGAAAGAACAAATGGTACCACTGTGAGGACACTGTCTCCTTCAACTCACGTATTCTGGAGACTGAAGACAACGGATAGCACTGAGATCCTGCTCTCTGCTGCAGAGCTCTCATGCTTGGGTAGGTAAGTGCAACACTGGAGAAGCTAGCAGACCTAGAAGCTTGAAGAAAGAAAATGTATGATTTATACTGAGTTTTCTTCCCCCCCCCCTTACAATTACCAAGTAGTCTTGCATCTTCAGAAATTTCTCCTTGGGGAGACAGGCTCTGGCTAGAGCAGAGTTCAGGACAAGCATAGGATTTATCCCAGTTGATCAGAGATCTAGACACTGCAGGTAGTGATGAGCTGTAGAGGAAAAATTCCTCTGAAAGACTGCTACACAGCTCTTCATCCAAACACAGATCAAAAGTTGCCCTTGATCCAGAGGTGTAGGGAACTCGAGGACACTGGCTGAAAAGTTTACCCCACCAAACAAGCTGCTTAAAAGGCACTTGAAATTTGCAGCGTCCTGCCTTCACGCAGACCTCGGAGTACCTGGTGTAGAAGCATCTGATTTGCCACCTGGATACTCTTTCACTCAAGAGCTGGAGACAAGTCTCACGGATAAAACGATGCTGAATTTACTGCACCTCGGAATACGGAGAAGTCCCAGACGACTGGAAGGGTACCAAGGTAATGCTGCTATTAGAAGCATTTGAAGGCTGAATAATTTTAGGATGACATACCTGATGTTAGTTCCAAACAATTACAGAAACACATGTGAAAAATACAGAAGAATAAGAGGATAATTGACACCCATCAGCATGGTTTTATAGAAAACTCTCTTGCACACAAGCTCGATTTCATTCTTCGAGGTCTACAAATTGACAAATAAAGGAAACTGCAGAGCTGTAATAAACTTAAAAGTTTCTAAAGCAATTGATATGATACCATAAAATGTTATGACAAGACAAAGCAGCACTACACCATATCAATATCACTATGTAATTAAAAACTGCCTGACGGTGCTCTAAGAATGAGCTGGCACTATAAAATCATTACCAAATAGAGCTGCTCCTCACAGAGAAGGTTCATCAATCCCTGCAACGCTGCTGCTGGCAAAAATGCCACAGGTAAATAACGGCAGCCAGCGTAATCTGGCCTAAAAAAAAGTGAGTTTCATATAACCAGGCACATAATCCTAAATCTGGACATAAAGGCTGTGGAACTGCAGAACTAGATTAGCCTGGAAAGTAGAGACATTTCAAAGAATTCGGTGGCCACAGGAGACAAGTGGGTACGAGCTCCTGCTAGGATGTTGTGCACCCACAGGGACAGCAGGCAGCAGCAGGGATATAATTCTACGTTTGCACAGGGCTGTGGGTAAAGTGAAAACTGGAAACGCAACTCTAGAATTCACTTTTTAAAAAGGATGATGAACTGACGTGGGTGAAGGCATCTGGAGAAAATGCTTTACAGTGGGAGGCAATACAATTTGTTCAGCATCTTAAGTCGAGCCAGGTAGTAAGTTTATTACAATCCACAAAAACTCTCTGGAAAGAAAACACGAGCGAATAAAAGACATTTTAATGCGGTATAGGAAGTCATAGGAAAATCCAGTGATTGGCAGCTGAAACTAGACCAATTCAAATGGGAAATCAAGCATATGTTTTTAAGAGCACAAGTAATTAAATCATGGAAAACACTATCAGAAGAGGTGGATTTTCCAGTTCCCTTTACTCAAATCAGTAGAAGACCAGAAGGACACACAATAGTGTACTCTTGCCAAACGCACGGCTCGGCTCAAAAACGATGCAAAGTGCAATTTCAAGGCCTGTGACATACTGGGAGGTCAGAGTTGATGTAAGTTCTTTGGAAATAAAATTGGAGGTGCCTCTGGATGAGACCCCAGCTCCCGCAGTTCCTCTGAGGGTGTTTCTGTGGTGGCATGCGTGAGTCTTCTTGACTGTGCCAACAACGTGCCTACAAAGCCGGTGCCCGTTTCTTCCCCAGCTCACCTCCCAAAACACCGCTCTGCGTACTCACAGCTTCCAACCCAGCATCTCTGAACCCCTATTTGTCCTCACAGCTTCCAATCCAGCAACTCTGAACGCCTGTTTGTCCTCACAGCTTCCAATCCAGCAACTCTGAACGCCTGTTTGTCCTCACAACTTCCAACCCAGCAACTCTGAACCCATTTATACTCACAGCTTCCAACCCAGCAACTCTGAACCCATTTGTACTCACAGCTTCCAACCCAGCAACTCTGAACCCATTTATACTCACAGCTTCCAACCCAGCAACTCTGAACCCATTTGTACTCACAGCTTCCAACCCAGCATCTCTGAACCCCCGTTTGTCCTCACAGCTTCCAACCCAGCAACTCTGAACCCCCGTTTGTCCTCACAGCTTCCAACCCAGCAACTCTGAACCCCTGTTTGTCCTCACAGCTTCCAACCCAGCATCTCTGAACCCCTGTTTGTCCTCACAACTTCCAACCCAGCAACTCTGAACCCCCGTTTGTCCTCACAGCTTCCAACCCAGCCACTCTGAACCCCTGTTTGTCCTCACAGCTTCCAACCCAGCATCTCTGAACCCCCGTTTGTCCTCACAGCTTCCAACCCAGCAACTCTGAACCCGTTTGTCCTCACAGCTTCCAACCCAGCAACTCTGAATCCCTGTTTGTCCTCACAGCTTCCAACCCAGCAACTCTAAACCCCTGTTTGTCCTCACAGCTTCCAACCCAGCAACTCTGAACCCCTGTTTCTTTCACCTCCAACATATGCCTGGCTCTTTTCTTGGCTTCACCAAGTAGAGAGCTACAGGTCTTTCCACTCCATCTTACTGCCAGTCCTCAATTTGCCTGAAGTCAGCCTGAACTTGAAGTCCTGCATGTTATTTTCACCGTACGCAGAAACTCCGACCGAACCCTGCAGCTTCCCTGGTGCCATCCTGCTCAAAGTCCCCAACAAAGAGCTGAGCCCTTCATCCAAAGAGCTCAGATCAGTCACTGGCTTTACATTCCTGCTCTGAAGTGGTGGCTCTTACTGTTTTCAAATAATTAGCCTAAAAAAGATTTTAATAATTTTCTGTATTTACCCTGAATATCTTGCACGTGTATTTCCACACTACTTCAGCCACCTCCCAGCACACCACCATCCCATTTGGCTGGCCCAGGACAATTGAGATCGATGTTGTCTCCAGTGCTAATAAAGTATTAGGGAGAATTAGCCTTTTTTTTTAATTAGGAAAGAGATAAAGACCTGTCACGGAGATTTATGATCGCTGAGGAAATATAAGCTTCAACTTCCTGTTTTTTCTCCCCCCACAGACACTGGATTTGGAGAGATGTGACTAAGCAGGCCTTGGTCAAAGTAGATCATCTGCACTAAAATGGCCAAGTTTGGTCC
Organism: Tauraco erythrolophus; assembly: GCF_009769465.1. NCBI lineage: Eukaryota > Metazoa > Chordata > Aves > Musophagiformes > Musophagidae > Tauraco > Tauraco erythrolophus. The sequence continues at coordinate 907,064 of NC_141465.1, forward strand.
AAAAAATCAAGATAATGAAGCCAAAAAAAAGCTGCCAATGGTGAAACAGATAAAGCAAGACAGATCTGCATAGACACACACCACCCATCCCGGTGTGCAAATTCCCACTGATAAAAGGCAGAGAGATGTGAGCCAGAAGCGCTAAAGGAACTTAAGTAATGCAGTGCACTTAAAAGCCAGGTGATTCTGCAGTGTGTCCTGGATCATCTCTGAAGTTCTTGAAAGGACAGAAGTGGACCTCTTAACACATCAGTGAACTAACCCAAACGCATTGGAGTAGGGATTCATCCATTCAAAGAAGCAAACGAGGGAGACCACCAAGAACTCTGTCATCGGACACCAGGAAAAATGAGACCATTTAGAACTCGATCAGAACCCAGTTTCCCCAAAGGTTTAAAAGAGCTACCAGACTTCTGATGAAGAAACTATCGTTCCCCATGAAAAGTGTGTAATACAGATTTCAAAGCACGCTTCGGCGGTCGGAAGGCGAAAGGAAAGCGGATGCGGACAGTGTTGTGCAAGAGCAGAAGCCAACTGCTGTGTGTGTCTCGCCAGATTCTTCTCTATTTATAACTGCAGGAATAAACACAACCAGATACGTGTGGATGAGAAGATGGAGAAGCAGTGAGTAGGTGTGAGGAGTAAACACAGGATCTTCTTATCTACACGCAGGGAACAGAAAACCCTGGGGAACAAAAGGCTTCTCAAGCTTTTTAGTATGATGGTGGGGTAAGAAAATCTGTAATTGTGGGAGGGAAGGGTATGCAAAACCATTTATGAAGAGTTGGAAAATATTTTACGGCTCTGTTGGATAAAGGAACTCTTTCTGGAGGGAGAAAGCAGAAAAAGGCACTCTAAGGACAGAGGCAGTGAAGGACACAGGCTGCCTGACTCACACAACCTCGATGCAGCTGACTGAAGGCTAAAATAAAATCAAATCCTACCCTGCCTACGGAGAAAACCGGAGGCAGGGGAGGAGGAAGGGAAGGTTTGGTTTGAAAGCACTAATGGAGAGCAAGGAACGAAGGCAAACGGAGAAACGGGAACAAAATGCAGTTCAAAGACACACCTTGCAGTGTGCTTAGGAGACAGATCCTGGCATGAAAAATGTACATTTCTCAACTCTTGAACCTAGTACAGAGCACCCAATTTCAGCATGGACCACCAACCATGGCTTCTGACAGGAGCTGGTGTCAGACCAGCAAGTATCTGCAGACACACGCTGGCAAGGAGCAGGTCACCGAATCCATGTCTTTGCCACACCAGGAACACGCACAGTTCGGGCAGGAGGGATGACGTGACTCGGTGTCGGAGGCTTTGGACTTTGGCAGTGCTTTCTGGAACCACTGTGACCAATGTGGAACCTCTCTCCAGAGCAACACAGTGTTGGTTATAACAAAACAGTCGACGAGGCAAAACCTAACCAAGGGTAAGACACAGTCTTAAAATATTTGGACTCTTCTACGTGACTGTAACTGCACTGAGGAAGAACTAAAAAGTATCTTCCACCTGATGAACACAGACTTCTCATCAGATCTCTTGCTCCAAGTACTTTTTTGGGGTCTCCTGCCTCTGGAGTGAAACCAGTTTTCACCTGTAGAACACAAGTTCTCCAGGCTCTTGGTTCGTTGCTTCCTTTTCCTCATCTCCTTTGGCTGTTGTCAAAATATTTCATTAGTGTCTTGGTATCTCCAGTGTTTATTCTCATCTCTGAAACTGGCTTTGAGCTGTGTTTCCAAAGGCTGCTGGAGCTGCAGCAGGGAAGTGGAGGAGTTGTAGTAATCCACAGATCTTGAAGACCACCAGAAAGCTGTTTGGCCAGCAAATTCGTTTTGCAGGAGCCCAGTATAGACCAGCAGGTGGAAGCAGTGAGAAGTGTGAGACCAAAAAAGGCTCCTAAATTCAGCCTGAGGAACTCTTTTGGGGATTACAAATATTTTTTACAACTAGAGTATGACATTGTCACGTGAAAATGAAGCCCAGTTATTCATATAGCCCATAACCTATGACGACCTGACAGAGGAGTCATCCATCTACGACCAAAGGGTAAATGAAGGAAGGCCACGAGCACAGATCTGTGTTCATGTCCTACAATGAATCTGGGCCTCTGTAGACCAGAAGAAGCATTTCCAATGAGAAAGACTCAGAAGCATTTTCACACTCGGGAACTTGATTACAACATTCAACAAGTAGATTTAAACTCAAGAAAGCAGCTAAACAAGAAAACTCAACTATCTCTAAAACACCTTACAAAAATTTTTCAGTTCTGCCTCATGTGCCACTACTTACTGACCTTCTTTTATGACCTACTTCTTGAGATGCTGTAATTTTTTGTTATAATTGAGTAAATCTAAGCTGACTGGCAAACCTTTTTCCTTCCAATCAAGACAACTAAGAAAAGAAAAAGTCATGATGCCAACCCACAGATATGCAAGTACGTACTATCTACTTTACAAACGATCTGAGAACAGCTGTCCTATCACTTTTGTTTTAAGAGCCAACCAAGAAGAAACTGTAAGAATAGCTTTGTCTTGTAATCTCAACCGAGTGTGAACACATGCTTAACAAAGTTATTTATAACATGCTTTCATTTCCCAAGATAAATTACCTCTCCTGGGGGCTGTGGACTACTGATAACAGTAGGAGCCATGACCAGTGGCTTCTATTTCCATGCCTAAAACTCATCAGCTGTATCATGCTGCACACATTTGTCATCTGTGCATGTGATTCAGCAGCTGCAAACCAGGAATAACCACGTGCACCCCCATATGTACCCTGGTTTACAGGAACTTGTGAACATCAATTACCACTTGAAGGGTTTTAGTACCATGAGAACCACAGTGCTGTTTAACATCTTCGTCGGCGACATGGGCAGTGGGATCGAGTGCACCCTCAGCACGTTTGCTGACAACACCAACTGTGTGATGTGGTGGGCACGCTGGAGGGAAGGGATGCCATCCAGAGGGACCTGGACAGGCTGGAGAGGTGGGCCTGGGAGAACCTCATGAAGTACAAGAAGGCCAAGTGCAAGGTCCTGCACGTGGGTCAGGGCAATCCCAAGCACAAGGACAGGCTGGGCAGAGAATGGATTGAGAGCAGCCCTGAGAAGAAGGACTTGGGAGTGCTGGTGGATGAGAAGCTCAACATGAGCCGGCACCGTGCGCTGGCAGCCCAGAAAGCCAACCGTGTCCTGGGCTGCATCCAAAGCAGCGTGGGCAGCAGGGCGAGGGAGGTGATTCTGCCCCTCTGCTCTGCTCTCCTGAGACCCCCCTGCAGTGCTGCGTTCAGCTCTGGGGGCCCCAACACAAGAAGGACATGGAGCTGTTGGAGCGGGGCCAGAGGAGGCCACGAAGATGATCCAAGGGCTGGAGCACCTCTGCTCTGGAGACAGGCTGAGAGAGTTGGGGCTGTTCAGCCTGGAGAAGAGAAGGCTCCGGGGAGACCTTCCAGCACCTTCCAGTACCTAAGGGGGCTACAGAAAAGCTGGAGAGGGGCTTTGGACAAGGGTGTGTAGTGACAGGACACAGGGCAATGGCTTTGAACGGAAAGAGGGGAGATTTTGGTTAGATATAAGGAAAAAATTTTTTACATTGAGGGTGGTGAGGCACTGGCACAGGTTGCCCAGAGAAGCTGTGGCTGCCCCATCCCTGGAAGTGTTCCAGGCCAGGTTGGATGGGGCTTTGGGCAACCTGGTGTAGTGGAGGGTGTCCCTGCCCATGGCAGGGGGGTTGGAACTACATGATCTTTGAGGTTCCTTCCAACCCAAACCGTTGTATGGTTCTATGATAAAGTGGCTACCAAAAGAAAATACACAGAATTAAAAGTCTGACAGATAATTAAATTAACACAGTTACCTGCGTTGCCTCCCAGCCCCACTGCCTGTACTTGGGATCGTGGGTGAATCTCCACATGTACCAGTAGGTCTCAATCACTTCTGGCCTGAGGATGTAATACTTCTCATTCTGCCGCACTGCCACCGCCTCGACGCCACCATCGAACTTGAATGCTTCTGGACCCAGCTTTAATGCTGCAGAGAAAAGGGGGGAAAAAAAAATTAAAAAGAAAGAAAAAATTGATTTCTTACCAATCTTTGCAGGAAAGGTGGGATAGGAGTCTGCTATATCCCAAGGGTGTGAGAAAAGGAGAAACTAGCTTGTCTTTAAGCAGTTTCATAAATATTTCCTATTGTTGAGGCCTATAATTTTTCTTACGAATAATTTAGCCAATTTCTGTGAGAAAACTACGTATCTTGACAGCAGCACAGTAATCCTTTTGAAAAGTAATGAAACTCTAAGGACATAAACACACTGACACACTCAATTATAGAGTAAAATTAAAGCGACTGACATCAGTACTTTACAACCCCAAAAAAAAAAAAAAGGGGGAGGGGGGGAATGTCAGTAGAGCTTTTGATGTCTCTTGATCTCACCCAGCACGGCAGGAAAAGATCTTGGAATAAAACCAGGTACCACCACCCCAAATAACCTGCATCTTTACCCAAACTCTCTTGGTTTAGGGAAGTGCTGCCAGGCTGATGCGCTTCACCACGTGATCCTCAAGTGGAGGGTTTACAACTAGGCAAGGAAAACTCGGCCACACTTGGAAATAAATCCCTGAATGAAGAGATTCACTATTTCAGCCCTTAGAGGAAGCTGAAATGTGCCAGCATCTGGAATAATATTCATATAAAAAGGAGGTACCTGTAGAAAAACTGTCTATAACACGAAGGTGTAATTACATACATTTTTTTATTCTACAGCTACACATTATTCCTCAGATTTGAAATAAACAATGCACTCTCTTCTACATCTGCACCCCACCCTTTGCTTTGGCAGAGAATTTTTAAGGTGTTGAACTTTAAAGCTCCATTAGAACTTTAAAACATATCAAAGTGATGAATCCTGCAATTCCTACGAGCTAGAGGCTCACGTTAACCATGGCCTCATAGTCTGAAAGGGGAACCTTAAAATACAATTAAAAAAATATAAGCACCTCCCAGTGTGTGCCCCAGCAGAAAATCTCCCCAAAAAAGTTCTTTAATCTTTTTTTTTTTTAAGGGAGTATGGCTCTGGATGCCAAAAGAAAAAAGCACCACACTCTGCTTCAGCCTCAAGCATCGTAAAGAAAACTCCATCAAGAGATGTTGATGATGGTTCTTCCAAAATGGGGCATTTTACCTGCTTCAGTTAAAAAAAAAAAATTCACAAATTTTACTGCAAAATCAATGAGATTAGATACAGAGTTCTAGCTATCCAAAACTAAGAAGATAAGATTGGCCATACTGCACCAGATGAAAGCTTGTCTGGTCCAGCGTCATGTCTCCAACAGTGGCCAACATCAGACACGGGTGGGGAAGAGGAAGAACAGGCCAAGTACGTACGATATCTTGTTCCAGCTTCTCTACCAGTGTCCAATTTTCTTTGAGCTCAAGGCTTCTCCCAAACCAGACGTACTTTTTTAACACGGTCAGTAATCCTTAATAGATTTATTCCCCAAGTGCTTATTTGGTGTTTCCTAACCCTACGGAAGCCTCAAGCATCCAAAACAACCTCTGCTAAGGAGTTCCACATCTCTAGCATCTCTGGTGTAGAAGGCTTATTTTCTTCCTTTTCCATTTTCAGCTTTGCTCCCACCACACTCATTCCACAGCCCCTCTCGGAGACGAGGGCGAGCGACTGATTCCGCTCTCTCCGATTTTGCAAACCTGTTGTATCCTGCCTCAACCATCCTTCTGCCACCCTGCTCCACTTGTTCCTTGAAGGACAACTGCTCCACACCTTTAGTTTTCCTTCCAGCCTTTCTCTGCCACCCTTCCAGTTCTGCCCTATCCCTTTCGAGACGTGAGGACCAGCCTCAACACCGCACCGAGCGCGGACAAGATTCACACGGTGACGTAACGGCATTTTCTGTTTCATTTTTTCCCCACTTTGTTTTTCCTGACTGCTACCAAGCTGACATTTTCATCATCTCTAGAGCAAGCTCCTGAGCTGTGATGGTCAGGTAAGGGCTCATTATTTCATCTGTGAGGTTAGGAATCATTTTTTCATAGGTGCCTCACTTTACATTTAACTACGCTGAATTGAATTTAGGAATTTACTGTGCAATTACTCAACCTCATAAGGTCCTCGTGCAATTTTTCAGCTTTCTTTCATCCTTGCTATCCTGAATGCCTTTTTTTTTTTAGCTATTATTGTCAGCACACTTACCTTACTATTCCTGCCCTTTTTGATGATCATTTATATATGTGTAGGTATGTTTTACTTATACACGCATATAAAAATATTAAATGCAAATATCATATACATTTACACACATATGATCTATGTATAAACATGTATCAGAGCACCACTGGTTAACCACCATTCATCCACTGCAAGAAGTGTTGACCCCAACCCTATTTGTTACACTATCACCTTTTTTTCCTCCATGCAAGTACTTGATGCTTATGCTACAGCTGCTTAATACCCTTAAAAGGCCTTAGAGGAGAAATTTGAAAAAGCCTTTTGGATCTCAGGTCAACTGTGGCAGCTGTTTGTTACTCTTATTGACCAAAGAAGTTGGATTTCAGGCAGTTCTGATGATGCATCACCTACAGAAGCTGTGACACCTTCTCTTGCTTTGTAGCCTGCTGGTGCACTCAATCTTTAATTATTTACTCATATCTACTTCTAACGTTACTGGGCACTCCAAGAATTGGTACCACTCAAAGGGTGGGTGATCCCTGTGGATTGTGACAATCCCCCTGGATTTCCATCTGAAACCAAGGACGTAAATTAATCACAGCACTTCTGCCAATAGCTGGCTAAAGTCAAGAAGCTACTACGAACACAGCACCTCTCGGGGGAGCATTCTTCTAACCAAGGAACCATCTGAGGACATTTCACAACGCCAGGTCACGCTTCAGTCCAGCTATTTCAGTACTAATGGGGCTGACAGGCCACATTTCTCGTCAGAGGCAGCAGATGAAAAACAATTTCACGTCAGAGTGCAAAGCTGCAAAGCTCAACCAGTACCATTTCAAAAGAGATTTTAACTGATTTACACTTGACTGCAAAGAGCTGCATTTAGCACTGCTGAAACAAGGGCAAATCCTCAGACTTCTACATAAATATTCATATACCTCATTTTAGAAATAATTTGGAAAACATTGCTTAATTTTTTTGTCTGTTCCTTTAAGACTACAGTCTGCCTAGCAACAAATTTTGGGAAGGTAAGAAAGGATTTATAACAGTAACAATACTTTCTAGGCTCTAACTCACCTGAAATTTGAGGAATAGACCCTTCAAGACACTTTTGATGGAGACTCTGAGCCATTCCATCAACCTACATTATTATTATTTCCCACTTCTCATGAAAACAAGTCATTCTTCTTCTCAACTTTGCCTGTTGAGCTGCTTACGGAGTCTTGAGACAGAGACAACATCTACTCACACCCTGACGGCGTGTTGGCTGAACCCTTCATCATCTGGCTTACTCCTCATCGGAACTGCCACGAGTAGAAACCCAGCAGATGCTGCACTCGCATCCCGAGGACACCTTATCGGCTAATTTCACTCGGAACACCGCGCGCTGTCAATCCGCTCACGCTGCCAATCTGCACCAGTAGTGGTGTGGCCAGTGGGACTGGGGCAGGGATTGCCTCCTCGGCACTGGTGGGGCTGCACCTCCAACGCCGTGTTCAGTGTTGGGCCCCTCGCTGCAGAAAGACATGGAGGTGCTGGAGCGTGTCCAAAGGGCAACGGAGCTGGGGAAGGGGCTGGAGCACACGTGTTATGGGGAGCAGCTGAGGGAGCTGGGGGTGGTTCAGCCTGGAGAGAAGGAAGCTCAGAGAAGACCTTGTTGCTCCATACAACTACCTGAAAGGAGATCGTAGTGAGGAGGGGTCACTCTCTTCTTCTAAGTAAGGAGTGACAGGACAAGAGGAAATGGCCTCAACTTGTACCAGGGGAGGTTTAGATCGGGTATCAGGAAAAATTTCTTCACCAAAAGGGTTGTCAAGCACTGGAACAGGCTGCCCAGAGAAGTGGCTGAGTCACCATCCCTGGAGGGATTTAAAAGACGTGGTGCTGAGGGATGTGGTTCAGTGGTGGACTTGGCCCTGTTAGGTTTACAGTTGATGGTCTTTGCCTGAAGTTTTCTATAGCATCAAACTCTTTATTTATTTTTTTTTTTTAAAACAGACTTTCATACCTGCAATATGTGCAACAGGTTGTTGCCAGTTAGGAATATAACGCGTTTCTTTTCCAGAAGCACAACTGTTCTGTGAAATTCTGCTTCCATTTTGCTGAGACTGGACCTTGACACTATTTTTCTTCCTCAGGCCCAGCCCTTACGGAAATTTGGGTTGCTTCATAAAGCAGTATTTTTATACTAAAATTATTATAAAACCAGGCATATACTGCAGTTTATTACGAGCAATCCCAGGAAAAGAAAGGAAAGGACAGCTCTGGTTGGGTTTTCCGAAAAGAGCGCTCTATCCTCAGCGCACAGCCTCAGCGCCTTGCTGTCTCCTCCGGGGACACCAAATCATGGAATCACAGAATGGGTTGGGTTGGAAGGGACCTCAAAGATCATCCAGTTCCAACCCCCCTGCCATGGGCAGGGACACCCTCCACTACACCAGGTTGCCCAAAGCCTCATCCAACCTGGCCTGGAACACTTCCAGGGACGGGGCAGCCACAGCTTCTCTGGGCAACCTGTCCCAGTGCCTCACCACCCTCAGAAGGAAAAATTTCTTCCTTAGATCCCATCGAAATCTCCCCTCTTTCAGTTTAAAGCCATTGCCCCGTGTCCTGTCACTACACGCCCTTGTCCAAAGCCCCTCTCCAGCTTTCCTGTAGCCCCTTTAGGTACTGGAAGGTCTCCCCGGAGCCTTCTCCTCTCCAGGCTGAACAGCCCCAACTCTCCCAGTCTGTCTCCATACAGAGGTGCTCCAGCCCTTGGATCATCTCCATGGCCTCCTCTGGCCCCACTCCAGCAGCTCCATGTCCTTCTTGTGTTGGGGCCCCCAGAGCTGAAGGCAGCACTGCAGGGGGGTCTCAGGAGAGCAGAGCAGAGGGGCAGAATCCCCTCCCTCGCCCTGCTGCCCACGCTGCTCTGGGTGCAGCCCAGGACACAGTTGGCTTTCTGGGCTGCCAGCGCACAGTGTCAGCTCATGGTGAGCTTCTCATCCACCAGCACCCCCAAGTCCTTCTCCTCAGGGCTGCTCTCCATCCATGGGGCAAGAGTTCTCTCAGCTCAACAGGCGAGAGATCGATCAGGCTCTCCCCTCTGCCCACTGAAACATGGATCCATCACAGTCCAACCAGGATGAACGTCTGCCCTCTGAAAGAGTCTTTTTCTGCAACCAGCTACTTCTGTCGTTCAAGTGCACCATTATGTCTCAAATCCTGCTGCTAAGGCATAATTAAGAAGCTGACGCTTTGCACGTAAGAGATGTTAATTTTCTTTGAAAAATCAGCCAGGCAAAGGAAAAAAAAAAAAATCCACGTTACTCAGATTGCAGGACTGAACAACAGAAAACTAGGGCAGTGCAAATTTACAGCTGTCTGCACAACTTTCAGTCTGTTTCCTTCGTGTGTGTGTTCTTATACAGTCATTAAATACGTAACCAAAACTTTTATCCTTCTGTCTTTTGACTTATTTAGGGTGTAGAATAAACATCTGAGGGAACAAAATTAGGACTGCTGCACAAACAACTGTAAATTTGGCATTGCTTATTTTTAAGTCTCAAATTAAACATATAAATGTTTAATTTCAATGTTCAATTTCTCAGAATGCAACAATAGTTATTACGTCCTACCTTTTCTTTAAGCATCCTCATATTTCTTTCTCCTTTTTTTTTTTTTTTAATGCTGTTGCTACCCAGGTAAAAGTATCATTTATGACCATCAGACTGAATTCTTTAAAATCACAGGCAACTGTGCAATGATACTACATAATCCTGTGAACGAATACATCAATTCTCATCTTAAAACTGCTTTTGAGTTCTTGTTACCGTTACTTCTACTAGGAAGTTACTTCAGCAGGTCACTTCTCCAATGGCTACACAAAGTCATTTCCAATTTCCAACCTCCGTTTATTCACGGCGAGCTTACAAATCTTGCTCTTGGTAGAACTGTGTTGTTTATGTCTATAAATAACCCTACTTCTTTTCGGTGTTTATCCCTTGAAATGACAATAAATTTATTCTTTTCTTGGGCATTCTTCTCCTACTCTCAGCAGGCCAACCTCTCTTCCCACTGTAAGATAAAAACCTGACACTGCCTCCTGCTAGTCAGGTCTTTGGCCATCTCACGATTTGCGTACAAATCTTTGTCCTCTCTAGTTTAATTGTACTTATGCTCCATCCCTGGAGACGTTCAAGGCCAGGTTGGACGAGGCCCTGAGCAACCTGATCTAGTTGGAGATGTCCCTGTTCCTTGCAGGGGGGTTGGACTAGATGACCTTTGAAGGTCCCTTCCAGCCCTAACCATTCTATGATTCTATGATCCAGAATGTACTACTACTAAAAAACAGTAAAAAGCGTATTTAGAGATTTTTCACCCTACATACATGTAAAAGAGTACATATGAAATTAAGAACTGCTCTGTGTATGTGGTAGGACAAGAGTTCACACGTGCTCCTTCCTCCCTGCGCCCACATAGCCCACCCGAGGTGACTGATCCAAGGACAGGGATAAACCTGCAGGAAGGAAACACATCAACTCTGGTTTTACATCTACTCACCATCATGTAGATCAGGATTAAATACATGGATGTTAAAAAAAAATTATACTGATACAAAACCAGTGCATGTTAGACAAGGCATAGGTGCATAACAAATTTTAATAATTACAACAATTTCTGTATTTCAGCTACTGAAATAACCAGAGGAGTGATGCATCTTACTTGTCCTGTCATACGACTCGTGACACGTGTGTGCGATTTCAGCTCCAAGCTGCAAATAATGTCCAGCTTTATCATCTCTGGAACCGTCTGCTCCAAGGGCAAACATTCCCCCTGCAAAACAGGTCAAATGGCCCATCTTTCTTTCAAGGTGCCCATTCTTCCACTCCCCAATGAAGGTCAGTCCTCCATTGGACTTTCTGATGAGATGTTTTTCTATGGCCTACAAGAAGATCAAGAGAACTTTCAAAAACTGTTTCACAGGCAAGTTTTACATACTAACTCTTCTTCAAAGAATAAAACACCGTTTTCAAATTACAAAGAATTTTCTTCTTCTGCCAAATTAACTCTGAGCACTACAGAAACAAATAGCTGTTAAAATGTAATTTCAATGCACACACACAAAAATACCCTAACTGCTAAACGATGCTAATGAGATGAGGAAAACCACAACATAGATAACACTGCACTTTCAGCTGAGTACTCACCACACGTTTTATGGCTCAAACAAGGTTTGTCTGCCCGTTAACTCTGAGCAGTACCTATTTGTTCTGCTGTACAGTCTGTGCATACTCAGAAAACACATCCTGGACCCTTTTGGGGTAAGGATACGTAAGGGCAGCACCTGTAATCTCCTTCAGCCTTTACTAGGAAGTAACAGGAATGCTCCAGCCACCTTCTTGCTGCTTCTCCATAGCAGCTTTCTGGTTGCACATGGTCAAAGGATGGGTGAGGGTTAGAGCAGCTGTTCACAAAGAACATTATTATTTCATAGGTGAGGCAACTGCTGCTTTTTCTTTGCACGTTTGCACCGATATATGTTGTTGCTTGTAATTTCTAAATGGTATTCTTCTGGTAGTAGGAAGGAGAATAGCTGACCTAACTTTCCAAAGTTTGTAAACTACACGCAGCAACACGTTTACTCCAGCTTCTTTTGAGAGAGGTTCACAATCCCCACGAAGCTACTGCAGTACTTACTACCTTTAGCATTAGACAGTTTTTCTTGTAACTAGAATCTCGTTAACAGTTTGAGTCCTACAATAACAAAGATAATTATCATTTTTACCATGGAGAAATTATTCCTATCTTCTTTCCAGAAACCTCTTTTGTACTTCCACACGTAACCATCTGATGGGTTCACAGCTTCCTTCAAAGCACCTGATGTGTGACTGGTCAGAGCACTCCAGAGGCTGATTAGAGTTGAAGGATTAAAGTGCCATTAAAAAGGCATTTACTACTCTCCATGTCATCCACAAGATGCATTACAGAAGTGAATTACTGCCCTTCTCCATTACTTTTCTGGTGATTAACCAGCGTGCAAGTTGTAATGCAAGTTTAAAAGCAGACAGTGAAAGAACTTTTCCCTCTAAATAAAAGAAGTGAGATTGTCTTGTTTTCAACAAAACGGACAAACGAAAAGCTTCAAGCTCTTCTGTGACTGTAGTAGGTATTTCAGGTTTCAGGTTAACTTTTTTTTGTTGCTGTTTTGCTGATGCTTAAGTGGTACAGGACTGTGAAAGCAGCTGTATGGAACCCAGTGATATCTTGGTAACTTGGGAGCCCTCCGTTCAGGTACAGAAATAGCATCCAACAGCCTTCCCAAGTTTTCTTCAATAAAAAACTTTTCTGAAACCAAAACTATTGAAACTACAGTTAGAAAAGCTAGAATTTGTAGCGTCAGGAGCCTCAAATGGGGAAGATGATAATATAAAGAGTAATGTGAAATGGTTGTGTTTCTGTTTGGTTTTCTGAATATGTTCCTGACCCAAGACGCCGCGGTGCTCGCGGCAGCTTTTCCGAACAGTCGTAGTGATGTGAACCCACACCTCAGCCACGTGCCCAGTGAAGACCTGACGGTCCCCATATGACCAAGGTGAACGTACTGGCTAAAGGCCAGCACAGTAGACTGCAGGGAGAAGACTGCATTGTCATCAGTAGGGCCCTGCTCCTGTGGACTGAGCCATCATTCGGACAACGAAATTTCTCCGCTGTCCCCTGTCGAGCCTGTGCTTTCTGAAGGCAATGAAAGAGAAGGGCTGGCCTGCGTTCCTGGTGGGTTCACTTCTTCGTTAGCACCACCCACACATCCGTTTTGTGCTTACGGCAGGACCCGGCGAGAAGAACGCAGAAAGAACCAACAGAGAAGGAACCAGTAAGTCTCTGAGAGCTGCCGGAGTGGCTAATGGCCACGCAAATTCATGTTGAGGATGGGCACGATATCGTGGCTCCTGCTGCCAGGGAGCCTGATGTGGTTAACCATCAAAGCCTCATTTGTTCCCAAAGTACTGGTACAAGAAAGGCTGGTTGTCTGTCTGCCGCTCTCCTCGCTGTAGCAAGTTAAGGGAGTGAATTGTTGCTGGACAGACACTTTCTTTTAGACTGGTGGGTGCTGAGAACGTTTCCAACTCTGTGCTACGAGTGGGAAGAATGTATTTTACACACTTCCCCTTCTGCTTGTATAAGCAACGTAAAGAGCTTTTGCTCTGAATTTTGAAAAACAGAGTAAAAACTGTCGGCTATGGAGGAAGACGCGTTATGGGCAACAACAAAGAGTGGTAAGGGACCGGGCTCTTAAAAATATTTCAAGATTTTAAACAAAAATTCAAAAAGCAATGATGTAAAGCAAATCCTACTCGCTGGCTCTTTGCACACATCTTTCAATGTCAAGTGGGATGAACACAAACCCTGAACCAGAAGGATGTTCCACAACGTGTAGATCAGGAAGTCCGAAGAGGAAACCATGGATGCTCATCCAAACATGGATGGTCACGAAGCAAGAGGGGCTCAGCTTTCGCTCTCTCTCCTGTCCACAGTGGGTTTTCATCTGGTCCCAAACTTGCTTTGTTGTGTCTCCATTCAGAGAGAGAGATTTGCCCGTACAAAATGTTTGCAAGGCTGGGCTTACAGCCAAGAGGATGACAGGGAAAGTTTGGGGGGAATCACAATAAAATATTTCAACAGTAACCAAAATGGATGTTACATATCAACTGCAAAATATTTTTACACCCACAGGATCCAACAAACTGTATTTTAGACTACTAAAAGCATTCAACTAACATTTTGAACTACTAATGTCGACGTTAAGAAACCCTGGAAAGTGAAGGAAGTTCAAAAGGACTGGGAAAGAACCGATGCTTTAACAGTATTTTGAAAGGTTAATAGAACAACCATATAAAATGAATTATATGGTTTCAGAAATAAATGTTTGATTGACAAGTGCATGGTGATATGAAGAATATTAGGAATTTCAGGAATTTCCTTGGTATTGTACAAAGTATCAGTCCTAAAGGATTTCAAAGCAGCACGTATGAGGTGGATTAAAAGTTGGCTTGTTAGGATGGATCCAATAAAATAAAAAATTGTGAGAAATCCTCGTGCCATGAAGATTCTGCAAAGATACTTTAATTCAACACTAGGCAGCGTTTCTACCAATGATCTGCAAGAAAAAAACGCCAAAAAAAATATTTGCTGACGACCCAAAAATTGATGGAGCTATAGATAGTGATAAAGGAAACATCAGCCCTGTAAAAATCATTCAGAATAGGTGACAAAATGGGTTTTGCCTGAACAATTGTGTTGTAATAGAGATAAGTACAAGGTCACACGTCAAGGAATCGGGAATGTAAATCACAGTAGTAGGAAAACAGTAAATCAAAAGGACTGTAACCAACTTTGGAGTAAAACCAACTGGAAAGTGGATGACAGTGCGAGGTAAAGGTTAAGAGCGCGATCACAGCTCTTGGCTGGATGAAGAGAGTACTGGGAAGAAACTGGGCAATGACATATTAGAACGACCGTTACATTCTTGTCTCCATACTGAAGACACTGGAAAGTACTTAGAAAAAAGCTTAAGAAACGATTCAAAGCTTGTTTTATACTGAGAGACTAAAGAAAATGATGTGTTTCTCCTTCAGAAGAGAACACCCACCACACCTTTGGTAGCAACCAGCTACGTGATGCAGATAACTCTTGAAAACCACATAGGGGAAGAAAAAGTTCAAGTAGCTGAAAGCCAAATCTAATCAAATTCAGGTCAGGAATAAGACATATTACAGCTTCAAAGCAATTTTGGATCAGAACTTTCATTAAGTATCTTCTAACACGTGAATTTTGAGAACTACGAGACCAGGCGGTTTGCCTGAGCAGACCACACCAGAAGTCGGCTTCAGAAGCTCCTGTTGATGGCATTTCCAAATGTCATCACCCCATCCCGCAGCACTGCTCCATCTCAGAGGGAGCCAGACCACACCACAGAGCGAGGAACAGGTATGGATCACGTCTCACGAGATAAATACGGAATATAACATCTAAATGTTTCAGGAAATAATTTAAAGAATGAAACAATTCAGGACTTCAACTCCAAAAACGGTTCTGAACACTGAGTAGAAGTGACCTGGTGGTTCTGCACACATCTTAGGGCTGGTGGATCTCTCAAACTATCACTTGGGCTTTTACGTTGTACCATTTTGGACAAGCTGATTATTTTTAGCACGATAATCTGCATCAGATGTATTCCACAATAATACTTTTAAAACTACTCAGAGTGAAAGCTAGTATTATTCATCATTTGATTTCTTAAAACTTACATAATCAAAACAAGTCCTGTGGTTTGTTTTTTTTTTTTCTTTTTTTTTTTTAAAAAAAAGTTATTAAAGATGTTTTTTAAGTTCCACTGTATTGGAAAACTCAATGAATTATAATCACCTCAATTGCATCGTCGTACATTTTCCTTGCCTCTGTGTCCATCTTGTCTGACATAAGCCAGGCTTTCAATAAATATTCATAAAAACTGTCTCCCAGCCCGCCCACGGATGTGTGATCTGCAGGAGAGAAAGAGGAAAAAAAACCAAAAAACAACAGTTGAAGTTGTTACAGAACAGCACCTTAAATTTATCCAAAATATAAACTTACGTTTTTAAGGTCTACCGTTGCAGAATTACCAATATTTCAAGCCTGCTTAGCAGGACAAAGCACCACTGTGTCCCCTGTGCCCCCAAACTCAGGTCATAGGTGTGGAACCTGCTGTATGGGTTCATCATCTGTCATTCTGCACAGGCTACACCTTGTATCAAAAATGTAATTTAACCTCTGTTTTCACTTCATTCCCCAGAACCTACTTGTTTGTATAGATAAAAATCAGTTTATATAAAACCCCAGAAGATCTCTGCAGCCAGGATGCAGCCAGGTCGCGTGACTGGCTCCAAACTGCCACGAATTACAGAATCCAGTCTTTCCAGGAGATTTTTATTTCCAACAGGGCAGCTGCTTAACAGACTAATGAATTCCTCAAAGTAAAACTTTCTTAGTTATTCAGTCAAAAGGGAGGCAAACTGCCTTTGCCACGCACGACGCAAGCCCCACTGCGTCCTGCCGTGCCCGAGCAGCCACGCAGAGCCACGCTGGACCTCTTAAAACACAGATTTATATTTTTTTGGTCATCTTTTTTTTTTTTTTTTCCCCTTGCAGAGGTTGCCTTTCACAAGTAGTTTATTACTTATTAGTGAGTATTAACTTTCTTTAAGAAATAAAGGCAACCTGGTGTAGTGGAGGGTGTCCCTGCCCATGGCAGGGGGGTTGGAACTGGATGGTCTTTGAGGTCCCTTCCAACCCAAACCGTTCTGTGATTCTAAATCCACTCATCCCATCACCGTTTGCAGTTCTGGGTACAAACTGGCTTTGCACTGCAGGAGCCCCTTTTCTCTGTGTAGGAAACTTTTAAAGAATCATTCTTCTGTTTGGCTTCAGAGTGGCTCTGATTAAATTTCAGTTCAATCTTTGCTTCATGTAGTTGGGTTTAGTGCCCCTCAGCTGCTCTAAATAGGTGCAAGCTCCTTTTCTAATCCTTTAATCCAGAAAGATGAGGCCCTGGAAATGGCAGCTGCTACAATTCACGGTGGAAATTCCACCTGAGGATGCCATGAGCCATAGTGGGTGGCTGGAAAGTGCAAACACTTGCAAATGAGCTGCAGCAGAGGCAGCCCTGATAAAGGGAGGTGGAGGTGCAGTTTTCAGGCAGCTACGTATGAATCATTTATCACTAAGGAACACGTCACCAGCATGAGATTTTTTTCTGCAAACATGCAGGTTGTCACAGGAGAGACCTACATTGAAAGAACAGTTAGGGCTGCAAAGCATTTGAGAGTTAGGAGACAGCTGAACAGACATTGCTTCCAGGTTCTACTGTCTGGTGGCACAACAGACTGGAGCAACAAGAACCACCTCGCTCAGCTCCTCCCGACCCAGGGATGCGGGATCACGCCTGCTCAGCACACACCACTCCGGAGAACGCAGCAGCTGAACTCGAAATACTCCAGATGGAGCAAACAGACATGGATTTTTTTCAAAGGCTTGGAAAAATATGGATGGTTTTCTCCTCAAGCGGCCCTGAAACAAGTAATTCCCACAGTATTTCATACCCAAAATATGATGGCTCTTGAGTTTCTTAACAGCACGCTTAGAAAAATACAACTTCAATCTGAGTAGAATCACATCCCACCCCTAGCTTCATTTGGAAATGGCTGAAGCATTTTTGTAAAGGTGTTCAAAAAAAGCCCCAACCAAAACAGCTTGAGGCAGACAGAATATTCCCGTTGGAAGAGCTGAAGTTTGGCAGCTACGAGAAACTGAAAACACAGTCACTTAAAGGAAAGCGTTGAGCAATCTCAACTGTAAGTGCTACCAGCTTCTTGTATAATAAAATTAAGCAAAATGACTTCCTAGAACTCTCATGATTATCAAACTGAAGATGAAAATTCTCAAACTTGCACAACACAACTGTGTGCAAAGACCGCTGAAATAATTTGCAAGAGCCCAGCAAGCACAACTAGCCCAACTAATACATGTACTCGGGTAACTCATGTTGTCAAAAATCAAAACACATCTTCAAAGTGAATGTAGTTCATGATTCCATCACGTCAAGCGAGTACATCAATTGGTATCTTACACCAGGCTCTCCCTTCACACTCAGAAATTCACAGCTAGAACAAATATTTTCTTTTTTTTGTATTCAAACTTCCACGAAACTTCAAAACATTCCAGCTATTATTTATAATTCTGGAAAGATTCAGGTCATTTCTCAGAAGACACATTCATGAATTAAAGGCCTAATCAATCAAATACGTTGAGTCCACGTGTGAAAGAGAAAACACATTAGGCCTTTACATTGGTGCTTTTACTGAAAAGTAGTGGCCTTTTAGCACCCAAAGTTGTCTTTTCCAGATTATTACACTCACAGAGTCACCCAAATGAAGCACATCCACCTCTTGGCCAAGTCTGGAGGCAGCGTAAATCCCACCTGCGCTGGCAGCTTTAACTAAACCGCTGGAATTTGGCACGGATTGATGGCAAGACAGGTACACGTTCACCTCTGATGACTTTTTTAACCTGCCAAGGTGGTTGTGAGAAAACAGCTAAGGGGTGGTAAGACCTTCTGCTACAACCAATACTGCTGCAGATATGTGCCCACGACCCAAAGAGTCCCTTTGGAATAAGAGTTTCCAAAGAGGGGGATTGACGAGCTCTTGATGTCATCACCACCTTTAGTTTATTTGCCTTAGTCTTCCTATGAGATCTCAACTCTCCTCTTACAGATTTAAAACAAGAAAATGGGAGAGAGAAAAGCTTTATTAGATTAAATCTAGCCCAACATCCACCTACGCAAAATCAGCTGGTGAAACCAGTCAACAACTCCACCCTCTCCCTCCAAGCTGCACCAACGCCACAGCCGTTGACATACTTGTACGTGTGTGTGGACATGAAACACATGGATGCTGACAGTCAAAAAGAGACCCAAAGCAGCAAGACACTCCCTGGTTTTGATGTACTTATGGGTTACACCACATGCAAAACAAATCCAGGCTAGTCTGCATGTTTGTTTCTTCTAGACTCATGTCTGTGTATCTTTTTATTTTCCTTCGTCTGACGGACGACTGGAATTGCGCACACAGCTACAGCTGAACTTTCCATCACTCTGTAGGTGCTAGGAAATCGTGCTGATCTAAGACTTGCCCAGCCCATGCTCTACGACTGAGACTGAGCTACCACACCCTACATTTCAGATGCCTTCATCACTATCCCTCTCTTATTTTTGACCATAAAGGCTCAAAAGTGCTACAGTGTGATCTGCAATCAAAGATCAGCGATGTCTTCACACAGATCTCCAAAACGACTGCTACAGACCAGTCCAGCTCCCAGTGGAACTTCACGATCAAACGAACCCACCAGGAAGACACATTCAACATCCACTGAACAAAACTATAGACCCTCTCCCCTCAACGTCGCCAAACTGGAAACGTTTCTCATGTGACCACCAGAAGGTGCATCTCCACACATAAGCCAGAATATGAAGTCTCACCTACAGCAAGAAAAGAAATGGACTATTGTGTGTCACACGAAACCCACTAGTGGTCTAAAGAATGTCGAAATGAACAGCTTGGTGTGCTGCCCCCAACAAATAAGTCACCCAGAAAGAATAAACCAAAAGCAAGTAACTGTAATAAGGCCGTAGCGAGGTTGTAGTAGGTAATGAGTAAGTCAAGAACGGTTCAAAACCACAGCGCAGGTATATAGAGACTTGAGTACAAAAATCCATTATTAAAGAAATAATGAGATTCCACAGGAGCTCAAACTTTCAAAAAACCTCATGGAGCATGTGTCAGAGAATACCTATTCAGTCCTCAGCCATTTTAATTTAGTTGTCTTCAAAGCCAACAATTTAAACCCTCAAGAACATTAGGCAGTACCCTAAGAGATGCTGGACTCTGTTAATACAGATTAATTTACTGAATTTACAGTCGGGAAAATAAATGGTAAAGCTGTTGCAGGACAGGTTTCAAATGGTGGCACAGCAAAATAAAGTATTCATCTCTCTTCAGCAAACACTTTCAAAACCCAGTTACATCATCTCCGTATCCTGTCTTTAGGAATTATTTATAGACACTCCCATCCAAGTACATAATTCATATACATGTTCAACCTTCCAATAACACCAGGATCTTTAACACACTGAACAAAGCTTTTATTTTTTTTTAGCTTTTTCAGCACGTTGCTCAACAGACCAGCAAAATGTTCTCAACCTCGCATAAAAGCCCCTTCCCCGTAACGCCCAGCTCCGCTGTATTTCATTAAAACAAAGTTTTAACAGATTAACTTGCTCCTGGCTTTTAATGAATAATCAAATTTGGATGCAGCCTTTTCTTGGAACGCAGTTAATGACATTGGTACATGGCTGTAAAGCGAAAGGGCAAGGGGAAATCCCCATCACAGATTGCACAGAGTATTTTATATTCAAAACACATGCACGTTCCTAAATACAGAACGAGAGAGATGATTTTGGAGAGAAAAATTAAGGACATCTGCCACGACAGCAAAGAAAATCAAGCAGCAGAGAACCACCTCCAATTCCTCATCTGCAACTGATACAAACGTGCCTACTGCTGGAAGTCTAGGAATGACAAATGACGAGGAAATTGGTAAATTAAACACACAGACACTAACGAGCAGGTGGTGACAGTAACACAGACCAGAACTCTCCAGCTCCTGATGGATGGGCCATTAAAGGATCTCCTCAGCCACAGCCCCTGAGAGCTCAGCCTGAGCTTTGCCACTGGTAAGAAGGTGCAAAGATGATTGTCATGAGCATCCTGCGGTATTCCAGGGGACCCACAGGACTGTGCAAAATGTATTTATGGGACAGCAGAAGGGGTCTGTGGCTTTAGATAAAACTTACTACGGGCTATTTATGGCCAAAGGGATGGGGAGGGAAGGATCAGGGTGGACTGGGGAGGAATAAGCAAGGGAAGAATGGAGAGGAGGTGGCTTGAAAGGTCCTGGTCCCACAGGAACCTGTCTGACCAAGCCCCGCACCTTACCAGCACGCTCTGCTTTATCTTCTTATTAAACCCTTTACATTTTTTCTGTAACCTCAGTTACTACTCTACGGGGGCATGAAGGGGCTGCAGGCCACAGGGGCCAGGAGGTTTGGGTGGCAGCAGCTGGAAAGACCCACGTGCTTGTTGCTCCCACCGAATTTAATCCTGAGTGTACACAGAACTCATTGGCAAACTTCAGGCGGGACGAGCTGGTGAGTCTTTTCCCTAGAGAAGTGCCAAGCTCTGAGCCAATGGCTGCACCAGGGGTCCAGGGGGTTCAAGCAGAGGCATTAGGCAGACTGAGAGCCTTTGCTAATATTTGAAGGCTCTGTTGAGTGTGAGGGAGCTCGTGAAGAGCGTGCAAGAGCACACAAATATCTATTTAACTGTGAACATCAGGAGGAGCAAGACCTGGCGACCTGCACTCACACTTCACACGAGCTGTGGCAGCGGTACAAGTGGGTGCTCCAAAGCCAGCAGCATCCTCTTAGTGTGTGCACCTCTCCAGGGTACACCCTCAGCCTCACTACTGGCCAAACCTGGCAACGGGAACAGCAGCATCCGTGTCCATCGGACTGGATGGAGAGACCTGTACCTGACCACGCTTCAATAGCTGGGAAGGAGGAACCCCCAGCTCCTGGAGCCTGCTGGATGCACCGGCTGTCTTCAAGTGCGTTACAAACATTGAGGTCAAATTTATTTTCAATTTTCCTTTCAATACTGCCAAACAAATATGACAGGTGGTGCTACGTCTTTGATGCAATGCCATATCACAAACGAAAACAGTGTGCATCACTCGTGGCTTGTCTTTTACCTGCAGGAGTTTAAATGAGGCAGTTCAGCCAACCACTTGGCACACGAGCATTAGCCTAAAACCAGCTGTACAGGGGCAGGCATAAAAATTTCGGAATATTCACCCAGTATTTGCACTGATTTAATGAAAGTAATTTAATATTGTTTTCCCTACATGTGAAAACTACGCCATTTCAACAGAAGTGTACATCCAATCCAATGAAATTAAATCCACGGAAGCCTTAATTTTAAAACACTACTTAGAGAAAAGTGCTTGGTTTGGCTTCATTTAAGCATTTATTGTTGAAAACGAAAGCCCACCTGACGAAACTGAAATATGCACATCCACAAAGGCATCTGCTTCCATTTAGAGGCCAGTCTACAGCAAAACCAGCTGGGAAACAGGATAGAAATTTCTCCCATTCAGCCACCTTGGTTGCGTTTCTTGCTCCGTAGTAACGGATGCAGGGAACTGATGTGAGAAAGTGAGAACATGACCAAAATACACTAAGGCAGAGTGTAAAAAAAAAAAAAAAAAACACAGACACAACTTTTTTACGTAACCAACCTGGGTAACTCCACAGGCAGCCCAGTTGCAGGGACTGAGAGGCGAAGCCAGAGTGGTTTGAGTTCCCCTTCAGAAACGTTGTTACTTGCAAGAGATGTTGGAACCGGATTAAACGCAATAATTTGTTCTCGATATTGAAAAGTAGGAGGGAAGAATGCCCCACTTACAGAAACATGCAAACACGAGTGGCACGTCCTGACTTGGCAATAACATCCAGATTAGCATTTTCTTTGGTTTTGCTGTTCTAGTTGGTGTCCTCGTCTAACCTCATTGCAAATGCAAACTACAATTCAGTTTTCTCAACGTATTTTTGCTTTGTTAAAAATTGTTTTTTTCTTCAGTACAAACCAACTTCCCCTAATTCTGGAATGTCTTGCTTTTAATCAGGACTCCAGTCATCATACCTGCTTTGTGGGCTTCTCTAGAAAGCACTGCCACTGTTTTAGAAAAAAAATCTAAATTCAAAGCTCTGCTGCTTACACCAAAGTGAAAGGAAAAGCTGACAAAGTTCCCTGCAGCTTAACGTGAGAGGGCAGAACATGCTTCTTGCCAGCTCTTTGCCTTTCAGTCCTACAGAACCTGAAACCCCATGGCAGAAGGACTGTAAATCCTACTGGACCATCACCTTAGTCCGTAAGCAAAAATTGCATCTGTCGACATTCCTGTGGGCATTAGAGCTCTGCCTTCCAGCAAAAGCCCCACTGAGTCCCACCAAATCCTGGGCTGAGCCCATTGAAGAGCTGGCTGTCACACCGCTCATGCTGCAGTAATATCTGCACATTATAAGCTTAAACACAAATATTTAGCCTACACATGACATCACTTTCCTCCTCCTGGGTATAATGAACTCAATTCCTGCTATGCAGGTATGTGAAGAGGACTGGATAGCCCGTGTCCCCTTTTCCTTTGAGTCCAGAGAACTTGGATACATCTTAGCACCTGTGAGTATGAGCGAATCAAACCTAGGAGAAAACGAGATTAGGTAAAAATCAGCTGTCTTAACGCCTCTGTAGACAAATAAACATCACCTTCCCCTTCCATAAGACCTAGCGCTGAATTTTATTACTCTTAATTTCCCCAACACCAGGAGCTGAGATATAAACTTCAGATTTGTGAGTTATATCCAGTCCATACAGAGTTCTGATGGTTCAGATTGTGCAAAATCTGAGATTCAAAAAAAGAAAGGCAGTCCGTTGTGAGACCTTACGTGTGCTCAGAAGTTACTGATGTGGCAGCATAAATTACTGCACAGATCTCTGCAGCACAGAGGAAAAAGGAAGGAAATGTTTCTAAATGGGTCATTTCAAAGGCACGTTAGTTGCTCACATTAAATTTAATACTTGGGATTGCAAGTCAAATAAAGTAGGTGCAATCCTCGTGAGCTTTTTTTTGGTTAAAAACGCAGAACAAGGACGTGCCTAGGCTCCTTGTGCAAATAATTCTGAGAAGGTATGAAAACACTGTATCAGGATAGAAGATAATCGAGAATTTTCCACAAAATTCTGGTTGCAAGCAGAGATACATCCAGCTTACAGTCCTGTGGGGCCACACCAAAGCCACAGAAAACATTTGAGGCTCCCTTTTCTTCCACAAATCTGTCTTGCAATAGGAACTGTCTTTAAGTATCCAAGTTTACCTATCAGCCTGTTAGAACAAAATTAAACAGAAAAATGTAGAAGTGTATCTTTTTTTTTTCTATTCAGATCAGAATTTTTTTTCTTAAAAAAAAAAAAAGACAAAACATAACTACTGAGAAAACTTGACCTAAATGGATCCTTCCATTATAGATTTTGTTTAATACTCTTTGGATAATCAATGGGTAGTAATAACACTAATTAGTCTGACTGCTATGTGCACATCACTGGTGTTTTTATTTCTTTGAATAAAGGTACCCACCACTAGAAAACACCCACTGCTAGAATGACAGGTATAAAAACAGGAAATAAACCCACCACTGAAATGATGCTACACTGCAGGTAAATCCCCTATTTCTTCAATAGTATATTTATGTATGTATTTATGTAGATTTATTTTACTTATTTCACACTCCTCATGACTTAGTTGGAACAGTGTACAGATTAACAGAAAACGTAAGTAAAATTGAGCCAAAAAAGTCTGAGGAGAAAAAAAAATGTTAAAAGGAAGGAAAAGAAAAAACAAAACCCAGAAAGGTCAGAGTAAAGAGTTATATGTATCTAGGCAAATAAAGAGTTCTGAAATAATTCTCAGAAACTATCCAGAGAAGGAACTTTGCACAAGGTAAGATGCATCAAACCAAAGGTCACAGCACAGACGAAAAGGGTGGCTTTCCCAGAAGCTGAAAGAAGAGCAGTCATGCTTTGGTGCTCTTTCCATTGTCTCAGTTTTTCCAGCACTAAAGCATATAAGAAGCCAAACACAAGGCTCTTTGGAATGTCCTTCTGAGGAGGACACAAAAGCCTTCTCTGCCCTCAACACCCACAATGGGACTCAAGCCAGCGACAGTGTTGTGGTCCTCCGGTGACCTGAGATGTAGGGTGTGAGTGATCTTCTGCCACGCAGGATACAAACCCTGCAGGAGAATTACAGGAAAAGCTCCTGTCCAGGAACAGCCCATAATTCCAGGGATTCAGTGCTCATCTGCCTTTAGGGTAACTTCTGAAGTTTCTGCAAAAACACCCGCTGAAGAGCGATCTCTCAGGGACACAACAAAGCCACCATCGGTCCACCCTCATTTGGGGCAGGAAACCCAGAACTAGAGATTCTTGCTTTCGTGTCCCCACAAAACCTTTCAAGAGATGTTAACAAATACTTGTTGCATTGGAGAAATCTCAGGAACATCACCAGAACATCCGTATCTGCACTTGGAAGCTTATTTGCTCAAAAATCCCCTCCAAAACCAAAACCAACCAGTAAATTCTTTGTATCCTAAAAACTTCAGTCTCAGCCTGTAATCCTAAACTTCAGTTGCAAGTGTATTATTTTTCAAAATTCATTTAAATAGTATGTTTGAGCTCCATCAAACTTCTGAAAAGTGAAAACTGTCACTGTATATTTATTCTCAGTGACGCAGGATTATTTTCTTCCCAAAAGCTGTTAATTCTGACTGATATTATTACACGTGACAAAAAGCCCCTACAGAATCCTGGTGACTCACCACATCAAACTACTTTTGATAAAAGCAGCAGGAGCACCGGGGTGGTATTACAAAAAAGCAACAGAAAAAAAATTATTTCGGAACAACATAAAATTGCCTTTTGAATAAGTGATAGGTGAAGGTTTGTATTTGCTCACTTTCTTTTTTCTGAAACCTAAATTAGTCTGAAGAATTTATCTTGCTGTCGTGGGTGAGGCCGATCCGGCTGCACCCATTTCCCAGACAGCAGATCCAAGTCAGCAGCAAATTCTCGGTTCGCACGCCAGGACGTGTCCTGCTGGCTACTCACAGCCAACCACTCAACTCCCTGAAACCTCTCAATGATGGCAAACAGGACAGAAATAGACCATCCTGCTTGTTTTTCCTAAATGAGCTTGCATTCATGGAAGAAATTGGAACAGAAACCCTGAAGAAAAAGAATTCTCTTTTATTACACCCACTATGGAAGCACCAAACCACTCAACTTTTCTTGGAAGAACCACTTCAAGACAAGCAATCACATTTGTGTCTCCATCTTCGTGTTTCACTTACATTGTCAGCAACAAACTCAATTTTTTCTTTTTATCCCAAGGTTGGTTTTTGTTGTTGTTTTTTTTTTTTTAAATGAGAGACGCATTAACGACAGCAGGACCTATGGTGAGGTTCATCACGCCACTTCACACACCACTAAGTAGCAGAATGACGTTTGTAAGTGTCAGCCCCTAACACCAGGTGAAGGAGCTCAAATTTAACCACACCAAACGTGCATTACTCCACGTTACCTTACAGGAATCCACTTACCAGCTGGTGTGCAGAAAAAAAACAGGAAAAAAATCAAAACAAGGAAGCTATTTTCAGCCTCATTCTTTTATTGACTGGTAAAAGCAAGGGGAGGCACCAGATCTGGTAGGAAGATCAGCTCTGGAATCCCCAACACAAGAAGGACAAAGCTACTGGAACGAGTCCAGAGGAGGACATGAAGATGATGCGAGGGCTGGAGCACCTCTGCTATGGAGACAGGCTGAGAGAGTTGGGGCTGTTCAGCCTGGAGAAGAGAAGGCTCCAGGGTGATCTTATTGCAGCCTTCCAGTGCCTAAAGGGGCTACAGGAAAGCTGGAGAGGGGCTTTGGACAAGGGCGTGTAGTGATAGGACAAGGGGCAATGGATTTAAACTGAAAGAGGGGAGATTCAGATTAGATCCAAGGAAGAAATTCTTCCTTCTGAGGATGGTGAGGCACTGGAACAGGTTGCCCAGAGAAGCTGTGGCTGCCCCATCCCTGGAAGTCTTCAAGGCCAGGTTGGATGGGGCTTTGGGCAACCTGGTGTAGTGGAGGGTGTCCCTGCCCATGGCAGGGGGGTTGGAACTAGATGATCTTCAAGGTCCCTTCCAACCCAAACCCTTCTGTGATTCCATGATTCTCTGAAGCTGCTTTAAGAAACCACCATAAAAATTGAGCAGTGTGACTTCAGAGAGAGGGACAGGCAAAAAATGGTTTCAGAAGATCCCAAGCCTGAGTAATCCCTCTGCGCTGCGTGCTTTCAAGCAACGTCATTTATGCCCTACAGAATAATTTTTCTGATCTCCAACTCAGCAACAAAATAGCAAGCAGAGCTTTAATTAGGAATGAAAAAAATAAGAATACTTACGCTGACCCCATCGGCCTGTTCTTGGATTCAAATAATTTGGATAAAGTCCATTAGGACGATCCATTTTTTGAAGTAACTTCCGAATGTGCATGACCTAAATTAAATGAAGAATCAGGATCACCACTAAGAATGTTCATCTGCTCTCTGCACGTAGCTAAATCTAATACTTTTTTATTTTTGGTTGAGTTTTTTTTTGTTTGTTTGTTGGGTTTTTTCAGTGGTAAATTTTCTTAATCTGAACCCAGAAGCGTTCTTGAGGGCTTCCCTCAGATTAGTATGTTTTTGCTTTTAAAGGACTGCTCAGAAACATGATTAAAAACTATGATTTTTAAACGTATGCTGAAATGAGAAAACTTGTGCTGTCCTAAATTGCTACTTGAAAATGTCACCTATTTGGTAACAGAAATACAAATATGAAAAAAATTTACCTGCTACCAAGAATACAAATAGAATGCAATACAGAACGTACTTTCCCTTTAAGGTAATTTGTGATGAAACAGTATAAAAGGCACTTGTATGATAAAAAACCTGAATTTGAGACTCACCTTGTTGTAATACACAGGGTCCCCTGTCAGATAGCTGAGGTGGACAAATTCCATGTGCAGAGTACCAAACTCAGCGAGGATGCTGCTGCCAGCAGAAGCCCAGCCCCAGTTTCGACCCACACCACTGAATTCCAACAAATATGCATAAAAAAAAAAAGAGAAAAGAACCACAAATTCAGAATTACTATGCACAGCACTAGTCACCACCACCACAGCAAATCAAACAAGTCACAGCAAAACATTAACTTATATTTAAGATTACAGCAGTTGTGGTTTGATGGATCGGTTGCTTCATCGGTTGGGTGTTTTTGGAAGAAAGACACCACAACCTCATCACCAAAAAGTCCTGTGATTAAAAGACACAACATCTTGATGTCACAGAAAGACAACGTCCTACCACTGGGCCCACCTCAACTGTTGTCCATTCACTGGATGCTCCTAGGAGCAAGGATCAAAAGCAATTATCGGACGAGACGAGTGGACTTGGCGAGGTGGCAGCATTCGTGCCCTCGTTCTGCCAAACATTCCCTTTACTTGTGTGGGATGTGCTTCGTGTAGGACACTCCAGTGGGATGGCAGTGGGCCCTATTTGTGTCTACACAGGAAAACAGTATGTTTCCTGTAGGTGGAACATCATGAGTTCCTCAGGCTCACATAAAGAATCCACAAGAAGTTGATTTTTGCACGCTAGGAGTACCACCTCGCTGAGTCACAACTCCTGAATTACCTCCGGTTTCATCTGATTTGGGAGTTTTCACCACGTTTCAGGATCAGGTTTTTTAATTTCTGAAGTTAACTACATTTTCCTGGAGATTACTTTGACTTCCTCTCATAAAGGATTTCAGTTATCAGTAAGACTACAATCAATTAGGATTGTCTTCTTCTCTATTTTTTAAATTATAAATTAGAAAGAGGAAATGTAAAGGAAAAACGTTGGTAATGGAGCAGTATTTGTATTTGTGGCTCTGACCTGGGACAGAACATCACCTTCTAAAACACAGCAACCTCTGTTTACAGTGTGTAAGGAGACAAAACCATAGCTTGTCTCAGGGTTTTTTTGGTACAGCTCTCATAAAAAGAGAAAATTAAGAGTTTCATTATGAATATAAAAGCTAATAAAACACAAGTCAGTAATTTCCCAAATATTTCTTCCAGGTCTTGTCTCTTACTGCATGTCAGCCTCCTGGTAAGCGTTCTGATATACACCTGCCACCGCCACGGTCCCCTGGCATGCCAACCACTACTTTCTGTCGGGATGCTGGCTGGTTCCATACATTACCAAGAGGCTGACACAGTAAATACATAAACACCTGCACGCAGGAAATTTCTGGCACTCCAGTCCTTTCCCCTCCGCCTACTGCAGATCCTCCTCCTTGGTCCTGCCTTCCTGACTGCGCTCTGACATCTGACTTATGTGATCAGCCTCCATGTTTTACCAATAGGTATCCATGCACCTACTGCTTGGAGCTTCTTAAACCTCATTATATATATTGGCTGAGCCAGTGAACCTGATGCCTGTGCTGTTTGAGGAGCGTGGCCACCTGAGCCATTCAATCATAGAATCGCGGAATGGTTGGGGTTGGAAGGGACCTCAAAGATCATCCAGTTCCAACCCCCCTGCCATGGGCAGGGACATCCTCCACTACACCAGGTTGCCCAAAGCCTCATCCAATCTGGCCTTGAACACTGCCAGGGATGGGGCAGCCACAGCTTCACTGGGCTACCTGTGCCAGTGCCTCATCATCCTCAGTGTAAAAAATTTCTTCCATAGATCTAATCTAAATCTCCCCTCTTTCAGTTTAAAGCCATTGCCCCGTGTCTTGTCACTACACACCCTTGTAAAAAGCCCCTCTCCAGCCTTTTTGTAGCCCCTTTAGGTACTGGAAGGTGCTGGAAGGTCTCCCCGGAGCCTTCTCTTCTCCAGGCTGAACAGCCACAGCTCCACGGTCTTCACCCAAGGAGTGATGGCAACATGAGGATCGTTTCCGGATGACAAAAGGGCACACAGGGCTGACGTGCTCAAAGCAGTCCTAAACCTCTTCGCAGTCTCACAAAGCACAACAAATCTCTCTCCGAAAAGGAAAACAATTTAAACAATTCAAAAACTCTCTGCTATTTACTATCCTGAATCGCTTGAGTTACGTGCGATCCAGACAGGCCTCTCGATTCAGCCACTTTGAAAGAACGTAACAAAAACTCTAAAAATGTCTTCCATCAAAAATGCTCTCTCCAAATCCAAGGGGAAGCCCAGCACTGAACAAACAACGCAAGACAGAGCAGACAAGGCGATTCCCTCCCACGAGACAACGCAGACCACTCAACTTCAGCCACTGAAGAGCCACCTAAGGAGCCTCCATCTCCACTGACCGCACACCAGCCTTCACACCTAAGCTGAACTGTAAAATCAATTCAGATCTCGAGTCCCACCATCTTCTCGCACACCGTGAGCCTTCTGAAGGTAACACACAGCTCACGGTGTGTAAAACCCCGAAAGTTCAACCGTGGCCTGCGAACAATTTCCTTTAATGACTAAAGAACCAGTGACTGAGCTCTGGGGCAACACATGGCACCTCCCAATGGCATGTTGGGTGCCTACTGCAGAAGTGAGGAGGCAAAAAAAAAACCCCATAGTCACAATTTATTGCAGTTAATGAGGTAGAATTCTATTAAAATTACTCTGAAGAGCCAGGAATGCCCATTTGTCTGCAGCTTCTACAGTTCTACTAAGAAAAACTGACATATGCCATTACTAAATTTAAATTGGAGGGAAGGGGAGGAACACGCTTCCCCACAGAAGAAAATTCATTACCTTTTCAGATTCACCATTGCCCATGGTATACCCGTAGGTGTGTTGAAGGCTGGAAGAAGTTTTCCTGCCAGTTGCACCGCTTTGATCTTGAAAACCTAGGATAACAGGATCAATTGCAAAGAGTTACAAAGTCCAATTTATCTCCAAAACCGATAAAGACTGAAATTTCCTTGCCCCACCCACCTCTTTGTATTAGAAAAGCTCTACACTGTAAAAAAAAAAAAAAATACTAACTTATAATTTCTTTTTCACTCGTTCGTTTTACAGATTTCATTAAGATTTGAACGTGAAAACAAAACTTGTCATTTCCATTTCTTTCCTTCCGTGCTCTCCAGCAATAGTGCTTAGGTTCCTATTAAAGAATATAAATTCTCCTCCCACCTCCCTCCACCAACATCAGGAATTCTAAGTGCTTTCTCAAGCAGTCTTTAAAAGATACTTGATTATTTTGAATCTAAAAATCAAGAGACAACTCCCCTCACCCCCCACACAGGTATTTTAACTTTTACAAGCTTCCAATCTCTTTTCAATGACATGTATACATAGTGCAGACAGAGTTCCTATTCTTTTATGAACACTGTCTATGCAAAACCATATATCCGCAGCTTCCTGCAGCTTTTCCTTCATTGATAATGCATAGGAAAAATAATTAAAGGCCTAATCTTCCCTCTCAAGTTTGGTTACTCAGAGAAATTACTGAAATTTCTTTCATTTCTAGTGTTGCTCCTACTTACTTTTGGAACATCAATCTCTAATAGCCTTATTCAGAGCCTAAAGCTTATTAGATAAATGAGCAACCAGAAGAAAGTTCCTTCCAAGCCCATAGGAAGCATCTTTTCCAAGAAGGCGTATTTGGTAGATCCCCAGTTTACACGATGTACCATGACTCTAGCTAGTTGCTAGAATGCATTGTAATTAACTCATTGTCATTAACCCATTGTCATTATTCACTACATTTCTGCAAAAGTATCTTCTTAATTTGGAGGTAATTCATGAGTTTGAAGCACTGTAACAAAAAGAGCTACCATGCCCCAAAGTCACTCAATGTAGACATACTATGGAAACATTATTATCATCAACTACCTGACCACTGGTCTGTAATGGAGAAGAGCAAGAGCTTTAACAAGGACTACAAGACAGCTCTGTTGGATTTATAAAAAGAATTTCTCCCTTCTGTAAAGTCCACGGGAGGAAAACAGAAGAGATGCTCACTGGAGAAGCAAGCTAAAAAAATCAGCCATCAGGAATATCCTCATTTTTCACATGAAGGTGGGAGAAGATCAATATCTTAACATTTGAGGAGATGACTAGTGAGACATGAAATAAACCAGAAAAGAATATTAAAGATGACATCTAATTGTATTTGATGCAGCAGAGCACGGAGAGATGGAGGTGGATCTGAAAGCAACGAGCCAGGAAAAAGAACTTTTTACAGAGGTGCTCTGAAAGAATTGTAGGATGGGTGTCTAAACCAAAAAAGAGGCCACCTCAGAACATGATTTGACAGAACTGTGAAGTAACAGAGGCAATATGGCTTGAACAATTGTGAGGAAAGACACTGACAAGAGGCAGTCTTTGAGAAAATACGCAGAAATTTGGTGATAAAATGCAAATAACACTCTGACCTTGAATAAAGGAGCAAGTCGAAATAGGAAAGCATAGTACAAGTAAGAGGTATGATACAGGTGGAGTCTACGGTAACTGGGGATGAAGAAACCCTGCAGAGAACTAAAAGTTCTGTCTTGGCCCAGTTACATATAAACCACCTGATTTGCATCTATAAAGACAAGTCGGAAATTCATGCTGAACTTTTAGATTCTTAAGTAGTAGACGGGTCAGGACCAGACAGAACTATCTAAAAGGAGTTCCTCTCCAGCACAGCCGAGTTCAACACCTAATGCAGAACTGAATGACGCTTCCAGTTCAACGGTACATAGTTCACAGAGAAATGTGAGGCACTGGAACAGGTTGCCCAGAGAAGCTGTGGCTGCCCCATCCCTGGATGTGTTCAAGGCCAGGTTGGATGAGGCTTTGGGCAACCTGGTGTAGTGGAGGGTGTCCCTGCCCATGGCAGGGGGGTTGGAACTGGATGATCTTTGAGGTCCCTTCCAACCTCAACCATTCTATGATTTGTTGCATGAATTTGTTTAGCTTCAGCTTTTGGCTCCTGCACCCTCTGAAAGCACCACGTGTTATTGACTTATTCATTAATAAAAGATACTGAAACATGAGGGTAAGACTATTAAACAGGAGAAGATCCTCACTAGAAGAACGTTCTTCACGGCTAACTCTTTACATATCGCCACACAGCTTTCAATCCATTTGAAATATACTACGATGATTTGGGGAACAAACCACAGTGGTGGACGCAATTTTCAGTAGGAGCACATGGAGTAAAGGTTGGGCTGATGTAAACATGCAGGGGTCTGAACCAGGGCAGGTAAAGCCAGGCGGTCGCTGTGCCTGGCACCTTGGCACAGAGCGAGCCTGAGCGTCAGGCAGCAGCAGCAACGGCCGGTTCAGAGGACCACGATAACGATGCCCGTGAAGACCTGCTGTGATTGCAGCCACCTTCTCATCACCGCCGTTGGCTGAGGACTCTACGTATCGCTGACGTGGCATCAGAGGGTAAAACTCTATCCCTCTCTCTATCCCTCTCATCCAAGACTGAATCCAAGGAAACACTTCAAAAACTGGCTGAAGACATGTCTCTACTTTCTGTCACTGCCGTGCCGGTCCCATCTTGCTGCTGCTTCTGCTTAACAAAACCACCCAGTCCTGGACACAGTGTCTACCTACGCAGACAGGAGTGAGAACTGAGACAGCTGCAGAAGTTTCTATCAAAGTGACCAGAAAGAAGAGCACGTTTAGAAAGATGTAGGGAAAAAAAGAAAATTAGCAAGCAGTGGTGGATGAGAGGCCTTTTATGAGAGCCTGCAAACGTGGCCAGAGCGTTCTGCTGAGCTCATTAAAGTGACTTCTTCTAATAAATTTCAGACTTATTGTAAGAGGAACAGTAAAAGCCCCAAGCTCTAGCTTTTAAATAATGTGCTGGCACCACACAACACAGTTACTTACCATTTAATAAGTATTTATTTATTTTTTTTCAAACAGATTGAACCGATAGACTGTACTTCAGCCTTGGCAGTTCCCTGTCAACAGGCAATGATTTCAAGAAACATGTAGGCAAGAAGAACAGAGAAAAAAAATGAATGGATGCCTTGAAAATAGAGCTCATTAGGAAACAGTGAAAGAATTGGGGTTATTTAGTTGGGAGAAAAAAGATGTTCAAGAGAGGACAAGATAATGACTTTTCAGTATATAAAAGGCTAATACAAGGAGAAGGAAATAACATTTTTTTCCACGCACATGGAGAACACACAACAGAGCAAGGGAAAGTTAGTGAGTTATCAGGAAGAAGTTGGTGACAAGGACAACTAATAATGGAATGTGACTGTGATTGCTGCAGAGTCATCACTACGGCTTTTAAAACACACTGTAGGACATCTGCAGCCACGAAGTCTGATGTGATTCAACTGCCAGGGACCAGAAGAATAACTTGAGAACGACAGCTTCCTTACTGCTCCTCCAGCCAATTCATCAGATGGCTCGTACGCATTCCATACATGTGAAAGGAAAGTATTTTGTCTGTCCTGAGACCTTGTACCTACTCTGCAGACCCACACAGCACCTTTGTAACTGGTGCATAAATCATGGAGACTATCCACCCTCAAGTTTCTTTGCTACCACAAGCTCCTAAGTATAGGACCCTATAACAGAGAGGGAGTTATACAACACGACAGCTCTCAAAGAAGTGCTGTTCCTGCAGAATAACCCAATCTTCTTTCAAATGTGCATTTACACTGGCATTAATCCCAGAATTTAGCAGGTAGTGGCCTTATGATGTGGAGGTAACCAATTAGAGTTGTCTTTAAGACTCCATAGCAGCTCTGGCAAGATATCCTCTTTTGGAGACGCAGAAATGCTCTTCCAGGTAAACACGAGTATCAATCCCAGAGTAGCTGTTCGGTCCGTTCCCAAAATACGGGCTTTTCCAGAAAAGTTTCAGAAGCCACCATAGACTTGGAGAAGTACTTCCATTTTACACAGCAAAACCTAAGACACTAAATCCATCCGCTTACACGGCTTTCGGTAGGCTAACGCTTCTTCCTGCAAATGCTGTAAAGCAGAGGAAGGATTTTCCCCCCCTCCCCTTATCAAATACAAATCAAGATGTTCACAGCTAGAAGGGGAGAGAGCGAAAACCAGCAGAAAAAACCAAAACCTAAACTCCAAACCAGCTAAGTGGATCCCTCATGAAGATAAAAACATCAATCAGTATCTACAAATGAGTGTGTACAGCAGAACAGCTGCGAGGGCCTCAATAATCTTCATCCATCAAATTTATGCTTAACACATCAAACTTGCCACCCACCCCACACTATGAAAGTTTGCTCCTGAGCCTGTTAATCCAATTAAGGCCAAAACACTCAGGACAAAAGGCCTGGAAGATTAAGATGATTCTTCAAAAGCCTTAACGACTCATCTAATGACTGCTACTCTTCGAAGACTCTACTATGCTAATACTGCTGTTAGGTGCTCCCTTCCAGCACCACGAATGGCAAACAGCCTCGAATGGCCTCTGTTCCTGACTCTGAGAGGGCATCAGAGATGCCTTGTACAAAAAAAGAATCTCTTTATGTGCACAGCTCAGTCTTTGAGTCATTCTTCTTAAACTGTAATACATGCCAGACTTCTGCTTAACCCGATAGTTACTAACTACGGCGTGTCCATGGTCAGGCAACGGGGCTGGTTCTGTAGGTCTGGTGACTTTTGATCCTCGAAAAAACATCAGACGAAACAGATATACTGCACCAGTTCATGAAATGGCAGAATTCTCACCATCAGTGCTACCATAACCACCAAATCCTATGGCAGACCGATCTTAATTGGTGAATATAGACTAAAAACCAGCGAGCATCTGATGGCAATACTAGACTCAGCCCCTTGAGGAAAATATTTGGTATTTCCTGGCCCAATCTAAAGTAGTTATCTTTCTGCCTTCAGAGCTCAATCTGCAGTAGTGAACTCCTCGTTGTCCTTTTGTGGCTAACCACCCACTTAAAGCTCAACTTAAAATCATAGAAAGGTTTGGGTTGGAAGGGACCTCAAAGATCATCCAGTTCCAACCCCCCTGCCATGGGCAGGGACACCCTCCACCACACCAGGTTGCCCAAAGCCTCATCCAACCTGGCCTGGAACACTTCCAGGGATGGGGCAGCCACAGCTTCTCTGGGCAACCTGTGCCAGTGCCTCACCACCCTCAGAGGGAAGAATTTCTTCCTGAGATCCCATCGAAATCTCCCCTCTTCCAGTTTAAAGCCCTTGCCTTGTCAGATAGGACTTCTTGCATGAGTAGAGAGAGAGGGCCACGGTGTGGTTTACTGCTGAAAATCAAGATAAGCAGCATTGTCCCCCTCCAAAAACAAAAGATAACTGGCTCAGTAAGCATTGCTGGTTTGTTGCCCATTCAGACATAGCCTTACTGCATAGGAAGACGACAGCTGCGTGCCAGATGAATAGCTCCAAGTTTCAACACACTTTCCTCCTTCAAGCCTGGCAGCTCCTGGGTTTTCCAGTGTTCCTAGGGTATTCCCCACTGCGAGCGGGGGCCATCCCGCTACCAAGAAATGAAGAAACGACTCCCTCTTTCCATATTTGCTTCTAATAAATTCCAATTTAATTACAAAGGTCTCTTGTGAGACGAGGGAGATGCGATAAAACTCTGGCAACGTTTCCTAGACCAAAGTCTAGGCGGACAATATGCACTGCCCTCTCTCCATCTACCAAGCCAGACATTTCATCACAGCTTATCAGGGTTGGCCAAGCACGACTTGCCCTTTGTGAATCCAGGCTGGCTGCTCCCAATCACTTTGTCACTCATGGGCCTGGCAATAATTTCCAGGATTAGTTGCTCCATCATCTTGCCAGGGATGGAGGTAAGGTTGACTGGCCTGTCATCCTCCTACCCTGGGTCATCCTCCATGCCCTTTCTGAAGAAGGGGTAATCCAAGGGTGATGCCATCAACCTTGTGTGTTAGCTTGGTGCCCAACGACACTAATTTAAACTTTAGCCTTTTAAGCTACGACACTTCTGAAAGGCATGCAGCTGTTAGGCACAGAGAAAGAAATTGAGTGTAATTCCTTAACTCTAACGTTCACCAAAATGTTAAAACCCTGCCAAATTCGCCCTGATGGAAGTCCAGGACTGGTTACTTCCATTCATGCAACTGTTGCTGTAGAGTCCTTCTGAGCTATGAGAATTCTGGTCTCTCAAGAACAAAGGGATCAAGCAGATACTACTTCACCCACAAATACTACAGAACTTGCTGATGTACCCGCTTCATGAGCGAATAAGTGCTTCGTGAAATGTTCCTTCTTTCAAAAAAAAAAAAAAAAAAAGAAAAAAAGAAACCAAACCAGAAAACCCCATTATCAATTCAGCAAACTCAGAAAGACAACGGTTATGAACATTTATGAATCACAGAATGGTTAGGGTTGGAAGGGACCTCAAAGATCATCTAGTTCCAACCCCCCTGCCATGGGATGCCTCCTCCTGCATCCACTCCGATCCTCTCTTCCCTTTAATAGTTTCTAAAGTCAAACCATTTTTTTTCCACCAAAAAAGAATCTCTTTTGTAAAGAGATTTTCTGAAACTCCCTTAGTTTCCTAAACACGTGGACTAGGCTGACATTTTGTTTAGCCAGTGACACCACACGAGACTTCTACAGAAAATCCCACTGGATATCTCCCTGGAAGCTGTGCTTTTGTTGACAACTTGAAAGAACGGCAGGAAGGCTGTCCAGTTTCAGATGATGCATGAAATTAGGTGATGTGACAGTTGCCTCTGACCTAAAAATCACGGCTACACAAGCCTAGCTATCCTTAGCATCCCTGTCTAGAGATTCCACTTGTGACAAACCTCTAACGCGGTGTGCCAGAATTATCCTGGCTTCAAGGAACAAGCTGCAGTTGTGCTCTGCGTCCTCCTTACGGAACAAAAAGCTCAGTAAAGCCCACAGGACGGTCCAGGTCCGTTCAGACACCCAGATCTCCAGATCTCCCTTGCCCTAGAGGCTCTAGGCTGTTCTGAGATAAAAATAAAGGTCATGTTTTTTTGGAATACTGACTACAGGTACAGGTAAAGCACTGGCACAAGAGATGGCAAGAAACTACTCCATCCTATCAACAAGTGTGGAAGGACTAAACGACCCGGGAAAGCAATCCTAGTGGTAGCTCCTAACTTAGAGTCATACTGAAAAGCATTATTTTAATATTATTTAATGCCCATCTGATCATACTGTTCAGCTAGGATCTCCAGCCTACAAATGAGCAGAAAACTAAATGCAGACAAAATACTTCAACTGCATCAGAAAAAATGCAGATAAGACAGACTATCTGGCTGACTGCAGCTTCCCCTATTTACATTCTGTAAATTAGAAATTATATGTTCAAACGCTGCTCCTTAGACATAATAAATACTATGGTGGTTTTCTACTGCCAGCAGGGAAAGATTTGCAAACGGAATTCTTAAGTGATGCTATCTTTATCTTTCACTGAAATTTTCCAAAGCTGCTTTCCTGGACAACATACGTGAGGAATCTAGTTACTGTTGACTGAGGCATCTTAGGATCTAATGAAATATTCATTGTTTTCACACTATTGATATTTCTGAACAATCCAGGAGAAAGTTTGTGCATATATTAGCTTATTAGAAATATTTGAGGTTTTTGCTCTAGAAGATCTAAATGTAAAAATTTGGCACGCACTGGACAACTAACTAATGACATTTAAATTACCTGGCACTGGCTAATGACACCTCAATTAAAAGGCACAATTTCCATTCCCTCCAATGGCCGTATCAGCTTCCTTGGCACAGGTTCCACGCGGATCTGAGTAGAAAAGTTACACGTTCTCCATTTTTAAAGAGCCTTCAAGATCTGAGGCACTTGACAGTAGCCAGCCAACATCACGGATCACTTAAAATTCAGAATAAACGCGATGAAAACCTGGCACATGCATGCCTCCTCGATTTGATCCTTCCAGGGAGATGTAACACACTGCTGCTCATCCCACCTGAATCAAAAGCCACGGCAGTTTTGAGTTAATTTTTTCTCCTGTTATTATTGTTATTAGAAAGTTGCTTTCAGCCCAGGCAATTTTTGTAGCAGGGGAAGGGCTGCAGGGATGGCTCTTGTAAGAAGCTGCTGGAAACTTCCTTGGCTCCAAGTTGGATCCACTTCTGGCCAGGGCTGAGCCAATCAGCACCTCTGGGTATAACATATTTAAGGAGAAAAAGAAACCCAACCTGCACCATGCAGGACCTGCAGCAGAGAGAGGCAGAAGGTGCAGACCTTGTCCTGGCCTCTCTAGATCACTGAGCAGCTCCCCACAATCCAGCAGCATCAGCCAAGGGCCTTCACCCCCTAAAGAGGGACTTGAGAGGAGTGAGAAACAACTCTGCGGACACCAGGACAGTGCAGATGGAGCAGGAGGAGGTATTCTGGAGCTGGATTCCCCTGCAGCCCGTGGTGAGCTGGCAGGTGGCCCCCCTGCAGCCCATGGACATTGACAGAGGAGCAGAGATCCACCTGCAGCCATGGAGACCCCACGCTGGAGCGGGTGGATGCACCCAAAGACCACCATGACTCCATGGGTAAGCCCACGCTGGCACGGTCCATCAAAGGACTGCACTCTGTAGAAGGGATCCACACTGGAGCAGTTCATGAAGAACTGCAGCCCACGGGAAGGACTCACATTGGAGAAGTTGATGGAGAACTGTCTCCTGTGGGAAGGAACTCCACATGGGAGCAGGGGAAGAGCGTGAGGAGTTCTCCCCCTGAGGAGGAAGGAGCAGCAGAAACAACGTGTGATGAACTGACCACAACCCCCATTCCCCGTCCCCCCGTGCTGCTGTCGGGGAGGAGGTAAAGAAATCGGGAGTGGAGCTGAGCCTGGGAAGAAGGGAAGGGTGGGGGGAAGGTGTGTTTTTAAGATCTGGCTTTGTTTCTCATTATCCTTCTCTGATTTGATTGGCAACAAATCAAATTGATTTTTTGCCCCCGAGTCGAGTCTGTTTTGCATGTGACCATAACCGGTGAGTGATCCCTCCCTGTCCTTGTCTCAACCCATGAGCCTCTTGCTGTATTTCCTCCTCCTCATCCCAGGGGATGTAGGGGCTGAGCAAGCAGCTGCGTGGTGTGCAGTTGCTGGCTGGGCTTCATCACAGAGCCACCAGAGCACAGGGGAGCCAAGGTGAGAGCACAGACAACATCTGGCATCTGGGTCCAATGTTCTCCCACCACTTACTGGCAGCGAGGAGGATTGATTTAGAGTCAGAAAAAAAGGAATGGAGAAAGAGAAGGGAGAAAAGTTGATCTGAGTGGCCACGAGGAAACCAAGCAGAAGAACCATCAAGTGATGGAGGATCAGTATGGAGCTTTGCCAGCAGGGAAGCAGAAGCAATAAGAGATCGGGCTTCCAATCCATCATCTCATACAAGTGAAGTGCCAGGGAGAAGCTGTTGGAAGGAGAGAGCAGAAGAGGAGCTGAAGGGAAGAAAGAGGACATCAGGAGGAAGAAGGACAGGGAATGAATGAAGGGCTAAAGCAGACAAGCCACAACAGGGGACCACGGAGGGAGTGCCAAGAGTGTGGTTTTAAGGAACAGGAGTATGAGAAACATCTTGGGGAATCTGGCAGGGGAAGAACACTTCCTCATCTCCAGACCATACTCTTCAGACCTAGAACTGACCTCAATAAATCAGCCTCTCAACACGCCTTTGTAGCCAAACACACCCAGGCGAAGAAAACAGTAGAAATGAATCTTGGTGGGGTTTTTTTTAATTAATCAGTGATCCTTGGTATTTTGCTACAACCAGTTGTTCTACTGAGTTGAGTAACAGACTGCATTATGTTCCTGAAGGTCCCAACCCAACTGACAATCCAGTCTCTCCGCTGTTTTTAAGAAGGAAAATGCATTATTAGGAAGCCTAAGAAATGCTTCTGAAATCAAGTAACTAAGTCGTTTGTGCTATACTCACAAGCCTTATGAGAATCCTTTTCATGCAATAAAAATTATCTACTCTCCCTGATTATTGATCTCTTGGCACTGGCTTTTTTTGCTAACACCTGCTCCTAATGCATTCTCCACTCGTTTCAAACATCTCCTTCATTTCCCATATATTTTTCTCTGCCATGTCATCTTTTTTTTGGTCCTTCAGCTCTGTGCTCACATTGTATCAATTTCTACTTTCTTTCTCAGTTACTCCTCCATCTCCTGTTCCTCTTGAATGTGCTGCCAAGCTTTCCATCTGAAATTCATCTTGATTTTTCCCCTTTCGACTCTGCCAGAAATGACTCAGTTCCCTTTAGACTGTATTTGCCTTGACAAAAAAAAAAAGTTAAGCAGAGATGAAATTACATATTGTTTCACACTCTGTGCACTCATTATACACACAGCCTCCCTCCTCCCATTGGCATGATGGGACAGATGACAGTGCAAAAAAAAAAAAATCACAGAAGGTGTAGGAAAAGTAAAAATTAAAAAAATCACGTGGCTTTTACATCTTCAAAAACATACCCTTTACACAAAGTTCTATGCAAAACACATTTCATTACCTTGAACCCGATGAAAATGTGTAAATAGTGTTTTGTGGGGTTTTTTTAAATGACTGAACTGGCTTGTTTTCACAGATTTACAGACATATTTAGCTTATCTACAGTTAATATGCATATTAAGACCATGTTCTGACAGAAAATTTGTTGGCAACCAAAAGCTATGAGCAATGGATTAGTAAGCACCGAATCTTCATAGTTGCATAAATTCTGCAAGGCACTTCAAAACCCAGACATTTCTTTTGAAAAACGGCAAAATAAACACCCTGAACTCCTGCAGCACGATTTCGAGATCCTAGGGCCAGAAACAGAAGACAAAAAATTTCCCTCTTTTATGCCACGCAAACAAAAATCAAAAGGGCTCAACAGAGCAGCAATTTGACCTTCTGTACGAAATAAAGCATCAATACCAGCCACCTTGGTGCTTCTGGCAGGACGCAGTATTTTAGCAAAACACTTCTTCCAGGGACATCTCTGGCCTGAGTCACATACAACATCTGTCCACATGTCCAGGCAGCACAACTACCAGTATTCCATCTTTTTGTACTTTTTCTACCCCTCCTGCTGGTTTTACACATCCTTTTAAGGATGCGATTACCCAGACGTTCGCAGCATACCAACGCTGACCCTTTATGAATGACTTAAACAGAAATAAATTCTTCCTCCTGTTCAAGACTCCTATTTATAAATCCAACTCCTCCGAGGTCTTTTGCCACAGGATTTCACACCAGAAGTTCAAACTGAGCCGCTTGCCTTTTGTGAGTTCTCTTGAAGTCACAGCAAAACATAGGTGGTGAGGCACTGGCACAGGTTGCCCAGAGAAGCTGTGGCTGCCCCATCCCTGGAAGTGTTCCAGGCCAGGTTGGATGAGGCTTTGGGCAACCTGGTGTAGTGGAGAGTGTCCCTGCCCATGGCAGGGGGGTTGGAACTGGATGATCTTTGAGGTCCCTTCCAACCCAAACAGTTCTGTGATTCTATGGTATTCCCAGAGTTTTCTATTTATTTGCCGTTTCAGCACGAGCAAATCTACAGTCAGCTACAAATTCTTACAAGAATACTTTTAGTGTTAAATCACTACTATACTGCTGATGTCTTATTTTGCATTAACTGAATTTCTGGGATGGGAAGGAGAAGTGAAATATCAGACTCTGCCTCTCAGATACCTAGGTCACCTTAAATGACCTTTTCTGGACATGGACATAGTTGTGTTCTTTTGGTTTAGGCATTTATCTGCAATTTTGTATTTGGAATTAAACAACAAATGCTAATTGGCCAGAGGGCTTCTTGGTCATTTCTTAAAAGATTTGTCTGCTGATTATCCAATTCAAAAACGGTAACACAGTACTACTACAGACAGCTTTGCATCCTCTTGAATCCTAATAGACTAGAAGAGTTCAGCATCTTTATCGTGTGACAGGTGAACACATCATCAGAGGCAACACGACTTTTGCTAGTGGTTTTACTTTGCAGTTTTTGCAGCACTCATGGCATTCCTCATTTTTCTCTCACAGTATATGTTCTTGTCTAAACAGATTTTAATATTCAAAGTCCTTTTTAAGAGGGAAACGTACATTAGCACTGAATGAAAACGAGTTCCAAAAAGCAATACCAGCCAAAGATGCCTGGTTTTAAAGTGCTATCATCTCCAGAGCTGTATTTTTGTTTGAAAATTTTTTAAGAAAATAATCTTACTGGAAGAACTGTGTTTTCAGTTGACGAAAAAGAATGCCATACTCCCTCTCTGGATCAGACAAAGCATGAAAACCCCCAGTGCAGATGCTAACACAGGAGGAAAGAACACAGGAAAACTCAGTAGGTAGGAATTAGTGTGCTACTGCACCGACAGCAATGCCAATAAACGAACATCTGGAAAAATAAGAAGGGAGATACTGCGCTTGCTGTCCCTGGTGCCCATCAGCATCAGTTACAACTACTGAGGAAGGAGCCAAAAACTAATACACATGGTCATCAGGAGGTGTATGGCGTGTGAGTAGTTACAGATGATCTTTCTTAGCTTGTATAGCCCTCCACAGGAACATGACCAGGGAGGGAGTTTTAAGAGTGGCTATCGCTGCACAGCGACTGCATTTTCTCTTGCTAAAACGGCTGGTCCTTTATTCCCACTAGTTTAAACCACGTCGTGCCAACAGACAAACCTATTTCCAACCAGAATTGGAGCAGGGGAAACAAAACTGCAATGAAGTCGGCTTCCCCTCCTTTCTTCCTCTTCGGGTGCCGCGCGGCATCAAGATGCAGCGATAAATTGGTCTGTGTCATCTGCCAGTCAACAACATATTTACTACAAGCCTGCTGAGCAGAACCTGCACGAGGATTGCAACCTGCACTGCAGCAATGCCTAAGATGTGACAACGCTTTAAAATACAAGAAAAAAGGGTATTTTTTTTTTTTCCAGGCTGTGTCCTGTTAGAGAGCCACGAGCTGTCATGACCGCTTATGAATTAGCAGAAAAGAAGCTGAAACCTCATCTTCATGGGATAGGATGTAGACAATGCAGTTCCCTCTTCTGAGATTTTAAATCTTTGAAAACTTAATTTAGATAAGCCCCTTCGCACGTACAGTCAAGGCTTCTGTAAAATCAGTTCACAAAATATATAGTATTGTTCACTCAAGACCTATACTTTATTTATTTAGGTCAGTTGCTGGGGGCCTACAAGAAGGATGGGGAGAGGCTGTTCAGGAGGGCCAGTTGTGATAGGACAAGGGGTAATGGTTTTAAAATAGAGGGAGGTAGATTCAGATTGGATATTAGGAAAAAATTTTTTACCATGAGAGTTGTAGAACACTGGAACAGGTTGCCCAGAGAGGTGGTGGATGCTCCATCCCTGGAGACGTTCAAGGCCAGGTTGGACGAGGCCCTGAGCAACCTGATCTAGTTGGAGATATCCCTGTTCCTTGCAGGGGGGTTGGACTAGATGACCTTTGAAGGTCCCTTCCAGCCCTAACCATTCTATGATTCTATGATATCCATATCCCCAACATCCTTTTCCTAGGGAGCGTTCCTGAACCAAAGACATGCTGCCTGTCAGTTCCTGGGCAGGATTAGTTTGATTATCTGTTAATAGAGTATCAGGTACTTAACAGCCCTTGCTCTGTTTCCAATGAGACTGCAGGCTGGATTTATCCATGTGAGTTATATTGTTATTTTGCTCAGAAAGATCCATCATTTTGATGGTGTTTACAAAGATGATAAAGACAATCATGTAGAGGAACTGCTTTATATCTAAGGCTGGCAAAGGTAAACACAGTAAATCATTATTTTATTTTTTTTTTTGTATTGCA
Source organism: Tauraco erythrolophus (assembly GCF_009769465.1). Lineage (NCBI taxonomy): Eukaryota > Metazoa > Chordata > Aves > Musophagiformes > Musophagidae > Tauraco > Tauraco erythrolophus. The sequence goes on from NC_141465.1 coordinate 951,272, forward strand.
AATACCATAAATAACTTTGTTCAACAAATCAGCTGTCCTTTTTATCGTATTAATCAACCAGCAGAAGACAAGAACACTTTGTCATAACGGTGTAAGTGTCCTCCTGCCACCACCACACGACAGGCATTAAAACAATATCCACTTTGTTTTCCTTACTTGACCCCCTTTCTCCAGCACAGTCACACACTCCGTGCAACCACCGATGAGAAGATGCTCAGCTACTCCGAAGGCAAGATGGGGTGACTCCTGCACCCCTTCCCGATCCCTTCATGGACCAGTAACAAAGGAGCTCCAGGCAAAGCACGTATCACTCACTAATCCTAATTCTCAGTCACTTTGCTTTACAAACCAGAACGTACTCAAGAACTGGAAAAAACCACCTGAATCCTGCCGCAGCTGCGGCTGAACTTCTGGTGAGGAGGGATCCAGCAGCTCTGGGACCTGATGTTTGGTTTTATCACCCACTTCCTACAAGATGCCAGTGAGGAGTTAACTCTGAGTTTTAGACCACTGCTGGCGAGGACATTCCTTCTTCTGGTTCATCTTGCTTCAGAAGACGTGCTGAGTTTTCAAAAATTTTAAAAGGATTCTAATCTCTAAAAATAGGCTTACCCACTTAAAGAAGCATTAAAGCAGAAATAGTACAAAGCCATGTAAATAAAGCCTTCACCTACACAGAAAGACAGAATTAAGTTATGCCAAACATTAACCATGAAAAATTATGTCATGGTTAAAATCATTCAAATCAAAATTTCAGTTAAATGAGTTTAACTGCCCTGAGTTATTCAGGCTAAAAGAATCGACCTTTCCAAAGGCACAGCTCAGAAAGACAGGGAAAACCCACGCATTTAAAGGATCCGTCTTAATTTGGATGAAATCTAGGTACCCGAAAGAAAGTCTGCAGTGAAACAGAAGAAATCCACATAACACCATGTCTCTGTGACTCTCTGGGTTAACTACACCTCTCCAGTCTCCAAAAATGAGGAACGATGGGCTGGGATCCTGCAAGGTACTCTAGGAATCTCCATCTGCCTGTACGCGCCCAAAGAAGTTCGCACAGAAAATATGAAGAACTGGAGCTTGTTCCTGCTGGCACTGTTGGTTCATGACATCTTTCTTGTGCTTGTCCCTCCTCCACCAACCAGTGGTGGGGACAGCATAATGGAAATTACAGCTCTTGGACCATTTGATTCAGCACACCATGAGAAAATTCCATTTCTGCTGAAGATTCCAGCACAGTACCCTACACCAGCTTCTGACAACAGATCTTTTACTGTCCTAGGCCTTGAGGACATTTTAATTCCTGGTCTCCTGGTGGCCTAATCACAGATTTGAGGTTCAGGCACACTCGTCACGGATCTATTTTGTAACTTTTACTGCAGGTTATAGCTGCAGTTTACGGACAAGCTTTGTTGTTTCAGTGCTAAGGCAGAAAGATCAGCCAGCTCTTTCCTCCTTGGTGCCATTCCTTCTTACTGCTGGCCTGGCTGCTGCTTTTTTGTGCCAGGAGGTGAGAACACTTTGGACAGGCAGCATGTTTTCACGTGTTTTACATTTACAAATGTTTTTGCAAAGCATCCCTCCCGCAGAAACCAGTATCAGCTACTCTGATGGCCAAAAAGACCCAGATCCACAAAGGTGACTGAAAGAAGTGGAAGAACATATAACCAACAATATACCCAATAAAGACCAATTAGACAATTTGTGTTGAAAAAAAGAATTTACCAATGTACGTAGTGAAGAGAAAAACCTCACATTACCCAGAGAAAAAGCAAGCACCAAACACAACTGATCTGGAACGAAATCTTAAATCAGAGAACTGGACAGACACCACGGGAGATGAAATAATTCCAGAGCCACATCCTGAGACAATATTGCTGACTACCAGGTGACAGAGGAACCTTCCTAGAAAGAGACCTTAAAAGACTGGATGAACAGACAGCTCCAATCTAATAATTAAAGTGTAACTTGCAATAACATCCTTTTCTTGTGAAATGCAAGTGCTTTATTTTGTTCTGATCTTGTGTATACATGAAACTCTTTCATTAAGTGTTTCTATCCTGCTGCTATTACACACGAGAGAGTGATGTAAAGATATTTTATTAGTGTTGGATAAGAAGTGAAAGATAACCATAAAGAACACAAAACATTCTTATACAGAAAGTCGAGGGAATTAACTTGGAATAAAGGAACATACCGTTCTAGGAAAAATGCTGAATGACGACTTGATAGGTACCACTGAAAGCTGTAAACCACACTGATTCGTAACTAAAGTCAAAAATTATATTTGTGCCAGGATGATGCGTGACAAAAACACTTGTGTCTTAATGCAGGCACCCCATAATGTTGTTTTTCTGTTTTATCGTGGATTCGGGTTTTTCTGTTCCTTTTTTTGTTGTTGTTGTTGGGGTGTTTAGTTTTTTAATTCATGTAAGGCTGATTTTCATCCTAAGCTGCCATACTCAATGTTTACTCCAAAGCAGGCATATGGAACATTTAATTTTAATTTTAAAATTAAACATTTTAATTTCTACTTACTTCTGTTATATTTTCAACTATATCACAGTCATCGCTCTCCTTTTTTCCCCCACAAGCTTAATGAAGACCATGTTGAGCTCCTACAGAAGTTCAAGGGCTGTTGCAGGGATTACAGAGAAAACAGCCTGGCTCAATTTAGATAACAAGTCATTAAATATTTCACCATCAGTATGTTAATTTAAACTCCATTTCACAGATGGGAAAGAGAAAGCATAGTGGTGCCTGTGCACTGGGAAGGTGGAAAACTTGTAGTCCACACACCTTAACTACAAGATCACGCTTGCTTTTTGACCAAAAAACATAAAAATATGAAAATTGTGTCCATTCTGTCATAACCTGGGGTGGAGAAAAGGAAGGTCTAGTTCTCACGAGGTGGCTCCCAGCCACTTTCTCCTCAGCAACGCCCCTAAACCCTGTACATCCAAAAATATTTAATTAGTAGCTGCTGTTTCAGTACAGGCACAATGAATTTTGCACTTCCTATTTAGAGGTTTGGTACTTAGAGATTATGCCTATTAACACACAGCTTCACAAGGAATAACCCTAAGTGAAGTGAACAGTATTGGATGCTCAGTGGAAACTGGGAAGAAACCTCTGGCATATGGAAAAAAACACACAGGCGCCTGCCTGGGCACGAAGCACCCCCAAGAGACATCGCACAGTTTTGCTCTGCTTTTTATCAAGTCTCTTTTTCTTTCTTTAGTTTGACAGTATAACGAGACCCCCCTGCAGCGCTGTGTTCAGCTCTGGGGTCCCCAGCACAAGGAGGACATGGAGCTGTTGGAGCAGGGCCAGAGGAGGCCACGAAGATGATCCGAAGGCTGGAGCACCTCTGCTATGGAGACAGGCTGAGAGAGTTGGGGCTGTTCAGCCTGGAGAAGAGAAGGCTCCGGGGAGACCTTCCAGCACCTTCCAGTACCTAAAGGGGCTACAGGAAAGCTGGAGAGGGGCTTTGGACAAGGGCAAGTAGTGCAGGACACGGGGCAATGGCTTTAAACTGAAAGAGGGGAGATTTCAATTAGATCTAAGGAAGAAATTCTTCCCTCTGAGGGTGGCGAGGCACTGGCACAGGTTGCCCAGAGAAGCTGTGGCTGCCCCATCCCTGGAAATGTTCAAGGCCACATTGGATGGGGCTTTGAGCAACCTGGTGTAGTGGAGGGAGGAGGCATGGCAGGAGGTTGGAACTGGATGATCTTTGAGGTCCCTTCCAACCCCAACCATTCTGTGATTCTATGAATTTAAAAAAAATTCCAGTATACCCTACTTGTACTGAGGTCCCCAGTACCATATCCAGCTCTGGGGTCCCCAGTACAAGAAAGACATCGACCTGTTAGAGCAGACACAGAGGAGGGTCATCAAAATCATCTGGAGGATGGAACACCTCTCCTATGGAGAAAGACTGAGAGAGCTGGGGTTGTTCAGCCTGGAGAAGGGAAGAGACTGGGGAGACCTTATTGCAGCCTTCCAGTACTTAAAGGAGGCTTATAAGAAAGATGAAGAAGAAAAATTTTAGCAGGGCTTCCTGCAATAAGACAGGCCTTTGAGCAACCTGATCTAGTGGAAGACGCCCAGCCCATGGCAGGGGTTGGACTAGCTGATCTTTAGAGGTCCATTCCACTATTTTGGCATATATTCATTACATATTTCAATAATGTATTTTGGAGAAAAGCCAGAGACTCAAAGCTTCAACAAACCTCCCCAAGAACCTCAAAAACAATGACAGATTTGGATCTCATTCCTACATAGGAGCTGAGACAAAGGTGGCACACTCTTGGATCTGACAATTGTGATTGATAATTGTGGCCTGTCCACAATCAGCCAGGAAAAACTTATTGTGCAGGGGATTTAAGCCAGGACCTCCCAGAGTGCAGATCTCCAGCCCTGCCACCGGATAAACCTCAGCACTGATTCAATTAAAGAACACATGGGCAGATATTCCACTGTGTCAAGTTTGACTGGCAGATCTTGATTTTCTTCTATTCAAAAGGCATTCTGACATGGAAAAAATGGAGAAACACAGTGATTTTCCCCAAATCAGGAGAAATGCCTGTTAGCCAGAAAAAAAAACTTTGTCTCTCTACATCAATAGAAAGGTACGATGAGGCAAGACAACCAAGACATTGTGCCAGAGGGACATGAAAACACATCCTCCTCAAACTTCAGCTTTACATGCTCATCACTCAAGGAAGTCCAGCAGAAATAAAAAGGTTGAGCTGTTAAAAAAAAAAATTTGCAAATGCCATGTTTCACAAAGAACGGCCAGTAACACCACCGGACAGGACAAACTACAACATTTTAAGTCAGTTGCTAAAAACAGCAGCTTTTTTTTTTTTTCCTGGTTGCAAAGGAGATATATTTCATTACTCCCCCATCCGTGGCAGTGAGCAAGAAGGAACTCTTCCCAAAAGAAGGCACGGCAATACCCACAATTTTAATATGAAAAGTTTAAAGTTCCACCATCAACTGTAACCAGCATCATTAAAACCATGATCCCAGCTGATGCTCCTCTAAGTAATACCAGTAACACGACAGCTAAAACACGCCACGGAGACAGCAGAGTCATGCCACCAGACATGGTAAATAATTTTTAAAAGCTAGCATGCTTCTAATAAGTGCATTAAACAGGACAATTTTATCTAAATTATTAGCCAGCTGCATTTAAAAACGATGATCAATATCTAATATTATGACTCATAATGAGAAAAAATTCTATCCAGTACAACTACCCTCTCCAAACGAAGGGCAAAAGCATATAGATAAACCATGCTGACTACCCAGTTCTCCAAATGTGGCCACTTAAAAATTCCCCAGCTGATGCTGAGTCTTGGACACTTTCTTTGATGGTTGTCACTATAGTGTCTTTAACAGCACGAAGTGACAGGAGTCAAAACGAAATAAGAACAGCTTTTTGTAACCAAACAGCAGGAACTCTTGTTGCTGACCTAAGCAGAACTTTTAATTATATAAGTGGAAAACCAGAATGAATTCCAAGCAGCCTGTTCCTTGATTGGACTTATTTTCCAATAGATCAAAAAAGACAGGCAAAAGTATGGAAATTAGTATGATAACCTTCTAAACCAGTCTCTAGCAAGAGTGTTACAGAAGCAGAGGCTTGGAGGAAGGGAGATGGGGACTGGAGTACCAAGAAGGAGTGGGAAGGGAATACCAGCAAGTAAAGGGTAGCTTGAAGAACACAGGATGGACACCCACCAGTAGGTAGGGACTCCCCCAGAGAGACATACGCCCATGTGCACGTTCACTGCTTGATCAGGCAAAACATCCCAACGCTTGGGATCAGGCCAAGTGGCCCAGCAGTGGCCAAGAAGTGTCTCCTCAGATGTCTGAACATAGTAAAAAATTAAGTTAAGCATGCCCCAGTCCTAAGCCAAGTAATACCTTCCCTTCTTGGGAACAGAAGGGAGAAGACCAGACTGGAAACCACATCTCAAACCAACCTGCTTCCAGCTCCAAGATGTTCTCAGAGGTAGGTGTCCCTCTCCTGGGCTCAGTTACTGAAAAGCCTCAGGTTTCCTTGCCTGTCTTATCCCCACTGCCAAACTGCAGAGAAACCACCAGACTTGGCAAACGAAGGAGTCTCTCAGGTACCAGAAGCAGTCCTACCTGCCACGCTGTTTTGAAAAAAATGCAGTCTGAACACCTTTTTTTAGGAGTTCTTTCAGAAAATAAAGATAATACATAAGAAAAGGAGTAATATGACAGGAGGAATCTTCTCCCACAAGTTACAAAGCATTTAAAGTCCATCGGAGGGACCGATCCCACAAAAACAGTTTTAAAAACAAAAGAGTCAGCTCAGTGGCCAAAATTTAGGAAACACAGAGGGCAAAAGCTTTCTGAGAAGGAAAGAAAGAAAACGTGTTGATGAAAACTCGTTAAGCAAAGGAGCTTGTTCTGACTCTACCAGTCGAAGGCACAGGCAAAGCACGTGTTTTGGCAGTGTTCAGCTGCACCCATCTGCAGATTGGGGCAAAAAAGCTCCTGTTAAGGTCCTTGTACACGGGTATGGCATGGAACTGTACAAACCATCTTGATGAGTGATCTTTGCTCCTTCGCTGAGGTTTTTCATTTTAATATTTTCATATTTATATGCTCATTTCAAGGAGCATGCTCCAGCTTGAGAAAGTTCTCCAGAGACAGGATCGATGTTCCCAGCTGAAATGGTTTGGGACTGCTCTACTCAAGGCTTGAAGGCTTCCATGATCACACAGTACTTCATGTGATCTTAGCTCCAAGTGACAGAAGCAGAGATCTCTGGAAAGGAAGGATCCCTCAACACGCTGCGGAGGTCACGTGTGCTACGGTGGGAACTACCATGACTGCTCCTAATGGTTCCAGCTGAGCTACTTCAGCTGCTCCTTGGCACCCGTCAGGAAGCACATGCAGCTCGGACTGCTCACCATGGAACTGCTTTGCTATGGAAATAGAAACACGAGCAGTTTTCCTTGCTCATGTCTGACAGCAGAAGAAAGCTCCTGTTCTGGAGGCCTTCAAAAGCAAACTGGTAGGTTAATAACGCTGACCTAGATTGAAATCAGACGCTGCCTCAAGTTAGTATTTGGGTTGATCACTCGATGACTTTTATGACCACTTCTGTTAGGACAAAAGTGCTCACAGGGCTTGAACTTCACCACCACTCTAAGTGACAGCTGCTACACGGACCATCTTCCTGAAGAGGTGCCACAGCAACCAATTTCAAAGGCTGACTTGGAACACTGGGGAACAGGATCACTCCCAGAGGGTAAAATCCCTACTGAGCTGCGAGGAAACTCTGCTGGAAGACCTAAGTTTGACAGACTCTGGAGGCAGAGAAGAGCTCGCTGCCACAAATTCAAGATCAGCTCGTTAGTTGCTATGAAGGAAAGAGAGGGGCAAAACTCTGTGCTTCTCCTTTCCTTTGGGTCTCCTTGTAAGAGACCACATAAACAAGCACAGCAGCAAGGGCTGCCTGCAGCTGAGCCCTCTGCAGGCACGGGGCTGGAAGGGCATGGACAGTAAGGAAGGGGAAGCAGTCGTGCTCAGTGAAAAATAAAGCAGCAATTTCAGGGTACACGCTGGATTTGTGCTTTGCCACTAAGCTCTTCTTCCAAAGAGAAGACACTCCTGCGAGAGAAAATTCGCAGATCCCAGGATGACTCCAAAGACCTAAAGAGCCAAGAAATATGGAGCTTCTCCTGGTTATTTTTAGGGCTGCGGGCTTAAAATCCCTGATAACTAACTGATACGTATGTCATGCTCCCCTAAACAAAGGAGGAAGAGATATATATACGAACACCTGGAAGTACATCAAACCATGAAATACATCTGGAAGTCAAATGGTTTCTGTAGTGGGCTATGGAAGGATCATGAAGGGAGAAAAAAATGAAAGGATAAAAGCAAACAAATCAAAGACATAGGCAAGAGATCAAAAGCCAGCTAGCTGATAAGACATGAGAAGAGCTGTGACCTAATCTCTAGGCTGGGTCAGGCTCCAGCCTTTTTAAAGCACGTGAAGTAAGAGGTCACAGCAATGTCACTGCTAGACCCAAGAAGTCCATGGTTGCAGGTCCTGGGGTACGCACATCCCTTCAATCTAAGCACACCTTCAGATAAGTGCTCAGAAGTGTAAACCTCCCATCTTTCACTTTCAGAAGTGGGGAAAAACCAGGCTTGATATTTCTCAGTGTGTCCCTGAGAAAACAGTAAGAAGATTGTGTAGCTCTTTTGTCAAGCAAACCTACAGCCTTGCAGGACTAGTGACAAAACTGTTATTTCCACCTTCACGGAGTTAAAGAACATCAAACCAAGTTATTGTTGGCATGAGAAGCTAGTGACTTGACATTTCAGGCTGATATTTACTTGAGCAGATAGATATCTTTTGAAAACATCTTGATAACAAAACCGTTTCAAAACTCTAACAAAGGGTCCTAAACAGGCTGAGGATTGCACAGAAACAAGCTTTAAAGACTCCAAGAATTTGGTTACTTTCAACAACTTCCTGCTGTAAAATTCATTTGCAAACTACTGAGAAACCAAGATTCCAGGAAATTCTTCATACGCAACGTTTGCTGGAATATGTTAAATTTCATGGACACCCTCCAGTCTCCTTACCTCCTGTCCTGAAAGGTAGTACGCTGCCAGGAGACCACCAATGAAGCGAATATTGACCTCAAAAACAGACACTTCGGAGTTCTAGAACAGGAAGAAAAGAGTAAATAATTAACCAACTTCCTATTCAAAGAAGAAAAAAAAAAAAAATCATCAAGGCAGAGGCAGGTACATACCCTAAACCAATATGCACATGCAAGGGTTTGTGCTGTTTCAGGATCTAGATCCATACGGAAATTCCTGGGGGCATCTTCACAACACTCAGTGATGATGCCAGTTACAGCTTCAACCGATTTTGAAAAAAATCAAATCAGTTTTTCTCTTGTTCTCTCATCGTATCATCACCACAAAGCACAACTGAAGTTGTTCAGGATGGTGGGAAAGAAGGCAAGGACCGTACATTTCCGTAATTCATCATTTACAGGACAAAGTAGAACAATTCCAGAATTCCTGCAATGTGCTTTCTTAACCTGAATGACCAACGTGCAATCTCAGGTTCAGAGCTCCATTTTAACACAGTCCCTGTCCAGGAGTAGCCTTTCTGTAGTTAATGTTATGACAACAAGTACTGCAAGACCACTGAGAAGCTCAAAAAATAAACCAGTTTACCACCTTCCTCCACATTAATAACCTTGGGCTAAATTCACCAGTACGTTTTGACTCATTTAACCCACTGAAAAAGAGGAAATAACTAGTTTTAACATCTTCCTGCCTCCCTCTGCACCCCGATCGCTCCTTTGCCTGCATGCACCCCATCCATCTCCCCCATAAACTTCTCTTCATTTAACCCATCAGACACAGAAGTGCAGTTTTATGAAAAGATTTTGAGATAAGGGAGCCTTTGGTTTCATCCAGAAAAGTCACACCAGGACGTCCACTTACAAGTCGACCCACCAAGTGGCACTTCCAGGAATATCTTTCCTTTCACACTATTTCTATGGCACCTGCAGTTGTACCACTCTTTTCACTTGTTTCCAAAATAAATGCATTTTGCACATATTCTTTACTTCAAAAAGATAATACAAATGTTTTAAAGATTTCCTCAAGTAGCCCTGATTAAAAGTCTTCAGTTTTAAACATTCCCATCTATAGGTTTCCAGTAAAAGCTGTATTTTCATTCACGTACAGGTGATACATGAAAAATATCAACAACGTGGCATATGATTCCACTTAATACCTACTAAAGTCATGAATCACACAAGGACAGTGAAACAAATGATATTTATCTCCCCAGTAAAAGAATCGAAGAACAAATTTATGTATTTATTTATAAATTTCAAATCATATAAGGAAATTACTGAAATCTGGTATATATATGACTCATTAACCTTCAGAAATATTTTTTGATACACTGGAAGCTGTAATCGAAGCTCCATGGGTCATGTGAATTTCTCCCACCAAAATCCTGGATTAATTCTCCAGTTTTTATCGAGGTTGCCTCAGATGAGACAAAGGTTACAGGAGTAATTTAGTTCATTCTCATAATGGTACCATTATGTCTACAATGTCTCAGATATATTTAAGGTCTTCAGTTTTCGACTGAATAATTATCTGGCACTAACCGAAACAAAGCAGAGAAGAACTTCCTTAATGTTTGCCAGAGTATTAATGTATAAAACAAAAAGGAAAAAAAACCCAAACCAGTCATTTCTGAAATGTAGGATATAATATAAAAACAACAGTAAGCATCTGCCCAATTCTGACTGGATACCTACTTCTCATTTTGTGCATTACTGAATGAAAAATTATTTTTAGAACCATAGGGCAAGTCCAAGGATTGAAATACAAATTCTGTCCCAGTCTGTGCCAGTCCCAAAACTGTAATAAGAACACTAATCCCTAAGGATCAAATAGTGCCAGTTCTTCCACTCAACGCCCCGAACTCTGCATCCACAAAGAATGTCAGATGCTGTATGACCAGCTGGGAAATCCTCCCGGTAGATTCAGAACCTGTAGGCAAACTAAGATGACTCAACCAGCATTCTTCATGTTAGAACATCGTAAGGACATGGGAGAAGATGACATTGTATTATTAATTTACACACCCTGATTTGGGGGAATTTGTCTTTCACAGCTCAGTTATTCCCAGCTACTATCAGCTAATAAAGTCTCAGTTTTCTGCATTCATTCATTTCTGAGGTCCTGTTGGTTCCCTTTCTTCCATTATCCAATTATAATTTGTACTTTGAAAATACAATACATAGATTATCTTTACCTACAATTAAGGTATGAAAAGGTTGGGTTGTTTGTTTTTTTTTTTTTCAAAATGCATAAAGTTACCAACACAGAGAACGCCAGTAAAGCTTATGTCTGAATTTCTGACACTCTGAATCAGAAGTTTTTTAAGTTCAGGCTGAAGGATTTCTTCTTTCTGCCCCCAAGAGGAACACTGTGAAAAGGATTAGAGAAATATCAGGGCAAAAGCTTTACTTACCACACTAAAATCAAGATTTTTGTCAATCCACTCTTGTCCTTCTCTGAACTCATCGTGAAGTCCCATGATATAAAGAGTATCCAATGCATCCACTATGGTAGCACCCATTTGTGAGTTTCCTACACACAAAAAGGATATCTGTTACAAGCCATTATTTCATTACTTTTTCTTCAAAATCACTAGAACAGGAAAATAACCCAAGCAGTAGCAAAGCAAAGTTATTACAAAGATGGGAGCACAAAGAATAATCAAAATGAGCAAGGAATTAGCAGCTGCGTAAGAGGATCACACTTCTCTTTCAAAGCATCGGTCCCTCTGGCACAGTTCAGCTTCTGGGGAGAAAAGAGGAAAAAAAGCCTTTTCATCTCCTTTCCTAACCTGAACATAAGCAACTGTAGTTCTACATAAAAAAAAAAAGGATGGAAAGACATTCAGCTTCAAAAAGCTATTAGGAATTCTAGGACAGAAGTGTTAAAAAAGAAAAGCATATTCAAGACAAAGCAACCTGTATTAGCAGTAATTCCTTGCATTTCCCAACATTTAATACTGAAACGTCCCAAGTTTTGCAATTATGGAAGCCACCTGGTCACTGAAAGCATGGACTGATGAGCAGGGATGTCCTGGCTCGGCGTTACCGGCAAAGCCACGGCCCCAGGATGTTCGTGTCACTGTCTGCAGGGAATCACACTGGGAACAACTGATGGACTCCCCAGTTGCCACCATTCAAAGTGGAGCATTTAAAGCCCAATAAAAATCAACCGTGCTTTTCCCTAAAACGCTCTTCACTTGAAACAGCAGCAATTTAGAGGTGATGGATGTGTGACACGTCAGTCTGTAACAGATGGGTTGAACTGAAAATTGAATCGAGAGGATGAAGAGGAGGTGAGCCCATGGTAGCCCTGACTTCCTCGGGCCACCCAACCTGAGCTGCTGCCCTTACCAGGCAGAGGTCTTTGTTTCCAGAGGAAAGCAGGAATTACTCTGGGTTGATTTATTTTCATGGAGTGTATAAAACTTCCTACGCGCTGGCTCATACCAGTATTCCATAAAACTCTACAGTAACTACATGATTTAACGACAGCAGCCTCCTAACAAGTCAAGCTCTTTTTTTTTTTTTAATGTGCTTTTCATCCATAGTGGCATTTCTATAGCACAATGCTCCTGCTTGGTTGTTTCTCTTCATTCATTTCTGTTTTTTACATGTTTTGGGAGATTTTTTTCCCTCTCAAGCATAACAATAACAGAATGAAGCCATCACCCTCACTGTATTTCTTTTGTACACCCAAATGACTGATACTTACAGGCAAGCTTAATCCCATTTTCAGAGATTTCTTTCCCTGAACAATAAAAATTAAACACAATATCTCTATGACAAAGTAATTACCAACTAATTTCTTCAAAAATAGCCGTGCATCTATTTCAATTGATTCAAATTAGACATGGAAAGCCTTAAGCCTGGGGTGTTTGTTAAGAACGTTCAAGTACGGATCAGGACACACCACCTTTTGCAAGATTAATTAAAGACACATCCTCGGACAAATTGGCCACCAGGTACACCTGCAACTCAAGTACTGCAGGGTTTAACACCAGTGACAAATTCCAGTGCTTGTGCTGAAGGCGGAGGTGGCTTGGAGCAGAGCTACAGCACTCGCTCCACTTCGCACCTTTTCGTAAGCATAACGTGACAGTGACCCAATTTATCACTTTGCAAATATGCAAACCAGACCATGACACGAGGACTAACCAGTATTGGCTGGCAAGGTCCATCGGGCTGCACAGTGCTAGCCACACCAGTAAGCTCTCATATTCTAGAATGGGTATGGGGTGAGGAGAACACATTGCATGGGGACGGACTGGTGTGTCGTCATCCCCATCCCAGGAAAAAGTTGGGACACCACTGTACTACCATCCCGTTTTCTAGATGTCAGAAGTACACTCAGGTGTCCACAAGAGAGGACAGCACTACGGTGGGCACAAGAACATCCACTTTCCAGCCCCGCAGAAAATATCTTCAAAATGACGAAATTTAAACAACCTTTTTCATAGAGTTCTCTGCACAGAACCATGAAAAGAAGGGCCACAGAAATGCAAAAAGCCCGTGATTATTTTTGCCATCTCACAAATCCAACAGATGTAACCAGAGACTGAGAGCAAAAAGGCTGGAACAGAGCACTCTCCAGAACTGAGCGAAACCATCCATGGTTCCCTAACGCATCCCGTAGCGACTCAACAATACGACTTCAAATACAGACAAGAAGTTGGCTTTAATCCTCCCAGTATTTAAAGTGAGTCCTCAACCCCACAACACAGAACTCTCACCTAAACCAGTAGTCATAGAATCATAGAATGGTTTGGGTTGGAAGGGACCTCAAAGATCATCCAGTTCCAACCCCCCTGCCATGGGCAGGGACACCCTCCACTACACCAGGTTGCCCAAAGCCTCATCCAACCTGGCTTGGAACACTGCCAGGGATGGGGCAGCCACAGCTTCTCTGGGCAACCTGTGCCAGTGCCTCACCACCCTCAGAGGGAAGAATTTCTTCCTTAGATCCCATCGAAATCTCCCCTCTTTCAGTTTAAAGCCATTGCCCCGTGTCCTGGCACTACACACCCTTGTCCAAAGCCCTTCTCCAGCTTTCTTGTAGCCCCTTTAGGTACTGGAAGGTCTCCCCGGAGCCTTCTCTTCTCCAGGCTGAACAGCCCCAACTCTCTCAGCCTGTCTCCATACCAGAGGTGCTCCAGCCCTCGGATCACCTTTGTGGCCTCTTCTGGCCCCGCTCTAGCAGCTCCATGTCCTTCTTGTGCTGGGGACCCCAGAGCTGAACGCAGTATTCCAGGTGGGGTCTCATGAGAGCAGAGCAGAGGGGCAGAATCACCTCCTCGACAGGGAGCTCCGTACAGGGACTGACCTATCAGCTGTCTCACAAAGATCCCCCAGCGTTGTTTGCAGTCACAGAAGGAAATGCAGTCCGATGGAGCAAACCAGACCTGCTCAGCACTTTTTGCCCCTAAGAATCAGTTTGAGGGGCACGTTCATACTCTAAGCTTTCATCTGGGCCACACTCCAATGGCTCTCCCTCCTGTTCAAGCTCTCCCTCCTGTTGCCTTTTTTCCCCCCTTCTCTCATCTTTTATGTCTATCTATCCTAGACTCACAAACGTCCAACAGAACATTACGGAGCAAAACCCCTTCGGCCCCTTCCTTTGGAGTGATGGTGCTCTTTGACATGTGGATCAGTGTGGTTACACTTTCTAGGCTCCACCTGAAAGCTCAACTATTTCCTACCACAGTTGCCTAAGTACAGCTATTATATCCCACCCCATAATAAATTATTCATAAGCAAGGAGAAAAATGAGTAAGTTGGCTATTTCAATCAAATTTGCTTTATTTTTCCTTCTTTCTTCTTAAACATATGGTAACCAATCCTAACTGCACACCAGCACTTCTTCCTTGAGGAAGACTCAGAAGAAGAACTCAGAAGAAACCAAATCTTTGGTTTTTAAACCGTTTGGCCTGAACACCTTTCCAAAACATCAAGACATGACAGCCAGTATTTTGCAACAGACTGTCTGCCAAGTCTGCTTCCTTTGGGACCAATCAGGCAGCACAAAGCAAGCCAATTCCATTGGCATTGAGGGGGAAGAATCCAGAATGCAGAGTTCATACCCAGAAGTCTTGTGCCTACAAGGAATGAGCACAGAGCTGGACATGAAGCAACACAGAGGACAACAGAATCGTTTAGGTTGGAAGAGACCTGAAAGATCATTGAGTCCAACTGTTAACCTACCGCTGCCAAATGCGCCACTCAACCACGTCCCTAGAACCTCATACAGGTGCCCTTGGCCCACCAATCCAGCCTGATCAGATCCCTCTGTAAAATCCCTCCGTCTTTAGGGCTCGGCCTGTTGCTACCTCATGTCGCAAGACGGGTACAACTTAAAACCATTTGTGGGCTACACTAGGTTGGGTTAGAGACTAAAATTTACTACTTGCTCTCAGCTCCTTTTTGGAGGAGTACGTGGAGGGGATGTCACTCTTAACTTGTTCCTAAATAACAGCTTGTGCTGAGGTCCACAACCTAAGCAGAACAGGCAGTGATGCTGTCACAGCTACATCCCTCCATCTTCAAACGCACCGCAACACCGGCCAAGGCAGCAGCTGAAAGCTAAAGCAGGGAGAAAAAAATAGAATCATAGAATGGGGTTAGGGCTGGAAGGGACCTTCAAAGGTCATCTAGTCCAACCCCCCTGCAAGGAACAGGGATATCTCCAACTAGATCAGGTTGCTCAGGGCCTCGTCCAACCTGGCCTTGAACGTCTCCAGGGATGGAGCATCCACCACCTCTCTGGGCAATCTGTTCCAGTGTTCTACAACTCTCATGGTAGAAAATTTTTTCCTAATATCCAACCTGAATCTCCCAAATAAGTGTTCAAAGATCAGTGGCCTGCATTAGAGTCACACGTGGTGCCAGAGGGAAAACAGACTACAAGGGACCGGCAGCTGTACGTCCTTCCGACACCGATACAAACCATTCAGCCTAAAGTCTCAAAGAGAAATCATCTTCCATTCATAACAGAGTACGTTCCTTTCCTTTCATGGCCATGCTAAGATCCATAAATTTTGCCTTAAAGGACAAGAGGATGGTCTTCATAGACTTAAACTGCAGAAAGGTGTCGTCTGAAAAGTAATAAAAGTAATAAAGTAACTCGAAACAATGAGATAATAGTTGAGAGGAGCACACTGCTTACCACCACCTCAACCAGTCGGATCTATTATTGCTCGGGAGGCAGAGAGCACAGATGTCTCACTGTGGTGAAAAAGGCTATAAAACAATTAAATTCTAATAGAAAATAACGCTTTTCCTAGCGGATGGCACTCCTCCCAGGGGCTGCCTCTGCCCAACACAAAGGCTCCGTTGGTCATGCTGCATAAGATAATAACCGATTCCAAAACGGCTCCGTTTTACAAATGTCAGATTAGGAAGTTTCCTCTCCATATAATTACAGTTCTAGTTGATTGAGCTCCAAATTTAATGAAGTTTGCTTAATGAATGCCATGCTCATTCTTCTAAATAAAATAGAACATCCATCACGAGTTAATAGAAGGAATTTAGCAGCGAAAGAGCTGAGCTATTAACAAAATCGTGCACACTCTCATTAAGCAACAGCATTATTCCAAAGGACTGCAAAATAGTAAGTCCAATTTATATTTAGGTAGACTTCAGTTTCCTGAGATCGGACAAATAATTCCTTCACTTGATAGCACATAAATCTAGAGCCTGAAATATCCAGCAAATCATATGACTTAAGTGTAAACAGCAGGGCCATTAAAAGAAAAATGGTCTTCCTATCCCAAATTCCTTCAGCATGCCCAAGTGCTAGATGAAGAACTGGCTTATTTATATCATTCTAAAGTCTCACAAGAGACTCTCAAAGCGTGGGAGATAGATCGTCGCCATGTGCTCCATGACAAAAGGAATATGAAGGCGATAACCAGCCCGTTTTCATCACACCATGAGGATAAACACAACAATGTAGAGACTCTGGTACCTGCTCCAGGGTTGCTGAGCCTGTTTATGATGCGGAAGCAGAAGAGACTACGAGCAGTGAGGTACCAGAGGAAACACACCAAGTAGCAGAGATCAATTCAAGGCCAGGTTGGAGGAGGCCCTGAGCAACCTGATCTAGTTGGAGATATCCCTGTTCCTTGCAGGGGGGTTGAACTAGATGACCTTTGAAGGTCCCTTCCAGCCCTAACCATTCTGTGATTCTATAATTACAATCAGAGAAGACTATGGAAAATCTGAGACACGGCCCGTCATGTAAATAAGGAAGAAGACGACAAATTACAACTCTACACCAGCAAACTTCAGTCGAACACTCTGAGTCGACAAGTGATCATCAAACAGGTGCTTTACAGGAACTTGGATGATCTGACGTGTCACCCATTCCTACTCCTTTCTTCAACAGGTATACCACTGCCCTCAAGTCTCTGCACTTCTTCCCAACACCACTTCCATGGGGGCTTTCGTTAGCCTGAGCTAAGGAAAAGCTCCAGCTGGAATGGAGTTAATTTTCTTCACAGCAGCCCGTACGGTGCCGTGTTTTGGACTCGTGGCTACAGCGGTGCTGATGACACGCCACAGTTTTGGCTGTTGTTGAGCAGTGCTCGTGCAGCATTAAGGCTCTCTCCGTTCCTTTATGGCCAAGGTAGGGATTTAGGAGCTCCTAAAGAGAGGAATCTAACAGAGACTCCCTCTCTTGTTTACCAGGACAGCCCACGGGTGCCACCACCAGCTGTGCTGTGATGAAAGCTAAAGAAATTGGCAAGACTGATCAAGGGAGAATGAGCAGTTGGGTGCAGGAAAAGCATTTGGGCTGTTCGGGAAGACAACTGCCTCTGCATCACACAAGTAGCAAGTGTCTCTGTGTCAAGGCATCCCTGCCACAACAAGAAGTTATTTCATTCTCCAGAAAGCCAACTTCTCCTAGAAAGCTGGAATCTATAGTTAGTTATGTGTAGAGACCAGAGATGTGGATGTAAAGAAACAGCTTCCACTCTCAAAACGGCACAGCCGTGGGATGATCATCCTGATGGATGGAACTCACGTGCCAGAAATTGTCTTGTCTCAGCCACTCATATCCAGGTCTTGTTTTTTTTTTTTTTCAGGGCCCTGGACAGACACAGTTTACTGGAAGCAGAACCTACTCCTGCTGGTGCAGAACATCTCTGATTACTGGTGTGTTTAATTGGGGGTGGGAGGAAGATCTGTTTGCAAAAGGAATCTAAGAGGACCAAAGTCTTGAGAGATAATTTATCTTAATTTCTAAGCTAAATTTCTGCTCTGGCAGGCAACCTGAGCTTCAGAGCAGTCCAGCACTGCCAGAGCAACCCAACAATTCAGGTGGGCCCAAAAATAGAGTAGATCCTTCCTATTCCATCGCAGTGATTCCAAAAAAGGGGGGGATGTAAAGCCCCGAGGAAGTATGCCCTGCCACACCTTGAACTTAACAGATTAAAACACCTGCCTATGTGAAAAATAACTGATTAGCAACAGAGCAAACACGCTTCCTTGATAAACTCAGCCTGACATTAAATACAGAGTTATTACAGTCTTAAAAAAATAAATATTCTTGTTATTGATATCCCTGCCAGCCCAGCCTCAGAACGGCTGAAAAATGCAGACTGGGCAAGGCTGTACTGATCTTGGGAAAGCAATTTCTACTCAAAAAGATTCAAAGAATTCAAGTTTTTGGAGTGTAGCAACAGGATTTCTTAATGTGATAGACTATTAGAGACATGGTAGAAAAAAAAATATAAAATGAAAACTAAAAGCAAACAATTATCAATGCAGTTTTTGGTGTGTTTAATGAGGCTCTGGCAACAAAGCTGCCACTACCGAAGCGTATCACTTGTAAAATATCTTAACGACTCACAAGAAACAAGAAAACGTTTCAGAAAATGAATTAAACTTTTGAATAACAGAGTTTAATTCCCCTGTGAAAACAAGGGCCTCAGAATCAGTCAATGAAACCACACATTTCATACAAAACTCCAACGTACGATTCCAGCTCAGCCATAAAATGCAATGAATAAGCCTTTAAGCATCCATGAAGAAGCCAATTGCCTTGAACATTTTAGGATAATTAAAAGAGCAGAATAAAAAACTAAGCATGTTGATTGCTTAGTTCTGTTATTTTGCTGATAATAGACACCATGAAAAGGAGTTGCTCATCTTTTGTACCAGACTATTTTGGCGTATAAATAACATCAAATAATCGATTGTAACGCTTTCCTTAGTTTTACGAACGAGGAAGTAGCAGGAGTGAAGCACTGAAGGGTATGCCAGTCTTTGAATCCATTAAAAAGTAGACCTGCAGGTAGATGTTATTAATCAACAAACTGCTGCTTATATAGCTCTGTGCTTCAGACCCAAATTTGAAAAGTCCGTTTAAGAATTTATACTAGAGCAAACCTTCCTCTTCTCTGCTCTCCACTTGATGGCTTCATTTTGCTCTCCAGCTAAATCCTACACGGCCCTTCAGCTTCACTCAAAATTCATAGAGTTGAATGCAGCCCCACCAGCACAAAGCCTGAACGTCCTCAAAACTGAACTGGAAAAGGGCTTAGCATATTAATACCAGACCGGTTCGACTTTCTGCGCTTCTTTCCAATTGTCTCCTTCGTATTTTTTGTGTTGTTTTGTTTTTAAGCACAAACACAAAAGTGAATCACTGCAGACCGGCAGAGAACAGCGTGCAGACCACAACCAAGATCAATGCTGGAACCACCACCTGGATCAGCAGAAGGTTAAGTCCTAGTGGTACCCGAAAGGCCGTAATGTTGGGAAAGAAACATCAGGATGAGCATCAGAGTCAGGAAGGAATGAGAGGAAGAAGTTGGCATTAGATTGGTCACAAAGGAGGGGAGGCAAGGGTAACAGGTGAGATGTGAAGGGTGATGGTGATCAGCTGCACACATGAAGCAGTCAACCAAAACTAACCAAACCCACGGATCTGGAGCAACTCCATTTTGAGAAATCAAGACGTGGAAGATGGAAGGGAAGAGTACCTGTGAGCGATGGCGAGAAGCATGCAGAACCTAAACACAGGCAGCAGCCAGTGCAGCCCGGCAGCGAGCAAAGCAAGATCCATATTCGATGGTAAACAGGAGAGCAAGATGCTACCTGGACTCCAGGATATTTGTGTGACCCGAGTGCAGAAATCTTACACGTGAAGCAAGCCAAGTTCTAATCTTCCAAGGCAGTAAAGATACAATTTATACAGATAATTGTACCCTAAACTACTTTGCCAGCGAGGCAGTTGGAAACACAACACAAAAACCAACACAACGCTACCAGCCGTCATGTCACGGCAGCTTTTCCATCTCTAGATAAAAGCTTGAGCCACTTCTACACATTTTGGTCCACACCACCTTCTAAATTTTCCTCAAGACAGCCGAAGAGGAGTGCGGCCAGCAGGTCGAGGGAGGTGATTCTCCCCCTCTACTCTGCCCTCGTGAGACCTCATCTGGAGTACTGCGTCCAGTTCTGGAGCCCCCAACATAAGAAGGACATGGACCAGTTGGAGAGGGTCCAGAGGAGGGCCACGAAGATGATAAGAGGGCTGGAGCACCTTTCCTATGAAGACAGGCTGAAAGAGTTGGGGCTGTTCAGCCTGGAGAAGAAGAGGCTCCAGGGTGACCTTATAGCGGTCTTCCAGTACCTCAAGGGGGCCTACAAGAAAGATGGGGAGAGGCTGTTCAGGAGGGCCAGTTGTGATAGGACAAGGGGTAATGGTTTTAAAATAGAGGGAGGTAGATTCAGGTTGGATATTAGGAAAAAATTTTTTACCATGAGAGTTGTAGAACACTGGAACAGGTTGCCCAGAGAGGTGGTGGATGCTCCCTCCCTGGAGACGTTCAAGGCCAGGCTGGACGAGGCCCTGAGCAACCTGATCTAGTTGGAGATATCCCTGTTCCTTGCAGGGGGGTTGGACTAGATGACCTTTGAAGGTCCCTTCCAGCCCTAACCATTCTATGATTCTATGAAGAGGAGCTGATTTCATTGCTGCAGCCACAAAACTCCATCCAACCGGTGCAAAACTGGAGCGAACAATATCGGGGTGCTGGGGACGAGCAGAGCGTGGTCCAACCAACGGCAAAGCTTGTGTCTGCTTCCCACGTGGTACGTGTGCCCACGGAGTTGTACCTGCCGTATTTCAGAGCTAATCCTTACTTAGCTGGCATGTCTATTTACTTCATATTTTGACATAGTCCAAAAAAGACTGCATAGCCTTAATTTCATTGCCTTACTACACCCCCTGTTCTTAATTCCAAATTACAGGACACAAATTTAAATTCAGGAATAGAATTCTCACAACCTAAATAATTCCCAAATCAAAACAAACTTAAGTCCAAATATTCCCAACAGGAAACCAACATTTTTTTTTTTCCCCCCCTCAGAGCAAACCATCTGGTTTACAAGAGAAAAAACAGGAGAGGATGCTATCAGAGAAAATAAAAACTCTCAAGTTGAGCCTGAGCCCTGAACCCTAATGACTTAATTTCTTGGTTACCCTTTGATGTAGATGTTTACCTCACTAGTCTATAAGGCAAATTACAGAAGTGACACGTGTTTATCTAATTCCACTTTGCATCTGTGCATCTCATTATAGCGTTTTTTTAAAGGCAAAACTTTCATTCTTCTGAGTAATGCCAGAGGATTTAACATCATCAGTTCAGAAACATATAAAAAAGCCAGTGAGAACAATTGTTACAGTCTTTTTAAGAAGCAAACTTGTATATGGACAGAGCACATATACAGAAGGTATGTGAGAACATCCCTTAACAAAGGCTCTTAAGAAAACTAACCTGGCACAGGGTAAGAGAAAAATGCTCTTGCACAGATGAGTAATTGTTTAAAAGATAAGACACCGGATAAGTGCAAACAACCAATTGGCACTGGGAGGGAAAACCACCAGCAGGATCCTCCAAAGATGAACGTTGGGCACATGCTTATTTATGAAATAATTTGGAAATATTTCTAAATCATCATATTTATAAATAGCTCAGAAATACCATATACGGTGGATGAGGATTTTGAAAAGGCATGCTACTGCAGAAAAAAGTCATCCTATAGTGAGTTTCTAGACTCCATAAGGAGCCTAAAAGATGCAAAATATAATTATTAGGAAGGGAACAGTGAACAAATCAAACACAGAGTTTTAGTCTTCCTCTCAAAGAAAAAATAAACAACAAAACAAACAAGGAATTTCATTGAAAAGATATAAAGAAAAGAGGTAACAATGTATAAGGTATGAGAAAAACCATATGTATGAGAAATGACTTAGACCAAGACCCTCCATGTGAGACAGGAACACAAGTGAGGGCATACGCAGTTCTACAAACTCATGAATGGCAAAGAAGAGATGAATAATGGATTGATTTTTTTTCCAATACCAAAACTAGTCACCTGGGCCACCAAGCAGTCTTCAAAACTGAAAAGGTTATATGTGATATGGAATGAAACTCAGAACCACTGAGAAACACTGACCACAGCCTTTCCCAGCTCTTACATTTCTTGCCCAGGTACCTGCCATGAGCAATTTTTGGAGGCTGAGTAACTAACAATCATGTTTTGTCTTTTGTCTGACCTGAAGAAACTTCTCTTGTGTTATCAGAACACTGCTCTAATTCCAAATTTGGTCAACAACTCTTGAGAATTATGTTGGTTCTTAAAATTTTATCTTTCCAAAATTTTATCTTTTATGTTACTGGCCACAAAATACACATTCCGTGTACATGATAATAGAATCATGGAATGGTTTGGGTTGGATGATCAAAGACCATCCAGTTCCAACCCCCTGTCCCACAGGCAGGGACACCCTCCACCACAGCAGGTTGCCCAAAGCCCCATCCAACCTGACCTGGAACACTTCCAGGGATGGGGCAGCCACAGCTTCTCTGGGCAACCTGTGCCAGTGCCTCACCACCCTCAGAGGGAAGAATTTCTTCCTGAGATCTCATCAAAATCTCATGCTCAGTCCATCGCTTCTGCCCCTTTTGTTTGGGTCTGGGTTACATTTAGGGTAGGTGGTCCATGAGTCGGTGGTCCTGATCTCTTCCTGCTGGAACTTCCTTTCCCCCAGTTCCTGCTGCACATACTTACAATCCAAAACACGGAAACAAAGTTTATACATCTTCTGGGATGTTCCCCTGTCAAGGATGGCCAACTCTTGACAGGGAGTTTTTCAATGAATCGCTCTTTAGAACTCCAAGGCTGGTTCATCCTGTTCTCAGACCTTGGGTCTTTAGATATTTGCAAACAGCCTAATAAACCCTTCATTCAATTCTTTCACAAAATTTAACTCCTTCATTGTTGGATAACACTTTGACTCCTCTTTTGGAATAAGCTTCCTCTGGGAGTTTACTTTTTCCTCTAAGAATGAAAACAAAAAGCTAACCAAATTTTGATTTAAATCAAAATCGTTTATTCTGGGTTCAGGCACTAAGCACAGAAAACAAGACAATTACACAATCCTCACCTGTATTTCTATCATCCACAAGAAACAATTGCAAGGTTTAAAGCAAGATAAACGAAACAAATAGCAACTACAATGAGACCCAACCTCAAAGTCATTAGCCAACTGTCTTACAATTAAAGCCAAGCAAATCTTCATTTCAAGCAAACTATTAGAACCCACACTAACATATTTAAGGTACACAGAATACATTCACACTCATTCTTGATGTAAAAAGTGGTTTTAGGTTTGCAGCTTCCTCAGATTCCAGAGGGTGGATGAAGACAGGATGAAACCCCAAACAAAGTTCAGAAAGCTCTACCCAGTCTCAGAGCAGCTCTCCCGTGTGCGTTTCAAAATAAATGCACGAGCTTCAATAAATGCATCAACTTCCTGGCTCAGCCAGGTACTGTGCATTCGAGACCAATCCAGGCTCAACCTTAACCACTAACATCACGGTTACATGTTTTGCTACACCAGAGCATGAACCTAGAGAACCTCCAGGGATCAGTCCCCAACAGTTACAACCAGGTTTTCTGAACCAGTCCATCCTACAGAACTGGGGACAAAAAATGGATTCTTTCCTGGTTCAAGAACCAAGAAAATGCTTGTCCCCTTCCAATCACTATTCTACTGACTCTGTCCCAGTGCATTTACACCAAAAAAGCAGTACTGCTGCAGGTCACTGCTGTTTTAAGGAAGAAAAGCCATCTAGCGTGATCACACGTACCCAACACAAGGCTATTCAATTTCCTGATCTTTGCCTTCCTCGTGTCTGATACCATTCTAAATGCCATTTGTAATACTCATCTTCACACTCCAGTGCTCAAATATTCTTACTCCATCCCTTGAATTTCTTCAAACCTTGCCCCCACTCTCAAACTTCTGTATTTTAAATGTTGTTTTGTTCTTTGATTCAAGCCTATTGGTTCAGGATCCATAAGTCACAGATCAAGTAACAACATCACTTTTCTTACCAGTACAGATCTTACCCAGATCTTTTTTTAAAAGCTACTTTAAATTTCACCTTGGTACTAGCAGTTTTTCAGCATTTCCCATGTGCATTTTGTCTTGTATCACATTCTCATGGAATTAAACACAAAGATCTAGACAAGATGAGGTTGTTTTTTTTTTTTAATAAAAAAAATTATATTAATTGCATCCCAAAATATCATCATTGCATTGTAAGTTAGGGTTTTTTACATACATATACACACTGTACACAAAGGAGCAGCGTGCATAAAGCTTACCTTTGCAACAGTAAGAACATACTACTCCCAAAAAGATAGTTTACTGAAGTAATTCACTGAAGTACCATTGAAATAACTGACACACTTCTGCCATCCACACTCCAAAAAAACTATATTAAAACAGAATTTGCGAGGAAGTTTGGGTAGACTGTCAAAGAGGATAGCATGGACAGAAATATTTAAAAAAAAAAACAAAACAGAAAATACAGCCTACCAAATATGTTGGTGGAATGTCCTTTTCGGGCAATTGGTTTCAGCTCATTATGTCCCCATCCATATTGCCTATAATTGTCCCAGGCATGCTTCATCATCTAAGAGATGGAAAAAATAGGATTCAGTTACATGACTTTTTTTTTCCTTAAATATACACACAGACACGGAAGAAACTTAAGCTTAAGGAACACATTTAAGCATAAGGAATTGGTGCAAAATACTGGCTAACATAGAAGATGCCAACCAAAAGAAAAAATATATGTACCAATATCTGAAGCATAAAAAGGATTTATTTACACTGGCACATCCAAGTATGACTAAACATTTTGGAAAAGGCATAATAGATTTATTAGTAACACCTGCTTGACAAAGATATATTGTTATACAGCCTCTACCAAAAGAAATGCCAGAAGTTCTGCTCTTTAGAAAGTATAATGAACAAAGCAGTATAAAATTAATATTTTTCTCCACAAAACGTTCTCAACTCTTTTTAATAGATGCTTCCATCACTTAGTAAGCAAAATATACTTAAAAACCAAGAGGTCTTGTTGTCCCACGAGTATTAGTTGTGCACATGAGCCACTAAGCTTTTATGGATTTACCAAAACTTTTCCAATTCCTTGCTTGTTGGTATACAGCAGAAATTCAGCAGCTACCAAACTGCAAAGCGAATGCAGTTTAAAAAAAAAATCAAATATTAATAGTTACCTAAACAGATCAAAGCAAATAACAGGAAGAAATTAGATTCCAAAAGACACTGCCCCAGATACAAGAACAGTCAGGAACAAACCTGTCCTAAAGCAGCCGCCATGCTACATCCTACATATTTTCTTTTAATATTGCATCTTAAAAATAGCATTAAAATATTGTTAATATAAATGAAAACCTAAAAAAACACATATAGGACTTAAATCAGGATCTCCACAAGTTTAAGAAATGCTCTCTAAGAGGAGAAACTATCCTAATGTGACTAACAGACCAGTTCTTACCCTTTAAGAAATGGATTCTATCAGGGCAAGTAAAGTTTTCACTACGATTTACTAGACTGCAGTTGTCTTATTTTAATCAGAGAGTCACCATCCTCATGGAGCACAGCAGAGAACAAGGAGATGCTGGCTAGAAAGTGGGGAGCAGCCAGTCACCTTACCAGCCCTACCTCACGCAGAAGCAGCTCTCTTCTCTTACAAAGTTCAGGATTTAGTGGAAGTCGGCATCGGGCAATCCCAAATCCTTCCAACTGCACCTAAACTGCCAGCTGAGACATGCAAAATGAAGTCCCTGTCTCCATACAACCATCAAGACATCCCTGTCCAACCTACACAGCTGTAATTCCTTCGAACGTAAACTCCCTCCAGGTCTTCCCATGGCTCCGTTGACTCATTCCCAAACAATAAATTTGAGTCTCAGCAAAGATATACGCACAGGCCCAGCAGCTGAGCAGCACCGCTGCGTTAAACCGACACCAACCTAGGCACAGATGTCCCTGTCAAGATGCCAGAGGTCACAGAATCATAGAACGGGTTGGGTTGGAAGGGACCTCAAAGACCATCCAGTTCCAACCCCCTGCCATGGGCAGGGACACCCTCCACCACACCAGGTTGCCCAAAGCCCCAACCAACCTGGCCTGGAACACTTCCAGGGATGGGGCAGCCACAGCTTCTCTGGGCAACCTGCTCCAGTGCCTCACCACCCTCAGAGGGAAGAATTCCTTCCTTAGATCTCCTACTGCTCAAAGTCAGCTCACGGGTTGCTTTTGGTACCTGCACTAAAAGACTGTGGCACCTGATGAGGCAACGACGCCATATCGCTTCTTTCAGTGCCATGAACCGGTAACGCAGGAAGGGGAGGGTGCAAACACTGTACTACAAGAGAAAAAAGCCATTTCATTGGCGTTCACCAATTCCGCAGTGTTCACAAAGCACTTCTCAGACTGACCAATTGATACTATTAGAACCTCAAGATGACTCAGGTGAAGGGATCCTCTTTTGACCAGCAAGACAACTACAGCAGGACAAACGCAACAAAAGCCTGATCATGGGCAGCATAGAAGCCCCTCTACGACCTCTTACTAACCTTACCCAGAATCAGCCTAAAACTTTTTTATATAAAATTGTTCATCAACTTAAGGTCGCAGAATCAAGAATCACAGCGTTGTTCAGGTGGGAAGGGACCTCAGGATGTCACTAGTTCAACCTCCTGCTCAAAGCAGGATCAGGTATGGGATCAGACCGAGCTACTTATGGCTTTCTCCAGTCAGAATGGGACATTCAAGGCATCCATGAAGTGTCCTGCTCTAACTCACAACTTCCTAGTCCACCTTTAAGTTCTTAAAAACCCTACCTGGGAAAACACAGACCTATAGTTTTAGAAGGCACTAGAGGACAAACCTAAAGAATTCCTGACCAGTGGGCTCTGGGTGAGTTTGGTAACAGATGGATGTCTAAACAACAAGGCGACCACGACACAGCAGATCTAACCAACTTGCTTCCACATGAGGGAAACTGGGCTTCTGAGACCTTTGGATGCATCAAATAAATATTTCATGAAGGAGCATGAAATGATCATTGATATTTCAGCTTTGTAAAAATCTCCAAGTGTAGTATAGATCAACTCTCAAGTACCAGCATAGATCAAAGCTGGCTGAGTCCAGAAGAAGAATAACTCGTTTCCTCATGGCAGAACGTTAATCATGGAATATTTCACTGTCCCAATGGAATATTTCACTGTCCCAATGGAATATTTCACTGTCCCAATTCGCTATGCATCTGGGGTGAAGGCACGAATTTTGTTACAGACTATTTAATTCTGAGGAAACCCAAGAAAACTATGGAAGTTACAAAGAACTAAAACAGAATACACCACGACATACAATGTTTCTATATCCATAAGATAAAATTCATCCTAAGATAAAATTTCACCAAGATAGAAACTGTAAAGGGGTGGATTTCACCAGATTCATGAATTAATGCAGAAGTAACTAAGAACACACCACTGAGACCAGAAACCCTGTCGGACACAAGAGACTAAGGCAGCTGACTGCACCAGCTGAGGTTTTCAGAGAGGAAACGATACAACGTCCCTACTATTGGGAGCAGTTGTCCACACAGAAGCTTTTGAGAGACAGGAGACAATAGACACCTCTTCCAGCTAAAAATTTAACAGAGGATGTCACTTTGGCTCAGGAAGTCCAAGCAACATGAACTCTTGATCTCAAAAAATAAAATTATCTCGAAGGTTACGCCGGATAACGTTTGTAGTATGAAAGGTGGAAATGCTGAAGAATAGCTACATAGGCTTCAAAAAAAAAAACAACAAACCCTGTTGTTAAGAAAAGAAGGAAGTCTCAGACACTGACTGGGACACCAGCACTAATGAAAGGAGGCAAAAATACTTGCAAAAACACCCAAACAAAACAACCCTTAAAGAAGTCATGACAGAGGCATCTTAAGCTCAGTAGAGTGAAAAAAACAAGCTGGTCCAAGCATGGATCAATGACTGTGAAAGAGGCAAGGGATAAATTTCCATAGCTGAAATTTCCAAACCCGACACCAGTTTGTCAAAGTAAATGGTCGGAGCTCGATGGCGTATCATACAAAGATCTTGCGATCTGTCCACCAGAGAACAAATTATTTTAGTGATGGACTTTTTACTGACACTATTAATGCCAGATTTCGCTTTTGAAGACGAAAATCATTCATAGGGGACAGGGCCCATTGAGTATCAATCCTGAGAAATAAGCAAAATAAACAATTTACTGGTAATTTGCAGTATTTACTGGTTGTGTATAGAAAGGAGAAACCGATCCTCTCCTTGCCATGCATCAGGAACATGCGTAAGGGACAGCAAACGGGTTTTGCTTTCAAATAACCTATTTGGGTTAAGGGTAAGATTTCAAGAGATTTACAGAAACCACCTTCAAATTCTGTTTTAAAATTAACCAAGGACTTGCTAGACAAGATTACTGCTCAATTGACAGATTAAAAATTAATAACCACTTTCATACTGTCTGCAGAGAATACTTTTTGGAGCTTAAATGAAAGAATGATCTTTTCCTTGCATAGAGACTGAGATTTTTGAAGGAACTTAGAAAACTCATACAGATTATTTTATTCTTCTGGGAGCTACAAATCTCTACCTAAAGAGAAATTATTTCAGCCACCAGTCTGTGCCTCTGTCACGCGTTTCCGAACAGTGCCACTGGAAAAGTCTGCTTGGCACACGGAAAGCTGGGTTTTCTTCTTTCACTGATGAATCTGGTGACAAATCCATTCCCAAAACAAAACGAAAATGTTTATCAAACACATGCAGAATGGGAAGCCTGTCCTTTCATGATGGCATGAAATACTTTTAAGTCTAAAGATGCCTGATGGAACTAAGGGGAAAATGCTTTAGACTGGTGAGAACTGGAACAGGAGATGTAAAGGGCCTGAACTTGGAGAACTTACAGCAGTGAACCGACTGCCCAAAGCTGCACAAGAAAGCCAAATGCTTTTTTTTTTTCCCCAAAGTGATGAACCAGTATTTTTGACTTTATGCGTCCTCATCGTTTCAAGAGAAACTGGTAGGGACAGCTTTGACTGGTCCTGTGGTGTTCAGAAAACCAGAACCTCCCAGATCATCTCTGTCAACGACCAGGACCGTGCACCAGCCAGCAGAAAGCAGTTCCTTTCTTCCAGTTTTGCCTTTTCAGGCATCAATGTCATCATCTTCATCAGCTTACCCCACGCACTCCTGATTTTTACTGCATCTTTCTTGAAGCTGAGAGCGTAGAAGGGCAGGATGCACCCCTTGGCTCCACGCACTGCCACAAGAACCTGGCCTGGTTTGTTCTCCTTCCCTAAAACACGGAGTAGTTGCTTTTTGTCTGCTGCTGAGATTACAGTGACATTTCCAAGGAACTCTTATAAACACAAGCTCTCATTTTCGGGCTGTAATAAGTCACCTCACACCTTTCCATATTAAGCGTGAAATTGGAATTTCTCCCCCTCCAGCCCCAATATGCATCATCTTACGTTGAGCTGAGAAATGAAAGGGGGGATAACCATTCTGCCACGTAAAATCATTCAGTCACGTCAGATTTTCCTGCAATTCTGCAGTCTGGCCTCAGTTTTCTCCTCCACATCTCCACGTTGGCAGCAAAGCCGATCAGACCATTATTCATCCATTTCCCAATTCTAAATTATTTATTTGCATAATTTAGCACACGGAGCCCCGCACACGTCCTCTTACGGCCTCCAGCACCATTAATTTGTACTCTCCATTTCCTGCCTTCTAACCAGTCTCTCCAGGCAAACAGAGATAGAATCCTCCATCCCACGGCTGCTTAGTTCAACATCTTTTAGTGATGAATCTGCCAAACATTTTTTTTGAAAAATCCTGTACATAAACACCGTATTTCCCTTGTTCACTTGCTTGTTGACAATCTCAAGGATCTTCTACAGCTTTGTGCATCATGACATCATTTAAAAATATAGGGGGAAATCTTAGGTATCTGTGTGCTCAACAATTCTGTTCCCTGTTCTAGATTCTGTTAACCTGCACCATTCACTTACAGAATCACAGAAGGGTTTGGGTTGGAAGGGACCTCAAAGATCATCCAGTTCCAAACCCCCTGCCATGAGCAGGGACACCACTACACCAGGTTGCTCAGCTTCATCAGGTGTAGGGGTCTGCCGTTCTTTGATCTCCCCTTGAAGCCCTTTCAAAAACCGGTGTCTCGTTAGCCACCTTCTAGTCCTCTGGTAACAAAGCAGAAAATAAGAATGGATGCCAACAAGGCAAATCAAGAATCCACATCTCAGAGCAAACTAAGCCAGAAAAAACTGTTGCAAGTTTTGGGTATTACAGTACTGCATATGCAGATGGTCTATGTCTTCCCGGAGCACACCAGAAGAGGTTACTCATCGACTACAAGTAGCTCACGTTGTGTATCAATGACATAATTAATATCAATAATTCTGAAATGTAACATCATCGAGCACTAACACTGAGAAAACTATGTTAAAGAAAACACTGGCATATATTCTACAGAGTTGCTGAGAAACTACAGCAGAAGTTACGCAAAGATGACTAACACGTAGTAGAATTTTTACTGCATTTAAGAGGATGCTCTTGCTTTCCAATCGAAGTCTCCATAGCTGCAAAACACACATCGTCACTGGTATAAAACATCCTGTATAATTTAACATACAGCTTTCTTCCATCTAGTCATAAATCATTACTTTTGCTACCAAAATTTCTGTAGTAGGGGAATAAGCGACACATCAAATACAAAATTTTAAAAAATAGCAGAAAGGTCAATCAGATACCATGGAGCCTTTTGATTTACTCAGTTCTGAAGATAAGTAATTTACCCAGGGTCTTGCTCATTTTCGGCTGATTATGTCAGGGAAGTGAAATGTTACCTTGTTTTCTTGATTTGATTTTGCATTTTTTAATTCTAAATATTGCAAATGTGTTAGTTCATCTTTGAAAGACATGTTCTTCTCACGATGGTCTGGGAAAAAAAAGATATCTTCAATAATGAAGCCCTTCTTGAATTTTTAACATGCTTCCAATATCACATGAGTGCTGGAGAATTCCGTAACTGCTACAACTTGAATAAATGGATTCATCTTTGAAATACAAAATACATCTCAAAAATACAAACCTGTGTTCCTCATTAGCAGCACATTTTAAGTTACCAACCAAGGCAACCTAGCCCAGATGTGCAGCTCAAACATGGGGAGCTTTATATTCATCTCTCCAAGCAAAATAAATGCACCAAGCTACAGAGCTTCTCACAGGCATAAATTAAAGATTTATGAATGTGAAATGAGTTATTTATACAACCATCCCAACATGCTGGGACAGAACATTGTGCAGGGCCATTCCTAACTTGCCTGTACCGGATAAAGTGTTAATTGCACAATTTTCCATTGAAAATTAGCTTACCAACAGGCTTGATCAAAAAGAGTCCATCATTTCTTCACATAATTTCGCTCATTCAGTAAAAATGAGATAAGCAGTAAAAAAGTGCAGTGAAACGAATTTAAAGCCAACTTAATCGTTCTCAACATGCTGAATTACATTTGAGAATCCAGAACACAGAGAATCCAAATAGTGTGCAAACAAAACCACCGAAATGATGTGTCTGTATACATATATACAGATGTAAACACAATTTTACCTATAATACAGATTTACATCTCAAATATGTGTGTATATCTATTTTATACACACACACACTGCAGGGAATGTTATCGTAAATACTTTAAATGATAGGTCTTAGGAACTAATTGTGCTTCATTTTTATTGGGATCAAAGCCAGGAGCAGTGAGCTACAAAATACAGAGCAAAACTTGAAACACAACAGACAGGTATTACTAAAAACTGATGTCCCAACCAACCAGAAGTCCAAGTAAGTTTGACCAAAAAAACCCAAAGAGAATGTAAAGTGTCAGCAACAATGAAATTGTTCTAAATTGATTTTAGATGCTGAATTTTCAGCAAGAGTCCCCCGGTCACAGAAGGCAGCCCACTTGGCTAGACCAGAAACACTGCAATTCCCGAAAAAATAAATGAGATTCGAGTGGCAGTTGTATGAACAGTAACTATGAAAAGAGGAGTTATGCAGCAGGAGGAGACCTCTGCATGATCAAGCATTGCTTCCTTCTGCACAGCTCTTTTGCACACAAATAGAACTCAGGTAAAAGGACACTTACTACTATTTTTAACCTGATTTTTTGAACAGAATGAGGTTTGCAACGCTGCTGCCTGTGCAGCCATCATACCCCACACATCTGCAGTAGCCTCCGCATCCACTCCCGCATTTCAAACTTGATTTTGCAGAGTTGGAGGAACCAGATAGTTGAGACCTCTACTTTTCGTGGGGAGGGGGAAAGAAAAACAGAAAAATATCTGTGGCTCGATGAGACAGACAGACCCAGACCAGTACCCCAACTGGGAGGAGGACAGTTACAACCCAAGCCTTCACTCATTTGGAGGGGCAGCATGTGGCACACGGGTAGCTCTGAGCCAGGCACAGAACATGCTGCAACTCACACGGTCAAATAGTGTCGAAGGTGTTTGCAGCAACGTGTGCCCAAGGAGCAGAGGGTGGTATAAGGGGATGTAGGTCAAAAATCCATAGGAAACCATTAGTTTTGCTGCTTATAAAATAGCCTGTGACATCCAAGGCCAGGTTGGATGAGGCTTTGGGCAACCTGGTGTAGTGGAGGGTGTCCCTGCCCATGGCAGGGGGGTTGGAACTGGATGGTCTTTGAGGTCCCTTCCAACCCAAACTGTTCTACGATTCTAAAATTCTCAACACTGTTAGCAGCCTCTTAAGCATCACCCAGTGACCATGACAAAAATATATTTTAATTATTTCTCTTCTTGGTACATTTCCAAAATTGCCTCTACTAACATTAAATAATCTTCCTACCTCCCCTTCTAAAAGGCAACATATTACAAATCCTGTTTTAAAAGAGGTCACACTGAAAGTTCTGCTGAAGGCCACAGGGAGTTCACTGCAAAAGAACTCAAGTCGGAATGTGCCCAGCTTCCCAGCTGGGACCTCGTTGCTCCCTTGTGCAAAGCATCCAAGCCCAACAGCAACTCCTTCTGCAGGTGTCAGATGGAGCAAGATCTTTAGCTGTGGCCCCTCTGCTCCCTGGCTGCCCATTTCACAACTTTTGCTGAAGTGTTTTTCTCTGCTTTTCCGTTTCACCAGAAAGTCATGACACTCAGGAACAGAAGCAGCTGTTGCAAACAGCTCAGAAGGTAACGAGATCTCCTTGCCACCCCTTCTCAGCAAACAGCTGTGACAGCTTTCAAACTGCCCAAGAAGCCACCAAGCGACCGCCAGCAGCTTCAGCCACTTCACAACTCCAGCTCATTTATGTGAGCATCACACCTCCTTCAAGCTGAAGTAAAAAAAGTCCATGCACAATTA
This sequence comes from Tauraco erythrolophus, assembly GCF_009769465.1. Lineage (NCBI taxonomy): Eukaryota > Metazoa > Chordata > Aves > Musophagiformes > Musophagidae > Tauraco > Tauraco erythrolophus. The sequence continues at coordinate 984,764 of NC_141465.1, forward strand.
GCACTGCTTAATGACCTGACTGCATATCACAACAAATACACAACAGGTAGTAGAACAAAAGCTCCAGAGAACTCAGACTTCCCAGTCTATCTTTGAAACCTAGAACATAAAAACTATTTCACTCTGAAGTTTCCTACGTTCACTTGTGTGATATTCTGGAGAAGCTTTCTTCCAGCTGGAAGGTTTAGCCAAAAAACACCATCCTGTCCCAGAGTGGTTGAGGTCAGAAGGGACTTCTGGAGCTCATCTGGTCCAACCTCCCTGCTCGAGCACGGTACACTGGAGCAGGCTGCCCAGGTCCATGTCCAGTCATCATATGGACATCTCCAAGGAGGAAGACTCCACAGCCTACCTGGGCAACCAGCTCCAGTGCTTAGTTGCCCACACAGTGAACAAGGGGTCCCCACGTTCCCATGGAGCCTCTTGTGCTCCAGTTTGTGCACGTTGTCTCTTGTCCAGCCACTGTGCAACACTGAAAAGAGCCGGGCTCCGTCCTCGCCGCACTCTCCCTTCAGGTATTTATGTACCAAAATGAAAGAAAATCAGAACTCTCAGTAAAAAAAATATATATATAAAGTTTTCCTTATTTGCCTTGGTAAAATATAACTTCTCAAGGAAACAAAACTCATTTAAAAAAAAAAGTACTACGTAATGATGGCGCTTAAACTGCAGAAAAAAAAATAATATTCCAATCACCATTTAAAAGGACATAATAATGGAAATTAAGGGCAAAAATTCTAAGTGTTCATGCAACTTACATCTAATTTATCTTGGAAAGTAAGCCACTGACTTCATAAAGATGTGTTTAGGTCTTTATTTCCTTGCATTAACCACAATAAGAAGACATCTTAATATTTCAGTGATTTTTTTTTTTTTCAAACTAAAAAATGAGAAAATGGTGGTGTGAGATGGTAGATGTAACTTGTAGAGTTTTCCAAAAAGATTAACACAATAGTAAGTGTACCAGGAAGAATAAATGTCAGATGTGTTTATTTTTAAAGTACCAGTTAATTAAAAACCACAGCAATTTTTTACGAGCCACAACAGCAAGCTACTACTCTAGAGAAGTGCTCCAAAGCAGGTCCAGTGAGCAGGTGGAAACCTTCACTTCTCAAAGTTGTCACTGTGCATCTGAAATAATCTGCCAACTCATAAGTGGTTCTTATTGAAATAACTAAATTAATAGCTTGTTAGAAGAATATAGACGAGTTTTACAAATCTGTGAATGAGTCACAATTGAGAATACAACGGAACACTAAATATAAATACCAGAACCAAAAAACACGCAAAACCAGAACCAAGACACGTAGATTCTGCTCCTGGTTTACTCCACGGACCTTAAGTCTTAGTGCTCAGTAAACACTCCCATTACATAAAGCTTTCAAATGCTTTACAAAGCTCTCTTAAGAGCATTACACATTCTTTTTACTTTTATACGCCCTTTAAAAAAAAATAAATATTTTAAAAATACATATTTTGGTTTTAAGTACTGCAAACCCGCTTTTGACACAAAGATGTGCTGAAAAACGATTTTACCAAGTTGTTCTTTGGAAAGAAAAATAAATTTTACGTAAAAATGGTAGAAACTAGATGCCCATTTGAAGATCTTCCACTCTTTCTCCCAACTGCAAAGACCCACGTACAAGTTACAAACTGTCCATGACAATCAGCCCAATTCTATATAGTTTTTCACCATTTCAGACCAGGTGAAACAGGCTGTACAAACACATTCATTCTGTGAATTTAGACAGCCTAAAGCTGCTCCGTGAGAGGGAAGTTCCTCAAACACGCATCAGGACACTTCAAAGTAAACCAAGGCATGAGCCAAAGGCCTTGCCAGGACCACCTTTGGAATTCTGAAGCCAGATATGCAGCCTCCAAAGAGCCAGGAGCTTCCCTGTGCTGGTTTTTCGGTCTCAATCCAGGCAACCACGCTGCTTTGCACGTCAGAAATGCTATATATGCTAGGTGTTGAGTTGGTAGAGATATGGTAGAGATATTATCTCCTGAGACTTGTTTTTTTTTTTTGCTAAGTCTCTCTCTCACCTACGAAGACTATTTGTTTTGGTCCACACTGTTCAGAACGAACAGCGAGAGACGACCTCGGTGATGATCACAGCGTATTTCAAAACGCACTTTGCATCTCTGGAATCACTGAAGCCTCCTGTGATACACCTGGAGCTGTCAAAAAACAGGTTTCAGGCAAAATATTCTTCATCTGTCGACACATGTTTTATCTCAGTCATGTTATACTCACAGCAACACAGCAGGTACCCAAATCCAGAAGCAGACCCCAAAGCCAAACAAAAAGGACAGTGTAAGACAACGGGCTCTTCGGCGTTATCGTTTGACCACTCTCACTTGCAGACCTTCCACTCCTGTATCCTACACCTTCACGATCCGAGCTGCACAAGTGATGATCTGCAGCCCAGCATCACAGAATTTAAAAGTTCTGGAGATCCCCAGTACTAACAAGACTGCTTCCATGAAGGCAATTCACACAACAAAGGCAGCAGTTTCAGTCATGCGGGTACGATGCTGAACAGCAGTCACACTATGTCACTGCTCAGCACAAAGGTACGATTATCCTGACCGAAGTGCTCACCCACCTCATACATAGTCCCGTAAAATCTTTGGTCTGGCTGTGAAAGGCAACACTTCAGAAATCACAATAAAAGTCATCATGAGTTATGCAATTACAAAACAGCTTGCCAGCTTGACTCACACGTAGGCTGATCACCCAAAAAACCCAAAAAACAGAGTAAGCCTTTTACAGCATGAGATTTGTGGCACCTGCACCTAAGGATCACCAGATAGTAGCTCTGATCCTCACAAACTACCCCGGATTCCTGATTCACAAATTGCTATACCTTCAGGTTTAGATCAGGAAGAATTGTCCAAACTTTATGACTTATCGTGTCACCAAGAAAACTGCCATTCTGTATTAACCTATAGCTTCCCATCTCCCCTCAGCCTACATCCTGACCAGGCACTCCCAGAAGTGCAAATACTGATTTTCAACTCTCTCTCCAATTGCAGGCTTGATCTACAACAACTTTAGTTGATTATTTCTTCCAGCTAGTTCTTCATTGGTAGCTGTGCTCAGTACTTCCACATTACTTGGGCAACTCCATTTTATTCTACCCATTAAATCCACCAGTGGCAGACTCAAAGGTATTTGAGCACAGTAATCTGTAGTTAAAACTAAGAAGTGTTGACAACTACATGACCGTACCACTCACCGTTCATCTTCCCCTACAGAAGCTGCTTCGCAAAGCAAGATTCTCTGTATGTTCTCACTGAAAATGTTGGAGGGGACAGTTTTGAAAAGCAGTAGAGCCTTTGGAAATCCACAGTTCAGTGCTATCCTTTGGGAAAGGGCCCTAACCAAGGGGGTCCACTATTCTGCACACAACTTCAGTCAACAGTGCTTCTGCAGAAGTCACTAACAGAACAGATACACCTTCTGGAGAAGGATTTGCTACTTGAGAGAGTCAAACAGCGATACAGCTCCGTGTTGTATCACTTGTGTATCACAAGCAGTCGATTCTTACTTGGCAAGAGTGGATTTCATCTCATCAACACTAAGATTCAAAGTAAAACTCCAAGTTGGGTGATCCACTCACAGCACGGCACATACTCCAGCTCCACCTTCTCCCTATTATGAGGGCTGACTTATTTTTGTCTGGTTTTACGAGCTAACTAAATTCGGATTACAAATTAAAAGAAGATTTAGCTGATGTAACTACTAAGTGCTGCGGTCCTGGACATTCTTTAATTACAGAGCCTGTGCTTGTCCACCTCTGGCCTGAAGCATTTCTGCTTGCTAACCCATTTTTTAGGCATAAAACTAATCAGGTTGCAGGAAAGGACAAGGGGCAATGGCTTTAAACTGAAAGAAGGGAGATTTCCATTAGATCTAAGGAAGAAATTCTTCCTTCTGAGGGTGGTGAGGCACTGGCACAGGTTGCCCAGAGAAGCTGTGGCTGCCCCATCCCTGGAAGTGTTCCAGGCCAGGTTGGATGGGGCTTTGGGCAACCTGGTGTAGTGGAGGGTGTCCCTGCCCATGGCAGGGGGGTTGGAGCTGGATGATCTTTGAGGTCCCTTCCAACCCAAACCATTCTGTGACTCTAAAGAAAGAGAAAAAGAAGCCTGTACAAAGTTTCTGCCATACTAGTTAGAAGTACAGACTCAGAAAAATACCTGACAATAACAACAGGAAATTGGCATTGACGGGGCAAAAGAGGGCACCGAATCTCATGGCCAACCAGGAGTGGAAAGGAAAAGACCAGAAACAGCAATTCCCATGGCACAAGCTTCTGCAGAACCAACAGCCTAAGCCAGTGTCTCAGTTTGAATGTTTTACAGGCAAATGAGGCAATCTACTCAATAATTCAATAAAAACATGATGATTTAGTAATTTGCAAATCTTAGCAGCAGGTCATTTTTCTTCCTATCTTTTCAATCCATTTTTTAAACATTTAGAATATCTTGTGACACACTAACATATCCCACCCTTTGAATGGAACCTGACAGAGTCAGGCTCTGCTTTAAAGAGGCACCTGCTGCTGGTTCCATGTGTTAATGACAAACCCACTTTGAACCCACTGAAGAAATCCTTGAAATCATTTTTAAGTTGTTACCCAGTGAAACATTAACACTCCAACACCAGGAAAAAACATGCAATCATGCTGATGTTCATTAATACTTGACGTGCACTTTACTGTTCTTTAAAAAGATTTGTAGTCCTTTTTTTCTTTTCTTTTCAATATTAATCAAAACAGCAACTAAACGCCAAATAAATAACTATCAGATACAAGAACGAGTAGGACCACGTCATCATCATCATCATTACCTCTTTAATTTTGTTCCTCTTCTCTCGGATATCCGGGTCTGCTGGTTCTCCACTGTTTATCCCTATCAGATTTGGTAACGGAACGGGGGGCAGTGGCTTGCTGTCTTTCTTTTTCAACTCTTGCACTACTTTGTTCTTTTCTGTCTGAATTTCGGCTTGAATCTCATCACGTGATTTCTTCAATTTCTCCTTAGCCTCTTCCAGAGCCTTTTCATGATCTGCTCGGATCTTATTTCTCAGACGTTCCTCTTCTTCTCTAGAGACACAAATGCTCGTCAGCATCTCGTTACCAAAAACACATTGCTTACAAACAAACTGCGGCTTCAAAACAGAAGCCACCTCCCAAGTTGCTTTACTTTAAGTAATTCTAACGATTCAGCCAAGTTTACTAAACTATGTTAGTGCACAATCCTATGCTATTTTTGCTATGAACCCCCAAAGAGCAGCACATACATCAGCAACTACAGTAGAAAAATGTATCGTAGGGGTTTTCTAGCTTATACCTCAGCACCTTTGCTTGTCCACTCAAGAATTTGGAGAGGAAAAGCTCTACCATCCTGTACTTCAGCTACAGGACGCGTGCAGTGGCACATCTAGCATCATTCAGTTAAAAAAAAATAATAATCAGAAGGGCTCTTCCTTGCCTTCTGCATGAAAAATACATTGTACACGACTTGCCAAGATCTGAAGTAACCATGACAAAAAAAAAAACACACACCAACCACGCAGCCAGTCCTTTTATTAACAATGAGAGGTGAGCTATGAGAGCTGCAAACCCTCCTAGAGCATGTTTTGTCTTGAATTCAGAACTCCTTGTTCCAGCCAGTACAGTCCATAAGCCTCGTACGTTAAGTGCAGAGTTAATTATAAAACCATTCAGGACCATAAGAGCTTTCAGTAAAGGCACAATTTTGAAACCCTCTGTTGACAAAACCAACGTCACCTTGGTTCTAAGCACAATCTTCTGCCACGATCTTTAATGCTCAGTAAAAGTTTTGAGATTCACGCACAAAATGAAAAGTGCTGTTTTAAAGCCTGGGTTAAACCAGAGGTTATTCTAACAACAGACAAAAACCAGCCCTGTCCAATCCTAAAAATATTTCGAGGCACCAGAAAGATACACATCAGACTCTCAATATAACACAACCTTTTCAAGGTTCTTTAAAATACAGAGCTGCTCAATGACTAATGCAAGCCAAAATAGTTGCAGGGATTTAAAACGAGCACTAGTTACTCCCTGGTCTCCTCCCCCAGGCAAAAATACTTTTTCCTCAAAGAACATCAAGGAGAAGATGGTGGATAGAGGAAAGGAAAGGCAGCAAGTCATGTAAGAGATAGCAAGGTCAACCTAACTGCTTTTAGGAGGAACTGAGCCACTTGGCCCACATCACACGTCTGCCCCGATGAAAAGGAGCAACCATCATTTGATACAGGAGAATCAGAAGAGTTTGGTTCAAAGGGACCCATCACAACCCTCTAGTCCAACGGTGACTAAAAGCCACTGCAAAGTTGACAGAAAAAACACAAACAAGATTGACCGGTCACCAAACTGGTAACAAAACCAGGAATGTATCTACATATTCAAACTGGGATCTTTTTCCTACACAGGTGTGTTGGGTTTGGAGGAAGGGCTCCTGTAAGGAGCTGCTAGAAGCTTCCCTGACTCTAAGTCAGACCTGCCTCTGGCTGAGGGGGACCCCCCTGGCCAGGGTCAAGCCAGCCAGCGCCTCTGTGAGCAACATGTTTTAAAAAGTGACAAAGAAACTTGCACCATGTGGGACCCTGCAGTGGAGAGAGGGGAAAGCACTGGGCCACTCACCTTCACCACCCGGCGGCACGGGGTGGTGGCCATGGCTTGGAGCTCTCCAAAGCTCCCTGCTCCCAACAGCAGAGAGAGGAGTGGGATGTGAGAGAAACAAGTACACAGACACCAGGTCAGTGAAGGAGGGGGAGGAGGTGTGCCAGAGCTGAGATTCCCCTACAGCCTGCAGTGAGATGGCAGGCTGTCTCTCTGCAGCCCATGGAGATTAACGGTGGAGCAGAGACCCACCCACAGCCCGTGGAGAACCCCACGCTGGAGCAGGTGGCTGCACCTGAAGATCGTGACTCTGTGGGAAGCCCACACTGGTGCTGGAGATTAACAGTGGAGCAGTTTGTGAAGACCTGCAGCCATGGAGGACCCCACACCAGCGCGGATGGCTGTGCCTGAAGAAGACCATGACCATGACTCCATGGGAAAGCCAGTGCCGGAGCAGTCTGTTGGTGAAGGGCTGCCTCCCATGGGAGGGACCCAGGCTGGAGCAGTTCTTCATGAACTGCAGCCCATGGGAAGGACTCACATTGGAGAAGCTCCTGGAGAACTGTCTCCCATGGGAAGGGACCCAGCACTGGAGCAGGGGAAGAGTGTGAGTGATCTATCCCTGTCCTTGTCTCAACCCATGAGCCTTGTGTTGTATTTTCTCCTCTCCATCTCACTGCGGCAGTGAAAGTGAGCGAGCAGCTGTGTGGGGCTCAGCTCCCCGCTGGGCTACGCCACAACAAAAGGTTATTCACCTCTACAAAAAAAGGTGAAACAATGAAGCTAAAAATGAATAATGTGCATAGAGTTAAGAGACAATCGTCTTGGAGCAATCCCAGACTGGTCTACTTTGTGCCAGATTTATAACTGTTACAAGTCCCCTGCCTAAGGAGAGATGATTTTTAAGTCAAAGTGCAATAAATCAAGTTTTTAGTTGCAGAAATTCACAGTTCAACCCCTCAGCACACTCGCCCTGACGGCTATCTCATAAACATCCAGTACATTTTTAATTTATATACCTCTCTGCTCCAGTCTTTAGCTTGGGCTCAAAAGCTCAGAGACTTTTTTTTTTTAGGCAGACATTGTATTTTCAATTTGACAAAGTCTGACATCACTTGATGTCATCCAGAAAATAACTTCCCAGATTACAGGCGTATGTGCAGAGTGTGCAGGGGGAAAGCCACGGCACTGCAACCCGTTGTTACACAGAGTGCTTTCTTAGCCCTTACGTTTTTCTTACGTGCTGTTAGTTTTTGCCTTTAAAAAAGATGACAGCAGCATTACTACATTTCGGCAGTTCAGTACCAGAATACAATGCAATGTCTTAACAGACGCAGTAAAAGGTGTTCCAAGCGAAGTTCTTCAGCCACTTTCCTCAGCATGACCCACATCACATCTGTATTTCTCCCAAACAATAAAAAAAAGCAGCACTAAGCTCCTCACTTTGACTATCAAATCCAAACTCACCAACACTGTTGAACAGTAACAGCCCTTTTCTTCCTCAGCTGTAGGGCAAAGAAGCAACTTTCAAGATGGCAAAAGACTAGTCAAAAGAGAGAGAATACGAGTGACACCATTTAAGATAAACCATTCTATGATTCTATGAAGTAAAACTTGGGTTGGAAGGAATCTCAAAGATCATCCAGTTCCAACCCCCCTGCCATGGGCAGGGACACCGTCCACTACACCAGGTTGCCCAAAGCCCCATCCAACCTGGCCTGGAACACTTCCAGGGATGGGGCAGCCACAGCTTCTCTGGGCAACCTCACCACCCTCAGAGGGAAGAATTTCTCCCTTAGATCTCATCAAAATCTCCCCTCTTTCAGTTTAAAGCCATTTCCCCTTGTCCTATCACTACACACTCTTGTAAAAAGCCCCTCTCCAGCTTTCCTGTAGCCCCTTTAGGCACTGGAAGGTCTCCCCGGAGCCTTCTCTTCTCCGACTGAACAGCCCCAACTCTCTCAGCCTGTCTCCATAGCAGAGGTACTCCAGCCCTTGGATCATCTTCATGGCCCTCTGGACTTGCTCCAACAGCTCCATGTCCTTCGTGTGTTGGGGACCCCAGAGCTGAACGCAGTACTCCATGTGAGGTCTCACGAACTTCTACTATGATGCATTTATGGGGGAAAATAACTTTCTGGTACCTCTGTAAAAATTACTCACATTCTATTGTGGCAGCAACGTGCTCAATGCAGTCACAAAAGCAGCTGAAAATTTCTATCAACTGAAAGATTTGAAACGGTAAACCTGTATCTGGAAAGCTTTCCCAAGGCTAGCAGAGGGCTCTGCTTGAGATGCAGCTGGAGCGAAGGAGAAGGAGGTCGCCAGAAGGAGACATGGTTCCCCACAGCCGTGCTCTCCCCAGCCAGCACGCTGTACGGGAGCCAGAGACGGCTCGCGGGGAACGCCAAGCAGCAAGTGTTACTGAAAATTTCAGAATCAAACCCCTTCAGTGTGGGATAATGCATCCTGGAGGTATGTTTCTCATTTTCAAAACTCCGTTTCTGGAGGCAAGTGACAGCCTTTACCTTCTGACTAGATCTACTAACATTTTGTCATTGGATATTGAAGTTCTCCCAAAGGATCGACCATCACTGAAAAAAACTGAATTTTTAGAAAAACGGGGTAACAAAGACCTCAGATCTTAAAAAGATGTCCAAGGTATATCCACATTAACCTAATTCAAAGAGGAGACTTCACAATCGGTGTGCTTTACTCATAAATAGAAATGCTTTTGGTAAAAACCCATGGTTAACATGCATGTCCTCAAATACAATCCCCCTGTGTGAAAAAGATTCATCATAGAATCATAGAATGGTTACGGCTGGAAGGGACCTTCAAAGGTCATCTAGTCCAACCCCCCTGCAAGGAACAGGGATATCTCCACCTAGATCAGGTTGCTCAGGGCCTCGTCCAACCTGGCCTTGAACGTCTCCAGGGAGGGAGCATCCACCACCTCTCTGGGCAACCTGTTCCAGTGTTCTACAACTCTCATGGTAAAAAATTTTTTCCTAATATCCAACCTGAATCTACCTCCCTCTATTTTAAAACCATTACCCCTTGTCCTATCACAACTGGCCCTCCTGAACAGCCTCTCCCCATCTTTCCTGTAGGCCCCCTTGAGGTACTGGAAGACCGCTAGAAGGTCACCCCGGAGCCTCCTCTTCTCCAGGCTGAACAGCCCCAACTCTTTCAGCCTGTCCTCATAGGAAAGGTGCTCCAGCCCTCTTATCATCTTCGTGGCCCTCCTCTGGACCCTCTCCAACTGGTCCATGTCCTTCTTATGTTGGGGGCTCCAGAACTGGACGCAGTACTCCAGGTGAGCAGTTTGAGCAGTTACCGAAACGAGCCACCGGTGATGTGCTTTGCACACCTTCAGGTTTTTGCCCCATCAAGACCAAGTGCCGCGAAGGATTTGCCTTTACCTTTCCTTTAAATTTCCAGGCCCAGGTGCTGCACACAACAGTGATAACAGCTCCATCACTCTACCAACTCCATCTATTTCTAGATGCAAACGGCGTGAAACCGCCCTAAATTGGAAAACAAGTTTTGAGCTCACGTCTGTTTACGCTGCAGGAACCACTATGTAAATATACAAAAGCTGATGATTTATACAGCACTATAATCCAATTAGAGTCATTAAGGAGGTTGGAATGACAGTCTACTTTCCTTCAGTCACTCAGCAGAATACCTAAGTGCTTGAAGATGATACAGAGACTCAATAGAGATGAAAAATTCTAGTGCTAACTGTGTGATCAGCTCCGAGTCCTCCAGCAAGTGACATTTTGAGACAAACATAAGAAAACAGCAAGATGAAGAGAAAGGTCAACAGGTATTTGAGGGAGTTTACAGGAGACAGCACAAGAGCTGCTTCTGCTTACAGATATTCTCTATGCAATTACCAATGATGGACAGCACGAGCTACAAGAAATGTCATATTCTACGTTCCAGCTGAAGACATATTTTACCATGTATATTCAAGTACTTGACCCTAATGGAAGGGGAAAAAATAAAAATTAAAAAAAAATATACCTCTAAATACCAATACCACATTTCTTCTGAGTTCTTAAGCAACAAGAACTAAGTGAAAATACAGAATACTCCCCAAGTCACACCCAAACACCAACAACTCCCCACGCAGCATAAGAGAGTCAGCAGTTCAAGGCATGGAGATACCACCACATTCAAATAGTTGGAGTTCAAGAAAAGACCTCAGAAAGGATCAATCTAAAAATAAAAGATTGGCAAGAATCCCAGCATAGACACGTACACCAAAATGTGCCAAACACTTTCCCTATCCAACTACCCACTCCTCCCTGCTTCTAGGCAACATAAGCAAACTCTTAAAACAGAGTATTTTGAGCAAATCTTCAAAAACCTTACCTAGCAGAAAGCTGCTGCTTCCTCCCAGCCACCCCAACAGCTCATTCTAAAGTCTCAAGACAGATGTTCCAGCACCGTGACACCACAGCAGTAGCTACTTAAAACAAGCAATATTATTAAAAAGAACCTGTGATTAGACTATTTTTGCCAGCAAGACGCATAAAGAGATCTAATGATCAGAATCTGAAACTAGAAACAGGTACAAGTTCTTTAAACAATCACTGCAATTAACTATTGCAAATAACAGCCACCAGCTGCCCAAAAAAGACCCCAAATCCCAACACTTGATAACAAATCACTAACCAAAACTTAATACTCTTTAATTGGGCACAGAGTAGGGAACCTTCTGAACTTCACGGCTACTAAAGCTTCACTCGAAAAGATGATGACTTTTGGCAAAAAGTCTCTACCTGCTGTGACACAACAGGCTCTTTAGAAACTGAATCACAAAAAAAAAAACAAAAACAAAAATGCTTTCTGTAAGAAAATGCTTTTCCTTAAGACTCGAGATCAAAAAAGGAAAGAAAAATTAGAAAATTAGAAAAATTCTCATCATTTGGATTTTCAGCAGATGGATGGGCAAGAACTGCTAAAGCACATCAGTAAGTGTGTAAGTGTCATCCAGAAACTAACCCCAGCGTGGAAATTCCAAACTTTTACCCTTTTGCCAAGTTTAATCTTCAACCAGAGACTACTTGCAGAGACATAGTGAAACTAAAAAATAGGCACTAATTTAAAAAAAAAAACAAACAGACAAAAAAAACACCTTCGAGAGCGCCTAAAAAAATATTTCAGGTTAACTCCTACGCAGCACACACAACTTTGTAGCATCCACACATACTACAGCCCCATCATGTTCTCCTCCTATATGGAGAACATACGTTTGTGACACGCAGGACACTGGAGACACCATAGATACCGCCCTTCATTGCCCAGAAAATTCACCCAAATCGCAGACTCCTTGGGTGGTTTCTTTTAGACGAAGGTGGCAGAGGAACTGATTTCTAACAGGTGGTTAGATGTTCGTGTGACATGAGTGCTGCTCCTCAAACGCAGGGAACGAGAGTCCTTCTTCAAGCCCTTATCCCTCCCAATCCAGTTTCCGAAGTTGTTCTTGCCATCACACTCCCCCTTGACCCTCTTCAAGTTCCTATTTCCCGCCTTCCTTTACTGGTATTTGTACCAACTTGGGCTCCACTGGTTTGCTTCTTTGGTCTTCTACAAAGGCATGGCCACCTCACCACAAAGGCATGAACACCAGTCCTCCTCACTTCCATCACTCAGCTTCCTTGGAGCATGCTAGGGAGAGGAATCAACTCACCGACACAGGCACCCTCCTTTAACACTAAATACCACCCCGCCCTGCCTTGAATTCCACATAGACCTCCTCCAAACAAGACTTCCTTCCACTTCTGTGCAATAAATGATGTCCCTAATTGATCTCTTCTGCAGTCAAATCTCAGACCAAGAGTCGGGGCCTCCAGCCACCTCCACCAAAAGCTCTCATCTCCGTGACGGAAGCCCAGCGATCCAGTTTTGGGTCTGCTCTCTTCTCTAGACCAAAACCTCAGCCTGACATCTCTCTGTCGATAGCCGAGTGTCACCTTCAAGCCAAATGAGCTGCAACTTTTCATCTTCTTCCCACATCTTCTGTTCAGCAGTGGAAACTTCTCCGTTGCCCAGACTGGCATACACCCAGTGTCTGGGCATTGTTCCCATTTCTAGAACTTGACTACACCTAAATTTTTCTGCTTAGTTTCCATGTATTTTAAATGCAGTCTTTCTTAGCCCGTACAGTTAGAAGCCCTCAGAGCTTGATTTTGTTCTGTTCATCCAGCAATTCTGTTAGGAAGACAATCCACTTGACCACCTGCATCCTCACATTGCCATTCTGTATTTTTTTTTCTGCAAAATCTATGGTTCATTATATGTATTTTTCTAGTCACAACACAAAGAAAACAAGGTCACTTCCAGATGTCCAATATGTTAAATTCATGGATTTCCATGCTGATCATTAAAGACCACTGCTGCTTGTTAGTCCTGTATCTGTCTCTGTCCAATTGTTTTCCTTTGTCTTGTATTTAGGCAGGGCCTTTGGAAACAGCTCTGGAATGCAGACCAGAAAAACCCCTGGGGAACATATTTAGAGAGAATTTCAAAAACACAAATTGAATGGGCACACAGGACTTGCAGGAGGGAGAGCTGAAGCACATCCCTTATGCATGAAGACCAAGCCCTCTGCAAAACTGAGAGCCCAAAAAATATTTAGTATTGCTAGGTATCTTTTTTAAGATTTTGGAACATAGTCAGAATCTTCATAAATCATCATCAGGTAATACACCCAATTAAATACTTCATTAATAAAGTGCATTAACATATAAGACAACTCTTGTTTTCTTCCACAATCATAACAGAAAGAACAAAGCTTACCCTCCAGTTAAGAACAAAACACTACAGATTCCACTATCAAATAGGATATATGTTATAGGAACACCTATAACTTTTGAAAGGAAAAAAAAAGGACATGCAGGGAAGGGGTCATATTTTGGGAATTATTTGCTTCCTGTTACGAAGGTTAACATGAAAAGAATTGGGAAAATTTATCTTGAGATTCTGCCAAGTGCTGTGACCATTAGCAAAGGCATTTGGTCCTCGGATCTGCCTACAGCAGCCATGTAATCCCAAGCATCAACTCAAAAAAAAAAAAGTGAGTGCCAAGCTCACGTCAATGGCTCCCTTGGGACTGAAAGCACTGTCGTGGCTGGCACAGTCAGTTTGTGTTTTACTAGCCAAGAAAGGTAGATATTTTCTACACACACTCCAACAGCTGCACTGGTATGAGCAGCCAGGCATTCATCAGCACTAATTTCACTTACCTGAAATTCCTCACTTTTGTAGTTACAGTATCAGCTGAAACAGATTTTCAGAAGAATCAGATCAACTGATATACTTTTTTTTTTTTAAGACTACAAAAGCAATGAATGCAACTTTCACTAGTGAGGAGCAAATAAAAAGTATAAATCACACTTCACACGTAACATTTTCAGCCACATATAAGCAAACTCATTCAGTTTTAGGGTCTAAACGTCGTTCTGGTACAAAAACATTTCGTTAGGAAAAAGCAGTAGACACATAAAGTTCAACAACGTAGAGTTTTCAATCACTACAGCTCTATCAAACATCTCACTTAGAGCCTTTCTGCTTATACAATGTAAAAGAGAAAGAACACAATTAGATTTGCCTCAAGGCACCAACACATAACCAAAAGTAGGCATTATTTCAGAATTTCTGCTGATTAAAGAAACTTCACTTAACAGCTGCAGCTAATTACTTCTGTGCAGAATATTAAGCCTCTGCAGAACAATGTCTTAAATCTGATTGTCAAAGCACTTACGATGCTAATATAGAGGAAAAAAAATATTTTCTTCTTTAGGAATCAATCGTACTCCTAACAAAGGACACCGAAAAGCCTAAGTCTTATTAAAAGTTTATGAAATTTAGGATCTCTTCATGTTTTATCAAGAAACCTGAATGAGAAGAATGGTGCTACCTGGCCTGCGTAAGAGGATTTTAAGCAGCTTCTTGTCTCCCAGCACCATACTGACTGAAGCATCAGATCTTCCTTTCCAATTAGTAGCCTGATTAGACAGATTTTTTTTTTTTTTCAAAGCAATAAAGATGGAAGAAGTTTGCAAGAAGCAGGAGCGAAAAATACATATAGACTATAGGAATAAGAAACAGAAGGCACCTCTGCAAAGAAGCACATTTTCGTACAGGACAAAAGTCCTGCTGATGCTGATGGCACGGAGCAGATACTGGAGCGTATGGCCAAGGAGAAATAAAAGGAACCAGGAGACGCCCATAACACAGCATCAAGCTGTTAAAAATTATTTTCTGTCCAGTCTACTACTACTGCCAAAAAATAAGTTTCCCATAGGGAAAAAAAACCAAACAACTCACCGACAAAACAAAAAAAAAGAGGCAAAACAGAAACAAACAAAAAGAAAAAAAAGAGGCAAAACAGAAACAAACAAAAAGAAAAAAAAGAGGCAAAACAGAAACAAACAAAAAGAAAAAAAAGAGGCAAAACAGAAACAAACAAAAAGAAAAAAAGAGGCAAAACAGAAACAAACAAAAAGAAAAAAAGAGGCAAAACAGAAACAAACAAAAAGAAAAAAAGAGGCAAAACAGAACAACAAAAAGAAAAAAAGAGGCAAAACAGAAACAAACAAAAAGAAAAAAAAGAGGCAAAACAGAAACAAACAAAAAGAAAAAAAAGAGGCAAAACAGAAACAAACAAAAAGAAAAAAAAGAGGCAAAACAGAAACAAACAAAAAGAAAAAAAAGAGGCAAAACAGAAACAAACAAAAAGAAAAAAAAGAGGCAAAACAGAAACAAACAAAAAGAAAAAAAAGAGGCAAAACAGAAACAAACAAAAAGAGGCAAAACAGAAACAAACAAAAAGAGGCAAAACAGAAACAAACAAAAAGAGGCAAAACAGAAACAAACAAAAAGAGGCAAAACAGAAACAAACAAAAAGAGGCAAAACAGAAACAAACAAAAAGAGGCAAACAGAAACAAACAAAAAGAGGCAAAACAGAAACAAACAAAAAGAGGCAAAACAGAAACAAACAAAAAGAGGCAAAACAGAAACAAACAAAAAGAGGCAAAACAGAAACAAACAAAAAGAGGCAAAACAGAAACAAACAAAAAGAGGCAAAACAGAAACAAACAAAAAGAGGCAAAACAGAAACAAAAAAAAAGAGGCAAAACAGAAACAAAAAAAAAGAGGCAAAACAGAAACAAAAAAAAAAGAGGCAAAACAGAAACAAAAAAAAAGAGGCAAAACAGAAACAAAAAAAAAAGAGGCAAAACAGAAACAAAAAAAAAGAGGCAAAACAGAAACAAAAAGAAAGAGGCAAACCCAGCAACACAAGCCAGGAAAGAAGAGTGCTGCGTTCCATGCTCCGGCATGTATCACAGAAGTTGCTGTGATTTGTTTGTTTATTTTTCTTTATTCTGTGCAAAATTAAATATCTGTAAAAAACTCGTTTTTCACAATGATAAAACCAAACCTGCTTGGATAGCAACTTTTCCCCAGGAAAACCACAGTCCTACTTAAGCTGCCCAATATTAAACAGAATCCTAAAATCAGCCAGGCTTGGATGGCTAATTTGAGGCTCAAAAAATAGGTTCAAACACCTGAAAACTAAGAAGGTTTCTGCTACAGCTTAACTCTCACCCTTCTGAAGACATGAAGAGCCACGTTAAAGTTGCACGTGCTAGTGCAGAACTACCCCTTCCTACACTACCCAACATTTTAACATTTTTCTGCTGTGAAAAGTTTGGGGTTTTCACAAATAAAATTCTTACATAATTTTTTACCTAAGGAAAATGAATCCTGGGTTCCTTTTTCTACACCATGTTTCAGTACATGCCCTACGGAAGCTCGTGCTCCATCTTCAGCCCTACAGCACTCACTTGCTACTCCTTCACCCTCTGTACCAGCTGCACTGCCCAAGAGTTGTGCCAAGGCAGGATGCCTGGTTCCTAACCTTCCATTTGTACGGGAATTCTGGGAGGAGACGGGGACAGAAACAAGAACGAAGCGACAAAAGAACCCAAATCATCTACAATATGCACAATACCTTTGGTCTCCCTTCTTTCCCAATCCTCTTTGCCCTCAGAATTACAAATTCCCCCTTTTGCCCATGACACTCCGAGAGAAGGAAAAAGTGTTCCTTGGGGCATGCAGAAAAATCATAGAATCACAGAACGGTTTGGGTTGGAAGGGACCTCAAAGATCATCCAGTTCCAACCCCCTGTGATGGGCAGGGACACCCTCCACTACACCAGGTTGCCCAAAAATCTTCATGAGTGACTGAAAGGACTCAAATACCACTTAGCCAGCTGAGAAATTCCTTTTCTTTCTGCATAGCCACACGGTAAAGAAGAAATGGAATTTCCTGGCACATCTGTTGACAATAGCATGCTCTTGTTCAAGCAGTTCAGTCCAATAACAGACTGTGATTATCAGTTAGATTGATAAGCTATGAGGAATTTCCTAACATTTCACCCGAGATACAAAACCAGCAATATATGAGAGAATATTTAAGCAAAAGAGAAACGATTTTACCTTTTTACCTTCACAAGATATAGCTTGAAAACTCTCCTCCAGCAGCTATCAAAGGCTTGCTGAAATCACTGCGTAAGAACGTCACAGAGAAAGCTACAGCAAGTGCTAAGTAAATAAAAAATAAGTAGTTAATATTTAACTAAATATTAAATACTTAATATACCAGGACAGCCTCATTGTCCACATGAGGTAGGACAGATGATGCTTCTGTGACATTCCACACAGATGTTATAAGCTTGATCTAAAATGAAGGAACAAGAGGGGACATACTTGGAAAGGATTTGCCAAAAAACCCCACCAAAAACCCTACAGTAAGCGTGTGTCCAGGAAGGACAACAGTGGAAAGAAGATAACTTCTAGTCTACTCTTGTTTTGAAAAAAAGACCAAGCAAACAATAAAACATACCAAGAAAAGATTTTAAGTAACACAGTTAACGAGCAAACATCTCTATTAACTCACTTTTATATAATAAACTTTTTATTTTGTTAAGAAGAGGGCTATAAAGTTTTATTTAGTTTCAGATAACAATTGGAAAAAAGTTAAACACCAACTGTGAGCAGTAATATTTGGCTGACTTGAAAATGTCAAGTAAGTGACCTTAAGAACACAGCTTGGGCCATCAGAAAAGAAAAACAGAGTGCCAAAAGACATCTGCTGTACAGAATTATGTTTGCGGGTCGGGAGGTGTTTTTTAAGGAAATTAAAAAGCAGCGATGACTAAAAATTAGGACAATCATTTTAACATCCTAGTGATTCAAAACAGTAAGTCTGGAGCTTTACATACATAAGAGTCCACCATTTGAGCTACTAAAGGATGAGAGTCTCCTACCATCAGTTACTACGTAGGTCAACAACAGAGGAAGAGAAAAATACCTGGACAGGGCTTCACACACATCAGCTTGCAGCAAGGAAATAAGAAAAAAAGGGACTTGTATACCAAGAAATGAAACTAACTGTAGAGCTTCGAGGTGAACAGTCAAAGCCAACAGTGAGAAGGCAAGAGTCTGCTGGAAACTGAGGACTATTGGACAAAATCCTGGTGTGATAAATGAAGTGACCGGACAACCCATGCAACGCCTCGAGCATGGACCACCAATGCAAGCACAAGCCACGGCAGGTTAAGCTCTGGGAAGTTCTGACAAGCTCTGATGGGATCCATCAACTCAACTTCCAGTTGAAGAAGAGATGACACTGCCTTCACTGTATGCCTGAGGTAGAGAAGTCCACCTGTGTGGAGTGGTAAAGAAATATCCCTGGATGAGTAGGAATTGTCCACCGTTAGCACGGGTCCCTTCTCCTGATCACCAGCCAGAAGGTGCACAGCAACACAGCTGCTGTGGTGAGTCACTGATGGCCAGAAAATTCATGGTTCTGTAGAAACAAGTCAACTAGCCCGTGAAGGATGCTTGTACGTCCACACACGCTGCTGGTTTATGAGGTTAAAGATTAGTTGTGTGTGACTGCAGCATTAATAATATGATCCACAGCAACAGTTGGAATATTGGTTTATGCAATAAAGGATATTATAACTCTACGATCCTTGTGTTGGTCATCATCTCTGTGCAAATCACTGAGTTTCAGGGCTTTAGTTGCCCTACGAAAGCAAGCTGCCTTCCTCTTTGTGCCAACACTCAGGAGACCAGGCAAGAAGCCACTCGGCCAGCAGGGAGCTGAGCCAGCTGAAAAATCATGGATCATTTCAGGCCAAATCAGGTCTGCTAAGTGGCCCTGGCCAAACACTGCTGTTGGGACAAGGATATAGGCAAGATGAAATGGCTGAGGACACAGCAGAACAGGACATGAGCTTCAAGCATTCTAGACCTGCACGTTCAGGGATGTTAAATTAGAGCCCGAGCTACATGGAGCACGTTTTCCGCACACAAACTCATGTGGCCATCACCCAGTCATCCCTCCCGCCACCATCACCCCTAGCCCCTCAGCCACAGGGTTTCCTCTCCTCTAGTTTATCCCGACAACACTGCTTCCTCCATCAGATGAGAGTCACTCCCTACCATCCCAAATTTTATTTCTGCCTTACGGAGCACTAACTTGCTTCAAATGTCTCCTCTCCCCAAGGTCACACTGATTAGTCTTTGATATCTCGCTCAGCCAATGCCCACCTCTTCTTATGCCTCGGACAATATCCCCTTTTTCTACTTAGGGGAAAAAGGGAAGGAAAGGAAAAGGCACTAGTTCACAGTCATCCCACCCCCTTTTATTTTGCTTCGTGTGCAGTTCCCATCTCCAACTTCCAAAGAAAGAAATTAATTGCTGCTCCTCCCCACCACCCAGGCCCTCTGCTAGCCCTGGCTCAATTTCCCCCTCCAGGTTCCTGTTCCTGATCAGGTCCTTCTCTCCCTTTTCCCACCCCCTATACTGGAAAAATAAGAATTATATTACCTGAAGCAATGTTCTCCTCCTGATGCCTGTATTCGAAAGAGGTACCACAGGAAGCAGGGCAGCTCCCTCCTTTTACACCATGAGTCTTCTCAGCAGCCTGATCTCTAGCAGCAAACCCCAAGACTCTCACCAACCGAAGAAAAACAGCTGGAGAAAGTTAGCTATTTAAAGCAACAGCCATGATATTCCTATAGCCTTAGTCTAAAAATTCCCGATTGTTCGCATGTAAAAGTAAGTTGACAGCAAAAAATACACCAATAGAGAAAGGCTCTTGCCAAGTGGCAGTAGCGAGTAGCACGTAACAGACTCGGAGATGGCAAACTTTCAGGTAAGCAGATGGCACCAGCCTTCCCCTGCACGGGAAACCCTCTGGCAGGTCCCATCCGTCGATGCCAGCTCCCGCGTTCCCCTAACGCTGGAGTTCTGCACAGCCCAGAAGCAACAACGCTTGAGTAGGACACTACTGGAAGTTCACACGTACTGGTCAGATCTATCTTCATCCTCCACCTGCAGCTACCGTACACCCACCTGGTGAACTGATACCTGCACATCGAGGTGTTTAATGTAAGAATCAGTCACCACGCATGGAGCCCTAAGCCACGCGCTCAAACGTTGTATGGCAAAGAGCCTGAAGAGGAAGAGGAGGGAAAACCCTGCGATGTACCACGAGACTGATACGAGGTCCTCGTTACAGGGGAATGATAGCAGCAGGGGTGTGCAGCTTGGTGCCAACACAGGGCTACAGCAATTGCTCTTCACTTGCTCCTCTCACCACCAAGAAACTATGTAAAATAGTTCAATGTAGTTAGAATGTAGCCCTGCTTCACAGAAGCTGGAAGAATGACAGAGCAATAACAGGAAAAAAAAAATAATTTGAACTCAGTCTCAGAATATCAATAGCTTTCAGAAGGTACTTCGTGACATGTCATGAGAAAAAACAGACAGGACAGGAGCTGCAGGCAATGTTCTGTTGTTAAACACAGTCCTTACTTATTTCAGGGGGAAAAACCAAATCTATCTATCTATCTATATATATATATATATATATATCACTTATACTGTGATTCAAAAGGATTTCATACAACAGGACACAGACTGCAGCGTGGATATACTTTTAACAGTAATATTGGATTAATTAAAACAGAAATATTCTATAAAAGTTCTTCTCCCTTACAGCACTGCTGGACTGGTTAGAAGGAAAGAACAGCAAAGCTTTACACCTCCCTACTTGGCAAATCAGCCAACACAGTAACTAAAGATAGAGCACCAAAATACCTGGAAATCGTGACATATGGTCTAATCTGCACTGTTCCACGGAGCAAAACTGTATCTCATTACTCCCAAAGTTCTTTAATCTTGTCAATACAGCAGAGGATGAAAGACAACTGTGTGACAAATTATTTAGCCTTCCAGGTGCTTTTAATAAGTTTCCACATGAAAATAATCCACCCTGGTAATAAACCACTCCATTTTGATTCAAGAGATAGATAATTGGGAGTTGGGTATTTTTCCTTTTTTTAAAAAAGGACAGAAAAGCAACACTGGATCAATAACTCCCTACCTCAAAAAAAAATATAACAAGGCAAGGCTCACACTGCTCAGTGCATTTATGACTATAGAAAGCATAATTTCTATAATTTCTGACGTTTTTGCACATCAGAAGAGAACACAGCCCCCAGTGCAGAATCTCAGAAAGGCTGAAGTTGGAAGGAATCTCTGGAAGTGATCTGGCCCAACTGCCCTGCTCAAGCAGGACCACCTGCAGCCAGCTGCCCACGAGCATGTCCAGAGAGGTTCTGAATATCTTCAAGGACGTAGATGTCACTACCATAAATTATGCAGTGGAGTTTCCTCAGCTACGAGCAACCTGCAGAGAACATGAGGGATAAGCTTCGCTCTGAAAAAGACACCTTCCCAATTGCAATGTCTTCCCAACCAAGTAAACAATATTGCTGATGGCCAACTAGGTCATCCTACCAATCCAGCAGTTAGTCTAAGGAGGGACTGACCCGTAAAAAAGGTAAGGATGCTGGCATTACGATGGTAAATGCAGCAGAAGGCAAAAAGAAGTACAAAAGAGGGAAGTGTGATGTGTAATTCTCGTTTGTAACAGTAGTTTAAGCCAGTTAAAGATGACCTGGCATTCTTTGGGAACTGCTACGTGGATCTTTGTTCATATCCATCTGCAATAAAAATACTGTCAGGGCACAAGAAGTGAAACAAAATACAGCAGAGGGGCAATGTTTCAATCTACATCTGTAACTCCAGTACAGTAGTACATCTAATAGATATATATCTAGAATATCATGGATGCTTTCCATAAACCTAGGATAAAATCAACAGATTAAACTAAAGAAATGAAATGTTGATTAACAGCTATCAGTGCCATTTCCAGTATCAGTGGAATACTTCAGTATCAAAATGTTTTACAGAGAACAGGCACGGGTTTTAGATGCATGCAACAACAGATGAGCTGGACACAAAACTACTCTAGACACGACCGAGACAGAAAATACACAGAAATATTGCAGCCCAGAACATGAATTTAAACTGAGGATATAAAATATCTTGGCAATTTGATCTTTGAATTGTCTTCATCAACAGAATCTTGGATTTTTCAGACAGCTTTACTATGTGTCCATAGTACACACCGAGTTATTTCCCCCTCTTAATTTGCTCAACACAATCACACCTACACCCAGCACGTTAAGTCAAATTTCTTCCTTCTCCACCACCGCCCCAGTCAGCTTTCTGAATTCCCAGCAACAAAATGCAGCTCATGGACAGTTGTAGTCTTATGCTTGATTCCTCTAAGACTAAATTAAAATCCATTTCGTTAGCTCAAATGATTATGGCAACTTCCTTATCCCTTTGAAGCAGGAGAGGTCATTTCCCTAACAAATATTTTATTATATATAACAGTACATAATTAAGAGAGAGATGACTCAAGTTCTAAAAAAAAAAAACCTAAAAACTAATTTCTGAATTAAAAGAAAAATTTTCTGCTAAAAACTAATTTCTGAAGATTAATGCTGGGGCAAAAAATCATATCCTTGCAGCCACTGTCATATATGAAAGTCAGTATTAGCTGGAAGTTCTTTCCAACCCTAAAGTAAAGATGCTGCAAAATCAAGCACTCAGACTAGGAAATGGAAGCTTAATTCCTTCTCCTATAAATATTATGTCACCTTCAGTCATTATTTTGGATTCCAGAAAGAAGGGATGGGGGAAAAAACCAAAAGAACACAAAACATGGTATTTAAGATGGCTGTCAAAGCTTAACATAGCTTCTCTTCTGGAGGATTTCTGAAGTTTCATGGAGGCTTTTCTTTACTCTTGCTTCTCAGAGGTTAAAGTTCAGATATTAGTGATTTCAAAGATAACGAGGCAGTATCAGCCACCCGTCACCACGAAGCATTTCTGGACCACATCTAGCCCTGGTGGGAGAAAGTCTGGGGCAAAAGCTATCTGTGATGTGAAAAACCGCATGGCTTAAAGGAACCCAAGAACAACTTTGGGGTTACGGTTTCATCCAGCTCCTCCTGACCTTCCCTTCCCTCCCAGCTTTCCCATCACCACACCGCAGAGAAGATGGTGATGCTGGTTTGGCCCTTGGACAGCACTTGCCACCTTCATGGCCCCCTTTTATGTCGCCTGCTGGGCACTGAACTGCAAACAGCAGGGTCAAACCGCTAAAAATAAGTGACCGATTCCATAAAAAGAAGAGGCAGAGCAGAAACTGAAAATAAGAGTATAAAACCTAAAATCGTCTGTCACAAACGTTTCTGACCAGTTTGCTGTAAACATAAGGGTTTATAAATCTCAGAAGACATTCTATTTTAAGCGTTATTGAACCCACCTGAAAGCTGGTGAGGCGAGGTTAGGGCTGATGCTGTTTAAGGCGATTTTTCAAGGCAGCTTGGAAGAACTCTACTCAGTTTGCACAGGTTCCAGAACTTCCTTCTTATTGACAGAAGTCCAGAAAAATGAATTTAAGTAGCACACTGAAGGAATATTTTAAATTGTTACATTTCCACATATCTTCTAGATACTAGAACGCTATATTACATAGTTTGCTTTTCTCTAGAAATTCCATACCATGAACCCATGAAGGTTCAAAACAAACTCACTAAGGAACCAAAGAACAGCAGGTCATTACGATGCCCAGAGAAGCTGTGGATACCCAACCCCTGGCAGTGTTCCAGGCCAGGTTGGATGAAGCTTTGAGCAACCTGGTGTAGTGGAGGGTGTCCCTGCCCATGGCAGGGGGGCTGGAGCTGGATGATCTTTGAGGTCCCTTCCCACCCAAACCATTCCATGATTCTATGACTCACTCAAAAATTATACACACCACTTTGGAGTCTGGGCTGGTGGTTGGTTTGTTTACTCCTTACTGTGTGAAGAGAAGCTCCCTAGATATTTCCTTGTGTTTTTACCTTTTAAACTCAAAAGCCACTTTAATTTTTCCCAAGATCACCACCAGCAAGTTCTAGAGTACAAAAAATTTTGAACAAAATTACAAACCTCAACGGTATGTAATTAACACCATCTTGTGCTGGGGATTGACCAAGTGACTTGTGTCATTATCTGAACCCCCCCAGACCAAGTAAAGGTGGCATTTTCTTTGCAGTGCCTTAAGTTTCTCCCACAAGTGTTCCTGCAGGTTACATTACCACTCGAAACGTCACATATTTCATGGAGCATAATGATTCAGGCACCTTGCCAAATTGACACAAATATGTCAAGCCTCATTTTTCTTTGTAACAGCAGCAGACTGGATGATCTAGTCCCACCGTAGCGTGACGTCCAGATGCTATTCTGAGGAAATGATGTCTAAAGAGGGGAGAGGGGTGTCAAGCAAACGACTGTGTAACTGCAATAGCCTGTCCATCTGAATAAAATTAGTGCTCAAGTGATTTACAGCAACCAAAATAAACAGATCAAGAGACTACAGATGGATAAAACCCAGAGCAAATCAAGGACCTGAGGTTCACACGTCGTGTTAGTACCACAATCTCAAAAATTCTGTTGTTTCACAAACGTATCAAGAACAAAGTCACCATTAGGCATTTAACTTTATGGGTCAATAAAGCCTTCCCACCGCCTTCTCTGGCCAGCAAGGGGCTATCAAACGCTGCCATGCCAGCACAGAGCTGGGCCAACGCCAGCCAGAAACATTCCAGGTTCTCTTCCATCACTGGTCTTTTGCTGTTGTTGTTTTTCAGACCAAGTAATACCAAGAATGATGGGAGTTGAGTAGGGTGTTTTGGTGTTGTTTTTATAGGAGAGCTTCCTTTGGTTACCGATACAATTTTGAACGATTCCCCATCGTTCTGTTCACCAATATCACTACAAGAAAAGGCTGGACCAAGTTCATTACAGAAGTTATTTATAAAAAAAACTCCAGTAGAGTATCAGTCACCTCATCAGCCATCGGTTTGCAAGTTTCCCATGCAAGTATTGAAATGACAGCAGTGACAACCGATTATCCACTTCACTGAGCACTTTATAGACACCACAGACACCTGGGTATCCTTCCACAGGTATCAGCTCCTCAATGGGAGAAAGTTCACAGACACAATATAAAACTAAAAAACAAGTTCTCAGTTATCAGGGGGACAGTTATTACCATGGAGTTAAGTTCCCTTCCATCATTTGGGATGTGAACTAGTAATTCAGTCCACACAGAAACAGGCATAACGTTCATCAATGAACTGCACTGACAGGGACCAACTCAACACACGTAACAGTAGACCCAACTTGACTGCTCTGAAGTACCTAAATCAGTGTTTTTAACAGTTCAGAGTCACAATCACCAGAAACAAAGTGCAAGATACAGTGATAAAACTGAAGTTGAAAATTTAATTCTCAGCACTATTTCTCATTTGGTTTTGAGTTTTCCTATTTAATGGAAAACGGCTGTTTTACAGACCCATTAATACTTTAATTGCCATGGACTCCAATTCCTCTAGAAGGTGGAATTACTCCCAAAAGTAGAAATCTGAATTCCTTCAATACCCTAACATCAGAACTCCACGACGCAGAAGACCCTACTTACCCCTCTGCAGTATTTTCTTCTCCAGAACACTGTGCATTGCAGTTCCGAATTCAATACCAGCATTACTTCATCATTTGCAGGACACTTTCCACTCAAATAGAAGCCAGTGACAGCAGAAGAGATGCCTTTAGGAAACTAAGGATGTGGATTATAGCACTGGGAAAATGGACACGTGCTCGTATCACCTGCAATTATTAAGTCTTAAACAGTCTTCAGCGCTTCTGAGATAAACCTGATTAACAAGAGATTTAAAAAGGTCACTAAAAACCTGGTTCTTAGTCAAACTACTTCCCGCTATCATTTTTTTCAGGACTGAATTTTCTCTTTGAGGAAAAAAAAGGGGGGGCAAGGAGAGAATACTGTATCTTATCCAGGAAAATAACTCCCCTCTTCTCCAAGAAGCATCCTTCCCACTCCTTTTGCCACCTCAAACAAGCCGAGACAGTGGCGCGTGTTTTTGCCAAGTCCTGTTTTTAAAGCATAGAACAAATTTTATTTCATAAAAGTAATGAAACCAAGTGGGAAGTTTGCAGTCCAGAAAGTCAGCTCTGGAGTATGATTTTTAAAATACACTACAGAAAGGATGCAAGCACGGAGCAAAAGCAGATCCCCTGACTCGCACAGGGAAAAGAGTAACTAGCCCTCAAAATGCAACACATCCGTAAAGATGGCACCATATCCAGAAAAACCTGCTGAGGAAACAGCACGTGCTGCAAGCTATTCTTACTGGCCAACAAAGCTGAACCACGAGCCCAGCCCAGCATATGCTGCATGAGTTACTTATCATGCGGGACATTCGGAGCAAGAACGTGCCAGATGGGATCTTCCCCTTCCCACTGAAGGATTTTAAGGAATACGCTGCTCCCACAGATGAGATGTTGTTCTTCCCCTTGGTGAGCACATTTGGTCGGTCCCAATAAAAAGTGAAACAGCTTAGTTTGATTTACCACTGAGGGACACCTGCTCACCAACGGCCTGACTGGACACTTCGCCAGTTAAAGCATGTCAGCAGCTCCCAGAGAAGAATGACAAATCACTGAGAGGGCGAAACTATCCACTTCTGCAGCTTGCCCGTGCAAACCTCGAGTGCCTCGCTGGCCTCCAAACTGCTAAAGCTCAGCTGAGATGAATGTCATCTTGCAAAAGTCTTCCGAGTTGCTACGAGCACGCATTAAATGTGAAAACTGACCTTCTTCTGCATGCTGGTGTTAACAGACTCCAAGTCATCTCATTTAAGAGCTCTTAAATCTTTACGCGGCAAACTTTCATCGTATGGGCTCCCCAAAAGCTGCTGGTTTGCTCAGGCCACGCTGATCAGATCACACAATGTTAAGGCAAAGGAAAGCCTCAAACTCACGGACTCAAACGGAATCGTGGAAAACAGCAACCAGTCCATTGCAGGCTCCAACGGCAGCACTCCGGCGAGGAGCTGGGGAAGCACTTACGAAATCCTCTGGCGGTTTAGGAGGTGACTAGCACTAAGAAATGGCATGAAACATTAATGAAACTCATGCAGAACACCATACGCACGGTCATCCAGCTCATGGGTTTGCGTCACGAGAGCATTTTAAAAGCCAAAGGCAGCGAGACAGAATCATAAACACGAGTCAGTGTTTGGGCAAATAAAGGCACAGAACTAACCCAGCCCTGTATCCCCGACACCAGTGGCCTTCAGCTTTCTGCCCCAGTGCTTCCTACTGCCTCAGTAATGCACCCCGTTGCTATGGGCATCCCATAACACCCAGTTGGTTCCCAGTCCCTGCCCCAGCCACCAGCGGAGCGCAGGGGACACGCTGCGGCTGGCTCAGTGTCACGCTCGTGCAGACGGACCAGCAGCACATTGAGTGTCACAAACGTGACAAAAAAAGGGCCACAAAGATGATGAAGGGAGTGGAGCATCTCCCATATGAGGAAAGGCTGAGGGAGCTGGGTCTCTTTAGCTTGGAGGAGACTGAGGGGGGACCTCATTAATGTTTATAAATATGGAAAGGGTGACTGTCATGAGGATGGAGCCAGGCTCTTCTCAGTGGCATCCAGTGACAGGACAAGGGGAAACGGATCTAAGCTGGAACATAGGAGGTTCCGCTTAAACATGAGGAAGAACTTCTTCCCAGTAAGGGGAACAGAGCACTGGAACAGGCTGCCCAGAGAGGTTTTGGAGTCTCCTTGTCTGGAGATGTTCCAAACCCACCTGGACGCATTCTTGTGTGATCTGATCTAGGTGGTCCTGCTCCGGCAGGGGGATTGGACTAGATGATCCTTTGAGGTCCCTTGCAGTCCCTGACATTCTGGAATTCTGTGAAATGACTCTGGGGCTCCGGGCCACAATTCCCCCTTCAGCGCTGTCCCGAATTAGGGCCCCTCTCTCTCACCCAGCGCCAAGACATGCATGAGATACGGAAAGGTGCTAATTTCCAGAGGTTGCCCTGGGCTGCCGATGGACCTTCTGGGGGAGAACAGAACGGGGTCAGCGAGCACTACAGGTGAGCAGATGGCACAACCACGTAAGCTTTGCTTGCTTAAGAAACGAGGCTCAAGATACATTTAAAAAGCAGTTTCTAGCGTAGAAGAGAATGTTAAGAAATCACCTATAACAGATCTTCTCAATTATTATTTTTTTTTAATTTTAGAAACACCAGTGTACCTGGTTGGGTACTCAAAAAACAGGGATGGAAGTTACCAGGGAAGATTACCTCCCTTATTTTTTGAGATCTTCAAATTCTAAGTAATGCAAATAATACCAAACCTCCAGATCTTTGAGTGAATAGATGAAGCTACATAATTTGCTCCATACAGGATACTAGATTAGACAACAAGATAAAGACAAAAGGAATCAAAAGCCTACAAATTTTGTGAGCAAACATATACTATAAGAACTTAGAAAGTCTTAAAGCTTTTCAAATATTTCCCCCCACCATGAATAAGTGTATTCACTCTCAATACAATAAGATAATAAAGTAAAATCTGTTTGTTGAATTCAAAGAGAAAGAGAAGTCATATGGATCACGTCAGAGGTAGATAACTATTGTAAAAGCTGGTATTTTGGAAAAGTTACAATCATACAGGACATTCAGAGCCTTAAGACTTTTTATTTCAAGGTTTGAGTGGCAGGGGAAAGGTTCTTAATTTTCTTCTTCCTTGGCCTTACTACCTTGTCAGCCTGTTGAACACTTATCCCCACAAACACTTAACTTGCAACAGAACTCTGAATTTTAGTAATAAAGTGATGATCTAGTTCCTGAGCTAAGAAAATCGACAGCGCTCACTTGAGCCTGCAAGTGGAAACGTAGGGAAAAGAACAAATCCCACAAGCTGCATCCAAACACACACTCTCCAGTTCCCACTTGACAACAGAGCACTGGAACAGGCTGCCCAGTTGTTGTCAACCCCAACAACTACTGCGAGGAACCGCTGCCCACCCATCAGAGCAGCTCTTCCCAACACTGAGAGCTGCCGTAACGGAAGCATGGGATGGTGGAGTAAAATCACTGACCACGTTTTGGACTTCCACAGGCTTCTTAGGGAAGTACACGAGAAGAAAGGCGTTAAAAAAATTTTCCCTCTTTGCCCATATTCAGTCTCAGTTCAATCGTTATGAAAACACGTACACATATGACACGTGGTGTCACCAAACTTTTAATTAGTTTTACACACATTTGGTGTGAGGAAGCAAAACTCCAACTCGGAACCAGCTGAGTGTGGTCAAGATGTTTGTACTTACTGCAGGAAATTAAGAGTTCTCCCATCTCCTGATCCTCTCACAGTGCAATGCACCCACAACTAGCCGTGCTGCTTACTGTTGCCTACACTGCTACCATCATCAGGCAATCCACGTTTCTGCTAAAGTCCTTCCAAGATTTGAATCGACAAGACTCCCAATGAACCAAAGTGCTCCTGTCTCCCACCCACTAGCTGGCCTCAACCCAGCCAGCAGACTTGCTGCAGTTTTCCCACGCCTGATTGTTTTCCAGCATGTAGATAAAGTGTCGATCATGCAGAAAACCAACAACTTTGATTTTTTTTTTTTTTTAAGAAAAAAATAAACTGGAAAGGATAAGAACTGGAGAACACCAGCCCTCGACTCCTCTCTTTCCTAACACAGGAAATACTTTGACAAACTGGAGTACAGCACGGTAACTTGAAGAAAGCAGCACTCTACATATGATGTAGGCTGTTCAGCAGATGGGGGGAGGAGGGAGGACATCTAGACAGATGGTCTAGAATTTGCATTTTGTAATTTGAAGATGAAAGCACTTCTCAGCCTACAACATAACACGCTAATTTCAGCGGAACCTCAGAAATAAAACAAGAGGGTACCTCTCCCACAGTCCAGTACTACTCCAGAAGAATTTCAAATTGAGTTTAAGGGTATAACGTGGGGACTCCAGAAGAAATCAAGAGAAATCAAACTCCCATATATCTTCAGGTACCAGCATCATTTCTCAAGCCTCTCCTCGAAACGGTGTCCAGGACAGAGAATGACATATGGCTCCTTTACTCCAGCTGAGGAAAG
This sequence comes from Tauraco erythrolophus, assembly GCF_009769465.1. Classification (NCBI taxonomy): domain Eukaryota; kingdom Metazoa; phylum Chordata; class Aves; order Musophagiformes; family Musophagidae; genus Tauraco; species Tauraco erythrolophus. Next base: position 1,014,908 of record NC_141465.1, read on the forward strand.
CCTCCAGATAAAGACGGGCAGTGCTCCTGCAGCAGCTCCAGCAGCTGAAGACTGCCAGCAGTTCAGTACAACTTCCTTGCCCTAGACTACAAGACGCTTCCAAACCCTGACTTTGGCTCCACAGATGTCACCATGAGGACCTGCATCTCCTGCATGTTACACCCTGAACACCCCCTGCTTCCAGACCAAGCACCTCAGCTTCAACTCAGTGTCCGTGCTTCGCAGAGACTGTGTCCACTCCAAAGGCAGGTCCAACTTCATCCAGTGAAGAACTGGACAGAGTAGGAGTTGGGGCCCAGACACTACACTGGCTCCTGACTTTTCAGGTGAAAAAACAGGTTCTCTGAGTCACAATAGCAAATACTCTTAATTAGACTAATGAGCTGTACCTCAAGTAAAGGTGGGAAAGGAAGAGCAAAGAGTTTTATGCACTTTTACACTTGATGGCACGGCAGAGGATGACAGGACACACTGATCCCACTGAGTAATAGAGGTTAAATTATCTCCTCTGCCCACTTCTACTATGGTTAATTAAGTCATACAGACCAGAGAAGATAAAGGTATTCAAAAGAAGCATATTAAGCCTTTCATGTGTCTTTTTTTAAAAAAAAAAATTGCAGGATTTAAAAGAAGAAATTAAGACTGAAAGCTCTTCAGAACCATTTTTGTTGCTTTTATCTCTTAAGAGTAGAGTCAGCAGCTGCTACTGCCCCAGAGACAACCTTATACTGAGCAGAAGAAGAAAGAGCACTTTTAGACTGCTGCCACACAGCTGCTGACCCACAACTGGTCATATCACACCGCTGAGCTTGTGTCTTTGCATAAAAAGAAGCCAATATTCCTCAGCTTCCCAGAAACACAGTCCAAGGCTGATTTACACCCACCCATACCTACCTGCACCCAGCAGCCACAGCCGCTGAGGTGCTCAGCTGTGTTTGCAGCACCTGCTCCCAGTCTGATGACACAAGGGCTGGTGGTTTTCCATAAGCACGGGCAGGAACCACAACGTGGGGTAACACACAGCGACTTGGCAGCTGAAGGTGGAAGCTCTGCAAATTCATAAATTCATAGATTCATAGATTTCTAGGTTGGAAAAGACCTTAGAGATCATCGAGTCCAACCATCCCTAATCCCCATTAAACCATATCCTCAAGTAGATCATCCACCCTATTCTTAAACACATCCAGGGATGGGGACTCAACCACCTCCCTGGGCAGCCTATTCCAGTGGCTGACAACCCTTTCAGAGAAGAAATACTTCCTAACATCCAACCTGAACCTCCCCTGACTAAGCTTATACCCATTTCCTCTTGTTCTATCACCCAACACTAATGTAAAGAGCCCTTCCCCCACCTCCCCACCATCTTTTCTCAAGTATTTGTAGGCTGTAATCAGGTCTCCCCTCAGCTCAAAATTGTGAAGGACTGAATTCTTGGCACAAGGATAGTCCAGGCGCTGTTACAAAGTGGCTTTGCAGCTTCGAGCTCATAAAATTACATTATTTGTTGCTTCTTAAGATTAACGTGCTTTTGCACAGAAATGATCTTAACTTTTGTCAAGTCATATAAAGAGCAGCTGCTTGACACATCATTAAAGAAACAAGTCAGCTCGATTTTCATATTGCTGCTAATCCTATTTTAAAAAAATCTGACATATCAAGGAGATTACAGCGCGTCTGCATTCTCGGTCACTTACATTAGATGTCAAGCAACCGTAAGAATGTTTTGGTTTTGTTCCAAAGCAATATTTCAGACGTGGTACTGAAGAATGAAGGACCTAATATAGCTGGAAAGCAACAAGGCAGCGAGAAACACTTTGGTTTTGTGTGGCAGGGAAGATGTAGAAGTTTGGGAGAAGTGACAGTTATCTAAAACTGCGTAACAAATTTTGAGTGACCCACAAGTTTGTTAGGCAAGATGTGTCTTCAGAACTGCAGCATCTCTGAAATGTCCTCTTTGAAACGGAGAGAAATTCACCTTTGGGAAACGAAAACGATGTCTAAAAAGCACGTGCACGCACCTACCTTCACAAGCCCTGGACCAGCCCTTGCCACTCTCCCTCCTCCCAGAGCACACGTGGTGGTGCACCCTTCCACCACCACCGACCCATTCCCCACGAGTCACCCAGCAGGTGCACACCAAGAGCTCACCCACGAAATTAACAGTTAAATTGAGCATTAGCTTGGATCACAGCCCATCCACTTCCCAAAACACAAACCGCAGTTTTATTCCAGATTTTAACCATCATCCTACAAGAATTTTTTTTTTTTTTCTTTGGATGATAGGCAAGGACATTGTAACTCTTGTACAAATACTTCAGACCATCAAGGAAGGCAGCGGGGTTTCTCCCTTTTTCTGTCTGGAAGGGGAGAAGGGAAGTGGAACATGAGCAGTAAAAAAAAACAGGCTATGGAACGATGCAAAGTTAATGTCACCAAGGGGTAACCACTGTAACAATAATAAAAACACTCAGGAATGTCATGAGGGCCCAGGGGAAGAGGTGGGAAAGCAGCATGAGGAACACAGAGAAGGTCCAGTGAGAATCACTGTTGGCACACCCAACACTAAAGCACGGCTGCATGACAACCCCCTCCTTACATCACTGCTGTACTTCACTAGAAGTTAGAAACATGAATATCCTTCAACAGCTTCTGAAGCTCAAAACGTAAGGGGTAGGGGAAAGAGAGCATTAAAATATTATAGAGCGAGTCCAGAGGAGGCCACAAAGATGATGCAAGGGCTGGAGCACCTCTGCTATGAAGACAGGCTGGGAGAGTTGGGGCTGTTCAGCCTGGAGAAGAGAAGGCTCCGGGGAGACCTTCCAGCACCTTCCAGTACTTGAAGGGGCTACAAGAAAGCTGGAGAGGGGCTTTGGACAAGGGTGTGTAGTGACACGACAAGGGGCAACGGCTTTAAACTGAAAGAGGGGAGATTTTGATTAGATCTCAGGAAGAAATTCTTCCCTCTGAGGGTGGTGAGGCACTGGCACAGGTTGCCCAGAGAAGCTGTAGCTGCCCCATCCCTGGAAGTGTTCAAGGCCAGGTTGGATGAGGCTTTGAGCAACCTGGTGTAGTGGAGAGTGTCCCTGCCCATGGCAGAGGGGTTGGAACTGGATGGTCTCTGAGGTCCCTTCCAACCCAAACCATTCCATGATTCTATAGCTTCGGGAGCAGCATAATAATGATAAGTGGGTTTTATCATTTCATAGAGGTCAACACCAGCATTCACAGAAGAAACACTTTCCTTCCATCACTAAACCAACACACCTGTCATTTCAGGATCAAGCGACCTTTGACCTTGGATGCGATTTCTTCTGAACACCCATAATCCTTCAAAGTGCAGCTTGTCAAGCCATTCCCACACCACACATCTTACACCACACCCTCCCTTGTACTATCAGTAGTAACTTCTCGTGATCTTTCGTACCGTAACTCCTCCGGTGCCATCCGAAGTCCAACGCTTACAGAGTAGTTGACGCTGGACTTTGCTCTTGACAGAAAGCTGAACAAAGTTTTCCGTCCCAGACCGAGGGAACACGTCATCTAGAATTCACTACTGGAGACCCTACACTTTCTCAAAATACCTGTCCATGTCCCTGAAAACAGCCACAGGTGTTTTCAGAAAACAGCCACCACACCACCTCGAAGGTAGCAAATCGCTTGCTGATAAGATTACGTGGTAATAAGCCCAAAAAGTTGCTCCAGAAGTAAAGAACACGTGTCCTACAAGCAGGCAGGCTTGTCTAGTAGTTGAGCTTGGAGTAGTCCAGTGGTTTGCAGGACTGAAACAGCAGGAATAATATCTATTCTTGCTCAAATAACAACTCCCAAGGCGGCCATGAGGAACGGTATATAAGGGATAATTTTGGGTAGAGGGCATGTACACACGTAAGGAGGAACCACAGGAGAGTTAACGGATGACACGATGACCACTTTGTTTAAGAACAGATCCCAAACGAGCACAACGCGGTTGGCTCCAACAGGTGTAAGTCACTGTTACATGACAGACAAAACCAGTACGCACCAGTTACTAAAGCTGCAGCCTCGCTAATCACACTTGAAGAGGAACCCTGAAAAGGACCCACGTAAGCAGGTTGATCAAGAGCATCGCTCCAGAACCATCAGTACTAACAAACTCCTTTTTCTACAGCCCATCTACCGGGCAACGCAAGGTCCAACAGTCACAGCTGGAGATTTGAAAATCCCCGAACTCTTCTTTTTATTTCATCTCTCTCCTCTTCAGAACCTGATTTTGACTGCGTGTAGCACAGTGACTGGGGAAGCTGAGAAATAAGATCACGAAAAAAAGACAGACAGTGAAAGATGAGAACTTCAAAGGCGCGTTAGAGAGTGCCCAAACCTACATTTTGTGCGACGTTTAACCGCACCAGCAATTAAGATCATAGACAAACAAAGTCCTTGTTAAACATTAAGCATCCCTGCCCTTTCAGTTAAGGAGAAAGAGCTCATGATAAGTGCCCCGAGACATCTGATGGCAAAGATGCCTTAAGGAAAAATACCATGGTATTCAGGTAGTCTATTCATCTGTTACGAGTGAGAGAAGCAATCGTATCCTCTCGGTTTAATCTAGCACAAATAACCTTTAAATAATTCTGATATCATGGCAATAGGATATATTTTAAACTGTTCTCAGAGGAACACCACCAGCACAAGTAATCTTCCTTTAAATCTCACTGTATTACCAATTTAGGCGTGGAAGAGCACACACTTTATCACTCATCATCATCCCGTTTCGCACATCTTTGACAGTGGGGAGACATCAGTCGGCTTCACTGCAATCCAGGTACTAGGGTGGGATTTAAGCAATTCAAGTATGGTAGGAGCAAATGTACAGTATAACCCTCATTTAAGTTTTTTAATCTTGGTTTTGAAGGTTTAACTTCGCACAACCCAGCCTCAGACATTGAGAGGCTTATGCCGCACAAAGCTTTAGGTGGACCCCAAAAAAAAGCTATGGACAGCATGACATTTACCCTTGTTACCTTCACTACTATTTTACCTCTCATTTCTTTACACGGGCAAACACAACCAACTCAGCCACGGGCACCTCCAATTGCCTGGAATACCAAAACACCACGAGATTTTAAGGGCCAGAAAAGGGCGCTTGTGCCACCTACGCTAGTTCCGTGCCCTGCAGACCCGTCAGCCTTCGTCAGACCAAAGTTCTGGCTCCACCACCCAGCAAGGAGCAGCCGTTTTGAGGAGGCACTGAAAAGCAGCAGTTTTTCAGCCGCTTACACCGTCTCCGCAAACGCCAAAACTTATCCCCCTTCTTTCCACGAGCTACCCAGGGAACTGGCGAGGAGGTCAAGGAAAGCTCCTGTTTATCCCCGCAGCCCTCGCGGGCCAGGAGGCTGAATTCCCACTGGAAACGGGAACGCGGAGCCACGGTTCCATATGGCAGCCGGAGGACTACAAGGCTCGGGCTCAGGAGCTGATCCCCGCCGGGAAGATGCGATGCTCGGAGCGCCCGCGGCACGGGAAGGAGCCGCCCGAGCCGCCCATCTCCCCCTCCCCCGGTTCCGCTCCCGCGGGGCCGCGCCAGTGCCCCCCCCGGCCAGCGCAGCACCCACCTGTGCCGGTGCGGGTCGCGGCCCTGCCCGTGGATGAGGAACCCGCCGAGGTCCTTGTCCCCTTTGCTGGTGTCCACGTGCGGGATGAGCACGTCCTCCAAGCCCAGGTCGAAGCGCTTGTGCTTCGAGGAGTCGGGGAGGAAGAAGAACGCCCCGAAGCACAGGGTGATGAAGGCACTAAGGATGAGGAGCAGGATGAATTTCTCGGAGAGCCGCAGGGTGGCCCGGTGGTGCGGGAAGGCGGAGGCCCCCAGGGGCAGGGGGGGCAACCTCCGCCCGGACAGCGGCAGCAGCGCGGGAGCGGTCATCCTTCCGCCAGCGGCCGCCCCGCGGGGCGCGGCTCAGCCGCTCCGGCGGCCGGCGCGGGCCCGCCTCGGCTCGGCCGCCTCCCGGCCCGGCGCGGGGGCTGCGGGCGGCTCCACCATCCCGCCCGCGGGCGCCGGGCCGCGGCCCCCCCCTCGCCCGCCGAAGGAAGGGAAAGGACGGGACGGGAGCGGAGGGGAAGGGGGGGCCGGGCCGCCCGCACGGCCCCCGCCCCCCCGGGGGCTCAACCGCGCCGCTACCTGCGCGCCCCCCTCCCGCGCCCCGGCACCGGCAGGGCCCGAGCGGGCGGCTCCGGTCAGCGGCGCTCCCCGACCGCGCGGCTGCGGGACTCCGGCAGCGGCGAGCGGCGGCGACAGCGGGCCGCGGGGAGCCCGGGCTGGAGCGCAACGTCCCTCTGCCCGCGTCCCCTCGGCCGGGCCGGGCGGAGGCTCATCCCCGCCGCGCCGCCCCGCTGCGAACGGCGCACGGCAACGGCCACGGCACTCGGGACCCGCTCGCCGCCCCGACGGCGCCTGCGCGGCGGCGGGCGGCGCATGCGCGCTGCGGGAAGCGAGGGCGCCGGGAAGGCGCCGCGAGAGCCCCGCCCCTTCGGCGGGAGGGGCGGGGCGAGGGGCGGGGCCTGCGGCAGCGGGAACCCTGGGGGGGGTTTTGGGTGTCGTCCCGGGGGGGGGCTCGTAAAATGGAGCCTGTGCCCGCCGAGGGGTCTCTGTCTGTGGCTGTCGCCGGCACGACAGGCGCGTCCCCGAGGAGCTGCGGCAAGTCCTGATGGGACCACCCGTTGCACGTGCTGGTGATGCTTGCAAGGTGGCAGGTCGTGCGTCCCCAGGTGGGTGGGGTGGGGTGGGGTGGGTTGGTTGAATTGGGTGGGGTGGGGTTGGATGGGTTGGGTTGAGTAGGGTGGGGTGGGGTTGGTTGAATTGGGTGGGGTGGGGTTGGATGGGGTGGGGTTGGGTTGAGTAGGGTGGGGTGGGGTGGGGTTGGTTGAATTGGGTGGGGTGGGGTTGGATGGGGTGGGGTTGGGTTGAGTAGGGTGGGGTGGGGTGGGGTTGGTTGAATTGGGTGGGGTGGGGTTGGATGGGATGGGGTGGGGTTGGGTTGAGTAGGGTGGGGTGGGGTGGGGTTGGTTGAATTGGGTGGGGTGGGGTTGGATGGGATGGGGTCGGGTTGGGTTGAGTAGGGTGGGGTGGGGTGGGATGGGGTTGGTTGAATTGAGTGGGATGGGGTTGGGTTGGGTGGGGTTGGATGGGTTGGGTTGGTTGAATTGGGTGGGGTTAGGTTGGATGGGTTGAGTTGGGTTGAGTAGGGTGGGGTGGGGTTGGTTGAATTGAGTGGGGTTGGATGGGGTGGGGTTGGGTTGAGTAGGGTGGGGTGGGGTTGGTTGAATTCAGTGGGATGGGGTTGGGTTGGGCGGGGTTGGACGGGTTGGGTTGGGTTGGTTGAATTGGGTGGGGTGGGGTTGGGTTGGGTGGGGTTGGGTTCATTGAATTGGGTGGGATGGGTTGGATTGGGTGGGGTTGGATGGATTGGATTGAATTGAATTGGATTGGATTGGATGGGGTGGAGTTGGATGGGTTGGATTGGATTGGATGGGGTGGGGTGGCATTGGGTTGGGTTGGGTTCAGCAGGGTTGAGTTGGATGGAGTTGGGTTGGGTTGGGTTGGGTTGGTTGGTTGGTTGGGTTGGGTGGGGTTGGATGGGTTGGGTGGGGTGGGGTGGAGTTGGGTTGGGTTAGGTTCCGTTCCGTGAGGTGGGGTTGGATGTAGTTGGGTTGGATGTAGTTGGGTGGAGTTGGGTTCGGTGGGATTGGGTGAGGTGGAGCTGAGCTGAGTTGAGTTGAGTTAGGTGGGGTTGGGTTGGTTTACATCAGGGGATCGACTGGGATGGCAGAGCCCACGGCCTGGGACAGCCAAGGGCTGCAGATCTGCAAGAAATCCTGCCAGGACGACTGACTTCCGAGCTATGGCTGCTGAACCCATCTAGCTCCCCCAGCCCCTTGAAACCTGTGGGAATGTTAAGGCAGAAGTGCTGTGAGAAGGGGCAAAGATGAAGGGAGGGGCAGAGAACGTATCTGAATTACCCTTTCTGTGCCCATTTTACCCTGCTCTGTCGTGGTTTGCTGCCTGCACGCGTGCACAAGGCAAAGGTCTCCGGTCCATAAAGGATTCCAGGAAAAAGCCAAAGGAAAGGTCAAGTACAGGCCTGGGTGAGGCAACTGCAGGAACCACATTCAGAGGAGTTAAAAGAACAAAAGCAGGTCCGTAAGTCTGGGAGAGGAGTTCCACCTCCAGCTCTTTTCAAACTAGAATGTTTTTCACTTTTTAAGGGTTTAACAAGACCAGCGGAGCCTGGAGCACTCTCGGAGCGTGGAGAGCAGAGCGTGTTCAGCAGAGCTGGCAGGCGAGGCTGAATCCCAGCCAAGGAAACATAAAGGCTGGGGAGAGGACAGGTCGGTTCAGCCTGCTAAGTGAAGTTAGCTGGGCTGGAGAGGACTTTCAAGGTAGAAGGCAGCGTCTCCAGGCTGTGGTAGGACTGATGGGATGAGAACTAAAGGGAAGCAGCAGGGAACCCCCCCAGCCCAGCTCCAGAAGGGTGAAGGATCCAGTTTACAGGTGTAAATACGTAAAGAAAGTGGGAGAGAAAGCGTTGAGACACGTGTCCTGCAGACAGAGCAGGTTAGTGCTCAGCTTCTGGTCTGAGTGTGGTACACTATGGAAATTAAGCACTCGAGAAGTTAATCTGGGAGGCTTCCAGGGAAGGAAAGCAGCTGAGCTAATAAAAAAAATCTGATGGTCAATGTAGTGGCATAGGTGTGGGTGGATCAAAAAAAGTCCAGATGAATAAACACTAGGGTCAGTCAGGTTCTCTGAAGTTAACTGATCAAGGCAAAGGAGACCTCCTTCTCCCTAAGACTAACTCTTCCACTCTGGTTACTCCTTGTCTCCCCACATCCAAGCTATGAATCACACCTTGCTGGATCTTTTTGAGTAACATATCAGAGAGAACGGCCTTCCCCATCTGTCCACCCAGCTAAACTCTTCCATCAACTTACACTTTTGCTTCCTCTTCTCTGTTTTTTCCAAAAAGGACCCACAACAATGCCCTGCAGCAGACAGCTGGATCCTGCTCACTAGTTTATCACGAGTAAAGAAGAGAATAAAGTGAGAAACTCCACCATGAGATGACAAAAGGCGAAGAGCCAGTGTGGGACAGAGATACCAGAGAGAGCCTGCGTGAAAAGAGCTGCTTTGTCACCGAGACCACAGGGTGCTCCAGCCAGTACCGCAACTGAACCCAACATTTTGTGTTGTTGCTACAGGATCAACAGGCTTCAGCTGGTCTGGTGGCCGTTTCAGCTGTCTTCTGGTTTGATCTGGTAAAGCAGAGTAATTTCAAATATGTTCAAGGCTTCACTTGTTAAATTGCATTCACGCAGAGTCTAAAAAAAATAAAATCAGTCCGTGAAGACTTGTGTTCTTCAGGTTTTTTTGCCCTTTGCTTCACACTTGCCTGCCAACTGCTAGTTTCTCTTCTGCTTTAAAAGACTGAGCAGAAGCCTCCAATTTCTTTATAAAATGTTCCTTTGTGTTTAGCTCATTGCGAGGAAGTGACATTTCTGTAGGTTTTGTAGTTTATGATGACCTTTCCACCTTCTAAAGCGTCTGTGTCTAAACCATGATGAAGTTTTGTGTTTCCACAATTTTGTGCTTGTTTTGGCTTCTCTCCTCTTTACCAAAGTCTAAGTGTAATTTTTCATCCCTGGGTTCTGTCAGACTGGGTAATATGCATATCCCTGTAAGTCTGCCAGTGATTTTCCACGCTGCAGTGGTGTTGCTCTGTAGCTGCACAACATTAAATATAGAACTACGTTGAATTAGTTGTTTTTGGGAGCTGGCGCTGCACTATATAGGTTCTGCATCTAGTAGTGTTTTCTCAGAGATGCCCAGAGCATTCTCAGAAGCGTCTCGCGCTCAAACCTGAAGGTTTTCACAAGAACCAGGAGTTTCCTGTACTCACCACCTTATCTTTGATCAATCACTAATGTAACTGGGAACCTGAGGTGCAAAAGTGCTCCATCATCAGCACTAAAGTTGCTGTATTTCCGTAAGCCAACATTTCTGGAAAGTTATCAGGGTAGTTGACAGTTTTGAAAGGTAGGCAAAGTCAGTCCTGTGGAAGTATGGATCCACATCCACCAATTATTTCTTTCTTCTTGAAGTGACCATAGAGATCCATTCCAGCATCATAATCTGGGCACACGGTCTGCAACCCTTATTTGCAAAGCCTCTTCTTCAGTTTTCTCCCAAACACTTCCCAGTCTTTCCTCTGCCTCCCAGGTTCCATGGAAAGCCTGACACAGCTCGAAACGGCATTCACATTCTCTTGGACCCAATGGTGACTGGGGTCCCGTGAGCACATCCTTTGTGAAATTTAGTCACTAGTGGCTCCTGTGACTCTGTCTTCTTGTTCCTTATCCTATCCCTCCAATCATTACCTCTTTGGAAGAGACTCTTCACCCACAGCCAAGCTTTGCCACAAGACTTTGATCTTTGGCCCATTTCCCTGCTTTCTATATACCTCCTCCCCTGTGTTGCTGAATGTATGTAAACATACATTTTATCTTTCTGTGTGGACCACTCACTAATCAACCTCTCCAATTCAGATCCCATTTTGTTCCAAGCAACCCCTACCCTTCGATCTTTAGGAGGAAGACCAGCCTTGCTCATGCTCAACGTGGCTATAGCAGGATGATTAGTACTGCCCTAATCTCATCCTCCTCCTTCCTTTCTTGATCGAGGTGGAGAACGCAATCAGACCTAATTCAGATCCATAACCCATGCATGGTCCTCTGCTCCGAATTCTCCCTACATCCTCACATCCAAGCTCTGAATCACACCTTGCTGAGTTTTTTCTATGTAACATGTCAAAGAGATGGACTTTCCCATCCATCACCCCAGCCAAACTGTCCCACCTAGGCATTGTCTTGCTTCCTTGCCTCTGGTTGTCACAAGGGCAGTCTTGCACCTTCCAGGTCCGTTCAAAGTGCTTCTGGAAAGATGATTTGTGTGTGTGTGATTGCCCTTGCTGTGTCACTTCAAGCTTTGCATCCTCCCAAACTTTCCTGACGTACCTCTCCCCTCTCCTAGCATTTCTGATTAACCACTAAGACACCAGCTCCTCCTACACCCAGTTGGCCTATAATACCAGCCTCCAGCACATAAATATTAACATTTCAAGTATTTCCATGCTTTCTTCTGCGCTCCCCTAAGGCATGAAAGGACTTGCACATCAAAAAGGAATTTGGGAACCATGAAACAGTATTAGACTATACCAGGAAATTTGCGGCTATGAAAACTGAACTTAACTCGTGGCAACTTCTGTTCAGAGACACAGAATGGGCATAAATATCAGATTGTGAAAGAAAATGTACAGTCTAGGAGTGTGTATTGGGATCAGCAGCAGCACTGCCGTTTTTTGGCTGAGAAAGTGAAAGTAAGTTTTCCAAAGATGCTCAGAAAAAAGGGCCAACAGCTGCACGGCTTCAGGACCTTGAGACCAAATAGTTGCCTGTAGTGTGCACTGGGAGGACCATCCCTAAATTACTGGATCTTGTTAAACATATGGAAGAGATTGTGTAACAAGTTAAATATATCATCTGCATGGCCGTCTGGGTTTGCATGTGATGGGACTTGATGACTGAGGTTGTCTCTGGAAATAAAAACCAAGCTGATCGTTCAGATGGACACAAATCTCGCACATTTGACATTTTACATCCAAGCACAATCTGCTTTAAAAGAAAAACAGGATTTATGCCCCATTTGTGCAGTCCTAAAAATAGAATTGCTAAGACATCTTTACGATAATGGAGATGAGAAATCTCTAAGTAAATAAATTATAGCTTCCCGTTGCCAAAAGTTTATTACAGAAATGAGTCGAGATAAAGATTTTCAACATTATAAAAAACAAGTCAGAGTCCTCCTAGAAACATAATTAAAAAACCTGTCACCCGTTGCCACAGGCACACTGAGACGGACAACGCTTAACAGTGGCAGATCAATTAATGATTGAAAGGCTCACATTTTTCTTAGAATTCCAGCCCAGATCTGGTAAAATCTACAGGGGAGCATGAAAATCAGCGTCTTATTTTAGAGTGAAGTGTTCTTCCATTCTGGAGAGGGCAGATTAAAATTTGGGTAGCAAAGAGGAAGGTTCACTTCCTCACTGCTGTGTTTTGGAATGTCTGCACGTCCCTGTTCCTCCACGTGGATCTTCATGCCCGTCTCCTGCAGGCGTATGTGCCCAGCTGCACTGATCTCTACGTTGAAAAAAAAAAAAAAAATACGTTTTCTGTTAAAAGAAAGTCGGTCATAAATAGGTAGAAAACTGAAGGGCCCCTGCGTGTGTTGCCACTTGACGTTTTGTCATTGCGGTGTTGATAGTTCTGCATTATCTTATTCCCTGCTAAAAGAGTAATTAAAATACATTTATCTTTAGAAAGAGAAAAAAAAAGAAACATGAAAGAAAGCTGGACATTCAAATCTAAACTGCCTTAGAACTACAACAAACTGATAAACCAGTCCTCTGGAAGCCTAATCTTAAGTAAAACGTTCTCAATCAGTTCAAGCTACTGAATTAGACCCAGTCCATGGGCAGCCGGTGAAGAATTCTGCTGTTAAAGGAGAACATACCACTTGATGTAAAAATAGCAGAGCCTGCTCTCTCATTAGCAGCTCCCTTCGTTAGCCCAGAACAGGTCCAGAGGGAAGAAGGGGTCTCCACAAGCAGAAGCTCTCCCAGAGGATACCTCTATGTGGTGGGTTGACCCTGGCTGGATGGCCGGTGGCCACCAAAGCCGCTCTGTTTCTCCCCTCCTCAGCTGGATGGGGGAGAGAAAATATAGTGAAAGGTTCGTGGGTTGAGATAAGGACAGGGAGAGATCACTCACCGATTACCATCACGGGCAAACAGACTCGATTTGGGAAAAAATAATTTAATTTATCACCAATAAAATCAGAGTAGGGTAATGAGAACTAAAGCCAAACCTTAAAACACCTTCTCCTCACCCTTCCCTTCTTCCTGGGCTCAACTTTACTCCTGGTTTTCTTTACCTCCTCCCCTCCGGCGATGGGAAATGGGGGTTGCGGTCTGTTCATCACACGTTGTTTCTGCCACTTCTTCCTCTTCAGAAGGAGGACTCCTCACACTCTTCCTCTGCTCCAGCATGGGGTCCCTCCCACAGGAGGCAGTGCTCCATGAACTTCTCCAACGTGAGTCCTTCCCATGGGCTGCAGTCCTCCATGAACTGCTCCAGCCTGGGTCCCTTCCATGGGGTCGCAGGTCCTGCCAGCAAACCTCCTCCAGCTTGGGCTCCTCTCCCTGCAGGTCCACAGGTCCTGCCAGGAGCCTGCTCCAGCGTGGGCTCTCCATGGGGTCACAGCCTCCTTTGGGCACCCACCTGCTCCTGCGTGGGGTCCTCCAAGAGCTGCAGGTGGATCTCTGCTCCACTGTTACCCTCCATGGGCTGCAGGAGGACAGCTGTCTTCACCACGGGCTGCATGGGAACCTCTGCTCCAGCACCTGGAGCACCTCCTCCCCCTCCTTCTTCACCGGCCTGGGAGTCTGCAGAGTGGTTTCTCAGAATTCTCACTCCTCTCTCTGGCCGATGTCGCCGTCGTGCAGGTTTTTTTCCCCTTCTGAAACATGTTGTCACGGAGGCGCTACCACCGTCACTGCTCAGCGGTGGGTCCGTCGTGGAGCCGGCTGGCACTGACTGTGTCTTCTAGCAGCTTCCCACAGAAGCCACCCCTGTACCTTTACACCTGGGATCTCCTCGAGCCCGAGGGTTGAGTTGAAAGCATCGAGGCAAATTGACCAGACACAGCAGCTGTCACTTAGCGTGATACACCGCGTGAGGTTCATGTACCAACACTCCCGTGTTCCAAATGAATCAAAAAACCACCAGATCACAGGCACCATCATCAGCTACAGTGGGCAAACGCGTGCCTGGCTTTGTTGCCAACAAATCCCTGGCACGCTCTTGGCTTGCCTGCATTTATCTCGCTGGCCGCAGACGGACGTGCGGCAGGGAGGGCTGCGGTGCTGTGTCCCCAGCGTCGGGCTCACCCCCACTGCCCTGCGAAGCCATCGGGGCGCCTGTCAGGAGTAAGACAGGGATTTTCCATCCACCTCTGCGCTGGTTGAAAGTCAGGCCAGTGGGACTGCTTCCCATGAAAGATTTTATCCATCACCCAAACGCAAGGTCTTCTTTTGATTTGTGTCGTGGTTTTAGGCTGATCCAGCAACTAAAACTCACACAGTCTCTCCTTCTCCAGTAAAGTGGAGAGGAGAGAAAAAAAAATAAAATAATAAAGGGACTGAGGGTTGAGACAAGAACAGAGGGAGCACCCACCAACCATGGTCCCGGGCAAAACAGACAGGGCTTTCTCAAAGCAAAACAGTTTATTAATGGTTACTTAGAAGGACAAAGGGAAACAAAACCAGTTACTCAAGAGGACAGAAAGAAACAAAACCAGATCTTAAAACCGACACCTTCCCCCTCCCTTTCCTTTTCCTCCCATCTCTACCTCCTCCCCCCAGCAGCACAGGGGGCAGGGACTGGGGGAGTGCAGGTCAGTTCATTCCGTGCTGTTACTGCTGCTTCTTTCTTAAAGGAGGAGGAGCCCTTACACCCTTTTCCCCTGCTCCAATGGATCCCCTACCCACGAGGAAAAATCCACAAACTTCTCCAGCGTGAGTCCAGCCCACTGGAAACAATCCTTCCCCACAGATTGCTCCGGTGTGGCTTTACCACAGTCTCGGGTACTTAGGGAGCTGTAGCCACTCGCTCCGGCGTGGGTCGTCACGCAGACTCCAGATGCCTCTTTGCCTTGTCGTGCACCCCAACACGACCATCCTCAGGCTCAGGCATCTTCCCTCCACGGGCTGAGAGTGGGTCTCTGCTCCACCGAGGCCGTCCTGGTTGCAGGGGGGCCGCCTGCTATCTCACCATCAGCCGCAGGGGAAACTCGGCTCCGGCACCTCCTCCCGCTCCATCCTCACTGACCTGCTGTCGATGCAGCTGTTTCTCTCAGATCTCAGTCCTCTCCAGGTGAACTCAGCCCAGTGGGCACCCCGGGAGTGGGGTGCCCCCGAGTTCCCCAGCTGGCTCCACCGCCGCCATCCTCCGTGGGCGGCGCCGGCCCAACGTAGGCAGCCGCCCGGCCGGGAGCCAGGGAGCGGGGGCAGTGCCCTCCTCCCTTCTCTGCTCGCTCCTGGGCAAAGCACCTTTTCCGGTCCCTTTGTCCCGACTTAAATAGGGCAATTCGCAGAGGCGCCCTATTGGCTCAACCCCGAGGGGGATGGCAGTCTGATCTGGTGGCCAGAACCAGGTCTGACCTGGTTCCAAAACCGGGGAGGTCACAAGGAGCAAAGCCCCTCTCCTGCCACCAGAACCCCCACACCCTCCACATCAAACCATGACAATTTGCCAGTTTGCCCACTACGCTTCTCAACAATCCTCCCCTTCACTTACCTGATACTAACACACCCCGAGCCCAGCGTTTCCTGGAAATGCTGGTTGGGCTCAGCGGAACGAGCCACAGACGGATGGTGATGGAGTCCAGGGCATCCTCACGGCGTTAGCGATACCCGACGGGTGCGCAGCAGCTGTGCGAGGTGTGGGTTTGAAACCGTCGTGACTTCCAGATGTGCAGCCACCCCGCTGCAACAGCTCTGCAGGAGACTTGCAGCCTCTTGGATCTGCTAGATATGCTTGAAAATCCGCCAGTTCCAGCAGGTTTGGAATTCTGGATGCCAAAACAGAGCTCCTCGGGGGGGAACAGAGCTGACAACGGGGGAGGACAAAAGATGCTTCTGCTGCTGCCTCTACCAGTCATGGTGACCAGCATTGCCACTGTTGATGGAAATGCCTGCAGATATTAGACTGGGAACTTTTGCTCTACTGTATCATCTATGATTATATACCTTTATACATTCTCTTCCTTTTCATAGTTTTCATAGATTTCTAGGTTGGAAAAGACCTTAGAGATCATCGAGTCCAACCGTCCCTAATCCCCATTAAACCATATCCCTAAGCAGTTCATCCACCCTATTCTTAAACACATCCAGGGATGGGGACTCAACCACCTCCCTGGGCAGCCTGTTCCAGTGGCTGACAACCCTTTCAGAGAAGAAATACTTCCTAACATCCAACCTGAACCTCCCCTGACTAAGCTTATACCCATTTCCTCTTGTTCTATCACCCATCACTAATGTAAAGAGCCCTTCCCCTACCTCCCCAGCATCCCTTCTCAAGTATTTTATTTCCCTTCCAGAAACACGCACACGTGCACACACACTCTGACAACTAAGAACACCGAGCTGTCTCCTCTCAGGAAGAACGAAGCCAGTTCCATCCCTTCTCTCTCAAGCACGAGTAAAAATCTGCTGATCTTACCTGAACATCCTCAGAGCTCTACAGCGAGTCCTTTTATGCCTCAGAGAGCCTATCCAGCCTCCCTATAAACGTGGCGATGGAAATTTGTGTTCCATCTGATAGTTAAATAACCACTGGCAGGTCACTGTGTTGTACCATCACTACATTTTCACATGCTTCTTCATGGGTAGAGGCGGAGACTAAAGTCAGGCTGAAAGCAGCATGAGTGCTGTTCTTACTGTTTATGTTTTTCTTTTTGTTACCTAAAATTTGCATTTAACAGGACTGGGATGCAATCCAGTCCTTAAAGTGGAAATTGCAAGTCCTAGTATATACAGAAAAAAGAACGAGGCAGTGGAAGATGCTGCGGGGTCCTGCACTTGGGTCATGACAACCCAGTACAACACTTCAGGCTTGGGGCAGAGTGGCTGGAAAGCTGCCCAGCAGAAAAGGACCTGGGGGTGCTGGCCGACAGCCGACTGAATATGAGCCAGCAGTGTGCCCAGGTGGCCAAGAAGGCCAATAGCATCCTGGCTTGTATCAGAAAGAGTGTGGCCAGCAGGACTGGGGCAGCGGTTGTCCTCCCGTACTCGGTACTGGTGGGGCTGCACCTCAAATACTGTGTTGAGTGTTGGGCCCATCACTACTAGAAAGACAATAAAAACAAAGTTCCAGAATCTCTGGGGTAGTACTGTGCAAATAACCTGGCAGCTTTAAAACTTGTGAGAGATGCTGATGGAATCTTGAAAAAGTTCAGATTCAGCCAGCACTTCCTACTGTACCTGAAAATCAGTAGGGCCAGTAAAATGGATGACTGTTACAGGAATGGCACTGGTTTGGGGAGTATCGGTTGCATTTTGTGTAGGGAGATAGAGGGGAACACTGTTTTGAAACGATAACGCAAAGGCAGGAAGAACATTGTGTCCATAGGAAGAAATGCCACCCATTTTCTCAGTTAAGAGCTCTGAAAAACCAGAGGAAGCAGGATTTTTTTTTCCCCACTCCCAAGAGTTTTGTTGTTTGTCGTGGGGTTTTTTGTTTTAAATCAGGGCTATTCATTAACGACCAGAAAACCTGTGATTCGTTAAAGAAAAGAACAACTGAAAGCCCACTGAATCGAAATCCCAAAGGCCTTCAAAAGGCACAGATTCCGTGACACTGAGCAACCCATTTGAAACTATTTCAGTAAAGACCAGAGAAAATGAAATAGCAAAAGGAAATGATGAACGTGTCAAACAATGTCAGCAGCACAGCAGCTGGCAGGTGTAACAGAAAACGTTCAAATGCCAAGCAGAAGCCCAGCAATTGCAGCGATGAGTCCACCGGGTTCACAAGGATGCACACGCAAGGCAGGAAAATATTTGGATTAAAGGTGGAGTGACTGGGACTAAGCTCCTCCTAAGCAAGGTACAGGAAGGATGTGCCATTTCTGAGCACACCTGATAAAGGCAGGCACAAGCAGTTCATAGTCTAACGTCTAAAACAGGCAGAACAGCATCAGGGAAAGCGAAAGCAGAAACAGAAATAACTGAAATAAAATTATTCGCACAAGGAAGAAGCTTGAAATGTCAAAGAGTAAAATGCCACGCTGGGGGAAGAAATTCCAGGCATGAGAAACTGGGCGGCATCAATTTGGAGAAAAGGCAAAATGGTGGAGTAAGGGTGCGGGGGGGTACCCAGGGAATCGGCTAGTTTTCCTCAAAATCCCAGGGGGAACACGTGTTTGGTCTGAACAAGGTGTTTGAAACTACAGAGAATCAGCTGCCCCAGATCTGAGCTGCACCAGGCAAAGTCGTACTGGCAGGACAGAGATGTCTCCCAGGGACAACGGAGTATTCATAGAATCACAGAAGGGTTTGGGTTGGAAGGGACCTTAAAGATCATCCAGTTCCAACCCCCCTGCCATGGGCAGGGACACCCTCCACTACACCAGGTTGCCCAAAGCCTCATCCAGCCTGGCCTGGAACACTGCCAGGGATGGGGCAGCCACAGCTTCTCTGGGCAACCTGTGCCAGTGCCTCACCACCCTCAGAGTGAAAAATTTCTTCTTTATATCTAAAAATTTCTTCCTTATATCTCAGGCCTTAGAGATCGCTGCAAGACTTGTTCCTCTGCTGTGTCTGGTAGACATTGCCTCGTGAAACTCTTGCACAGCCTTGTTTCTACCTGGTGCTTGTTCCTCCCCTGCCTGCTTTCGTGTAGAGGAGCAATTCTGGCAGAGAGCCTGTGGCTGAACAGACACCTTCCCCAACGCCTCGTTCTCCTGCCGTTCGGTCTATCAGCTTCTCAATTTATCAGCTACGTTTTTATGAGTTTATGACATCCCATGCCCACATCTGCTGCCTCCTTTGTGCTGTATTTGACTCAACCTGGGTTGCACCTACACCCTCAGTGTGCAAGTATGTGCCAGAAATTCGTTCTTCAGTGATCAAAATCTTTTAGCATCTGTTTTAAATTTGGTTGGACTAATTTATAGCCATTTATTTTTGCTCAAATGCTACTTTGTTAAAGTACCAGCATTATCATTCTGGGTTTATGATTTCTTTTTAGGAAGACTTTGAAATTCAGTTTTGGGTGAATTTTTCTCATGGCAGAGATTCAGAGATTGTTCATGGATATCCCCTAGTAAATAATGCAAATGTCTGTAACATTTGGTGTAGATCTGTGCCTGGTATAGTTCTGCTGATGCTATTTCACACTTTTTCATGTCTATTTGCCTCATTACCCGCAGGTAGAAGAAGAAATGTGCTGTTTACATGAGACAGAAGGCGTTCAAGTACAGCTTATAGCACTAAACTTCATGTACAGTTGGGGACAGCATGTAAATCTTAGACGTTCTCTGTCATCAGCTACACTTGACATCCTTCACAGACATTGTTTAGCAATTGGAATGTATTAGGAAGCTAATTAGACACACTTTTAAAATCATTTTAAGGTACACAGATCCACAATCATCTTGGCACGGACCGTGGGAAGCAAAGGAATGAAAAGTTAGGGCAAGCAACCTCCTTCTGCCTTCCACATCTCTCCCAAAGGCATGTGCATTGTGCAAGTTACCCTCCCATTAGCAGCTCAGCTTCCCATCTTCACTGGCCTGAGGACCCTCAGGTCCTGCCGCCAGGACACAGCACCCAACAGCCACACGGCCAGTCCCAGACAATCCCTTAGTCCCGCTTCCCTTTTTGTCTGCTCCTTCTTTTCTTAGAAACGCACCGGCACTGCCACCTCTTCGCCCCCCGACACGAGGGATGATTAATGGCAGTTCTTAAAAACTACAAATGCCTTTTTTGTCAGTCTGGCCAACAACTCGCGTTTCGTGTGCTAGCAGCTTCATCAGTCTTTGGGAAGGAAACAAATCGTGACACATTCCCCACAGGTCAGAATAGATGTTCCACCGCGGGACTTCTCGATCATTACTAACAGAGAAATGCACCTAAGAAGAAAGCACCCAAGATTCATTCTGAAAAATCTTTCAAAAATTCCCTTTAGTCTGCCTTTGCTCCGTGCTCCAGGACACAGGTTGTGGGAAGCAGAGAAACATGTGCCTACACTGAGCCCAACCTTCAAAAAGGTTGAAAAGTTGAGATTAGACAAAACACACGTCATTTACAACAGAGTTTTATTGAATCGGTAATGCTCGTTGTGGTTAGGCTGCATAAGGGTTTAAATTCCAATCCCTTGTTTGCAATTACCCATAATTGTCTTCTGACAAAAATTTCCCAGGCCTGGTTTATCCAGCTGCTGGATTTTCTTCTGTTGATTTTAAGCCAAACCAGTTTCAGCCTCTTTCATCAGGAAAGTGAGGGGGATTCCTCTTTGGTTACAGTCTTATCTCCAGAGTGTCTCCAACTGGAACAATGAGTAGAAACAGAAAAGTTCTGACTTAATGAAATGACGAGACTTTGAAAATGTCTTGCTAGATGGATGCAGCCAGGGCGCTCGTGCCACAGCCAGGAGGATCCAGGATGGTTTTCCTACCTGTGTCCTGATTGGCACCGAGTTCCCCTGAGCTACTTGTCTGCGAGCATGGACTATCAGCCAAAGTCTTCCACTCTTTTGCTGAGAAAGTGGCTGTTTTCTTTCAGAATCATCTGGAGGAAGCCACGGTCCACTTTCCTCGTGGCTTTGAGCTGGAGTTATGGCAGTGAGAGTCCTCGGGCTCTTCACAATGGCTCACGTCGCACATGGAGCTGCTCCACACCATGGTCCCATCACACTCAAAGCCACCTGCCGCCGTGTGCTTATCGCAGCGTGGCTGCCCAAAAAGCAGCTTCAGAGGAAGCCACACCACGTACCACCGCAGGAGCCCACTGCCAGCTGACCCTCACTCCTGAGCGATGGACCATGACCGCCCAGCGACAGCTTCTGCTGCACCGGTAGATACTGGGAGCCGCCGTTTAGCCCGTTACTACTGCAGCTAACGTGAGCTCTCTTCTCATCCCAAATTTTTTGATCCGTGTAACGAGGTGCTAAATCAACTGCCTTATAAACACCTAAATATACTCCATCAACGTTGTGGTCTTGATCAGTGTAACTTGCTGTCTTCCCAGCACGACTGTTTGA
This sequence comes from Tauraco erythrolophus, assembly GCF_009769465.1. Lineage (NCBI taxonomy): Eukaryota > Metazoa > Chordata > Aves > Musophagiformes > Musophagidae > Tauraco > Tauraco erythrolophus. Next base: position 1,035,818 of record NC_141465.1, read on the forward strand.
TCCCACTAATTTCCCTAAAAATATACCAACTGGCATTAATTATAATCTGACCCTGCAGGTTTTTCTCAGCTAATCCCTTAACCACTTCTCCCTTATTTCACCATGACTGAGTCAGGCTGGTGAGTGCTTAAAATTAGCAGTATCACCCTCATCCTCGCTGAATATTGACACAATATTATCACCAAGACTTGATTTTCTGGTGGTTTTCCATCATTCCGAGATTTGTTAAAACTTACCAGAGGTGCAGAAGTCAACTTGGACAATTCTTCTATGACTCTTCGGAGTGAATAATTTGGGCCTGCAGATTTAACAAAGTTAGCAGCTGTTCCTCGCCATGTCAATAATTAGTGGGTCAGAAACTTGTTCATCAGTCTAATTTGACATGCATATAGCACACTGCTTTCTTCCAAATATAGTAAAGAAATTATTATTCTGTCTTTTCTGCACCGTTAGAAGCCATTTTATCAGCTGCATCTAGCTATGGCCAAACATTTCTGGTATTTTTTTTTTTAATACTACTGTTCTTTAATAACTTGGTATAAATATAAATGTAAATGTAAAAATATAAGTATAAAAACTTGATAACTTTTACCTTCCAGCCAGAGACCTTCTTCTTTGGCAGTCTGATCTTCCTCTATCAATTTTCCAAGATTTGTGGCTCCTCATTCATCATTCTTACGACCTGTTTCCAATTTTTCTATTTTCATAAATTATTTATTTATTTCTAATCATGCCTTTCCCTTAGCAACTGAAACAGTACAGCTAATGTTCTTATCTTTGACGGTGACTTTTGGACAGGTAAGAAACTCTCCTTAAGAGCCACCATCTTCCATTTACATTGTTCTGCTCAGATACATTTCCCCAACTGATTCTGCTTCGAACTTTCTTGAGATCTGATACATTCAAGCTTTTGAAGCTGTCTGTGTTTGGGACTCTCCTGTGGTTGGCCACGCTAAATATAATTAGGCTGTGAATGCTGGTCTCTTGGCAACCACCAACTTCCAATTCAGCAACTTTCATCTTCATTCCTTGTAGTGAAGTCCAAACTATTTACCTTATGTTGGTAAAGCTTTTAAGTTACGTAAGTGACATTTTACCAACTTTTTGGATAAAGTGGTTCGGTCACCATCCCTTTGAATGTGGAAGATGAGATTAGATCTTTTTTTTTTAAAGATATTCTTTGATGGAGTTCTGAAAAAACATTATCCAGCCTCTGCACAGGGAGAGCCAGCCTAGGTAACAGTGCAAGTTTGAATTCTGCCCATTGTAGAAACCTGCTTAGGTGTAACTCATCAGTGTAATTGCCAGTTTTGTAACCCTTCTAACCTAAAAGGTTGGCCCTTTTCCTATTCTTCTTATTCTCTCCTTCCACCTTGCTGGCTCAGCTGTGTTTTCCTACACTGGTCTATAGGCATTCAGGAATCTTCATTTCTGATTTCTCTCTTCTTGCAGGTGCAGAGCAATAACATGAGAGGCAAAAGACACGAGTTAGAACATGAGAAATTCCAATTATACATCAGCTTTTTTGTTTTGTTTTGTTTTGATTTGTTGGTTGTTTGTTTTTTACCTTGAGAGTGGTCAGATGCCAGAAGAGGTTGCCCAGAGAGGTTACAGGATCCCCTTCCCAGGAGGCGTTCAGGATTCAACTGGGCATGTCCCTGAGCAACTTCATCTCATTAGACCTGCTTTGAGCCAGAAGGTTCAGCTAGATGATCCCCATAGGTCCCTTCCAACCTAAATCATTCATGGTTCTATGATCTACAGTCCTAAAACAAGGTAATGGTATCTTCCCTGCATAGTCCTACCTCTGAAACTCTTTTTTTTTTCCATTCTGTCCTTCTTAATCACACCATAACTAGAGGTGTTAACATTCACGTCATTAACATCTGAGCAGGGGATCAATGTCATTGATAACGTCAGTGAAATTAAAATGTCTTTTTATTAAGGCTGTTCCATTTCTACAGGTCTTTTCCTCACCAGACTGCAACTCAATGCTTCATAAAAACAGTCTCTTTCAAAACATGTCTTATTTCAAATGCCGTGGTACTGAAGGACTCTACTGTTGCTCATGACCTTTTGTAGGATAAAAATAGTGCATAACAGAAATAATGCATTGAAGGAGCTGTTGGAACGGTACCACACACAGGCAGATACATCTGTCTCGATTAAAGAAGTTTTGACCCTACCATTCTTGCACAATACTGGTTCTGGTACGCTGCTTCTTCAGGCAATGAATGCGCTGGGCAAGGCTGGTGGAGCGCTCCAACATCTGCAGGGATTTCTGAGCTTCGAGGAGCCTGCCTTTGCAATATAAATGTAAATCTAGAATGTATAAAAACATATGTTTGTGGATTATATAATCCTTTCTTGGCACATTCTGATGGACTAAATATTTCCAAGTATTGCTAACAAACTCCACAGCTTTTCACTTGAGTTTGCCAGAGCTGTAACGAGATAACGGAAGTGCGTTAAATAACCTTGAGGAATATTTCCAGATCCATTGGCTGGCTTACGTAATGCAGTTTCAAGGTGAAGTACTTTGAGTTACGTTAGTTCAAAGAGCAGAGCCTGATCACGAGGGACGACAAAATACGATGGGAACTGCAGTGTGGACCAAATAGACTTTCAAGAGACCATAACTAGTGGGCCACCACCACTCAACTGGAGATGGCCACAGCAGTGTGGCTCGGAGAGCTCTGGAGTGCCCTGCTCCCAGACACCCACTGGGTGGAGTTTGTCCTGCCGGGACTACTGAGGTTCGTCGGGCCCAGCACAGCTACAGCAGAGAGAGGGCTGAGATCTGAGAGAAATGGCTACACAGACACTAAGGTCAGTGAAGATGGAGCAGGAGGAGGTGCCAGAGCTGAGATTGCCCTGCAGCCCATGGTGAGATGGCAGTAGCCCCCCCCACAGCCATGACAGACTCGGTGGAGCAGAGACCCACTCGCAGCCCATGGAGAACCCCATGCTGGAGCAGAGGTGCCTGCATCTAAAGTTCTTAGAGGATTGTCTCTATGAGAAGGACTCCCATGCTGCTGGACACTGCTGGTGAAGCAGAGATGCATCTGCAGTTTGTGCGAAGAGACTCCACGTCGGAGCGAGTGGCTGCGCTCTAGGAAGCTGTGACTCCATGGGAAGAAGCCCGCGCTGGAGCAAACTGATGGGTAAGGATTACGTCCTATGGGAAGGACTCATGTTGCAGAGGTTTGTGGACTGTTTCCTGTGAGGAGGGGCCCCACGTTGGAGCAGGAGAAGAGCGTAAGGAGTCCCAACCCTTTAAGGAAGGAGCAGCAGAAACAGTGTGTGACGGACTGACCTGCAACCCCCCATTCCCCATCCCCCTGCACCACTGGGGGAGGAGGTAGAGCCGGGAAGAAGGGAGGGGTGGGGGGAAGGTGTTTTTAAGATCTGGCTTTACTTCTTGTCCTCCTCTCTGAAGTAATTGGTAATGGATTGAATTGATTTGTCCCCAAGCCGAGTCTGTTTTGCCCGGGACCACGGTAGGTGGGTGATTCTTCCCCATTCTTATCTCGACCCTCAGCCCTTTTGTTACATATTTCTCCTCTCCACCCCACCGAGGAGGAGGAGTGAGCGAGCGGCTGCGTGGTAGCCTAGCTGCTGGCATGACAATAATTCACCGAGAAGAACACGGGCACGCATCAAGAGACAGAGACAAATATTTCCCAGTAGAGTGACCGTAGCTTTTGCAATCTTACTGCATTTCTGCAAGGGAAAAACCCTATGCTCGAGAGCCTTTTCCAAGGATGATTGCCTGTTAATAAAGAAACAAGCTTAAAATGCATTCGTATCCTAATAAAACAGTATTTCCCATTAAGGTAACTAAAATCAAGCAAGGTCATGCTCAGATTAACATTACAACTGGAATAAAGTGAATTAATTTATTTTAAAGATGTAGTATGGAGTCAGCAACTGCACTTCAGATGAACACAAGCGGGATTCTGATTGTGAAATTCCCTGTCTGAGCCTTAAAAATGTGTAATAATGGTAATATAACAAACATAACCTTCTTTCAGTCTCCTTGAGGCAGCTGCTAGACTTCTCAAAATTGCTGTTTATCGAGGAACTTAAGCAATTTTCCATTATTCAACCTAATTGCTCTCATTTCATTCGAAATGGCTTAAAACCCTCTGTTTCCCATTTTGGCAAGCTAATACTCTACAAACACAGCTTCCAACCCTCATGATGCAAGATGATTTAAGACAGCAATTTCTACGTATCTGGGTGTGTACAAGCTCTCATGCACGCACACCGAATCACGGATTCTAAAGATTACAAAAATTACTCCCCAGAAATCTATCTAGCTGCCTACAGGTTTGCAGAGTCTGGAGCTGTCGTCTGCTTTGGATCAGCCTCAGGACAGGGAGTCTGCACCTTGCTGGTCCAAGAGGAAACTACCCTTATGGACAGGATCCTTCTGGCTCTGTAGCTCTCCAAACACGGGAGGGATGTCACATATACTTGAGAAGGGATGGTGGGGAGGTGGGGGAAGGGCTCTTTACATTAGTGATGGGTGATAGAACAAGAGGAAATGGGTATAAGCTTAGTCCGGGGAGGTTCAGGTTGGATGTTAGGAAGTATTTCTTCTCTGAAAGGGTTGTCAGCCACTGGAACAGGCTGCCCAGGGAGGTGGTTGAGTCCCCATCCCTGGATGTGTTTAAGAATAGGGTGGATGAGCTACTTGAGGACATGGTTTAATGGGGATTAGGGACGGTTGGACTCGATGATCTCTAAGGTCTTTTCCAACCTCGAAATCTATGAATCTATGAATCTACGAATCTTTCATCTCTGAAATACACTATTCCCTCTCCTTTTGTTGTCCCTTTTGACTTCAAGGGCTTATCTTCAATTTAGCCCCGTGTCAAACCCTGAAAACTGAACCCTGTTGCTGGCAGTTTGCATATTGTCATCCTTTTTCAAAGCAATGATAGAAGAGTCTCAACATGTGAAGCTTTCAAGATAAGGAAGACATTACTGCACAGCTCTTTCATCAAATATCACAAAGGATAAGAGATGAGTTGATGATGATGTCGATGCTGATGTCAGTTTCTCTCATTTCATCTGGCTGTTTAGTCTAATTGATGACCTAATTCACCAATATTTTTTCTGACTTCATTGATGCTCCCAGTGCACCTGCCAATATTTTGTACTCTCCCAACGATTCTTCAATCATTCTTGGTCCTATTAGCAGCAAAGAGTTGGGGAAATAAAGTGATTTTGTTCACCCTAGCTAGAGGAAGGTCACCTCTGGGAAAAGAATTGTCCGTAGTTCCATTAATAAGAGATTTAGTTCAGCAAAGAAAACCAGCATTAGCATAGGGGAGCATGGAAAGAGAGTTTTAAATATCCAGGCTTTGTTCAAAGGGGTCTATTATTTCACTGCTGCCTCCAAGTGATGGCTTCAAAAAGAAACTAGTTATTCTCAATACTTATAGATAAAAAAAAAAAAAAACAAAAAAAAACCCACAAAAGTGATTGTAAATTGTCAACTTAATCTCTTACGTTGATTATTTCTATTTTTCAACAGTGAGGTTGATTTATTTTAGTTACATATAAGAAGCAAACTATTTAAGGGCAAAATATTCTGTTTCACATACCAGTTCTCTTCTGATAACATTTCAACACAGTGGACTTGCACTGCAGAACACGCTGCAGTCATGTTCTTCCATTTTCAGGCAGTTTTTCTCTTTATTTTTCATGAGGAGGACTGCCAGATTCTCTCATGCTCTGGGAGGACTTGAGTTGAAAAGGATGTGCTCTCTGCTCTCGTCTCAAGTGTCATAATTCTTCCAGTTAGCATAAAATAGAAAAAGAGGGAGTGAGTCTCTAGGATGCATGGGCAGGAGCCCTTCAGTACATCTGCACACATACACGGTTAAGTGTTTGTAAGCTCATTGCCTGAATTTAAATTTTATGTATTTAATTCCCTTGTGTGTTGCCCTCACTTCTACATCAAAGGATCATATTTTGTTTAAACAAGTTGCTAAACCAGAAGCCATGAGAAGGAAATCCTCTCCAAATGCACTGGATACTTTAATCTTCATCTCATAAAACTCGGGTGTTGTATATTCAATAAACCCTGCTCCCAATTTAACCGGAACATCCTGTAGGACACAGCCAATTAAATATCCTTGAGGAATGAAGCTTAAATGTAGTTCCCCTTGCCCCAGAAGAGCAACTGCTTCTTTCTCGGAATCAAAATTAAACAGGGTGTGCCCGAGAGCTCTAATGCAGTTCTCATTCCTGGACAACTGTTAGGACTTGCCGAAATGGGCTCTGGGACCAGCAGGATTTTAAATCTCAGTCTTTCCTGAGGGCTAGAGTGTTTTCCCAGGCATTGCTCCTAGGAACTGCAGTAGGTACGTTCTATGAGATTTCCTTTAATCTCCGGAAGTATTATGAGATAAGAAGCCGTGGGATGTTCTTTTCAACAGGCATTGAAAGATGCAGGATGTTCTTTTAAACATTGGTAATCCCTAGGGACTGAAAACCTAACCAAAAGCAATGCAGGAGCTGCCTCTGGCCATGAGAGGAGGACAAAAGCCTGTCCAGTTAGGGCCGAGCCCACCAAAGTTTCTCACTACCTAAGATAGCTCCTGGGCTGGATGTGAGGCATCCAAACATGGACCGACAACCACGAAAGCCCCTTTTCAGCTGTCACTTAACCTAAATTCTAAAGGCCACCAGGGTTTCAGGTTTCCAGGTGACAAAACTTTAGGTGCTTAGAGAAGGTTTACTAATTCAGGCCCTGGCAAGACCCAGTCCCAGCCGAGGTCCAGGAGGAAGCTTTTCCTCTCTGTCTTCTTTGATGGACTTGACATAGTTGGCTGTCTCAGAACATATTTATTGAATCAGTCCCTGCACAAAATCGGATTGCAGGCATTTATTCCTTTTGAAGCACGGTTAGAAAGACGACGTCTCTCTCTGCCTATGAGATGGGGACTATTTTCACAGCTGCTTAGTGGTGAGAGCCCTCGTTCAGAGGTGGAGAGGGTGGAGGTCAATTCCCAGACCTCTCTGTGAGGTGTCTGTCTGCTTCCGTCTCTCATGTTATGGAACAGCACTGTAGACAGCTATTCCATGGTAGATGGCAATTCCCAACCACTCCTGAACCTGTGAAATGGGAAGAGGGAATGCTACTTTAGCTGTATGATGAGAGCAGCCTCATAAAAGAGGTCATTCCTGGTCTTTTCTCAGCCCCAAGCCACCACCGATGTATTTGGCATAATAATATTTGATGCTGTCCTGGGTTTGGCTGAAAAAAAAAAAGAAAAAGAAAGGGTTAACTCTACCCCAGCCAAACCCAGGACAAACACAAAACTCTTAATACAGTGCTGGGAGCAGCAATATGAATCCAGAACTCCCACGTCCCAAACGGAGCACTAGAAAACGGAGGTAATTCTGCTCCTTCTCCTTCTCTGACTCGGAGACTTTGTAATTCTTCTGTGCAAAGTGGAACTGGTTCAGAAGTGGTTCAGTCCCACTCCAGGACTGCCTTTAGCCTGGTACATGGAGCAGTGAAAAAGTAAGTCAGAATCTTCTCATGAGGACCATGAACGTGGGCCTCCTGTGTCCTGAGCGAGCAGCCTGGCTCCTAAAGAGAAAGGGGGTTTGCTTGGGCTCTTCTGATGGAGTGATACATCCCTCTTTAAAAGGAGGTGGTGAAGGTGCCCGTCAGCAGAAGAAGCTCCTAGACCGTGAATCCCGAGGGAAAGCAGATACCTATTAGTACAGAATGAGACAGCCACATCCCAGAAAGTGATCAAATTGAGGACTTGTGCTGGCTTCTCTCATGGGGTCATGTAGGTGGCTGGCTCCTCAGCGTGCTAATGGTCAAAATTTCCGTTCTGAAGGATTGCGTTCGACCCACGGACTGTGCAAATTCTGTGTTTAGCACCTCGTGTTTTCTGATGGGGGCACGCGAAGCCTCGATTGCAACGGCATCTTGCTGTAGCCAGGATAGTCTTAGTGAAGCCAGATTTGCAGAGGTGCTGTTTGCTGTTAGAGCAACTCAGAGCAGAGGAAGAAGCAAGCAAGCTGTCAGGCCTTTTTCGAGCTCTTCCTCTTTTTTCCACCAATATTTGGATCTAATAAAAAAGCTTTTAGTGTTGTGCTACATCAGAAATACACACAATGTTTAGTGCAACCTATTTCAACAAAGAATATGTTTCCTCTTTCTATGCATGCCGACTTGGAGATCTATTTTCCACCTTACTTTGTATCTTCATATTGTTTCTGCAATTTTAAGGTTTTTCTTTCAGCAGCAGACAAAAAAGTGGCTGAGCAGTTGATGAAAATTCACTCTTAAGCCTGGGCTTTCAAGTTCGGTCTGTCTTTCTGAATAATTGCTTACCTGTTCTTCATGGTCTACCATCAAGTTTGTTTTTTTCCCCCTAACACTCTTGGACAGTGTTCTTACTAACCTCTGCTTAAAAACCTTCTTATCTGCTGCTGACTCCTAATTCTATTCTACAAAATCCCTACCTCTCTGTGGTCTTCTGACGTAACTTTTGTGTTTCAATTAAAGCCTGATATAGTTTCTCTTTTCTTGCCTAAACACCGTCTCTGTCTTGCTTCAAACCCTTTAGATTCTCTTCTGATTCAGCCACATTGGGTTCCTATTTCAGATGCCACTCAACAAATTTTTAAGAAAGAATCACATGTAAAACGTTACAAACTGAGCTACCAGCACCGAAAATCCACTGTGATCAGTAACAGTATGGGCAAAGCTAACCTATAAATGCGTGGCAGAACCTTCACCAGGAGCAAGGAACCAAATCCCACCACGTCAAAAGATACTCAGGTTCATACGAAGGGCACTACCTCCTCACCCCACTGCAACCAGCCTGGCTGTCTGGCCATTTGACTGGGATGAAAATGGAACTCAATAAATTTGTATGACATTCGGTATAAATGGTGGGATTCTGTAGGTAGAAAGACAAAGAATACTTAGCATTTCCAATTCGATTACTTCCAGCACAATGTTTAGGTCTCATCCATCATTACTTTTGGTGACATCTTGGAGTGGAGGGAAGATACTCCATCACCTCTGAAAATCCTATGCGCCTCTCCTGTTTTTCTTCTTAACTGCAAGACTAAGTTGCAAGTAAGTAAAAAAACTGAAGCCTGTAAAACCTCCTAGGATTTAGATTTTGCTGAACTTGTTTGGAAAACAAATTAGATCCAATTAGTTTTTAATCAATCTAGTTGAAGAAATTATTCTTGTGGCTGCTTTCACAGGAAACTGGAGTTAAAAGCAAATTATAGCACTCTGATTGCTACAGACTGGAGAAAAAAAAACTTCCTCTTTTTCACTCATAGCAGCCTGCTTCTCTATTTTTAACCAGAGCTGTAGAGCAGCTTGTCCTGGGCAAAGACAGACATGTGTATAGAGACTGATTTGGAATTCATTCCAGTAACATTTAACAGGTGATAGATACAGAATGTTTTTTTTTTTTTCTCCCCAGACAGCTCCTTTTTGAATGCCACGTATAAACTGTGATTCAGACAAAAAAGACTCAGGTGTGAATAATGTCTGATCTACAGCTGGCGAGCACAACTGTGGTCATGGAGCTGGGCTTTTAGGAGGCTCATAAGCCAACTTAAAACAAATCTTGATGGGTGATAAAGTTGCAAGTTTTACTAAGCTGGCAGAATCAAAACAAGGGTAGAGGACAAATCAAATTCCATGTGAATAAATTGGCAGTACAGAAAATGAAGTTATCAATTTATCAAAGAATTATGCATACAAATAGGCACGTAGGCACAACTTCTTTACTCAGTCATACAGAAAAATCAATTAGAACATGGCAGCTGTGGTAAAGGAGTGGCCTTAAATTTCTCAAATTTCCCATAAATGTTATGGAATCAGTCCTGATATCACTGTTCTTACAGAACAACCCATTCAGCTGTATTTTTGTTGTGTCATCAGATCTTAAATTAACTCGGTGACTTTCAGCAGCAGAGTGTTGGGGAAGGACAGACAGTTTTGTCTAAACTCATCGGAGAAACTTCAGTCTTGGCCAACAAATCTATTTCCCATTCTATTAGGATATAAACTAATATTCTGATTCAAAAAGGGTTATTTCCTTCAGGCAACATCCAAGCAAAGGTTTGCTTGAAGACCAGGGCTCCACAGCAGCTCAGGGATGCTGTGAATAACACTTGTGAGAGAATTAAACACGCTTTGAAAGAAGGGGAATTTCGATTTAAAAAGAGGCAGCTTCTTCTGGACAGAGGGTGCTTGCTGTTAGAAGCACACACGTATTTGTGATAGGAAGGGGTCGATTTTCTGTGATCTGGGCTTTCTGCAAATGGTGCCACTGGAGACAGAGGAAAGAATGAAGGTTTCTGTCGTCAAGATCCACACCAGAGTATTTTGCTGCCTCTGAGACAGGAAGCCTGGAGAAAGAAAGAAGGTACTCCCTAATATTGTGATAATGCTTTCAATTGAACGGGTTTGCTTTTTGATTTATCTGGTGATGATGTGAGCAGTTACTGAGGCGAGCCTTGGGTAATGCTCCTCTAAAGAAGTAGGAGCAAACATTTGTAAAAATGGGATTGCAATTAGTAGAGTGGCTCCACAGCTGCTCCTCTCTATGTCATCGGAGTCACAGCTGCTAATCGTAGCAGCTTCACACACAGCTCCTTCCTTGGAGCAAGCTGATCAATCTATAATGGAACGAGCCTTCTATAGGGGCATCAGCACAATTATTCTTGATGTTCCTGGAGCAGGATGTTTATAACCAGAAACTGGGCAAAAGGAGCAGAGTGGGGCTGTAGGGCATTTTCCCAATATGCCTGTTGTAAGGATGGCAGTCTGATTCCACACCCATAGATGGGAGAACCAGATCCTTTCTTCTCAGCGACTGTAATTTTGGTGGTTGAAGGGAGGGACCCAAAACCAAAAGGCAAAACCTCTTCCTTTAGCTTTGTAAATCAGTTATGTGCCATGAGAAGCACTGTCAGAAAATCAGTATGTGTCCCCAGAGTGATTTCTGGACTGGAACTGAGAGCAGGAGGGCTTGGCTCGTTTAACCGCACTGCTGAACATCACATCTTAGTTTACTAATTGAGATTATTTCATTGCTAGAAAAAGTAGCCCCTGATCAGTGAGCCTCCTGCTTAAGAAGCAGCGGGAGGTTTGTGTCACGTGCCCAGCTGGTTTTGAAAGACATTTATGGAAAATAAAGAATGTAGTACCTGAGGACTAAATATCAAATGCACTGTATGGCCACTAATCCTTGTCAGGTGTGTTTGGGTGTAGGTCAGGAACCACCTCCAGATCGATCCTCCTGTGCACAGAACGTATCCTGCCATCAGAGGTGCCCTGCAAGGTGCTGGCTGAGGTTCTGCCTGTACTGCATAGAGGAGCCACGCTGCCGTCCCCTGGCACAGTGTCCTGGGCAGAATTAGGAGCCTCAGAAGAGGGACAACCTGGGAGGGCACATTTGAGTGCCCTCTTCTGTGCAACGACTCTTGAGGAAACTTCAGCATCCGGCTGGTCCATCAGCTGGCATCTCTAAATTGTCACCTGCGTGGGAACAGGGGTGCACTCCTCCTCTGTTTCACTGCAAATTAAACAGCATAGAGCGATCTGGGGACAACTGGATCTGCAAATTGCTACTTCCCAGCTGAAAAATGTCCTTGACTAACCTTAAGGCAAGCACGAGGGCTGGGAAAGGAGGACAGCCATCCCCCGATGTGGTACCTGGGATGCAGAAGCAGTTCAACCAACTTGCCCCGATTCTGCGGCCAGGAGTAGCTCAGAGTGTGGAAAAATATGTCAACCTGACCTCTCGTTTCGGTGGAACTCAGAAGAAACACCACAGCTAATCCTCACAAGTGTCTCATTCTGGTTGGTGACGTTCTTCCCCTCTGAATTTCCCCCCCAGTTTCACTTGTGTGGAGTACGTGTCCGTGTCCTACAACTTGTGCTGCGGGACTCAGTGTCGTTAGGTGGTTGCTGTGCCCTCTTCCAGAGACACCTGCCCTTTAGTTGTGGATGAAGAATTCTGTTTGCAGAGGCAGTGGAATGCTCCATGATCTTTGGACCAAAGGTATTGTTTAAATAATTGGTGTTATTTAATTGTTATTAAAAGAGCAGTTTCTGGATGTTAGAGCAAAGCGATCCCAGAACCATAAAGTCATAGTTGTCCTAAAGATCTCAGGTAGAAAAAAAGGATGTTACTGAAAGAGGTGATAGTGGGAAGGAATACAAAAATAAAAATAAGAATACAGAAATAAAAAATTAGGGAGACAGGGGGTTTATTTTTAACAACATAATTAAACAGCAAGGCAAGAATTTTTAAATGTAATTTGGAGTAAAAGATTTTTCTAAAAGAATGAGCAACAGAACAAGTTTAGCAATAAAATGGGGCCACTGTCTAACTGGAGAAGCACGTAGGAAACACAAGTTGCCTGGGTAATGGTATGTTTTTAAAAAGTGTCCCTCGTTGGACATTGATGTGGTAGTATGGCTCAGTATTTGGGTGGAGGGCATCCTAGAATTCTCTGACCTTGCCACGTTAAGGGAATTTTCTGAAGTTGTGATTTCCTTTGATAACACTTGTTCAAGTCAACCAGTATTCACAACATGGGAAAAGGCTGGTAAATGTTTTTTTAGCAGAATTTCATTGAGAAGTGTCTAGGATAGCTTTCAGGTCAGTGGTGGAAAGTCCTAGTCACAGATGTCCTGACTCCAGGAGGGTCACAGCACTGCTGATGGAGCTACTCAGTGCTGCACAGGGTAGAAATCTTAGAAAAATTCTCTGCTCTAGAAAAGTCAAAAGAGTAGGTTACTAGTTCAATGGCCAGTTTTGTTTTGAGTTCATCGTGCAACATGAGGGAGGACGGTCTTCCCATAGAAGATAGGTGCCTGATGTAAGAAAATGAACTCATTACATGTAAGAACATGTAAGAAAGGGACATTTTGAAAAGAACTGGAGGGCAGTGAAGGAACTTATGAGTCAAAGAGCACAGATTTGACACTGTCTTTCGAAAGAGAATGACTACATGCAAAAACGAAAACAAGAAGAAAGAGAGAAGATGAAAACCCAGGCAAGCATACCAGATACAAAGCTCTTGTTTGCTCCAAGACCTTCGTGCCTCACTGCGTGTACTGTATTTCCACATGCTGGGATTCACATGCTGGATCAGGAGGAACCGACCTCAAAATAAGTCGCACAGGGTTTTCTGGCAATTGCCCTCAAAAGGAAAGGGAGTGAAGTTGCCTCTTTTTTCTGAACACAGATCTTAGAGTTCTTCAGGGAAGTGGGAACTGCCTCATGAATTTTCTCAGACTGGTTTGGGCTGGAACAAAGCAGTCATGAATAGGGCCAGTAAAGTGCGTGTACTCAGATGGTTTCTTCTCCTTTCAGTGATTAGACTGCAGAGATAGTAAATAAAGGGTTGAGTGTGACTACTCGCTGCGTACTGACATACGATTTATAATTGTGAGTCATGGGGACATCTCCAGGGATGGCTGACAAAGCCTCAAAAGGCAAGAAAGACACACCACATGGTGCTGGCCTTATTTGGCAAGGGAAAATGGCTATCTCCTCGTGGACTGACCTCACATAATTCTGGATGTCAGACATAATTTTTTAAGACCAGGGTCTTCAAACCGCTCCCATCTCATCAGTTACCACTGACATGGTGGAAAGGTGCCACTTCCACAGCTGGATGCAGCCAGCATGCGAACGGAGAAACTGCACATCCAAACGCAGAGCCACAATGCTCCAAAGTGGAGCAGAGTACTCCTGGGCCATGGCCACAAAGAGGGCAGTTTGGTCTGCACCATTGGCCAGCAGTGGGCCATACCCTGGAGCCAAGTCTATCTTCTCTTACCTAGACCCCTTTGACTGCCAAACAGTTCTGGGACATAACCAGACTTTCGATGGCCTACAGATCTCCAAGAGAACTGAGCACAGGATTTGTACCAAATATGCCAAAGAAATGGTGTAAGTAGCCAACACAAATTGGGTAATTCTCCTTCCTCCCCTCAGTCTCCTGGACACCGGCTCCGAGGATTGGCGTTTGCTGGTTAAAGGCATCTTGTAAAAAAGAGGAAGAGGAGCTGCTTGCAGCACCGAAGTTTTGGTGGCCTGATTCATGATTCAGCAACTCTCCAAAAAGCAGCTCGTGTAAGAGAAGCCGCTCATCACGCTTGGTGACCTCCTTCCGCAGGGATGGCGGGTGTGCATCCCTCTGCAGACCCACAGGATGCTCCTTGGGCAGCCAGCCCCAGCAGCACGCCTTATCATAGAATCATAGAATGGTTAGGGCTGGAAGGGACCTTCAAAGGTCATCTAGTCCAACCCCCCTGCAAGGAACAGGGATATCTCCAACTAGATCAGGTTGCTCAGGGCCTCGTCCAACCTGGCCTTGAACGTCTCCAGGGATGGAGCATCCACCACCTCTCTGGGCAACCTGCTCCAGTGTTCTACAACTCTCATGGTAAAAAATTTTTTCCTAATATCCAATCTGAATCTACCTCCCTCTATTTTAAAACCATTACCCCTTGTCCTATCACAACAGGCCCTCCTGAACAGCTTCTCCCCATCTTTCCTGTAGGCCTCCTTGAGGTACTGGAAGACCTCTATAAGGTCACCCCGGAGCCTCCTCTTCTCCAGGCTGAACAGCCCCAACTCTTTCAGCCTGTCCTCATAGGAGAGGTGCTCCAGCCCTCTTATCATCTTCGTGGCCCTCCTCTGGACCCTCTCCAACTGGTCCATGTCCTTCTCCTGGAAGACAGCAGCCAGAAAACCATGCAGGATCATTGAGACTTCTGTCCTGCCCGCTCCAAATCCCACCCATAAGGGAAGGCAAGCGGCGTTATCTGGTGTTTTTGCCTGGTTTTATTTCTCTCTCACTCTTATTTTCAGTTCTGGTTTTGGCCTTCGCTGCCGTGGGACAGTCGTTGCAAAACACGCCCAGCTACAGAAGGGCACTCGCTCTGCTTCACTTACATCTCCAGTTGCTAAAATATTTTAATTTCTCCTCTTACACACCTGCACTGCATCCAAAAAGTAGGGCTATCCTTTTTTTTTCTCTTTTTGACTTGACCGTAGGCAAAAATCCTGATTGACAGGAGGGAAATATGACTGCTGAGAAGGATTTGATGGACTTTCCAGTGGCTCGGCACGGGCAATTTTTTGGGGGGCAATCAGTTGTGTGGTTTAATTCAGTGGGGCCCAGCCTAGGAGGAAAAACCCTGGATAAAAGTTCACAGTGTAGAGGGGGGGTTGGAGCAAAAAGAAAATGACCTCTGTCTACAACAAGGGATTCTGCACAAGCCCTCCCTCCTCTTCTGCTGTGACAGGTGGATCACAAAGACGTTCACCTACATCCTCTGAGATGTTTGGGCTTCTTTCTCCCCTTTCCCAAAAAAAGGCAGGATGAACCTGGGCTGGAAAAAATATCATTCACATTTCCAGACATTACGGTACACACATGAAAAACATGTCCGTGGATTGAGGGGAGTTCTGCATTAAACAGGAGAGACTCTTGCTCCCAGAGACATGGGGTAAAGGTAAAGACCCAAGTGAACCAGCTTAAAATAAAACATGACAAAAAACAGGAAACTATCAGGAAGCTGTACCACCAGTCAGGACAGCTGACAACCACCTCCCTGGTTTTAAGTAGTATGAGAGTTGAAGAGTCTTTACATCTGCTCCTGCAAAAGAGGATTCTTTGGAGCTGTTGAAAGGAGGAGAGTGAAGGACACAAGAAGGACATGGAGCTGTTGGAGCAGGTCCAGAGGAGGCCACGAAGATGATCCGAGGGCTGGAGCACCTCTGCTATGGAGACAGGCTGGGAGCGTTGGGGCTGTTCAGCCTGGAGAAGAGAAGGCTCCGGGGAGACCTTCCAGCACCTTCCAGTACCTAAAGGGGCTACAGGAAAGCTGGAGAGGGGCTTTGGACAAGGGCGTGGAGTGACAGGACACGGGGCAATGGATTTAAACTGAAAGAGGGCAGATTTCCATTGGATATAAGGAAGAAATTCTTCCCTCTGAGGGTGGTGAGGCACTGGAACAGGTTGCCAAGAGAAGCTGTGGCTGCCCCATCCCTGGCAGTGTTCCAGGCCAGGTTGGATGAGGCTTTGGGCAACCTGGTGTAGTGGAGGGTGTCCCTGCCCATGGCAGGGGGTTGGAACTGGATGATCTTTGAGGTCCCTTCCAACCCAAACCATTCTGTGATTCTGTGATTTTGGCAGGGTGGTGTGGAGGCTTCTGCCAGGAAAAGGCACAGGAGAAACACAAAGGCTCTGCTAAAATGCCAACCAGCACCTGCAGGCCAGTCAGATGCAGGTGCCGTTCTCTCACCAGTGCATGGGAACGACATTCGGCTGTTTACTGGGATCACAGACCCTTACACCACAGGAACCCAGAGCAGCCATAGGAGTGTTTTGCTTATGAGATGACTCACAGGGTTTTTTTTCCTTTTTTTCTAAACAGATACCAGTTTTTCTTGACCACAAATTATGTGCTGTTTAGCCTCAGCTCTGTAAACCCTACAGGATTTCTCTCCGTTGCCTTTTACTGTCATGAAGGATAGGTTCCTGTTACAGATCTGAAGGTCACACACTTCATGGCTTCCGGCAGCTGACATCATTGTGTCATCTCCCCCACCTCCTCCTTCTGTGTCACCCTCTCCTCCCCCTCTACTTTCAATTCCCCCATCCTCTTCCCCACGCCGCCGGGCCAAGCACGCTCCCCATTCCTCTTTCCTCGGCACCACGCGTTTTGGGTGCTCATCCTGTCCCTGCAGCCCCAGGGGGTCTGTGTTCCTCCCATGGCATACCCTGTCTGCAGCAATCTTGCACCACATCACCTTCTCTGTAAACCAGACAGCTCTCATGGCATACTTCTTGTTGCTGAAGGCTGCGAAGCACACCGAAGTGCTAGCACCGGTCCATGGGAAAAGGTGAGATGAACTTTCTCAAAAGTCTCTCTCTTGTCGAAACTTCTTGTTTTACCACTTCTTTGGGAGTACTGGTGAAGGCACTGGAGTGTTTTCAGCCTCTGACATCCTTCTTTCATTCTTCCTTCTTACAGCACCATGGAGGTCTGCATACTCTTCCTTTACGTTATGATACTTCTCCCAGGTAAAAGACTCATTTTTAATTGTAGAAACTGTTTTGATTATTTGTGTCCTGCTGTGTGATACTTTCTCACCCACTAAGAAGCTCATTCCTTAGCAGTCATTAATCATTTCCGTCGCACAATCAAGGTCATACAGCCTATGTGACATGTATTTAAATCGTGTGCAGGGACTCTATAAAATATATAGTAAGTACTTTCTCTCAACTTTATATCTTTATATTACACTTATTTTATGTTACTCTTAAATTTTTGATTTAAGTCTATCTTTAAAATGTGTGTATATGACCTCTGTATATTATAGAGAGTAGTATTAAACTGAAAACTGACAGTTTGATATGGGAAAACTGGAGTTTTAGGCAGCCACGGAGATAATTTTGCAGTCTGGTGCTCTGGAAGAGCGGTGGAAACTTTGCACCAGGAGAGAGACTGTAAATCTTCTCCTTCTGAACACAGCAGAGGTGTTTGTATCTTCTGGGACAGAGGACTATTTCTGATTCCAACACAGTCCTCCCGGCCCATCGCCGCTCCTCGTAACGGACACACACACTGGTGAAAGCAGGAGAGAAACCACCCCTTGTGCTACAGTTCACGTTTTCTTGGCACGAAGGCATAGTTGTGTTTATTGACTACTTCTGTTAGCAACAGAACAGTTAAATCTGACATTTAATCTGTCATTAAACTCCAGATTAATCGCAGAACGGTTAAATCTGACATTTAATTTGTCATTAAACTTTAGATTAATTCTTCGATGCGACTGAAAGCGTTCTCCTGTTTCTGACCTTCTGGTCGTACCTTCCCTAGACACCAACATTTACCACACAACGTGCACTACACATTTTCTTCAAAACTGCAATGCTGTGTTATTTCATTAGGAGAACGAACCCAACTTTATAAAAAGAAATCGTGCAACTATCTCCCTTGTGGCAGAATCTCATTACGCTCTGCATGCTACGTACGAGAACGGTTTGGACCTTTTGCCTGCAGACCAGTCTTCTGAAATACAGATGTTCACCACCTCTGTGTGGTAGGCCTTCCTTGGAAAGTAAAATATAGGAAGAAAAATCAGAAACAGTTTTATGACCTGAACTCCACAAGACTAAGTGATTCAGTTTGAAGAACTATGTGTCCCGTCACACCTAGTGGGAGAATTTGTGTCTAAATCCTGGTGGTTTTATTGCTCCTGTCGTTAAGTGTTGCCTCTGTGAGTGCAAATACTCCATGTTCTTTTGTAGCTGATGGAAATTTTGATTTCTTCTCTCCTCTGTCTAAGGTATTGCTGCCAGTGTGCATCAGGTGAAGTCATTTCTCAACCACACTGCATACCTATCTTGCTATTTTCCAAACTCTCAGAAAACTGACGTCAAGGATTTAAGAGTTTTTTGGCAAAAAGGTGCGGTCGAAGTGGTGCACGAAGTAAATTACGGCCAAGAAAAACATGATAACCTCAGTCCTAAGTACGTAAACCGCACCAAGATGGACATGGACAGGTGGACCTTGCAATTGTTAAACGCAGGAATTGTGGACGAGGGACAGTATAAATGTATTATCCAGCAGAGAGATAAAGGATCGCCGAAGGTCATACACACATCCGAGTGCTTACTGCACATCATTGGTAAGTCATGTCTTCTGTCATCTGGTCTGGGTTTTTTTGGGGGGTTCTCTGTCACTTTGTTCAGTCCAGAAATACGTGGTACTATCCCCAAGCCACTGAAGATGTAGCTGCACGGGAGCAAAATTTCCAAATATGGCTAAGAACGTTCTCCATAGAAAATCCTCAGCTCCCAAAGAAACATAAAATACTATATTTTTATAGTATATATATATATAAAATACTAATATTTTCATAAAGTATAAAAACACTCACGTGGAAGCAATCAGAAGAGGTAGAAAATGAAACAATAATTTGCTCAATATTGCATCACTCCTGATTCCCATCCTGTAATACCTTATAGTGAAAACCATCCTGCCTTCCTCCTCTTGCCTCCCACCAGTTTTTGTGGCTTTTAGTGTTCTGGAAAATACACTTCTTCATTTGCACCTGATGCACTATCTTCTATTAAAAGTAGCACTAGTTATCATCGTTGGTGGTAAATTACAATTGAAACATGACAAGATTTCTGCAAACACCCAGCTATTTTGTGATCGTAGAAATCACAGGGAAAATAAAAGAGCAGCTCATGTGTGGAGGAGTAGAAATTCATATGTTCAGTTGAAGAAAGACTGAAAATATCTCTGAGGAAAAAAATGCATGTGGTTTTGAGATTTGAACCTGATTTCTTGCATGTTACCGGAGGAAAAAGCAGCAAATCTTTTAACAGGGAAATGGAAGTGAGGAAGCAATCTTTTTTTAATGTTTCCTAATATTTTTATTAATTCCTAATATATTTTCCTGATGTTTTTCTATTTTAAAGTGTTCTTTTAGCAACTTCTGTCCATATGCCTGGGTTCTCTCCTCCACTATGAGAGTGCCAGCCATTAATAACAACAGCTTCTAAATTCCACTGGTGTTTCCAGGCTCCAGCACATGGCTTCAGAAGGGAACAGCAGGCAGAAGCA
Organism: Tauraco erythrolophus; assembly: GCF_009769465.1. NCBI lineage: Eukaryota > Metazoa > Chordata > Aves > Musophagiformes > Musophagidae > Tauraco > Tauraco erythrolophus. The sequence continues at coordinate 1,055,496 of NC_141465.1, forward strand.
GGGTACCAGGACATCTGAGCTTGCTCAGCTCTGTCCTACCAGCAAGGGTTCCCTCAATTCACAGAAGGAAAACCTAGATTGTTAATTTTGATTCTCCTCGGATATACTCGACAAGATTTTCAGCAAAGTTTTAGAACTCAGAGCGGTGTCAAAGCCTCCAATTAAGAGATGCTTAGCATCAACTGAACAGTTAATTCAAGCAGTTAAATCCGTTATCAGCTTAGCCAACATCTCAGCAACGTGTTACTGAAGTCTCATACCTGGGCACTAAAACTCTCCCAGACTTTTTAAGGTTTAACTTAGCAAGACTGTTTCAAGCTATTTGCTGCCGTGTTCCTTCCAAACGACTTTCTGTCCGATAAGCTCCCGAAGGAAGGAGCAGAATAAAACCAGATTTGAAACAATAACCTTTAAAATAACGAGAAGAAAAATGCAAATGTTGAAATGTACCTGTGCTTACCTACAGTTTCTTAATTAGACTCTCATATCACACAAGGAGGGATTTTTGTAGTATGGATATTTTGTAGTATTTTTGGCACACTTAAAATTAAGACCAAGTGCTGTACGAGAACGACAGGGCAGCCACACAAAGCTGTCTAGACCACTTGGTGACCAAGCCCACCTAGAAATACTGAAGTACCTTATAATATATGTATTATAAATATTGTGTACAGCCAGGAGGATTTATATAAGAACAATGAACACACAGAATTCTCCAGAAAGAGGGGGCTTCACGATGGAAAGCTTTGGCTCTTCAAACAGGCAAAGCAGGGACCGTGGTGACGAGCAGCTTAACTGGAAATTCCGCACCTGTAGCATGGCCCCAACGCTTCCTTTGGATGGATCAATAAGGCAAATGGGTGAGACTGGGAAAACTACTTCAAAATAAGTGATATTCAAAGTGTTGGGAGTGAAAGTGATGTCAGAATAGAGACTGAAGAGTTCGTGTCCTCGTTTTAAAGGGGATGTTGAAAAACTTAAAAGTGTGAAGAAAAGCTCTAGTAGAGTTATCTGAAGGCTGGAAAAAATACAGTCCAAACGGAGACATTAAAAGGTCAATCTGATTATCTTGTAACCTAGAAGAGTGAGAGTCTTGTTTTCAGAGTGTGAGAACCTGAAATACACATAAAACACTGGATAGTGGGAAAAAAAAAAAAAACAACCTAATTCAGTGAGGCTATAAAAAGAGTCAGTGGCTAGAAGCAAGTGAGAAGTAAGGCACATTGTCACGTTAGAAAACAGAACAAAACCAGGCAGGGTGATTAAAGGGGGCCTACAGGAAAGCTGGAGAGGGACTTTTGACAAGGGGGTGTAGTGACAGGACACGGGGCAATGGCTTTAAACTGAAAGAGGGGAGATTTCGATTGGATCTAAGGAAGAAATTTTTCCCTCTGAGGGTGGTGAGGCACTGGCACAGGTTGCCCAGAGAAGCTGTGGCTGCCCCATCCCTGGCAGGGTTCCAGGCCAGGTTGGATGAGGCTTTGGGCAACCTGGTGTAGTGGAGGGTGTCCCTGCCCATGGCAGGGGGGTTGGAACTGGATGATCTTTGAGGTCCCTTCCAACCCAAAACATTCCATGATTCTATGATTAAGCCATTGAGAAAAATATTAAGGGCTTGATGGACCTGCTTTCTCTTGAGGTATTTAAATCTAAGCCCATAGACTTTTTTGGAAGACATGTTATCTTTAAATACAAAAGACATCCTGAAACATGCTTTTCTGTTCACAGTCCAAAGCTCACATATATGTAGCCCACACCCTGCACGCAACCCATAGCACTTTTCAGGAAACTGAGGTTCCAGAAGCCATAAAACCAGAAGTGCTTCGATCAGGGTATATTCCACTATTTCCACTTGTTTACTGTCAATAAGATTGAAACTCTTAAATCACTTGGATGATGTGGCAAGTGTCACAGCCGTGGATTACACTCCTGCCCTCCCTATAATATGCCAAGGAGAGACCAGAAGCTGAAGATAAGCTAAGCACGTCAGACCTTGAGGAGAAAGAGGAAGCTTGAGCGCTCCTGAGGGACAACTTAACTAAATTTTGGGGTGTAAAAAAGGTGGGGCTTTTTCCATTTCGAATTCACAGCCATGGACTCTCTTGGGGATTGAAGTGCCTCAGCTAAATCCTTCTCTCTGTGTGTTGGCACACAGCAAACAAAAGCAACATCACATTTCTTTATCCATCCGTATCAGGAATTCACTGGGGCGAGGATGAGAGCCTGGATCCAACGCACTGAATGTGTGCACGGAAGACTCAGACCCTCTCAGGCTCATATTTTTCTAAGAAGGTGGTGGATGCTCCATCCCTGGAGACGTTCAAGGCCGGGTTGGACGAGGCCCTGAGCAACCTGATCTAGTTGGAGATATCCCTGTTCCTTGCAGGGGGGTTGGACTAGATGACCTTTGAAGGTCCCTTCCAGCCCTAACCATTCTATGATTCTATGATTCTATGAATCCTTTTCCTCTTCTCCAGTATTTCTCCATACTGTCTTTAGTCCTATTGGCACTAAAATAATGAAGCATTTTCAATGAAGTCTTCAGTCCGTTTCTTGGGTTTTGTTGTGGTGTTTTGGGGTTTTTTTAACTCGCTGTATGCCAATGTGCAGTCAGGATTATGACTACATTCTCTCCTTCTCCATCATAGTCTATTTCCTGCATGACCTTTGAACCAAACAAATCCTGGTTGAGAATATTTGGGAGATTATTTAACAGAGAGTATTGGTTAAAAGCTTCCATTTATCATTCATATTTTATGTTTAGATAATTCTTCCAATTCTGTTTCACTGTTTCTTGCCTGGGAAACTCAACTTTGCAGTAATAGGTATGTTTTTCATTCACTGGGACGAGTATGCAACAACACAAAGTAAAAAAATTTGTACTGTAGTCACTTCCACATAAAAAGCCCAGCTAAGAGAGGCTGACTGTCAAGTTAAGAGGAGCGAATTACTTTACATGCTGCAAAATATTACTCATAAAACTGACAGTCACCAAGGATATTTCTGCCTATGACAGCACTGGACCTCCAACTTACCCCATCTGAAGTGCCTCAGATGATTTCTTTCTCTACATTTCACAGTAAGAAGTTCGTGGTTTTCCCCTTACCTAAGCAGGAGGTCAAGAGTAGGCAGCACTGTGACCCATTCCCACTTTGTGCTTGGGCATTGACCTGCAGGCAGGCCAGATTTGAATGTTCTGAGGTGTCAATGGATCTAGAGGAGGTGGGAGAGACAGAGGCCCGTTGTCTGGCTGATCAGACTTACGTCCCACTCTGAGGACAAGGAGCAGCAAGTCCACGTGTACCCCAAAAACCTAACAAACCTTTCTTGGGACTCCCATTGTTTTCCTGAGACAATTGTTTAGACTTGCTTCTGCCTGAAAATCTGATCTAATTGGCAGGAACTGTCACGAGGTGTGGTATGTCTGACTCATGATGCTTTCTCTTTGGTCTGTTTCAGCCAACTATAGCCAACCCGAGATAGCATGGCTGCACGCTGGGGAACTAAAGCCCAACGAATACTTGAATCTTTCCTGTTCTTCCAGCGGAGGTTATCCAGAGCCCAAGCAGATGACTTGGCTAATCTCACATGAGAACACAACACACACGCTCACGCATCACATGGACATCTCACAGGATGCTGTAACAAAGCTGTACAGTGTTACTACCAAGCTGAACATAACAGTTCCTACAAACACCCTCACTAACATCAGCTGCTTGCTCCACCTTGGAGAGCAGCTGGGGAGCCTTGTCTCAGTGCCACTGGGCATAGGTGAGTCTCCATTTGCCCATTCTGATTTTTGCACGGGTAGGAGCAGGGCACATTGCAGTAGAGCTGATCACAGATAGTGGTGTAGTCAAGGCAGGGGAAAAAACCCTAAGGAGCAATAGGAGTTGGTTACAAGGGTTGTATGTTCTCCATCCTGTTCACCAACAGCCATGGCCACTAAATTCCCTCTCATTCCCGTATGGGAAGTCCTATTACAGCAAGGAGAGGGCACAGAGAAGGAAGGCTATTGCTATACAATCCAGAACACTGCCCTGTTCAACCCTCCCTAGATGATGCTGCAGTAGCAACAAAGCAACCTGGATGTCTGCATTAGGTGGCAACCAGTCTTTGGAGGTAACAGCTGTTAAGAGAGGTTGCCACTTCACAGAATCATGGAACTGTTGAGGTTGGAAGAGGCATCTGGAGATCATCTAGTTCAACCACTCTGCTCCAAGTAGAGTCAATAGGTAGCACAGGGCCTTATCCTGTTGAGTTTTAAATATCTCCCAGGATAGAGAATCCACAACCTCTCTCAGCAAACACTGTTCCGGTGTTTGACCACCCTGATAGCAAATTTTTTTTCTGATGTTTAGGTGCTTGAGCTGCTACTGTTAATCATTGCCTAGAGAGAGGCAGAAGGCTAAGCAGAGGGGTCCCTCGGACCAGACTTGGCTCACAAACTGCCAAATTGACTGTGCTGAGTTTAAGTGTAAGGACCATGAAACTTTGACTAGTCTTACAAGCATTCCTGGTGGTTTTCGTAACGTTTGGCAGAGTGAAGTGTGCATTCCAAAATGACTATTTGGGGATTTTTTTGTTCTCTGAGATTGTGTCTTTTTTTAGACACCTCTTGCAAGAAGCTGGAGACCTGAGTTCCAATAAGATTTTACTGCTGGATTATCTCAGGGTTCCACATGACTGATCCTTTCTTTAAACTAAAGCTGTATTTTATTTCTCTCCTGGGACTGGAAAATGTCCTTTGGCATATTTTTATTCGTAAGCTATGGCACAAGCACATCAAAATAAAGACAATTCTCACTTTGGTCATAAGTTTGTTTGGCTTGCACATCTCCTTTAGACAATGTTGAAGATGGAGAGCTGTGCTTCAGCTGACAGGAACAGCCAAGAGGGAATGGTAGCCTTGCAGGAAAGCCTACCAGGGTAGTGCAGGCACGCACCTTACTACTGCAGATGTAAAAGCAGCTCGTCACTCATTCTGAAAAAAGTTCCACAGCGCAGTTTTCTTCATGTAGATTTAACTAAAAGGTCAAGTCATCAACGTTAGATATGGCAAAGTGCCCCTGATGTCCTTACATTCCAGGATTTTTGAATAATATTAAGATGTAATACAGAAGTCTGAGGTTTGCACAACTCTACACGTTGCTCAAGAGTGTTGACATGGCTGTGTCAGCTGTGTTAGCTATAGTGCTGCATCCTCCTCTTCCCTGTTCAATCCTTCTTCTCTCCTCCCTGGCTTTATGAAAGTAGCCACCTGCTAAGCAGTGATGGTGAGTAAGAAACTAGGAGCTCCACATGAACAAAAGCTTTGTTTGGCGATCACTGCAGCTCTGTCAGTTGCTAACTGTAGCAACCAAAGCCTCAAAAGCACAATAACCAGAAATAGAGGGAAACCCCTCTGCATTCCCAGCTACTTTCACATCCCTTATGACATTTCATTAGGCTTTGACCACCGTTTCCAACAGATACCAAGTGGTAACATATCCCAGGTGCTTCAAACTTGCCCAGTAGCACAGAGCAGCAGTAGCACTGTAGCAGCCCCGTAGGCTCTTGTATTAATCAAGCTGCTGATCCCTCACACATTATCCAAATTTGGGAAAACTTTGCCTTACTGCTGTTGAAGTGGCTGTTTAGACTTGGTAGTTGCACTAGTTATTGGAAATGGAAATAAAACAATGTGGGTAGTGATTTATTGACACTATCAAAGCACTGTAAAAACAAAGGATGCTGAGGGCCTTTCCCTAAACTTGTAATTCACATAACTTTGGGATAGAGTGTTTAAGCTAATTGTCACCAAATTACATCTTTGCTGTGTATCATCTCCTCTGTTTTCTTATTCAGAGATACCGGGGGAACAAATGGAGCAAGAGAAGATAAATTTCCTTGGCCCACTTATAGTTGTAATTATACTGATCGTGTTTCTTCTGGGTTTTGTGATATTGAAGAAGAACAGAAATACCTCACCTACCAACCAGAGTAAGTTATTATCCTTCATTCGGCTCTACTGTCCCTCAAGTCTCTTTGTAACCATCCCTTTGCCTACACTCAAGCTGCTGACAGAAAGTTATGTTTCATGCTGGACTTAAGCCAAACTTCCTTGGACAATTTAGTTCCTGCAACAACTTAGTCCATCCAGCAGCAAATCAAACTATCTTTCTCCCATCTTGTCCTGGGATCTACTTCTCCCTCTTCTTTGTGCTCTGTGAGACTGCCATGGCAGCAGCTCACCACCTTTCCTTGCAGCTTCATCCTTTTTTTCTGATTTATTGATAAATTTGGCTCCTAAAATCATTGAACTGCATGAAGCTTTCTTGTCCATCACCATTTATAAGAAAGGTGGAGCCGGGGGAGGGATGAGAGGAGGCTTCTGTCAAGTGCAAGTATCTCTGTCATCACAGAGCTGAAGGGTCCAAGGCATTGCTCCACCACAGGCTGCCAAACATTGGACTGGAAGAATTAACTTGTACTAGGAACAGAATTCCATCTTTGCATTGCATTTCTCTATTTTCTTCCAAGTCTCAGTCTCAGCAGTCCAGGGACTACTTGGCACTGAAAGGATCCTCATGCTGGCATCAGGGCCTGTTCTTCCTTGTAGCAAGAGGGAAGTGCATTCCTCACAGTCAGTCCTGTTTCCTTAGACAGTCAAGGGTCCTGAGCTCCACCTCATTCTTTCTCCAAATCCTAAGACAACTGAACATTTACTATCAACTCTTTTTCAGCTCCTATTTCTCACATTTCTGTAAATCACGTATTCGTCTGTTTTAGGTGTCAGTCTAGCAGTCTAGAAGCTATCCAGCTTGAAACTGAGGCCATCAGCCAGACTGCTGACTGGGAACCATCTCTGCACATAGCAAGGCCTGAGGTCCCATGTTCTTAGATGCTCTGCCAGAACAAGAATCCTCTCGGGATCCCCTACAGAACAACATGCAACACTTCTGTCTGGTGGCCGAAATCCACAGTCGTGTTCTCCAGTTTTATTTTCGCTCCACAATGGTAGTAAATATGATGCTCTGCCTGTCTGCATGACTCTCTTTTCGCTGTATCTTTCATGATGCACCGTGACATTGTAAAATCATGAAGGTTGATGAAGAAAAGCAGAGCTGCGTGGGTTACAGAAGGGAATGTCTCAGAAACAGAAAGAGTTAGGCCACCATCTGTGAATCATAACCATCATGGGTAAGAGGACCAGAGGCAGGCTCTTCATCACGAGCCATAAACACTCTGGGCAGAGCCAGTGTGGCTTTGTACCAGTAAGTTTCTTGTAAAGCTCCAGAGCAGAAAGAGGAACTTCAGGGCGTTTCCCCACCTTCTGAGAAAAGCCATGCAATTCCTATCAGGCATTTGAAACTAGAAATCACCTGAAGGAAAGACTTGCTTGAAACGTAATTTCTGGTTATTGTTTTTCTCAACGGCATCCAAGTTTTATATGCCCAGACAGTTGGTACCTTCACACTTCGTTCCCCTGTATTCTGACCAGAGGTGCTACAGTAGCTGTTCAGGTGGACGCGGGCATCAAAAACGAAAGCCCTCGTATGTGCATAAATCTAAACAGACAAAACTAAGCTAAGAAGATAATGAAAAAATATTATATAAGTAGGTCATGTTCCAATTTGCTTGACTATGTTCTCCCTTTCCTGATTTTATTTCAAACCTTGAAGGCAGAGCAATCCGTACGCTATGGTCTGCTCAACTATAAGAAGTAGTTTTACCTTTCTTTACCACAGATTCTCTGTTTCACTCAAAACGTGCCAGTTCTCCAATCTTGAATGATCTCTGCACTTTATATTCTTCAACAGCATTGACACCTTTCAGGAGGAAGAATGCAGCAGAACTGAGACAAAATTCTTCTGAGGTCTTGATTCTGTCTGTAGGTCCGACGTTTTCTGAAGAGTGGGGACATCAGCAGCACATTCTCAAGACAAATTTCAGCTCAGAGCTGCAGTCTGGGAACGTAAATTCTCTACGGTTTCTGCTGGGTACAAATATTCTTTTCTGTTGAACGACGTTGTGAGTTGCTAGATTCCACCTCGATTTTTACTCCATTTTCAAGTGTGTGAATGTGCATGTCCTTTTGAGTTAGCTAAACCATTTGGGAGTCAGTATATTAAGCTATTACACTAACATTCTAAATATTTTCATTCAGATTGATATTCAAATTTTATTAGAAGTTAAAGGTTTTATTTTAATGTAAGAGTTTATATTTGCTAGCGAACTTATTTAATGACTTATTAAAATATAAGTCTTATTCTGTGTTGGTGTTTTATTCTCCTGCTGTTAAAGCAGGAATACCCACATTTGGTGTTCTCTGGGAGGAAGCACTCCCAGAATTATTTCTTGGAAGCAAATGAATAAGAAAGGTGTTGCTGCAATGGCCAAGAATGGCACAACTGGAGGAATGAAGCATGGCACAACATGTCCATTCATGGAGCTGGATATATGTGCACAACTCTGTGTGTGCATGCCTCCTTGATTTCTCCACCTATATGCCTCAAAGATTAGATACAAAATTCCAGCCTGAAAATTTGGCTTTTTGATTCTGTGTTGAGGGTTGTCAAAGACACCTCCGGCGGGTCACACAATCCTCTTTAACTCTTGATTAACGTTTGGTTCCTTAAATAAAGCATGTGTTAAACTATCAGGTACACTAAACCAGGTAGATGCTCACTAGATTTGTGTTGTCTCTCTTGCTTTTGTTGACACATGCTGTAATTCAGTTCACTTTTTTCAACATTTTCCCTTCCCACTCAAGTCATCCACCTCAAATCCTCACTGATGTTGACGTCGTCAGAACAGCTACGCCCTGCTTTGCTCCTATCCAAACAGCAAGCCTTGTGGGTCTTTGGTCTTCCCTATGACTAGATTCACACACGGACACATACAGTGTGTGAACCCACAACCTTGGAACTCTCTTGCTAGTCCCTAAATCCTGATGTGCTGCTCATCCTGGTCAGCTTTGTAAAGCACTGAGGTGAAGAAGCATCACCGTATTTGTCCATAGGAGAAAAACAATAACCAGTTCCTCCACAATGGAGAAGGTGTCTGCGAATCCATGCTACGACTCAAGAGTCCTTCCCTAGCACATTCACTTAGCAGAAAATGGAAATGCAACAGGTTTTGCAACGTCTTAGCCCCTCTGAAAGGGCTTTTCACCCTGACACGCTGTCTACTGTCACTGTCAGCAGCTGTAACTAGTGGGAAAAGTCACATGGTGGATTAGATTTCTCTTTGGAAAACTCCCTTCCATCCTTAATTTGTTCCCACTTAGTGAAGTGGTTTGTTTCCCCCCTTGCCATCCCTCCACTTCAGGCTGCCAACCTCCTCCTATGACCTGACCAATTTCTCTGCCTCCTCTTTTCTTGCTCTTAAAATCAACTCTAACTCCCTTCTGCATCTAAAGACAGCTGAGAGGGAAAAAGCAGATGAGCTTCAGAGAAAATCTTAGTCTCTCTCTGTTCCAATGCATTCATCCTCTCCACCAGCAGGTGTAATGAGCACAGTAGCCAGCACTGAATCACAGAATAGTTGAGGTTGGAACAGACCTGGGGACATTGTCCAGTCCAAGCCCTCTGCCCAAGCAGGGTCACCTGCAGCGAGTTGCTCAGGTCCCTGGCCAGACAGCTGCTGAGTATCTCCAAGGAGGGATGCTCCACAACCTATCTGGGCAACCTGCTCCAGGGCTCGGTCACCCTTCAGAGTGAAAACACGGTTTCCTTGTGTTCAGAGGGAACCTCCTGGGTTTCAGTTTGTGCCCATTGCCTCTGCTCCTGTCGCTGGGCACCACTGAGAAGAGCCTGACTCAGACTTTTTCACGCTGTCCCTTCTGGCATTTATACATGCTGGGATCTCCCTGAGGCTTCTCTTCTCCTGGCTGAACAGTCCCAGCTCCCTCAGCCTTCCCCCAGGTGAAAGCAAACAGCTTTGTGGTCCTTTGCTGGGCTCTCTCCAGTATGTCCGTGTCTCTCTTGTACTGGGGAACCCAGAACTGGAGACAGGACTCCAGTCAGTGCAGAGCAGAGGGGAAGGATGCCCTCCTCAGCCTGCTGGCAACGCTCTCCCTGATGCAGCCCAGATCCTGTTGGCCGCCTTTGCCACGAGGGCGCACTGCTGCCTCATCTTCAATTTGTCCACTTGGCCATCCCTGTCCTTTTCCGCAAAGCTGCTTCCCAGAGGATTTGCCCCAGCCTGTACTGGTGCGTGAGGTTATTGGTCCCGAGGTGCAGGACTTTGAATTTCCCTTTGTTGAGGTTCCCGTCTGCCCATTTCTCCGGTCTCTTGAGATCCCTCTGGATGGCAGCACAACCCTCTGGTGTGCCACTCCTCCCAGTTTTTTATCATCTTTAAAATTGCTGAGGGTACGCTCGCTCCCATCATCCAGGTCATTGGCGAAGAGGAAAGTCAATTAGTTTCACCGCGGATTTCTTAATGTCAGCCAGCGCTCCTGCAACCAGCAATACCTTCCTATGGATAACTGGTGAGGGGACGGTGACGTGTTGCATTTCCAGTATACTCCACAGCCACTTCTGATGGGATTTTCATTAGCAAACCATCTCTTGGCAAATGTCCCTTAGGGGACTTTTTCCTCTTCGGGTGAGGTTACATTTGACCGCAGAAATATGGCAATTCTATTAAAGAAATCTACCTCTAAGTTTTGGTTTCCAACTCTCTTTTCTCCCTCCTTTCCAAATTCAGAAGGAAAAAAGCAAAAGAAATGGGAAATTAAATATTTATCTACACCGGAACGCTGGGTTGTCATAATTCATAACTGGTGTCTCTTTACTTTCCCATCTTCTGCACTGGGAGAGCCATAATGCTGGGGCAGGGAAGGGTGTAAGGAAGACTGCCCACTGCCTTCTGGGCAAGGCTGCTCTCCAGCCAGCAGCAGTGCCACTAGCAAGGAGAGCTTCTGTACAGAAGCCCTGGAATCCAGAATATTCTCACAGTCCTTGATTTACCATACCTCCTGACATACTTGTGAATTTTATGGCAGATGTGCAAGGTTAATTTTTTTTTGACTGTCCTCACAGCTAAAACATTCCCTCTTACCCCAGCCCGAACCTCTCTTCCTCCAGTTTCTGTCACCTCTCATCCTCCCACCATGCACCTCTGTGAACAGCCTGGCTCTGTTTTCCCAATTACCTCCTCGTGGGTGTTGGAAAGTACAAATTCGATATCTCATCTCCAGGCCAAACAGTTGGAAAGATGCAATTCCATATCTCAGCTCCAGGCCAAACAGTTGGAAAGGTGCAATTCCATATCTCAGCTCCAGGCCAAACAGTTGGAAAGATGCAATTCCATATCTCAGCTCCAGGCCTAAGAGTTGGAAAGATGCAATTCCATATCTCAGCTCCAGGCCAAGCAAAGGGAGTGCTGTGGACCTCTCCTCCCAGTGCAGGTGCTCCAGCCCCATCACCGTCTGGCTGGTCTCCCACCAAACTTGCTCCAGTTCATCCACTTCTTTCTTGTGTCAGGGAACCCAGGGCTGGACGCACTGTTCTCCATGTGGTCTACAAAGTGGTGAGTAGAAAGGGGCAGCATCGCTCCTCGCGCTCAATCTACTGGCGATGCTGCTGTCAGTACAGCCCTGGCTATCTTCAGCCTCGTTTGCTGCCAGAGCACTCCTCCATCAGGAGCTACATGGGCAGAAACCATCTCACCCACATCTTCTGGTGGGACTCTTTGCCTTTTCCACAGCGGTTTGGAGACGAGATGTTGAGAATCGACACGTTCGCTCTGCCTGTCTCTAACGTTGCGTTGTAGTTTTCTTGTCATTTTTCCTTCTCTTCTCAGGCCCGGCTCATGACCAATCCAAAAAGTCTAGCCCACTCTCAATAAACCCTTTGTAATTTGTTCCGCTCACGTTTTGAGAACTTCTCATGTAGAACTAGAAAGTAGCTGGAGGATAGAGAGAAAAGGAGATTTTTTTCACGTGAACAGAACTGTCCGGGCAGAAAAGCAGCCATGGCACTAGAAGACTGAGGTTTAGAGAAGAGGAGAAGTGAGTTGTAAGATGTGTTTGAAAGTGAAAAGGTATTCAGGCATGTGAATGCAACAGAGAGAATGGAATTCATGGACAGTGGAGAATCTGGGTGATTCAACACATCGGAGACAGCAACAGAGACTCTCTAAGGGGAGAAGTTCCTTTTTCATAAAACTTATAAACCCTGCAGGTGATAATTGCAGTTGATTGATAGAAAGCAGCTTTCCTCTCAGGGAAAATGTTACTAATTTAAAGTTAACTCTTACTCTTTAAAGGGAAACTATGAGAAAAAAGTATTTGTAAAAAATGGAAAAAAGTTCTAGTCAAAGTGTTTAATTTCAGTAGTGTCAGTACTATACAGACCAAACACAATACAGATCACAACGAATACCTATAAAATATCAAAATAATCCTTTCTGAGTTTTAATTATTTGCCCCCCTCCCAACTTCTAAAGACAATTTTTGAAATTGTTTCCAGCATTTTCAGGAGGAATAAAAACATCTTAGGTTTTTTAGGCTGCCCAGGGAGGTGCTTGAGTCCCCATCCCTGGATGTGTTTAAGAAAAGGGTGGATGAACTACTTAGGGACATGGTTTAATGGGGATTAGAGATGGTTGGACTGGATGATCTCTAAGGTCTTTTCCAACTTAGAAATCTATGAAATCTATGAAATCTGTTGAAATGTTAATATCTAAAGGTTTCTCTGCACTGAATTGTCTTTATGAACTGATTTCAACTGCCCTAAAGAGAAACACTGGGAAACTGATCTACCAGTGACTAAAGAGGCCTGAGAGTTTTGGTTAGACAGATTCCACCATCTAACATGTAGCATTGGACATCTTACCATGGCAGGGACAATACAGAAATACACAGATTGCCTTGTAAATAATTTCTTGTCTCATTTAGAGCCACGGAGAACACGCTTTCCTGTGTGGATACCCATGTGGCTAACTGATGCCTCCAGTAACTCCAGCCCTTGTAAAAATAAAAACTTCTGGTTAGCATCTCCTCATCTTACATGGTCAGGCCTCCTACTCAGGATACCTGCATCAGCACTTATTTTCTGTGCTGGTTTTGCTGACCTGTACCTTTTGACAGCGCTTGATAAAAAGCTGGTTACCATCAGGTGATGATGAGTGTGTTATGGACAAGCAGCACATGCTCCAGGCCCCCACGGGAGGAGTTTTGCCTTACTTTTAAACACAGTCTCTCTTAAAACTAGTTATGCATTTTCTGAAGTAACATTGCTCGTTAGGAGAAGCTAATTCTTTGAAACCAGGCCTGCTAGTGAGAAAGACCAGCTTTTAATAAATCGACTCAGTAAAAGTCTGGGGAAAAAATTATTGGTTACGATATCTGAATTTGATGTTTTCAAAATGGAGCCTTCTTTTCCAGCTGGAAAATCTTTTTGTTTCCAATATTTCTGCTTTACAAGGTTTAAAATATTCAGAAACTCAAACGGAAAAAGTGGGGTTTGAAATCAGTGTAACAGTATCTCAGATCTCCCCCAGTCTTATCTCCCCCACAGGTTATTTCCCACCGAATTTCCATTCACTGTGATTTATAAGCTTAGCGTCTTCCAGCCACTTCAGGAACAACAGGTACTTCAAAATCAGACCTTTGCAGAAAGAAAAACTTCTTGAGGCTCCTCTGCAAACTTTCTCTGTTTTTTCACGTCACTGATGCCTATCCAGATACTGCAAATCAGGCAAAAAAGCGGTTCTTGTCGGGGCTTTTGCCAATAACTTCGCCTGTTTTCCCAACATCTGCTTGCGTTTAGCGTGGTTCGTTTAACACAGACATTGGCAAAATGAACACATTCCATCAGGCCCTTTCCTGGAGATCACTTTGACACTCTAGGTGCTATTCAGACTTTCTAGATCAAAGAAACAACTAGTTTGTATTTCGCTTCCAGGGCCTGAAATGCTGCAAGAACAATTCCACTGTGCTATTTCTAGTTTCATTCCTGGCTGATGAGGGCAAGTGAAGAGATACGTAAGCACTCAGAAGCATAAATCAAATTTGAATTTTGAGCACTGATGTTTAATACATTGGCCAAAAGGTGCCTGGCATTGCTGTTGTCACTTATCCAGAAAATAACTTTTTTTGTACTGACTGCATCAGTACTGCCATGCGCAGGGTCCTCGGTGGAGATTTGATACTTGGGGCTCAGGGAGTCAATCGGAGCCTGCAGTAAGGCTGAGATTTGAGCAAAAGTGTCGCTGCGTTGTCCAACTGCATGTGCTTTGGTACATGCACTCACAGAGGTGGGCAGAGTGGAGGTACATACTCATAAAAATAGTCACAAACGTCGTTCGTTCGTCAGGACACAGGACAGAGTGTTGAGTATCTCATCTCTAAAATGGGAATAATAATAGAATCATAGAATCATAGAATCATAGAATCATAGAACCATAGAATGGTTTGGGTTGGAAGGGACCTCAAAGATCATCCAGTTCCAACCCCCCTGCCATGGGCAGGGACACCCTCCACTACACCAGGTGGCCCAAATACTTCCTCGCCTAGGTAGGCATCAGTCTCCTCTTTGGTAAATCCCAGGTATTTCGCTACGAAGTCACTTTTTTGTGGTCTTTTGGCTACAGGAACAGTTAACCAGCTAATAATTACACTACTAACAAAGTATAGGCACAAATACAGACTGGGCGGAGAATGGATCGAGAGCAGCCCTGAGGAGAAGGACTTGGGAGTATTGGTGGACGAGAAGCTCAATATGAGCCGGCAATGTGCTCTTGCAGCCCAGAAGGCCAACCGTGTCCTGGGCTGCATCAAGAGGAGCGTGGCCAGCAGGTCGAGGGAGGTGATCCTCCCCCTCTACTCTGCCCTCGTGAGACCTCACCTGGAGTACTGCGTCCAGTTCTGGAGCCCCCAACACAAGCAGGACATGGACCAGTTGGAGAGGGTCCAGAGGAGGGCCACGAAGATGATAAGAGGGCTGGAGCACCTTTCCTATGAGGACAGGCTGAAAGAGTTGGGGCTGTTCAGCCTGGAGAAGAGGAGGCTCCGGGGTGACCTTCTAGCGGTCTTCCAGTACCTCAAGGGGGCCTACAGGAAAGATGGGGAGAGGCTGTTCAGGAGGGCCTGTTGTGATAGGACAAGGGGTAATGGTTTTAAAATAGAGGGAGGTAGATTCAGATTGGATATTAGGAAAAAATTTTTTACCATGAGAGTTGTAGAACCCTGGAACAGGTTGCCCAGAGAGGTGGTGGATGCTCCATCCCTGGAGACGTTCAAGGCCAGGTTGGACGAGGCCCTGAGCAACCTGATCTAGTTGGAGATATCCCTGTTCCTTGCAGGGGGGTTGGACTAGATGACCTTTGAAGGTCCCTTCCAGCCCTAACCATTCTATGATTCTATGATTCTATTTGGCCCTTTTCAATATTAAATCCTCGACGCTGGAGAAACAAGGTCCACAGAGAAAGGAGCAGTCCCCGCTGTTGCCAGGTGTCACTTTCTGATTGCATGACTTGCCTCTGCACCTCAACTCTCTGTGCATTAGTGTCCCTGATTGTGCTAGATAAGGTAATGGTCCCCCAAGACACAAAAACGCTTTAGTATCCCTAGACAAAGGCGCCGTGGAAGCACAAAAGAAATGTTTACATGGGTTAAAAAATAACTTTTAACCTTTGATCTTGAAGATCTATTTTCACGTGTGCACCATATGCTCAAAGGCCTGACAGCTTCAGCTCCACCTTTTTCCTGTGGGTGCCCTCTTTGACTTCACAGCCCTTATGCTTTTAGCTTGATGGCATCCAAGATGTTTCTTAACAATCGTATTCTGCCAGCAACACACATTCTTTGCTCCTCAGGGTCTGGGAAATTTGCTTCATTCCTCTCTTTTCCACACTGCTCTTTGGAGAAGTTAACCTCTGAAGAAACCCAAGCAAACAAACAGAAATCCCACAAGCATAAGGGATTTGCACCACGTTGAAAATGCATAGGGGTGGAAAAACAACTCTGTAGTTGTCAGCCGAACCTGGTCCAAACAAGCTGATTAAAGATGATAAGTCGACTTTGTTTTGTGCAAAAAGACCTTTGTTTATACATCGAGTGCACAACAAGGGGAAACCATTAGCAACATTAAAGTAGCTGGCCTGGAATAAGAAATATGATGGCTAGAAGAGAGGAACAACAGCCTGCAGGAGAAATTCAATTTTTGTAAGGCTTCTGGTGGCAAAGGAGATGGTATGGAATGTGGAAGGTTTACTTCAGGGCAGATATTTTTGAACTGATATTTTGCCTCTAATATTTGATTTAGGGAACGTTGTGAGACTATGGAAGGGACAGGAACAGGAACAGAGATGGCCACGAACATCTTACATATGTACCTGTATGGTGACCACATTGAAAGATTTAAAAAAAAAGAGAGACTCCTTGCCCAAGACAAAGGGTCACAAAGAAAATGAAAACATGAGAAAGTTAGAAGACAGGACAGCAGCCTCACACTGAAAACCACAAACCGAGTCCCTTGAAAGTACGGGACAAGGAAAGGAAAAGGCAGATTCTTTCCTTGCTCTCCTCATCTCTGCCTTTTCCACCTAGCAGTCAGCTAACCACCACGTCACTCAGCACTGCCCCACTGATGAGTTGATCCCATATCCTAATGTACGCAGCTCTCCTCTCTCTCTCTCCCTCCCCAGGACCAACCTTCCAAAGCACGTAAGAACAGCCATCCTCAGTTGTACTAGAGTCCACTTAAGAAGGTAGAAGGTCTATAGACCGGTGGCAAATGCTGAGCAAAGGAGTGAAAGAACAGTCCAAATGTGGTTCGATTCTTTCCCAGGTTCTCCAAATCCACCATTTCAAGTCCTCTCCAAAAGCCAGAACAGTCCTGGGTGGAGTTTTCTTTCACAAGATTGTCAAATTCCATTTTGAACCCATTCATACTTTTGTCCTCCACGACATCCTTTGTCACTGAACTCCACAATCCATGCGGAAAAGACGTTCCCCCCCTTTTATTCGTTCAATAATTCTCCATATGGTTTCCCTTGCCTCCCAATCCACTTCCTGTATTATGAGAAATGGCAAATTTCTCTTGTGCTTTTTCCAAACCGTTCATGATTTTGCAGACCTCTACCATAACAAACCTCAGCTGCCTCATCTCCAAACTGAACAGCCTATTTAGCCTCTGAACAGCCTATTTAGTTATTGAACCAGCTACCAGGCAGAGGAGTGGATGTGGCTGTGGAATCAGCTAATTAAACTGGCTGGTCACTGACAGATAATGAGGTGAACAAGATCGTACCAAGATCTGACACAATTAGACCAAGTCACAGCTGTTAAGGTGGAGAGATTTCCAAACACCCAGCACTAAAGACTTCTGTAATAAATCAATGCCCAGCAGGAGAGACTGTTTCTTTGCAGAGTTACTCATTCTTGTAACCACCTGAAACTAATCTCTGCAATACTGAACACGGATATTAATCCGAGTGAGTTGATTCCTATTTGCAAAGGAGAGGCAATACTTAACCAAGTGTGTCTTTGGAGCAAAGAACTTTCCAAGAAGCAAAATACTGCCTTAGTTGAGGCATTTTGTTGTAGAAACTATTAAGACTGATGTAGAAAAAGACTGTAGTAGGATGTACAGCTAAACGTGGTAACACCTATTCTTCCCTCGCCCTTCAAACGTGATGTCAATATTGACCAATAACTGAGTATTTAAGAGGCACCCAGAAAATTCTTATTGTCTATGAAAGCCTGAAGAATCACTCTGCCCAGGAAGTGTGTTCTAAGGTATGATAAGGCTGGAAAAATATATGATAAAAAGTAGGTGAAATATAATAGCAGCATTTTAACAGAATGTCCTTTCTGATGTGCATTACAGATATCGTATCATCCCATTAGCAGCTGCGACACAGAAGACAAGAGGAGATTAATTATTTCCTTTCTTTAATGACTAGATTTATTCAATAATGACTGAACAGTGTGTGTGACCATCTCACAGGAAAGCAGAGGTGGTTAATGAGAGCTTCATTAAGACTGATGATCAAACAATACCGTAATAAAGGCATAAATTCAGAGTCTGGGATGTTATCAAGACAGGAGAAAGCATTGTGGACACGTAGTCTGACCTTTTCTGTAACAGAAGCTGTTGGATTTGGAATTAACGTCCTAACTATTAAAAAAAAAAACAAAAAACAAAACACAATTTTGAATTGGAAAGATTTCCATTGCAGGAGATTGTACCATAAATTGTTGATAATTGTTCTGACAACTGTTTGCCAACAATATTTCAACATTTACTGGATTTCATGTCTCAATATGCTTAAATTCAAGTTCTAATGAGTGTCTTTTGCCCCAATAGGTGTCTGGGTGTAAACGCAGGCCAACAGGTGTCTGTCCATTTCTGAGGAATTGAGGGCTCACCATCTCTTTTTGCCTAGCTTGAAACACCAAACAGGTAAGGTTGTCTACTTTTTGCTTTACTACCATGAAACTGTCTTTGGCTTTGAAACTGAAGAGCTCTCACTCTCATCACTTAAACCCCTGCTAGGCTGATAGTTGGTGGCTGTGATAAACTCACACCTTCCCTTTCATTTCATAAACCAAACAAATATGCCTCTTTCAAACTTTCAATGGGCCATTTTTTCCAAATCTTTAATAATTCTTATGTCCTTTTTCTTGCTCATCTCCAGTTTTAAGGCCATCTGTCTTAAAGTGAGAACACTTGCACTTGATGCACCACTCCATCTGCTGCCGCAGCAGTGCAAATCAGAGGCAGAAGATCCCCAGTTTATACATCAACAGTTTTCTGTGCAACGTTGAGTCAACCTGATGTTCATCTACATGTCCATTGAGATGTCCAACTGCTTTCATAGCAGCTGAGGACTAAGCCGTAGTGAATAAAGGCACAAATCTCAATGTATGAGGATTTCTCATCATGAATAATCCAACATCATCTAAAGAGATCGGATTGTCATGAATGAGTAGAAGTGCTGAGACAAGACTGATGGCATTTTGTGTGAATCTAACAAAATACTAAGAACTACATTCATCCTGTTTTTAAGACTTTTTTTTTCATTCAAATTTTCAAGTCCTGACTGAAGTATCTTGGTTAGGAGCAAAAATTGTCCCATGCTGCCTTTCTACTCCCTAGAGACAGGCACCTCCAAGGAGCTGGTCAGATCCTTTGAGGGGGGCGTATGTTTTCACTCACCTTCTGTTACGTGTTTTGTAGTAAGTATCCTAAAGAGATTTGCATTACAGATGCAAATTTGCACTGCCAGTTCTTCATCTGTCTATTGTTATTAGAGAACAAC
Source organism: Tauraco erythrolophus (assembly GCF_009769465.1). NCBI lineage: Eukaryota > Metazoa > Chordata > Aves > Musophagiformes > Musophagidae > Tauraco > Tauraco erythrolophus. The sequence continues at coordinate 1,074,756 of NC_141465.1, forward strand.
AGGACAGAGCAACTAACCCTAACACCCCAACATAAGCAGGACATGGACCAGTTGGAGAGGGTCCAGAGGAGGGCCACGAAGATGATAAGAGGGCTGGAGCACCTTTCCTATGAGGACAGGCTGAAAGAGTTGGGGCTGTTCAGCCTGGAGAAGAGGAGGCTCCGGGGTGACCTTCTAGCGGTCTTCCAGTACCTCAAGGGGGCCTACAGGAAAGATGGGGAGAGGCTGTTCAGGAGGGCCTGTTGTGATAGGACAAGGGGTAATGGTTTTAAAATAGAGGGAGGTAGATTCAGATTGGATATTAGGAAAAAATTTTTTACCATGAGAGTTGTAGAACACTGGAACAGGTTGCCCAGAGAGGTGGTGGATGCTCCATCCCTGGAGACGTTCAAGGCCAGGTTGGACGAGGCCCTGAGCAACCTGATCTAGTTGGAGATATCCCTGTTCCTTGCAGGGGGGTTGGACTAGATGACCTTTGAAGGTCCCTTCCAGCCCTAACCATTCTATGATTCTATGATTCTTAATTGTAGAAAGGCAGATCTCTGAGATTTATATGGAGGAGTGCATTAGCCTTCAGCCTTTACCACAGTAAAAACTTTCACTCACAAAGATTGTCAGGAAAAGCAGCTATTAACCTTCATTTCATCATCATGAATAATTAACCACGACAGCAGCTGAACTTGAGATTCACCTCTCAGCTAATGTTTGTCCAGACAGATACTACCTGAACTGACCAAAACCAAACACAAAACCCACGCCACACCCAAGTCAATCTGTCAAAATCTGCTCGCGCCTCCAACCGCGTGAAAAAGAATTGACTCTTTAAATAAATCACGTTTTAAAACTATTTTTAGCGTGTGAGCTGATTAGGATCCTTCTGTTCTTAGAAGGCTGTTTGTTACTCAAAGTGTAAATTTTCTGGGAGTGCTACAATCTCGAGACAGACAGTACGTGCAAGTCGAAAGTGGAACAGAAATTACAAGAGGAAGGAGTTGGGAGAAGAACCCAGAAAGGCAAGCTGACGTGCGTATGGATAGAAATCTGGCTGAAATGCAGCACTTCTCTGACGTGCTCTTAATAGAAGTGCAGCAGATCAGAGAAGACAGGAGGTTGGGAGCTGTGGAAAACATAAGGGAAGATCAAGAGGCTTCCCAAGAGTGAAAAAGAACGTAAAGTTCAGTTTTGACCTCGAAATTTTTGAATGCATACATACGTATAGGTCCTCCAAAAGCTCTACTGAGTATAGGGGGGGAAACATTCTTAAGATATCCAGCTGTGACTTCAAAGTGGTCTGATGTCAACGTGGTTCTGTGCTTGTTTTTAATCCTACAGTGTAAGTTTTCCTTGGGTTGTCAGTGCTGAAAGGATTTTTGGAAGGCTCCTTTGAGGTCAGGTTTGGCAGCTCTCCATCCCAACACTCAGCTTGCACTAATTGTGGATTTACACAAAGGGAATAACATTTACAGACCTGCAGCCTTAATAGTCACCATGGCCTCAGACAGATGTGCTGCTTTCGTGCCTCAGTTTGAGGAAAAAAGCCAGGGTGGTGTGTGCAAGGTTTTTCTGTAGCTCTCCTGAACCAAACTTTGGAACTACAGAGAAGAAATAAAGGTGTGAAAATCATAGAATCATAGAATCATAGAATGGTTTGGGTTGGAAGGGACCTCAAAGATCATCCAGTTCCAACCCCCCTGCCATGGGCAGGGACACCTTCCACTACACCAGGTTGCCCGAAGCCCCATCCAACCTGGGGATGGAAGGGAGGGAAGACAAAACGAGGGAAGACAGTGAGAAAACTAATATCAGAAGGAAAGAAAAAACAAGCAAACAACCAACAAAACTGACTGAGGAAAGAAGATCAGGGAATACAGGACTGGAAAAAGCAGACGGCCAGGCACTAACAAATTTTGCCCTCAGTTCAGTTTTGTGCTAACACTGGAAAGCTTCATCCTGTCTTTCCCATGCTAGTTGTCTCTTTTCATAGATGAGCAAAGAGATCCTGATCACCACACTGATTTTGAAATAGCTGTTAACAAGCTTTGGAGCTGAAACATGGAAAGCAAGTCCTACCTCTCAGAATTACTGTTTGAAGCTGGTGCAGATATCGCTCCATCCATTTCGACTGACTCACATCTGGAAAGTTTTCTTTGCAATCACACACTGTGGACATGAAACTGTTATTTTCTCCATGGCTGGCTCCTGAAGCACGAGATGACTCTGTCGTGAGGGAAAACAGCCAGCTCACTACGCTGTCCTAAGCAGGCCAAACATGACCTATAGATCAAACAAATGCAGGGACTGAGGATTAAACAAAGGAGCTACAACTGTTATACACAACATTTTTGACAGGAAATTTGTTGCTGAAACCTTACAGCAAAATAGAATTTTAAGAAGAATGTGCTTGGCTGTAATTAATAGAAGGACAATGTTCTCTGTGTGCTTCTGCTTTGGTATTCAGCAAATACCTTGGAGCTTTTGTTTTGGTTTTTCATGCTCCCCGGGGCAGGATATTCCAGGGTTGCTCAACAAATAACTGCTCAAATGATAGAGCTTAGGCTGCTTGTATCTGCCAGAGTAGCCCTGCCCAACTGCGCAGATCCTTTTAGAAAAGCTACGGAGGGAGAAGAAACACTTAAGGATAACCAAATAAGATGTGCCTGGAAAAGGAATAAAAGAACAAAGAAGACGAAGAGGGAAAGGAGTAAAGAAAAGGTGAGAATGGACATCAGCAGCTATGACCACATCTGTGCATGAGGAACACAGACCCTCGCCAAGAAAACAGAACATTTCAAAATGAGTTTGGAGGTGGTCCTGGAAAATGTACATGCAGGACAATTCTGCAATGGCAGCAGGGGGGATGGACTGGATGTGAACTTACTGGGTCTCTTCCATCTCCAGTTTCTAAGAAAACAGTCACCATTCTTTAGCAATATGACAAATATTTAAAAAATCATAGATACAAACTAAATAAAACATATTAAATAACAAGTTCAGCCAATTTAATCATGACTTTTCAACTTTTTAAACCAAGACAGCAGGGAGGAAGAAGGAACAGGCTTGAGATTTTTACTCCTCTTTGTTTAAGGCTAATTCACGTCGGACACACCTTCGTGAGACTTGTTCAATAACATTTGCGGAGCTGGGCTGGAGTTGTTGTTGGATTGTCCTCAGCCCACAGGGCTGCTGGTTTTATCCGATGCACACTGGGTGCTGTCTCTCTCCAGCAGCATTTAATTCAGATTTTGGCTTCTTTGTGTTTCACTTCTAGCTGGACCAGTTGGTTTCATTCTGGGTAGTGTAATACCAGTCTAGTCCTTTGAGTTTTTAGTCACCAGAAGCTGATTCCTTTCTTCATTCCTGCACTGACCAAAACAACATCAGCTGTCCTCCAAGAGCATATCTGCTCCTCTGTAAGGGATCTGTGTGTTGCAGATACACAGACTTCATGGTCCTCAGCAGGGGAAGAAGCATTTTTGGCTTGGAAAGCATAGAACACATTATTTGAGCACGTGGTGTATCCACAAAGTCTAGCTGCAGCAAGGGGGCTTGTGTTCCGTGGGACAGCCACTAGACAGTGATATAGCCACGTCTACACAGCCAAAGTGTGTCAGCTTCCCACCCCTGTACCAGCCCCAGTCTCTCTAGCATTTCCTTACAGACCAACAGCTCAAATTTTCCCTGAATCCTAACCAAAACTCAGCTTGTGTGTGTTCCCTCTGAGCACTCAGCATTCAGGCTCAGCGGAGAGGAAGGCTTGGTGAAAGCCTTTTCTCCTTCACGAGCCAAAGACGAGGTACGTTCTGGGGTAGAGGGAGCCAGGGACATGCCTTGCCTGTGGTGCTCAGCTTGTCCAGTGGAAAGAAGACCTGGCCTCTGGGTTGTCAGTCTCCAAACCGTCAGGTGAGCTTCTTTTCTTAGCAACAAAAGTAGTTTAAGGAGTTGAGGAAGACGTAGACATTCTCCCCATCTCACACTTCCCTGAACTTACGTAACAGAAGAAAACAATGGAGAGCCTGGTTTAGGTTTTATGAGTAGAATTCTCTTCAGGACATCAGGCCCTGGGAACGAGACTCAACCATCGGTAACCTGGCTCAAATTTGAGCTTCAGCTTCCCGGGCAACCGGCTCGAGCCACTGGCATCCGCACCGATTGCGTTAAGCACACCCCTGGCGAGCACCAACGGCACCCTCAGAGAGCTTTGTCAGAAGGAACATGGGACTTTCCAGTTATCCCACCTGACTTTGCACCTTGCCATCTAGCATTTACACCTTCTTCCTGACGCTTTCTTCTTCTCCAGCCACATGTGCAGCCTGGATAAGGGACACAAATAAGCTGGAAGAAGCTAACTTACAGGAGCAGCAAGCCTGTGCTAGCACCAATCCATCCTCCTGACTAGACAGGGCCAGGTGAATCAGGCAGCTCTCCAAGCCCTTTTGGAGAGCTGCCTGACTGCTGCACTTGAGAGCTGCAAGAGTTCTGTTTGGGATGTCACTTAATGTCTTTGTCCAGAAGATGGACAAAGAGCTCACTATCTAGAGATATGATTGTGTCTGTCCTCTTAACCCTCTGCAGAGTTTCTGCAGGAAAACGCTTCTGTGGGATTATTTTGTCCTTCACACCTAGAGAGGACCACCAGTGAGTGAATAAAATACTTGTATGCAAAGAGCAACCTTCAGTACCCTGCCTTATAAGCTGAACCCTGCCCTGTTCCCACCACTCCCTGTGCCTTTGTGAGACTCCTCCACCTCATGGCACCAGCACATTCCCTACTCTGGTACTCACTAGGAAATCAACTTGGAGTGGAGAAAGTCATCCGCACAGCCCGTGTAAGATGGGTGCGCAACGCCATCCAACAGAGCAGTTATTCCTGACCAGGGATCATTGGAGGCATCACCAAAACAATCAGCAGCCTAACATATCTTGTCCAGCTGGGCCCTAAAGGACAGTCCATGAGACCCTCTTTGCTTTAATGCTGCACGATAAAATGCATTACACACAGACATCCTAAGTAGGTACAACTGACTACAGATGCCACTCCAGTTAACAGTCTCCTCCAGGAGTCCTTCCTAGCCCACCTCTCTCCCAAGCCACTTTTGCCTCTGTGTTGCTAACATGCCTGGTCACCTGAAGATATACAGTTGGAAACCATACCAGCCCTGCAATCAAACAAAACCCTTGCAAGAGGAAAGCAGCTGTTTCTGAGGGTTCTTCTGTCCTTCTGAACTCCCTTTTGGTACTGTGAGACACCCTTGCTGGTCCCTGAAGAATCTCCCCACTAACACCACAGGTGTCTTTCCATCACAAGGGACCTGCTGCAACTTGACAGACTTGCTTGACAATGTAGCCTTTGATCCTTTGAGATCAAACCCTGAAGGCCACAGGTAGAGTTGACCACGCCACGCTGGAAAGCAGGAAGGTCTCTTGCCACCTCATCTTTTCTCTTCTTTACGCTTAGGTTTGGTGTTCCAGCTCAGCCTTTCCTGGCTTTTCCTGGAAATGTTCAAAGGTGGTTTTGACTTGTAGTTTTACAGGAACAAACAGCTGCATGTTCTTTGTAGTTCTGTGTATTCCTCTTCTTTTGCTCTCGCACGCGCCTTTGAAGTAGCAGCGACCCTCAGCGTTGGGTGGTTGGCTCCTTTCACAGGCTATATATATTTTATACTATATTTTAAGTGCGTGCTGCATATGGCAAAGGCAGAGAGAAGCTGGGAAATCAGCACTAACTCCCAAATCGAGTCACTGCTGAAGCTGGTTTGGACCCAGAGTCGCTACTAAAAGCAGCAGCTTTGTGTGCAAAGAGTCCATGGAGGTGATGGAGTCAAAGTCACAATTAACTGTCATCAGCACAGGGCTCAAAATTCTTGTGTTTCCCCGGTGTAAGGAACTTACTCTTTCTTTTTCTTTCCAGCTAATTCCAAATAAAATGAGGCCATGTGAAACAAAGCAAAGGACAACATGGATTTCAAAATGCCAGCACGGGTAGTTCTCCCTCTGAAACACTCCTGTGACCAGTTGGTTAGGATATTTCCAGGCTTGATGAGAGATGTGGATTCAGATCTGCTAAGACACAGAGGAGGAGCTGAGCCTTCTACATCCTGGCTGAGCTCTCCAAATGCCAACGTTTGAGGGTGCCCTCATAAATGCATTCTGGTGTTGTCTGCTTGAACTCCACGGGTGAGATGGAGGACGAAACGCCTGCCGCGTTGCTCAGGCTTAGTACAAGGGCCCCGAATGTATGTAATTTTACTACTTTGACTTGTGTAGCTAAGCTCCAGGAAGCAATGAGTTGTCCTGCAAGAGTACAGAAGGTCCCTGTGGGCTTAACCTGCTGCCTCCCCGTTATCCCATTTTCACTGGTGGAAACAGTTTTTGCTCTGTTGCTACCACCATGGTGAAAGAAGCAATCCCGAAGCGATGAAATGACAGATAACGGGGAGCTACAATTAACATCAAGAGAAATCAAAAATTAAAACCTTCTGTTACATTGTTTCCTATTTGAGACCACCGAGCCTCAAACACTGGGCCACACAAAACCTCCCGCACCAGTTCCGCGGCTGGCTAAGTGGGGGTAGTGCAGCCATGAGCACAGCAATATCTGACCTCCAGATTTTGTGGAAGCAGTTTGGAGAGGTACCACAACCTGACATCCGACCTGGATCATTTCCCATTTTAAAGGTTTTGTTCTCTTCCATCTTTTCTGTCCCTGCTCCGTAACTGTAGCTAAAGGATTACTTGAATTATCCGACTTCCTCTTCTCCTGCAGTTTCTGCACAACCAGAGAAGAGCCTTAAAAAAGTTTCGTTTTGTTGCCACGCTACAGCGTAGTGCTGAAAAACTCGACTCCAAATACTTGGTGTACAAAGAAATTTCTACTGTTTCTTCAAACAAGAGTTTATTTTGATTTGGGATTCAAAACATTGACACTTTTGACTGCTGCAGGGAAGCGTTGGGTTTGCTCCGGTCCCTAAATGAGCGTTTAGTTTAACCTTAACAGGGAATTCTCTGGATTTGTAGACCTTTTATCTGGAACCATCTCCAATTAAGCATGATTAAGAATTAAGGAAGCTATTCATTCACCCCTAAGTCCGCTGGTAATTCTGCAATAATACATGGCCTAATTTACTAAAGTTAGGTCTCACAGATCTCCTTCAGAAGTAAAGGTCTCTGTCACCTCTTCAGGGTGAGAAATGCGATACACTTTTAATATATTGTAAGTGTCACTCTCACCAGTACATTGCAAATCTAACAACGTTTTTGTTGTTATTTTTTGGGAAAATGGAAACTGGACTCTCAGGACAGATCCAGAGCACAGGGGTTGTGCTGTAGAATGGCACCAGAATCTGAGTACAGGGCTATGTGCTACTTTTTGTTTAAAAAAAATAATATTTTATGAGATAAAGAGATTTCAGCTATAAGCTGTGCAATGAACCCAAAAGACGGGTCGCTCTCAACCGACGCTGACGGATCGTTGGGCACGAAAAGCTAGCGAACAACGATGAAAACACTTCACTCTCTGCATTTCCCTTCTCCAGACCCAAATAAAGCGCCCATTTGGGCGAGCGCATCGACTCTGGAGCTGCACCTATCTGCACAACCACACACCAGTCTCAGTGGACGGGGCGAGCTGAGGATTTTCCGCTTCGGGAGAGGCAGGTCTCGGGTGTCTTTACCGCACGGGCTCGGGTGCCGGGGAACAGCACGACACGCACAGGGCCAGATTTTTTTTCGGGTGTGCGCTGGAGGAAGACCCCCCCCAGTCTCGACAAGCAAACGGAGGGAGCGATGCTTCGCTTCCCCGCGGCGCTGGGCGCCGGGCCGGGGAGCGGAAAGGCTCCCGACGGGGCGTCCGACTTTCCTGCCCCTCCTGGGCGGGACGCGCCGTGCCCCGGCCGGGAGCAGCGGGGCGCTGCGGGCCTCTACCTGCGGGTAAAGCGCGGCGAGGTGCGGAGCGGTGCGGAGCGGAGCGGGGCGCGCCCGGTGCGGGTCCCCGCCGCCCGCCCCGCCTGGCGTGGCCCGTGGGAGCGGGCCCGGGTGCCGCAGGCGGCGCGGAGGGCTGGGACGGGGCCCTGGCCAAGGGGTTTCTCTCTTCCCCCCCCCCACCCCCCACCCCCTCCTCCCCTCGCCGCCGGTTCCCGTGAGGCTGCAAGTGCCGCCGCGGCAGCTGGGGGGCCGGCGGGGGATGCTGCCGCCGCCCTGCCCAGCGCCGGAGTCGGGGCAGGAGCTGGAGGCGGCAGGAGCAGCAGCCCCGGCGGCGGGACGAGGTGAGCGGGGCGCGGGCCCGCGGGGGCAGGTGGGTGCGCGCCCGGGAGCGGGGCCGGGAGCGGGGCGGGCAGTGCTGCCCCCCCCCCCCCCCCCCCCCCCGCGCTGGGGGCCCGGGGGCGCAGCGGGAAGGGCCGGGGGGCGCAGCCTGCGGGGTCTGCACCGGCGGGGGGGGGGGGGGGGCAGAGCCCGCAGCGCAGCGCCGGGGTCTGGCTTTGGGGGGGCGCAAACGCGGAGCCCTCGGGGATGGGGGGGGGGGGGGAGCCGAGGGCGACGCCGGGGGCCAGGGGCAGTTCGGGCTGAGCCCGGCCGGATGCAGACGTAGTTCCGTGCAGAGACCCCTCCGCCTCCCCTCCCCAAATCTTGGGCAGGGTGGCTTCTGATCCATGCGGGATGAGGCAAAAGGAGAAATTTCCGTCGAGCTCAAGAGGTGTTTTCTCTGGCTGAAGTTATCTAGAAATAATATTGAGGGGAAGAACAGTAATTCATAACAAAGGCTTGAGGAGCAACAGGTTGTTTTACTGAAATCACACGCGCTGGGGGAAAAAAAAAAAAAGAAAAAAAATTCCCCTCGAGTGGTCCTGCTGGAAAACGGCTGGTAGCAGGATGGTGCCAGCCGATTTCTAACACGATCAGGAGTTTGGGGAGCTCCTAACACTGCTCAAAACAAATTTCACCGTACGTCTGAAGAGAGATTCTAACCACTAGTGAGTCTGTCTTTCAAGCCTTCATTTTGCCTTCTGCAGATACAGGCTATGATCCTTAGAATTACTTTCATATGTTTAATTGTTTGAAGCGTTTCCCTTTTTACCGACGGTTTTCCTACTTTCAATGGGTGGTCCGTTCTGCACAGCCCCCCTGCTCACTGGCAGGCTCTGCCCCCCCAAACTGGGGGGGGTTTGGCCTCCCTGTGCCTTACCAGTGGCCCTGGTTTGCAGTGACCCCGAGCGGGGCTCCTGTTCGGGCATGGGGCGGGGGGAGAGCGGCTCCACAGGCTTTTCCTGATTTCCCCTTGGAGTAGCGTCTCCATCAGTCAGGGCTTTTTTTTGCCTCCTACTCGAGTTTCACCACCTGGTGTAAATGCAAAGAGGATGTGCTGGGAGGGGCAAGGTCAGGGGAGTACTGGTGAGGCGTTGCTACGGCTATTTCCCAGGCACTGGAGCGCTCCTGAAAGTGTTTATGCTAATTGTGGAAATTAGAGCCCTGAACTCCTGGTCGTGGTTTAGGCTGGGCAGCTGTGAACTCTTCTCACTTGCTGTCCTGCCCTTCGTGCCTCACCACGCTGCAGGACTAAGCTCTCCTTTCCATGAGAAATGCAGGTCCCAGTCCTGGAGACAGGATCCAGTTCTGTTCCCTGTGCTTTTCCTGGGGTTTGGCCATTGATCCCAGTGATGAGAGGTCCGTACATCTCTTCTGGTTGTGAGAGTGGGGGGAAAAAAAAGTAACATGATTATTAGGAATATTTTTGCTGAGGTTTACTGAGTGATGGGGAAGGCTGTTCAGGCAAAACAGTGTTGCAGTAAGTAGCTTACATTTCATGGAATCATGGAATGGTTTGGGCTGGAAGGGACCTTAAAGACCATCCAGTTCCAACCCCCCTGCCATGGACAGGGACACCCTCCACTACACCAGGTTCCCCAAAGCCTCATCCAACCTGGCCTGGAACACTTCCAGGGATGGGGCAGCCACAACTTCTCTGGGCAACCTGGTCCAGTGCCTCACCACCCTCAGAGGGAAGAATTTCTGCCTTATATCCAATCGAAATCTCCCCTCTTCCAGTTTAAAGCCACTGCCCCGTGTCCTGTCACTACACACCCTTGTCCAAAGCCCCTCTCCAGCTTTCCTGTAGCCCTTTTAGGCACTGGAAGGTCTCCCTGGAGCCTTCTCTTCTCCAGGCTGCACAGCCCCAACTCTCCCAGCCTGTCTCCATAGCAGAGGTGCTCCAGCCCTCAGATCATCTCCGTGGCCTCCTCTGGCCCTGCTCCAGCAGCTCCATGTCCTTCTTGTGTTGGGGCCCCCAGAGCTGAACGCAGCACTGCAGGGGGGGTCTCAGGAGAGCAGAGCAGAGGGGCAGTTTAATTAATATAATTGAAGTTGTTGAAAAGGAGATAGTTTTAAAGTAGCTTGATTGAGCATTCCAAAGTCATCTCTTTTATTCTAGGATATGACATGGCTGATATTCGGAGTCATCGATAAAATTATTAGGGTGATCCCAACCCTGAAAGAATTCAGATCCCAGGTCTATCCACGTGACATCCTTTGTGCCATTCTCAAACCTCAATACTTTCTTGATATTTGATAAGCTTGTTAGAATTATCTTCTGAAACATAAGCAAAAATGTCAAGTGAGACAGTGGGAGCTTTTCAGTCGGCTCCTGTTCCGTCTGCATGTTGGTTGCAAACTGTTGCATCTACTGTTGGTTGCAAACAACCTCTTCTGCATAAGTTGATAGGCTTCCTCAGTGACTTATTAACTGCAGGAGTGAGGAATGCTTCACCTGCACTAATTTGTGCCGAGGATTGTAAGAACATTATTGACACTCAAGTAGGCTGAGGGGGGCGTTGACAGAGCCGTAGCTTTAGTACCAAAATCTCCTCTGCTGATGTATCAGGGCTGATTTTGTGTAAGCACATTTTTTTGCTCAGCTGAGGAAGTTAGGGCAGATGAACTGCTCAGCTCACGAAACAGGAGAGGTTGTAATCCCTTCACGCGCGCGTGAACTGCTAGTGAAGTCAACACGATCCAGTGACTTAGTTGTAAAGATGATTCCGGAACCTGTTCTGGGCTTGGACACTGACCTCGGGCAAACCATTTCCTTTCAGTTTTCTGGTTTCAAAAGTGGGGATAAGAAGCGTGTCTCACAGGGTCTTGTTAGAAATGTCTCGTTTAGAAGCAGAGGTTTCTAAAGCACGCTGGAATTTCTATGCCAAAAGCTCCGTGTTGTTGTGAAGGATGGTCACCATACGGGGACAGGCAAAGCACAGGGGTTCAGAAGTTCCTGATCCTTTTTCCCATGATTTTCAGGAGGGTTCAACTAACTGTTGTGGTGCATAGTGTCAGGTGACCACTTCTGTTCTGCAGTCTTCAGGTGGACCTTATAACCAGATCCTCTGCGCCTGAAACTAGCTTTACTGATGTAAATCCGTTTTGGAGATGGAGTCAAAACTTCATGCTACTGAACTTGATGATTTCTATTTATTAATAGTTAGTTTGGGGCACTTGGGGCTTGCATATTAACCTGTCTCTGCCTACAGTGCCTGGCACTGTGACAGAGACTACTTGGTGCAGAATATTTTGGTGGACAAGATATGGAACACCTGGGTCAGTGTCCAATTACTGACCGCCTGGATGAGTGTCTGATATGGCTGTGGCAATTAGTAAGTGTCTGGGTTCTCATTTTTGCCTCTTGAAAAATGGAAGGGGGGGGGGGAGGTGGGTGGGTCTGGTTAAACACAGCTGTGACATTGCAGGTACAGATACCCAATATTATCTCATGCAGAAAGTGAGGGTCGTTGTGCTGTGTCCTAAGCCTGGAGGTAGATTTGAACCATTGCTCCTCAGGACTCCTCAGACTGGAAGTACTCCTGGTTAATGGTGGCACTTTGCATGCTAACAGTGACAATTCCAACGCATCGCACAGGGAATGGGAATTTGTGGTGACAGACACAAAGAGGAGAAAAAGAAGACAGAGAAAAGAAAGAAGGATGGGGAAGGAAAAAGAGGCAGCAGCAAGGGTGGCAATAATCCTAGCAAAGGGAACATTTTCCAGTAAGCAGTTCTGAATGTGATGTAAAAAATAACAACTGAAAGTTTTATTTTACTACACAGAGCCCAGATTCTTCCTTTGATCTCTGTACAAGCTTCCTTTTGGCATCTGTGGGAGATCAGTGGAGAGAGGAGTGTGTAGTCTTGAATTTATGATGCAGCCCGTGGACAGTCATGAAATGGAATTCAGACCTCTCCAAAACTGAACACGTAGCCGTGAGTCAACCGAAAAGGTACACTCATGGTCCCAAAGTGATAAAAATCAGTCTGTTCTCTCACAACCAAAATAGTGGGTAAGTTATCAGAATACTCTGTGTGCTGCAGTAAACCATTGGCATCTATTTAAAATAAATAACTCAGTGTCCATGCTACTGTCTACAGGAGTTCCTTAATACACTTGGTTTGTGTAATGGTTTACACAAACACACAGTTTTTGAAACTTTTACCAGTGTTCAGCATCTAGAAACAGATATTTCAGCTTAATAAGTTGGGAACACGCTAAGTGAACCTCTGCTGAGTAACAATAAATTCTCTGCAACAGGGATCAGTTTAGTAAATTTTGCTGCTTACGCTTACTTCTTGAAAATAGCAATATGTGAGCTTTAAAAGGTAGATAACACGCACCAGCCTCTCTGAGCAAACCAAATACACCAGAATTCTTAGAATTTAGGACGGTTTATTTCAGGTGTTTATCATGAATAATCAGCATATAGGTCTACTCATCTCCAGAAAGCTCACTTTAACCTGAAAGAGTTCAACATTTGATGCTTCTGGTTGCCTAACGTGCTGCTGCTGTACTTGGACACTTGATGCCTTGAATTCAAACACTGGGAAACCGGGGGCTTTGGGTTCCTTTACATACCTGTTATGAGAAACAGAACATTTAGGAGCAACCCAAAGTCTCACGTTGAAGCGTCACTGTAAATCATCTCTGCTGTAAGAAGCTCTGCCTCCTTTCTGCCTTCAGTCACCAAGTCCTTCCAGCACCACGACACTGCTCAGGGCTGCCTGCTGAGTTTTGCAAGCAGTAGTGGTGCTGACCTCTTACTGTTACCAGTACTTGTGTCCACTTAGGAGGACATCTCGGAAACCAGAATACTGGTCTACCATATGCTCTGCAAACAGCAATGAGAGCTGGTCCCTGCCATAAAGTGCTGGAGTTATCTCAGGCAGATTAGGTTAAGGAGATGAAAGACACTTTGTCTTTCCATGTCCTGTCATCATCTCCTCGAGGCAGAGCTCAACAGATGTAGTCTTTTTCTCCCAGAAGTACTATCTGTGTTTTCTGCTTTCTGTTCTCTGTGCTTTCTTTTTACCTTGTAATCTTAATCTTCTTGAAAAGAAGTCACTCATTCCCCATTCCTGTTTTTCCACCCTCTGGCTCACCAATGGCCTGGCACTGTTAATTGAGCGTTTGCTTGTGAAGTTTCTTTTTTTGAGAACTGCCTGTGCTAAAGGTGCACCATTGACAACAAGCTGTTGGGGGAATGTAATATTATGGGGAGATTTCCTCCAGCCCCGTTATTCCTGGCTTCTCTAATTGCAATTGGAAGCATTGGGAGGGGATGGGAGCAGACTGACTGTTTCGGTGAATGTGCAGCAGATCCGTGCCTCCTCCCTCTACTGGCTCTCAGTGCCAAAGTGCTCAGCAAGCGTAGGAGCTCTTCAGGAGCATCCGTTCATGGCTGCATTCACATGGTCCATTGCACAAAACTCGCCACAGAGGCAAGGCAGAAAGGAACGTTGAGGTCTGGTGATGATGGGGTCCATCTGTGAAGTCACAGATAAGGGACGGAGGTAGTGGTTGGGTTGTTCATCCAGCCTTCGACTTAAATTCTTCTTTGAGAAGCCTGAGGTGATCTAGAGCTTGCAGATGGTTTCGTTGGCATCCCTCCCTCTTCCCAGAAAGGTTCAGGTACTTTTGAATTACCATTTCAGGTGCAGAGCTGTACGCTGCCTAGCTCACAGCTGCTGTGCCCCAGCAGGGCCAAGATCTTCTGTAGGTCCTGCGTCAGGTCTGCCAGACCAGTGCAGTTATCTCTGACAGCGTGGTGTAAGCGGGTTGAAATGTCTAGACTAGTGGCTTGACGGATGGTGCTCGTGGCAGGGTTTGCCTCCTAATTTCCCTCACCTTCCACTTTTCAACTCATTGCTGTCTTTGGCACACGCAGCGCGCGTTTCCGCTCGGTTCTTTGGCACCGCTTGAAACCCCGTTGTGGGAAGCCACGACTGACTGGTTCCACATGCACCACACTCAGTCTGCTCTGGTAGCTGCTTTCAAGATGACCTATTTTGCTCTATGTGTTTTAAAATATTTTGAACGTATCATAACTGTTACTCGTTAGGGACTTTGACTAAGCCTGAGCAAGCCAGCTGTCCGAGCCCTGCAACAGCAGTCCAGTTTTTAGATCTCTCTCTTTGTTTACATTTTAGAACGTGGTTTACATTTTAGCTTTTGGGGAGGAATTTAACTAAGCTGTGTACCCAGTCTACCCCAAGCAGTACGCTCTACACCATGCATGTTGCAGCTGTTCAGATGCCATTCTTTCTACACAAGTGTTTTGGAAGTATTTTGTGGAGGTAGTTCCTTCCAGGAGACTTTGTATTGCAAAGACGACAGCAGTCTGCTCAAAGGACAACCAATCTACACCACGTTTAAGTCCCAGAGGTATTTTATGTCTTCTGCATAGCCATATATTTTGCAAGACTGTCATATTCTTGCACAAATGATAAAGTGTCAAACCCCGCTGATGAGTTTCCTCCATTCAGTGGCCTTCAGTGCAGGGAGAATGCACAGATTTATAAACCGAGCTGTAATCCTAAATCTTCTGCTGCCTGTGTATTTATTATTTCAGGGAACCTGCCTACAGCCCTTATCTCACCTCAGGGAGGCAACTGTAATTCTCTTGTTTTATGAATTAGAGATTGAAGGGGCTGAATCTAGTTAGTGGGTGACAAACTGGATATAAAAGTCTGGTTTCTAAATGGTAGAAATAGGTTCCACCTGTTGCACCGCAGTGTTCTTTAAATACATTTACTCCATAGGATACCCTTGTCTAAAGCATCGTGAGGAGGATATGAACAATCTCAACAGTGACCTGTGAATGTATGTGTGAGTGTATGAGCATGAATTCTTGATATGGTTTAGACTTCTGTCTTTAACAAACACACCAATGGCACATTGTGCTTCTTTGACTTCCCAGGATAGTCTTAGGTTGAGTAATCGTAGCAGCTAGCTAAGGTAGAATTACTGCTGCTTCCATTTCTCAGGAAGCAGTGTCTGAACAGTTAATGGTCTCTGATGTGTCATGTCATGTCCATACCTAACCCTTTGGAAGCAGCCATCCACCAGAAAACTCTGCTTAATCTTAAGGAGAAGCCTTTACCCTCCGTCCTCCTCAGTTAGGTCAGAGCTGTACCTGGAATGTGCTGCCTGGTGGAGAGCTTTGGGCAGTGTCTTTCTCCGAAGCGTGCAGGAGGCACAATGTCAATGTGCTGCCTTGCAGAGATGAGATCTCAACCCTCCAGGCTTAAGCAGCAGCTGGATGACACTGTTGAGGGTGGAAAAACCTCTGAGCCTAAAGTGGGTGATGAATATCTAAAGAACCTTGGAGGACCTGAGCTTTAGTTCAGCAGCGTAAGCAACTGCAATCTCTGTTTAAGCCTTGAAGTTTTGGTTCACAGCCCTGAGAGCTTAGACGTGTTTAGTTTTAATGGGACACTGAGGTTCCAGCAGAACCAGGTGATCTCTGACCACCAAAGTCACAGGTACAGCCTTGCTGAGTTTGTGCTCTGCCCACAGATGCATCGGGAACTCTGTGGCTGGAACCTCACACCGGCAAAATCTCTCACCGTGTATTGGAAACAGCCAGAATGGAGCAGATTAAGTTTTTGGGAGTTGTTTTGCTGTAGTTATTTTCATGCTTTCATAGAGCTTATTTCAGTTTTGAGTTGGGGCATTAAAGTATTTTATGAAGGCAGAGCAACAAAACTTGGACACGAGGCACTCTTAATGTTAACGGGTTCACTACAACATGAAATATCCATACGTACTGCTCAGCGTTGGTGGACAATATGGAGAGAAGTGCAGTGGTTCCCATTGTTGGACTTCTTGTGTTCGATGATGGAGCTGAAGGTACTCAGGTAGGGGCCTGGATCTGGCTATTTTTCAGCACTTGGCAAACTGGAATAGGTCTACCTGAAGTAGGACATGTCTTGAGGTTATATCATCAGCGCCGAGGCAGCTGGCAGCACAGTGTGATGAGAGATGCTGCAGTGGTAGCACTGGAACCAGCAGCAGCGAGAGGGTCTGGAGCAGATGTGGAGACTTGACACGAGGCAGTGGTGGGGTGGGGGTTGAGCTAGGCACAGCGCTGGCACTCTCCGTGCTCTTAAAGACCTGCCTAAGTGAAATGTGGGAAGAACGTGGGAAATGTGGGAGGGAAGGGATGCCATCCAGAGGGACCTGGACAGGCTGGAGAGGTGGGCCTGGGAGAACCTCATGAAGTTCAAGGCCAAGTGCAAGGTCCTGCATGTGGGTCAGGGCAATCCCAAGCACAAGGACAGGCTGGGTGGAGAATGGATGGAGAGCAGCCCTGAGGAGAAGGACTTGGGAGTGCTGGTTGATAAGAAGCTCAACATGAGCCGGCACCGTGCGCTGGCAGCCCAGAAAGACACCTGTGTCCTGGGCTGCACCCAGAGCAGCGTGGGCAGCAGGGCGAGGGAGGGAATTCTGCCCCTCTGCTCTGCTCTCCTGAGACCCCCCTGCAGTGCTGCGTTCAGCTCTGGGGGCCCCAACATCAGAAGGACATGATGCTGCTGGAGCGGGTCCAGAGGAGGCCATGGAGATGATCTGAGGGGCTGGAGCACCTCTGCCATGGAGACAGGCTGAGAGTGTTGGGGCTGTTCAGCCTGGAGAAGAGAAGGCTCCAGGGTGATCTTATTGCAGCCTTCCAGTACCTAAAGGGGCTACAGGAAAGCTGGAGAGGGGCTTTGGACAAGGGTGTGGAGTGACAGGACACGGGGCAATGGCTTTAAACTGAAAGAGGGGAGATTTCGATTAGATCTAGGGAAGAAATTCTTCCCTCTGAGGGTGGTGAGGCACTGGCACAGGTTGCCCAGAGAAGCTGTGGCTGCCCCATCCCTGGAAGTGTTCCAGGCCAGGCTGGATGAGGCTTTGGGCAACCTGGTGTAGTGGAGGGTGTCCCTGCCCATGGCAGGGGGGTTGGAACTGGATGGTCTTTGAGGTCCCTTCCAACCCAAACCATTCTGTGATTCTAACGTGGTTCCCTGCGTGGCTGTGGGAGTGAACAGGGTCAACGGGGTGAAACGAGGCGCCGCGAGGCCGAGCGCCGCCCGTTTGTTCTGTGTACGGGGACGACGTGGGTTTCCTGTGTAATGCTTTGTTCCCTTCTCCCCTCGCCTTGGACACCAACATGTTATTGGTGGAAAGAGACTTATTGCTTGTTAATGCCACTGAGGCACAGCACTTCATTTCCCTGATTCTGGATGGGGGCTGCTGCTGGCGATAGCTGCGTTTGATGATATTTTTTGGGAACCTTTAAGTTGGTGACAGTGCCTGGAAAACGACACTAAAGATCCCAAGCCAGCATATACACAGCCATAGTCTGGGCATTGATGTACTGTCCTCTGAATAACATCCTGCAAGAAAAGACTATCAGCAGATTGTTATTGAGGAACAGATTATTTTAATGTCACTACATCAAAATAATTTAAATGTTTTATTCTGAAATTACTTCTTTTTCCTGAAACTTTTATAGTTTGGCCAAATTTTCTTTCCTATAAGCAATGCCACGATATCGGTAGCGTTTGCCATTTTTTGAGCAAATTCTTATTCCAGGATGTGATTTGTGATTTTTCTTATTCAATACGTCTGCTGCCACATTTATTAAGGTGACAGCTGCAGTTACTAAAGGCAAAAACAAATCCTGGGCACTATGGTTTCTATTAACAATGCAAAAAGATTTGCATCCTCTCTCTCCGTGGGCATTGCCCAGAGAATTGCCAACTTGTAAAAAGAGCTTTTAAAAATGTCTAATTACAGCATAATGGGTTCCCATTTTGTATCAAGGGTTGTCTAAGTGGAAAAAATATGCAACTATAATTTTCAGGTTCAGATTTCTATTGTCGGATACTCGCGTTCCTATTACACTTCATGTTATTGATCTCAATATGGGTTGAAATGGCAACTTGCACTCAAGTTGGAAAATAATCTGATTTCCAGGCCCAGAGATGAAAAGGTGGAATTTTTGATGCGCATATAAAACATCTAAAAGCCTAAATTACTTTATTTCTCACTGGGAAACAACAAAAATTTCTTTTTTTTTTTTTTTTTTTGCTTTTGATAATTTGTCTCTGACTTCAGCCCGTAGGTGCCAGCGAACGTATCGCTGTGATGCTGACACCAATATTATGCAGCCTTCTTCAGAAGCAAAGCAGCTACAAAAATTATTCAAGGAACATTCCAGGGGCAGTAACTAGGAAGGAAAAGGAAGTCGTGATTCTTAGTTAAACATGTAACACAGTACACACAGTGCTGGTGTGTCCCTACCAATGCACATTTCCTCCTAAATGAAGTATTTTAGGTGAGCAAGAGTTCACATCCTGCTGGGGAAAGGGATTATGAGATATATACCTCTTAATTAAGGGACACACTTTCACTAATACAGGTGGCAGTGGGGTCAGATTACTCATGGCTCTAATCTTTTCCTTTCAAGACTGTGGATTGATAGAAATAAAAGACAAATACAGTGGGATCTCTCTGCTTTGCCTATATACTTTGTCCAGTTTAGATCAAAGTGCTCTCATGTTAATTTTATGGCATTGTTTCATCCAAAAGGGCCGTGGAGGGAGTACCGGTTTTGAACTGAGATGTTCCTAAAATTCAGAGACTTACTTCTTCAGTACCTGCCAGCTCCCTTAGTGTTTCTTGTACCTGGAAAAAATACTGGTGGGAATTAAAGTTCACCTTCTCCCAACAGCCCTCAGTTATCAAAACCCCTATTGGAATCGCAGGCAAGTGGGTGATAACGCAGAGCGGGACTGGAGCTGGCCTCCCTGTTTGTTACTGGATTTGGGCAACTGCAAAGATGGCATAAAGCTATTTTTGTTTCTCTGGTCTTATGCCAAGAACAGCCAGGAGAATCTGGGCATGACTTGTACAGCAACATTTACTTTTGTGTAATTGTTCGTCGCAGCACATCGTCCCTTCTCAGTCAAATGTTTAAGCTATGGGCTGTAACAGATGCCTAGATTCATTGCTTTCTGCTATCTTTATTTTTTATTAATAAACTAATAAAATCTTTCTCTTCATGGATTGTGTACATCTTAGAGAGGCAAAAAATAAATCCCTCTTCCATTGCTTATTTAGCTTGTTAAGCCCAGTGCAGTCCTGACATCTGTTCAACACAGCACAGGTTTACCGCGCAACTTAAACGGTTTAGAGTAATAATTGCACATAAAAATACACAAATATCCTCACTCTGAACAAAATCCATAGCTACATCAAATGGCAAACCTTACCCCAGCTCTTGCTCACTATACCTCTATTTTTCCTAAATGCTTGAAGAAACAGAAAGATTTTGTGGTTCCTCTGCTGATTGCTAAATGAGCTATCCTTCCTACGCTATCTTCTTGGACCATTTTCTTCAGAAATATTCTTCATGTTCCAAGACTCTACATTGATACATATAAAATTACAATAACAGCTGCCTGACATGATATTATTCTAGGAATACTGCATGACTGTGTAAATAAAGATTGCGGGATAATGCAAATCTCAGCTAGTCGAAAAATCAAAAGGTCACTCTCAGTCATCCTACACTGAGATGAAAAATGAAAAAAAAAAAAAGGATGAATAGAGCAGTACGAATTTGAGCTCATGTTGTGGACCTGAGCTGGTTAATTCTTCAGCTCAGTTCTGGTTCACGTGCTGCCCTGACTGACGATATTTCAGCTCATTTAAACGAAATAGCAAAATAATCGTTCAGGTTCAGCTGGGATTTGAGGAAAAGCTCCTGCTCCCTCGTTACAGGGTGATTTAATCATGCATAAGTGATGAGATAATTACCAATTGAATATAGGTAAAAATGATAGCAGGTTCTGAAATTTTAATTAACTTTCCACAGGTTTTAATATTTGTTCAGAAATTTGTATTAGGAATGAATTTCCTTTGCAGTTCTTCATGTATTGTTCGAAATCCCATAGTCTTCAATTAGTTTGGAAAGTAGAAAGCACGTACACAACTACTGGATCCTTTGAAGGTGCATGATACCAAGCAAAAGAAACCTTCTCAAATGTCATTTTTCTGAAGAACTTTTCTGCACTCACAAATTAAAATCGAGTTTGAACTTTTGTTCAAACAGAGGTTCAAACTTTGTCCCTACCTGCCTTTTGAGCATTTCAGGTATTACAAACATTACTTGATACTGGAAAAAAAAATAAAGAAAGTTAAAATATTTGTACATATAGTAGTCAAATGAACACATTAATTTGCTCTTGTCTTATAATTTAGAGACTATACTCATTGGCACGTAAATCTCATCGTTAAACTTAATCCCATAACGGGGTTTGAATCCTGTTTTCAAAAGTGACTTCAGCTCAGGCTTTTCGAATCATCGGTGAATTTATGCTCTTTGGCGAGCAGAGCAACACTAAATTTTGGCTGGCTAACCACCTGTCAGATTCTCAATCAAGAATTCCCTACAGAGTGTGTTAAAGACCTGCCAAAAAATTTGCAGAAAACAGATAAATGGGGAGCCACGTAGATTACCGTGGAGTAAAAGGGTAAGAAAAGGGGCTGGGACACTCCTTCTCTCCCCTGAAATTCAAGCTGTGTCCTCTTTGAATCCACCTACTGTGGATTCTGGTACTGTGCATTTTTTTTCACGCTGCCCCTAAATTTCCTATCATCACACTTTTCCCACGATGGTAAATTTGGTTCAGTCGGCTCGATTCTTGCCGGGGGTCGGAGCGGTCCCCCCCTTGTGCAGGTTCTTGCAGTTCTGTGTGAACAGCCAAGAGGGAGACTGGGCATGTTTTGGGTGATAACTGCTCTGAAGGAGAAAGGAGGGTCAGATTTGACAGAGAAAATGAAATTGTTTAAATCAAATTATGGAAACATACGAAGATTGTATCAGGAAAATTTTTTTCGGATACACAATGCAGTTTTGCGTCAACAAGAGGAAGATCCACTTCATAGTTGAATGACTGTAACCTAACGTAGACGTGGCTCACTTGATGTGTAGGATGGCCCCGTTGGTGGCTCACTTGGCATGTAGGATGGCCCAGTTCAGCTCTTTCAGCCAAAGTGGCACCAAGTAGACATGGCCGGACTCCAGAAGTCGTGTGTTGTAGACAACTCACTTCGCCGATGGCACTGGCTGACCTGAGCAATGTTTCTGACATTTCTCCCTTAAAACTGGGAAAGGTCTTGTTATTGTGATGTGGAATGGAAAAAATATCTTGGATTTTGACAGCGTTCACTACATGGGGGAACTTTTAACATAATTTTGTTATAGGGGCGGCTGACTTGGGGCTTTGAAACTCTGAATGACACCTACAGGGTAACCAAGTACTTCTTGGACAGGCATAAGCCAAACCCCTGCTGCTTTTCAGCATGTCTTAGGTTCTCAGGAGTCAGATTTTTAGACTTAATTAATACCTAAACATTTGATTAGTAACTTACTGGGCTTTTTCTGAGGTCCCTAATGACCTAAGTCTTACTGGGCTTCAGTTGCCAAGTCTGAGAACCTGAGTCTGGAGCGTCCATTGTGATGGCAAGTGACTGTGCTGTGTCATAAACTGTTAGTATTTTTTTGATTAAACTGTAGTCTGATATGTTCTCTCACTGAATCTCCCATTCTTGGTTTCGGTTGCTAATTTCTTCACTTCCAGTTGCTAACAAGCATTGTAGCTGTCTTTATTCAGCAACGTGTTTTGCTGGAGGTGTATCAGAAATAGGTCTATTTTTATAGATCTCTCTATATTTATAGGTCCATGTAGCACCCTCTGGCTCAGGGAAAGCCAAACTGCAATGACTGATCCATTTCAATGTATGTCAGATGCATTAAATGGTGCTTAAACAGATGCCTGGTCCTGGTGATGGACCCGTGTAACCACACTGGTTTAGAGCCCATGTCCTTGCAAATGAGACATCAGTTTTTTTCCCTAAAAACTGTGTTGTTTAAAAGCTGCAGGTAAAGAGTACTTTATTTATTTTTACTGGACTGACCTGGTGCAAGCTATTCAAAAAGGCCAGATCCCAGAAGACACAGCATAGCTGATGGTTTTACCAGCAAGGCCAAAGCCAGGAACAGGAGGTTGATAGACAGACAAAGAGGAACTGCTGGGCTTGTGTGATTCCAAACACAAATATTCATTAAATACCAGGATATAAACATATGTTTATAAATTCAGAAATATTAATCACACGAATATATAAATAAGAACAGTGATGGTGTCTGATTCATAGTTCTTGATAGAAGATACAATGACAAACACACGGTAAGGACAATTGAGTTAAAAATGACTCACCTTTGAAAAAGGAAGAGGAACAATTGAACTTGGGTTTCTGCATTTCAGCAAAGCATTCCTCATTTTTTGTCTCCAAAGTGCAGTTTGGGCATTGTCTCTTCCTGATGGTCTTAACATGTACACAATAATATGTTTGGGGACACTTACCCAACATTGTCCTTCGGTCAGGATAGACAGAAAATCACAACGGGTTTTTGAAAACATCCTGGATATGTATGTCAGTCAGTGGAAAATCTAAGCACCAGAGAAAATTTACTGGCCCAAGAATATAGCAGGCTTGCAAAAAGGATTTTTTTTTTTAAAGTAATGATAAATAGTCACAACCGTGAGTATATTCGTTGCTAACGATGACAAGTATCGGTAAAAATATGAATTCCTTTTGCCTCAGTGCTTAAACAACCTACAACTGTTGGAGGTGAAGGTGGGACCTGAGGTGGGAGGTTAATTGTCCCAGCTCAGGGTGTCTTGTTCTGAAATGACCAGCGATGATTTCTGCTGGAGAGAGAACCCGGGCAAGTCACACAGAGGTGTGGATCCATCTTTTTTTTCTCTGTCTGTACATAAATTTTGGTGGTCTTACTGGGATGCTGATAATCAAAATAACATGCTCGTGTAATATTCCCTTCTTACTAATCTCCCTCTAAAATAAATAATAGAAATCTTTTCTGTATCTCCAGAAGGCCCTTTGCTGGCTTCCTCTAAACTCTGAAGACACTTACTGTCCCTTGATACTGATGTTCCAGACAGAGCTATTAGTGCTGAGCCTCCAGACACAGCAATTGGATTTACAGGCTCGATATTTTAAGGCTTCAAAGAGCTGAATGGGTGGAGAGAGGCTGGCATGAAATAGTATACTTGCCCCGATTTCACTTTTGGGAAATTAAACATTTACAAATAAAATCATGAAAGCATTGTTTCAAATTAGGCGTATTAGCTGCTCAGTATATTCTCCCACTTGCAAACTGTGGTGAAGAACCATTTGTCTTCCAAGAGTGTGGTGGCAAGGCTTAATTTAATGTTTGTTAGGAAGTCTTGGATCCTTGGAGAGATGCTATGAGAGGAGTATGCAGTATCATTATCATGATTTTATATATAATGATGTGATGTTGTCTTGCTGAAGAGCAACGATTCAGTCTCAACATCCTCCATCCTGCACAGAAGAGGTCAGAGCTAATTGTTATCTATTTACTGGCGAGGGATGCAGAGATTTCTTTCTCTGCATTCAACATTGCACAGGAAGCAAATGACTGAGCAAGAAATGAAGCTGATGAGGAAGAAGGTATCTACAGTGAGCACTGGAAATCTTACTGCTGTAGTTGTTTGTTGGAGTACCTCCTACTACTCTTTTCCTAGCGATGTTTTCCTTGCTAACGGGTCCATCTCGGAAAGAGGTTACAAAATGTTAGTTTTGTGCTCTCCTTGCTTCCTTGCAGAAGGACCAATGGGGGGGAGGGGGTGCTCTGTTTTGTTGGAAATTGTTTCCTTCAGCTTTGCAAATAGCAAGAGAGATGAATGGGGTGTCTAATGGAGGTCTAGGAGCCATCTGCCTTGACATTTTGTAGTTTGAAAAGGTGATTGTGCTGAGTCTTTAGCGAGGCTCTTTAACAATGTTATCAGGCATCATCAAATAAAACAAACCAACAATAAAACCGGCTCGAACAATTTGATTAAAATTTGCTGCTCCCGGTCATTTTCTAAATGTTTGTTGCCTTGACTGTTGTGGTGGTGTTTTTTCACTGCCTGCCTAGTATTTTCGTAGTTTTCTAGTTTCCAGAAATCCAGATCCACAGAAATGCATTTCTGTGGTTCACCTTAGGTCTGTCTTTCCAACAGCGGGGAGATAATCTGATCTTCTTTCCATCGATAGATTAATTTGAAGAGTATTCACTTTCATTTTGTATCACGTTAGTTCTTCTACAGACCTGGTAGACGGGGGCTCAGCAAGGATGCTTTTTGAGTGTTGAATCTGTAGAGTCAAAAAGAGGCGAAAATAGGACATGACTTTAGTGAGAAGCCTCGGGAGGGTTTGAGAACGAGCTCTCAGGTGCAGTGTTTGTGCTTCCCACTGGGAGTGTGGGCGGCTCTCATCAAAGCCAACTATCAATGAAATGACCTCGCACTCCTCTATATTTCTTCTCCTTTTGAGGCTTTGTCTTTGCTTTTTGCAGCTTGCAAGTCAAAACAAAGCATCAGGCTGCTGCTAACGCTGCAGGTTCAGCCTGCTATCTCAACATCTAGCCGGGCTTGTTCTGCTTCACTACAGCAGTACCCACAGGAAAAGGACTCTGGATCTGGAATTTATCAGGGTTTTTTTTGTTTATGCTTGGGACAAGTATCCATGTGACCTAGACTTCAACTTTTACTGTGCTGACACTACAGGAAACACTTCCCTTGTCAATAAGTTGGTGTGTCAACACCAGTAGTTCCAGCGGTTATAACCAGTGGCGGTGTTTTTAGCTGGTTTTCTGGTAATTTTTTTTAGATGCTCTAAAAGGACGACCTAAACAGCTGAAAGATGCCAGGTCTGCTGAGACGTGAGTTAATTCCTTAGAAACTGAAGATGAGGAATTTTTTGTTCTGCAGTAGAACTCAGTGTCACGTCTGTAGCACGCCCTACACGCATGTTGGCTTCCAAAAATGAAGCGTGAAGCTTGTGGTGTGCCCCGAGGAGCTCGTAGTAAAACTGTCACGAGACATACAGCATCACATATACTCTGCCTTTACCCAACTACTATTTTGCCCCACGTTTACTCCAAAGAAACAAGACTCTTCAAGTCATGCTGTGATTGCGTTCCCTGAAGAAATAAGTCTTTTTTTTTTTTTCAAGATCCTGTAAATCTATCAGATCTCTGGGTTTAATTTTGTTATTTGCATCTCCCTGTGCAAGTCTAGGGAGATAAGAAGAGAAACAGTGAGTTAGCTGCACTTGGGATTCTCGCCAGTCTTTGTGGGATGGAAAATTCCTTCCTAATTCCATATCTGACTTTAAATTTGACCCTCAGCGTGTGAGCAAGATAGACCAACACACGCACTTCAGAAAAAAAAAAGATCCTTTGTGTCCTAGCAGGACACTGGTGCAACTTTTCCAGGGTCCCAGTCTGGCTGCTGCCAATCAGTGAAGCGTTGTCCTCCCTCAAGCATCCCAGTGCGTGAGGGTAAATTGGGCATCAGGAAAAAGAACTGTCCTCTCCCTCCTGCAGGCTGTCGACAGAAGCCTTGAAACATGAGATTGGGTTGTAGAGCTCCCAGAAAGATGAGTATGTTGAGCACAATACAGGAAAGCACTGGTCCCCAGGGGAGAGCTGGAATTTTGTATATTCCGATGTCAGTGATCCTTTCTACGTTAAAACTGTCTTCTTCACCGCTAGCTTTTGGGTTCTTCTCAGTTTTTTAGCAAATGCAGGGTCATTGCAGTAGGAAGAGGGCTGATTCCAAAATACTGAATAGGTGCAGAAGGAGATTTCTCTCTGAGTGACCTCTTTAGAAATTATATCGTGCCTTCAACGAAACCTTTGAGATCTCAAAAACGAGTTTTGAACCTCTGTTAATGGCAATTTTTCAATTCCTATGGTCATCTGCCTTGGAGAAGTCCGTGTTGCCCTCCATACAGTGACCTTTATCAAGTCAGCTTCTCCTGAAAGGAACTGTGGGGGCTTTTGACAAGATTATTTATTTTTGGAGAGAATGCTGACTTACCTTCTTTCCTTCTTGTATCCAAACTGATATTGGGGTACGGTGCCTATAATTGCCTGGGCCTTCCTTCTTTACTAGCTATTTAATCCCTAGATACACTTGCAGTTCTCTGACCCTTTGGAATTTTCCCAGTTTTCCATGAGTTGTTCAGTATCAACACTAGTGGTTCGGAGAACTCCTCATGGAGTTATGTAAGACTCCAGGCCTGTTGATTTGAAAACATTTAATTTTAGCAGATCTCGTCTCACATCTCCTTTTATTACCTACAGTGAATTTTGTTGTGCTGACGTAATATGGGATGATACATTCTCCAGCTTCATTCCAAGGGCAAAACAATGTGCAAAGGACAAAATGTTTATTGGATATTTCCGCCTTTTTTTGGAGTGTCATTTTCAGTTTTATCACCCGCATCTAGCAATGGGCTCATGGCCAGTCTCAAGCTTTTTCTAATATTTATAAAAATATCTTTTTTTGCCTCTTTACTTCTGTTAACTATTCAACTATCAACTTCCTTGATTTTAGTAACTTTCCTCAGAAGTTCTCTGCATACTGTATCTTAGAAATTGGTACTAACTTTTGCTTTCCCCTTTCTTTCATGATGCAAATAAGTGATTTTTAGTATGTTTTATTGCCATCTTTTATCCCAGACGGTTTCTGCTTTAGTGTAAATATTTTTGTGCTTAGAAGTGCATTTTTGGCCCGTGTTTGAATAGGCTTAACACTTTATTTTGCATTTCCCATTTGATTTTACGCTTCCAGTCAATTGGACTGACGATTGTTCTGAACTTTCAAAGCTTGTCCTGTTTAAAGCTCCAAGTCTATATCGTGGAACCAGTCCTTTCTTACTGGTTGATGCCAATTTCTGCTTGAGTATCATAATTGTAACCACATCTCCAGCATTGGTACCCAGGCAACTGCCAGTTTCATAGATTTCATAGATTTCTAGGTTGGAAAAGACCTTAGAGATCATAGAGTCCAACCATCCCTAATCCCCATTAAACCATATCCCTAAGTAGATCATCCACCCTATTCTTAAACACATCCAGGGATGGGGACTCAACCACCTCCCTGGGCAGCCTGTTCCAGTGGCTGACAACCCTTTCAGAGAAGAAATACTTCCTAACATCCAACCTGAACCTCCCCTGACTAAGCTTATACCCATTTCCTCTTGTTCTATCACCCATCACTAGTGTAAAGAGCCCTTCCCCTACCTCCCCACCATCCCTTCTCAAGTATTTGTAGGCTGTAAATGAGGCTGTATTTGAGGCAAGCACTTAAATTCTAGTCCATCAGAAACAAGTCTGTGGCTGTTAGAGCTTCCACAGGGAAACTTTTATGTTACTACTAAAGCCCTGGGAAACTTAACCATCGTTTCGTTACTCGTTTGACAGGTACAGCACGTCCTCATCACAGGAGCGCATCCCCCGTGACGCAGCTTATCTCAAGTTAGCAAGGAAATTGTAATAGGAAGCAGGCAGGAAATGTGAGTAAAAAGTCATGAGGAGCAATTCCAGTGAGATTCCCACAGGAAGCATGAGGGGTTGCCTGAAAATCCTTGATTTTTTTTTTTTCCCCTCCCGCTGGCTGCCTGTGCTTGCTCCATGCTGTCACCGATGAAGATGTGTTCTGATTTATAGCAGGGTCCCCTGGAAGTTTTATCAACCAAATATTTATTCTTGGAAGTTTTAATGCTAGAATGAACAAAGCACTGGAGAGCGTGTTTTGTACCAGTCCTCAAGGCAGAGAGAGAGCTGGCACGGATCTAGGTTGTCCTTTACGCAGTGGTGAGTGTAGCTTCATGGTAGCTTCATGCTCACTTGTGTTACTCCAATGCTGTACGAGCAGTCTTGGCTCCAGCTTAAGAAGGCTCCACTCTGAGATATTATAGCATTCCCCCATAGAGAGAAAAAGGAGGAAAAAAAGGCAGTTAAATACCCAGGGTGTTGTTGGGGGTGACGAAAGCCCACAAAAGAAGGACCACGGGAAGGGAATCATAGAATCATAGAATGGTTTGGGTTGGAAGGGACCTCAAAGACCATCCAGTTCCAACCCCCCTGCTGTGGGCAGGGAAACCCTCCACTACACCAGTGGAAGGAAGGCTGTCCTTTCCTCTGTACAGTACACTCTGGGTTTTTCTTTTGGTGAAGGGGCATCTGGTTCATCCCCTGCTCGTGCACTCGTGTCGTTGCTGGAGAACAGATCCCTCAAAGAAGAGGTGTCCCACCTGTATAACCTAAAAATGGTCTGTCTTGCCTCCCTCTGCTTCTTTTTCTGAGATTTGCCGAGGGCAGAGATAGCATTTCTTTCTCTGGGGGGTTTGTAGGCTGCCAGGGAGTATTACAGGCGCAGCTCGAGAGAGGGCAGGATGCTTTTCCTTCGGTAGGGAGCAAAAATCCTCCCAGGAGAGGGTAAAGCCTGGCTAAGAAATGGTGAGCAAACATTTGGCATGAGCTGGCAAAGGGCTTCTTCCATTTCTGTGCCTGGAATAGCGATTCCCATCACTTACCTTTCCTTGTTTCCCATCCCACGAGGCTAAGGAGAGCACCCCTTAACCCTGCCCGTGCCGAGGACCATGCGGGGATGGAGCGAAGCCCTGGGGACGGAGGGGCTGACTCCCCTGGAAAACGTTACTGGAAGCAAAATGCGCATCCAGGTCTGGCCCTCTCCTGGAATTTCTTCCTTTGCCACCTTAATCCCAAGAGCCACACAACCAGTCAGCATAATGCCCTGGTTATATTACCCAATAGAACCCTATAATAGGTTATAAACAAAGATACCTGCGTAAATATCTAGTCAAGGTAGAAATTGTGGTGTTTTTTTTTTTTCTTTTTCTTTTCTCTTCTTTTCTTTTCTTTTTCCACTTGCTTAAATAAGCACAGCAGAGCTGTTTTTTTTTTTTTTTTATCACGCTCCTGCTCCTGCATTTTTCCAACCCAATTAGGCCATTACCAGGGCTAAATGAGGCATGGAGCCTCCAAAAGTCACACCGTCGTCCCGGAGATGAAGCGCGTAGAGCTGCAGAGTTGGCAGGCGGGTGAGGTGGCTGGGGCTCACCAGAGTGTGACCCCACGTGTTTTTCTGTTCCAGAAAGATCACCTTCAGAAAGGAGGTGGGGGGAGGAAGTCGATTAAAAAATTTTATTTAAAAAAGCACTGTGTTAAGGAGTTGCTGCGTTGCGGTCAAATAACGCGGCGGAGTTTCTTAGGGATGCATGGAGGAAGTGAGTGGCCACAGCATCTTCTGATTTCTGGACAGCATGGCAAAAAGGTCCATGATGACCATGAAAGCCTTCACTTATCTTCCAGTTGTTCTGATATTAGTTTTTCCCTCGCTGGTCAAGAGCTCCCTTCCAGCTGCAGCCTGCCCTCAGGTCTGTAGTGCTCCTGGGTGATCCCGCTCCGCTGGGGGACAACTGGTATTCCAGTGGCCAGGCTCCCTTTCCAGTTGAGGGCCTTCCAGTCATTCGTATCACACCAGGTGATATAAAGCATGGTGCTTTTCAGCTCTTTCCATGACACAAACCCCGTGTTTGCTTCTATTCCCAAGCTTCTGGGAACTCTTTGTGTTGGATGTAGAAACGATGGGGAGGAAGGGGTCATCTGTCCTGCCCTGAAGCTCTGGTAGCTCACACTAATGGTTCTTAAATTAGGAACTGGAACCAGTCATGTTGTAAGTGTCTAAAATGAGGTGGGGAAAAAGAAAGACAAAGAATACAAAGCCTAGAGCAACTAGGCTGGTCCAAGGCAAGCCTGGGATCTCCTGCTTTATTTCAGAGAGGAACTCTGCCAGAAAGGATGATAATTTTCTGTCCTATACTGTTTTAAGCACAGAAATTTTTGTGTGCTGAAAGAAAATAAACACCTGCACTTTTATGAAGTTAGTTTTAGTACAATCAACAGAATGGATGTCCTTTTCTCTGAATACAGGTTATTTTAGAAACTGAAATCCCTGCCTTCACCTCAGTTCTGCTGCCTTTGCTCACACTGAGCAACACCTGAGTGACCAGCTAAATCACATGAAACTTCCTGCAGAATATGGTAGTAGAATCAGATGCGATACTGAATTCACCATCTAAATAAATCTGGAAGCGAGAAAGATACAATTCCTGGCCTTTTTCTGATTTAAAACAGTAATAGTAGATCTGTTGAGATAAACGTCGTCAAAAGAAGCCCACACTTGAGCATTATTGGACATCTTCTGGACCTCGCTGCAGCAGTTTGAGGTGGTGTTCTTCCATCAGCGTGCTCTTCACCTGGGCAGTCTCCCCAGCAAGAACCATGCTCTTGATCTGCTTTGGTGCCAAATTTAGCTGGTTTGGATAATCTCATCTTCACACTATTTTGAGCTAAACTGCCAGAATTTGCAGGAAAAAAGCTAAGGGGAAGGCTCAAGATTTATTTTGATGACTCTTTGGAGCTCCTGATGACCTCCAATAGTGATGCAATAAAAAAATCACAGGTGAGATTGTGATACTTTAGGTGATCGTATCAACTGGGGAGAGTGACAGGGAATTTCCAGTAAGGTGTGTGTCTCAGTTGTGGAGAGAAACGAGCTTGAAAAAGGTTACGATGTTGATTATTTTGTTCTAGGGCTGACTTTTCCAAAATTAGGGCTGTTTTTCACAAAGCTGTTTCCTTAGGACGTTACTAGTGGAGCTAGAAATGTTCCTTGTAAGACACTAACACCGTAATTGTCTCGCACGACGTTTTTTGATGCAGGTATCACTGGGTGCTACTGAAGGCAGGCTCTTATACCAGATGGGCTACTGGTTTGAATCTGGAGGGCAATTTCCATCACCCTCATATGTTACAGGACAGAAAAACATGCACCTGTAGGGTTCAAAATGAATCCTGCACAGAATCTAAGTGGGATTATTGGGGAAAAAAAAAAGATTACGCTTATCCTCCCCATCTTTTGCAAATAATGATGGAAAGTTTGCTTCGTACAAACTTGTAAATTCTGTGGTGCATCCCCGAAGAGGGCAGGTGGAGCAAGAGGGGAGAGCTACGCTGGGTGCTTGCACGTTGCTTTGCTATTGCTGCTGTAGGTTGTGGGTCCGTGGTATCGTCTTACTGACGTCTTTAGCGGGGAAGTGCAGCCCCACAGGCCCAGCCAGCATTTCTTAGGTGAACAATATAAATAATCATAACTGATAAACAAGTCCTTGCATATCACATTGATCTCCTAGTGCACTGCAGAGGCAGATACGGGTCACTGTTCCTACTCAGGGGTCAGTGTTGTGTTCCACCTTACGCTCCATCCCCCTTGAGACAAGCTGGCACAAGCCAGCTCTGCAAAAAAGAGCCAGCAAAGCTGCTGTCTTTCACCGTTGGACTGGAGTGGGACATGTGCCTGTCCATGCCAGTTACTGACCTCCCCTCACACCTGCCTTTCCACTCTTGATTTTCTTCTCTGCCTTGCACCGGTCTGTGTGGAGTGATTTGATGGGTTCAGCAGAACTTCTGTCCTTGCTAGAGCCCAGCATGTCTGATGAGCTTGCCAAGACTCCCTTTGCCTTGAGTCTGTTTTCCTTTTCTGGGGACCCTGTTGACCCCTGCCTTCTTCAACAGGAAGAGGTTACCCATAGTATACAGGCAAAAGAAATACAAAAGTAGGAAAGTGTGTTTTGGTATTAGAGTGAAAGGAGGAGGGAGAAGAAAGCTGGAGAAGGAACAATAATTGTTCCATTTAGAAAATCATAAAGAAGAGAAAATAAGCAAAGGAAAAATGGGGGGAAAAAAATACATTCTGGAACAGTAGAGAAGCAGAAATGTAAGAGAAAGGGTAGAAAAAAAGACCAGAAAAAATCCATAAGGATTTATTAATAAATCACGCTGGGCTTAATGTAAAAATAAACCATCCAACAACAAAAAAAAAAGTGATTATTTGTTTTTAATAATAGTATAAATGAGAATGGAACAGCCAGCCAGGGGCTACTTTAGTCTCTGATTCAGCAAACCACTAAAGTACATGCTAAGCTTTTAGAATCTACTAAATTTCATTAAAGTCAAGCCTCACTAAGGCTGAGCACATATTTGTGTTTTTTTCTGAATTGGATTTATATTGAAATTGGCTCAAAATTACGGTTGTCCTTATTGTTTGGTTCACTGAGGATTCTGCAGGGAAAAAAATGGGATCAAATAAAGTGGTTTGCTTCAGATGCAGAGTGTTTTTTTTTTAAAAAATCAAGTAATATTAAAGGAAATTACTGAGCAAAATATGTTTTTCCTTGTAAGCAATTTGACGAATTTGAATTGGAAAAAAATGTTCAACTCTCAAATGTGTATTTTATTTTATTTATTTTTTTTTTCTTTTTTCGATTCGGCTGATACTCAGTTTGACATCTCTTGACACGGACAAATCACAGTTGCAATATATTTCTGAAATAATTTCTGGCTGCTAGTACGAGTTGGGAAGCCAAGCCCCAGACAAAGAAAGGCTGCCCAGCGAGGCAGAAGGAAGAAGCAGGATCCTGCCCCGTGCCAGCTCTGGGAGAACCCCACTTTCCACAAATCCTTACCAAGTGGTTACCAGAAATCTGTTATCCTAATTTATTTAAAATCTGCACTTCACACACAGATTGTCTTTTCTAGTGGCTTGCACCTAGTACCGATGCACCACAGAAGGTTTTGGAAAGAAGGATTTTGCTGATAAAACCCAGATTCTTCTCATGTTCATTTACATGACACGAGCTTATTTGCTCCTGCTATTTTGTAGAAGAATGATCAAAAGCTGGTTGATGAACTCGGAGAAATACAGAAAGATAATTGCACTTTTCCTTATTCTAGTGGTTTTATTCTGTTATTTCATGTTCTCTGACCTTTCAGCTTGCTAAGCAGCAGATCTTACACTGGCAAATTCGTCTCTTTTGAAGACCACTGCACTAAATTGTGTCATTTTAACTCCTTACAAATGACCAACTACTTTGGCATCTGCCCCATCACTCTCTCATTCTTTGCTGCCTCACGATGTAGCACAGAAAGAAAACAGTTTAAAATGGCCTGATCCTGGTTCCCTGAGCTAATCCTTCTAATAATCTTCTAATTTATTTTCTGAACAGAAGACAGAAAAAAATTAAAGACAAACGTAGGGTATAGAGCATCCAGAAGTCAATAACAAGGATAGTTCCTTCTTGTTCTTTCCAAGACAGACTAGAGCAGCACAGTTTCATAAATTATGTTCTTGGATTGACGTTTGTTGGTATTCAAGAATTGAGCTGAAGCTTGTAGAGAAGGGCATCTTAAAAAAAATGAGCATTTCACAACCATATTGCTTTATGGGCATGCCTAGCAAGGAAGGAGGACTGTGCTAGGTGGATCGAGCCCTCTTGTCAACCCCAGGGATGTTTCTTGTGAGAGAGGAAGAAGGTAGACTAGAAGCTGGGAAAGGTGGGGAAACTTCTCAGTTACCTCTGCAGGGTTGTTCTGTAGAGCAGTGGTGGACTTGACTTCTGTGGGCTGTGAGCCCAGCACCCATTAACAGTTCTGTATCTTCTAAGGCCAGCCCCAGCGGAGCTGTTAGTCCTGCCAATTAGGAATTAAGAGCAATTCAGTCGGGTGACACTTGCTGGCAGAGGTTCTGCCTTGGATGTAGGAGGAAAGGCTTGCTTGAGATGCAGGAATGTATCCCTACTATGCAGGAATGTGAGGTACCCTGAAAGGCACAGAGGTTGAACTCCTGACTGTTTCACCTGCAGGCAGAAGTCTGAAGTAACCAAATTTTGCAAGCAACATCCCAGTGCCCTATGCACCGTCCCACAGGGATGTCATGTCTTCATTCTGCAGAGCATCCCCCAGGCTTGCTTTCTCCATCTGCCCAGGAGGGTCTAGTCACTTCCCAAAACCACGAGGCTGGGGTGAAATGGCTGTCACTGGAACCCACACTCTTCAGCATGGTTGGTGGGACTTTCTTTAGAGACAAGGAAAGTTTAGGGAAGCCAATTTCGTAAGAAATGATACGTTAGCAAAACATTTCACCTTCTATTTTATTGCAGCTCTTCAGTGTCCTCATCTCCCCTGTACACGAAGGCAAAAATTATTGAAACTACCAAGGAGCCTTAGACTGGAGTTAGATCCAAGGCATCTTTCACCTGATTTAAACAACTTGTAAGATGCTAGACTTTTAACTGGAGGAGTAGGAAACAACCAAGTTAGTAAACCAGGAGGCAGCAAGAGAAGGTCAGCATCTGGAATGTAGAGAGGCAAAACAGGAGAGCTTGAAGATGTAGACCACATGGATTCACTGGTACCTGTATTGTCTGAGACTGCTCGAGGGTCTGATGCAGCTCCCAACATAAATTAGGGTAGTCAATAACTGGTTGGTTTATGGGGACTCCCAAAAGGCTGAAGATGGGCTGCTGTGCCTCTGGAACTCCCTAGGACTTGGAAATCCCTCCAAGCCCTGCTGTTCTGTCACACCTCCTGTGCGGTGCTGGAGCTCCTCATTAGCATTTCATTAAGCCATCTAATGAATTTGTCACGTGTTGTTTCTTGTCTAGCCGTTTCCCAGGGAGCGCTGGGGGCGTAGCAGGACGTTCTGCTTGGTGGGATGCTGGGGTAACCGCATGCATTTCGGTGCTCCCGGTGATGTTCACTCACAGGCGCTTCTGCTGCGCTTGCACGGAGCAAGGCATGGTGTGGAAAGATGAGAAGATGCAGAATTGTCTTATTGCCTTCTGGTATTTGTTTCAGAGCTTTGTGATTTGTTTCAGAGCTTTGGAGAGGGACTTTTTACAAGGCCGTGTAGTGATAGGACAAGGGGCAATGGATTTCAACTGAAAGAGGGGAGATTTAGGTTAGATATAAGAAAGAAATTCTTTACATTGAGGGTGGTGAGGCACTGGCACAGGTTGCCCAGAGAAGTTGTGGCTGCCCCATCCCTGGAAGTGTTCCAGGCCAAGTTGGATGAGGCTTTGGGCAACCTGGTGTAGTAGAGGGTGTCCCTGCCCATGGCAGGGGGGTTGGAACTAGATGGTCTTTGAGGTCCCTTCCAACCCAAACCATTCTATGATTCTATGATTCTATACGTCTTGTAGAAATAAGCTTCAGCTCTTGTTGCAGAAAACCCTTACAGCTGAGAGGAATAAAACCAGTCGTGCCTGCCAGGCCCCTAGAGCAGCTTCTCAGGCGAGCTCACAGCCGCGCCGGTGTCGAAAGGCTCCAGAGACACAGGTCACCCCCCACATAGATGTCCACCGAGCACTCACGACTCCGAAAACACATGGCTCCATGTCTGCTGACACACCCCTGTGTCTGCTAGTGATGCTGGCTGAGGGCATTCAGCGCATCTCGAAGGTGTTTTCTGTTACAGCTCCTCTTTCTGTTTGCTGCTTCCCACCATCAGCAAACCCAGGATTATTTCCATGAAGGGATATCAGTTCCCCGGACCCAAACCACACTCATCAGGGATTTTGAACGTGATACTGATGCAAGGTACTGGAAAGTGTGGTGTGAATCCTAGAGTCAGGAGCAGTGCTGGTGGAAAGGTGGTTGCTCTAAAGCCATGCCATCCCAGCCACATTGCGTGGCACGTGGTCGTGGGCGCTTTCTAAGCCAGTGCTGAAGTGAGAAGGAGATCAGAGGCCTCGTAATCCCACATTAAATGCACAGATGGTGAATGCTGCCTGTGGGATGGTTTGGATTTTTACCTGCTTGGGCAAGAGCCAGGAGCTGGTGCGCTTTTGACTGCTCTTGCTACCACCAAAGCTGTTTGAGACTCTTTGAAACAAAGTGTTCTGGTTAGTCCTGGCTCCTTTTTCCATACCTGAAGTTCCCCAGAAGCTTGGACATGAGCCTCTAACAGTTGAGGCTTCCTTGCTCTCAAGTTGCTGTGCTGAGCAGAGCATCGGCAGTGACACCCCAGGCAGATTCTGCCACTCTGGTATTTGGTAGTGCTAAACATGGATCAGGGGGTGACACTCTTTTGTTGCAGGCTCTTTATTATTTGTTCACCAGTACATGATTTCAGGAGTAAAGAAAAACTAAAGAGATTGTTGCCACATGAAAATAATGTTACAAGTATGAAAATTCTAGAAACTTAAATAGTAATTCGCTGACAAATTTAACAACGTTGGGCATATCAGATGTAGCAGAATTAAATGTGATATGATTGCTTGGTTTACTATGGGGTTTTTTATGTTTAGTTTATCTTGGAGAGTCAAGAACATTACTCTAGGACCAGTGCTTAGGTTTTTCATGGCCAACTTAAACATGTTCTTAGGCTTGCTTTTCCTTCTGCAGGCTATTCCTCCCAGTGCTGAGAATACAGCCTGCTTCGTTTGAACGGATTGGGTCTTGTTATTTACGAGCTTCAGCAGCTTCTTAGAATAGAATGGTTAGGGCTGGAAGGGACCTTCAAAGGTCATCTAGTCCAACCCCCCTGCAAGGAACAGGGATATCTCCAACTAGATCAGGTTGCTCAGGGCCTCGTCCAACCTGGCCTTGAACGTCTCCAGGGATGGAGCATCCACCACCTCTCTGGGCAACCTGTTCCAGTGTTCTACCACTCTCATGGTAAAAAATTTTTTCCTAATATCCAATCTGAATCTACCTCCCTCTATTTTAAAACCATTACCCCTTGTCCTATCACAACAGGCCCTCCTGAACAGCCTCTCCCCATCTTTCTTGTAGGCCCCCTTGAGGTACTGGAAGACCGCTAGAAGGTCACCCCGGAGCCTCCTCTTCTTCAGTACTATGGATGATTTATATGGAGTATTTTCATCCTCTTCTTAGCTTCTCCAACGCCAAGTGTGACCATAATGTATCTTTTTTTAACATACATTTTCTGTAGTGTAGTAGGATGTTAGCATCCTGATTTCTGCCAGCAAAATTCCATCTGTAACAGATAACATGCTCTCAATCTAATAGCAGGGTATGGAGATACTGTCCTGGAGATCCTGCGCTGATAGTCGTGATGGTTTTGTAAAGTCTCATTCTCAGTAAAAGCTCTAGCATTCCCATGTTGTATTTAGTTCAAAACCAAGTCGATGGGCAGTGGTTTTAAAACAGTCATTATTCTAGATCTGAATTTTCCTCTGCGCTCCTCTTGTCTCTGAACTCTCCAAACTTTTCTGAGATTCCGTCCCAATCATGCTATTTGTCCAGACAAAATCTCTCTCTTTTGGGAAGTGTAGTGTGTATGAATTGTCTCTTTTGATGTTGACAATAAGTGATTTATAGCAATTTTCAGCTGGCATTTGCCTTCTTTAAAGACAGAGCAGTTTAATTCCCCAGACAAAGTTCCAACACAGCTCCTCGACCTTGTTCAGGAAAGCATCTTTATGAAAAAAGTGGTTAAATTAATTTGGTGTATTTAGTCTAAAAATAGGAGGAAAAGAGGAGGTGAATTCAGATCCCAAATAAGGTGATTATGAGGAGGGATGCACTGGTCTGCCTGTGATAGAGAGAGAAGACGACAGGTTTAGGTTGCAAGAAAAACCATTCAAGTCAGATGCGAGGAAACATTTGGCTCGGTAAGAGCAGAGAAGCATTGGAGTAAGGTGCCCTGGACGTCTGACAGGTCTCCTTCCTCAAAAGGCTTTAGAGAACTCATGCCAGGAATGG
This sequence comes from Tauraco erythrolophus, assembly GCF_009769465.1. Lineage (NCBI taxonomy): Eukaryota > Metazoa > Chordata > Aves > Musophagiformes > Musophagidae > Tauraco > Tauraco erythrolophus. Next base: position 1,112,588 of record NC_141465.1, read on the forward strand.
CACAGCTATTCCTGAGTCCTTCTTGGGCTGAGGGACAGCCACGTCACCCCTCGAAATCCTTTCCAACCAGTTATTGTAAGAACTGGAGCAGCTGCTCTTCAAAGTTGTGGTTAGTTACTGTTTGATTCAGAAGCACTTCAAGAGTAACACATGCCATGAGTGTGCCACTCAGCTGCTTTTCACCCAAAGAACAAAGATTTATTGAACATCTCTGGCTTTTCTGCATGAGTCCTGACAAAGGAAACAAATTTTCATTCAGCTAGCAGAATGGTACCCATGGCTGCAAGCCTTTCACATCCCCACACCTCTGCCCTTCGTACCTTCTGTCCCTCCCCAGGTCCTGCTCCTGCCCTGACAGTGGTGTCCTGATGCCTCCCCCTGGTTCTGGAACCACTTTAAGTTCCACCACTGAAGTTTAGGTGAGGTGGCTGCTACTTTGCTTCCACTTCCAAGAGAATTCAAAACCGAAATGTATGATAGTTACAAAACAGAGTGGAGAAATACTAGAAAAATATTTAAGGGGGGGGGGTGTATTTTAAAAATAGGGATGTGTCCAAAAAATTGAAATTATAATACTTATTTTTCATATTTCTCTTACAAAAGGAATCTGATGGAATTGTATTTGCTGAATATACATGTACAGGAAAAAAGGTTTTCTGCATTGAAGAGCTTACAATCAAAGAATTTATGTCTAATACTAAACACTTTACATCTAAAAATATTTGCAAAGGGAAAAAAATAGCAATGGATTCCAAGCTTCCTTCTTAATTGAGTTGCTTGTTAATTTAATCTTTAATTTATTGGCTGAAAACTGCAAGCCAGCAGTAATTTGTTCCATTAGCTGTACAGTTTCCACCTGTATTTTGCAAAGTTTTGATGTCTTCAGGCACGCATTAGCAGGTAATTCAATCTTCAGCGGCATAACGCTTTCTGTTAATAAGGAAGATGCTCATAATCTTAATCCAATTAAAGAAAAAAGAACAGCAGGAAGATTTGACACAACGAAAGATGATACCAAAGGATATTAACTCTTGGTACCAGCAGCAAGCTAATGACTGCTCATCAGGAAATCAGTATCTTCAAAATTTTTCAACCTTAATTGTGGAGAGCACTTGAAAGCAGCTGGGAGAACTCTGTCTGATACTAAAGGAGTTGGAGATACTTGGTGTCCAAGCTACAGGAGGTATTTAAGTATGGAGAGCTGTAAATGTTACTCCTGAGATTTACACAGAACTCAGCATACACTTAGTTTTGCTTTTTCTGGGTATTTTATGTCTGTGTCTTTTTGTGTCGGTGCATCTTTGCACGCCCATCCCTCGGTTTGCCGTCACCGGCATTCGGTGTTCATGTATATCCTGCCCACCTTGCCCACAGGCAGCACCTCTGACATGATTTCAGTTCTCTGTCCTGTCTCTGAGAGCAGCAAGTTCCAAATTATTCAGGGGATACCAAATATTACCCTACACCATGGAGGAATAGATTTGTTTCCATGGCCTAATCGCTCGGCATGATCCCAACTGACACCTTGGAGCACTGAGTGCCGTAAATGCCGTCTCAAAACGAACCCTATTTTACCAGTTTAGATCTTTCAACTTTGTCTACTGTGAGAAAAGAGAAATAAGAATGTGAAGTTACTTTTTCTACGTTTAATACTTCAGCCACGTCCTGGCTGGTGGCAGAGTGGTTCCTCAGTATTCAGTAGCGTCAGCTCAAGCCACTCCATAGCATCGCAGCAAAGGAAATCACATCGTCTCTCTTCATGATGAAAACGGTTTCCTTTGTCATCAGCAAAGAACCCTGAAGGCAAAAAGAAAGTGTTACTAAAAGGAAAGCGGAAAAATAGAGTAATAAATCAGCAGGCTGTGGTCTTGAGCTCACCCCCTTCCCACAGTATCATAGAACCATAGAATGGTTTGGGTTGGAAGGGACCTCAAAGACCATCCAGTTCCAACCCCCCTGCCATGGGCAGGGACACCCTCCACTACACCAGGTTGCCCAAAGCCTCATCCAACCTGTCCTGGAACACTTCCAGGGATGGGGCAGCCACAGCTTCCCTGGGCAAACTGTTCCAGTGCCTCACCACCCTCTGAGTGAAAAATTTCTTCCTTAGATCTAATCAAAACCTCCCCTCTTTCAGTCGATGGGGAAGTCAGTGATCCCATCCCATCTTGACTCAGTCCTACGCACAGTTCCTTGCCTGGGCTCGGGGGACCCTCTTGCTGGTCGCCTCCATCACTGACCCTGAAGGAGCGTGTGGTGCCCCAGGTCTCTGCCAGCTGGGAGGGTGGCAGGGGAGGGGACGCCCCAGGATAAATAACATGAGTCCAACCATCCTATCTCTTCGCAGCTGCTCTTCAGAAGTTCCTGCTCCCTGCTTCAAACGTCTCGCCTCTTTGGACTGGGTCATCAAGGCCCCACCTGTGCTGGCCCTCACCTCACTGCACTCTATCTGCTTTTTTCCCTGCTTTGTTTTTTTTTATTTTACTTCCAAAGCAATGAAAATCCAGACCCCTCTTCCTCTTGTTTCCCTTTCCCAGGGAAAGGAGAGCCTCCCTGCTCTCCTGGAAGGCTATGTTGCTGGCTGGGGTGACTCCTCAGCCTTGGGGTGACCTCCCAGCCTGCCCTTGGTCTTAATCATACCTTACCAGGTATGATTAGCAGCATTTTACTCATACTGTCCTCAAAACTGGCGGTATTTAAACTAGAATGCTCTGTCCCAGCATGGCTGCTGTGGCTGTGGTGACACCAGCTCCCCTGGACCCTCTTGCTTTCTTAGCAGATGTGGGCAGAGGGCTCCCCACAGAAAGTGGCTTCTGGCCAAAGCTCCAGGTTGTTCTTCTGTCCCTTTGGCCAAAAGTATCAGCCGTGAGATCTTGCCAGGCTCCACGTGCAGTTTGTCTTCTCTGCTCTTCCCTTTCCTTCGTATCCTCTCTCAATTTAAACAGTGCCAACCTTTCTAACCATGAAATCACTCCTGGACACAACTTTTCCTCTGGCTTTCTGAGCTGCTTTCATCTGTGCTTTGTGCTCCACTGGGACAGGTGTACCTGAGCCAACATGATCCACAAACATATTTAAAATGACTTTAATAACACTGCTGCATTGCTTCCTGCAGCATGTACCCAGCTGCCCAAGCGTGTGGACCACAGAGGCGTGAGAATGATGTGAGCTTTGTCTCTCTTCTCCCATTGACTGCTGAATCTGGACCTTCATTTTAGCAGAAATGGGTGAAATATTTCCAGCTTCTAGGTGGGCATACAGCAGGCATAATCATTAGGGCTGGCTGCTCTAAGAAGCCCCGTGGTCACAATGTCTCCCTGCAGTAGCTCCTTTTTTGACCTAGGTAGAGGTCAGATCTGTCTTGGTGCATTCAGTGCCCAGCAAGTCATCTTCATAAATGGGTTCTCAGCCCTTGAAAATCCTTGACAACTCGCTTTGGAAATTAACTGTCCTGAGAATTAGCAACATATGCATAGCTTCTATTCTAACTAACTTCAGATTTTCACTACTAGCTCTTAGACCTATTCCAAATAGGCTGAAGAGACGTTTATTATGATTTTTTGGTGCTACCTCCTCCTCCCTCGCCATAGCCATTTTCATATGCCATAATATAGTTCTTCATTTGGCAGGACTGTAGACGTGCTGCAGGGAAAGTGTATTGAGCACAGGGAAGCTGCTGTATTTCTCATCCCCTGGATGCAGGTTTCAAATCTCGGCAGCTAAGCTTGCAACGACACCATCACCAAACCTTTCAAGCCTTCACGATTCATTATGGAAAAGTATCTTGATTTCAAATGCTTCCTCACTTTGAAGCTGAAAGAAATCTTTCTTGTGACCTCGTTTCATTTCTAGCAAGGATAAGTTCAAACCAAAGAGTTAAGAACGATCGACGGAAAGGAGGGGAGGGACCGACACCAAAAGATTATCATAGCTCTTAGCTTAAGAGGAAGGTTTGATTCTTACTGCATTTGATGCTTCCTTATTCCTCACTTTCCCACCCAAGTCTCTCACAGGGTGCTCTGTTCATGGAGTCTGATCTCAAGTTTTATAGGGTCTTCCATGACCTGAGTCATGCAGAACCGTCAGAAGATGGTGGGAATACATCCACCTCACACATGTGGTAGAGAAGGAGGTATCGAAGAGAAGCCATGCCACTTGTTTGGGGAGATGTGGCTGGCATCACTGGGGTGTCTGACCTGCTCTGTCAAACTTGGTATGTGTCCTGCACAGGTTGTTGAGTGGGGGTGGCCACGGGGACGTACTGAGAAGTTGATATGACAAAGCAGAACCACCACAGCAGCGCGGGGCCCTGGCGTGTACCTGAGATCACTTTTCATGTCTTTCTTTTGCAGTTCTCAGAGATGGGCTCTCCCTAGTGCTTTGGTTATGAAGAAAGAAGGACCGCTGGACTGTGGCTTTGCAATGGAGAAGACAGAGGGAGAAACACCAGCACTGTGGCTCCCACCCTGTTCCTTGTCTCCCTGCAGACATGTGTCCCAAATCCTCTCTGTGCTGTATTAAGGAAGGGAAAAGCTTAGACATTACAACGTCTGCTCTCTTACATCACCTTTTCCGATTTTGCATCCTATAACCCGCTGGTGAAAAGAGGAACAATGACTTTATATAGCTGCTGCTTCATTCTTTTGCTATTTACCTGGAACACGGTTGCCTACGGGCCAAACCAAAGGGCACAGAAGAAGGGAGACATTATTCTTGGAGGATTGTTCCCCATTCATTTCGGAGTGGCTGCTAAAGACCAGGATCTAAAATCAAGACCGGAATCAGTGGAGTGTATCAGGTAAGCCCCAAAAAGAGAATATAAAAAGTTTTGGTGGAGGAAGTCTTGCCCTTCCTCGGCTACAGGTGACATGCTCTGTTGTGTTGTCTAAGTACAGATGTTGTATAAATATGGTCTGTAGCTTGGTGCTTGTAGAGGCGGTGAGAAAGTGTGGTGTAAATCACAGAACAAAACAGGCGTGTAAAGGCAGAAAGTGCTTGTGCTCAACAGGAACATAAATAATACTTGGACAGTGAAAGAGGACAATCCTTCTCTGACCCACGGCTGCCCAAACATGGATCTATCTGACCGTTCGCAGTGGGTGTTTGAATAATATCTGAAGATGAGCTTTCCTAGAAGGAGAGATCATAACTCATGGTGTTCTGAAGTTCATTTGATTACAGGCATGCGTAGCAAACCAGCTTAGAAATAATTTTTTTTTTTTTTCCAGTTCTGCCTTTCATCTTCTAAGACTTTACAAAGTGGTTAGATACCTAAACAAGCGAGTAAGTGAAAGTGAGATAGGTCACTGCTGTTGAAAAATCCCACTGAACACGCAGATGGCTCTCTAGGATCTTTGCGAAGTCCCAGACTCAAACTCCTTCCCCAGGCTTTCCTCACCCAAAGTCCTTTTCTTCTGTGTAAACCTGCATATACATTTTGCCTTGAGTCTTTGGCCGTTAACTCTGGAGGGAGAAACACACATGAAAACAAATTATCATAGAATCACAGAATGGTTTGGGTTGGAAGGGACCTCAAAGACCATCCAGTTCCAACCCCCCTGCCATGGGCAGGGACACCCTCCACTACACCAGGTTGCTCAAAGCCTCATCCAACCTGGCCTGGAACACTTCCAGGGATGGGGCATCTACAACTTCTCTGGGCAACCTGATTGTTGAAGTGTAGCCATTTTTATGATGAAACATGAGAAATTTTTAACCTTACAGCCCTGCACCCCATACACGTAACAAGTGGAAAGTGTGACAGAAACCGATGACAACTGAGATGTTGTATAAACAAAATATAAGAAATTGATGCGGAATTTTGTCACGACCATGCATAGGAAAACACTTCAGTGTTATGGGACCTCTTCTCTAATCATGTGGAAATCTGTGTGTCTGGAATTACTGGGACCTCTCCTCCTAGGCTGAGGCTCTAGGACAGTTTTGCTGCAGGTGGCAATGGAGAACGGCTGACAGCATTCCTGCTGCGCTTACGGATTCCAGGCACGGTTTCCCACTGAGACACTGAGCAGGACAGATCCATCTAGGATACAAGACCATCCCCAGATACTCTAGCAGGGAGCACGCTGAAAGAACTGTCATTAAGCAGAGTTTCTTGGGCTGCTTCTGTGCATGCACAAGAAAGTCGTGAACTAAACGTATGTGGAATGTCTACTCCGCCGAGCAAGAAGCTCTACCAGATTTTCAGCATTTTTTTTTTTCTCTCCCAGATGCGGCATTTTAAAAAGTGATGGATGTTTTCAGCTCTGTTGTCTTCTCCATCACCTGCTCCAGGTGGCAGGCGGGACAGCACAGATATTTGCAAACTGAACGGAGCCTTCATTGCTCTGAGCGCCGGGCCAGCCTCAGTGACTGTCTTGGCATGGTCACACTCTTAGAGTGGATGGCAGGAGAACGTTCCCCCACGAGTACTACAAGGGTGTGGTTGCCAAAAGGTTTGTTAATGAGGTGGCACTGCCAACAGCAGGCAAATCCTGAAAAGCTGGACCAGCTGTTTTGAGGACGCGATGGGAGATCCTTCTGGGTCGCGTTTGATCTGCTAGAAAGCATCCTCCATCTGAAAATTGCCTGGGTAAAATCTGTGCTCCCCTTACCCCTGCACCAAGGGGGTGCAGGTGCAAAAGAGAGGAGTTGACTGAAGAGGCGTTTGAGCCACTTTGCCACCCTCTTTCAAGGAACTGGATAAACTGTGAGTTGATAGCATAATGCAAATGGAGAGAGAATACTAATGAAAGGCAGAGATGACTGGTGAGGCACTGGAAGAGGTTGCCCAGAGAAGCTGTGGCTGCCCCATCCCTGGAAGTGTTCAAGGCCAGGTTGGATGAGGCTTTGGGCAACCTGGTGTAGTGGAGGGTGTCCCTGCCCATGGCAGGGGGGTTGGAACTAGATGATCTTTGAAGGCCCTTCCAACCCAAACCATTCTATGGTTCTCTGATTTAACTGCAGAGGTAGTAGCAACTACAACTTGGAGATATCCCTGTTCCTTGCAGGGGGGTTGGACTAGATGACCTTTGAAGGTCCCTTCCAGCCCTAACCATTCTATGATTCTATGATACAATAGAAGGTTATTGGACTAGAGATGGCTGGAAGCCCCTTTATTGCATATGTCTTCACTAGAAAATGTGCATTTCCTGGAAAGGTTGAATTCAAAAAAGATTGGATTGAGAAGATTTTTTGAGACTGGTCATGAGATTTTCATGATGAAGATAATTAATGGGCCAGTTTATGTGCTACGGTGTTTTCTTTGTTATTGGTACACGTTAAATTAAGAGCAGATATTTTTCCTGAAATGATTTTTCTTAAAAAAAATAGCAGAATTTAAGTCAGAAAATTCCTCTGACTGGACTTGTACGGAGAGCTCACAACACGACCATAGTGGTCCTTTTTGGTTTTGGACTCCATGATTAGGTAGTAGCTTGGGGCAGGGCTGTGCGTGCTGACGCTAAGAGCCCAATACATTCTTCAAGTTATGACCTAGAGTCTTTCATATCACCTTTGAGCTTCCTCAGTTCTGGGCAGGTGGCTAGTCTGGAATGAGTGAACTCATATTTCCTGGGAAGAAGGGGGGAAAAAAAAAAAAGCAGCTAAGTTCTAGTTTCTTTCCAAAGTAAAATCTCCCCAGTCTTGTAGTGGCAGATACTTTTATAGGGTGGGAAATCCACTAGAGGACCATAAGCATGGCTGTACCTGGTCAAACCGAAGGTGCTAAATCTGTTTCACACCTTGGATTGGCCTTGTTGCCTTTCTCTGAGCCTTCTCCAGCGCCGCCGTATCCTTTCAAAGGTGAGGCAAATCAGTTTTATACCCTTTTTAGATCTCTTTATTGCATAGGAACATATGTCTCCTATCATATAAAAAAAATAAGACCCAAATCTCTCTGGGAGTCTGCGGGCATCCTCTCTCTTATTAGACAGCAACAGCAAGAACTCATCAGGCCACACGAGAAGCTCCTTGCTTTGAGACCAAGAAAAGACCTAGAGGTCCCACTGAAACCCTGCAGGTGGTTTTCCCCTGTCTCTTGTGGGGTTCAACATCAAACAGTTTGAGATTATGTGGGTTTCCTTTCTTTTGAGGACCGTTCAACCTGATCTGTGCTGGTTTTTGACGCCTTGCCACGCGTTTGGCTGTGTTCAGTGCCATACCTTGGCTCCCAAACAGGGCTTCTCAAAATGAGTAGGACACCTTTCTCCCTACTTTTTCAGTTTTCACACTCTTCATACTCTTGTGGCACAGCCCCTTTCTCCCCAGCTCAGCATATGTACCAGCCTGAACCTACTGCGCGTGCCTTGCACGCGATTATTCGGAAAACTCTAGATGTAACTCAGCAGTGAAAGCAAAAGGGAACGGGAATGATCCGTTGCCCATTCATTTTGTACCAGTTGTGCTGAAAACACATCTTCATGCTGTAAGCACTGAGTTGTAGACTTCAAAGTGAAAACTTACTCGTGGTTTTGCCACACCAAATGTCAGGCAGGAGTACAGAGAGCGGGAGAGGTTTTGTCTCCTGTTGATTGTCCAGGTGTCCCGCAGTTGATATAAATGCACCTTCTGTCTTTGGGTCGCAGCAGCTTTCCTTGGATGGTGGATGCTCCATCCCTGGAGACGTTCAAGGCCAGGTTGGATGAGGCCCTGAGCAACCTGATCTAGTTGGAGATATCCCTGTTCCTTGCAGGGGGGTTGGACTAGATGACCTTTGAAGGTCCCTTCCAGCCCTAACCATTCTATGATTCTATGATTCTATGTTGGCTGATGCCTATCTGGTGTGCGCAGAGGCTGAGCACAGCACAGGCAGTCCCTGACCCCCGTTCCCTGTCAGCACCCACAGGGAACTGTTCTTCACCTGATTTCTCTCTCCTTTCTTGGTTTCAGGTAGTGGTCTTGGTTTCAGTGGTGGTGGTGGTGGTATCGTTAGTGTTATTGCACAGATGGGCCACACCAATGGATTCCTCTTACTGTAATGAGCTGTTTCCAGTGAGGACATGCCTTTACTGAGCTGGGATACAGTGTCTCCGATGTGATGTCACTAGGTCATCATTTTTAGTGCCTATTCCCCCTATTCCGATCAGCAGTTTAGCCAAGGTCCCGCATTGTGACGCATAGCTTTCAGGCTGTGACATCATCGCCATGTCATAGTGCAGGGCTTCACAAAGCGTGGCTCCGGGACGCTTCAACTCACTGAGTCTGTCTGTCCATCCGAGAGAACAGGGTGAAATATGTCCCCTTGAGGATGTGTTTGCTAATCCCACTGCAGAACTGAACACGTAACATGATATTTAGAACTTCCTCCCTAAGACCACATTATTTCCTTTTCCTCTGTTTTCTTCCACCTACCTTCTTATTTTTAATTTTCAATTTTTTTTTTTTTTTTTTTATTTTCTTTGGTCTGCCCAATACCCCTTACCCATAGCCTTAGCTTGTAAGAGTGTTAAGCAACTCATTCTACCTCCTGACCGCAGGAATCCAACAAACGGCTGAAGGTCTCCCCGTTGCATTCCTTGGTAATAGCAGTGGTAGTAGCAGCAATAACATGTAATTAATGTACTGGAAATCTCGAGAGGACAGAGAAATTAGTATGTGTGTACAACCACTGGAGAAAGAGGAGTTCTGGCATGAGCTGAGAGGCACCTTCAGGCTTTGCCACCGTTCTTGAATAAAAGTGCCTGTCGGATATGGGAGGATAAGGGAAAGCTGTATTTATGGCTTTCACATTACTTTCTTCTTTCTTTTATATTCTCTTGGGTTTAGTTGAGTGCCTTGCAAGTTTTGATAAATGAAGGTCATGAATTCCCATGAGGCTGTGAATCACTCCTTTACGGAGACCAACAGGGATCAGGACGAGGTTCCCTGCTGGATCTGGGTGGTGTGAGCTGTTCAAACCAAACCCAACAAACAAACAAACAGGGGATGGAGCTACAGGGAGCTCAAACCATGCAATAGTCCCTTAAATGATACCCCCTCAGTAACACTGGCTGAGATGTGTAAGCCACCTGGAGCACCCCTGGGTAGACACGTTTATACCAACTGGGAAGGAACCTGCAGGAATCAGTGAGATCTTGTTTACTCTCCAGCAAACTGAGCCGCTGCAAAGATAATCTGTGCCCTGGAGATGTGAAGATTAAGATGAGGGTTTGCAGAGGAATCCTTTCTGGTTTCTCTTTCCCTGTTTGTGCTCCTGCCTGGGAATGGAAAGATCAGTGGGTCGCACACTCTTTGGCAGGTGGGAGAACAGGCACGAGAGGGGAAACATTGAAAGAACTGAGTGTAGATAAAAATTCTTATCTGTGCTTTTGGCCACTGAATTATTTACATTAAACTCTCATTTAGAGCTTAATGGCCACGTGTCACATAGCACCACGTCTCAGAAACATCGAAACACAAGACTGTGCCCACGTAACTGTGAAGTAAACGGCAGAAAATTAGTTTCAGAGGCTGCTTCTTTTCCACCAAGAAAATATCAGTGACTATTTAGAGCTTCTGGAAATCTAAGGAAGAGTTTGCTGCTGTTAGCAAATCCTTTGCAGTTTCTTCATGGGAATTACTGGTCATGTTTCTGCATGGTTGGCAGAGCGTTGCGGTGACTAGTCATTAGTCACAGCAGCAGCATGGCACAGGAGGTCAGCTGGATCGGTGTAACCTGCTCCAGGTTCAAAGGCTGCTCTTACCCATCGCTCCTGTACTCGGCCAGCCAAGAGGAGCCTATCTGCAGCCCTTTGCTGGGCTGGAGAACTTAGCCGGACAATTTTCATTCACAGGGATTGAAGGAACCATGAAATCTTGCTTCATTTAGACTAGTTTGGTGGTGCTGCCTTCATCTGACCATATCCGTGTTAGCTCTGGTGCGGTATCGATACGACACTGTGTCGGTTAATGAATCGAGACCTTGTCTGAAGGTCCATCAGGAGAGCGAGGTGCGTTTGTCTCCATCCCATCTGATCCTCTTCTCCGGATCTGCTGATGCTGCTTTCAGCAGAGGTGCAACTGAGAAGAACCACAAGTCTCCTGCACAGGCTAGTTCGAGGTGAATTATCAAAAGCTTATCAAAGACATTTTGGAGTCTAGCTCCCAGAAAACACCCACTGCCCTCCTTTCCCCTCCAAAATAAAATCAATCCAAACACAAGTACCTGCAGTACAGGCCTTGTGCTGTGAATAAACATCCATCAGGAACGTATGTCAGAAATGAAAATAACAGCAATTGTGTGTCGTGGGCCTTAGTCTGCATCTCTGAAACATTCAGAGATGTTCTCTGAAGCTGAGGGAAGATGGTCCAGTTCTCACTGCTTTTGAAGATACCACCTTGCTGCATTGAAAAAAAAATTAAGCCAAATTGCTGTCAAGCATGCAAAATAATTCCGTGTCACACTCCACCTGCATAATTTAATGTGAGCAGGCTTAAATTTACTTTTACACATACCCGAATGCGTGAAGCTTTTCACAGTGGTACAGTGGTACCTTTGAACTTCCCAGCTTCTCACCAGTCTTCCCTTTAAATATAGAAAACGCTTCCAGATTTTCCTCTTTTACATGAGGAGCCTGAATATAGTTCCTTGCTTCAAATCCTGTTTTCATTTGAATTAAAAATATCCATAAATACATGTAGCTTTTTAAAAAGATGCATCACGACACCCCTCCTTGCTGCCCTTCATGCCAGGGAGCGTTACGGACCGCGCGGTGTGCCCGGCACGTCTGTTTTCTGTGCTCAACACTTGCTGCCTCGTTCACTCCCAGACTTGCCCTTTTATTTCAGAGCTCTCCCATTGCATCTCGCTCCTTAAAGCTTGGGAATTAGAGCAAAAAACATTTTAAATGACCAAATTGCTTCTAACTGTGACCCACACTCACGTGTTCCGTTTTCTCAAGGGCGATCTGAAAATAGCTACCTGTCCCTTTGGTCACAAAGGATAACTAAGAATTTTTATTGGCCTCAGATTTTTTGACTCAAAGAGATTTGTGATGAAACAGTGTTTGGTCTTTGAGGTACAACCTCATTTGGAAATTGGCAGGTGAAATGAAGTTGAATAGACAAAGTTTTTAAGACTTAGAGATAAACCTCAGAAGTGATGCCTTTAGAGCTTCTGATCTTAGATGGAACTCCTAGAATGGAAGTAATGGAGCTTGTTCATTCAGCTTGAAAGAAGTCAGACGTGGCTAACGTCAACTTTGGAAGCAACTCCTTTAATCCAGCAATTAAAAATGTTCAGGTTGTGTATCTCAGAAATTGGAAGCTCATCGTTTCATGAAGCTTATCTTCAGAAATCTTCACCTTGGTAATGGAAACATCTCTCAAGGCTTTTCAAAATAGCACTCATGTGAAACCTAAAATCCACAGATTTCCTGCAGGATCTGTTCTTTGGCAGGCTATTTCCCCAGGCTCTTCCAGTTCAGGGGCCTGTCAGTTTTCCCGATGGATCTCAAGCATAACAGCTTTGACACTTCACTGTTTCCAGCTGCAACTCAACACAAAACTGCAAACTAACTGCTGTCCTGACCTATAGTGCATTACAAAGAAGGGCAGGTTTCAGTTCATGAAAGATTCCGCTGTTCCAGCTGAATTATCCTAAAACGTGGCAGCTTCACAGGCACAAACCCACTTTTCTTACAGGAAAAAACCACGGCAAGTAAAACTTGAGAATGACACACATCAAAGGTACTTTCTTCCTGCTGCTTGCCACAAAGAAGCTTCCCTCTTTTTCGGATCAGTAGTCACCTGCCCCCATCAGCATCCTTCCTTGCCAGCCCGCGCGATGCTCCGAACGGCCACTCCGGGTCCTGCAGCAGGTGGAGCACAGAGGAGGCTTCAAAAACCAGTTTGAACTTCACAGGCCAGCTCCGATGGCATCTTCTGAGCTCCTGTCTAAAGCAAAATGAGAGACATTTTGACAGTATGAGGGCACCACAACAAAAGGAGAAGTTATTCCTTTAATGAAAACACTGCAATATCTAATTAACCAGTCAGGAAGCTGGGATTTACGTTTATGGCATGTCTCTGTTCTCTGGTGTAGACAGGTTGCTTGTGCCCCATCTCACAGCATGGAGTGTGTGATGTGTGTGAGGTGTAGCTTTGTGTCAGGAATCGCGAGATCCAGGGTTAGCAGCCCAAGCAGAAGGGACAAGGTAGAAGGGACGCTGCGGGGATGCTCTCTGTCAACATTCCCAGACTTTAGGGGACTTAGAAAAGCGGATCTCATCCTCACGACCTCTGAAGTGAGCTCTCAAACTGAAGAGTTGAAAACCACAACAAAACCTTGTGGCATAGACAAGGCTCTTCTGTAACCACCGAAGACAAAAGCAAAACTTTCTAAATTTAGTAGGGTGCAAGAACGAACCAGACAGTGTAAGTTGCTTTTGGTTTTTTGTATCTGGAATCCTTCATTCTCTGTCTCCGTCCTGGTCTCCTCCATTTCCCTCCTTCTCACTCTTCTATTTTTATTTTTGCTCCCCCAGGTATAATTTCCGAGGCTTCCGCTGGCTCCAGGCTATGATCTTTGCCATAGAAGAAATAAACAGTAGCCCAACTCTCCTTCCCAACATGACCCTAGGGTACAGGATATTTGACACTTGCAATACAGTCTCTAAAGCCCTCGAGGCCACGCTGAGTTTCGTGGCCCAGAACAAGATAGACTCCTTGAACCTGGATGAATTCTGCAACTGCTCAGAACATATCCCTTCCACCATCGCGGTCGTGGGGGCAACCGGCTCTGGCATCTCTACCGCTGTGGCCAATCTGCTGGGACTCTTTTACATACCTCAGGTATGTTTTCGCTTCTCTTCTTGACGTGGAGCTGGGGGTATTGCTGTTTGCAGGGCGTCCGTAAGTGCCTTGTAGGACCAGGACAGGGAACTGCACTGTAGGTGCTCCACCTCTGTTTCAGACAAAGGAAGGTTTGGAAATGCAGTGGCCTTTGCTGTGCAAATACATCCTTGGAGGGCGGAGGGGCAACACAAGGGTGAGAAGCACCAGCTATTAAAGTGGGACAACAGTTTACGTGAAAGAAAGCAGTCTACTTCCCTCCAAATTTATTAGGTCAAAGCAAACCAAGTATTTTTTTTAAGTCAGAAATACAAGTCTTCACATTTGCCAGAAGCTGGTACGCGCAGCAGCTGTGCCGGCTTCCCCGTCCCTCTCTGCCATCAGGTCCTAACTGCACACCAGAAGGTCCCAAGGGGAGCTCAGCCTCCAGGGCTTGTTTAATCTTTGCCATTTCCAATAGAACCTCAAGGAGAGAAACAATACAAAATGTGGAGGTTTTCTTACGGTAGAAATATGTCTCGCTAGCAAGTTGCAATCCCCAAACACAAAAGATTCCCAAGCAGCCAATAACAACGTTCAGCCAACAGCAACTTAGTCTAGGAGGACTCGGACTAGGGTGCTTTAGTCTGTGAACACAGGTTACCCAGACCAGTCGTTGGCAGTTGCCAGCCTAGACAGATTAGTTGTGATGTTCCTTCACCATTGGCACTGCCTAGTCAAGCCCAGCTCCCACAGATCCCACTTAAGGCAGAGCTCAGTCATGGCCAGCTACTCTTAGGTCTCTCAGTACCTCTGATCATTCAAGTAGGTGATCTGTAAAGTTGTTGCTTCTGCTGATCAGGTGCTGCAAAGGTTTCTTCTGGGCTGACCTGACTTTCTTTTGCCCTAGGGCCTCCAAAACAGGGTTTGTGAGAGCACGGGGACGCGCCACCCTTGTCATGGGGTCGCCTGCGTGGTGGTGTAGTTGTGGCAGCTCCTGTGCTGCAGCATCCTTCTTGATGCCTGCTGACTCTCCTGGGGCCAGTTCTGGCATCCATGGTCCCATCCTTTTTTTTTTTTAACAAACTTGTTGCTCTGCCAAGACCCTAAGCCAACTATAAGGTTGGCATATTGTATAGCTTAATGTTATGGCTCTTGATTTGAGATGTCCACACTAAAGACACCTTTTGAAAAAATGCTTGGCCTTATCCATTTATGTGTTGCCTTCCAGAGCCTAACATTTCCAATTCCTCTTCTAAAATGAATACAGGTGCCAGACCTTACAGGAGTCCTTGTGACAAGATGGTGTCACACCACACTCTCAGTGTGTCCTGAGAGGATATATCTTTATTTCAGCCAGGGCTCCAATTCCCATCTGCACCACAAATGAAGAAGGAAGGGATTCTGGTCTGCCTGGTGCACTGGGATGTATCTTGTCTGTTTAATGTTATCAGTCCAACTGCCTCGCAGGGGTCTGAAAAAATGGACGTTTGGTCTCTGTGCAGGGCAAGAATGGTTTAAGCTAAGACCAATATATGTTACCTGGGTATTGCCTGGAGTGGCATTGGAAGGTGACGTGTAATAAGCACCCTGATGGCATTTTAAGGCATACTGTTAATTTGCACATCACGTTACCAGCTGAACAAGGACAGCCAAGAAGAGTTGGTGGATTGGACTGAACATAGAATCATGGAGTAGTTTGTATTGGAAGGGACCTCAAAGATCATCCAGTTCCAACCCACCTGCCATGGGCAGGGACACCCTCCACTACACCAGGTTGCCCAAAGCCTCATCCAACCTGGCCTGGAACACTTCCAGGGATGGGGCAGCCACAGCTTCTCTGGGCAACCTGTGCCAGTGCCTCACCACCCTCAGAGGGAAGAATTTCTTCCTTAGATCTAATCTAAATCTCCCCTCCTTCAGTTTAAATCCATTGCCCCTTGTCCTGTCACTACACACCCTTGTCCAAAGCCCCTCTCCAGCTTTCCTGTAGCCCCTTTAAGTACTGGAAAGCTGCTATAAGATCACCCCGGAGCCTTCTCTTCTCCAGGCTGAACAGCCCCAACTCTCCCAGCCTGTCTCCAGAGCAGAGGTGCTCCAGCCCCTCAGATCATCTCCGTGGCCTCCTCTGGACTCGCTCCAGCAGCTCCATGTCCTTCGTGTGTTGGGGACCCCAGCGCTGAACGCAGCACTGCAGGGGGGTCTCAGGAGAGCAGAGCAGAGGGGCAGAATCCCCTCCCTCGCCCTGCTGCCCCCGCTGCTTTGGATGCAGCCCAGGACACGGTTGGCTTTCTGGGCTGCCAGCGCACGGTGCCGGCTCATGGTGAGCTTCTCATCACCCAGCACTCCCAAGTCCTTTTCCTCAGGGCTGCTCTCAATCCATTCTCCGCCCAGCCTGTCCTTGTGCTTGGGATTGCCCCGACCCATGTGCAGGACCTTGCACTTGGCCTTGTTGAACTTCATGAGGTTCTCACAGGCCCACCCCTCCAGCCTGTCCAGGTCCCTCTGGATGGCATCCCTTCCCTCCAGCTTGCCCACCACACCACACAGTTGGTGTCACCAGCAAACGTGCTGAGGGTGCACTCGATCCCACTGCCCATGTTGCCAACAAAGATGTCAAACAGCACTGGCCCCAGTACTGACCCCTGAGGAGCACCACTCGTCACTGGTCTCCACTGGGACAAAGGAGATGTTTGCAGTTCTCAGACTTTCCCTTCCAACAGGGTATGGGTATGGCGTTCGCGCCACGAGGAAGTAGCCGTACCTAGAGGCTGCAGAAACGGGTAGGTGTCAGGAGGTTCAGTTCTGGAACGAAATCTCAGCCAGGTGATGGAAGTATGACAAGTGAGAGCAGGCTTTTAAACTGGGAGTTGTTGGGCAGCGCTGGAACACGCATTATCGCTGCCATTTGTAGCAAGGCCATTAGCAAATCCATGCTTAATAGACCTTGCATTTCAGTGCAAGTTGGAGGTATATTTTGCAATTACTGTAAGGCTCATTACTCATCCTGTTGACATAGAAACTGGAAATGTTATGATTTCTGTTCTGGTTGTGTCTCACCTCAGCGTACCCTCACCACAGGAGTGGGGCACCTTGCCTGTACCTCCTGGCAACGGGTTGTAGGAGATGAGAGTAGCACTGGGCAGGAGCATGTCCAGGGCAGAGAATAGCTCTGTGAAAGGAGGATTTGCTCCTGTGGCCCTCAAAACTGCACTAGGAGACCTCCTTCTCTTTCTTCTTGCAGAAACATTAAATGCTAGAGTTTAAGGAGGAAATAAGGTTTTCTGTAAATTTCCACTTGGTACAAAACGAGCTGTTTATAAAAGACGTTTTCAAAGTGAGAGTCAGTCCTGAAGAGTTCAGATGCCGATCTCAAAATGCGAAGCTAAGTGAGTTTTAAAAATTCTCCAGATCTTTAAACTACTCTCTTCTCTTCTTATGGTTTTCTTCTTACTTGTAGAAAATCCGAATTATATCTTCAGAGCATATGGCGCTGGTTCTGATTAGGAAAAAAAAAAAAAATTTTTGATAGCTTTAGAAAAAGAAATAAAATTCCGTTTCAACTGTAAAACATGGTGGCCCATGGAGTGTGGAATGCCTACTGGCTTCTTTGCTGATTCTGGCCAGCGGTCAGGAAATACCACTAAGGTAGTGTTGGCCAGCAGTACCGTAACGCTCCACAGGGTCAAGGCGACTGAGAGACATCACCTTCTTCCTACTTCAGCTGGCAGAGTTTGTAGCCAACACGCATACGGTGCCTGGTGGAGCCCGTTAAAGGATGAGGACGGAGGTGAGAGGCACGGAGAGACAGACAGTGCTCTTCAGAGGAGGTCAGGGATGGCGATGCCAGCCTGCTGTCTCATGTCTGGTTCAGGACAGAGGAGAACAGCATTTTCTCTGAATTATGTGCATTGCCCTTGTTCATCTGAAAGATACGTTCTTCTTGTTTCTGGATTTGGCAGAAAGTGCAGCGAGGTGCGTGTAGGCCACCCGTGGCTCACGTCTTTACCATTCCTCCCAGCTTGTGCCAGTGTCGCTCTCCCTCAGATCCTTGACCTTGCAGGTGGGCACGAGCTTGCTCCAGCCTCTCGGGTCCAAGCAGCTATGTGTGCCTTTGTAAGACAGTCCCAGCTACAAGAACATACAGGCTCTCAGAGTGGGTCATTTGCAACCACAGGCTAGGAGTACCTGGTGGGCAGTGTGGTGCTCAGCTCCCTCCTCATCCCATCCGAGGTTACGCAGGTTGCCAGCGATGCCGGATAAATGTAGGCGATTTGTTCCCAGGCAGGTCGCTTCATGGTGTGTTTCACTTGTTCACCGTGCTCTCACAGGTCAGCTATGCCTCATCCAGTCGCCTCCTGAGCAATAAGAACCAGTTCAAGTCCTTCCTCCGCACGATCCCCAATGACGAGCATCAGGCCACGGCGATGGCGGACATCATCGAGTACTTCCGTTGGAACTGGGTGGGAACAATTGCAGCCGACGATGACTATGGCCGGCCAGGGATTGAAAAGTTTCGGGAGGAGGCGGAGGAGAGAGACATCTGCATTGATTTCAGCGAGCTCATCTCCCAGTACTCGGACGAAGAGGAGATCCAGCAGGTTGTGGAGGTTATCCAGAACTCCACGGCAAGGGTGATCGTTGTTTTCTCCAGTGGCCCAGACCTGGAGCCCCTCATCAAAGAGATCGTCAGGCGAAACATCACTGGCAAGATCTGGCTGGCAAGCGAGGCCTGGGCCAGCTCTTCCCTGATAGCCATGCCGGAGTTCTTCCGCGTCATCGGCAGCACCATTGGGTTCGCGCTGAAGGCAGGACAGATCCCGGGCTTTCGTGAGTTCCTGCAGAAGGTGCATCCCAAGAAGTCCAACAACAACGGCTTTGCCAAGGAGTTTTGGGAGGAGACGTTTAACTGCTATCTCCCCGATGGGTCCAAAAATTCTCCGGCTTCAACTTCTTTCCACAAGGGCCATGAAGATGGACTGGGAGCTGGAAACGGAACGGCTGCCTTCCGACCTCCGTGCACGGGGGATGAGAACATCACCAGCGTGGAGACACCGTACATGGACTACACGCACTTGCGGATATCCTATAACGTGTATCTGGCAGTATATTCCATCGCCCACGCCTTGCAGGATATATACACCTGTACTCCTGGGAAAGGACTCTTCACGAACGGATCCTGCGCCGACATTAAGAAGGTTGAGGCATGGCAGGTAAGTCCTTCATTTGTGTGGCCCGTGCAATGCACTTGCAGAAAAACAGACAAGCTGTCCCAGAGCCCCTAGGGTGCCTTTCACAATCCTGGGTCTCCAACACAGCATCAGGCTCCTGGGATGCAGCACATCACTGGTTGCAAGTTAGGTGCACGGTCCCACCCACGGGGAACGTAGGGTGCGTTGCGTTGGGTCTGCCCGCGGCGAAAGGGGCTCGAAATAAGTGAAATTTTCTTGCATTTGCTACGGGCCAAAAGTGCAAACACGGACAATTACCACCGCCAGGCTGACGCAGGGTAACTCGATCGTATATCGAGCCCTTACATAAACAAGAGGGCCTGGAGAGAGCACATAAACAAGAAAAACAGTTTGTAGAATTCATTTTCTTTGGCAAGCTCTGCGTCTTTTGCAATCCCACAGCAATTTTCCATACAGGCCTGTATTTTTTTTCCACAGTTTTATGCTTATATAGGTTGAGTAATGAAGGAAGATAACGTGTGGCTGTTGGGCAAATAATAGAATCATAGAATCATAGAATGGTTAGGGTTGGAAGGGACCTCAAAGATCATCCAGTTCCAACCTCCCTGCCATGGGCAGGGACACCCTCCACTACACCAGGTTGCCCAAAGCCTCATCCAACCTGGCCTTGAACACTTCCAGGGATGGGGCAATAGATAGGGTAATAGATAGCTGCTTTGATTTGGCAGTGATATTTGTGGACTGATAAAATTATACTAATGACTTAGTCACGTTTACCCATTCATTCGATGCGTTCTGCCCACTGGCATATGGATGGTGTTCTGGCATTTTGTCTTCTGACCCTTTAGGAATACTCTATTCATTCCCATATGTTTGATGGTGCTGTCGGGTGTGATATCCAGTATGTGTTTTTAACATCTACTGCATTCTTAGATAACAGAATTAGCTTGTAAGGCTGAAGATCTGCCAAATATGTAGCAGATTCTCTTTGCCCCATTCTGGTCATCACAGAACACTGGGACCCAAACATACCTGAAATTAGAACAACACGGGTGAATGTTTGGAGGCTCACATCCCTGTTTGCCTGTGCAATTTCCTCTGTTCAGGATGGTTAACCAAGACAAAGGCTGTCCATGCCTCCACCTGCAGATGTTGGGTCAGCATTCACATGTGGGAGCTGCAGTTTGGTTCCTGTCTGGTCTCACCCAACTCAAAAAACATCAGTCAGATCAAAGTAGAAGGCTTTGTCTTGGCATTCGTGGGAAACCTGCATTGCTCTAGGTGTCTGATTTGGGTTTACTGAAATCCTTTATTCTTCGTTGATGGTTGAGGGGAATCCTGTGACTGCTGGTCCTCTCTGAGGTTTCTGTCTTTCAAAGCTATTCTGCTTTTCAGGAGCCCACTGGCAAAAATGGCCAAGTCACAGACAGATTTAGCTTTCACTGTGTCGGTAAAAATGACCCAGAATAAATCTATTTTTTAATTCCTTCCTTTATGCCTTCTCAACTTGGAAAGTAAAGCAGGGTATTCATACCGTAGCGAAGTAAAATAATGTGGTGTTTGTTGAGGATTCCACAATCTTGAAGAACATCCTCTCATTTCTCTGCTGCTTGTCTGGTGCTGCAGGATGGCTGTATCAAAACATAAAGCATCCTGCTGATCTATAGGCTTTGGGATATGCATATATGCCTTAAAAGAGGGAACCAGCATCAAGAAGGAGCATGTGGGGGATAACACGACTGGCTAGGAACAGCAGGTGCTGCGAAGGAACAGGATATATTTGAAACGACCACGATTACGTGGTGTTGGCATCAAGCATATTTGATATTTGTGCGTTTTCTCACTTTTATTTCAAAATCAAACACGTGACTTGCAGGTCAATGCCAGATATGTGTGCACACCTACTTCATATCAGGCATTGCGGCTCATTACCCTCGGGAAGCTTTGCCCAGGGGTAATGAGTTCCTCCCCAACGGGCATCCTCCAGCATCCCCGGAGGGTGGTTTTCTGACAACCAGGCAGAAGAAAACCTTTCTACTAAAAAACCAACCTCGTTTGCCGTGGTACTTGTGCCGGCGGGCAGTGCCCGCTCCCTTTTCTCACGATCAGCTCCAGGGTTTCTTGGTGGGAAGTGACCTGGGAGAGGGAAGAGGCTGGTGGGAAGGCTCCGTGCCTGGGACCGGAGGTGGCAGCTGCTAATAGTGTCTGCAATCACCGACCAGGTGGCGTGGGGGACAGATAAGACAAACCCAGTGAACTCGTGGCTCCATTAGCCTGAGCTCCTGCCCGGAGCAGCCCTCGCCAGCGGGGTCGATGGCTGGGGAGGGATAATGAGGCATTCCACGATTTGATTAGGTACCGTTTCGTTTTCAACGATGTTCTCCCATTAACACGTATTATTTACTCGTTGTCTGCTAATTGTTAGTTTTATGTACTCAGAATAGAAAGCTTTTTGGAGGAACTGGTTTATGGAGTTTGTGGAGGGTGCTTGTGTGGGTCTGTATATAAAAATAGCATTTTGCCTCAGTGATCAGTTCGTTTGGACTGGGCGGCAGGAAGCCTAGCACGGAATTACTGTGAGTTGGCTAAACTGGGTGCAATTCTCCTACTAAGAATTTACTCTTTAAGAAAGCTCTGAGTATGTTTCTGCATGGTGAGCACAGGATTTTCCTGTGTCTCCCAAGATGAAATATCAAATACTAACAACTTTATTCTCTACTTATCTATATCTACTTGTTCAAGCAGCTGCTTACTCACTTTCTCCACCTGAATCGACAGACCCTGTTCATAAATCCAGTCTTGAATCATAGAATCACAGAAGGGTTTGGGTTGGAAGGGATCTCAAAGACCATCCAGTTCCAACCCCCCTGCCATGGTAAGGGACACCCTTCATTACACCAGGTTGCTCAAAGCCTCATCCAACCTGGCCTTGAACACTTCCAGGGATGGGGCATCCACAGCTTCTCTGGGCAACCTGTGCCAGTGCCTCACCACCCTCAGAGTGAAAAATTTCTCCCTTATATCCAATCTAAATCTCCCCTCTTTCAGTTTAAAGCCATTATCCTTGTCCTGTCACTACATGCCCTTGTCAAAAGTCTCTCTCCAGCTTTCCTGTAGGCCCTCCCTTGCTTCCTTTTCTTTTCCTGATGCCTCTGAAGCTGGCAGCGGGCACCTCCACTGGAGATGGAACTGGTCAGCCCGAGCTTGCCGGCCGCCGCAGCGCGTGCGGAGACGCGGGCACAGGCAGGGCATCTTCCTGGCAGGAGCTGGGCCACTCACTCCACGCATGGAGCTGCCCGTGGAGTTGAGAGTCCTCTTTCTGAAAATGGGAAAAAAATGGCACTTCCATACTCTACAGAAAATTACGGACTTTAATGGGACGTCTGTGCTGCCCTTATTCTAAGCAACGTATATGCCTGCAGCTGTCATGGTTTAAGAACCTGCCCCGCTGCAAGGCAGAAGATAATCCAGGGGCACACCTCTGCGAGATGCCTGCCAAGAGCAGATGAGTATTCCCTGCACGTGCCGTTGTTGTGTCCGGCACAATATTGATGAAGATCAGATTAATTACTTCTTTTCGCGGTGTTTTGTTCAGGTAACAAGAAGGTGCAGGGCAATCCAGAACCAAATGTACGAGCAATTTCTGCCACATGTGGAAAAGGTAAAATTGTAAACAAAGCACCAAGGATTAAGGCACATGACTGCAAATGGCACAGAAGAAGGAATCCTCTGGGAGGACTCAAGGAGACGTTCAAGGCCAGGTTGGATGAGGCCCTGAGCAACCTGATCTAGTTGGAGATATCCCTGTTCCTTGCAGGGGGGTTGGACTAGATGACCTTTGAAGGTCCCTTCCAGCCCTAACGATTCTATGATTCTATGACTCTGTCACCTCTGATAAGCAGACACTCATTCTCTTTCCTTGGTGGGCTGGGATTTTTTTAGGAGACTGTACTGAGTAGGGCTAATTCTGTGTGTTGCTGTGGTTCATGGACTGGCTTCCTCCCAATAAAGGCTCTCCCAAGAGCAATGGAATAGCAGTGGGAAGCAATGGGAAGGCAGGGCAAAGGTGGGACGCAGGCTCAGGACTCCTGTACTGCTGCTGCCTTTGTCAAAATTCCCTGTGTCTTTGGCCTGTTTCCCCACAGCAGCTCAACCAGTCTGATTTGAAGCTCTTTTTTCTTAGTATCTTCCTTGATAAGAGTTCCCAGGTCCCTCAAGTTCCTTCATTTTCTTGCTCTCTGCTCACGTGGCTATTCCCACGCTCACTCATAACAACAAGTCCATCTCTTCTTTTTTCAATTCCAAGATTTCTAACCCTTTGGGGCATTTACAGGAGCCTCTCTGGTGTCTCTCTCGTTTCAAACACTGGCTGGTCCTGCAGAAAATAAGAGGAAAACAAGTGAGGGATCCTAATCTGTCCTTCAGAGCAAATATTTGTTACTTCATCTTCTTTCTGTGTGAGAAGTGGGAAAAACCTGTCTTCACCTCAGACGTAGGTGTTCCTGTGTTTCTGCCCACTTGTCTGGCTTCTTGATGGTTGCCACAAGCCACTGATGCACCTCTCACAGTAAAAGCATTATGATTAAACAGGGAAGACAGGCTCCCCTGGATTTGAGATGGCCAAGGGGAGCAGCCACAGTGTGGAGCATCCTTAGGTGGACTCCCAGACCATTTGCAGGTTGTGGTTACACTGGGGGCTGTGAACTTTGGCAGGTTCACAAGTGAAAAACGAGGTAGTTCTTCGAGGCACGGAGACAAAGCATGCTGCACGGGCTGAAAGATGTGCTGTCCTCATGATTAGCAGCTTAAAGGTGACTCATGTAAATTATTCTACGCCTAGAAATCTGATTGACCTCAGACTTAGTGAGAGCTGCCATATGCCGTTCCACAAAACGAAAGCAAATACAAATTGGCTTCACCTAGCAACGCCTCAAGTCTTTTATTATTACACCTGTCCACCTACCAGCCACCAGTTCCTTCCTCTGTGCTGGTGAAACGTGTTATGGAGAGGTAAAAATGGATGGGTGCCTGCTCTAACTTTACATTTAGGTATGTCTGGCTGGCTGGAAATTGATTCTGCAAGGCTTTCAGGAAGTGAATGTTGCCTTAGATGGCATACATCTCTCCAGACCTTGGAGCATAAGGGCTTTTCTAATCAATTTTGTGTCTGTTGAACTATATAGACCTGCCTGAACAAATAAAATGGTGTATGGAAAACGGCTGGTTTGTGGTGTAGAGAATGGAACAGTACCAGAACAGGTATTAACGGAGGCCAGGGTGAAAATTAGCCATTCAGGAAGAGGAGATGGAGGCTCTTTGGAGGCAGAGGAAGCTGCTGAGTATCAGCAACTGCGAAACCTCACCTAGTCTGCATTACGATATATTCGTTACCAGCAGAAAGCAAGCGTTTCACCAGTGTGCCTCTGTTGTGGGAGAGCAAATTGAGAGGCAGACACTGGGAGCCAGGCACAGAAACGTGCCAGTCAATAGAGCAAACACAGCGATTTCCCCACGGGGCAATAACGGATGATCAGTCCTTGTGGCAATCCTCGATTCATCAGTTTGGAGATAACAGCTTGCCGTCAGCTGAGAACGTCACTTGTGAGCTCTTCAACTAAGCAGGCAATAAATAGAGTATTATTCAGGTGTCTCTGCCACTAAAAAGAGAAAGACTTAGCTGGACTTCACTAAAAAGGGGGTCAGGTCTGTAATGTCACCGGTGGAAAACGCAGAGGGAAACCATCGCCCCGACGGGGTTGCTAGAAGAAGGGTGGACGAACCACCTGCAGCAAATACACAACCTCTACGTTGTGAAGTAAGAAGTTGTGGTTATTAATTTCTTGGTAGAAAATGGCTGAGATTCTTCTGAATCAGGGTAGGACACGCTGCCTGATGACAAAAAGTGCAATATTCCTGCCCACCCCCAAATGTGTTGAATTTTTCATAAAAGTCATTTTTAATGTCTGAGGCCCTGAGCAACCTGATCTAGTTGGAGATATCCCTGTTCCTTGCAGGGGGGTTGGACTAGATGACCTTTGAAGGTCCCTTCCAGCCCTAACCATTCTATGATTCTATGATTCTATGTCTTCATTTATAGGCTGCATTACAACAAAAGCTGTATTTGAAAAGGAGTGTTTTCTAATAGTTATGAAGCTCAGTTGTACCTTTGTCACTTGGGGAAAATAAGTCAGGTTTTCAACCTATATTGGACCTGGGAATTTTAGGGAAGGCTCCATGAGATGCTCGTATAACGTCTCTGTCCATAGCAACTTCAGATTACAATTATCCCTTGAATTACCAAGACATCAATATCTCTTACTAAGACACAGCGTGTCTTTGTTACACAAAAGGATGTAAAGTTTCTTCTAGCACTGGCCCTTCCTCCTGCTGCTCACAGATGGAGCTGGTGACAAGGGGCACCCTGAGAGCCCCCTGAAGGCACTGAGAAAGTGAGGTGAGGAAAGTCATCAGAAACTCAGTTCCATGTTATAACCATTCCTCTGACTTGGCTGGTTCCCATTTATCCCAAGGTAGGGTTGAAGCTAACTCCAAAGGCACGATAATCGTAGCATAATCTGTTATTGCTTTTCTTTCTGAAAAAAAAAAAAAAAAATCTTCACAGATTTTTTTCATCCACAAAGTGAAATTTCACTTTGAAGCACTATGAAGCACTGCTGTTGCTCCACACAGTGGGTGAGGTTTGGAAGAAGGAGAACAAATTCACTTTTATGGCATATAAAGGTCCCTTTTGCCTTGTAGAATTTAAAGAGGGATCTCACTGGAGCAGGAGCAACACTTTGCTCAGAAAGGATTTTTACCTGTGTCTCTAGGAGGAATTACATGAAGGTTATTTAGGAACTGTAGAAATCAAAGCCTTGACATGAGATTTCTTTGTTGGCCAAGACTTATATTGATAAAGGAAATGGAAAATAACAGTTTGAAGCTAGTAGCTGAGTGGAACATGTCACCAAACACAGTAACAGTGAATCCACTGGGACTTTAGTTGACCATTGGTGGGACTTATGACTGTGCTTGCAAGAGATTGCCCCTTCTAAATGTCCAAAGTGGTTGCATGAGGTCAGTCAACTCAGTGTGACAATAGGAAATTTTAGAACTCTTTTTTTTTTTTTGGGGGGGGGGTTGGTTTGTTTTGGGTTTTTTTAATGGATAGCAGTTCTTGAACAGAGTATGAATGGCCACTGAACTGAGGCTTGACAACATTGTTTTGTTAAAAGAAATGACACCATCTATGCAGTATCAGTTGGTTCTCATGCTAACAGAGATGCAGCTTACCCAAGCGTTGAAGGAATTAGAGAGTCATGGGTTTGATGGATGGACCACTCGGTGGATAAGGAATTGGCTCAATGGCCGCACTCAGAGAGTAGTGGTCAACGGCTCAATGTCCAAGTGGAGACCGGTCACGAGTGGCGTCCCTCAGGGGTCCGTGTTGGGCCCGGCCCTCTTCAACATCTTTGTCAGTGACGTGGACAATGGCATGGAGTGCACCCTCAGCAAGTTCGCCGATGACACCAAGCTGTGTGGTGCCGTCGACACGCTGGAAGGGAGGGATGCCATCCAGAGGGACCTTGACAGGCTGGAGAGGTGGGCCCGCACCAACCTCATGAAGTTTAACCAGGCCAAGTGCAAGGTCCTACATCTGGGTCGTGGCAATCCCAGGCATAAATACAGACTGGGTGGTGATTGGATCGAGAGCAGCCCTGAGGAGAAGGACTTGGGAGTACTGGTGGACGAGAAGCTCAATATGAGCCGGCAATGTGCTCTTGCGGCCCAGAAGGCCAACCGCGTCCTGGGTTGCATCAAGAGGAGCGTGGCCAGCAGGTCGAGGGAGGTGATTCTCCCCCTCTACTCTGCCCTTGTGAGACCTCACTTGGAGTACTGCGTCCAGTTCTGGAGCCCCCAACATAAGAAGGACATGGACCAGTTGGAGAGGGTCCAGAGGAGGGCCACGAAGATGATAAGAGGGCTGGAGCACCTTTCCTATGAGGACAGGCTGAAAGAGTTGGGGCTGTTCAGCCTGGAGAAGAGGAGGCTCCGGGGTGACCTTCTAGCGGTCTTCCAGTACCTCAAGGGGGCCTACAGGAAAGATGGGGAGAGGCTGTTCAGGAGGGCCAGTTATGATAGGACAAGGGGTAATGGTTTTAAAATAGAGGGAGGTAGGTTCAGGTTGGATATTAGGAAAAAATTTTTTACTATGAGAGTGGTAGAACACTGGAACAGGTTGCCCAGAGAGGTGGTGGATGCTCCATCCCTGGAGACGTTCAAGGCCAGGTTGGACAAGGCCTTGAGCAACCTGATCTAGTTGGAGATATCCCTGTTCCTTGCAGGGGGGTTGGACTAGATGACCTTTGAAGGTCCCTTCCAGCCCTAACCATTCTATGATTCTATGATTCTATGAATTCATCCTATAGATCCAAACAGGAAAGAATTTACAGTCAAAAGCTGTGACTTCCTCCGGGCCTAGAGAAAAGCACAGTTCTCCAAAACAGTGTCAGCAGTGCTGTGTGCAGGACGCAGTTTCAGACTTTGTTGGGATTTTGAAGAGAGTGACCCGTAAAGGGCTGTTAGAGGAAAGCAACAGCAAATGGGTGCAGAGAGACCCGGAACAAACTCGTTCTCTGCACAGCATCAAACACCTCCTGGAAAAGACACTTCAATCAGATTTTGATTATGCAAGACACTAGATGTGGATTATGCTACTTGAAAAGACCAATCTTATAGGAAAACCATTGGCTCTATTATTAGCTTTAATAATAAATTATAAATAAATTTATTTTTATGTTTTATAATAATACATAAATAAATTATGTATTATTTAGTCTTAAATTTAGACTTAAATTAATAACAGGAGCCCTATCTTAAGCTTTCAGGTACTTCACCGTAACAGTTTTTGTGCAGTATGATGGCCTCCCAGCAGCATTAAAACATCATTTACTCCATCAGGACTTCTGCCAATAGATCCTTCGCTGTTAGGAAGTGTACCCAATGGATTTCTCCGTGTTATATTTGTTTTGAGTGAAGAACAAAGCATTTATGACATCAAGTCCAGACTAGTTGGCTGTGATGGTTCTTTCATATCGTGGCTGTAGGTAGAGACAGCAGCATACAGTGCAAAACACATCTGACAGCACGGACAGTTAGCTCTCACTGCACCTCTACTGTTGCCTTTGTCTGCCCAGAGACCATCTTTCTCCCCAAAACCTTCATAAGAACCTAAAAAATGTCCAAATGGAGTCCCTTTCCAAATGATCATGCAGTTTGAAATCTTTTGTGTAGTAAACTATGTAAATTTACGCCACGTTCAGGAATCTTCATCCAGCTACGGGATGCTTCACATTGGCTGTAAAGCCGAGGTGTTTCACTTCTGAAGGGCTTTTCTGTGTTTGCCAGTCCAAGTGGTGTTCAGCGAGATTTATTTTCCCCAAAGACATGCTGACTAGCAGACCTTTTTTTTATTAGGATGATCCATGGCAGGTCACATCTCTGCTCACAGGTCGGGGCTTATTTCTAGCTGGGATTTAACTGACCTTTAGTTTCATTGGTCCCTACTTGGCCTTGCTCTGCTAAGATTTAAAAGTCCAGATGAAGTACTCATCATTTTTCTCCATATGGTATCTATGCACTTTGATCAAACTATTCCTCAGTCTGATCTTGATAATTTCAACGGAGTGGGGGTTTTAGTTCTGGGATACGTCTTCTGCTCTATTTCTGTACCTTGTCCATTTACTCGTCCTTCTTTTTGGCATGTATTCAGTTCTGCTTCAACAGCCTCAGCACCAGACAGAGAAAATAAATCCCACATTTATACACACTTATTACTTTTTGTTTCTACGCTCACAAGTTGCATTAGCCTCCCTTGCCACAGCGTGCCACGGAAAGGGCGTACTGAGTTGCCAGTGATACTTGGCAGGATGCGGTGCCCTTTCTGTGCCTGGGGCTTCAATTCCTTGTGCCTTGATGGATAAGTCTGGATTTCCCTGTATTAAACATAAATGTTCGAGAGGGAGCTGGGGGAAACGCTTTATCTCGATTATTATTTCCCATTATATGGGAAATGCATTTTCTGCACATTTTCCCAGCAGTGCCTTCCTACTGCTGCCAGAGTTCTTGATGAACATATTGGAGACCAGTGAGTTGTTTACTGTGGCTGGAGGCATTCCCCAGGAGCTAACGACCTGTCTCCTTTGATACCTGTTTTTACAAATCTGTTGGGCGATTCTTTGGATGCTTTACATTAAATGTAAAGCTCAGATATTTCACTTCCAAAGGTTTGTCAACCAAACTTGGATTTAACAAGCTCTGTATTCCTCAAAGCCTTATTGACTGGCAGCAATTATGTTCCTGTCCTAGAATTCTGTATTAATTGATCCTCAACCCAAAACTCTCGTTTCCCTGTTGTTTTTCCTGGGATTGATGTCAGGCTAACCAGACTTTGGTTACATTATGGCTCCAAAACAAGTGCCCTTGGGATAAGAACGTCCAGGTTTTTTTTTTTTCTGATAGCAAGGGCAATAACATGTCACTCATTCAGCTTTCCTGCTCCTCCTTACCTGTCTCTTTAGCTTTCCATCCTCTTTAGCTGTCTCTTCCAGCCTTATGTCATGAGGATCTGGCATTCATGACACCTTCCAATTTCAATATGTTCAAGAAATTTCTTAATACGTTGCCTGGTGATTTTTTCCCTCTTTGTTCTCCAGGTTATTTTACGTTCTACTTTCCATTGATGCAATACTGATGTTTTGCAGCCTTGTTTGAATGGTCTGTGTTGGATCAGTGCTTTTAGAGCACACCATAACAAATATTGCTGTTAGAGCTGTATTTCTATGATGAGGATGGCAACATATCATTACCCCTTAATGACCTTTGATTTTAATGAGCACAGCCAAAATTTCTGAACTGATAATGGGTTTCTCATGCATGCAGTACATCATTCAGTTCTTTTCCTTAGCCTGTCCATGGATTTTCTCCATTCTGTTGGGTACAGAGACCTCCATCACCACTGGATTACGCTTGTACATCACCGGGGCAGAGATTAGTTAGAAGCCTGCTTGATTTTGTATGGCATTATATTCCACGTCTAGGGATTCTCCACAGACACTATTTTTCATTTTGCTACCAGGATTTCTGTCCTGATTACTAGGAACTGCATTAATGCACGCAGCTTTTGCAAGGAGGGGAGAGATGCTGTCACTCCCGTCGTTTTTCTCCAGAAGAAATCTCCTGCAGTCAGTAAATCAGATGAAGTCTGTTTGGAATAACTGAACTGGGTCCGAGGTTACTCCAGATGCCTTAACTCCTGAAGTTACTTGCAGGAAGGATTATTTTGGACTCTAGGGAACTAATAGTACAATATCATGCTTTGGGCCATACAAATGTATTGGGGTACCATCATACAACTGGATCTGAATTTAAAACAGAAAAAGGAGAAAATGTTAGAAGAAAAAACTCTTTTGTCATCTCTCTTCTCCCCTGGAGTTAGTCAAACTCACTAATTGCCATTAATTGAAACAGCATCATCCGAAAAAGCGTTTCGGCAGACTCAAAATTAAGTGTTTCCCCTTGTTCCCTTTACAAAAGTAATTACAATTAGAAATGGAACTGTAACTTGAAGGTCACGTTTTTAAGTTTAACTTTAAAAAACAAATTTGCACTGAATTTCAGATGACTGGATTTCACATGGTGTTTTCCTATGTAAATCTTTGGTTTCAGAATACAGTTGAGATGTATGCAGAGGGTGCTCCCACTCTGTTTATTTCCTGATGTATCATGTGGATCCAGTCAAGGCCAAGCACATGAAAACTTTCTTGCTGTATTTTCCAGTCATGTCACACCTGGCAAAATCATTATCCTTTATCTTAGCATGCTTCAGCCATGTGCTGTTAGCTATCAGCTCTGCATTAAGTAGTATGAGCTCGGGACTTGCATTCTATAGACAAGTGCACTAGCACAGCAGGTGAGCACATGGCCAGAATGAGTTCTGGAGGACCTTCAGCAAACAAAATATTCTGGTCCCATCCTTACTGTGTCCTGTGACCTCCCAGCAGATGGTTAATCAGTCTGGAAAACCAGCCGTGCGATGCCAAGATACTGTAAGATCATTTCTTGATTCCTTTGGGAACCGATGTGACTCAGCAGACGGGTCTTTCTGAAGCATTTTAGACCCAGTTTTGTAATGGCATTCAGACACCAGTAAATACCTAATGGGATTATCTAAAGTATCTCAGTTAGACCTGACTTGGGCAGCTTCTGTTGTGAAATCACCAGGCTGGTGTTTTGAGTTCTTTCTGGACATCTTTGTAAACAAAGCACTGTAGTAAATATGACCCAAAATCAGATTAGTCTCATTTTGTATCAAGTCCCATTTGAAATGCACGCTTTTGACATTTTTGGTTTAAGGACTCGCTCCTACTGTTGTAGCAGCTATGAATTTGTTAATTCTGTCACCTTTCGCTGTCAAAAAAGCATCAAAGCTGCTGCAGTTTTCAATCAGCAAAGCAGTGTTCCTTGGTTGCTGGCTAGAAAACCATGTAAGCTAACCCATCAAGCCCAGTTACAGGCAGTCCAACTGGTCCTTGTTGTAGGAAACTCTAGGATTCATTGGTTTCCAAGAAGACAGAACGCTCACAGCGATGAGGGAAGCACCAAGCACCTTCCACTGAGCAGCAAGGGAGGTGTGTTCCCAACACAGTCCATCCGAGTTCCTCCCTCTCCCAATTTCTGCAGGTTTCTATCCGAGAGCCTGCTTCTCTCTCACAAA
The DNA here is from genome assembly GCF_009769465.1 of Tauraco erythrolophus. Lineage (NCBI taxonomy): Eukaryota > Metazoa > Chordata > Aves > Musophagiformes > Musophagidae > Tauraco > Tauraco erythrolophus. Next base: position 1,144,304 of record NC_141465.1, read on the forward strand.
GAAAAGCCAAAATGTGTGCGTGGGAGCCCACGTCAGCACCACTGCTCAGCCTCCTCGAGCAGAGGGCACTGGTCAACGAAGAGGGGTTGAGACTCATCTCTCAGCTGCCTAGGGGTCTCATATCTGTGATGGAATGGACCAAACCAAACCAATGCTCAGTTAAAATATGGACATCTTGTCATGGCAGCTATGTCCTGTACTTCTCTGGAGACTTGAGTAAAGTCAGGCAGCTTTGCAGGGGCCTCTGCTTCTGGGAGAACATGTCACCTCTTTCCCACAAATCACTACGTGTGTCATAAACAGTTCAGTAACCCCACACTTCCATTTATCTTCAGGTGGAAGTCAGACTGGCTGTCTGAAAGCTGTCACCACCACCTCTGGACCTCTCTAATCTTCCTTTCATTTTATTCTTCTTTTCTGATCAAGTGACTAGAACCAACTGCGTTTTCCAGGAGGAACTATAGGACTGATGTACATATTGGCACCATATAGGATTGATGTGCATACTGGCACCATATTTTCAGTGTCATTTTCTTTCTTACTGTCATATCCTAATACTTTGTTTGCTCTTCCAACTGCGTAATGCCCAGAGTGTTTCTGCTGAGCTGCCTACAATAACGAAGGGGTTTTTGTCTTGAGTGGTTAGTTAATTTACTTTCCAATAAAGATTATGAGTAGCTTAAATTACTACTTCTAACATATGGCACGTTGTATTTGTCACACATTCAGCCTTCAGCTGTGCTGTCCGTTGACCTACTTGGCTTTACGAGGGTGTCATTCAGTTCTTATCAAAGCAGAACAGCTCTCAATGTTCTTGAGTTATTCTCAGCCTTCCTACAGCGATTCTTGAGTTTTGAACCCATCTCTTTCTTTCACCCTGTTTCTCAAGCCACTGGCAGATCTAGCGTTTCACCACAGCTGGGATGTCCACCCCGTCTTGCCACAATTCCTTTGGAGTGTTGTCAATGAATCTCTGGCTGACTGTCAATGTTCTCTCTCTTCAACTCTTTGACACCAGCCCTTCTTCCAGAGTTTGTCTCCCTTTGTTCATCTGCAGTCACCAACCTGACCGTTTCGACCCTGGAGTACAGCCCAGGCCATGTTCAGCAGGGGATGACTGATGTTCATTATTTTAGCACGAAGTGCCCAGTATCCCAGCTACAGACCAGGCACTTCTTGTGCATGGAGTTGGACACGTGTAACAGAAAGACATCTCATGTTGTTGTGGGACATTTACAGTGAGAATCCCAGCTCTGTTCCTGGGTCCCTTTCAACTTCTCCAGCCGGCTTACAGTGGATAAACAGTATTAACAGTCACTTCTGCAGAGCAGAAAACCAAGAGAAACCAGGCAGCTTAGGTGGAATGTCGCAGGTGGTGCACGGTGATGCATCACAACCTCCACTGGCTGAAGAAGTCTTCTGTCTTCTGAATGGCCTTCGGAAAAAGGAGAGATGAACGGTGTTGGCATATCCTGGCATCTTGTTTTTCAAAAAACCATCAGCACTACATGTTGTCCCTGTCGGTGTGTGATGGGCAGCAGGGGAGGGGGAGGAATTATAGCGGAGGAAGGAGAATTTAGCTCCTGCTGGCAAGAAGAATGCTTTGGGCTGAAGAACTGGGTGCAATTCATCTTCCCCCACCTCAGGCTTCTGGAAACAGGTATTACTGACTCAAGGGGCTGGGGTCAGCACCTCCCTGCCTGCTGGGTCCTTTGTGTCAAACTGGTCAGTGCTGTGATGACAGCACTGCCTTTGGGAGAGCCGAGGAGTTGGCCCTACGTAAAAAACAGGCAGAACAAGATAATCCCAAGTAAAGAATGCAGCAGGAATCAAACATTGACATAGACAGGAAAAATTAGAGCTTTGCTAGCTTGTAAATAAAGATTGACACATAGATAGATGGAAACAAAAGGAAGAAAGACAAACCTATTGCTTCAGAGAACATTTCAAGTATTTACAAGTGGCTCTTTCAGAACTGGCATGGGCATATTTCCTCCTGATACTTGACCCCTGGCAGAAACCAGATCCTGTATGCCATGAGCACTGGGCTAACGTGACAGCTGAGCTCTGAAGTTCTTACACCTATTACAGCATTATGAAAATCTCTTCTCTGGGTGCGTGACGAGGAATCTGAAACAAGAGGGGAGAACGGACCCTCAGCAATTCAGAAGGCAGGGGAGGACTTGCATCTTCAGTACAGTCGCCAGCTTTTCATCTTCACATCGAGCCATGAAGTGGGATTGTTTGCTGCTCTCAGGATGGGCACCCTACCAAAAAACATTTGGTACCCATCGGTCCAGAACTGTTTCACAGGCCTGGATATAGCTAGGTAGTCAGAAATTAAAATTCAGTGTGGGAAAATGTATGTTAACTGTCAAGACAGGATTCCTTGCCACTGCACGTTAGGAGGAAGAACCATTTGTCTTTTGTGGAGATGTTCGTGACATACCCAGGTTCAGTTCCCTTCCAGGACCGTTCGACCCGGTGAGGAAATACGTTAGAAAGAAACTGCAGAAGGAAGCCAAGGATATTAAATCCTTGGTGGTACATGGAAACTAGTTAAGGATCTGTCACAGCTGAGATAATTGATCTGGATACTGATGTTTATTTAAGAATTAACAAGACTAGAGCTTTTAACCTGCTTAGTATCTCGCTCACTTTCCCCACTTTTGTTTAGTCCAACCAGTCTGTACTGCTTGCAGCTAGCAAGCAGCAGGCTTGTGCTCCAGACTGGAAAAGTTCCAGTTTGGACATCGATGGACGCACACACACACAATTATCTGCTGCCTGACAGCGTTTACAATTGAAGTGGGATTTTTGCCTGTCACCAGCTCTACCAGTGACCCAAAGAGTCTACTGCAGGTCAGGAAGAGGTGGAGAAAGGGTAAGGAAGCTGGCAGGGCAAAACAAAGGTATTAAGTGGTGTTTATTAAAAGCAAGACAGCATCCTTCAAATACTTGAGTTATGTCCAGCGAGTAAAATTGGAGGCATCATAAACTCTGGCAGGTTAAATGCGAAAATAAAATAAGGCAGGCCAAAAACCAGAATAAGGAACGAGCTGTAAATGGGGTAAAAGCTCATAAATCGTTTTTTAAACGCTTCAGCAGTAGGAGTGTCTGTAGGGCCATAGATTACTACTTCAAAAGGCAAGGTAAGGCTATGGCAGAAGAAAAATGTGCTCTTTATGGACAAACTTGAGAAGGTTCCTGAGTTTGTTTATTTCTGGGGGCTTGTAGAGGGTCTGTCTGATATTGAAGTGACTGTAGAAGAAGCTCTGGGACACAAGAGCAAAAGGAACCTTCCTGCTTTGGTGCAAGTGAATGACATCCACCCAAGAGCTCTGCCAGAACTCACAGACGAAGTAACTGAAGTTCTGGCTACAGTTACCAACCTCTCACTTAAAACACTTTTGGGCGCTGAGGCCTAGAACGTTGACAGATGTGACATCAAATTTCTGAAGGGGTTCTAGAGGAGATCCAAGGAACCAGCAAAGCCTGACTAAGGCCATTATTAGAAACCGTAGTAAAAAAAAAAAAAAAAAAAAAAGGAAGGAAAGAAAGAAAACTAGAATATACTGAGGATGAGACACCATGACTTTGGTAAAGAGAAGCCCTTCCTCACAAACCTTCTGAAGTTCTTTGAAGGCATTGCAATGTATGTGGATAAGGGAATTCCTATTCATAGTGTATTCTCAAGCTTCAAAAAGGCTTCTGGTAGTCTGTCACCAAATTCAGTCCTCCCATGGATGAATGGTTAGTTGAAAGGTAGTCAGCAGAGGATAAAAATAAATGGTCAGTTCTGACTAATCACTAATGAGATCTTCAAGCTGGAGCAGGTCCTTAGGTGGACTCCTCAGCTCTGATTGAGAAGTAGTCAAAGAAAGAATAGTCACACTGGAAAAAGGGACAGAGAGGTAAACAGAGTGCCCTGGGGACACTTCATTAACCCTTGGTGCAACCCTTGGTGCATCTCACTTCAATATCGTGTGCCAGTCTCAGAATTGATGAAGGAAACTGGGAAAGTTTGGAGCAGGGTCAATGGAACAGCTTCTGTACAACACACAGCAAAGTCAGAGAGGGCTCATCAGCCTCGGGGAGAGGTGGCTGAAGACACATCTGACAAAGGGTTTTAAAACCCTGAGAGGTGTGGAAAAGGTGAGTGGCAAATGCCAGGTCCTTGCCTCTTCCAACACAAGCACAAAGATCACCAAGAGAGACGAGTAGCTGCTCTGGCCCAGCGGGCGAGAAGAGGTGCGTCTCTCGTAAAACGTGGACCTCCTTGCTGTAGGAGGCTGTGATGGGAAAAGTCTGCGCAGGTGCAGGACACAAATATGCAACGTCACGGAAGAAAAATCCACTGCAGGTTATCGAGTACAAAGACCTTTGGCCCAGGAAGTCACTGAGCTGCAAAATGTGTGAGAGTATTCTGGGATAGTACAACATCTCCTGCTTTTCTGTAGGCATTTGCTCTTGGCCACGGTCAGAAACAGGTCCTGGGGAGATGAGCTGCTGGTCTGACCTAATACAACTGTATTTGTTATGTTTTTATGATCCTTCCATACGAGTGGAAACTCCATTATCCAGAATATTTAGCCTGGATAAAGCACGAGCTGCTACGTGGCTGGGAATGGCCTTACCAGGAAGAGTGGGAGGGTTATTGCTTGCAAGTCCTTTCTGACAATAGGTGTTGTAATTAAAAGACATTGTAATTCATTGTGGAGCCTGTGACAGGTGGAGGAAAAAAAAAAGAAGGAAAAATCATGGAAAGCAGTATCTGAAGACAGCAGCTTGCACAACGTTCTCCCTGCAGGCTTCCACCAGCTGCTGCTGCTGTATCCAAGCCACGAGGTCAACGCTTCTTCGTACGCTCTTGGTTCCAGGCTACCTGATCTAGTTGGAGATATCCCTGTTCCTTGCAGGGGGGTTGGACTAGATGACCTTTGAAGGTCCCTTCCAGCCCTAACCATTCTATGATTCTATGATACAAGCACCCCTGACACGTGCTCTTGCCCTCGCTCACGCAGGGTCTTCTACATCCTCGTGGGTTGAGTCCTGGGTATTTCTCTTTCTATCTTTAGTTACAAAACACAGTGGCACGTTTCTAACTGTAAAGCCTTTAGCTAATCATTGACAGACTGGGGCCTATAAAAGAGTGCTGTGGGTGTTCGGAGCCTACAACTTCCTCTTTCAAAGTTTAGTGCTTTTATATTCCTTGGCTGTTTAAACTGCGTTTTCATCCTGTAGAGAGCAGAACTTGCGTGTGTCGTGGTTTTAGGCTGATCCAGCAACTAAAACTCACACAGTCTCTCCTTCTCCAGTAAAGTAGAGAGGAGAGAAAAAAAACCCAAAGGGACTGAGGGTTGAGACAAGAACAGAGGTAGCACCCACCAGCCATGGTCCTGGGCAAAACAGACAGGGCTTTCTCAAAGCAAAACAGTTTATTAATGGTTACTTAGAAGGACAAAGGGAAACAAAACCGGTTACTCGAGAGGACAGAAAGAAACAAAACTAGATCTTAAAACCGACACCTTGCCCCCCCCTTTCCTTTTCCTCCCAGCTCTACCTCCTCCCCCCAGCAGCACAGGGGGCAGGGACTGGGGGGGTGCAGGTCAGTTCATTCCGTGCTGTTACTGCTGCTTCTCTCTTAAAGGAGAAGGAGTCCTTACACCCTTTTCCCCTGCTCCAATGGATCCCCTACCCACGAGGAAAAATCCACAAACTTCTCCAGCGTGAGTCCAGCCCACTGGAAACAATCCTTCCCCACAGATTGCTCCGGTGTGGGCTTTACCACAGTCTCGGGTACTTAGGGAGCTGTAGCCACTCGCTCCGGCGTGGGTCGTCACGCAGACTCCAGATGCCTCTCTGCCTTGCCGTGCACCCCAACACGACCATCCTCAGGCTCAGGCATCTTCTCCCCACGGGCTGCGAGTGGGTCTCTGCTCCACCGAGGCCGTCCTGGTTGCAGGGGGGCCGCCTGCCATCTCACCATCAGCCACAGGGGAAACTCGGCTCCGGCACCTCCTCCCGCTCCATCCTCACTGACCTGGTGTCGATGCGGCTGTTTCTCTCAGATCTCAGTCCTCTCCAGGAGATCCTGGGCAAAGCACCTTTTCCGGTTCCTTTGTCCTGACTTAAATAGGGCAATTCGCAGAGGCGCCCTATTGGCTCAACCCCGAGGGGGATGGCAGTCTGATCTGGTGGCCAGAACTCAGCCTAACCCGGTTCCAAAACCGGGGAGGTCGTAGGGAGCAAAACCCCTCTCCTGCCACCAGAATCCCCACCCCCTCCACATCAAACCATGACAGCGTGATACACAGATATCACCCTGGGATTTTCTTACCATCCAAACCAGGAACATGTCCTGGCAGGTGTTCAGTTACCATTTCACAAGCTGCCCCTCAGAAATTTAGACTTGAAGGCAAACTTTGGTATTTGCTGGAAAGAGAAAACGGGTTTTGTTACTCTTGTTGTTCCTGATTTGGGATTTTAAATAGGGCAGCACACATCTTTCCTGCATGAGCTGATACCTTTGGGCTCTCCTGCTCCCCAGCCATGGCTGCATGGCTGAAGCTGCTATTCTCTGCCTGGGGAAAGGCAATATTAAGTGCAGATCAGGGCTTTTATATTCATATTTACCTGCCAGATAGAGATATCAGCTCATACATGAAATGGTTTATAACCTGAATCCTCAGGTGTAGTGTGTGAGTGACCAAGGGAAACCAGCTGCTAAACCAACCCTACAAAAACCCACCAGTAGCCAGGGGCATGCACTACTTTCTAAGCAGTCTAATATCAGGAGGTAAGGCAATTGAGATGAATGTTATGAAATTAAACCCAAAAAATTGCATTCAGGGAATCCAGAAGTTTCTTCACGGTTCATCTCTCCGACCGTAAGATCAGCCGGTCTCCCACCGCCGCAGCTGGCCAGGAGGGGCAGGACTTGAACTGAAGAATCTTCAAGATGGCTCTTGAAAGATTGTCTCCTAAGGGACAATGGCTTTAAACCGCAAGAGGGGAGATTTGAATTGGATCTAAGGAAGAAATTTTTCCCTCTGAGGGTGGTGAGGCACTGGCACAAGTTGCCCAGAGAAGCTGTGGCTGCCCCATCCCTGGAAGTGTTCCAGGCCAGGTTGGATGAGGCTTTGAGCAACCTGGTGTAGTGGAGGGTGTCCCTGCCCATGGCAGGGGGGTTGGAACTGGATGACCTTTGAGGTCCCTTCCAACCCTAACCATTCTATGATTCTACAATGCGTGTAGTGTCTGCAATCAAAAGAAGTGTGAAGTCTGCACCTCCTGCCTATAGAGGTGACAGTCAGCTCAGCGGTGACCCCACTCAGGATACCCTGGTGTTGTCCAGCAGAGTGCTGCAGGGCTGCAGGAGAGCGTGACATTCAGTTGGAATGAGGAGAAACACTGAGTTCAGCTCAACCTAACGACTCAAATCTGATCTGGATGTCAACGCTGCAGGTGTCACCCTGTGGTAGGTGCTGGAAGCTGCAGAGGAATGCAGGTTCCCTGCTTGGGACCCTGCTGACAGACAAGGTTGCTGCTGGCACGTCTAGGATTGCAGCCCCACTGCAGACGAGGCCAAAGCGAGGGTGATGCCTGTGGATCTGCAGGTCCTGTGTCACCCGTTCTGACCTCAGAGCTGCCTCTGCCCTGTTCTCTCACTGTTCCCTGCTGGAGCTGGGCAAGTAGCATCTTCCTGGGTGCCTCTCAGGGACAAAGGGATGGAGAGGGCAGCAGCCTCCTCTTTTCTTCCTCACAGCAGGCAATGCCCCAGCTCTCCACAGCCAACAGCCAGAGCAGAGCATCTTCTTTTGCCATGTCCATCAGAAGGTGAGGTCTTCAAGGGACAGGTCCTGGATCTTCAGTGAGATCACTGCACCTTACAGGGAAGTTAGTCTACAGAGGAGGGTCAGTGGGGATGAGAAAGGCAGGAAAACATCCTGCCTCCGCCATCTCACCCGTTATTCAAAGACTGAATACTGTGGCAATGTTCTGGTGGGCTTCCATCAGCATCACACCACCATCATTTTTCCAGGTGCCCTCAGGCTGGCAGTAATACAGACAGTAAGAGGAGGCATCGCTGTAGCTCTGGGGATTTTAGCTTGAGATAGGAGGATCCCAAAAGGCAAAGAGAAAAATGAGACGATTTAGCAAAACTGACAAGAATTAATGAAGTGATTCTGTCCCTGTGTTTCTATCTGAAAAGGCTTCAGCAAAACAATATTGTCGCTTCCATGTCAGTGGGGTGAGGAGGGCTCCGTCTGCCCAGACAAATTGATTTTGGTTTGGATTTTCTTACATTTTGCCATGCAGGATGGTATGTTTGGGCACCCACAGGTGAGAGCGAGGGGACTGGGGGTCCAAGCTGTCGTGGGCACTAGAACCACAGCAGCCACGCTGATGCCATGGGCCGGGGACAGCTGACAGCCAGGTGCCCTCAGTCATCTCAGCTTTCTGTAGACGAGCTCTACAGAGAAAGTGAGAACCTCCATTAAATGAGGGAGAAAAAAAAATAAAGCTAAGTGAGCCAGCGACTGACTTTTGAAGGAAAATATGAACGTGGATGAATTGTATCACAGTTGCCATCATCATCTTTCTTTCGTGCTGCTGTTTCTTTGGTCTACCTGTCAGACGATGTAGGTCATGAATTTTGCAACTGCGGTTGTCCCTGGGACTGACTGCTAGTGGTATGAATTCTCCAGGCCTGCTATGTGGCAAACGAGCTTGATTTGCTGGTTTTTTTACTGAAATGCATTGGACTTGGAGTTTTTTCAATCAAAAGTCAAGTTCGAATTGTTTCTCAAGCGTTCCTGTGTCTGAGTGATTGAGCATTCAGAGATGAGTGATGCCACCTGAGGGCATTTATGCAGAGTGGTTGCAAGAGCAGGTAAGAGGGATGTGAAACACTTCTGTGCCCCTGGAGGGGAGCTGCAGGCTTGGGGAGGTGGCTGGAAGGGTCTGAAGAGGAATGCTAAAGGGCTGATTGGGGTGGTAAACAGTAAGCAAAGTGTTACAGGTGGGTGCCATCCACACTGAGCACCAGGATACCTCGTGCTGCCTACGAGGTTTGCCCAGAGACAAAGCCTGCTGCTGCTGGGATTAAGTGATCTTTAAGGGATTCAGGACTGCAGGAAAGTGAGTATTTCCAGTTTTGTCCCCACAGCAGATGTGTGCTGCATTAGAGGTGTGACATGCAGGCATTCACGTGCTCTCTCTCTCTCTCTCTCTCTCTAGGTTCTCAAGCATCTGCGGCACTTAAATTTCACCAATAACATGGGAGAGCAAGTGGATTTTGATGAGTTTGGGGACCTGGTAGGGAATTACTCGATAATCAATTGGCATCTCTCCCCGGAGGACGGCTCAGTTGTCTTTGAAGAGGTTGGGCACTACAACGTTTATGCCAAGAAAGGGGAGAGGCTCTTTATCAATGAAAACAAGATCCTGTGGAGTGGGTTTTCTAAGGAGGTAAGTGCTTAAATCCTCCCAGCAACGCTTCCCAAGTTTCCCAAGCTGACACTTGAACCGACTCTGCACGCTCCTCATGCCACAGCTCCACGTCTCATTGAAAGATCCGTTCATCTCACTGGATGCATGGCCTCTGCCATAGTCTTTCACATTTTCGTGACACACTTCTGAAATAACAGGCAGCAGCTTCTCCCCTTCTATACGTTTGAGGAGCCTGGGTATTATTTTTTCTGGCCTAAGTAGATAGCTTGGAACTTTGCAATGCTGTTTCTGCAAAGATGAGAAACGTGTTACTCAAGGCTGGTTGTTGATTAGGTCAAGTTTTCCTGAGCTCCTAGTTAAATTCACAACTCTTCCTCCAAGTCCCAGAGCCTTCCTCACGCCCTTGCCTTGCAAACCAAACAGAACAAGCCCCATCAATCTGCCCAGGTTAACTTGGACACGGTGCTCAAATACTGGGAGATGCCAGCATCTGCTACCTTTTTCTAATCTACCAGAAGGTGATTCACTTCCAAGTGATTGTTCACGTTGGCTGACAGGTCAGGTAACAGCTTCTGCAGTAGCTACACCTACCTAACACACTTACACCACGTACCCCAGCTTCACTTAGGGATTAAATCCAGAGCTCTCTGAAGGAGACATGGATCAGGCAGAGCACATTACTGCAGAAATATGGAGCTCAGGCTTTTCTAAGCCCAGCTGGAGTCTCTGAGCACAAACTACAAGTGGCATTACAAAGACCCTGATATTCCAACCCCTTCTTCCGATCATTGCAAATGCCACTGGCACCTTTTCCCACAGTTAGGATTTTATTATTTTTTACTGAAACTGAGTAATTGTGTTCTCTTGGTCTAAGTTTCGCCACCAGTGCAATATTTGTCTTCATTCTCTGTCGGAAACTGTTAAAAATGTCACTGGATGTTGCTGAGTGTCATACCAGGGCATGTAAATTGTGTGCCAGTGGAGAGGTTTGTGATCTCTACATCTGTTGCAGCCTTTTTTTTCAGTTGGTAGAGTTTGAATTTCACCCAGATAAAAGGCCCTTCTCAAAGAGAGTAGCCAGTACATCACTCATTGAAGCCTTCTACACCTCCTTCACCCTCAAAAAGAATAAATGTAGTTAATTTTAACACAGGAACTTCAGCACTGGCCAGGTTTGCAAAAGAACAAGTTAAAGATTAGGTAAAATAGATTAAATAGATTCGTTTTGGCAGAACTTGATGAAATTCCCCACGGAATGCTTCAGAAAGTAGCCAAAGCAATCTCAAAAGTACTAGCAATGCATCTTTGAGAAACGTGGAGGATAAGTGATGTCTCAAAGGATTAAGAGAAGGGTTAATCGTAATACCTGGGTTTAAAAGCCGATATAGGAGAGCCAAGGGAATTGCACACAATTGAGCTGAGCTTCAGTAACCTAAAAGACTTGATAAAAAAAAAAAAAAAAATTATTAAACAGTTTATAAACACTTAGAGGATAATAAACTGATGAGAAAAAGCCAACGTGGATTTGTTGAGATGAAATCATGCCAAACCAATTTAATTTCCCTCCTTGGAAGAAGCTCCAATCAGGGTAGCAGATAATGGGGAAGCAGTGCCATGACTTCAGCCGGGCCGTTGATTCAGCCCTGTCCAGCATCCTTGGTGACAGCCTAGACTGATGAAGTCCTCCTGGAGGATGCACAACCTGCTGAAGGACTGTCCCAAGAACATTACTGACAGCACGCTGCATTAACAGCAGCGTGTTTCGAGCGGGGAGCTGCAGGGATTTGCCCCGGACGTGTGTCTGTCCAATTCAATATGTGCTCCTGACTAACAGCTTAGGGACAATCTTCCCAAACTGTGCTGCAGCTGAGCTCCAGTGCCAGCCCACGGCGACCGCCCTCAGCTGCGTGTGAACACCCAGGCCACAAAACGGGCATCTCTCCGCGTAGGAGTCGGCGCTTCCAAGGGCTTGAGGTCCATGTCTGCACACCTGTAATTTCATAGATTTCATAGATTTCTAGGTTGGAAAAGACCTTAGAGATCATCCAGTCCAACCGTCCCTAATCCCCATTAAACCATATCCCTAAGTAGATCATCCACCCTATTCTTAAACACATCCAGGGATGGGGACTCAACCACCTCCCTGGGCAGCCTGTTCCAGTGGCTGACAACCCTTTCAGAGAAGAAATACTTCCTAACATCCAAGCTGAACCTCCCCTGACTAAGCTTATACCCATTTCCTCTTGTTCTATCACCCATCACTAATGTAAATATCAAAACCATATCTCGGACTCCTGGCCCAAGTGCACCCACACAGGAGCTTCCTGAAGATCAGCAGCTTAGCAGCTCTTTGGGCAAACTAGCAGCAAACTTCCAAAAAGGTGAACGGAGGCTTCCAGGCAGAGCAGCCCTGAAGCACCTACAGCTCGTGGTACTCTGCTGGCAGTGGGAATTGTGGCTTTAACTCCCCTGAGCTGACAAAACCATGCTCTGCATCAGCTCTCTGTCCTAAATTGAGGTGGGAAAAGGTGAGCTCAACCTCAGGTTGGGCTTCTGCATAAAAAAGGTCCAGGCTTCCACCCCGTTATGCTGAACTCCCGTTGTCGGTGTGCAGTAGGCACGTGGGGAGCGTGTCCGTGCAACCCATTGCTGCCAGGCTATGGCCATGCCCGGGGGGGCTCACACACACCCCCCATAAATGCATGGCCAGCAGGTGACAGAGCTCACCACTGGCAGCCTCTGGATCTGCATACAGCTGCTGATTTGCATCTTTAGATGCTCAGGGTTCTAAAAACAGGGCCTTTCTTTTTTTCATACGAAAACTCCTCTTGTTTAGTCAATTTACCCTTTTTTATTTCTGGGTTGGCGAGGGTCTTGAGGAGAACAGGAGGAAGTGGACTTCAAGAAACTGTTTTGATTCCCATAAATCATGAGCAGTCCACGTGCAATATGTGGGGTGGGGGATCCGCAGTCAGAGCCCATCATAGAACCACAGAACAGTTTGGGTGGGAAGGGACCTCAAAGACCATCCAGTTCCAACCCCCCTGCCATGGGCAGGGACACCCTTCACTACACCAGGTTGCCTAAAGCCTCATCTAACCTGGCCTGGAACACTTCCAGGGATGGGGCATCTACAGCTTCTCTGGGCAACCTGTGCCAGTGCCTCACCACCCTCAATGTAAAAAATTTTTTCCTTAGATCTCATCGAAATCTCCCCTCTTTCAGTTTAAAGCCATTGCCCTGTGTCCTGTCACTCCACACCCTTGTCCAAAGCCCCTCTCCAGCTTTTCTGTAGCCCCTTTAGGCACTGGAAGGTGCTGGAAGGTCTCCCTGGAGCCTTCTCCAGGCTGAACAGCCCCAACTCTCCCAGCCTGTCTCCATAGCAGAGCTGCTCCAGCCCTTGGATCATCTTCGTGGCCTCCTCTGGACCTGCTCCAGCAGCTCCATGTCCTTCTTATGTTGGGGACGCCAGAGCTGAACGCATTATTCCAGGTGGGGCCTCAGGAGAGCAGAGCAGAGGAGCAGAATCCCCTCCCTCGCCCTGCTGCCCACGCTGCTCTGGATGCAGCCCAGGACACGGTTGGCTTTCTGGGCTGCCAGCGCACGGTGCCGGCTCATGGTGAGCTTCTCATCCACCAGCACCCCCAAGTTCTTTTCCTCAGGGCTGCTCTCTCCAAGGCTCACTCACATTCCTGCCGGTAGAGGTTCATCGTCTTCTCTTTTAGCCATCCAGTGACTGTTTTCTGGTACGTGTATCATGGGTCACACACTGGTTCAAAGTGCCCACAACACAGTAGAGATTACAAAGATCTGCTGATCTTCCCTACCATCCCTTGACGTGTTCTTTCAGACAAATATCACTGCAGAGGGTTGGGGAACAACTATTGTGCAGAACGTGTCTGTTCTGTGGAGGGAAGAGGTGAGCCTCTGCGGGTCTCCATCCCTCATGCTGATCAAGACATTGCACCTTGGAGTAAGCCCAAGGTCCTACTGTAGGAAGGCTGTACGCGGGGCACGGCCACCAGTAACCCTCCTTGGGCTCTTTTCTTGCAGGTGCCCTTCTCCAACTGCAGCAGGGACTGCCTCCCGGGCACGAGGAAGGGCATTATTGAGGGAGAGCCCACCTGCTGCTTCGAGTGCGTGGACTGCCCCGACGGGGAGTACAGTGATGAAACAGGTAATACCCACAGAGCTGCTCTGGGGTTTGAGGGACCACGTGAGCCCTCTGGGCATCACCTGCAGTTGTGCTGGAATCGGGTTTGGGGGACCACGTGAGCCCTCTGGGCAATCCCTGCAGTGTGGGGCTGGAGGCTGCATTGTCCAGAGGCTTCACAGAAAGTCTGGAGGGACTTCTTCTGAAAAGCTTATGGGATTCAAGCCCTGTGGTCCTCAGGTCCTGTCTTCTGCTAAGCCTGCTTGAACCTTCTGCTCTGAATTCGGAAAATTAAGGCAAAGAACTTGAAAAAGGACGTGCATACGGGAAGCCTCTCAGGCAAACTCCAATGAACTGTAACAATAGCTTTTGTTCCTCCAAAAGCCTGGAGGAAGGAGATGCTCCCTACCCTGCTCCTAAATCCTGCAGTTGTCTCTCTGCTTTTCCTCATGTCATCAGGGTTTTATTTCAGGCTTCACAAAGGAATAAAGTCCATTCCATCCCTCACTTCACAAACACAGAGGGCTATTTCCCTGCATGGGGTCATCAACCACAGCTTCTGTTGAGCACTGGCACTGCAAGAGACCAGAATCTCTGGGTCCTACCAAACACCTATGGACATGGTTATGTGTTGCTTGCAGCGGGGGCTTGGATCAAGCTGCTTAGGTTCTGCAGTGGACAGAAAAGGTAACCTCAGTTTTAGAGCTGGTTGAAAAATTCTGAACTTCCACCACCATTAGTGCTCCCTCAGTGTTGGGTATCCCCAAGGTAACAAAGGTGAGTAAATCCCCCCAGAAGAGCAGTCCCCTCCACGCCGCAGGGTGCTCAGGATCTCCTCCCACCCTCTCTGGCAGCACTGGTCCCTGCCTGCTGCCTGAGATGAAATTTCAGTAGGCTGCGTGCGAGGCTGAACAACTGTTCTCCTTTGGGAGAATCTAATTTGCATCCTATCCGACAGGAATAATAATTTTTTACCATGAGCATATAGTACTACCGGGCGTTTGGGAGTAGAGTTTTCAAATCACAGAATCACAGAAGGGTTTGGGTTGGAAGGGACCTCAAAGATCATCCAGTTCCAACCCACCTGCCATGGGCAGGGACACCCTCCACTACACCAGGTTGCCCAAAGCCCCATCCAACCTGGCCTGGAACACTTCCAGGGATGGGGCAGCCACAGCTTCTCTGGTCAGGTGTAATAGGGGTCTTTTGGTGGTTTTTGCAGGATTTTGTGAGCTGGCACTGGTGTGTTGGTGGAATTTGTGGGGCTGAGGGGGTGACTGCTTTCTGACTCCGCAGTCTCTTGGTGCTATTTCGGCTGACAGTACTGCTCTTTTTTTCCTATATTTGTCAGTTTTATAGGTGTGGAGAGCAGTTTCATAACCAGCCTCATCCCACTGAGACTACCAAAGGAGACAATATTGTCTCCTCCCCGTGGTTTGCTCCCACCCTTTATCTGGGAGTAGTGCAGGTACTCGTGTGACCATAGAGTGAGTTGGATCAGGTCTCTGGTCCTCCTAAAAACAAAACTCCTGGCAGGTTGAGTTTCCAGCTAGAAGGAGAAGCTACATGACCTCTAGTGCCAACACAAAGGAGGGGGCAGGAATGAGCATCCTTGGAGAAGGAGGGGGCAGGAATGAACATCCTTGGAGAAGGAGGGGACCTGGTTTACTCCAACAGTGACAACAGAGACAACAGTGAAAGCTCATCCTTAGGATGCAGCGCTGAATAACCGTCCCTGCCTCCGGAGGAGGCGGTTGAATTCCCTGGCATGCAAAGCTCAGCCTCGGCCGAGTTTGTGATGGGGCTCCAGGTAAAAGGCCCAAGGAAAATGGAGACGATTGGCTGAATGGATGTCCATGAGATGACATGTGCTGATGGGAGCTCGACTGAGCTTTTGCATCAACTGCAAGCTGCTCACATGAACAGCTCAGGTGAGGCCACCAGTCGTTTGGAAAGCGGTGTCATATCAGGTCACGGATGCTCCCTCCAACCACCCCTCTGGAACGAGGGAGCTTGAAGCCTTCCTCCCTCGTCAGCAGGGCATCCCTGGCTTTCCCAGCAGCATCAGCTCTGCTCTGGGAGCTGTGCTCTGAGTCTCTGCCTGGGC
Organism: Tauraco erythrolophus; assembly: GCF_009769465.1. NCBI lineage: Eukaryota > Metazoa > Chordata > Aves > Musophagiformes > Musophagidae > Tauraco > Tauraco erythrolophus. The sequence goes on from NC_141465.1 coordinate 1,160,020, forward strand.
TCAGGTGCAAACCTCAGAGGGTGGTTGCTTCTAAAGGACGTTTCTGAGTGTTTGTTCCCAGAACTCACTGCAGCCCATTGCTATCCCGCTGGGATCCCGAAGGCTGAGGTAGGTTGTGAGTTCCAACTCACTGCTCTCCACCTCTTTCCACTGCCAGCAAGGGAGTCATGACCCTCCCCACTGGAGCATGAGACCCGTTTGGGTCAAAGAAGAAGAGCAGAAGCAGCAGGTCCTTGCCTTTCGATCACGGCAGCCATTGGAGACATCCGTTGCCATCCCAGTAGGCACAACTAGTTTCATGTAGAGGAAAGAGACGGGAGGCATCAATTTTTCCCTTTGCAAGTATCAGTGGGACGCTTTGCTGGGTGTGGGGGGAGTGATCTCATTAAGACACATCTTCCCCTGATGTTCCAACCTGGAATGAGAGCGTGCTGGGAGTCAAGGGCATTGCCTGCCTTCGGGGAAGAGCAATCGGAACGCTCCCACGACTCGCCTCCCTGGAATACGAAACAGGCTCTCAAGGCACTTAAGGAGGCAAGCACGTTTTTAATTTTCTCTGTAATGGAGACAGGCAGGATGTTTCAAATGATGATAAAAGCGTGAGAGGTATGAAGACAGACGGAAGTAGCTGATAAAAACGAAGGGACAAGAAGGAGAGAGGGACCGAGCCTGTGCGGCAGCCGGTAGCCATCAAAGTTTGCCAAGTTTCGCCAAGAAATGGATTCCAAAACCACAAGTGTTAGGGCAGGAAAATGTCATATAAGTGTCACTATGTGTCATCCCACATTCCAGCCTCTCATTCTGACAAACCTTCCCTCTCCCTGTCACTTCTTTTTCAGATGCCAGTGCTTGTGACAAGTGCCCTGAAGATTACTGGTCCAATGAGAACCACACGTCCTGCATCCCCAAGCAGATAGAGTTTCTGTCCTGGACCGAGCCCTTTGGGATCGCTCTGACTCTCTTTGCTGTGCTGGGAATTTTCCTGACTTCTTTTGTCCTGGGAGTCTTCACCAAATTTCGGAACACGCCTATCGTCAAGGCCACAAACCGGGAACTGTCCTACCTCCTCCTCTTCTCCCTGCTCTGCTGCTTCTCCAGCTCGTTGTTCTTCATTGGTGAGCCCCAGAATTGGACTTGCCGTCTGCGGCAGCCAGCTTTCGGCATCAGCTTTGTCCTCTGCATCTCCTGCATCCTGGTGAAAACCAACCGTGTCCTGCTCGTCTTTGAGGCAAAGATCCCCACGAGCCTCCACCGAAAGTGGTGGGGCCTCAACCTCCAGTTCCTCCTGGTCTTCTTGTGCACGTTCGTGCAGATTGTCATCTGTGTGATTTGGCTTTACACAGCCCCGCCATCCAGTTACCGAAACCATGAGCTGGAGGATGAGATTATCTTCATCACCTGCCACGAAGGCTCCCTGATGGCCCTCGGCTTCCTCATCGGCTACACTTGCCTCCTGGCAGCCATCTGCTTCTTCTTCGCCTTCAAGTCTCGAAAGCTGCCCGAGAACTTCAACGAGGCCAAGTTCATCACCTTCAGCATGCTGATCTTCTTCATCGTCTGGATCTCCTTCATCCCTGCTTACGCCAGCACATACGGCAAGTTCGTCTCTGCCGTGGAGGTGATCGCGATACTGGCTGCCAGCTTTGGGCTCCTGGCCTGCATCTTCTTCAACAAAGTCTACATCATCCTCTTCAAGCCCTCCCGCAACACCATCGAGGAGGTGCGCTGCAGCACGGCTGCCCACGCCTTCAAGGTGGCTGCCAGGGCCACGCTGAGACGCAGCAACGTGTCGCGCAAGCGCTCCAACAGCCTGGGGGGCTCCACCGGCTCCACTCCCTCCTCCTCCATCAGCAGCAAGAGCAACCACGAAGACCCTTTCCCTCTGCCGGCCTCCGCCGAGCGGCAGCGCCAGCAGCAGCGTGGGTGCAAGCAAAAAGTCAGCTTCGGGAGCGGCACGGTCACCCTGTCGCTGAGCTTCGAGGAGCCGCAGAAGAACGCCATGGCCAACAGGAACGCCAAGCGCAGGAACTCGCTGGAAGCCCAGAACAGCGACGACAGCCTGATGCGGCACCGGGCCCTGCTCCCCCTGCACAACAACGAGCCCCTCGGCGCCGAACCCGCCTTCCAGGCGGCTTCCAGCCCGGAGACCAGCTCGCAGGAGTCGGTGGTGGGAGACACCAAAGAAGAGGTACCGAGCCCTGAGGTGGAGCCTTCCCTGCCATCGGCAAACTCCCGAAATTATATAGGCGCTGGGGGGGGCTCTGTCACAGAGAACACGGTACATTCCTAACGGAAGAAGATCGTGGAAAGCACACCAGCCCCCCAAGAGGAACTTGCTCACCTCTTGCTTCTGCATGGGAAAGACCAGAAAGACACGCTCCTGCGACGCAGCCCCACCACACGCACGTACTGGTAGCGTCACGGGGAGCAGGGACTGTGTCTGGGGAGCCTCGGACTGAATTTGCCTTCGCTTTGTCGGAACGGGGCCGTCTCGGAAGGACAAGTGAAGATCACCTCTGGTGGGGCTTAAGCAGAAGGCTGCATGCTGCCTTGCCTCCGTGAGCTTCTCCTGCCAGACTGCGACCCAGCTGACTATGGGAGGCACTGGGCAATTCCACTATACTCTGCTTTTACGTTTATGTATAATATTCCTCTTTCCCACTATGTATAATATTCCCTCTTTATCCAGTATATGTGATCTGTAACCACGTGCGTCAGGACTCTCGGCTCTACAAAAGCAAGGTACACGGTTTCACTTGGGGAAAGCACGGTCGTGGGGAAAATAAAAAAGCCCCCAACATCCTGCACGCTGTGTACAGCCAAGGGTGTGGACATGTAAAGTATTTAATGTGACAGAGCGCCCTGCTATTTATATTTAGTAATGTCCCAACCTCTCCTTTCTGCCCAGCAGGAAACACTGGACAATACTCTTCATAGACTCCATTGCACTAGACCAAGCTACTAGGTTCCTCCTGGTTTCCTCCAGCTGAGGTAGCTTTACCTCCAGCCTGCTTTGGTGGAGGGGGAGAACAGCTTGTAAACCCCCCTCCCCCCGGAGAACGTTGCGAGAGCACCATGAGATGTACCCGTGATTGCTTATGTCGCTAGTAGTTGTACGCTTAACAAAGTGTTGCTGCTGTAACGTTCCACATGGCATACATGGCTAACCCCTTCTCACCATGGTCGGTGTTGTGCTTCGCCATACGAGTCTGCCTCACACCTACACAGAGCATCGCGCTCGTCGTGACGACACCGGTGGGCCGGGTGCGAGGTGAGACGGAGGAGTCGGGGATGGAGCCCCCAGATGTGGTAATATGGTGGCAGGAGGGGGCGACTGTCTGACGTGTGTGTGCTGGCAGACGATGGGATGAGGTAGACCTACAGGCCTGGCCCCCCAGGCACGCACGAAGACAAGTGGGTAAATTGGTATGTTTGGGCCACCTACTGGGTTATCTCCCTCCTGGCCCATCTTGAAGAGAGGGCACCTATCACAAGAAGGGTGGGCTGTACCTACAGAAAAACAGTAAGGACTTCAGCAGAGAGCACAGCAGAACTTCATTACTCTCGACGCTTTTCCCACTCCCCCAAAAGCAGACGTAAGTGCTCCTGGTTATGGCTGGTTCTTCTCCATCCATGCTGGAAAGGTTGGGAGTAAGAGAGTTGTTAGAAGAGCTATTTGTTGCAGCCTGATGAGGGGAAAAGCACCGCTCGACAGCCTGGCAGGAGGGACGGGGTTACGTTGCACAATTTATTTCCTTCTTCCCAGATCCCATGTGCAAGAACAAGCATCTGGCACGAAGATGTCAGTTCCCTCCTCCTTCATCAAACGAGAAGGTAGTGTAGACCACCATGGAGAGGGAGATGGGCCTGCAGCCCAGGTGAGCGGAGACAAAAGGACTGTGTTGGGGAAAACACCACAATTCTCTTGTTACTGTTTTTGCTTGGTTGTTCTTTTGCCCGGGCAGGCAAATAAAACTTTCAGGTGACATTAATGCATAAAAACTTTGTTTTGCCACCTCCGCTTGTTGCTGGCAAGGAAGAAGGAGTTGTCATAGATTCATAGATTTCTAGGTTGGAAAAGACCTTAGAGATCATCGAGTCCAACCATCCCTAATCCCCATTAAACCATATCCCCAAGTAGATCATCCACCCTTTTCTTAAACACATCCAGGGATGGGGACTCAACCACCTCCCTGGGCAGCCTGTTCCAGTGGCTGACAACCCTTTCAGAGAAGAAATACTTTCTAACATCCAACCTGAACCTCCCCTGACTGAATCTCTCCCTTTTTGGCTTGGGAGAGCAAAGTGGAAGTCCAAAACACCAAGGAGCGCGCTACTAAGACATGTTATTTTAACCCTTTGTTGACTTGTTACATTCACCTGCAAGTGGACTCAGATTTTAATTACACCACATAAGACCCAACCCCACTTTAAGGCCTGCAAATTACAATATTTAATTAAAGCTACAGCACAGCGGGTTAAAATAAAAAAAAAAAAAAAAAGTTTGAAAACACAAATCCTTGTGGCCACAATTTTGGAAACCACATTCTACCCCTTGACCCGGTGGGAGTTGCTTATTGCCTCTGAAAAAGCAGGTCCCTTCCCCAGGCTTAGTTTAGGGTCCGGAATTGGGAGTCTCCTGAGTCTAAATGCACAAACGGAGATGGGCACTAGATGGCAGAAAGGGCTAAAAAAAAAAAAAAAATAAAAGCAACTTCCGTTACAGCCCACACTTCCAAAAATTTCAGTAGCCAAACAGTTTTAGTGCTAGTGAATCATTCCTGCGGGCCAAAACCAGTACGGTAGCCCCTGAACCAGAGGTGACAGCACTGAAAGCACAGAAGTGCTTAAGGAATGAAATGAAAATGAATGAAATAATGAAAAAACACAGGACACAAACCAAAGGCTGTGCACGAACACGGACCTGTGAGAAACAGAAAGTCGCCATCAGCTGCCTTTTTATCCTGCAAGATAATTTTCACCGGCTACGCACACGGTAGGGAATGTCGAATTTTGCTCAGACGCCTGTCCAAAAGCCTGTCTGTGTGTGTGTCACACAAGACAAAACTGATGAAGACAAGTTGGAAAACGTTCCTTGTGTTGAAAGCTCAAGCCTGAGAACCTCCACTGGCACGTCCCATCAGAAGGTGCCGATGGGAATGGCTGCTCCCACCCTCCATGGCTCAAAAACCTACTGGAAAGCATGTGCCAAGCTGGTATTTTGTGAACCATCCGACAGCGAAGCAACATCAGAGTCTATCAGCCCTGTGGTGGGATTCCCGTTGGCAAACTTGGCTGATGGGCAGGGAATCGCCCCAGGAGGAGCCCGATCCTTCATCCCCACTGCTCACAAACCCAGCAGCGCTCTGCCAGCCCGGAGCCCCAGCCGAGCGTTTATTTGCTCCCTGCAGAGGAGAGAGATGATCCCAGGGGGAAAGGAACTTTTCTTCCCGATGCTGTTTCGTGCTTCTCACCACGTCCTCCCTACCAGTGCGGGATGCCCACTCCATATGCCATGTCCCCCGCTGTTAAATAAATTTATTATTATGTTATGTAAACCAGCATCCCAACGGATGCTGGGACGTGGAGGGAGGAAGTTGTCGTTGTTTTTCCAAGGATTCTGGATGTTTAAACTGGGAGGAAATGTAGCTGAAGACCTAAACATCCAGACTGAGGTCTCACCGGGGGGGTTTCCCAAAGGCGGGATAATTCCCCACGGCTGGAGAACGGCACCACCAGCCCGGGAAAGGGAGTCCCGGAGAGGGGAACCTCCCGCGCCGGCAAAGCCGACACGGTACCGGCTGCTGGAAAACGGGAACACAGCGGGAAGAGACACAGCTGCGGCTCGGGACGGCCCGCGGGGTCCCGCGGATCGCTCCGCAGGCGCCTCCCGCCGCGGAACCAAACCCCCCCCGGCCCCGGAGCCATCGCTGCCGCCGCCGTCACGCCGTTCCCACCCCCTGTTCCCACCCCCCGTTCCCGGTCCCGCCCCGGTCCCGCCCCGGCGGCAGGCGCGGCGCCGCCCGACGGAGCGCACCGGCGCGGTGCGGCTGCCACCATGTTGTGCGGAGGCGTCTCGGCGGCCCGGCCCGCCACCGACGAGACGCAGAGGATCGCGGACGAGGTGAGGGGACCCCCGGGAGGGACCCCCCCCGGGCCCGGGAAGGGCTTAGCGGGGAGAGCGAGCGGTTCTCCCGGGGCCGGGCCCAGCGCATCCAGCGGCGGGTCTGAGCGCACCGCTCGGGCCGCCTCCCCCGGGCCCTGGGGGGTTCGGCCGCTCCTCTGCCTGCCCCCCTCTGCCCTTCATCCCCCCCTTCTGCCCTTCCTCCCCCTCGGCTTAAAAAGTAAAGAATCGGGACAAGCGGCGGGGACGTACCGGGCCGCCGCCGGCGCTCGGTGCCCGCTCGGTGGTTTTGTGCGCTCCGGGGCAGGCGGAGGTGTTTCCAGAGGGCGTTTTTCAGGGATTTAAAGACGAACTGTGGCAGCGTCGGGGGCTCCGGGAGAGCCGAGGGGCTCCCGGCGCCGTGCGGGGGATGCGGTGCCCACCGCCGGGCAGCCGTGCGCGTCCCGGCTCGGGAAGCGCCGTTCTCCTGAGCTTGAGGGAGCAGCCCGGGGGCTTCTTGCCAAGTCTGAACCTTGTAGCTGCTTTTTTTTGGTTGTGTTTTTTTATTTTTTTAATCGGGGGAATAAGTAAGAAAACTTCTTTGCTGCTTCTGCTCTTCCCCAGCGCAGAATTTGGCTCTAAGCACTGCCAGCCCCAAATATTCCTTAAATTACTGCCCGCGTTCATGGAGCGCATCCTTTGGCTCTAAAAACGCCAAGGTATGATGACTAAGTTCTTTCAAAGCGCTCAGTCTGGTTTCATTTACGAGGAGAACTCAAGTTCCTTCTGCTTTTTTGGCTTTTTATCAGCCGGGGTGTGTGAAGCCAGTGAAGATGAAGGACGAGCTTCAGCTTCTTAACGCTCTTCTTCATCATCCGGCTTCGTTCCGCAGGGTGCAGCAGTTTCTGAACACGTACAGAGCACCCAAAGGCACAGCAGGCATTGAAATTAACATTTAGCTTGTAGAATGTTGATGATTCTGTTAAAAAAATAAAAATAAAACGTGCATCTCCTAAGCGCCAGCCTGAGCTTGCAGTAACGAGTGCATTATTTAGAATTGCTGAAAGAGTCACAGTTATTGTTTTGACCTGAAAAGGCCTAATGTTTTGTTAAAGATAATGTGAATGCTCAATTCATGATGCACATGGACCGAAAAACGAGGTTTGAAATCCTGACTTTCGATGTTGTGGCAGGCTGCAGTGGTTTGGTAATCCAAAAATAAGGTGAAGATAATAAAAACAAAACCCAGTTTGATTCGGAAGTGAACGGAGTTAACCAAAAATCTGGCGTTTTCATTTAAATCACGTAAATATTTCAAAGTTTGTCCAGCTTGTTTTGATTGCCAGTTTAAATGACTTTAATGAAATACAGGTGGGAAAACCCAAAACTGAAACTTTCCCATGCATCTGGATACAGACTGCGAAGGAAACATTAGTTTTGTTAAATCAAGGTAGACCTTGTCCAATTGTTTTGTTGGCTTAAAATCAAATCTTTGTGAAGATTTGTTCAGAGAGCCTGCCAGTTCGCTTGCCATAAATACGTTTCCTCTTCCTGCTTTTCCAGTTCTTGCCTCCCTTGTATTATTTTGTAAGAATCGTGGCGATGGCCCAAGTGGCCCTGGCAAGTACTGCTGCTTGCCCAGGGCAGGTACAGCATGAGACAGAGCAGGACAGCTTCCTTCCAACGACATCTGGCTTAGGATTCCCACAGGAACTGCCTCTCCACGGCAAGGATTTCCACCCCAGCCTGTTCAGCCTGTGGCATCTCACTGGCAGCTGTGGCAGAGGTTAGTCAGGGTGATTTTGAACCATCTACTTTTTAGTACCTGCTGTGGGAGTGAGCAAACAGGCCATGCAGAACAGTGAAGAGCCTTCAGGACATGATAATTTTCAGCCCTGGGATGGAATCTTGGCTTGTTTCGTTGGGAAGGGACTGCACCTCCTGCCCAGCAAAGGGTCGGCAGCCCCAGGCTGCTCCGGGCTTTGGCCAGGCAGGTGTTGAAAACCTCTGAGAATGGCAGCTGCACAATTTCTCTGGGCAACCTGCTGGATTGCCAGAGTGTCCTCAGGGGAAAAGTTCTTCCTTATATCCAGGCTGAACCTCCAATTTCAATTTATGACTGTTGGATCTCATTCTTCTGCCCCTCTGTAAAGAGCCTGGCTTCATGTAGGTCCTAGAAAGCTCTCCTCAAAGCCTTCTCTTCTCCAGGCTGAGCAAGCTCATTTCCTTCCTCTCCTAACAGCGCCAGTGCTCCGGCCGTATGACCTCATGGTGGCCTTCCGCTGAGCTCGCTACAGTTTATTGCCATCTTTCTTGTATTGGGGACCAAAAACTGGACACAGGATTCCAGATGTGCTCTCACAAGTGCCAAGTAAAGGGCAATAATGGCTCGCTTCTCTCTTCCTGCTGGGCCCCTGCTGATGCAGCCCAGTGAGCTGTGGTTACTCCCAGGGCGCGATGCTGGCTCGTGTTTAGTGCACTGTCCACCGGGACCCCCAGGTGGAGACTGAGGTGGTGAACCATAGCAGGTCTTTCAGAGAGTACTTCTCCCTGGGCCTTCTCTCCCAGAACTGAACCAGGATGACAAATTGTCACATGCTGTGGTGAGTCATTGCCAAGATAACGCCCTGGCAAGCTTGCAGACACACGTGGCTCCGAGCTGGCTGCAGTCATGGAGCCCAGTGTTCAGCTTTTGGGTGGAAACACAGAAATGTGCTGAGCCACGGCAGTTTCGAGACCTAAGAACCCAACCTTGCACAGCCCCTGGGGTTGTTAAAGGAGCACAGGGTCAGTGGGATGCTCGTGTCCGCCCTCTCCCCAGCTTCTTAAAATTTGTAATAGTAGCTCTAGTGATGGAAACTTCAACCTTTTGCTCCATCCTCTGACTCAGGAGAAGCTGGGGAGGGAGGTCCGTGTTGCGGCCGAAGACGGGGAAGCAAGACGCATCAATATGATGAGTAAAAAGGCTTCCGCTTTATTCTGTGATACTGCTCTTTTTATAACATAGCTCGGTTCTGTGCACGCTTTCATGCGCTGTACTTAGCAAGCTAATTGGTCTAACACTACTGTTCACGCGACAAGCACGAGTATGATACACACTGTGATTGGATACAGATTTCTATATTTGTTACAATATTTTAATATTTTTGCAGTTAGTATGTTTTGCTCAGAATCTTGTTTTTCATAGTTTCATCCTTCTTGCTTTTTTCCCAGGGACAGTGTGTTTTTCACAGCTTCAACCTACCTTCTTATCTCAAGGACAGTGTTCTTTTTATATTCGCTGATACACATTCCTTACTGTTAACACTTGGGCTGCAACATCTCCCCCTCTTTTTTCAAAAACGGCGTGCGCTATAGCTGACAAGCGTTGGGTCATACATTGCATTAAGCATGGTCCAAAAAGCAAGAGAAAGCCTAACAACAAAAGAGGCCCTAAGCACGTTTTGATGAGATCTCTCAACCAACCATCTATTCCCCAGGAAGTTAACCATCCATCGATGCCATCTACCTCTTTCAAGGCATGTAGTTTGTCCTTTAGTTGTTTAAGTTTTCTATGCACTGACTCTCCTGGACCTGTTAAATTCATACAACACATTCCTTCGATCTCTTCGCAACCATGCCCATGGGCTAAAAGCAAATAGTCAATCGCTGCTCTGTTTTGCAATACTGCATGATTGACACTTTCTACATCTTTCGTTAATTCATCTAGAATGCTGGATGTTAAGTTTATCTCGTCACGAGCCCAGCAACCTAGTTGTTTTGCTAAGGTGAGCGCTTTTGCTGCTGCTAACCCTGGGAAAAGTGTGGAGGCAGCTACTCGTCCAAATTCACTCCAAAACGTGGGATTGCCTACACTGCTACAGTCTAGATCATGTAGGCTTCTTTTTCTCCTGGTGTGATTTTCACTCCATTCTCTTAATAGGGATATATTGGGATGGAATAAGGCTAGTTGGCCTAAATAACAAGGACTTCCTTCTGGTTGTTTTGGAATGCCATTCCATGCCCTGTCTCCACAAATTAAGAAAATTCCTTCGGGCAACCTTCGAGGTTCAGTAATGTTGCTGCCATTGCAGCTCGAGTATAGAAAGCGAAGTACCGATGCGCTGTCAAGATTAGAATCTAAGGTTGCCCATAGTTTCCTGTTTTTATTCAAGTTGTTTGGGTCTAATGGCAAAAATGAAAACCATCCTCCTATTTTCCCAGCGGTAGTGTTTGCATGCATGCTACCAAGCAGGTCTAGTTCTTCTGGATCAGACTGGAGGGAAGCATTAAGTGCATGAATAAGCCGGCGTTGTACTGCTCCGTCATACTGTTGAGGGGTTGCTCTATAGATCGTTGTGGTATTGAAGTTGCTATATGTTAGGTTGGTGGCGTTTACCAGCCCTCTAAAGGCTGCCACTTTCCATGTTGGTACTCCTATGAGACAGGTACGGAATGGGTTTCCAATACCACCCAGGGCTAGGCAGATTGATGACTGGTTTGTTTTGTTAGCAATGGTTACCCATATGTTGTCTCTCGGGCTGATGGAGTTGATTCCATAGGTCATTTGGCACCACACTAAGATTCCTGTTACTATAGGTATTATCTTACCAATAAATTCCTCCATCCCTGTCATGATGTCTACACTGCTTCTGATATCTGGTACCCAACACTTGTGTCTTTTGTGCTACTTCTACAACAGTCAATAGTTTTTGTAACCTAAAAGCTGCGTGTGCTAATATAGCTTCTTCTGCACTCTCAAACAACGCAGTTAACCTTTGTCGTGAAGCGTTCTCTATTCTAAGCCAAGCAGCAAGCGCCTGGTATGGGTTAATATCTAAAGCGCGTCTACAATCTGCACAGCCTTGCACTGTGTCACGTTGCGATTCATGACATATGCGACTACAACCTCCACACTCTATAGTTATAACCTGTAACCTTCTACATCTACACCTACAGTGCGTTAGCGGGTATAATTTTGCAACTTTGCGCGTGCGTATTAAACTACGGATAAAGGCAAAATCTATCTCGTCTAGATCAGAGTCGTCTAATATGTTCTTTGGAAGATTTAGCACTTCTTCTATTCTTCTGCAGAGAGGTCCGAGTCTTTGGGAACTCCTGGATTGCCTCCGCCTTCGCCTTTCAGTTCGCGCGTTGGGGGACATCTCCCCCTCTTTTTTCAAAATGGCAGCGAGTCGCTTTACATCTTGATGGCACCGTTCAACAATAGCCTGACCCGTACTGTTGTACGGAACACCTTTTCTATGTTCAATTCCCCAATCTGCTAAAAATGCAGCACATGCTGTTCCTGCGTATGCAGGAGCATTGTCTGTTTTGATGACTTGTGGTAAGCCAAGGGCAGCAAATGCTGAAAGCCAATGTTGTTTCACACATCGGAAGGCGGTAGAAGGCGCTGGTGTCGCCCATACAGCTCTGCTGCAAGTGTCCACGGTGACGTGGATATGGCGCAGTGGACCAAAGGTGGGAAACTCAGTTACATCAGTTTGCCACACTCCTCTTGGTTGCAATCCTCGAGGGTTGGTGCCTTGCAGCGACGATGGCACGGGCTTGTGCTCGCGACAGTGCAAACTCTTTCTGAAGAGGTCGAGCAGATTGGTGAAAAAATTTGTGTGATCGATCAGTGACAGCGTTGCCCCTTTTTTTTTTTTTCTTGCACGAATAAAACTCTGTGTAGGAGACTGGCAATTTCAGTTACTAGCATATTGTTTTGGTACAGCTTTGCAAAAGCAGTTTCTAGTATACTACTTCCCTTTCCGAGGGCCTTACTATTTCCACTATACCCAAGATTTCGCTGAGCAGGAGGGTGTCAATCGGCAGGGTCGTTGTGGAGAAGGGAGGCAGGCACGGCACCTTCAGGGCGTCCCCTGTTTATCCACACAGTGTGCTCTGCAGCCTCCCTCAGCTCCGCTCTGAGCCATCTCTTTTCACCCTTAGCAGAGTCTACGACAAAGGTACTGACACGGCGTTGCCGCACGCGTGGCCAGTGCGTGCAACAAGGCTGCCCAGTATGTGCTCTGCCGGCTAACAGCGATTTTTGCGAATCGCAACATGTTGTTCAATAACAATCCTCCTAGCTTCTCTTTTCAAAGTTACGTGCTTACAACTAAGTCCAGTTAGTAATTCTTTGTCATTAATTTGGTACCAGTTAATTCTTTTCCTTCCAGTAGCTACGGGTGGAATCCATACACTTTCCGATCGGAGAAAAGACACAAAGCATATATACAAGCAACTTTCACACACATAATATACCTAACAATGAGAAACATAAGAACAGTTGATATATTAACATGAAATCTTACAAGTCTGTCCATTTGAACCATTCTCTTCATTCGGTGTTTCTGTGATCTCTGCTTGCTCTGCTAATTCTTGGATCTCCCCTTCTCTATTTGTAGTTTCAAAAGTCCTGGTTGGCTTTACGTTTCTTGCTGGTAACCACTATGGACCTGTGGGAAGAACACAAACATACCCTCTTCCCCCTGTAAGCAGAGGTGCAGGGCCATCCCATGAGTTGAGTCCAGCTTCTTATAACATGCTGTTGATTTTTCTGCAAAAATGGCACTGGGTTTAAAATTGTGATCCACAGCCATAGTATGTTGCCTAGAAGCAGACAAATTAAGAAAATTTAAAACATATGTGGCTTTGTCCAAGGATTCTTGCAGGGAAATATACGGAAGACTGCCCCTTTTTGTTTATCAAACATTCGTTTTAACGTTAAATGAGTTTGTTCAATAACAGCTTGTCCCATAGGTGAATGAGGGATACTGGTAGTGTGAGTCACTCTCCAATCCTGAAAAAAGGCACCATACTGGATCACTGTTTGTCCCAATTTTCTTTGGTACTCCCATGGTTTTCTTCAGTGTGAGCAGTAGCAACAACAAGGGCAGAAAACATATCAACAGTTACATGCACATATTTAGATCGATTAGACAATTGAATATAAGTAATATCAGTTTGCCATAATTCATTGGCACATAAACCTGTTGGATTTACTCCTGCTGGAGTATTTGAAGGCACAATACATTGACGGTCAGGGTAGGCATGTACAATTTGCTAAGCTTGATTTACTGTCTGACCTGACAGAGAGCATCATCTACTACCAATTGACAAACTGTAGGATTATTCATCATTCCTTGAAGCAGTACAATCCAATGATATTGTTGCGTGGGTCGTTCATTGTTAAGCACTGGAACTGAAAAGGCAAATCTAGGACAATCGTTAGGGTGCAAATAAATAAAAAAGTAAAAAGGTGAAATAACCCAATCTTCTAAATCAATTGCCATCAAATGCTAACATTCTGGAATCATAGTAGGATTTGGTACACCCGGTTGTAATGCACCCATTGGTGAAATGATTGTATTAACAGCTCTTAAATCTTTTAACATAAATCTCCATTTTCCTGATTTCTTTGGGATAACAAATATTGGAGGGAATTATATGTCCTAATTTGAGCTGTTCATTGACTAATTTTTGAGTTCAGTTCAGTCGCTCACCTTTTAGTGGCCACTGATCGACCCAGACCGGCTTGCCAGCTTGAGTCAGGGCTGGACATCAGTGACGTGCTAAAAATTTGAGGTTAGCCTCACATTCCACTGATTCAACAAATCCCGACCTCATAATGTACATGGGACATCAAAAACATATGGTTTCAAAACAGCTTGTTTGTTACCTGGGCCTACTACTAACAAGGTCTGTGCACTCTGCTGTGGGATCTGTGTTCCACCTACTCCGATCACAGCTGCCAGGGCTTGTATCAGAGGCCGAGAGGGTGGCCAGTCAGGATTTTTCACTATAGATACATCAGCCCCTGTGTCAACTAGGCCAGAAAAGCCTTCCCATTAATGATTACTGTTAAAGGAGGCTGTGCAGCTGTGACTGTCTGTGTCCAAAATTCTTTTGTGATAGCAGAGTGGCCTTTATTGTTGTTATACACGCAGCTTTTATAGATTATTACTCAGGCCACGATGTGTCTATGCGGCCCTCACCCAACTGTGATTGATTACAAACAATAGTGCACGCACCTATTTTAATTTTACTATTGGCTATGCCTAAAAAGGAGCTATTTTTTACTTGCTAAACTAAACATCATTTTCTCACACACTCTATATCAACTTCCCAAACTCCTCATGTCAACTTCTCACACTCCCTGCACCAGCTGTTCACACTCCCTTTTCTTTCTCATCCTCTTTATCGGTGTTTCCCAACTTCAGAAAAGAGCACAGGCTTAAATCATCAAGGTCAAACCTCAACTGTAGCTGTGTGTATGATGCCACAACTCCCCCTTTTTTGTTTTTCTGTGACCATTACTTGATGAACCGTACTCTGTACCGTTCGCTGGGAGCGAGACAATAGGCAGGGGGTGATTATTACTATGCATAAAAGAACTACTAGCAATATAATGTCTGCTTTATTAAAGATTTTAACCATCCTGTCAATTAAGAGCATTGATAAGGCAGAAGCTGTAGCATTAATTTGTTTTGCAAGCCAACAACCCAACTTATTCAGTGTAGTTAACACCTGTGCCACTCCAACTCCTGGTGCAAATATTGAAGCTGCAATGATTTTAGCTGGTTCCCAAAATTTTGCTTTATAGTGTTTCGAGCCCACATTGTGACACGCCTTTACTAAACCTGCAATCGTTTTTGCCCGATTTCTGATAAGATCAAGAGCTTATTGACAGTCTGTGTTAGCATTTTCAATGGCTAGCTGGAATACCAACACATCTGCAGTAGCCGGATTTTCTGTTTATCTCTGAACTGCCATTTGTAGCTGATCAAAGAAATGCTCATAAGGTTCCTGTGCTCCCTGCCGAATGGAAGCAAAGGAAGCCTCCTCTGTCCCAAAAATCAGGGACACGTCTTAATGCTCTCGTAGCCAATTCAGTCAGCTGTTGGAAAGCCACTTGCTGTAACCCTGCCTGTGCCTAATTTTGACATGAGTGACATTTTATTCATTCCAACATATTTAGCTCTCGATTTAAGAGATTTAACACCTATAACACTTTAGCTATTGTTTCATTGGGAGATTTCCCCATCATTCCTCTTTCTTGTTTCAAAAGCATATTTTCCAAAGTACCATGTGCGTGTTCTATGATCGGTTGCCCAGTAGGATTGTAAGAAACACCAGCAACATGCTCAATACTTTATGATGACAAAAATACATATGTCTGATAAGAAGTGTATGCCAAAGTTCCTGCGAGCGTAAACCACGAAGATCAACACCATTCACTGGTGGCATGATCATATTTTAACAGGTACTACACAATTGTACAATTGAGCGGGCTTGCTCTCTTGTTATACCAAATTGTCACCTAATAGCATTAGCATTCTGATGGTAGAAGTCATGCAAGATGTTTGCCTGCATGAGCGAGTTTGGTACCAGAGCTGCACTCGTGAGGGGCTCAGCTCGCCTGCTCCCTTCTGCTATAGGCCCTGGCAGCGTGGTGTGCGCTCGCAGATGTACAATGGAATGTGCATGTTTACGGTTTTGCAACACTGATATTAACTGTTGAAATTGCTGGAACAGAAGAGAATTAGTTATTTGCCGCGATGCCGATCGAGACGATCCAAGTTACGATGTGCTCTCTCTTGGTACAACCTGGGCCACAGGCAGCGGCCGGGCGGGGGGGGGGGGGGGGGGGGGGTGGTCAGCCCTCCCTCGCCTCAGCCGGGCGGGGGGGCGATGACGACCCAGCAGCCCTGTGCCGCCCCCCCCCTTGTTGTTGTTGCTCTTGTTGTTGTTGCCGCAGCTCCGGCCGCTCGCGCTCCGTAACCGCCGCCGCCCCCTCCCGCCGAGGGGACCATCAGCCGCGAACGAACCGGCGCAGCGGGGCCCGCAGCGCGTCTCCGTCCTTTCCAGCCGCGGTTCGTCCCTGCACACGAGCGGCAGCGCCGAGGCAAACGCCGCCCGCGGCCCCGGCCGGCAGCAGCAGCGGCGTTCCCGGGGCGCCGCCGGGCGCGGTGGGCGGCGCGGCGCGGGGGTGCCGGTGTACCGACTTCGTTGGAAGCGGGGGAAAGAAATAAGTCTGTCTTTCGTTCGGGGCCCTGGATCAAAAGATTCGATGATGACTTTTCCAGGCCGGCAGCATCCCCACAGGTGGCTGCACGCCAAAGTTTAACGTCTATAGTGTCCCAAGTCCTTGTCAGGTATATATTTGAAGAGCTTGCCTCCGGTACATGGGCTGATACCCAAACCAGGAGTACCGGGAGTTTTATCAAGTTAGAACTGTTAGTAGTGCTGGTTTCTCTAGCACTTTGTCCCAGTCGCTTACCTCCTCCTGTTGAGGCAGTTGTTGCTTATTTGTGTTTTTTTGTGTTTTTTTTTTTTTTTTTTTTTTTTTTTTTTTTTTTTTTTTTTTTTTTGCTTTTTTTTTGCTTTTTTTTTTTTTTTTGTTTTTTTTTTTTGTTTTTCAGTCGCTTACTTCTTTTGCATACCCCCCTGCAATCAGGGGCCAATATCTTTTTCTAAGTTTTAGTCCACGCTCCTCTAAGAAGCTTTTCAACAACGACAATGCAACATCCCGTTCCATCATCTCATTCCCAGGCTGTCATTGAAGCATTCCCCATCCCGATCCAGACCTTGGTCTGCCTGACTCACCGGTCAGTCCGTAGCGCTACGATTCCGCCTCTCTCGGGCCGTCCGCCTCTCGGGCTATTCCGCCTCTCTCGGGCTATCCGCCTCTCTCGGGCGCCGGGATGGCCGTCCTCTCTCTCGTCCGCGTTGTGGTCGTTGAAAACCCTCTTGATCACGTCGGGGTCACCAGATGTTGCGGCCGAAGACGGGGAAGCAAGACGCATCAATATGATGAGTAAAAAGGCTTCCGCTTTATTCTGTGATACTGCTCTTTTATAACATAGCTCGGTTCTGTGCACGCTTTCATGCGCTGTACTTAGCAAGCTAATTGGTCTAACACTACTGTTCACGCGACAAGCACGAGTATGATACACACTGTGATTGGATACAGATTTCTATATTTGTTACAATATTTTAATATTTTTGCAGTTAGTATGTTTTGCTCAGAATCTTGTTTTTCATAGTTTCATCCTTCTTGCTTTTTTCCCAGGGACAGTGTGTTTTTCACAGCTTCAACCTACCTTCTTATCTCAAGGACAGTGTTCTTTTTATATTCGCTGATACACATTCCTTACTGTTAACACTTGGGCTGCAACAGGTCCGAATCACTGTGCTTTTTGGAGCTGTGCCCTTCGTTGCATCTTAGGATGCCAAGTTGTTGGGTGCACTTTGATTTCCATATGGCAAAAAACATACGTACAAAAGCATCCAGACATCATTGTCTGACTCTTGCTGTACTGTTCACAGCCTGGAGAAGCGTCGAGGTATCACCTCTGAGAGAAGATGTGCAGGATGGTCACGGCTCCCAGGGACAGGTCACTGATCAGCTGCCTTGGAAAGGCACCCGAGTTTGGTCCTGCGCCTCCCCAGTGCTGGAGCAGTGGGAGAACTCACCCCGTTGCAGGAGTTTCTGTTCCTGCTTCACCTGCAGCACCTGAGCAGTGGCAAACTGGCACTTGTTTCCCCCAAGGAAGCAGGTGGGATGCAGGCAGGAGAGCAAATGTATGAATTCCCCTTGGCTTTAGGGAGAAGGGGAAGCACAGCATATAGCTGGAAAGAGAAAAATCTCCTCACTGCAGGTACTGTTGCACTGGGGGTGGAGGGAGGGCTACACAATGATGCTGTGCAGGAGGTAAGGCCTGGGTAGGACTGCACTTGGAGCAAGGATTCCAAGGCTAATCCCTTCTGCCCTCGTAAACAGAGCCTGAAATCTGCTCTCCTGACCGAGAATTTCGTTTGTACAGCCAGGACCTTGTAGAGAGCCAAGCGTGGGACAGAAGAGCTGCAACTCCTGTGAGTTCATGCCTCCCACTGAGGTATTGGACAAGTTACTTTGACTTCTTGAGCACTGGTTTTACACTCTGGAAACTGGGATGATAACTCAGAAGGCTTTATGGTTCAATGATTTTTTGGAAAAGAATTGCAGATCGAAAACATTAGAGATGTCAACTAAGTGGTGTAAAACCTCAGGCTTGGGTATTTTGCCTTCAAAGCTTAATTTTTGGATGCCTGTGACAGTTTTGTGATGCTGTTCTGAATCTGAAAAGGGAGCTAATGCCCTTTTCCTTCTTGTACAAATGGTGTATATTAAAAACTTCTCTTTAAAAAAGACCTACAGTCTTGTGCACATAGATCCTGAACCACTTCCCATTTGTTGTTAGATGCACAGGACGGAAAGGGAAGCTGAGACATCAACAGGGAAAATGATTTGTCAAAATAAACCTTCTGCAATACCCACACAGTTCTCTGCTGGAGGCTTCAGACTTGGTGTCAGCCTGTGACAAGTGAGTCACACCGTTGTCTTGGCTTTGCTGCCTGTCTGCATTTCTGGTCTTACTTTAACAGAAAACAGAACATTTTTCATTTTGATCCTTTCATAAGCTGGAAAAGCAGGAGCTCTGCGTCTGGGAGTTCAGCAGCAGTGACCTGGAGGGTGCTGAAGCACACTGGCAGCGCGGGCCCTAAGTCCTAAATACCTGAATCTTGCATCAGTCTTAAATAACCTGTTGTTTCCTTCAGGTGAAACCTCAGCTAGAAGAAAAAGAAGGGAAAACCTTTGATGTCTTCACTGCAACGGAGTTTAGAACTCAGATGGTTGCTGGAGTAAACTACTTCATCAAGGTAGAGGACACTGGGCCGTGGGTTTGTGTTGTTGTTTTTTTTTTTTTTTAATTAACATGTATAATATTTGGAATGGTGATTTTTTTTTTTTCTTTACTTACCTAGAGAGGGATGTTTATGATTTGGCTTTAATAAGAAAAAAATCTGCACATTAAAAAAAAAAAAACAAAACACCCCCCATCTCCTTGCCTATATTAAATGGAGATCAGGGTACTTCTCTATTTTCATCATGATTTTTATTTCTCAGTTGTTTTGTGAAACTGGGTTTGGGGGGCTAATCCCACATCTGGGATGTTGAGCACTAACATTGCACGAACTGGAGTCCAGATCCCCACAGGGATTAAATGTTATTTCCGCATAGTCACGACTTCCAGTCTGGATTAGAACAAGAGGTGATGGTTTTTCTTCCTGCCTCTCTGCTTCTCCAGCCCAGAACACACCGCTCTGCACCGTCCCTCCTGCTGAAGGCTGCTCTTGCTCCGTGGAACTCACTGGTTCTCGTGCTTTGCAGGTCCATGTTGGCAACGAGGAGTTCCTGCACCTGCGGGTGTTCCAGAGTCTTCCTCAGGAGAACAAGCCGCTGAGTCTCCACAGTTACCAGAGCAGCAAGAAGAAGCATGATGAACTGGCTTATTTCTAGTGAGCTCAGCTGGGCTGTTTTCCTCCTGGTTCCTTATGTGCATTTTCT
Organism: Tauraco erythrolophus; assembly: GCF_009769465.1. NCBI lineage: Eukaryota > Metazoa > Chordata > Aves > Musophagiformes > Musophagidae > Tauraco > Tauraco erythrolophus. Next base: position 1,179,501 of record NC_141465.1, read on the forward strand.
ATAGGCTGCAGGGTGTTGATTCCTGTGCCAGCAAAAGGAGAAAAGAAAGTGTCTTTTTTTTAAACTTAAAAATTGCTTTTATGCCATTCCCTTCCTGTGCAATATCTAGATTGTAGAGTCTCCTTTCACTTTTGCTGATGCAAAGCCAAGTAGCTGCGCTGACTTCAGTGCAACTGAACCAAAATACTGTGGCTGAGTCCAGTTTGTGGACTTCCTTGGGCTGGAAATGGAAAGGGGAGTGACACTGCCACTTGGGTGTTTGCAGCAAAGAGCAAGAGGAAAAACCTGAGGCTTTTCTCTGCTGTTTTGCAACTGTGAATATATCTGTAGATTGAAATCGTACTACAGATTTTATTGGCAAAGACCTGAAGAGGGGCTTGAGCTGCATTGATTTTGAAAGCAAGAGGAGGATTTTAGTCTTTTGAAACAAACATTCCCTTAGTGATCATGTTTATCCTCTTGCAGCAGTAGGATATAATGTCCAGTAGAGGGTGCAGAAGTTTTAAAAAAAAACCTCAACAACTTGCCTATTTTCTCAGTCCTAAGGAAAAGTCCTGGAAAGGAACTTAAGCTGGACAAGCATTTCTGCATTAATAACAATAAATATTTCTCTTGAGATGGTATATTTGACTGGTGTTTCACTGTTCTCTTTACTGGTTTTCAATAGTAGGTATGTTGCTCAGAATCTTTTTCCGTGAGTGTTTTTCATGTTCCCGATAACCTTATGTTCATTCTGTGTTGTAATTAGGAATACTTTATTTTAATCTGGTGCAGGACAGGAAAGGCAACAAGGAAGGCTCCAGCAGCAAGCAAGGAACACTAAGGAAAACTGTGAGCCCCCTGTGCTCGGGGCACAGAAAAGCCTGAGGCACTCAGCGCTGCCTTTGGCTCAGCCTTTCCTGGTAGGACTTACCTTTGGGAATTTGAGGTCCCTAAGATGAGCAGGAGAGTCTGGAGGAAGGGAGACTTCCCCCAGCAGAGCTGGATCAGTCTAAGGGAACACTTAAACTGGACTGAGCCAATGCCATGGGACTTGAGGGGAGGTATCCATGGATGCTTAGGGAGCTGGCCAGTGTCATTGCAAGGCCACCCTTTGAAAGGTCATGGGCATCAGGGGAGAACTGGAAGAAAGAAAATGTCACTCCTATGTTCAGGAAGGACGAGAAGGAAAATCTGGAGGCCCCAACGTGAGCAGCTGCTAACAGGAAAGTATTTTTGTGGATTGGGCTTCCCTCAACCTTTGTGACCTGTCAATGCTCAGTTCAAGACTGCTCTCATTGCACGTGGCTGATGCTACCAAGAAAAAAAAAAAAGTTTTGCCTGCAGAGGATGCCTGACAGTGTTTCGGAACGAGGATCTGACATGGGTATGGTCGAGTACCTCAGGTGCCAGAAACAGCCCTGAGCAGCATTTCAGAGCCTACTCGAGCTTTAGCCAGGCAGCAGACTGGGACATGACACGCAGGACATCAACAAACAGCTTTCAACACTTATTTTATTTCCATGCATTTACTGACACAGGCAGAATCCACATGGGACTCTTGCAGAAGCGAGGCACTATTCCTCCGTGGCTCTCACAGAGGATCATCTCTGGTTTTGCCAGTCTCAAAACCCTCAAGTGTGGGACCTTGGTTTTCTTGAGGAAGGCGCACATACACCCTTAAGTGGACATAGTCATCATCAGCAACTTGGACCTAGAAACCAAAACAGCGGGCATGTGAGTATCAGGAGTTCAAAGCAGGTTCGAACAAAATGATGCTCTGTCCATACTTGGAGGAATATCTTTGCTCAGGAGCTTAATTTTAGGTGTATCTCCATTTTTACTTCAACAGCTCTTAACCCAAGTCTGGACAGTAACTGGTGGCAGATGATGTCTACACCTGAAGAGCACTGTAGCATAAACCTTGAGACTGTGAATGGAAAATGGGTAGGACCGCTTGGGTGTGGAAGCACCAGAGGGCACAACAACAGGAGAAGGGTCTTGATGGCATCCTATTTAGGTCATCAAGATCCCAGCACATCAGCTGACAGCTTCCTGGGACACTCAGAGTAGGAGACAACAGACAGGGAGTAAATCTTAATGACTCAGGGGTGGGGCAAGATGCAGAGATTGCCAGCACCTAGAAGGTAGAGAAAGGTCTATCCAAAACCAGCACATGCAACAACAACCTGACAGCATCCCTGGTCTTCAGACTCACTGCAGACACATCAGTGCCCAAACAGACAACTTGACAGGTCTTGGTGCTTGGGGTGTGCGCGAGTGGCTGAAATTATTTTTAAAATAAGTTCTCCTTCCCCTCCAGCAACTCCTCAGCCTTGCTAAGAAGTTGTGCATGATTTCCTACGCACCGAGCCGAGCCCAGCAGGTGCTGCACCCTCGCTGTGTGAGACACGTGGTGGTCAGGGAGAGCTGAGTGCCTCAGGCTCCAAGAGGTTTCCACGTGCTTTCTGGTGGCACCATGTTTGTCTTGGTCTGGATTACATCTCAGCGATAAGCTGTTGGTAAAATACTAGTGCTACGGAAAATCCAGCAGTATAAAAGAATGACTTTTGTGACAGAGCTCATTCCAGTTAATGCTACAGGGAATAACTGTTTCCTGTCACTTGCAAGATTGGGAAAGAAGACAGGTCATCCATTTTCATAAATGGATTTCTTCCAACTTGAAGACTGGAACAGGTTGCCCAGAGAGGTGGTGGATGCTCCATCCCTGGAGACGTTCAAGGCCCGGTTGGACGAGGCCCTGAGCAACCTGATCTAGTTGGAGATATCCCTGTTCCTTGCAGGGGAGTTGGACTAGATGATCTTTGAAGGTTCCTTCCAGCCCTAACCATTCTATGATTCTATGAACTTTGGTAACGTGTCAATCTTCATTTCAGACTAGTTTGGTCACGAGGCTTAGCACGGACAGCAGACAAGGATTTTACAGAAGGTGGCACTCAGGGAAGAAATGCAACTGGGTGTAGAGACTTCTGGCTTTACTGCAGCCTTCCTGGAAATTGTTACCTTTCCTTACTCCGGACCGTGGCCACAAAGTGAAACCACATCTCACAGGAGCAAGGGAAGGCTAAACACCATTCACATAAGACTCAGACCAGCCATATAACAGGTGGTCTGTCAGTAGGATCCCCTGGTGCCCACAGAGCAGAAATAACCGATAAGGGCTATTTTAAGGAAAAACCTGGGAAATGAGAAGGTTTGGTGATGTCTGTCCTTCCTGGCTCAAGTAAATATGAGAAGCATGGAGCAAATGCTCGTAGTGGCTCTGCAGAATTGCTATTCCCCCAAACCCTACCTGCCGATTTCTTTATTAAAAAGATTCGGACCCCCGTCAAAGGAGCATATCCTACCAGGTGTATGTCTGTGCATCTGGAGATAGTCCCCAACTGTTAGTCACATCAGATGGTTTTCTACTATGTTTGCTGCTCTTTTTTGCTGTAAGCCACAACGCAAGTCACTCATATTGTTTAACTACAAAGCACCCCCTCCTATAATATATACAAACCTTAATATAGTAGTTCATCCCAGCAACCACCTGAGACCTATATTGTATGGCTCTAAAGATGTCATATGTCTTGTTTAGCTTGCTTTCAAGTTGGGGCTTCACCTGTAAAAAGAAGGGGAAAATGGTTGGCAAGATCATATTTAGGCTTTTCTTTCACATCTACCGCCCCTGTTTTCATCCTTTCAAACACAGGTTCTTAATGAAATAAACTCAGAACCCCCAAAATAATTCAATTTACACCAAGACCTCCAGCCCTCTTGCCTAGCATTGCCTCCAGCATTCTTTGAAGTCCTGTTAGAATTAGACTTCTTAGTTGTTTTCCCCCCACCCCAGCAGCTGTCCAGCTAAACTCTGCTGCTCAGTACAGGGAAACTGCTGCCTGGTGCCCTTTTAATTCTTTGTCGAAGTAGCTACGTACCCAGCCATGCCCCCAGCAAGGAACACCCCATGTCCACCACGCTGTTACACAGCAGTGTAAGTCAGCCCCCCTCGCCTGGGACACCCGTGCCCACGCCAGGGAGCCTGGGAGGCTGCAGACCCCTGTTGGATTTGACAGCCTCAGCGCTGCACTCGATCTGTTTAATGTTTTTCTTTAAGGACTTGCAATAAAAAAGGCTATTTCAGAGTATCCAGACAACCACCTGACCAAGTAGGTCCTGAAAGTTATTCTAAGCGCTGGAGGAAGCCCTGCAGCTAAAGGTGTAATTTAAACTAAACATGCCCTTCAATCATACAACATACAAACAACTGCAATAGTTACAATGGTCCAGGACTAAACCATGTACTTCCAGCTCCAAAACCTTTCAACTGCGAGCCAGAAATCAACCCCAGACCTGCATAAACATTGTCAGTCTTTCACTGTGTAGTAGCTGCAGGTAACGTGGTTCCAGCAGAAACAACGCTCTGTGCTGACAGCGCTCACACTCACAGCTCAGGCAGACGTGACTGTGCACAGCACTCACTGTAAGCCCTGTGGGTCTTAAAATACGCACAGTTCAGGTATCTACAGACCTTTCACGTACAAAAAAAATGAAAAAAAAGAAAAAAAAAGGGTGTAACAGTTTTTCCCTTAAACACACAAAGTGCTGTGAGCAGCAGTGGCAGCCTGGCAGGTGTCTGAGCAGCGTGAGTGATGGACCAGGGGGACCGTGTCCTGCCACAGTCGATGGCATCTGATGACACGAATTCCCTACGGAAAAGGCAACCGCAGCGAAGGCAACCCGAAAACTTGTCTCTGTCATCTAAGAAGCATCAAGTGTCCTTTGCAGGCTGGGTGACAGCTCTGCTCTGTACCTGGCACCCGTGTCGATGGGAGGGGCTGGCAGCACGTCGGGGCTGATCACCACCCGCCTGCTCCCAGAAAGGTGCAGAATCCATCTGCTTTCTCAGCACATCCCGCTCCAGCTGGGCACCGCTCCCACGGCACTCCTTCCCGGCAGGCAGGTCCCAGAAAGCACCCGAGTGACATCCAGATCAATCATTTTCAGACAGGCAGAATTACCCAATGCCTTCAGTTCATCATATTCAGACTCCTTGGAATCTCTCCCTCTGCTCTTCTTCCAAGCACCTTCCACGGGGCTTCTGTCCCCAGGAACCGACAGCTTATACCTTCAACTTGGGAGCTGCTAACTCTTAGCAAATCAGGGAAACTTCAATTTCCAACCCTCCTCCAGCTGGATGAGTTTGAGGGCTCCTGGGATGCTCCTAAGAGGTAACTTTTGATACCTATTATTCCTCTCTCAGAACAAAACAAAACAAAGCCGGTTCTCTCCATCTTCATGATCTCTCCCAACCTCTGACCACTACATCCCCCATTCATTATTTATGGACAGAGCCTTCAGTAAAATCAGGCAGGCAGCTCCTTAATCCTCAGATGGAAAATTCTAACATTTCTAACCTCTTACCTAGCAGTTGCTTAAACCCAAAACATTCCTCCGTTTTAGGCAAGAGCTGCAAGAGAAGGAGACTGAATAAATAACATTCCCCAGCTCACTAAGGATGACTACAGACAAGGCACAGGTGTAAGAAAATAATCACGTAGACCAAAGAGCAGGTAGACCTTGGCCATCCCAAGGTCTGCAGATGCTCTTCACAGCGTCACTCAAATCACACGAATTGCTCCGTCTCTTAGCAGAGCGTAAAATCCCGCAGAATTGCGGCATGAAAGGGTGACAGTGGAACACAAGGTTTGTCTTCACAAGACTATTTTCTTTAGAGACCTTCACCAAGGCCTCTGCAGGGGAGTGTGGGCTTTTTCAAAGGAAAAGGACGAGGGCGAGTTCCCTCTCCCGCGTCAGCACAAGGCAAAAATTTCACCTGGCAGAAAATAAAGAGCAAAAATTTGTTTTCATTTCCCTAAAGTTACTCAGTATGGGAGAACATCCAAATTAAGATCAGTCCTCTTCTGGAATCGAACAGAAAATCTGTACATCCACGTTTCAGATTCCATACCTGCCCTGTACTTTGTGAGCACCAGCACAGCCTGCACAAGCGTTCCCGTTTCCCAGTGCACGCTTGCTCGCCGACAGCGAAGCACCGTGGGTCCATCTCTGATGAACTCTGCAACAGGGCTGGATCTTTGGTCACCCACACACAGCCCAGCACCACAAACACAGCTCGGCATCCGGCACGCTACGCTGGCCCAGCCGTGTCCAAAGGAGGCCCTTAATGGATGTCGTGGACTCAAATCTCACAGCCCCCAGCTGGCAGGAGACATACAGGAAGGTGCCACAGGTCCTTGCCCAGCGTCTCCCCTCCATAAGTCAAAGGGAATTTCTGATCTCTGCAAGTGCTGCTGCTTCAACCACTTGTGCCAGCATAGGAGGAACCGGGATCCTGCTCCTGAGCAATGCGGTGTCCTCCAAACAACTTCAGATAATCCTTTTCCCCGTTCCCTCCCCGCTGGCTAACCTGTTATCACATCCTCCAGCCCTCCCCCATGTTCCATGCCCAACTCTGGCAACCCCAACTGTGACCGACCAGCACAGCCCCACCATGGCAGATGCTCAGAGGGGCTGCGCAAGGGCGACGCGCTCCGAGAACAAGGCGGGATGCCACTGACCACAGCTCTTGCAAAGAAGCTGACTTTATCTTGACACGGAGGTGACCAGGGGGTGTTTGTTTTAGATAAAGAGCGATGTCAGCTGAGTGGATCAACTGGTGGTGGAACTCCTGGAGTTCACTGCAAGAATGTGAATGCCTCCCTGAGTTAGCCAGATCAGCATGGGAGGAGTGAACACGTGGCTCTGCCCAACCCAGAGTATAAAACCAAAACAACAAACAAAAGAATTCCGAAGAGAACAGCAGGCTGGAGCTGGCTTCAACCCCCACACTCCTTCCTGGCGACTGAGGATGCCCAGTGTGGCGACAGCAAGCACAGACCAGTACTGGAGAACACACTGGTATTGTGATTGAACCATGTATTGCAAGTGAGAGTAACTTAGGTTTGTGATGTGTTGCCACTGCTAAATCAGAAACCTCATGGAACATCAAATATCTTCAAATAAGTAAATCTGGTATTAACCATGATACCCTCCATGTGTGGAATACCTAAAAGAACCTGCTCAGAGAGTGCTGTGCTCTGGCATCAGCCTACCCAGCCTATTTCCAGATCCCTCCTGGTGGCTCTGCCCCTCCGCGTGCCCAGCTCACCTTGGTCTGGTTGCATCACTGCCTGCGAGATCTCAGGAGATGTGGAATGGTGCCAGTGCAAACTCTGTCCTCTGTGGCACAGCAAAGGAGGAGCTGGGAGCCCTGCACTCCCAGCAGCATTGGCCAACGTTTCAGCCCTGCTACTTCCTACTTTTGTTTCCTCAAGGAGGGCACAAGTTATGCTTTGTGCAGTCGCCAAAGGGGGAAGAGCTCATCTTTCAGAGCTGGGAGGGCGAAGGGATTGGTGGGGTGGGTGTGAAAACCGGACGGGAGACACAAAAGGAGCCTTCCCGTGTCATATTGTTCCCCTCCTGCTCCTCAGGATGTGCTTTATACTCAAATTTTAAGAGCTGCTGCACTGAAGGGCACTAGAGGATCTGCAGAGGTGCTGTGAACACAGCTGCTTCCAGGACAGGACCGCTGCCTGGAACCAACCACCACGGCAGCTGCGCTCACTGCCTGCCTTGTGCCAAGCTCACACTGCCCCACTGCCACACCACCAGCCCCTGCATCGCCGCTGTGACTAGAAACACCAGATGCCAGCAGAGAACATGACATTTACTCACAGCCTTGTCCTGTAGGTAGCTTTTTTTAGTGCATACTACCACGTGGTTTGACCTATCCACGTCCTTCAGTGAGGAATTAGTTCTACCACGTACAATCTTCTCCCTTCAAATACACCACCTTTCATTCCAAACAAGCAACCTCCGTGCTGGCATGGCAGAGCTGGTCTTCGACCTACAGGCTGGCATTAACTGAAGGTAGCCAGGACTGTGCCTGCCTATGGGCAAGGACAAGACAGAGGAGTGCTTTGTCTCCATCTTACCAGCACACTGCCTATGCAGAACGCTGAGAAAACACTGGCAATCCAGGGGATTCCCATTTTCAGCACTAGCTTCTTCGGTTTAAACACTGGTTTGGAATGCCCACCTGCTCTCCCAGTCTTTGCAGAAGCTTCAAGACTCAGCCCTCTGCACGCAGAGCCTTCATCTCCAGCCAGGTTGCAACTCACCTCGTCAGCGATATGCTGGACTTCTGGAGTAGCAGGCTCGGTGTCGGATAAGCCCCCAGGCATCATCGTGGCAGGTAACTTCTCCGAAACGATGGGAAGAGAACTTCTGAAGAGGGAAGTTGAGTGCAGTCTGAGCAGAGTCCCCAGGCATCTCATATATATACACATACATGTGTCATGGCATCACATGACCTGGAACACATGGAGCATACCATTATGGAATTGAAGAAGAAGAGAAATGGGAAAAACGGGGGAAAAGCAATGTAAAGCATTGATAATATTAATACTAAACGTAGAAAGCACTTTAAAATCTTAAGTGTACATAGTCTCCATGTCAGTAAGCAAAGCAAACAACAGCCCCCAGCCACCCACACTTTAAGATAGTTGGTTTGGGCTAAAACTAGAACCTCTTGCTTCCCCACCCATGTGCAGATGACTAGTCTGCAGGCTTAGCAAATGGATCAAAGTCACACCCAGTATTTCCCAACACCATTCCAGATCAGAAGCCAGCATCAGCAATTTCCCCACTGCGGGTCCCCTTCAACTTGACATTGTATTGGCTCAACATCCTTCCAAGTGGGAAACAGGAGCAAACTGTAATTTACTTCCAGTGACTTTACTTCCCTCTGCCTGACCAGAAAGGTGCCACGGTGAACACCTGAACCCAAAGGGGAAAAAATTAAATGCTAGGTTCAGCTAAGCACTGCAAATAAGTTATTTCTGCTTCTTTCCTACCAAGCCCGTAGTTGCATTCAGGCAATCATCACAACAACGGAACGTGCAGCACCATTTGCATTTTTACTGAAACTCTAGTGCCAATTTCCTGGAAGACGATCCGTCTGCCTCCAGTAGTTGTGTGGGCACAATAGCTGTGCTCATTCCAAGGTACGTGTATTTTACACCCTGCTGACACGTGCGACACGCAGAACACAAAGTTGGAAGGATTGGCTCTGCAGTCAGAGTCACAGGCACAGCAGTCACATCCATGGCCACATAGGAACCTACAAAGCTCAACACACGTGCAACCTGCTGCTCACAGCCCCACCTGGCACGGAGAGCTAACGCTTCGAGATCACAGAACTACTTCCTCTCGGTGTAGTCCTTTCCAGTAATCATACAATCACAGAACGGTTTGGGTTGGAAGGGACCTCAAAGATCATCCAGCTCCAGCCCCCCTGCCATGGGCAGGGACACCCTCCACTACACCAGGTTGCTCAAAGCCTCATCCAATCTGGCCTTGAACACTTCCAGGGATGGGGCAGCCACAGCTTCTCTGGGCAACCTGTGCCAGTGCCTCACCACCCTCAGAGGGAAGAATTTCTTCCTTATATCTCATCGAAATCTCCCCTCTTCCAGTGTAAAGCCATTGCCCCGTGTCCTGTTACTACACACCCTTGTCCAAAGTCCCTCTCCAGCTTTCCCGTAGCACCTTTAGGTACTGGAAGGCTGCTAAAAGAATGTTGTTCCAAAGCTAGGACCAGAGAAGCAGCAACGGCCCAGACAATTTTTAGTCCCCAGGGGTGGGTACATGGGAGGGGGTGAAATGAGAATATGTGCTGGACACAGGCAACGGGCATCTTGGCTGGAATGGGCACCAGGGAATTCACCAGCAACACGCCCGTTCCTGGCCACAGAACTGGTGGCTGCGTAGCACAGACTTGTCGGTGTCCTAACCAGCCTACCGACCCTCCTCGCAGGCAGCAAGTGATGCAACAGAGTGTAAACAAGTACTTCATACCTAACCTGAAGGCCTGTTCTTGGGACAAAGGGCCTGAGATTGAGAAACGGAGCCGTAAGGGCCCTAAACTCAACAGGATACAGAGCAAGCTAAGAGGATGTTACCAACGAGGATGTTGCAGAATTCCCAGCAGCAGCGTTATGTGCATGAAAAGCATTTGGGGAAAAACAGTTGTCCTGAGACAACATCTTTCTGAAGAAAGATAAAAACATCCTCAGTTCTTGGGAATAAAGGGAGTGGGAAGTCTTAAAGCTGGAAGTCTGCCATTTCCTCCAAATTCACCGCTCCAGATGAGAAGATCCGCACGGCCCAGTTCATGGAGTTCATGACAGATCAAGTTGATGAGCTCTCGTCTTTTGCACAAGACCTCGCTGACTCACTCAACGCTGATCATCTTTCACCACGTCCCTACCATGCATCTAACTCACCCAGCTAACTGGAAGAGACAGAGCCAGCCCACCTTATGGAGGCCAGGAGCCACAGAATGCATCCAACAACCATGCAGCACCAGTGCTAAACCGGGACCTTTCCTGAACTTCTCCACCCACCAGCATGCACATCTCCCTAACTCCCTTGGGAAGGGATGTTGATAAGATCCCCAAGGCAGCACTGCCCCTCTGGATAACTCTTGATTCTGATTAGTAAGAAATACACGGAAGACAAAGACCAGGAGGGATAATTTATAATCTTGGGAAAACTCTGGGTGTGAAACGAAAGGTGTTGATGTTGCGTGGAAATCATTCGTTGCATATTTCTGAGTTTTCTAGTTTATGACTTCAAAGCATAAATTTATTTTTTTCCCCCAGAACACACAGAGTTGTGCAGAAGGGAAGGGAAATCAGCACTAATTGTCAGCAGGCTGGTGGTAAAGTTCACACTGGCCAATCAGTCTGTTCTCTTTCCCTGGGAGTGCTACCAGCCGTCCCCAAACCCAGGGGTGTCGCAAAGACTGGGATGCAGCACTCATCCTGCACACAGAGTTCAGGAAGTCACTTGGAAATGCTGACATCTCACAGACCTGCTACATCAGCTAAGATTAACAGAAACCTGCACTTTGGCACCACAAAGCTGTGACACATGGATGAAAAAGATGATACATGGCGTGCACAAAATCTGAAGAGCTGCCAAAGGAAAGTAGCCCTCCATCAACCAATTGAGCATCTATTTGTCATCACAGAACCAACACTCTTGATTTTCAACGTGCCAGTCTGCAAAGGTTTCTCCTCCAGCTACCCACCCTGATTTCTAAAGATTTCTGACATCGTACATCAACTAGGATTAACAGAAACCTGAACTTCAGCAGCACAAAGCTATGACACATGGATGAAAATCAGAATGGGTTGGGTTGGAAGGGACCTCAAAGATCATCCAGTTCCAGACCCCCTGCCATGGGCAGGGACACCCTCCACTACACCAGGTTGCCCAAAGCCTCATCCAACCTGGCCTGGAACACTTCCAGGGATGGGGCAGCCACAGCTTCTCTGGGCAACCTGTGCCAGTGCCTCACCACCCTCAGAGGGAAGAATTTCTTCCTTATATCTCATCGAAATCTCCCCTCTTTCAGTTTAAAGCCATTGCCCCATGTCCTGGCACTACACACCCTTGTCCAAAGTCCCTCTCCAGCTTTCCTGTAGCCCCTTAAGCTACTGGAAGGCTGCTGGAAGAATGTTATTCCAGAGCTAGGACCAGAGAAGCAGCAACAGCCCAGACAATTTTTAGTCCCCAGGGGAGGGTACATGGGAGGGGGTGAAATGAGAATATGTGCTGGACACAGGCAACGGGCATCTTGGCTGGAATGGGCACCAGGGAATTCACCAGCAACACGCCTGTTCCTGGCCACAGCACTGGTGGCTGCGTAGCATGGACTTGTCAGTGTCCGAACCAGCCTACCGACCCTCCTCGCAGGCAGCAAGTGATGCAACAGAGCCACTGCCAAGAATTTCTGCCTTAGATCTCATCGAAATCTCCCCTCTTTCAGTTTAAAGCCATTGCCCCGTGTCCTGTCACTACACGCCCTTGTCCAAAGCCCCTCTCCAGCTTTCCTGCAGCCCATTTAGGTACTGGAAGGTCTCCCCAGAGCCTTCTCTTCTCCAGGCTGAACAGCCCCAACTCTCTCAGCCTGTCTCCAGAGCAGAGGTGCTCCAGCCCTCAGATCATCTCCGTGGCCTCCTCTGGACCCGCTCCAGCAGCTCCATGTCCTTTTTGTGTTGGAGCCCCCAGAGCTGAACGCAGCACTGCAGGGGGGTCTCAGGAGAGCAGAGCAGAGGGGCAGAATCCCCTCCCTCGCCCTGCTGCCCACGCTGCTCTGGGTGCAGCCCAGGACACGGTTGGCTTTCTGGGCTGCCAGCGCACGGTGCCGGCTCATGTTGAGCTTCTCACCCACCAGCACTCCCAAGTCCTTCTACTCAGGGCTGTTCTCAATCCATTCTCCACCCAGCCTGTACTTGTGCTTGGGATTGCCCCGACCCACGAGCAGGACCCTGCACTTGGCCTTGTTGCACTTCATGAGGTTCTCCCAGGCCCACCTCTCCAGCCTGTCCAGGTCCCTCTGGATGGCATCCCTTCCCTCCAGTGTGCCCAACACACCACACAGTTGGTCTCACCAGCAAACGTGCTGAGGGTGCACCCGATCCCACTGCCCATGTCGCTGACAAAGATATAAACAGCACTGGCCCCAGTATGACCCCTGAAGAACACCACTCATCACTGGTCTCCACTTGGACATCGAGCCACTGACCACAACTCTGAGTGCGACCGTTCAGCCAATTCCTTATCCACCGAGTGGTCCATCGTCAAATCCACATCTCTCCAGTTTAGAGACAAGGATGTCGTGTGGAACAGTGACAAATGCTTTCGACAAGTCCAGGCAGATGATGTCAGTTGCTGACACATGATGACGCATGGCATGCACTAAATCTGAAGAGCTGCCAAAGGGAAGCAGCCGTCCATCAACCACTTGAGGATCTACTTGTCATTGTCACAGTAACTTGACGTTACTTGCCTTGACTTTCAACATGTTGGTCTGCAAAGGTTTCCTCTCCTGCTACAAACCCTGATTTCTGAAGATTTCTGACATCATACATCAACTAGGATTAACAGAAACCTGAACTTCAGCAGCACAAAGCTATGACACATGGATGAAAACGATGACACATGGTGTGCACAAAATTTGAAGAGCTGCCAAAGGAAAGTAGCCCTCCATCAACCAATTGAGCATCTACTTGTCATTGTCACAGTAACAACAGCCTTGACTTTCAACCTGCTGGTCTGCAAAGGTTTCCCCTCCTGCTCCCCACCCCGATTTCTAAAGATTTCTGACACTGTCCATCAACTGGGATTAACAAGCTCAGAAACCTGAACTTCAGCAGCACAAAGCTATTGTACCCCAGCACATGCCAAGCCTGTGGTGTCAGTAAAGACTCAGCCTGCTTCAACATAATCCAATTCCACCCTTAAAAAGTTTCTGCCATGAGATTACCTATCTCATCAGCCTGGAGTGCCTACAGGCACTACGTGCCAGGAAAACACACCTCGTTCTGTTCCACAGAAGAAAGTAAATCAGCACACACTTGGGAGGCCTTTCCACGGAACTGGGATCTGCCCGCCTGTGTCATCATTCCCAAGAAACGGGAAAGCCCCAGGAGAGGGGGAAACCACCCGCAGGAGTTTTAGACTCTGAGCAAAGGCATCGGTCGTGCTTTTTGTTCCAGTGCCTTTACTAGCAGTAATACAGTTAGAACCAGGAAAAGGACGAAATCCTGGTATTTGAGGGGTCCCTCATTTGATTCACGTATGATTTTGTGACTACCTTGATGGCAAAGTCGAAGAAGGATTCAATCACAGACCAGGCATGATCCTAGACTGGACAAGGGTCACTAGACACAGACTTTCCCTGCCTTCCTTTAGCCCACAGCTCGTACCAACGCCGTTCACACACCATCACAAATCATCCCACTTCACGGACAGACCCCAAGTACTCAAAAAACAACAAAAGTCTTTTTCTCCTTCCCCGTGCCCCACAGCATGGCATGCAATTCCAGTTACTCACCACAACGTTCCACTACACTCAAACAGCCTCTGATCCACGGGGTTTGCCACGCACTGTAAGAGATACTCCTACAAACGCTAAACCAGGCTAAAAAATAATAAATCTGCACAGATACCACATCCATTTCACAGGTCAATTTTCACAGTGAAGAATTTTTCCTACAACAGCTGAGCAAACATCTGGATGGACAGAGGAGATGGTCCACTAATCATCTCCAAGCCAAAGTGCTTTTAATCGACATCACTTTCTACATCGAAAGAAAAAATCCAGAAGATTTTTTTTTTTTTTTTTTTGGAGAAATCCAAAGGACAGTAGGCAACAGATGCTGCCTGTCAGCACTGTGGGAACAACGGCAAACCTGTATCCACAGGCAACTGGGAACCAACGCTGCCGGCGTCGCGGAGTTCGGAACAATGCCGGTAGCTCCTCGCTTTTGGGGATGCTGAAATTCTGCATTTTCTGTCTCTTTTCAGATTTGAGCCCGTCATTCACACAAACACAGCGTGTTCTCTGACAGTGTGGCACGCACCGTTCCAGGGAGAGCCCTGTCCTCCCTGCTCAGAGCTGGTTTTTACAGGTTCTTCCCCTCTCAGGCTGCTGAAGCTGCAGAAGACCAAGAAAGATGCCAGTTTCGCGTTCCATTTGAAAATTATTTTAATACTATAAAACTCATTTGTTCACATATTTTGTACAAAAGATGAGTTGTTTTCTCTTAATTACAGGAGAATCATTTCAGCCTTGAGATTTCAGCTAAGTAGGTCCAAAACAAAACAAGACTGGGCTCTACTGGTTCTGGAGGGTCCCAATACAGCTCACCCAAGGTCTCTTTCCAGTTTGGCTCTCACGGTTATGGACCACCTTGATGGAAAACACCCCACATCATTGACTCTTCGGAGGCTTGTAGTGAATTCGGCAACGCTCATTAAATACCTAAGACACCAAAACAGAAGAGCAAAAGCAAATCAGCCTTCAGAAATCAGCAATCAGAACTTCAGAGCTGGTTCAGGCAACTCTCTCTTCACAAAGCACCCATCTCAAGCTGCCCAGCCCTGCTGAACCAACACATGGCACTTACCAAGGCATCTGTCTGCATTCCCCTTCTCTCCTGGCTTTAGTGAATCCAAAGTTTGCAGCCCGATGCTGGCGGACTGCACAGCACTAAAAGTGTTCACCCTCAGATAAGGCAGACTTATAATCCTGGTAGTCTGTTATCCTCAAAGATGATGATGCCCTTTTTTTTTTTTTTTTTTTTTTTTAAAAAACAAAAAGGAGGGAAATGATCAGTGGAAGGCTCCTGACTAGTTGTGCTCTGTTAAGTTCCATCTAGCGTTCCAATTTGGACACTGCATCCTTCTCTTTCCTGAGCAAAGGCATTTTACGTCGTCGTGACAGCTAGAAAGAGGTACGAGGGCTCCTGGAAGCCACGGGCACCTTTTCAGCCATCTGACCCAGGTGCTGCCAGAGCTCCTACTGCAAAGGGGACGCTGCCCTCGCCTCTGACACACGATTTAGGTTTTTGATCCAGCCTTTGTCCAGCACCACCACCTAGCACCGAGCTGAGGCACTGGCAGTTACAAAGTCCCCCACCAGCACTCCTCCAAGAGCACGTTTTTTCCCAGCTCTCCAGAAGCTTTTCAGATCCAAACGCCTGCGATCTTCAGGGTGTCAACTTCCACGAACTCTGCCTCGGGCTTCACATGCAAAGTGAGTGGTCTTGTGTTTTCGGGGAAGTTATGCATCACTTCACATCAATACCTTATTTTAAACTGTCTCTTCCTAGAATCTTCTACTTCTACAGCTGATCTCCTTACTCAGAGTTCGGAACCTACGGCAACTTCAGCAAAAAAGTGACGTTTGCAGCATGCGTTAGCTTCAGCATTCATTCTCAAAAATTTTTGAGTCGCTTTCAACTTATTTTCAGATTTACTTCAAGAAACAGGCACGTATTAGAAACTGCTTCACATGGCAGAAAAGTTGTGATATAGTTCCTTTCACACACACACAGGCAGCCCATCCTACTACATTCCCACGTGCAGTGGACACCTCTGGAAGGGTTAGGAGTACATAAAGGTCTGAGATCAGATACGTGATAAACTGTAGAAATTAAAGGCCACAAAGTGTTCCCATTCGGAAGCATTTTAATATGTAGCAAACAGCACCATTTTTGTCCCTTGTCTGTCAAAGCCATTTTAAGGGCATATATGTCTTAAAGGGTACTGGAAATACACTCTAAACCACTGGAAGGGTCTCTTGCATCAAACACCACATCAAAAAAGTCGCAGCTTCCAGCTTGCTATCATGCAAACTTTAAAAGCATCGCCAACAGCACCTCTGCAGCCTAAGGAAGGAAGATCAATACTCCAGCCTTACTAACACCGCCTCCTACTTGTAGGATCGTTGGCCCACAGATCCCAGTGCATTACTCTGGGCAGCTCACTCCCTCAGCCTACCTGTGCAGTGCTGTTCTCATCTTTCAAACGGGAAAAAACGGTGCCTGAGAAACCTTAACACGCACGTTGCCACGCAGAAGCTGGATTTTGCTGTCTTTTACGCATTATTACGAAGCATTCCAACAATAAACTCCAGCATGGAGGTGCTGTACAGAGACTGACCCAAGTGTCGTGTTTTGGAAGCCAATTCCTCATTTGGGATCAGCCAAACGAAATTCTGCCACGTGCATTTCTATAAAGCAGCGTCTTCCTGTGCGCCACTACTGCTGCGGCAACCCAGAATGAGTGTTTGGAAGGAACTTTCTGCTTCCTAATCGGATTTTTCCAGCCAGTTTTCAGGTGGTTGGGGTTAATGTAAATAAACAAGTGTGCTTTCCAACTAAAAGTCTGCAATAATACAAAAGAGTGGAGGGTCCTCACCCACCAACCAATAACCACTTCCATGTAACAAATTGCATTCAGTCCACAACTAAGCCTGGGTCTAATTCCTTCGGTGGCATTTATTTACAGGCAGCTAAATGAGACATTTATGCCTAAATTCTGACGGAGAAACAACGGCAGAGCTGGAGACAAAACCCAGAAATACTTTTCTCCAAGCCCTCCTTTAAACACTAGCAGGGTAAGATATCCCTGCACCGTGCACACCTCACTATTTATAAATGAAGTGCTCTCCATCTTCAGGAAAAATCGGACATTTCTGTCACTAGCAAAAGCTCAATGCAGCTACAGGAAACCACTGGCATCAGTGCTAGCTTTGGTGCCAGCTCTGGGCTTCAGAATGGAGACAGTGCGGGGCAGGTCTTCCGTCCACCCCTTTTCAATAAAACGGACAGCAGAGCTGCCAGAAAACGTTGGCCACTGGTGGCCTGCAGCATGTTGGTAAGGCTGTGGCGTTGCTCAGTCTTATCTGGCTTTAAATTAATTAAGCTTAAGGGCACGAGCACCTTTTTCAGACAGTACAGAGGCAGTGTCAATAGCCAAGCATACCCAAAAAAACGTGCAGGTGCCCATCTAACCAGTTTGCGTTGAGCAGCACCGTGGTGACCAGAAAACACAAGCTGCACTGCACTTATGCTAAAACCCTTTAAAATCTTCAGGGTGCTAAAATCCTGAAGTAAAAATTAAAAAGGGAGCTGCAGCTAGCACTAGCTATTTGCATTTAGAGAGGGAAAGAGGTTCTCTGCATGGTATTGAAAGCTCTGAAGAGCTGCACCAAATGAGAAAAGGCTGCTAGACGTGAAGTGCTGCAGGGACACGATACAGCCACCTGGGAATTTCAGCTCGGTGCCGAGATCACTTCGTAACAAGACAGTGTCTGGGGCCATCAATCCCGAGGGTGATCTGCCTTCTCTGTCAACACAGCACCAGGGAGCATCAGTCCAAGCCTGCAGAAGCTCCGTAAGGAAAAGGTTGAGCTCCTACAGCCCCATCCTCCTCTGGCCTCTGCTTGCTCAGGAGCGTGATGGGTACCGAACGCAGCCAAATTCGAAGGACTCATCCCTCTGACACTGTCAGGGGCCCAGCAAAGCTTTTCAGCTGGACCACCACAGAAAAATCTACAAAGTCCTTGGCCAATGGGCAAGGCGGAGAAAGGTGTCTGCACAGGGAGTACCCCGCAGCCTTCCTCCCCTCAAATCAGACCCTCCTCTCTCTTTTGCAGTGCAACCGAAAAGCTTTGATCTCTGCGTCCAGAACTGGGAAAATGACTGACCCAAAACATTTCCCCCCGCGCCGCCCTCACCGATTTCTAATTAACCTGCCTCGTAAGGCAGCAGTCCCACACCTCCAGTGCAGGACTGGCAGGACACAACATCATCTCCACTTTAAATGACTGAGTACCTTCCAGCTTCTGTCGTTTACCACTTCTTCAACACTCAGCTCCGACTGCATCAATTTCAACTGCAGAAAAGTAACAGATAAAGAGGTTATTGTCAAAGAGGCCGCCCTGCAGCCTTCAGGATTTACCACCACCGCCACCTTCCAGACCACAATCCCAGTACCAGGTGCACATCCCCCTCAACGGTGCAAACCGAAGGGCACGATGCGTAATCCTCCTGAAAGTCTGGTCCTCCCATCTGGCCAACGCTTGGCAGCCCCAAGTCTGCAGGGGCACAGTGAAAGCAGACCCGCAACGTGAGCCTGGCAGAAGCAGCTCCTGATTATTCATGTTCTGTTCTTAAATATTGCCCATCAAGATTTGCTGGCAATTAACTGATTAATGGCTTCACAGACAAAAAGAGCTATGCCCAATTCAAGTGCTTGGCACGCCAGTTGCCAGGGTTAGCTCTGCAGCCCTGAGCTGCCATTCTTCCACACATGTATTATGAGAGTCCTACAGGGAGCTGAACACACAGATTTCAGATACTGGATTTCGAATTAATTTCATAAAGAGATCCCCTCCGCTTTCTTTGCGGTCTGCTCTGTGCAATGACCGAAAAAATGGGTCTACAAAAACAGGTCACATATGTTCACGTCATCTGAACCAGTTAATACGTTATGTCATCACAGGAGGACAAACCAGGTTTGCAAAAGCTCCAGGAAGAACCATCACAACACGCACTTGTTGAGCACTCACTTGTTCTCATGAGACATGTAACAATCTCTTTGTCTCGCACCCACCAGTAACTCCAAGGGGGAGCTGTGACAGTGGTGTCTGGGTGACCTGCAGCAATTTGACCCTGCCACGAGGCCTTGAAGCAATGGCAGGAGACAGAATGACTACCTGACACTTTTGCCTACGTTTAGGATGTGTTTTTGTTGGGAGTCTTTAACACAACAAACTCAGGCTCAGAGTTTATCCATTTTAAATACGTGCTTCCCACTGGAGAGCTGGTGAACAGGTACGAGCCAAGACAGCAATCCCACCAGAAACCTCCCAGGTAAGATGTCCACACACAGCTGCTGAACTTTTACCTACTCAATAGGACCCCAGACTGTTTGAAAAAACAATCCAGCATCCACAGGGTGACTAGATGACCAGGATTAATCCCTATAAAATAACCACTCAGAAGATCTTTAGCAGTTCAAAGAAACGTTTTTCCTGCTGGAGGATGTGAACAGGTTGACAATCATCTGGAGTGTCCCATTAATTGCCTTTGGCAGCAAGTCTAAGCAAAAATACTATTTTAGCTTCTTCCTTAGAGTTGCAGACCTGAACAGCAATATCATGTCAATCAACATGGCCATACAGGGGGGTTCGGTGGCGTTTTTAAAACATACTCTGACATTTCGACAAATATTATGCCGTATGTTTTGGATTTCCAGAATTTATTTGGTTGGATTTTATGACACTTCATTCAAGTAAACTAAGAGAGTAACAAATTAATACAATAATCTAATGATGTTTTCATGTAAGTAGATTAATTAATAGAATTGGCTGCTGGACTGACAATACTCCAAGTTTCCTTATTCAATGACCCAGAATTAATAATTTGGGATAAAGTCCTCTAATTTGTACCATTAGCAGGATGAAAGAAACAAGTAATGAGAGAAAACAGATCCGTATTGCAACCACTTGAACATACATTTGAAATGCACAATCTTACAGGCAGGATGTGTTCTGTCACAACAGCTTATTGGAGTTGTAGAAGGAACACAACTCTCATGCAGAACCAAAAAAAAAAAAAAAGAAAAAGCAGGGGGACTGCACCTCGTAAAGTCTAAGCACAAGTTTGAGGTCGTCTCATCAAAAGACTTCTGGGATGTTTTCAAACGCTGGATTGCTTTTAATATTTGAAGTCATCTCCAATTATTAAATATTATCATTGTGATCCTCCTAGCGGTTTCAGTGATGGGTTTTGGGCTCGGTGACTAAACGGTGTAAAGAATCAGCTCTGCAAACAAAATCTGTAGAAAACACTAAGCCACCATTCTCTTTTTCCAAACCAATACGGATGCTGGTTAGCAGTTCCGTAAGCGAGGCTTTAAGAACAAAACCACTTGCCTGCCACTCTGCTCTTTAAACGTGAGCTCACTTCTCTGAAGAGCACGTGAACAAACAGATCACTTACTCGGGGTCCTGGAAAAATCATCCCCTCGAGTTCAAACCATCCCCTCAGGAAGCTGCTACTACAACTGCACCAGCATCCAACTGCTCTTTGGAACAGCGGCTACGACGGGCTCCCCTCGGAAGTACAGGGGGAAGCAGGAAAAGCAAAAGCCAAATTCCAAGACCCATCCTTTCAAGTCTTAGAGTAATCATAGACAGGTTTGGGTTGGAAGGGACCTCAAAGATCATCCAGTTCCAACCCCCCTGCCATGGGCAGGGACACCCTCCACTACACCAGGTTGCCCAAAGCCTCATCCAACCTGGCCTGGAACACTTCCAGGGATGGGGCAGCCACAGCTTCTCTGGGCAATGCAGCAGGGAAAGCTGCACCCAGGATGTAAGACCACAGATATATATGATGGTGGGAATGTCTGGCTGTGATGAGAACTCACCGTGACACTGGCAACTCAAAGGCAGTGGTTTAGGAGCCCTGGTTAAGAGAGTCCTTGCCAGAGGCAGGCTGACGCCGCCGCTGAGCACAGCAGCCACACCTGGCCAGTAATTAACCAAGGCAATAAGCAAGCACCTTATTTCGTTCATGCTGTGAGCGTACGGCGTGGAGTGAAATGTAAAGTGAACATGAGCCACACAGAGCAGGTCTGGAAGAGAAATCCATGGAACAGCTCACATCCCTGCACATCTCCACTCCTAGAGCTACACATGCAGCATCCTGCCCCCTGCAAAGGGGGTCCTGGAATGGGAGCAAGAACTTCAGCGGGGTTCCCTCCTCCACTTCTGACCCCTCTGTTCACCTCTTCCCACCCAGAGGCCAGAAGGTTTCCAGCGCATCTGCACGTAGAAACTCCTGACACAATCCCCAAACATCTCTCTCACACCATCACGAGGCATTCAGAAAATGAATCCAAGAAACACCAAGCAACAAAAAAGTTGGTTCAGTGGAATTCATGGTTGCCTGACAGCCCCTCGTGGAGGACAGGAACCCCAATTTACACCACGAGTAACAACGGTGCTTCTCAGAGGGATGGTGAAAAGGGACAGCTTTACAGCTGCGTAACCGCGTGGTGCAAGAGACACACACAGAAGCCAGAGTTCCTTATCTTCCAGCGTGCTGTTTGCACATAATCCAGTTTTACGAGATCTCAAAAAGGCAAAATGAACCTTCAGGCGTTTTGGAAGGACCAAGCAAGCCCTGGGTAAGCTGTGCGCTACGCGGGGTTGGTCAGTGAAGGTCAGGGCCCATCGCGGGGAGGGACACAGGTTTTTCTACAGCACTGGTGTAACAGGATCTCAGAAAATGCTCCACTGGAAGGATAAAAGCAGCTCTGTCTTGAGAGCTGGGGGAAACGGTCCTCACCAACCCAGCCAACAAGAACCTCAGAAAAGACTGCCTGAGTCAGGATCCACCTCAGGCTCTCTCCATCACACCAGTCGTTCCGTTTGGGAAAACCACCCTCTTCTTCCTCTTTACGTG
The DNA here is from genome assembly GCF_009769465.1 of Tauraco erythrolophus. Taxonomy (NCBI): domain Eukaryota; kingdom Metazoa; phylum Chordata; class Aves; order Musophagiformes; family Musophagidae; genus Tauraco; species Tauraco erythrolophus. The sequence goes on from NC_141465.1 coordinate 1,201,382, forward strand.
ATCTCTAAAGAGCACCACCACTCACCTTTGTCTGCTCTTTCCTGAGTTGCTTTAATAACGATACGTCCTCCTGGGCCTTGTCCCTCTCTTCTCTGAGGGTTTTCACTACGCTGGAAGTCTGGGCGATGCAGTTTTTGATCATTCTCTCTCTGCTGGTGTGAGCATCCATCAGCTAAGCGGAGGGAGAGAGGAAGTCAAAGTTCGGCAGGGAATAAACACCTCCGAGTTCAAAGAGAGACCTTCTAAAGCCACATTGCTGTGCCTACAGAAATCCCTTCGCCTCCATGACCCACGCGTTGGCAGCAACACAGCTTTGGGCAGCACCGACCGACTGGATCAGAAGGTGAAGACGCACACGAGCAGGAGACTTGCAAAGTAGAATCATGGAATGGTTTGGGTTGGAAGGGACCTCAAAGATCATCCAGTTCCAACCCCCCTGCCATGGGCAGGGACACCCCCCACTACACCAGGTTGCCCAAAGCCTCATCCAACCTGGCCTGGAACACTCCCAGGGATGGGGCAGCCACAGCTTCTCTGGGCAACCTGTGCCAGTGCCTCACCACCCTCAGAGGGAAAACTCAAGAGGTCTGACGACCTCTGAGTGCACCCTCAGTAGTGCAAAAGCGTGCTATGCCCGTTTTTAACGGAAAAAAAAGCGGGCTGGGCTGAGGGTGCCCGTCGAGGCCAAAAGCCCCCCTTGAAGGAGGGCGAACACGTCCCTCACACGGGTCCAAATGGGACCAGCTGCTCCACGCCCATGGCTTGGCTGCGCAGGGACGCCGAGCGTGGCACTTATGGATAAGGCAGGATACAGCAAGGCGGAGGCTTCCTTCGGAACCGGGGGTGCCTTACTGGCCACCACGCGTACGGAAACACCGGGACACGAGCGGGCGGGTGGAGGAGCGGGCACTCACAGACTGGTACAGCTCTTTGCACGTCTGCCCGGCGTCGATCTTCCCCACGAAGGACGCCGTGGGGATCGTGGTGTTCAGCTCGTGCACGATCCTGTCGTCGATCGTCCTCATCACCCGGAGCAGCTCCTGCGGCAAAACCCAAATCCAAACCTTCGCTCGCGGCGCCGGAAGGTTTTGCACGAGGGCGCCTTTTAACGGAAAATTCATAGGGATCGCTTGGAAACAGCAAAAAAAAAAAAAAAAAAACCCACCCAAACGTTTCTGGGCGCTGCAAACGAAGGGGTTCCCGGGCAGCGCGGAGGGACCCCCAGCGCCGCGGCCCCCCGGTCTGGGTCCCCCCGGAGACCCACCCCGCGGTGCGGCCGGGCCGCCGAGCCGCTGCCGGAGGCGCCATCCCGCCCGTCAGCCCTTCCCGGCGGGGAACCGGGCACGGCCCGCACCGAGAAGCCCCTTTTACCCGGGTCGGGGCGGCTGCCGCCCCCCCCCGCGGGGACTCCGCGCTCCGTTAAACACCACGGAGCTCCCGGGGAGCGGGATCCCCCGCCGCGCTCCCGAGGGTGAGGGTGAGGGAGGCCGGGCCGGACCCGGACCGTGCCCCCGCCGCCGCCGCCGCCACATCCCGCCCGCCGCGGCGAGGGGTGACCTCCCCCCGCGGGGGCGCGCGTTGCCTGAGGGCGGCGCCGCGTTAACGGGAGCGCGCCGGGCGCGGGAAGAGCGGCGGGAGCGCGCCCGCCCCAGGCGGGTTTACCTGGAACTCGGCGAAATCCTCACAGCTCGCCGCCGCGCTGGGCGCCGCCATGTCGCAAAGGCCGAAGGGCCGCGGCGGCGGCCAATCCGGCGGGGGGAGCGGGGTGACGCGGGCGGCGGTGGGCGGGGCGGCGGGCGGGAGCGAGGCGGTGGGCGGGGCCGGTTCGCTGCCCCGGCTCCTCCCTCAGGGGCGGTCCCCGGGGCGGGGGGGCTGAGCGCGGCGATCGCGATCGCGATGGCGGGCCCGGCCCGCCCGTCGCGCCGCCCTTCCCGTCGCCAATCGCGGGCGCGGGGCGGGGCGGCGGCCCGGCGGTGACATTGCGGGGCGGCGGGAGGCCGGAGGAGGCCGCGCCATGTGGGGCCGCGCCGGTGAGTGCGGGGCCGGGGGAGGAGGGGGGGGGTCCCCGCCAGGCCTCCGGGGCCGAAGTGGGGGGGTTCGCGGCCGCGTCTGGCGGGCAGGAGCGCCCAGAGCCCGCCCGCCCCCGAGCTGGTTGGAAAAAACCCAAAAGGGCCGGATTTGTGCCGCTTTTTCCTTCTCTGAACGGCGGGAAAAGGGTTGGCTTTCAGGGGAGGCGGGTGTCGCCTATAAACGTAAATGTTTAATTTTTTTTTTTCCAGAGCTGGAATATGTTGTGCCTAGAAAATAAAGGGCAACTGTTTCTCATAAGAGAGACGTTTTCAGCCAGCGTAAAGAAAAAAAAAACCACCATATTTTTAAAAGTGCCCTTTTGCTTTCAAGGTTGTGGGTTTTTCCTCCCCTCAGGATTTTTTTCGCTGTATTAATGAATTAGAAGCTCTTTCTCCAGATAAATTGCCCCGTTCTAACACACCACAAAGTAGGTATCTCCGGATTGCAAGGTTCGGGATTTTTTTCCTGCCTTTTTTCGTGGCTCTGTCAAGTCCGTGACGTGCATTTGGGATGTGACAACATTGGCAGAGTTCTGGTGTGTGGTCCTCGAAATACACTGTCCAAAAAAGCATATGGATAGATGAGTTCCCTGACACTGTGATTTGCCTCGTCTTTTAGGAGTTGCTCGTAGGCTGCAATCTTGCATTCCCATTTTTCTAAATAAGGTTGATGGGCAGCTCAAGTCATAACTCCTAAACAAGCTCTGATTTCTTTGGTAGGCTCCATTACAACTACATCTGGTGTTTCTTGCATAATATTGGATTTGTACCTATTGTTTCTCGTTTCCCTTGTGTTTTTTTTTTTTTAAAAAAAGCAAACACTTCCATTTAAAAGCGAGTAGTCTCACTTTCTGTTGTTCTGAGTTAGATTTGGCCTCTGCTTCCTCTGCTTTCTCTTCCAGATAGAGCTGTTATACTGCTGGGAAGAAATATTCCCTCAATCCTGAGGATGACTAAAGGAGTGGATCCAAAGATAAGCAGAAGGCTTTGCGTTAAACCCCAGGAAGAAAGTCAGCTTCAGGCAAAAAGTAAGAGTTTTTCATAACAATCATACATAGCTATCCAGGCTGCAATCACCTGTACAGGAATTTGGCTGGCATAGATGCTCATATCCCTGATTTCGTGAGAGGGAAGTCTGATCTTTAGGCTGAAAAACTAAGCGTTGAGCTTAGCAGTGAAATCTTGGGGTTTAACAAGTCAGGGGTCAGTATTTCTTCTTGTGACAAGAACAGCTTTCTCTGTAGCAGGTCGGTAGTGCCTTGCCTGACGTGCAGTCCTGCGTGGAGCTGTGCTCCAGAACTGACTGTTCCACCCCAGCGTAAGCTGTCGGTGTTCAGGAATGTTGCACGAGCTGAAATACTCGTGCAGTTTTTCACGGTACAACTGGCTCCAGCCAATGGCAAAATTGAACATGCCCTGCAGTGGGGAGTCGGTCTGATTCATTGGCTTGCTTCGTGTTTAAGGATGGAGTTGGTCAGGTGAAGCTCAGGCCATGAAACGTTTTTCCAGCCTATATGGGACAGTTAGGATGCTCTGATCAGACTTCCTGTCTAACTGGTTCCCTTCGTGGCCTACTGGTGCTGGAAAAAAGGAGCATGCAGACGTGAAGGATTTTGCATACTTCTGTGTTAAAAACATAATGCAGCTGTACTGGTTAAGACCAGAAGTCTCCTTAACAGTGTTTAAATGATCCTCAGTGGATTTTTCTTCCATAAATTTGCCCGGGCTCTTGAAGCTGGATGTATTTTTAGCATCCTTGTTCTCCGAGGAGGAATTCCTCAGCTGAACCGTGCTGTGAGAGAACCAGCACAGTCTTGTGTTTGTTTTTGCAGCCGATCTGTGCTTTTTTCCACCTGATGCTCCTTTATCCAGTACCCCTTCCCAAACAGGACCTGTTCCTTACAGCTCTGCACTCCCAGTGTCACTTGTGATTCCGTTGTGCTGAAGGGAGCGTCAGTCGCTGCTTTTCCAGGCCAGAGGGTCTCAGTCTCTGATCCTGTTCCTGACATGGTGGCCATTCCATATCTGTGGTCATCCGTACCAGTATTCACAGAATCCCAGAATGTCAGGGACTGGAAGGGACCCCAAAGGACCATCTAGTCCAATCCCCCTGCCGGAGCAGGACCACCTAGATAGATCCCACCAGAACGCATCCAGGCGGGTTTGGAACATCTCCAGAGAAGGAGACTCCACAACCTCTCTGGGCAGCCTGTTCCAGTGCTCTGTTCCCCTTACTGGGAAGAAGTTCTTCCTCATGTTTAAGCAGAACCTCCTATGTTCCAGCTTAGATCCATTTCCCCTTGTCCTATCACTGGATGCCACTGAGAAGAGCCTGGCTCCATCCTCATGGCCATTCTCCGTGACTCAGGACTATTCATCCTCATCCTATTCTGCGTGCCCGTTGTGTTTCTGAGTCGAGGGACCAGTATTTCACCTGCTGTTCAAAGTGCTGGAGTTTCACACCATGGCACAATACCTTTGTGTTGACCTGCGTTCCCAGCCCTCGCTAGCAACGCCGTTTCCCTTTCTGACTGTCACTGAGCATTTTGCCAAAAACTCTATGGAATCCTGAGAGCTTGCTCCTCAGCGATACTGGTCAGGTTACCCCGTCATTTGCACGTGAACTGGAATTGCTCCCTGTTTATGGGGTTTCGCCAGCCATCCCATTGACTCGGGATCTTGGCACTTAGCCCTCCGCTTTCTGTTCCTGAATAACTCAGTGTGGTCAGCAAACCGTGTATCCATCCCCCTTCCTAGATCATTCACGAATCCACCAGGCAGCACACGTCCATACTGGATGCCTCCCATGGTTTAAAAAACCAAGAAAAATAAAGAAGCTGTCTATCTTTGCACTTTACTGCGAGATTTTCATGGGATGTTGTCTATGGAAACCATCCCCTGTGACACTCTGGATGTTTTTTGTATGGAGTTTGAAGGATTGAGCTGAAAATGAAGGGCCTGTGGTCATGTTTGTTTGTACCTCCAGATAAGATAAAAACTTCCCCTGCCTGGAAAAGCTAACACTGTGTGATGTGAGGGGGGAAGCATATTGGCTTTTCTGTGGCAGTTCCGTTTGATTTATTGTTTTTTAAAAACTAATTCAAGTGTCATAGGAAAATCTATCCCAGCACTTAGGAAGCTTAGATGCTGGAGCAGGTCCTATAAATTTAGAGCTAGAAATACAGAGGTCTGGGGCAAGATTTGGCTTTCCTCACACAGCCCCAGGTGAATCCACGTTTAGAGGTTTGTTAATCGGACTGCGATACGCTTTTTGTTCACTGACCAGCTCTACCATTGCTCACCCTAACTGGTTTCATTGCAGCCGTGCCAGTTCAGCTTCTCTGACTGTTTCCTCTCGTGACTTTTTGTTTTTGTTTCTTTGTGCGTTTTGTTGGGGTGTTTTTAGGTCGGACTCCTTTGAGGGTGCCTGGACACAAGCCTACAGACTGGGAGAAAAGATTTTTGTTGTGGGCAGGCAATTTCAAAAAACCAGAGGATATACCAGAGACTGTCTCGTAAGTGCCAGTTTTGAAGCTCTAAAGGAGACATAAGTTAAGAACAGAGTTACTTGAATGCAACTCCAGAGTAACTTTTCCTAAATGGAATGGGTGTTCCCAGTTGAAAAATCTTACTCTGCTGTGGTTGGTGCATCGTCTTGTAGATGACACGACCTGAGCAATTCTGTGTTGCTGAGATAATGGAACCCTTCTGATTTTTCTTCTGAAGGGATGACCAGCATCTATCAGTTGTTTCATTAGAAAAACATCACAAATCAGTTAATTTTTACTCTTCCCTCCTAATCAAAAAAGCTTTTTGCAAATATTACTGTGAGCTTTTTCTGGCGTTTTTTTGTAATGTGTCAGTCTCCCATTGTGTGAAAGTTTCATGATATAGCTCTAAAATAACTGAAACTCATTTAAAATATTTATTAATGAACATCTAGAGGGCATGGGCCAACTTTCTTTACTCCTGGAATCTAAACTAACAAACAGTGGAAAGGCTCCTTAACAAAAAACACACATAGTCCAAATTTCCCTCTTGCTGGTGGAGTCCAAATGTCAGTGCTTTGCCTTATGTGAAAAGTAGAGAATAAAACTGGGTGTTCTATTTGCCCATCTAAAATGAAAAACAAACTTAACAAATTAAAAAAATCATTCCTGGTGGTAATATAGTTACGTTTTAAAACGTGTAATGGTTTTAAATGTATGTATTTATTTAAATTCAAAAGATACAGCATACCTTGTACTACCTGGGTGAGCAAACCATGTAGCTGCCCTCTAAAGATGCTCGATTTGTTTGGATGCACCGTGTGGGAACTGAAAATCCACCCGTGTCTAAGCTTTTTCTGAACGTGTCACAACGGATGAACATTGTTAAAGATGAATTCTCCAATTTTGTATGGACTCGTTTTTCTTAAAATTACATCTGAAATACATAAAGGGGTGGATTATTAAATTGTCAGCTCGTGTATTTTTGCTTACCCAACGCTTGTTACGAGTGTTTGTAAGAAAGCAGAGTTGGCAGAGTGACTGAAGTCTTTCCAGTGGTTTACTGGAAGGCCAGAACAACTTCTGAGAACAGCTGCCCGTTTTCCAAGCGCGTGGTGAATTCGTGGTTTTCTTTGGGCAGGTAGTTCAGCCAAAGCCCAGAAGGCGACTGAGAACTACAAAAGCACAAAATCTTCCCTGTTTTGAACTGAATGAAGAGTTGCAAGGGCTTGTGGTCTAGCTCAGGAATCCTGCAAGATGTGGGGATCAGAAGTAACTCATTCATTAAACTGATGTTCATCTCGGCCACTGAATTGATTGAAAATTTGATTTAAAATGTTCAGATGACCGCCTCTTCCTCTTCTGTATTCTAACATGTCTAAAGTACTCCAAAAATTAACTAATAAAGTTTTTAAATCCTCCTTCTCTGCACTTCAGCCTAATTGCAGCCTGTGCCCAAGCTGTTCATCACAGATGATTAGCAAAAACAAATGACCTGGAAGTTAAATTTAACTATTTGTTTCATGGTAGACGGACACGTTCCCTGTCATCAGAAATCCTGTACTCGGATCAATACTCTGAAACAGTGATCGAATCAATCTTGCCCTCCTCTTCAAAAATAAGAACAAATCTTCAGTTCTTAGGTCTCTAATCCAAACTTAATTTGCTGTAACTGAGATGTTATTTGGGCAGAATGATCTGCAGAGTTTAACCCAACCTTGATTGGGTTAAATCAAACCCAATTTTTGCTTTAACTCATCACATGTACAGCTGGAAGGCTTTACTAACTGACACTCTTCTTGTGGAAGATTCCTGGGGTTTAAAAGATGACAGTAGACCAGGCAACAGGTTTCCCAAAGGAGTGGTAAGCTACTGGTGTGGCTAGATAAGCCCCTGAAATAAAAAAAAAAAAATAAAATTTAAAGGAGTCCTCTGTCCAAAACTGATGCTGGAAAGCTCACAAGCGTCCACGCCGTCTTAGTTTCTCAGGAAAACAGGCCACCTTTACTCCAGCAGGAGGCAAGTGGCAACCAACTGGTCTCTCCCCAAGTCCTACTGAGAATTTCTGAGCAGTACGGCACTCGGCAGCCAGCGTGTAATCTCTGGCACTACAAAATCCTGTGGTGGAGGATTGTTTTTATACACATCCCTCTCCTTCGCCTGTTCTCCCCACAGTGAACGTCCAGATTTCAATACTGCAGCCCTCCTCTGCGTTGCAGACAAGTGGTCTAGAAAGGCAGTATTGTCTCTTAACAACTAAATAACTGAAAGTTACAAATGTTGAGTTTGTTTCCAGCTTGGAGAGGAACTCCTTTGTGACCAGGATCTCCCAAGGTAGTGGGGACCAGCCCTTCCAGTTCTCTTAAAACCTTTTTGTGAAAGGAGCCAAGTACGGTTTGTGCTGCAGGACTGCACAGACAGCACGCTAGGAGAAACGAGCCAATTAGCCAAATGACTGATTTGGGTCTCTGATAACGAGCCTGTTCTTTTCCTGTTATTTCTCGAGGATTGAAACAATCCGAGCAGCAAAGACCACGCTGCGTGTGAAGTTCAGCTACGTGATGATTGCCTTGACAGTCCTGGGATGCATCATCATGGTGGTTCAAGGGAAGCAGGTAAGCACGGATTTTGGGCTGGTGAGTGCAAATCCATCTTCACATAAACTCCTCAGTTCCTCCTATGGATTGTCAGTACTGCTTTGTTCGGGGGGTTTTCTTTTTATCTCTGAGCAAAAATTAAAAATAAGTCCTCCTAGTTCTCCAGAAGTGACCCTCACTGATTAATTCCCAAGTCAGAAAAGGGTGGTGTCTCTGTTAGACTGTATATGCTTCCTTTGAAAAAAAAAAATTTTTTTTTTTCTCACTGCAATACTTAATTTTAGCTTGTTCTGTTTTAACTCCTTAATTTTGCTGACGTGCTGTGGGAGTTTGGAAGGAAAGAGCACCTTGTTTTGTGGATTGTGGATCTGGTAGGCAGGGAAATGCTCCGTGGGCCATGGGTTCCATGCGGTTCCGCGTGTGGCCCCAGTACAAACACCTTTCTACACACTGCAGCGCTCCTAGAATCATTAACAGAAATAGCAAAGGAATATGTTTCTCCACAAACGGACTTGGGAATTCTCAAATGTCTTCCTGAACAGTGGGGCGACAGTCAGCAATAATTCCGTGCCCTTTAATTGCGTTAGGAAATAGTTGTCTTTTAGTGTGGATGGAACAACTTTTCAGAAAGTATTATTGTTTGTTGAATCGAAAAACTATTTCGTAGAAAAGCTCCCAAGTCCTGTAGACGTTGAGCATCCTTCACTTGCACAGAATTTGGCAAGGTATCAAAGTTCAGCGTGTGGCAGAACTAAGTCTGTGATTTAATTTGCATCATATGAAGAGGGTAAGTATGAAGTTTAGGATTCCAAGTGCAGCGAAGGTTAATTTTGTGTGGTTTTTAACACAGTTGGTGAATGATTAACTCTGGTATTTCTACAGAGAACCAAGCAGTGCCCTTTGGGTACTGAAGCCAAGCTAAAATTTCTCTGCAGCACTAGTCTCAAAGTCAAGGAATATATAATCTGTGCGGTTTATTGTCGTGTTGGTTTTGATAAAAAGCACAGTGGTAACAGGAACACAGGCCCCTACGTTCTTTTCAGGATGCCTGGAAGCAGAAAACCCTGAGCTGAAAGCACCCACGTGGGCAGAACTTTATTTGTGTGCTGCTTTCTCTGAAGTAGCTCTCGGGACAACGTTCAGATCTCATTTCTGTAGATGCTGAGCGTTCTGGAGAGAATTTAAACCTGTAAGTCTCAGCCCCAGCTGAGCAGCACTGGGAACTACTCAAGTGCCAAGTGACGTTTCTGTCAGCATCTGCCTCCCAGAGTGAAAAGGATGCAGCTCTCTGGAACAAAACACTGGGAAGGTTTTTCCCTGGCTTTAACAGAAGAGATCAAACATTGACGATTCCCAGAATATTTTCCTCTTACACAGGAGAAGTAAGAACGCAAACTCCGGAAAGAGAGGGAGACAGCTGCTTTGGGACCCTTGTTTTCACAGCAGCTGGAATCTGCTCTGGTTTGATTTGTCTCCAGTACCTCTGGCTTTTGAAGACCAGAGTTAGTATTAACCCTAACCCTAACATTTGCCAGTGCCATTAACAAAAAGGTCTGATTTATTCCCAGAGAAGTAATGACTTTAAGCCAAACTCGTCTCTGGCTGTTTTCTTTTCTCTCCTCCTGGCAGTAAAGCTGACAGAACTGTGCCTTGGTGAGGACAGGCCAGGTATTTTGTAAACTACTGATTCAAGTTTCAGCTCTGGTCCTTTAGGTGACGCTTTCTGCTCTTGCTTTGTCATTATGTTGTAGGCTGTAAAAAGGCACGAAACTCTTACGAGCATCAACTTGGAGAAGAAAGCTCAGTGGAGAGAGGAAGCTACTCAGAGTACATCTGCTAAATCTTAGAGAAGGAAACGGAGAGACCAAGGACGGGAGAAGAAAAGCTGATGTCCTTCTCAGCGCTGGAAGGAGGATATAGTCACACCTTTCCTGTTAGTTCTGTACTCTCATGTTCAAGAAAGAATGAACACATTATTCTGTAATCATTAAAACCAGAAACACCTATTTAACAGCCTCCCCTTTCCTCCACAACCTCGTCTTCTCAGGGCTAGTGGCACAGGACAAGGGAGCAAAGTGGGCGCACAGGACAGCTGCTTCCCACCCGTGCTGTGCAGAACACTACGTGTCCTTTAGCTGCTCCTGCCCTCGCAGCACCCCGCTGCTTGGGGAGGTCGGAACGCTCTTTCTTACCCCTTACAAGAAGGTAACTGGGAGCCCGTCCGCTTTCCACTGGTGCAAACAAAACCCCTTTGCTGGGCAGGCACCCACTATCAGGGACTGTTCCAGGCACCTTCAGGAAGAAGAAGAACGCTGTATGTGTTCTGTGTTGTTACAGGCTGCTTGAAATATTCCATGTGTTCCTCTTTGTGCAAGAGAGAACGATTGTTAGGGGAGCTCCTGAGTCAAGAATAACTGTGTGGCCGGCGTTAACACCACCCACTTTCTAAGCTATTAGAAAGTCTGCCTACCTGTTGTAAGCCCAATCTATTCTGGCTGCCTTTGTTTAAGTGGAGGATTAATTACTCTGTGTACCTCTGATGAGGAGAGGAGGGGGAGTAACAGTGAAATGGCATTCCAGGGAACCCGTGTGCTGCACACAACCCACCAGTTTGACACCAGAGCTGGCAGGGAGGTGAGAGAACATCCGAGCTAAGGGAACAGAGACGAGTTTTTGGAGGAACACGGAGCCACAGCGCTGGCCTGTGCCATCAGATTTACTGTTCAGAGGCACAGGAGTGTGAGCGAGTCGATGAGACGTTCCTGCCCTCTGAGCTCTTTTTTTCCAATTCTCATTCAGATTTATTTGTAGTTCCTCCCTCTTTAAACTGTCATTCGTACTACTTCATGCAAACCCAGAACAGGTCGTTTAAAACACAGTGTGACCTTCACAAAAGCCGGAGCTAGAGGCGTTCTCCCAGTTAGCTCCTGTTGGAGGAGCAGCAGCACGTCCTTCAGGAAAGCAGAGAATACTGGTTTCCATGTTTTTGCACAGGACATAACCTTTGTTACTGTCAGGCCAGTTTAAAAACAATGCCTCATTTCCCATCTGCCTGGAACTTAGAGCCTTTTAACAGTTGTTGCGGTTCCAAATTTTTTAGCAACGCTTTTTGGCTGCTCCTAGCAACACCGAGAGTGTTCCTGTACAATAAAGTTGCACCACCATCAAACAGAAAATTCATCAAAATTCCCCATTTCTACTGAAGATTTCTTCCGGTACGTGTAAGCATTCCACTAGCCACGTGGAACCGTGCTAGGAGGCTGCTCAAGCGATGACGTACAGCGATCCTCACACTCTTTCAGGGGCACTTTTCACCCAAAACGGGGTCTTGCCTGCGGCCTGAGCGTTATTGATCAGGTGGGTGATGTTACACCACACGCCTGGCTCTAGTAAAACGCAAACAGTTCTCTTGCCCTTGGTTTACCAGGTAATTCTGGCCAGCCTGTACCAGCGTGCTGTTCCGTTCCCAATTCCCAAGTCTGATCCCCCTTGCGTGCTCACATCGTTTGCAGCCTTCGTTAGAAGAGGATTTTGTTTCTTTTCAACCCTTAATGAGTAAAGCAAGGCCAAGAACTGGTTGCTGGAAGATCCTGATGGGAATTCACTCGATCAAGCAACACTGAAAATTAAATGGAGACCTAGGAGTTAGCCACATTCCAATCCATTTAATGTGTGCCACGGTGATTTTTGTATTAAACTTCAGTTTTCAGGCAAAAACGTTAACGCAGTGCCAGCCCAACGCCTTACACAGTCTGAGTAGATACGACAACAATACTCCCTGTGTCAGCCAAGCCTGCCACTCCAAAAAACACCACCAAGCTCAAGGATTTGTACTTATCTGCTCCGAATTCACATACCCACTGCAAAAGGAACACACACCAGCCAGGCTCCTGGCACAGGAAGGCACACCGTTCCGCTTAAATGGACTCGTGTTTTTTGGGTTTTTTTTAATTAATTCACTCGTTTAGAGGCAATGGTCATTATTTTCTCGGGGGGTGAGGGAGGGAAACGCCAATGCACCACATTGTTCTCACTAGCCTGGAAGAGAAAACACGTATATATATATAGATATATAGATATATAGATATGTATATACACACACACGTGTGCGCACGTGTGTGTATATACACGCGTGTGTGCACACATGTATACATACACGTCAGTGTATATATACACAGAATATACATATATGAATATACAGAATATATGCACACACACTTTGCTCAGATTTGTTTACAAAATATGTAGCTTTTTTTTTTTATACCGTCCAATAAGAGGTACGTGATTTTAAACAAATCTTGTAGAAATGACATGTTATTGGAAATTTACACGTAAAAAAATCCAGCACAAAAAAATCCAAAAGCTAAAACAAGATTCTGCTACTCGTCAGTGCTTCTATCACCCTTCAAGAAAAGAGAAACACAGTTATTTATGTGTGATGTAAAGGCAACATTGAGGGGTGGTTTTTTTTTTTTTGCTTTTTTTTTTTTTTAAATTAACCACCAAATTTAACCCCCTAAAATTACAAAGAATCGAAGTCCATTTACAGATTAAGTGCAGTAAACTAAATGTTCCTTCAGCACAAAGCAGCACTAGAGAAAATAACTGGGAGAGGGAGGGTGGAGGCCACCTGGCTTCACCAGGGAGGCAGCAGGTGGCCTCTGCGGTGGCCACAGGGGTCGGAGTCTCCATCCTGAAGCCCGGACAGAACCGGAGACTGTGTTTAAGGGTCACACGGAGCTGATGGTGGGGCCTTTGCCCAGCTTCTGTCAGCAGTTTGATGAGTGATTCCGGTGGGTTTATTGTTCTGTGTCCAACGGGCTGGCTTTGCTCTTGGTGGCGTGTCACTGCGGAGGGTCCCGCGGAGGGTCCCGCCGCTCACGTTCACCACTGGCACACCACGCTGCGGTTGTCGGTGGCGGTTCTGAAATGTTTACACGGGACAAACGCGTGTCCCGAGCGTCCAAAATGGCTTGGAAGAACACAGCCTGGTGCAGGGGGGGAGCACATGGCCTGGAGAATCCACAGCATTTACCGGAACGGAACCGCCACTTCCCATCACGTGGCATCTCCCCGGCTGCGTGCGGAGTTTGGTGTCGATGCCAGCTGAGCTCGGCGAGGAGCGGCCGGCCTTTCCATCAGATGCCCGCGATCCCGGCGGGCTGCGGAGCCAGGAACGTGCTGCCAGCAGAAGGGCAGCCTGCAGCTGCCGTGCCGTCAGCGGTGCCGTACGGATGTGCCCGGCGGGAACCACGCGTTCCGTGCCAATCCACCTCAATCCCATAAACAGCAAAAGGAGACAATGAAATGAAAGGGCCAGGCAGATCCGGGTGGAACATGACTATCCTTTGGATGTAGTGTCATTTTAGCTGTTAAATAAGGGACCTGACCAGGAGGACTCTATTTTTCATCAGGTGAGCTGGGGAGGAAGCTCTTGTCTCGTGGAAATGAAAGGAGATCTAACGCTCCTTGTGCCAAGTTGTCCAAGTTACGATTTCTGTAGCCAGAAGGTAATTTTTCAGAAGAGAAATCTGTTCAAGTCACACTGTGTAAAAATGTAAAGAGGCAGACAGGAATTTTTCAGCCGTAACCAGAATACCAAGGACCAGACTGGATCGTGAAGTCAGGAAGTGCTTGATTTTTAAGGAAGGCCCAGCTGGATCACACTGTGCTGGCAAGCAGAAGTGGGGGTAGTTTCTCCATTCTAGAAGCTGGCTGGAAAAGTCATTTCTGGGGAGGTGGGAAGAGTGACCTATTCACAGGCTCTTTTTTTTTTGCGGATGGAAAGACTGGGAAGGTACACGAATCTCCACAGTGGTCTGCAATCCAGCTTGGGAGCTCAGTTTTGAGAAGGGATGGGGCCAGGTGTGCTCAGTATCCTCAAGAACCAGAAAACATGTCCATTGCAGCCTGTTGTTGCAGGGGACAGAGAACTTACTCCATTATTTGTAACATGTTCTAGACGCCAATAACCCCAGCTGGCACATGCAGCAAAGTAGATACATGGCATGTGAAGGTTCAACGCATCTCACGTGGCCATCCAAAGAGGCGTCCAGGGAAGAGCGTGGGGAATGAATTCAGCGACGTTCTCAGAAAGTCTGAACGTCTCCCTGGACTGCAGGCACGCACTGCAGCGAATACACGAGGAAGGCAGCCTGATCTTGGATGCCAGGAGTGTGGGGGCTAGTGGAGGAGGGATTCTTTTCCTGTAATAGGAGCAGGGAATATCTCAAAGTATAGAAAGGTGCCTCAACTCCACGAAGATGACAGTGGAGAGGTTCAGAATCTAGAGGAGAAGGGTGACTCTGGCGACCCCTTGTCAAGGAGGGGGGGCATCCTGCCACGGAGAGCCGAAAGTTTTCCAGATGTATGTAAGAGCATGTGCACAAGGCAAGCGAATGAGCGCAAACAGGGTTATGGAAAACAGTGAGAGAATCACTCCACGGGTGGCTTGTGGCTCGACAACAGGATTGGCCAGGTAGAGGAGCACACAGCACAGGGGCACCTCAGAGCTGGAAGCCTTCCATGGGAGCCTCACACTGCTGGAAGATGTACTGTTGCTGGCCGAGATCCACCTGTGGGGCAATGCTGCTGTCTTCATCCTCCGTTCCAAAGTAGTGCTCAATCAGATCAAAGGCCTTCTGATAAATCTCTTGATTCTCATGGCTCTGCAGGAATTCAATCTTGTCCAGGCCTGCAGGGAAAAGGAGGACATAAAAGTTACAGCTCGGTGAAAGCCTATGACCATGATCGTTTTCAGTCTGTTGTGAACACCAAGTCCCATGACAAGTCTCCCCCACCTTCAGAAGGAACAGGTCCCTCTCTGCAGACCCTTGCCCGACTTGTACTCTCCACACCCAGGGGAAAACAGGCTGAACTGCAGAGTTGCCTGTGTGATGTGTTTCATATTCTGTTTGCCTCTACCCTTGCACTCAAAAAATGAAATTGAGCAGCTTGAATTGTAAAGAAAAGGCCTTAAAGACTTTTTCCGAGGAGACTTTTAGGAGCACGTTTCCTGAAAGCGCGCTCACAGTGCTTTGTTTACAAGGACCATGACTACACAATCACATAACTGCACCTGGAAGACACTTGTGGTCATCATCCACTCTAACCTGCAGCCCAGCCCAGCACTACTACTACCAACACCAGACTAGGTCAGCTGTGTCTAACCAAGTCTTCAAAACTTCCAAGGATGGAGACTCCATTGCCTAATCTGTATCACGTGCATATACAACGCAGTTAAACTCGTGCAACCAGTTTTGGGGCAGACATTAAGCAGATGGGCAAACTCAGGTAGCCAGAAAGAAATTAAAATAACACAGCAAGCTAAACAATCTTAGATACCTAGGAACGACGCTGCAGTGAAATCCAAGTCTTAGCCACCCAAGTAAATCTCTAATATCGGGAACTGTGGTGGCTTTCTTGTCTGCTCCTTTTACTATGTATGAATCATGGAAGGGTTTGGGTTGGATCATCCAGTTCCAACCCCCCTGCCATGGGAGGAAACGATTCTCTGATACTCTATAGACACTTCTGCAACACTGATGTGAAAAGGGAAGTTATGACCTAGAAGGAGGCAAGAAAAAAAAAAATCCTATTCTGATATAACTCTTCCCTGGAAGTCAAGGCAACCACGAAGGGAACCATGGTTCGAGAAACCATATTCAGTGATACCATCCTCTTCTACACTGCTCTTGGTGACCTGTTTTTATTTTTCTTGGTAAGTACTTGCCAATCAACAAGGAAACCCACCTTAAGAGCAGCGGTTTAGTTACAGTTAAGCAGTTAAGACCTCGGAACTGGGATGAAATCACGCCAGTACGTGCCAGAACCTCAGCACAGCAAAGGCAAACTGGGAAGTTGCTGCTGCTGCCATAATTCTACAGGGCAGCAGTGAAGGAAGGGAAAGGTCTGAAACCTGAGTGGAGCAGTGCATCTGAACTTCTGTCTGCTGTGGAGGGAAGATACTGAGGCTGGATGACACCCTGAAGGCTCCCTCAGGGTCGAAAGAAATTAAGAAAATAAGATCTGCACATACTGTCTCCAACCTACGTACAAAGACAACGTAGAAGATGGAGTACATTGGGAAATGGAGGCTTGTCAAAGAACAGTTAATTTTCAGATAATAGTGATGAGAAAATTAATGGAACTGGGTCTACTGAAACTGCAATGGGCTCGTGATCGTTGCTTTAACCCCTGACTTCCACCGATGCTTTGCTCGTACCATACGCTTCCTCGATGAGGGCGCAGTAAGGGTTAATGCCAGTGCCGCTGCGTTTGGATTCCTGCTCTCCAAGCCTCAGGATGTTCTCCAGCCCGTTCAGTGCCACTTGCACAATCTTGGAGTCCATTACTGTAAGGAGGTCGCAGAGTGGTTTGATGCATCCCAGTTCTACTAAATACCTGGAAAACACAACATGGAATCCAGTAAATTGTCTGCAAGACTGCAATTGGTGTAGTCATTTAAACACTTGGCATGAAGGTCTAGGAACCAAAACAGATGAAATATCAACTCAAACGGAGAAATTCTTGACATCTATTTGTATCTAGTCAATTCTGCTGAAACAATGAAAATAACTTTAAAATACCTGTCTGTCTCTATATAGACATGAAATAATAATTTAATTTTGTCATTTATAATTCTGTAACTATAGATTTTCTATTAATCTCAAATACATTAATATAATTTTATTATTTGATTTTATTTGATAAGCACCAGTACATGTTAAACAGGAAAAACAAAGCACACGATGCCCTTGTCCGAGGGGCTGAGCTATTCCTCTCCAGACTGCTCGTGCACTTTATTGCACCCCACAACGACCACTAAGAAATTACTTTCAAAGTTGCATTTAGTTTTTTCACTTAAGAAAAATGGTTCAATTAATTAATTAAGTACTACAGCTGAAATACTTATGTGATTTCTCCCTAAAGGAATGAATGGCTCATTCACAGCTCGGCACAATGGACACGGTCTCTCTGGATACAACACAGAACACAGGAAGGTTTTCCAGTTTCTAGGTTCTTAGTTGGAGTTCTGGCACAAACACTAATTCACTCGGTTGCACTGAAAGATTCCAACTATTTCGTACTTGATCTGTTCAGCGGAGCCTCCAGACGTTGCGTTTGTGATTGCCCACGCCGCTTCCTTCCTTGTCCGAAACTCAGCTGTTTGCAAGATATTGATAAGAGCTGGAAAGATATGGGCATCTATGACTGTCTGCAAAAAGAAAGGACATGTCAGGGCTACAATGAAAATCCGAAATAACTTCCTTGTCCTGAGCTGGTTAATGTCTCTGCTCAGCAGAACACATTAAACTATAAAATATTACTTATCAAGGTAAAATCAGTTTTCATAGAATCACAGAATCACAAAATGGTTTGGGTTGGAAGGGATCTCAAAGATCACCCAGTTCCAACCCCCCTGCCATGGGCAGGGACACCCTCCACTACACCAGGTTGCCCAAAGCCTCATCCAACCTGGCTTCAGCTTTCCATTTAAAACCCTGGCTGCCACTGGGCTCCGTGCTCATCCCAAAATAACTCAGAACACATTCAGACTGAAGCGACTGCCATATCCAAGGTGTTACTTACTACCTTGACAGCAAAAGAACGCCATACTTCCCTTATTTTTCCAAGTTGTGAACCACTCAGCTAGGAAGTCGATAAACTAAGTCCCTAAGATCCCTGAACAGAGCAAAAAGCCTGTATGTCGTACTCCATTTCCACCAGGTGAGACAACAGAGCAAAGAGAACGTACTGTAAGAACTCCTCAAAGAAGCAAGCACCAACATGTTCTTTCCTGGTGAAAAGACAAAGCAACGGATGGTTGGGTAGCGTGGTTAACTGCTCCGCTCACCAAACTGATGGAAGTCAAACGAGTGTTTAGTCAGAAACTCAAAAGTCTCTAGTAACTTCCTCTGGAAAGAGCCTTTTGCAATAAGACACAAACGAAACCAGTTTAGTTACACACACACAAGGGTCTGAAACACTTTCATAAGGATCACTCCAAGCAGTGAGAGCGTAGGATTGGGTTTTTTTTACGTTTTACAAATCTAAGTCATCGCAGAACTGATAACGGCAAATTCGAAGAAAGCCCGAGATCCTTTTCAAGGAGCTCTGCAGAAGAAAACTAACAGACTGCACAAGGCAAAAAGCTACCACCAACCCACAGTGTGGATGGTGACCCAGTGGAAAAAACAACTGCATGGTATTTCTTTTACCCTTCTGTTCTTCTGGGCATCCTGCAACTACGTTGTAAACCCGACTGCGTTATCCGTTGGATCAACAGTCCCATGACCAGTCTCCTTTACCACAGAATCTGCGCTTCCAGTACAGCAACGGGGCCCTCAGGGAAAACCACTGACACTTCCATCACGCTGTGTTAGGTTTGTGCTTTGCAAAGAATATTTGGCAAAAAGTCCTGAACTGAAATTTTTGAAAACGAATGGTGGAAGTGGCAGGTCATAAACAGGAGCCAGATATTTTTTTTTTTAAAAAAAAGACAAAAGAATCCTCAAAAAACAGAATGCATTTTCCTCCCTGATATGTTTTACTAGGAAAAAAAAAAAAAATTAAAAACCATACAAAAGCAACACACTGTGAGGGTACGTGGAATGCGAGAGCATCTGCTGCAGTGAGGGTATCAGATCAAGGACCTTCTCGGCTCAAAGGGAGATCTAAATAACAGGAAAGTGCTAAATAAAACACACCGTGACACAAACCCGATAAGACAATGGATAAGAGAGACAATCAGAAAGAAGGAAAAGCTCCAGTTGCTAATTAATAGGCCATTAAGAAACTACAGGCACAGCTTTGGAGAGCGCCAGCCTGGACTTTGTAACTGGTAGGACGGGGACAAGTGGGACCACCATGCAAAACTGAACAACCAAACTTTTCTCAACTATCTCAACCTTCCTCTCTGGCCCGTGCGAGCACTGGAGATCAGCATGATAAAATTTGGGCAAGCAACTAGATCAGACCTCAGGAGAAACCCCTGTGGGGCCAGCAGCTGGCACGGGTGGGGGGTCTCAGCAGCAGCAGCTGGAGGGGCCATGGACTATGAAGCATGTTTCTGGGGTGTCCTTAAAGGGTGAATCCAGGGCCAGCAACTGGTGTCAGACCTTCAGTGAAGGAGCCCCTGCAAGTGGAACAGGTGAGGGTCCCAGCATCAGCCACTGGTGCCGCATCGCAGTGCACAGGGTCCGTGTGCCTTGGTGCCAGCTGCTAGGGGGACTGGGGTGAAGCTGAGTGAGGGTCTTGGCCCCTCGGCTGGAGTGGGACTGCAGGTCACAGGATCCGTGTGCCTGGGCACCAGCTCCATGGGATGGAGGGATTTACTTTTCCCCAAACGTGATGGTGGGAGCTGAGGATGACGGTGTACATAATTTGCTGGCAAACTGGTCTAGGTGGCAAGCAGGAGGTCCAGGATCCAGGCACGGACACAGGGCCCATGCTGATATTCAAGAGGTCTGCAAGCGTGGAGATGCTCGAGACAAACGTGTGCACCTCTTTGCCAGCGAGAAGCACGCTGAAGCAGCCCGTGAGCAGGAGCCACATAGAGCTCACACTGATACTCAGAGATCTGGGAATGCACGTGTCTACTTGTGGATCTAGAGTGAGGGCACGTCTGTCTTCACTGGCCAACTCCAGTCCTGACCAGCTGGAGAGGAGAAAGGGGACTGGGCCGTCTACACTTAGGCTTTACATGAGGCCAGGTAGTGCTACACCAGGGCGGTGTGGAGGTGGAAGCCCTTGTAAGAACAGCGTGTTAAGGGATTTAAGTATTTTTGAATGAAAGAGCTTGACACAGATCTAGGAGAAGGTCCTTGAGAGCATCACTATTGGACCATCCTAGCAAAGACCAAGTCAAAAAAATCTCATTATCACTTCTTAAATCCTCTCCCCAAAAGAAAACTTTTACAGGAGATTTATTTCCTCAGAAAGCATCTTCCTAAAACCAGCTCCTTTTGTAAGGACTAAAATCAGAGCGTGCAACTAAGTCAGCACGTCGTGGCTGACGGGCAGTAACGTTCTTGGAGCCTTCTTAATGCCAACGAAAAAGCTGTCGTAAAACGTTTTGATTTCAACTTGCAAAATAGTAGGAGAATTCCAGAGCAAAGGGAACTAGCACTGGGAGAATCGCAGGAGAGTTTTATTGTATTATCCATCACTTTATTTTTATGTTTCCAACCCTGTTGAAACTCTCAGAGCTTAGATTTTTTTTTTTTTTTTTTTTAATAAAACCACACGAACTAGGTCAGAAAATAGCTTGCTTTAACCATAATGTCCCGACTAGATTCAAAAGCCCAGCTGAGCTCAGCAAGGGTGGAAACAAGAAAGCATTAATCCAGCGAGAGCGGTGGCAGCATCGATTGCTTACACCCCACGCCTTGCAGCCTTGCCCCAGCACCTTCTCTGGAAAGCAAACTGGAATGCCCAAGGATTCCCAGCTCTGACACTCGAGATGGCAACAACAGTTATTGTGCAAACAGACCATGTTTCCCTTTCAGTTAAATTCCTTTTAAGTGATAAAATCAGCTGCTGAAATAGAATCTTTTTTTTTTTTTCTTGAAGAAAAGCAAACCTCAGGCAGAGCAAAACCCTGAAGGACTGTGAAAGAATGAGGCACCTTTTAGGTCCCTTCTGAGGATTCAGAAAGGGTTAATTCAATTTACTTTGCTTTTGCAGCATTACTACGCTGTGCTGAAGACTGAAGTAATGTAGTGAGTGTAAAAACACTGAGGGTAAAGCACAGCTTCCAAACAAAACGAACAGTTAAGGGATTTCAGTTCAAAAAGAACTTTGTGAAAGAAGTAAAAACGAAATTTAAAAAAAGTCAAGTTGTAAACTAAGGACTGATGTACAAACCACTGCAGATCTCACTCTGTCACCTGTTCAAACGATCCACTATTCATGGAGAAATGAAAAAGTGCCTCGGCCATTCATGAAAACAGAGGGCAACGGCCGCATACACTCCATAAAATCAGGATGTTTTAAGATTCCTTCTGAGCTGCTGATGCACTGTAATGCTTGCTTTTATCTACACCCTCTAAACATGACTGGAATGTTTCGAGGAGTATAACAGTAGCCCACCAAGGTAACCAAAACTTAAACAAACACTCCAAAACCTGTATCATTTTTAGCAGTTGTATATGGATTTTTCCAATCCAAATTACTCTTGTACTTGCATGTAAAAATAAAACACCCTAACGTCCTGCTGCCAACAGCAATCCACAGCAGATACACAGCAAAGGTAAACTCTATTCCTATTTATTTTGCTTTTTCTCCTTTCAAAGTACTCACTGTTGCAGCAACGAGTTCCAGTCTGACTACACCTGTACGAGAAGACAAGTGCTCATTTGTCCTAAACGCAGCACCCAGGAACCTCTCTGATGCTCTTTCCTTCAAGGATCTTGCTCAACAATGAGCAAGCATTACTCCTTCCCCTTCCCAGATGCCCCCCGTGATCCCGCAGCGTGCTCCCACACATCCCTTCGCTTCTCCCATAGTCTGTATAGATCTTCATACAGCACCCAGTTGACATTTCACGGTCTCTCCTTACCACTCACTCCTACCACACCCTGTGAAGATGGATCTGGATACAGGGCAACACTGAAGATTTATCCTAGAACAAGAATAAGGATTCCCCTTTCTTTTTTTTTACCCCTTTCCTGATGATTTCTAATATTCACACTGGTTTTAGGCTGCTGTTACTAGGCACCGAGGCGGTCTCTTCAAAACACAGTAGGAATCTCTTCTGCGTAACAGGTAATCCAGAGCCCATCCTTTAAGATATTAAACTCTGGAATTTTTGCCCAACTGCATCCATTCACATTTGTTGGAACGGAACACCTTGACTTGTAACTGCAAGTCTTTCTGAAAACTGAAATTGAATTTTAATTGAAATCTCAATTTTCAAATTTAATTGGAAACTGAACTGAATTGTAATGCTCAACCCTTCACTAAATCGGGCCCTCACTTTTGAAAAATCAACTTTTTTGTGGTTTTTTGTTTGTTTGGGTTTTTCTTTGTTTGTTTTGTGTTTTTTTTTTTAAATAGATGGTATCCCTGTGCTGTGGCCTCCAAGGAGACTGCCTGTCTCTTGGAAACATTCTAGCCTTATTTTAATCAAGCTTCTTCACTTTATAGTATTTGATTTTTAAAGAGTGAAGATAGAGAAGTGAATTTTCAGTTTTATTACACCTGCATGGATGTTTAATCTAAGTACACTGTAGCCACTGTTAGGCAGCAGGTCTTCAGCAGTAGTAATTTCAATTAATATTTTGAATTGGTCAATACCAAGTGAATTTTCATAGAATCATAGAATGGTTAGGGCTGGAAGGGACCTTCAAAGGTCATCTAGTCCAACCCCCCTGCAAGGAACAGGGATATCTCCAACTAGATCAGGTTGCTCAGGGCCTCGTCCAACCTGGCCTTGAACGTCTCCAGGGATGGAGCATCCACCACCTCTCTGGGCAACCTGTTCCAGTGTTCTACAACTCTCTTTTCTTCTCCTCCTTTGGGTTCCCACAAATAAATACATACATCCATCTAGCATGCAAGTGTTGGCATCATGAATCTGCACGATTCCTCAAGTGGGAAAGCAACCAAGTCTTACAGCACGACTGTTCTGCTCCTGCAAGCTCTCTCGTTACCTTTAACGAACCAAGGCTGCAGTCTCCACGCTACCTGGCAGCTGTGAACATGGTACTACTGCTCTGATCTCCTCCTCCTGGCTGGAAATTTCAGTTCAGAGAGGCTTCTCAGTTACTTGTGTTCCAGCTACCTTGTTTATCGATTCAATTTACAACTGCTTTTTCAATACCATGGCAAATATTTGTAAGCCAAAGCTCCTTATCACAATGGTTTGAGTACAAAGCCACTCCCCACCCGGGAGCCATGAAGGAAGCACTTCAGATCTCCGTTCCAATGGCCTTTTATGTTGTTGACACAGACACTTAAGCCTTTATACTCGGAGCTGTGCACACAGCAAAATTCTACCCAGTTTACACAAGGTTGATCCTGCTGTCCGGAAGAACCTGTACTATAACGAACAGCACCTTGTTGAGGTGTCTCCAGCTTTTAGGGGCTGTCCTACAAAAAAAAAAAAATAGCAATATACACCACGGACTGTCGAGGTTTTGGGGCAGAATAAAGGAATTAAAGGTATTCTAACTCTGCTGCCCTCAATGTGCTGTGATGTATGGGATTTGCCACAGGCAGAAGCTGGAAAACAGATTTTGTACTTAAACACAAACTTAAACCTGAAAGATCCATCTTTGGCTGTTGCTGGTCCTCAAACAAATATGTCCCTGTCAGTGATGCCACCTTTTGTTCCTAATTGAGACACTTTTTGAAGTCTTGCCACCGCAAGCGGCACGTGAAGATTTTAGACCACTCGTGCAAAATGGTATAAACAAGCTTTATCTTTAAGTAATTTGATAAACAGTTTGCCTTTGTAAACCCCAACTCTACGTCAATCATCTCGTTCCATTTCCATGTCCTCAGCGTTACTGGGGTCTTTTTGGAGAAGAGCCTCTAACAATTCTTAGCTTGTATCTTTACCTCAATTTGTAAAAAAAAAAAAAAAAATCTATTTCATTCCAGAGTTTTTAAAACTGACAGGCAGTGTATCACCTGCTACACTTGCCTAGGTCCCTTTTCAGCAAGGCTAGGAAACCCTAAAGGAGGAGAAATATGGCACAGATCCTGTTGCTACCACGCCTGGCCAATACTCAGGTTTCCAGATGTTCTTGTGAGAATTTAAGGTGTATCAGAAAAGAAGTGGTAAGTTTCTTAACCTGTCAACAGGAGAGAACTCCTATGATGTCGTCACTGTCAGATATGGAAGACTGTGTCTGAGGTACTGCCTTTCCTGGCTTTTCAACGGGTTGCGAAGTGAGACAGAACATTTCCTGAGGTATGTGACAGCCTTTCATACCCTTCAGAAGGGTCGACAGTCAGGATTTAGCTTCAGCTGTGCAGTTCTCCTTCTGACTCCCCGGAAGATGTAGTTCCCCTTCTCCCTGACTGGGGAAGCTATCCAGTGAAGTACAGCAAAGCTGTATACAAACTGGGAAATTAACAGACAAAAACTACACTTAGTGACAATCACGACTGCATCAGGACACACACATCCAACCCAAACCCTGAAAGCACAGAAACAGAGAGGGCAAAGACTGCTGTATTCCACCACGCTTCCCTGCTGCCCACGCGCTGCCGGGAACGCACTCGGAAAGGCTTTCACTTCCACCTTGGTGGGGAAAACACTCCCAAACCTCCTGTGCTGGAACGCTGGCTACAAAGGAAAGGTCAGCACTTACTCTCACGTTTCGTGCAGGGTAACTTGTGTTGCCTTAACACCAGAAAGAGCTTACTTGTGTTTGGGTGCAAATGTAACGGTGACAGGCTGCTGGCTGATCTTTCAGAAGCAGCAGTGAAAGCCTTTGGAGCGTGCTTCCCAACGGTACTGTAGGCAGTGTGAAAGTGGAAAGGAATATACAAGTCCTTCCCTCCAACTTGGTATTTCTATACTTTAGAGCGGGTGGATGGAGGGAGTGTAACCCAATGCAATCTTAAACAGCACTAAATAGAGCTCTGTCTGTTAATAGGCAAAATTCCCATAAGATTTACTGAAATATTTCATTTTCTTCTCGGTGTGCAGAAGGAACTGAGCGCTACTCAAAGTTTCCACGGTATCCTGACATCCCGACTGCTCTGGAGCAACGACCCACTAGTTAAATCAGCTGGTAACTTGCAATAACGTGGTTTACTATGCCAGGCAGACATTCAACTTTCAGGGAAAAAATTACCGCGTGCTGAAATTATTCTTGTCTGATTTCTGGCTAAAGATTGTGCATGTTCAAAATCCAATTAGTATCACAGACTAGAACAGATCTGGCTACAGTCTACAGCCTCTAGTAGGAACTATTGAGCAATTTGGAGGGACTGGGGAGAAAGGCAAATAAATTATTTAGTTTAGAGCTGCATCTCGTATTTTAGAACTCCTTCTGTAAGGAAGACCAATTGTCAGAAATTCTCAAGGTGTTTTAATTCATTGTCACATGAAATTAATCTAAAGAAAGTAAAAAAAATACTGCAACTCACAGATGAAAGAGGTTCATCCATGAACTTGATTAAATCAAATATCCTTCCCAGATGGGAATTACCCTTTGTCCTCACAGCTACTGAAAACAAACTTTTATCCTCCATTTTAGCATGACCATCTTCTAGAAACACTTCACCAAACAGCATTTTCCAACTTCAGAAACTATTTTGAAGTGTTTTTCAGCTCAAACGTTTATGATGATTTTGATGTCAAGCAGGAGTTGTCTGAAGTATTACGTCAGAGGAGGAGTTTTCTGAGAAAAGCAGACATACCAGCTCTGGAGCTGAGAGGAGGTTCCATCACACCTTGTACCTCACATGACAAATTCTCGGGGTTGAGACTAGAAACTAAAGAATTCGAGCCTTTCTGGAATTTGTTACACATCCATGACGAGACTTTCCTTCAACACGAGATAATCATTGCAATTGCACCTGCAATTGCCAATTTTACTGCCAAGAAACAGTGGCCTCGGGATCTCCAATCAACCGTGTCGTAAACATTCTCCAACATCCTTCACTTCACAACATTCATCTAACCATCCTCCTCCTCCCGCAGTTCCAAAACTCTAAGCCCCATGCTGGACACGATCTGCAGTATGTCGTAATTACCAGGACATTTATCTCCTGCTCAGAATCAGAAACACTGGTTTTTCCAGCTCGTTTTTCTAACTGCCAGTGCAGATTAAACTGGGGACACACTCAGGGCAGTCGTGTTTCACTGTACGGCGTGAGTGTGCTCGGAGTTCCAAGGTGGCTCAATGACTCTCAATGGCACCTAAGAGATCCTGAAACGATCTAGAGCTTTCACTTTTTTCACATTTTTTTCCCTGGACTCGAGTAACACACCAACACGCTCCAGCCTGGTCCGTGACACATCCTAAGGCAGCTGTTAAGCTGGAGTCTTTTAAATCTAGGTGTGTTTTGGCGATTTGGTGGACGCTGCATTTTCTTCCTGATGCAAGAATCCTGAGAAAGCAAGCTGCTACCCACAGAACCACAACAACTCTTTTTCTATGCAGGTTTACGTGGGTTTTTTTTGGAAATGAAGGTGCAATATTAATGGCTCATAGCATTAATTTTCCACTCCTTGCCTTCCCACTTCACCGTTCCAAGTCACAAAGCCATTTCAACCTGTTCTCAGTAGAAAGGGGGCTGATCTAAACTGGTGATAAGACACCCCAAAACCTTGAAAAACTACTAGACAATGCACAGAACGTTCCTAACGATTTTGTTCAGCTAGATTAGGCAAATTTGGTTTTAACAAAGGAGAGATTATTTTATCCTTACTTGTTTTCAAACAAAGATGCGACAACAGTGCAGAAGACAGAGGACTACCAAGGGTACAGTTAAGACTCTCCACCTAAAGCCTTACTTTTCCACGTTCGAGTAGTAGATACCAGGTGTAAGAATACTGTGCAAACAAGGACAGCCACTTACTCCTTCACTTGATTGTCCTGGTTTTGACTGGGACAGAGTTAGTTCTCATTTCAGCAGCTAGAAGAGCGCTGTGGTTTGGATTTGCTCTGGGAGTCGCTATGAGAAGAAGGTTGATGGAGCACTGATGGTTACAGTTGGTGCTGGGACATCAAGGGCCTTCCAGCTTCCCGTGTTTTCCCAGAGTGCAGGAGCACAATGGGCTCGGGGTGGGGGCATGGTTGGGACAGAGGGCCCACAGCTCCCAGTTTAGTGTTTGAATTTAGATTTAGGACTGGGGGCCAAATTGGCCAATGGAGTACTCCATACCATGCAACGTCATGCCCAGTACATAGATGAGGGTTGACTGGGAAGAAGAGCTCTCGCTCTTCTAGGAATTCTCTTCTGAGGACTCGTACTCTCTCAGACTGCTCTCTCTCTCTCATTCTCTTTTTGGGCCTCTCACTCATCCAGGATCACGGTGTCAGGACTTATCCAGTCTGGGATCACTTGCCAGGATGGGATAGGGGTTAGTCACCGGGTGGTGAGCAACTACACTGCGCATCACTTGTTTGTATATATTGTGGGTTTTATATATATATTCATATATTATCATTTTATCATTATTACTTTAATTTTTAAATTATTAAATTGTTCTTATCTCAGCCCACGGGGTCTCCTTCCCTTCTCCCCTTTATTTCTCTTCCTCCTTCCCCTGGGGTGGGGGCAGGTGGGCAAGTGGCAGTGTGGTGTTTAGTTGCCAGCTGGGCTAAACCTCGACACTTGATCAGGACGTGGTACAGTGAACACTTATTGACAAGTCACAGAAGTGAACACACTATTGAAACAGCTTCTGGTGCACTAGAATTTAAGTTACCTCTAGGACTCTTCACAACTGTATCTTCAATAGATCAAGAATATGAAAATCGAGATCCTGAAGTTTTGAAAAAATGCTCTAAAAACACACTTTACTTTCTATTGCCACTTCTGGTACTTATTTCTTTATGGAATGACTTGTATGGATATCTGGTTTTCTCAAGCTCTTCTTTTTCTTAAGTCTGCAACACTCCTAGATGATTGTGCATCCTGAAGCAACTCTGATAGACTTGGGGAAAAACCACAAAGTTAAGAAAATGTATTGAGCTGGATTGTTCCCCAGAAAATACTCTCGGACTTCCCAGGAAAAGCAGAAATGGCCTTCTAGAGGGAAAATACGGCTCCTCCCTGTTTCTAAGGTGGCAGCAGCATGGATAAAGCAGCCAAAAGATTCTTTGCTGCGAGGAAAGCAAAGGCAAAACCATTTTTACCTTAGTACAAGCAGTAGTAACCACCTTCTCTGCACTGCTAATTGCTAATGACAATTGCTGATGCAGAGGAACACAGTGATACAGTTGCTGATTTTACACAGCACTTTTTGTTAGAAATTCAGCTAATCCACAGATGAACACACAAGCCACAACAAAGGCAGAATCAAAATTCTTGGAGCTCTGCCAAGGTCAGATTAAGTAACCATATCGTTCTCTGTATCTGACAAAAAACCATGATCTCAGGCGGTGAAAGTCAAACCTTGGCTGAGAAAGCCAGACCAAATACAACTGTAGGAGGTTTCTTTGATCACGGTTCCACTTCCATCTTAGTCCCATCCTTACGTCAGATCAAGAGGACCTACACAGCTTTCCACCTTCATAAGCTTGGTCTTCTTGCCTACTCATTTCCTAGGACAAGCGCCTCTGAAGTTAGATGAGCTCTTAACTCCAGGAAGCTTGGCAGAGACCCAGTTCTCTTCCACAGAAGTATTAACTTTATTTCCTATGCTTTCCAAGACAAAGACCTCACTCCATGCATTAAGACCTCATGCTGCCCTTCCAGCAGCTGAAAGTTCTTTGTAAGGGAGAATGCATAACCAAAAGATGGCATGTGCCACCTGCGATGTAACACACTTTTTCCTCATTAATAATTCCATAATTTCCCTTATTATGGGATTTGGTTTACTCTCCGTGTGAATATGCATTGTTTCTGCCTGGTTATGAACGAGGGAGATGAATATTTCTAATGCCTAATATTTCTGTTATTTATTTTCTATTCCTCAAAGAATAGATACCTCCAACTGGACTTCCACACATCCTCTGCAATCCCTGAAAATATTTCATTTACATAAGGAGATTTTCATTCAACTGCCTTGATGGGAACTTTGCATATTTATCAGATGAAGGCTGGTTTCACTATAATCTGTTTTTCCATTACTTCTGAAAAAGAAGAGTAATGAGCAATTGCCCTTGAAAGCCAAGCCAAAAAATTCCCCTAGTGTAGTTGTTCTGAAAAAACTCCATAACCAAGGTGGGGGGGGGGGGGGGGGGGGAGGGAGATATTTAGTAGTTTCTCTTTAATTAGTCAAAGAAAAGAATTTTCTCTGGGGAGGAGTTGGTCAATCTCTTATTTATATCATCTGGAGAGAAGTCCTGGGACTTCTTCCTGATGGTTGGCACTAAGTCCAGACTCCAAACAAAGATGTGGTCTTTTGGAGGCCTGATTGTAAAGACTGACACAAAGGAGTAAGACTTTCCTTTGCTCCCACGTGCTGCCAAAGGGCTTACACCATCTGGTATAATCAGGAAGGATGAATCCCAGCGCAATGTGTTAGTTACTTGATTCTCAAAGTTTTTAGCTTGTTCCTTTCTTACTTAAGAACTTCTGTATCTTAGTGATTGTCGAAGGCATGAAGCAAATTATTTAAAATCAGGTTTTCTTGAGCTTAGCCTCATTTTGTCCTTCTCTAGCATCACTGTCTCTCCCTCCTTATAATCTGTAGATGATTATAAAATTAAATAATTTTCATCTGAATTTGTGAGATGAGCGGGCCACTGAAATATTCCAATTATCCACAGAGCCTATAATATAATTCTGCTTATATCTAATTACATATCTGTGACTGTGAATACATATAAATATGCACTTTATACACAAAACCCAGTGTATTGTCCCATGTGTTTGTCTTCTGGCCTACAAAACAAAGACTACTGGTCATAGCTGAAAAGGTTACCTGGATCTGGGCTCTGTTTCCAGCTGTTATATTAGATATTGTCCAGCATGCTTCCTTTTTGATAGACTCTTTTGGGCTGCTTAGCAAATGCAGTAAGCTCTGCAGGGCTGAACAATTCAGAATTACCTGAATACAAAAGAAACAAAAATGAAAATAAACAAACCACACCTTAGAAGAAATTTAGGATAATCACAGGAAGGAGGAATACAATGTCTTCAAAAGTCTATAAAGCGTATCGCATCAGATAATCCCAAAAAGTTAAGGAAAAAAATCCCAACAACAACAACAAAAAATCAAACAGATCAAAACAAAAAATCAGAGCAAGAACTAAGAAATAAATGTTTGTATTTTATATGCAGGAAAGCTAATGAGCACAACAACTGAGTAATTCAGATAAGAGACCATGTCTTCATTCCGATTTCAGTGTAACCTGAGCGCAAGAAGACACTAAGCCCATCAAAACCAGACAAAAATATGACAACGTTTTTGTCCTGTAGTCTTCTTTTCTGTGTTTCTGTATACCTGGAAGCTCCAACCACTTCTGCTTTCTGCATCAGCTGGCACAGTGGAGGAGACTGCTGCCAGTGTTGTGTTCAATGGCATGATGAACAGGCAATTGTTCTTTCAGAATTGTTTAAAATTGCAACTGTACAGAGCAGGAAAGTTGCAGGAAAATCTGCATTTCCAAAACTACAGATTTTAAGTGCCAAAAGTGAACAAAAATTGGTATGTTACAGGACAGAACATTTGGTTAAGCAATGTTTGCTGGTGGAGGGCTTTTTTTCACCCTCTGAAAGGGCCTAACAAGATTTGATGACTGAAAAAAATGAAGTGTTTTGTTTTTTTGTTTGTTTGGGTTTTTTTTGGGGGGGTTGGTTTGTTTTTAATTAAATCACAATTTCTTACAAATAAATAAAAAACTGGAAGAGCCTACTCAGAATCATGGAAGTTTTGCCTTGTATGGCAAAGCAAGCAGCTTGGGAAGATAGCATGGTCCAGAATTTTTTAAGAAATGTTTTAGCCTGTTTGTGGACATCAAAAAGACTAGAGCACCAAACTGAATCATTGGGATGACTTCCAACCTCGGAATCTGAATTCCCTTGCTCATCCCTCTCTCTCTGATTCCACAAATACTCCTAAAACCTTTCCATTCCAAATTAAGACTGAAAAAAGCAAAGGTTATGGTTCAGGATTTTATCAGGTATCTACTGGGGTGCAAAAGATCTGGTTTTACCCCCCACACACTGCCTCTGGTTTTGGCCACCTCCAAGCACTGGAAACGAGACATAAAGCAAAAGCAGGTTGTACTCTGAGGCTGGACACAGAAGTTTTCAGGCATCTGCCTTGTATGTCGCTGACATATTCAGGAACACATCGACTGTCAAAGCTGAGCTCTTCTTCCTCCCTCACACACCTGATCAAAGATTTCTATATGCCTTCTGGACCCCTCTTAATATAGCACAACCAGCAGGCAGGACTGTCAAACTATCCTACTTAAGCAGTTCCCTAGAATTTTAGGAATGTTTATGGTATGCTCCTGTTAAAAAAACTAACAAAAACGTTGAAACGTTTTCTTGGATTGAAATCTCAGGTTTATGCAGTATTTAGTGACCCCCTACATGTCATTTAGTGATCCCTTGTGGTTTGATTTTTAATGAAACTACAAAAACACAAAATGCACCTCGTTCTTATGACTGACCTGCAAAGCAAAAGCCACTGAGAAAAAACACAAGAAAGCGTATGTAATTTAGCTACAGAAAAAATATTATAACAAAAAAAAAAATCACATTAACCCCCTCCAGCACAAACAGCATCCAGCTGCTGCTAACTCACCTTTGTCTCTAATCTCATTGTCACAGAACTACAGAATTCCAAACGATACATTTATACAAACCAAAAAAAAAAAAAAGCATTAAAAGAAGCCTCAAGGTTAGGAACGTGGATTTTAACTTCAGCGTAATTTACGTGGAAGTAGTAATTTAATCCTTTGAACGTGGAATCATAAGCTTTGTGCTTCTACACTTCACTGGAAGCATCTTTCTCCAAACTCTTCACATCATCTCACACTTCTAACTGCCCCCACTGACTTCTGGATGCCCATTCCACTGCCTCCGCTGCACACACCTCCCCGTTCACAACTACTACCACTTTTTGACCCCATTTCTGCCATCAGCTTTAGCAGAGTCAAGAGCCCCCCCCCCCAGCAAGCCTCTGAGTCTGTGACTTCAGTCCAGTTTGGCTGCACATCACCAGACAGCTCCGCACCACTCAGACGTGCTTTTTAGTTGCAAGCTAAAGACGGAAGCCAAGAGCCAGTCAAGTTTCAAAAGCAGCAGCCAATTCTGTGTTTTCCTTCCTTGTATTGCCAAGTGAGTGCCACAAAAGGGTGTCAAATGCATAAAGAAGTGGGAGGAAATTTTACCATAAGGTACAACAGCAGAAGCTCTTCACTGGACCTTCTGCTCTGCATTCAGAGGCTGCTGCCAGCCACTGGATCGCAGGTAACAACTACGCAAGGCACAGACTCTCTGCTCCCACAGATTTTAAAAACTGATGGGAGCTGCTGCCTCTTGCAAAACCTACCAAGCAGCAGGATAACAACCTAGCACCTCTGAAGCATCACGTTTCCTGGCTCTCTGTTTAATTCCAACACAGTGGTGGAAGTCACCACCTACTGATGCTTCTCCAAGCATGTGCCCAGACATTGTTACCTACCATCCAAAATCTGACCAGACACTCTTTTTTGGCATATTCATCACGGAGTGTCAACAGCACCAAATGTGACAGGCCTTCGATGGCCCTACCAGGACACATCATTCAGCATAAAAATTCAGCCCAAGAGGCAGACTTGCTCCAAACAAACAAACTCACTCCAGGGGTATTGCGCAGCTGTACGCGAATCCCAGATGTAGCTATGTAAGAACCACCAGCAGTTCAGGACTGAACAGGAAAGCCATGAAAACCATCACGTGTTCTGAGGCAACTAGTGCCATCAGTCCTTCACTTCCAAACTTCCAATGGAAGGAGAGGAGGTGCTGTGAATAGGTTACAACTCACAGAAAGATGACTTGCAGTACAACACGAGAGAAAGTGAATCCATACCTGGGTCTGGATATCATCTCCAGTGACAATGTTTCCAACAGCTCGTAAGGCAGGAGATACAACTTTGTAGTCGTTGTGCCTAAAATTACCAAGGAAAGATCCAAGTGTTAACGATCCTGAAGCATCTCCACCTTTACATCCGCAAGGAAGGAACAGCATCAGCCAGGGGAAAACTGCCCTGCTAAACCTGACTTAACTCGCTCTCTGAATCAACACACTGGTAAGGCTTTCTAGGGTTTCTAAATATTCAGACTTTTAGATATCATTCAGCAGCATAAAAAGAGATTAAAATGAGATTAAAAGAATACAAGTACTCCAGAATACAGGCATTCTTGGGAGGGAAGAAGTAATCAGCTTTAACTATGAAACACACTTCATGTAGCACACACAAAGGCAGAGAACAAGGCAGAGGAACGCTGACAGAAGCTGTGTGTTTAACTCAACCATGTCCCCACACAGCTGTTTGATCATCTTCTGTTACCATCTGCATCCTCCCCCTGCACTGCATCCCCCCTTCACCCTTTTTAAATCAGGATTGGAATAGGAAGGGTGAAGTAAGGAACTCTTTTCTCAAACGGAAACACACGTTCGTAAACAGGTACCTTAGGTAATACATTCTATTCATTAATCCAGCACCAGATTTGCTTTAAAAGTCATAATAGTCTGTTTTATTTACATCCCTGAAAACCATTATTTCTTGTTCTTAGGTATCTGAATGCTCCAGGTCCATCCCTTAGTCCTGAAGGAATGGCTCTGGACAAGGCCAGTCCCCCCGACCCCAGCTCCCACAGCTATGCTTTACTGACCAAATTCTGCTTATACTCTCCTATAGGAAATTAGAGGTTTAGGAAATTATTTACATTTCAAGTCCGTGGTACCATCAATTCTAGTAAGTTTTACTATTTCCTACATTTCTATCTTTGATATCCTTCAGCAATTTCATTGGTAGGTAATTATAACATGGACCTCAATGGCACAGAGAAAATTCCAGCATATATTACCAATTTTACAAAAA
Source organism: Tauraco erythrolophus (assembly GCF_009769465.1). Classification (NCBI taxonomy): domain Eukaryota; kingdom Metazoa; phylum Chordata; class Aves; order Musophagiformes; family Musophagidae; genus Tauraco; species Tauraco erythrolophus. The sequence goes on from NC_141465.1 coordinate 1,235,212, forward strand.
TGCAGCGGTTAGGTGCAGGGAAAAAAAAAAAACACTTAATAAATAGCCAAACTAGTACAAGAAAAGTTCCATTGTTTCTGTTACTCATGACAAACAGAGAAGACTGAACACAGACAGGTAAAATTAAAACTCAAATCTTGCTTTTGGGAAATTATTCCATTTCAAGGCATATCTAATTAAGCTTCCTATTGCTGGAACCTTGATTTTAGCCAAAAGAGCAGAGAACACATTTGCTGAGAACAAATTTCTTACATCAGCAATTCCACAAGCCTTCTGCAGACTCCTGCGTCAATCACAGCCTGGATTTTGTCATTGGGGCCATCAGACAGGTAGGACAAAGCCCAGCAGGCATCAGCTAATACATCCGTGTCGTTGACAAAGAGCAGCCAGGAAAGCACACTAAGACAAGGTGAAACCTGTAAGACATTAGGAAGAGATACACTGTGCAAATAAGAGGGGCAGAAGATCTGCTAACATGTCAGTTAATTTTCTACGTGGCACTATAGGACTGGGCACTGGCATCTATTCTATGAGGCATCTCATAGAATCTATTCACTGGCATCTTTCCTATGAGGACAGGCTGAAAGAGTTGGGGCTGTTCAGCCTGGAGAAGAGGAGGCTCCGGGGTGACCTTCTAGCGGTCTTCCAGTACCTCAAGGGGGCCTACAAGAAAGATGGGGAGAGGCTATTCAGGAAGGCCTGTTGTGATAGGACAAGGGGTAACGGTTTTAAAATAGAGGGAGGTAGATTCAGATTGGATATTGGGAAAAAATTTTTTACCATGAGATTTGTAGAACACTGGAACAGGTTGCCCAGAGAGGTGGTGGATGCTCCATCCCTGGAGACGTTCAAGGCCAGGTTGGACAAGGCCCTGAGAAACCTGATCTAGTTGGAGATATCCCTGTTCCTTGCAGGGGGGTTGGACTAGATGACCTTTGAAGGTCCCTTCCAGCCCTAACCATTCTATGATTCTATGATCTGAAGGTACAATACTCAAACTACTTCAGACCTGGGTAGCACTTCTGCGCAGGGCTGTAGTAGCTACACCAGTGAGGATGAGCACGTCAGGAGAATTCTTCAGCCTCTACAGCACAACGTCTGGCAACTTAAACTCACACTTGTCCACTAAGAGGTGCCACACTTTGCACTACAGTAGCCAAGATGTACAGAGCTCTGTTCTGCTGTGGGATGGTCATCTCCAGTAGAGGAACAGTAACAAAAAGCTGGGAGGCAGCAGTATTAGAACAGTGGTTGTGAGTGTCTGCCCAAAGGACTAAATACACTGAAAAACTTCAGCTGTAAAAAGCCCATACATTGTTTCAGAGAAATTCTGAAATATTTGTGCTATTTAAAGTTTCACCGCCCTTCTGGCTTACTTGGCTACCACCACCTCACAACACACTTCCTTTCAAACATCTCTTACCTTGGCAAAATCCGGAGGAGGATTCTTCCCTCTGCAGAGGTTGGATAGAGCCCATACAGCGTTTCGGGTCATAGTGAGACGGTTCTGTTTTGAAAGCAGTCTAAAACAAACCAACAAAAAAATTCCAACCTTTGCTTTTCAAAAAATCAAAGCCAGGCATTCTGTAGGGTGAACTGCATAAACCATTAAAATAAACTCAGGCCTACATGTTAACATATACCAGGGCAAAACATGCTGATTTTTTTTTTTTTTTTCTACAAAAATACATCCTGAGGAAAAACATGCTTGACAGCTGGATACTAACAGACATGCTAGACATGAACCCTAGTATCCTCACAAGAACAATGGCCACTATACTAAAAGTGCGTTTGTTTAATTTTTTAGATACCGATGTGGCAGATGAACAGTCAAAAGGCACCTGAACTGTGACAAAATTAGTCTAAGCAGAAGGACGTGCAGGTGGTTTTGGAGAGCACTCTCTTCACTGAGCTGTGGTTTTATGTCAGCCTCAGGCTACCAGCCCCACTTTCACACTTTTGTGAGTTAACCAGTGAAGGAGAATGAAACAAATCCTCTAAACGAGGTGTTTTCCTGACAGCTAGGAAATGACGAGCCATAGTGCTCTTTGGAGGAACGCAGTAAGGCAAGACCTGTTTTTTTTTTCCACAGCTGTAACAACTCAGGTTCTTCTTCTCGTAGCCATCCCCCACTGTACCAACGTCTTTATGAGAGCACTGGAGAACTCCACTGCTGCAAACACGGTTTGCATAGGACAGATGGAGTAATCCTAGTTTGGACAGGACAACACGAGCTGGTGTCACTGTTTCAGCAATGATATGGTCCTTCAGCAGAAGACCATGGAGAGGAACGACACACAAGAGGAGGGCTGGAGACCTGGGTATGTTCAGCCTTAGAAAGAGACTGTGTAAGGGGAGATCTAACTGCTGCCTACAACAGTTGGATACAGAAAAGAGAAAGTCAGATCCTTCCTAAAGATGTGTAGTGACAGAAGAAGAGGCAACTGTCTCAAGGTAAAACATAGAAAATTCTGATTAGGTATCAGAACATTCTTCTTCACCATGCCATGGTCAAATACTGCAACACATTGTCCCCGGTGGTCATGGAATCTACCTCTGATGTTCCAAATCTGACTGGTTCAGTAATTGAGCAACCTAATCCGATCTCAACTGCTTTGAAGAGAGGGTTTGACTAGATGACCTCCAGAAGTGCCTTTCAACTTAAATTATTCTATGACTCTATAATAAGCCCAGGCATCCACCCACTCTGTAGAATAAAATAGTTCCAGCTTAGCTGCTCCTAAAACATGTTTCCATTTTAGCTCCATTACAAAAGTAGTTCAGAAGCCTCCATTACGAATTCGGATTAGTCCACAATTTAAAAAAAAAAAAAAAAAATCAGTATTTTTCTTCAAGGCAAAAAAAAAACCCCACCCCTTCAGTCTTATCAGACACTCAAGCAAAGTTCTGGAAAACATATTAAAACAGACTTACTGCAGTAAAGGTGGCAGGATATTACAGTCCAATACATAGTCTCTGCACATAGTGCTGTCTCCAGCAATGTTGCCAAGAGCCCACACTGCCTGCAACGAAAAACAAACAGTAATTGCTTTTTTTTCCATAATTCAACCGGTTTAGTGTACGTATTAGAGTGGGAGATACTCTGTTCTCACTGTTAGATCCTGGACCATCTACAAAAGAGGAATGCATTCCCGTTGAGTATTACATATATATATATATACCCCCATGCTCATTATATTATTCAGGAATATTTACACAGACCTAAGAGGAATACCAAACCAGCCAACGTGCATGTCTCCAAAGACTCTGCAGGCTGACGTAACCTTGCTCTGTCCACAATGTAAGAGATGAGCTTATCTTCTCAGGCTTAGTAACATACTAATTCTCTACTCCTCATTCAGAGCTGCTTCAAGTCCAGATGTCCATAGCACAAGTCTGTACCTCCCCAGCAATGTTTGGGTAGAACAGCCCATATTAGGATTTCCTAAGCAGCCATAAAAAGCACGCGTTGTTGACACAGCCATATTAAGAATGCTGACACCAACTAAGATGAAAATGATAATTTATATGCCAGATAAACCAGTATTCAGAATCAAAGCGTTCAGATGGGCACTGGCATACATTCTTTAAGAGAAAACTATACCAGACAGAACCAGTGTGGCCCATTCAGACAGATATATGACAAAATGCAAGGACAGGTATTTTCTCCCTCGGACATCGGTACTACTGTAACCTTCTGTTTTGAGAAGAAAAGACCTAAAATACCAGAAGATAATTAAAGCAGCATGAAATCCATCTTCTGTAATACAATGAGAACAAAAGATTTAATTGTTTTTGATTTATACATTTGAGTCAAGTGGTGTTCTTGATATCGCTGTCCACTAGGATAAGAGCTATCACCGAGAAAAATTAACAGTAGTCTATATGAAGTATGGAAGGCATTTTATGAACCCCATGTGATTTACTCCCAAAAAAGTGTATGAAATATGAACCCCATGTGATTTACTCCCAAAAAAGTGTATGAAACTCACATTTGCTATTTATTTCAAGTTAGCAGAGCACTAAGTGTCACATCTGCTTGTTTGGTAAGAACCATACAATGCATACCCAACCACTGGAAACCCTTCCAGTACTGCACATGGAGGACAAGAGCAATCCCATCTGTCACAGACAGCAGCTCAAAGTCCTCCCCAAACATCTCTCCACTTGAAGACTATGTATTTGCAGTAAAATGGGTTACAGTGAGTAACTATTTCTCCAATCGAACACACAAAATAAGTTCCACGCACAAAATAAACAGGTTTTTCTCTCTGTATCTCTACCTGAAAAAGTTCTCCTCTAAAAAAAAATTGACAGAATAAGCTGAATTTGTTACCTAAACAAAATGCCAAGACAATCTTGAGATAAGCTTATTTATTCATCATCGATACGACGTCAATTGATTTGTTGCATTAGATTTCTGCTGCAACATGTTTTTAAACAGTGGTAAAAGATGGTACTTTAAAGAATAGACTCTAACCACTCTAGAGGCCCAAAATCACTAGCAAATCTCTGCAAAATTAATACAGTTAAAACTAGACCAGAAAATTTATATACAAAATGTAGATACAGATGTCAGCTTGCTAGGTACAAAGCATCAGGATTGCCAATAACACCATACATAGATCCATCACAAGTCCCTAAACTGCAAATAGCTACTCAGAGACTACTCTGGGGAAGCACTAGTTGGTTTTGTTCTCCTCCTTTTTTCCAGACTTCTGCTGTCCGGCAGAGACAGGGCACCAGGCTACACCCACCTTGCTGTGACACACCACCCTCATCACTACCCAATGTACCCCCAGAACCCATCTTCAGCATGAAAACTTCTTTTTCATGTCAATTCTTATTATTTTACAACTGTTATGTCTGAAATAAAAGTCTAACCTTGGGTCTGGCAGCCTCACGGACTCAAGACGAAATAGGAACCACTAGAAAAGTTTAGCTGCAGAGACAGAACGTACATCACCTCCTGCAACATGTCCCTGGGATCAGAACTGGAAGAGGACCCACTCACTGCTCACTTCAACACTTGTGTTTCTGTAGCAACAAGAAGCCTGAGGAATGAATCAAAGATTTCAGCTGGTTCTAAATAATCTCGTGGATCTTTTAAAAATTTCGGGGCACGGCGGGGAAGTCAGAATTTCCAATAATTTCCTTTCACTGAACACAGGGGTACCTTTGCACAAAGATACAATATCCTTGAGTGGACACCCCTGCACATGTTAAAACACCCCTCAAAGCCGGATGCCACCTGTCTGTGGACCTTGTTTCTGCCATTATAGTAATATCTATTTTTAGGGTTGACAACAGTGCCAAATCGCTTAATCCAGGAATCCATTCTGACCCTGAATGACACACTGGTTTTGCAACAGCGAATCTCACATCAAAAAGTCTGAGCAGAGAAGTCAAATAGCAGCTCTACTGCTTTCCCACTCTTGATTTTTTTATGGCAAGAGAAGTGCTGGCATCACAGGACCTGGTAAGGGAGGATATTGCAAGAAATCCTTGTAATGCTAATGACTGATAGCGCACAAGATGCAGAGAAACTGAAATATCCTTAGAAAAATATGCAGTTTAGTTGAACAAGGAAGATGCCTTTCCTTAAGGAATTATTTCAGCTCTTCAGGTAAGTGAGGATCATTAAGTCAAGCTCATTTAAACTCTTCTCATCAGACACTGCTATAAATACACAGCTTCATCACGGCTCCCACGGCGGACGCGTGAACTATGACAAGTGTCTTCAGGGTTTGTCTGAATAACGTCCAGTGATGTCCACTGCTGCTCTTGTGCACTTCTCAGGATGCAAATAGCTTGCTTGTCATGTTTTGGCTTCATTCTACACATCCAAATATTTTTATCGTCTTTTCTGGACAGTTGCAAAGGTAAAAGGATATTTAATTCCAGTAAATTTCAGAGTTTGTTAAATAAAAAAAAAAATTTATTTTTAAAAATTTAAATTTTAATACTTTCCACTATCCACATCCAGAGCTGAAGATGAAAAGAACCTGTAATTTTAAGATTTGTAGTCTGTCCTTTTTAACCAAAATCTTAGGTAGCAAAGTTGTGTGTAAACTGAAAATGCAAATATCTTCTTATCAACTGACAGCATACATGTTTAAACACCTGCATAAATTTCCATTTATTGCTAACTGTGGAGTAGGGATTGCTGCAGGTCTCCAGTTTCTTTTACTCACCACTAAACTCCATTGTTTTTTTTCTTGCCGTGCTGGACAACTTCAGTAGTCACAACAGTAAAGTTCAAGTTTTCTAGAGCACTGCTGAGCCATATGGTACCTCCTGTGAATAATCCGTGCGCTTTCTGACAAACCTCCACTTCCCCCTGGATTCTGAAGGCTTTCAGCTGTTATTTCATCAAGCCTTTGGATATTTAAACCAAGTGCTAAACCAACAGTGTGTAGAGCCTGTGCCTCTTGCTGGAGAAGAAACATTCGGAAGTAAGAATCAACACTCTCTACTTTTGACTGCTGACGTGGGAAATGGATCTCATGTTGGGATGAAGACGGTGAAGACGAGCTTGTGTACAAGTGTGATTGGATAAGCAGCCACAAGGAAAGACACCAGAAGGCCAGATTCCCAGGAGATGACTTCTGCTATGCCCCAACACAGAAAACACCTTTCTTTCTGTGGCTGGGGTGATCACAGCTCCTTCTCTCTCACATCTGATCCACCCGAAGAAAGTAGTTCATACTCATGTCTCAACTGTTTTTCCTGATTTTGATTACCAAGATCTAGTTAGTAGGACCGCTGATGTAAAAGCCACCAAACAGAAGCTGGACACGACTCATAGGTCATCTCTGCCAAACAATGGTTACCAAAAGGAACAGCAATACAACTAGAAATGGAAAAATACTGAGAAAAAAAACATTGGTCGCTTTAGTTGAAAACACAAGTGCTCCCAAAAGAGAACAGGGCAGCTGGAGAAGCTTCTGCCACTGGCTGTCCAGCAGAGCACAATGACACGTATCTGTCACTGTGAGACGATCTCAGCCATCTCAGAGGTGATTCTGCCCCTCTGCTCTGCTCTCCTGAGACCCCCCTGCAGTGCTGCGTTCAGCTCTGGGGTCCCCAACACAAAAAGGACATGGAGCTGTTAGAACGAGTCCAGAGGACGCCACGAAGATGATCCGAGGGCTGGAGCACCTCTGCCATGGAGACAGGCTGAGAGAGTTGGGGCTGTTCAGCCTGGACAAGAGAAGGCTCCGGGGTGATCTTATTGCAGCCTTCCAGTACCTAAAGGGGCTACAGGAAAGCTGGAGAGGGGCTTTGGACAAGGGTGTGTAGTGACAGGACATGGGGCAATGGCTTTGAACTGAAAGAGGGGAGATTTCCATAAGATCTAAGGAAGAAATTCTTTCCTCTGAGGCTGGTGAGGCACTGGAACAGGTTGCCCAGAGGAGCTGTGGCTGCCCCATCCCTGGAAGTGTTCAAGGCCAGGTCGGATGAGGCTTTGAGCAACCTGGTGTAGTGGAGGGTGTCCCTGCCCATGGCAGGGGAGTTGGAACTGGATGGTCTTTGAGGTCCCTTCCAACCCAAACCGTTCTGTGATTCTATGATCTCAAGACAGGGAGCGCAATGCCTTGCATGGTTTTTGAAGGAAATTCAATGTTCATCAAGGAAACCCAAGTTGACATCTGGGTCTTCAGTACCTCAGCAATGGCACTCAGGAAAGAACTGCAGCTAAGCCCTTGCTGAAGCTAGATCAACCTTGAGCATGTCTGAAGGGCTTTGAGAGAGTCCTTCAGTATAAATAACTTCAGGCCGACATATCCAAATTTCTAGATGTCTTTTCAAAGAAAAAGTTGTGCTAAGTGCAAGAAAGCTAGGACATACGCCACTGACTCAATCTAAAAATCAGTACACTAAAAACCAAAAATGGGGGGGAAAGATGTAGCCAAAGTGTTTTTCATAAATAATGGAGATGTAGCTTCTGTAATAAACTCAGTTTCTTTGGTGGGAAAAAAGGGATGCCAAATGGTTTGACCAGTGATCACAGAAAAAGACTGATATATGATGCAAACAATTAAAAAAGGATGGCAGGTAATTAAATGGCAGCCTGCATAGCTTAATGGGAAACAGACACAGATATAATTTCATTAACACATGTTGTTTAATAAACAAAGATTCCCTCACACAGACTTCTATAAAAGTGCTGATTTAGAATCACACTAAATTCAGAAACTGGAATATGCAAAAAGAAACAGTGCAACACACTGGATTAAAAATGGCTTATAAATATAAAAGATAACTGTTGGGAAAACCATTATCAGGTAAGGTAAACTGGCATCTGTTCCTGAGCCACTGATAAGGGAAGTCTGAAATAAAAGATAAATTCAGTGGTGTAAGTCCGTATGACTGACTGTAAGACAAGAATAATCCAGAAAAAACAAGAATAATCATTAGCCAGCAAGTCAAATTAAAGTTTTTTTTTTATTTATGCTATGATACATATTCAAAATTACATTCCCACTTAACATTTCGTGCTACGGAATTACTATCCCACTTAGCACAACAAATGGCTCACTAAACACAGCCTCCAATACTTCTTTTTCTCTTCATCCTTCACTTCATGGTTGGTTGGAGGGTTAGCTTTTGGCCCATCTGCCCCAAACGTGCAGTTTTATTTTCTGTATTTTCCTGTATTTTTGTAATTTGTTGCAAAAGTAACAAGAGCTACTTGCAAATAATAATCTTCCCAGTATTACCGTGAGAGAAGACAAGAATCATCATTTTACAGGAGAGAGAGTTATGGCCAAATATCTCCCCATTTCAGAAATCCAGCTTGAGAAGCCCAGGACCAGATCTGCTCCAGACACAGACCTAACTACAAAAGCCACTTGGCAAAAGCGCTGAGCTCCAAAACAAAATGCAAACATTGCACATGGAGCATCCCAAATACACAGGACTCGTATCTACTTACTGAAAAATGGGATAAGCCAACTGCCCAGCATCAGGCACTAAGCAGTAGGTAATTTATCTCAGAAACCTGCAACTGCCTTAATCCTCAGAATCTCTTCCCTCTTCTCTCCTTCCTTCACTACAACGTGTCCCAACTCCAGCAAACAGGGCCAGGGTGTGACAAAAATCTCCTTTACTACCTGCTCATTTGTTACCGGGGCAACAATCTGCACATATAGTAAATGAGATGAGAGTCACCTGGAAAATACTATGGAATCGTGGCTAATGCCATCCTGTTCTGCACAAGTACAGGAGCTAACATTTGAGTGCTTAACGATTTTAATGTTTGTTTTAGTAGATATTATGGTGAGGCGTTTGGGGTTTTTTTAAAGCTGTTGAGAAAACCAGAATTTCTTTCGTATGCATGAAACCCAAAGTCAGCTGTGAGCAGGGTCTTAACTTCTAGACCTGCAGCACAGAAACTCACCACGAAAAGGTGCAGGTAACACTTGACAGCAGCACAGTTTCCTCCTTTAGCACAGCTTACTCCAGAGCAATTTGCAACTGGTATTCAGAGACTTACTGGTACCAGAAAGATCACGGACTCAGCACCCGAATTACATAGAAAAATGTTTTCTGGTAATTATAACCCACTCTGCCTGCCTGCAACCTACACTTCAACACGTCAGCAGCTCATTAGGAGGCAGAGGGGGAAGGAGACAGATAAACTACTTAACTGGGGCCCATAAGCTCTTCTGTTAACTCACACTCCTTGAGGCTGAAGGCTGCACAACCCATTCTAACCAGGCTTGCTCTCTGAACACCAGCAGGTACAACAACCACCTAATTTAAAAAACAAGTCAGCTCTTGCACGTGGATCATTAGGAGCAAAAAAAAAAAAAACCTGCTATAGCCCTTACCACACTCAAAGCACCAACCATTCTGCAGGAAGAGCACTACAAAAGTGATGGCTGAGTTTGGAAAGTGATGCCACCAATTTCAACCCCCAAAACCCAAACTCTACTAGCTAAGTCTGGATGGATTTTCGCATGGGCAGAACACAGCATTCATCTGCCATTTTGGCAAGCTCCCTATCACACTTCTAGTTTCTACAACAACAAAGACTCATTTCCTCAAATAAAGGACCCAAAAAATTACCCGTTTCCTCTAATATAATCTTCTCAAGCACCTGAATTAAATTTCTCTTAAAAAAAAACCACCACCACTTTTCCGAAAATAATTCAGCCTCAGATAGACCACTGAAAATGGAAAGTTGCAGAGTGGAAGAACTGAAAAGATATAAGCAACTGAAAAAAAAAAACCCAAAATCTCTGTCTTGTGGAAAATGTTCAGCAACTTTAAGTAGAGATGGTACGTTCTGAGCCAGCTATAAGAGAGAAAGGCACGTTGCACGAAGCAATCCAATGCTTTATGAGCAGGGACTTCTCCAATCCTGCATCTCAGTACAGCCAAACGCACGGTCAGACATCCAGGAAGAGAACAGAGGTCACACTTACAGCATGGAGAACCGACCCCTGGTAGTCAGCGATTCCAAAAAGAACAACAGATCATACTGGATAATCAGCTTAACCTGAGCTCACAGCCAGCTTCTGCGGCAAAGAGTCCGCAAAGACATCTTGGATGTTTACACAGCAAAGTATCACGTAGAAATGAAAATGAGGAACCGTCTCTGCAAACTGCATTGCTGGAAGAGTGCTACTGCAACACCCAGTGTTTTTCATTTCACCACCACAAAAAGATATTGAAACAAAGAAACGTTCAGAAAAGGGTCACTACGAACCAAACCAACCAGCACAGAAACACCCTCACCATGAGAATTCAGAGCTTAATTTCATTTTCTCGAGAAAAGCCTAGGCTATGGTCTGTACGTTGCTGCAGCAAAAACCAGAGCGCTGAGTAGACAGTGAAACAAAAGCAAATAGCTGGGCCTGAGGCCAGTCGAATTCGTACAGTAAAGGTACACACTTTCAAGGTAGCATCAACTGAAAATCTGTTTGTTAACATGATTAATATTTTAACATGGATGAGGAAGGGAGTGGAGCGTCTCCGTTACAAGGAAAGGCTGAGGCAGCTGGGTCTCTTTAGCTTGGAGAACAGGAGACTGAGGGGGGACCTCATTAATGTTGATAAATATGGAAAGGGTGACTGTCATGAGGATGGAGCCAGGCTCTTCTCACTGGCATCCGATGACAGGACAAGGGGAAATGGATCTAAGCTGGAACATAGGAGGCTCCACTTAAACATGAGGAAGAACTTCTTCCCAGTAAGGGGAACAGAGCACTGGAACAGGCTGCCCAGAGAGGTTGTGGAGTCTCCTTCTCTGGAGATGTTCCAAACCCACCTGGATGCGTTCTGGTGGGATCTGATCTAGGTGGTCCTGCTCAGGCAGGGGGATTGGACTAGATGATCCTTTGAGGTCCCTTTCAGTCCCTGACATTCTGGGATTCTGTGATCCTATATCTTCAAAGCAAGGCTACATGTCTGAAATACTTCCTTGCTCAAACACAAGTGATGGAGCCCGTGTGGAAATTACGGAGCCAAACGTTTGGTCTGTGCTTTACACTGATCCCTTAACGAATATCCACCTGCTCCGTAAGGAACACAGAGAACAAACTATCATTCCCACTCATGCTTTATCTTCAGGAGAAACAAGCACGGACTTTCCATGTCTAAAGCAATTTTTTAAACAAGGCTTCTTGAATTCCTCAAGACACAGAAAAATATTAACCCATTAGAGAACAAAATGCATTACCCCACTGGCTGTCGTTAAATATATCATTTCCAGAAAAAGAAAAATACAATACTTGCTTGGACATCTTAACACATACTAGGTAGAAAGGGACTGTTGTACACAACTGCCAAACACTACGTTTCCTCTAAAGGCTTTCTTACAGGACAGCCTTGCTCCTTTCTGAGGAAGGAAAAAACATCACCAAACCAACCCAAACAAAAACCCAAACCGAAACAAACAAAAAAAACCCACAAAACACCCACAAACCACCACACACAAAAATCCCCAACACCATTCTCAGCCTTTACCTGTTCCTGTACATCTTCAAACTCCGAGCTAAGCAGCTCTATGAAGATGGGGACGGCTCCTGCTTGGATCACTATTCGAGTCTGAAGGGAATTTCCCGAGGCAATATTTGTCAGCACCCACGCAGCTTCAAACTGAGAAACAAAACACAAAAAGAAAGTTTACTAGGAACCTTCTCTGTGCCACACCAAAAACAAAGCCCTGAATGTCTTGGCACAGGGAAAACACGAGATATTAACACACAATTTGCAAGGTATCAGAATCCTACAGTTAAGAGTTATTGATATCACTCATAATCCAAATCTGCAGGAGTTCCTTATGAGAACAAGAGCAGGTTTGCTGTGACTTTTCAAATATTATTTTTTGCTATTCAATTACATGCTACCTTTGGCCTGTTCTACAGCCTTTCCTCACCGGCTAAGAACCTACACACAAAAGATGAGTCTTCCCAGAAGACATCTGATCCTGATCCTCATTGCCTTCACTGAATCAGCAATGATACTCCTGAAGACGCATGGAGAGAGACACTATCAACACTGTTTCACAAAACTTGATGGATATAAAGCAAATAAAAGCCATTAAAGAAAAAAAAAAGGCAGGAAAGGAGATTTAAAAAAAAAAACTTGTGATCCCATTTTGGTAGAACTCTGCAACTAGAGCAAAGTAGTTCTCTCCAACGCTGGTGATCAGTATTGTTGCCAAGAGTCATCAAGTATGATGTTTTCATTCAAGACTTGAAGCAAAACTGAGATCCTGAATTAACACTTTGCATCTTTGGATTTAAGTGGGTTTATTTATTTTTTTCTTTTAATCTCAGTTTGCAAAAGCATTAACTTTTTGAGCTGAACTGCAAATTTTAACACTACCTGATACAGACCTCAGAAAACATAGATTCTAGAAATCTAGACTTCAGTAGATTTCTGCACGCTTTAGACCAAAAATTACTAAACTACACTAGCAAATTTCAATCCTATCAGACGCGTTCAGAATCCAGAGAAAAGACTGCTAAAAGTTGAATGAAAAGGCAAAAATCAACAAACAATAAAACCAGGAAGTTGTATGCTATGAATGACTGATTTTGACATTACACTACTAGTGATTTTTATTAAACCAATGTTAAACCAGCAGTATTGCAGTGAAAATCCTGACCAAGACCAGCCATCTCTGAATAGCAGCAAGGAATTTGCTGTTAACCCACCCACTATTAAACACCACACCCAACACACAACTGCTCACTCACCTTTCCCCACTCCCAGGGGATGGGGAAGAGAATTGAATGGGAAAAGGGAAGGAGATTCATGGGCTGAGATAAGAACAATTTAGTAATTGAAATAAAATAAAATTAAAAGTAGTAATTATTTAAAAAATAATAATCACACTGTATGATAGTATATAAAATGATAATAATATATACAAAAAGTTATGCACAGTGTTGTTGCTCACCACCCACTGACCAACACCAGACCCGTTCCAGCCGGTGATCCCAAACCAGAGAAGTCCTGAAACTGGTTTTCAGGAAGAGCAAGAGCCCCAAAGAGCGATCAGAAGTGAGGGCAGAGAGAGAGAGAGAGAGAGAGAGAGAACTTCCTGGCCAACCCTCATCTATATACCGGGTATGACGTTGCATGATATCAAATCATCCACTGGCCAATTTGGCCCCCAGTCCTAAATCTAAATTCAAACACTAAACTGGGAGCTGTGGGCCCTCTGTCCAAGCCATGTCCCCCCCTAGCCCGTTGTGCTCCTGCACTCTGGCAAAACACGGGAAGCTGGAAGGTCCTTGATGTCCCAGCACCAACTACAACCATCAGTGCTCCATCAACCTTCTTCTCATAGCGACTCCCAGAGCAAATCCAAACCACAGCGCTCTTCTAGCTGCTGAAATGAGAACTAACTCTGTCCCAGTCGAAACCAGGACAGAATTATATTTAGGATTTAATCATAAAAGCAGCTCCTGCTAAGGAGATGCACAGAATCCTGAAATATGAACTCAACAATTAAGCCTAGGCTTGTACGGCTTTTAAGTGTTATTGATGATTAAGACTTCAGTTTTCAAAATACAATTAATCCCGCCCTCCCGACCAACTAAAGGAGAAATTATCTTCTGGTAAGATGTGATCAGAATAAACAATTCCAAAACACGTCATTGTAACACACAAAGAGCACGGGCTGTGAAAAAGCAGAAACACACAATGTCAAAACTACGAGACTCATTAACGAACCAGAAGCAAAACGGCCAGGCCAGTGCCCAAGGCCAGCACAGAAGGTACTTGCTTCCCTGTAATTTCACTTTCTCTGCAGCAAGTATCCAGCGTTTTGTGATGCAGTGTGGCAGGATTATTAGTCATCTTCCCACTACTGAGGTTTCTTACTCACATTTCAGAACTTGCCCTTCGGCTCCCTAACGGATGGCACGGGGCTGAACCGTTCACAACTCAGACTCCCGCTCTCTCCAGTCCCACACCCACACGAGAGAAGACACACTATTTATCAATGGGTTAATCAAATTCAAGACCAACAGCAGTACTCCTCCTTGCTCAAATCTGTACTTTATTCAAAGTAAGTTTTGATTATGAGCTAATCGTAAGATCTCCCTATCTTTTGCAGAACAAAGTTCTGTTAAACTGAGCTCTTCCCAACATGGAACTAGAATCACGGTCAAATTAGATGACAGCCTTGTGTGAGCACCATTAACTTTTCAGATGGTGTAAGTTACAGAAAGTTCAGCTGAGTGACAGTTCTCCCTCCCCACTGTGGACATCTGATGCTCAGGAGGTATAAACTAAGGAACAGACACATGCAAACAAGAGGAAATGGCCTCAAGTTACGCCAGGGGAAATTTAGGTTGGATATCAGGAAAAATTTCTTTCCAGATGTGTTGTGAAGTATTGGAACAGGCTGCCCAGGCAGGTGGTAGAGTCCCCATCCCTGGAGGTGTTTAAAAACTGTGTGGATTTGGTGTTGAGGAACATGGTTTAGGGACCCTGACAATGCAGGGGGAATGGTTGGACTTGATGATCTTGAGGGTCTCTTCCAACCAGATGATTCTATGATATGGCAAAGGATGGAAAACCAAAATACTCTATGAGAATTAAAGTTAGTTAATAGGAAGAAACTCTTATCCAAGGGATGATCTTGTTATCTGCGTGGTATATTCTTTTTTAAGATTTCGCTCTCCGTTACAAACAGATTTTGCACGAGACAAAAAGAAGAGAAAGAGTAGGCCTTGGGAGCAGAAGAGTGGGCGAGACTCTCCAGGGACAGAAACCATCCCTAATTAACTTCCCAATTTATAGTGAGCATGACATTCCATGGTATGGAATACCCATCTGCCAGTTCAGGTGCCCATCGCCCTGGCCACACTCCTCCCAGGTTCTTGGGTATCTGCGTGGTCAGCAAAATCAAGCTGAAAAGTCCTTGATCTCTATGGCTACCTGCACACCAGGGCTGGCTACAATCCAAAACAAAGTGTCTTTATCAACTTTGTTCTCTCTGAATCGGGTGCTGCAGTGTTCTTAAGAACATAGCTTACTTTAGAAACGTAGCTTTCCTGCACAGAAAATCGATTCTGATCCTATCCCAGCGAAACCAGGACAGTCTTAGAATCGCTGGAGTAAAAACTGGACAGAGGAATTCCAGGCAAATTAGGCCAGTTTTTACTGGATATTCCATTGACAATGCAGAAGAAAAACGGAGCATAAAGTTCCAAGTTCAGCGGAACAAACTGGCTTAAATCTGATATACATTTAGGTACTGCCCACAGACTCCTGAAAAGTAGCTGACAGACCGTTGGAATTCTGTGGATATCAATTCCTGTAAGTGATACCTCTTCTCTAACATAGGAGGAAAAAAGTATCAATTTTTTTATATCTCCGCTCACCAAAATTTGGATTTCACATGGCATTAACAAACTTGTTGCCTTATGCATTTTGAAAGAACATGGATTCTAACCTATAGATTGTATTTAATGATTACCTGTTGATTTTTTTTTATTATTACTAGCGGATTTGTTTTTTCATTTTCTACTAGCCCAGAAGAACTTTGAACCAGAAAACAGCAGAGCTGGAAATGAGACAAAGCTCCAAGAAGCAAGTCCAAGACAAACTAACCACCACCGGAGCAGACAATTTAGTTTTTCAAATTAAAGCAAGTAAGTTTCAAGGTTTCTATGTTTATCATTATGGACTGCAATTCTAAACTTGTTATAATTTAATCAAACAATTACTCATAAGTCTAATGATCTAGAACAGTCTTCAAGTAGTACAAAAAAGGCAAACATTAAAGTTTATTTTAATAGCGTTTCATCTGTTGAGGTCCAAATTTCAACCTCTGTTTTTGTGACACAAGAAACTGTAAAGATCTCATCCCAGCCATCACACAACAACTCAGACATGTCTGGTCTCTCTCCTCTTCCATCAGAGGTCTTGTAGAAACCCTGAAGGTAAAATAGCTTTTTTTTATCCTAGTGAAGAAAGAGAGAGAAAGTACAGCTAAAGAAGCAAATCACTGATTATTATCTTCTAACTTGCATCACCAAATGCCTGCATAATATAGGAAGAGACATATATTTATATTTCTATACCTGTAATGTACAATTTTCTTTTCGTTTGAGGAACTCCACGAACCTGGCCACCACTCCTGGTGTGCTTATGACTTCATCTATTGGGGGATTTGGTTCTATTTAAAACAAAAAGCAAAGTTATGTTCATTTCTTTGTCAAGAAATTTTCCAGTTACAGCATCAAAACAATATCCCATGACATACTGACTCCTCTTTTCTGAAAAGGTATTCTTTTTCTGCAATACTGCTTTACCTATACTAAAAGGCAATAGATTCATATACGTCAAGAAAAGTAAATTTTGAGGTAACATGACTCAAAACACTAAGGCACCCAATAATTTAGGCAGACCAGCTTCACAGCAGTGCTTCTGCAGTCACGCTGGCACAGGCACGTGCAGAGCTCAGCTGGTGAAGCACCATATCTGAGCCACAGAGAGAAACGCTGTCCTCAACTCTTACCTCACTCTTACCTCACTCTTACCGATCACATCCGCACCGTTCCGTAGATTTACGGCTCTATGACATACAACTAGCTGACGTTTTGCAAAACAGAGCTTCACCCAGAAATTTCTGTATGAAACTCGATCTTCACGGCTGTCAAACACGTGCCAGAGACACTTCCACGTTTTTCCTGAAGTAATTTCAACCCTTACCTTTAGAAAGAAGCTTCCGGAACTTCTGAGTGGCTGAAAGCTGCTGTTCTGGACTATTGGAGAAAATCATCTCAATCATATCGGAGGTGATGACCGCACTCTAGGATTCAGGTGAAGGAGACAGAATGAGAAGGACAGAGAACAAGAGGCAAGAGAAAATCTGGAATTAGTGGTAAAAAGGATAACGCATTTGCTAAACTGGTATCAAGTTTCTCATTGAGTAAAAGCCTAGATAAGACCAGTATGGACAACAAACGAGTCATCATACATGTGCATCTACAGAAGCAGCATCATTCCTAAATGTAGCCTTTCTTCTCTGGAAGCCAAAATTCAAATTTTACTTAGGCTATGGCAAGAAAAATCACTCTTCACAGCCTTGCACCAGTATTCTCTCCCTCCCCTCCTCTACAATAAACACAAAACTGTACTTCAACAAAAGGTAGTTTGAATTGGAACAGCAATTACTGTTATGCAAGACACCACTTTGATTATGTTATTGTTTAGATTTCTGCAACGTGGACATTTCCTCCTACATCAAGATGTACAGGACCTGCCGTTTTCAGAAGAGCTGACAAACATAATGCTTGCCACCGAAATCGAGTATTAAATTTCCCATAATACTGATGGTTTCCACTAACACGACCAAATTAAATCAGCGACCTTTCTAATGCCATGTAAAAATGCGACATTCTGCTCATCCCACATGCAAATCCACGTAAAGAAGCATAAGGAAAGTCAGATTTTTCTCTTCCACTTCTTCTGATCCAAACCCTTAGACAGATAGATAGGAAGACAGATGACAGTGCTTAAAATACTTCAGCTTTGTCTGCAACAGGTGTCTAACAGCTCCAACTTTTAAGACCCTTTAATTGATGATGTGTGTCATGGTTTTAACCCAGCTGGCAATCAAACACCACGCAGCCACTTGCTCACCCTGCCCTGCCCCTGGGGAATGGGGGAGAATCTGAGGGGTAAAGGCGAGGAGACTCATGGGTTGAAAGAGGAACAATTTAATAATTGAAATAAAATAAAATTAAAAGTAATAATGACAAGAATAATAGCAAAAATAACAGAATATACAAACGAGTGATGCACAGTGCAATTGCTCACCACCTGCTGACCAACACCCAGGCCAGCCCCAGCTAGTGATCCCAGAGGAGAGAAATCCCTAAACTGCAATCCCGGAAAAGAGAGAGTCCGGCCAACCCTTATCTATATACTAAGCATGATGTTGCATGGTATGGAATACCCCATTCGGGTGTCAGTTGCTTTGGCTTTGCTCCCTCCCAGTTTCTAGCAAACCAGCAAAGCATGGCAAGTTGGGAAGTCCTCGATTTCTTAGCAACAGCTACAAACATCAGCGGATTATCAACATTCTTCTCATACCAAATCCCATACTAAATGCAAAACACAGTGCTATTCTAGCTACTAAGAAGAAAATCATCCCAGCTGAAACCAGGACAATCATAAAGAGTACAATGGCAGTACCTATCTCAATTATATAGGAAGTAAGGAAGGCTCCCTTCCTTACTTTTTACCATCTATTAAATTCATATAAGCTCCCACACCAACAATTAAATGGTATTTAGGATTTGTCTGATATTTAAAGACTATCTTGAAGAGTAAAACCACGTACTCTGTTAGTGATCTGTCACATTGTTTATAGGTATTTCTGTTTCTCAGTCATTTTCAAGGCTGGTGTAACTGCCAACAGAAAACAAATTCAGCCTGATTTCTATGGAAACATTTGTGTTCTCTTGAATCCAGACACAAGTGTGAAGATCAGTGGTCAGACTTTAAGCAAGGACTGTGTTTTCCTTTATCATCTCCATTACAGCCTGAATCCCTTACTGTTTTTCTTTCCAGGGAGGGGACGGTGGTAAAGAAACAGGGAAAAGCAGAAAAGCCTCATTTCCACTAAAAGGTTTTTCTGTAGGATGAAATTCCAGCTTGGAATAGAGTTCAAGGACATATGTAGACAGATAAGCCAGGTCTAGCTGTGTCTCCAACACCCTGGCTAAAACCGTGCCACTTGAAAGACTGCTAACAGATTCCCACCCAGTCCCTTTTTACTTTGTAAACTGCAATAACACATCGCCTGGTTTGTGTTTTCACTTTCAAGCATGATGAATTTCAGATTAGAAAATCCCAACAGCTCTGGACAGCAGTTGATAAATCCACCCACAACGGTGAACATCAAAACCAGGAAGTATCAGCCTGCCTGGAACAGTGTCTTTTTATTTAATTTTCGTGAAAACTTATCCACTTGAGCAACCACTCACTCTATCCATAACATTCTTCTCTCATATGACCTGTTTCAGGGAAGTTGACTGAGACAGATGTTTAAGAGCTGTCCATCCATAGGCTCTTTGAACGTCATTTTTCTGGAATCCCGGTCCCCTCGAGTCACTGCACAACAGGTCTGCCCAGTTGCAACAAACACTGTACTCCCTCCTCATCACTTACCGAAGTCATCTCCATGTTGTTCATCTGAGCCTCGTGGAAGCCACCATCTGACATGACTTCTTCCTCCGCTTCTTCCTCAGCTGTTGCGACATTTCGGCGCTTAAACAACTAAAGAGAGAAAGTGTTTAGTGTATATTATATAGCCAAGATATACACAGCAGGTCATGTCAGGCTGCAATAAAAATAACATATACTATCACTTGACAGAAGCATACTGGCTACAGGGCTCCTCCAGGCAGTAAAAAGAGGAAGTGCCCCATCCCTGGCAGTGTTCCAGGCCAGGTTGGACGAGGCTTTGGGCAACCCGGTGTAGTGGAGGGTGTCCCTGCCCACGGCAGGGGGGTTGGAACTAGATGATCTTTAAGGTCCCTTCCAACCCTAACCATTCTACGACTCTATGATTCTATAAAGTTTAGTCATGGAGCAAACGAAAACAGCAATGTGCTGTCATACTGGTTACCAACACTTCTGGAAAGTCTTCATGGATACTCCCCCTTCTCTTCTTCACCGTTCCCCTCCATCTACGAGCTACCACCAGCTTCCAGACAATTGCTTTTTTGCAGCAGAGGATGCTGGGGCTGGAAGACTGGAAAAATTGCTGTGTGTAACAGACCTTTGCAGAACATGCGGAGGCTGGGGTGATCGAGTCACTGCAGCAGAGAGGCCTTTGGAGGATGACCCCATGGGACTGGTCTAAAGAAATTCCACTGGGATGAAGAGAATTTGGTTGGTACCGTTTAGAGGAGGTAGCCAGTTTGAAATGTCATGAGGAGAGTTATAGAGGCTACAACTTCTCCCCTTAATCCAGCTGTCTCCTTGGAAGACACATCAGCAGTGACAAGAAGGGCTGGGGGCTGCTGCTTGGCCTGTTGAGTTCAGGAAATAAGACTCCAGCATCAAGCCATGTCGGATTTGCACCAAACAGACCTGCTGTTACTCTTCTCTCCAGAGAAGATGAGGAGGAAATAATATGCAAAACTGCTAAGTCTATAGCAACCTTAGGTCAGGGACAGGCATCCTTGTGGAATGCTATTCCTTCCAAGCTACTGTATGATGTGCCCACTCAAGATCAACAAACGTGCTCAAATACAACCGTAAAAATTTATACATTGGCAAGTTATGTGAAAATTCAGAGGCAGGAGGTTGGTTTTGTTCAGTTTAAAAAAAAAAATCAACAAAAAAAACAGGGAATTTAAACTTCAAAGAACTATATGTCAAAAATATCAAAGAGAAGACCTGCACGAGGTCAGGAATTGCAGAGCTGCAGTTTCTGCTTGCAACTTTTCTCCTATTCCATGGTTAGTCCAGTTAGGACTAACAATTTTCCTTAACAGAAGGAAATACTGCGACATGCTTTCTTTAGCCAACCTGTGGTAATCAGGTCCAAGGGAGGTCAGAGGCACAGATAAGACAGAAAATGACTTATCTTCCTAATTTAGTAACGGCTTCACAACTAAGACAGACCACATTCTGTGCTACCAGTAGTCTGGAAACGCTATCTGCAGTTACTGAGCAAAATCAACAAGAAGTATTGCAAGTCCCTCTCGGAACTCTCCCCTGACTTTCCCTGAAAGCATCTGGTATTGACACTACAAAAACTATATTAAATGGAAATTAAATGCAGACTTGACCTACCATCCCAAACATAAGGATATCACTTCCTTCAATCTAACTCTGGAAACCTCAAAAGGCTTTGGTGTAACTCTGTTTGAAAACAAACCAATCCCTTAAAGCTTCCCATGAGCACAACTAAGAACAAAAGGAAGAACTGTTTAGTGCTGGTTTTATCAAAAGATGGTTTTCATCATGTCCTGATGAAAATGATTTCCAATCATTTTGCTTACGACATATGCTAAATCCACTACTCAAGGTGCCAGCCTTATGAGCATAAACATAGCATGAACTTTTGTCACTTCATAAAGAAACTGAAACTTAAAGACAGAAAACTGGGAGGATTCCATCAGACCAACAAACTACTTCTTCCCTCAAGAATATCATTACTGCAACTTATAAGGACTTGGTCAGACCTTCTCACCCTACTCTAGCTGCAATGTTTCCTACCATTTCATCCCAGCTTGCCGCTCTCTGAGCAGAGATTGAGCCATCACAACTCACTTAGGGGGGGAAAAAAAACAACAAAAAACACCACACCACTAAAGAAAACAAATAAAACAAAACAAACAAATCCAGAACAGGAATTCTGCAGTCACCTTCAGTGCAAGGTCAGGCAGCTTTGTTCAAGTCACCTTTATTGCCAAGCTGCTTGGTCAATGTTACACCGGAGGGAACGAGGAGCGCTCATTGCAAATTTTGTGGAGTCTGCAACAGGCTCTGATTTCAGACTGACTAGGCATGAACTTGGCAGGGCAGGAACAATGGAGAAGGGGCTTGGGAGAAGCGAAGAGCCAGAGCCAGGGCAAGACAAAACTGCTTAAAGACTGGTTACACCATTATCCCAACGGCAGTACAGTACCTGTTCCTCCCTCTTTTGCTTCCGTAGCTGAAGACCCTCTTCCTCCCGCCTACGACGCATCTCATCGGGGTTTAGAGATTTGTTCTTGTAGCTCTTCAGTCGGAAGTTCTCTTTTCCTGAGGTCGTCATGATTCCTTCATAACGCAATGAAAAAGAGAGGTCAGCAAACAACTACTCTTCAACAACATATCATTTCATATTCTGTCCCCATCTTAATTTCCATAGCCATAGAATCATTTGGTTGGAAGAGACCCTCAAAATCATCGAGTCCAACCATTCACCCTGCATTGTCAGGGTCCCTAAAATGTGTTCCTCAAACATGAACTTCCAGCCACTGTCCCTCCATAAACTGCCACGGAACTTCCAGTAACTTAGAAGGTGTAAAGCAAAATTCCACAGAATTGTCACTTCGGTGTGCCCATTATTCACATCAGACTGACAAAGTTTTATTTCACTCTCTGAGGCTGCAAGGTATGAATAAGTTAAATATTTTATTAGGAAAGAACTGAGATCTACAAGGCAGAGGATACAGCCTGGACTAAAAAGCCAGTGGCACCAATAAATCTTTACATTTCTCCACAGAGGGAATTAGTCAAACTAATTATATTTTCTCATCTTCACTTTTCAGTGAAGGGGTCTTCGGCTGCTTTTTAGCTTAATTCACTTTGAAAGTCAGTGCAGAGGCTTTTTTTGCACTCCAAATCCACGTTTTAAATTAATTCAACACAACCCTGTATTCCTTCTATCCAGATGAGACCTACAGCAGAATGAAACGGAGAGAGAAATTTTAGGTAAGGATGGTTTAACCACGGAAAACGCTCACTCCTGCAAAGAAAGCAGCACTATGCTTCCCCTTCTCTCCACCCCCAGCCTCCAATCCTGCTGCAGTTCATTCGAGGGGGGCTTTTTTCAGTCTATCATTTCCAAGTACTCAGTGGATCACCATTCCTATCTACCCATGATGATGTTCACAAGTGTAATGCTGCACTTTGGAGTCACTGATCAATGTTCTATAAAATTGGGCGGAAAGATCACCACCCCCTTAAATCAATGGGCTGTGGATCAGGTCTCTACTCTTAGTGCTCCACTCTGCTGCTACCTCTCTCCTTTAAATCTCCTTCTCCCCCTTTAAATCCAAAAAACAGGCTGGGAACCAAGTTCTAAACATCTGAGTATTTTCATCTGTCTTCATACAGATGCAGAATCTCCAATTTGTTGTAAATATCTGCCACTCTGCAATATACAATTTTGTTATAAATAAGTTACTGTGTAAAAAGTTACTCTTACTGGGCTTTTAAAGGTGTCTGTCAAACGCCCTAACGTGTTGTGTTAAATATGCCACCTACCTCCAACTCCATAAGCACAGAAGCAGCAGGTGATAAATGATCTCCTGTGCACTTTTTACTTTAAAATGGAGCAACATGAGTGTATAAAGACTCTCAGCAGCTTAGGTTTCCTATTTAAAACACAAACGAACAATTGAGTCTGCTCTAACCTCCTTTCAGTTAGCACAAGGAGTTCTAAGGCATTAAAAAAGAGGATACCCAAATGCACTTTTTATTAGAGCCTTTTTTAAAGTTGCTGCTACCTGACAAGCGTTTTTAAGAATTCTGATGATCAGAACTGACTTTCACAGAAGACATTTCGGGCATCACTTCAAGCATTACTGTCTTCTGCCAGCTGAGATGTTAAAAACTGTCAAGGGACACAAAACTACTGTACTCGAGATCGGTCAGTCAGATTGCAACATAAAAAGCCACAAGTATATAGGTGATTCGGTAGCCTAATTCTGCTGAAAAGCCTCTTCCTGAAACGGCTTTTTTTAAATAAAAGTCCTACAAAAAGATAAATCTCAGAACACCAGAACACTACCATCATTCTTAACAGCTCGGAGACCTTTTCCTTCCTGTGTTGAGGTGTCTGAACTTAAAGCGTTCATGTTTCTTGCAATATGGCTTGGCAAAAGCTAAAAAGAGGAAGAAAGCATTACAGAGAGTGAGTACTACCTTTACATTAAACACACAAACTATTTGGGGAAGCCCTGGATTTCAACCATAAAAAGAAGTTCAGGCTAATAAATACTCGGAGTGCAGAATTTCTTTTGTTTCTAAAACATCTTGAAAGAAATATTTGATCTATTTTAGAATTTAAAAAACGAACTCAAACACCAGACAGACATCACGAGCTAAAAAGACAAGCCTAAAGGAAAAAGTCTTTGCAGCCACTCGAGTCGATCTGACCTTGAACGTGCCCAAACTCAAGCACACACCACAGCCCAGAGCAGATCCGAGGCCTTCCCTGCCATTATTAATAATTCTTCCTTTTTATCTGGAACACATTTCCTCAAACTCACAAAACTACTTTTCCTTTTATTTGGAATGTCAGGACTTCAACAGCTCCTGCGATCGTTTCACACCTTCCCTTTCAGTCCCGTAAAGAAATCCCTGCCAGTGAGCATCTCCATTTCTTCCAACACAATTTCACCTCATTTCTATTATGTGGCCCCTCCATATGATGTCCCAAAGTTTCCAATCATCAATGACACCACTCGATTTCACCACCATCAAGTTTCCTTAATATATTCTTCCTTACTGTACTTATTTAACTCGTTTCCCCTCATCTCCTAACTTGCATATTAATTTACTTCCTTAAAGTCAGAGGCAAAACTGAGAGGATTTTCATTTTCTTCTCAGTGGTCCATTTGCCCTCTCCTGTTGTGTTTTATATCATCATTTCATGTACTGAAAACACAGGCACAACATTTGCTAGTTTCTCATTTGAATTCTCTGACTACCTCAGCCCCTCACGTTCTTCTCTTTATTTTTATAATTTAAGAACTATTTCTGTTTATGACAAGCTTTAGCTGGAACTTTTGGCTGCGCTCAGTTCTGACTTCCAGGATAGCTCACTTTGCTGACAACCCTCTCCTCTACTTTCTGAGGAATCTGTACACTTAAAATCTTTTCAAAACAGTGTACTGCGTAACCTGGGAGTAAAGTCTTCCTACTAATTCCTACCTCCAAATGACTAGGAAGACCATGTTTCTTCTATTAAAGGTGGAAAAACTAAGCTCCCTTCACCACTGAGAACTTACCAAACTCAACTAGCAATGAGTTCAATCATTTATTTCATAGTAGTCCCTCACTGGTAGTAAACAAATCCCAATACAGCCACATATCCAGGGGGGTTGGAACTGGATGATCTTTTGAGGTCCCTTCCAACCCAAACCATTCTATGATTCTATGATTTGCTTACCTAATCTGTGTAACTATTAAATCCAAAGTTATTTTCTAAAAGCAGCTTTTGCAATATCCTCAACGTGTCCTAAAATCAATTCCTCCTCCATCATTCTTTTACTGGTTCCCCAACTACTAGTGAAAATTCCAATGACCACATCCAGGATTTCATCTAGCCTGCACCTACTGCTAGTGTCCTTACACCTGTTAGTGTGAGCACACAAACTGGTTTTTTTAGGACTGAAAATATAATAATATAATATAATGTTAGTTGTTATAGTCATTCAAGGACTGTTTGCTATAAACCTCCTCTTCCATTTTTCAATGGTCACTTCTTCAGAGCAAATAGTAAACCCTGGATCTTCTCTGCACTATCAAAATTAATGCTACTTCTGGTGAAAATCTGTGGTGGTTGTCATGGAAATGTGCTACCCATCTCTTCTTTCCTAGAGACAGCACAGTATTTTCCACATTTTTTGGATACTCCCATCTACTGATAAAAACCTCTGGCGACCAAGCGAGGAGTTTTCATGGTGTGTTATTTAGCTTTTTGTGCAGCACCACTCAAACCCCGTATGACACTTTCTCCTCCTCAGTTCAGCTGCCGCGAAAAAATGATTTTTAGTAAAACGAAAGACACCACCTATTCCTGAATGTCTGCATTTCCCAAAGGAAATTACGATCCCCACGTTTTTCGCTGATCAAGACAAGTACCCTATCAAATGTGGACGTGTTCTAAGCAGACATTTCTAGGAGAAAAGGAAAGTTCTACATTTCTCCTTGCTTATCAAGTAAAAGAAATTCAGAGGCACTGGGAAACACACAGTCACTTACTGCTATGACCTACCTTGTCCCAAGCAATCATCCAGATAGGGACAAAAACGAACTCCCTGCCTTCTTAAATCAGATATCACCGCCACCAGACCTCAGGGCTTTGCTAGAAGGAAAGCCATGTGACTAATACTCTTGGATATCCCACACATCAGAAGTATCCAGATGTAAAAATAACAAATCAAGACCTGCATAATGGTATATATAACCCAGATGACCGAAACTAAGATTACCAAATACATTGCTGATATTAAAGACCGTTAGAGACAAACTTTCCTTCTTTGGAATTAGGGGTGGGAATAATGAGAAGAAAAAAAAAAGGCATTTCAGAACTGTAGACTTGTATAAGAAATTCCACCTCCCAATGGAAATATACTGGAAGAAGACAACATCAAAAGGAAGGCAGACAAGGAGGTTGAAACGAAACCATGTAGGTAGATAAAAAAAAGTTATCTTGAAGATCCATGATCCCACATACTACCAGTCCACATTCCCTACAGAGGCAGTTGTCAGAAGGAAAAGACTCACTGGAGGCAAAATTGTGTGTTTGTGGCAGTACTGTCAAACTGCTGTCTCTCCTTCTGATGGCCACCAGAGAGAGGGCAAGAAGACACGAGAGGTATTGCCAGCCCTGAAAGGACAACCAGTGTTGGAGTCAGCACCATCAAGACTGAGCTCCAAGCAGTGAGAGAAGCTGGAATTATTCAAGGAAAGAAACGGTCCAGCTACACTACAAAACCTTTATTTCCAAGGAGATTTTATTTTTATTTATTGGCTCTGCCATACAACTCCAGACCCCAAAGAGAACTGAAGTTTCCTCACAATGATGCTTCTTGATATTGTGCCGAATAACTACAGCACAGCCTGGACGGATGTTACACCAACTCATCGACCTCCGATTCCATCACCATCTTCTGACACTCTCGGTGCGATTGGAAAACCTATCCCATTTAAAAAAACTACCCTGAAAGCAGCACTTGGTCATTCACAACTCTCATCAACACACTCCCTATGAATCCGACATTTTGGCCAAAAATGTGTTTGTTTTTTTCCCTCATCAACTGCAGATTTTGGAAAGGTCTTCTCATTTGCTTTTCGGCAATTCTGAGGGAACGGGTTCAGGATGCTAACAGAAGTATTTAAATCTTGTGGAAGTAAACTACCAGCTTTCTAGGTGACAGACAATGAAAGGTCTTCCTAATAAAACCATGAATAACATAGGGTGTAGAATAATGAAAAACATCACCTGGGATTAATGCTATTTCCCTGGAAAAACTTCTAGAGCAACAACCTACATTTGTCATCGTCCTCAAGAGATGAAAACACATCCACCAAGTCTCTACACTGCTGACAGTGTTATAAGAAGGAAAAAAGAAAATAGAGAAAAACCAACACAGTGACTTCACTGCTACCTCCTGTTGTCTGAAAAACTGGCTCAAGCAGAGAAACATTTAGGTGAGGTGGCATCTGCTTCTTTTCCAAAATATTTGCCAGAGCACAAAGGTCTATGGGAATGCCCATCAGAAGAAACGTTCACGGCATCTGAGGGACAGGGATGCTACTTTCTGATTTCAAACACCTTCAGACTCTTGTAAAGCTGGGGACGACTACAGGAACGGATATTTAACAGTCTCAACCACAAATAGCTGTTGTTCAAGCACAACACCGTCCATTTCTAAAACCTTTGCTTAACTTCACCTGTAAAATGGGACCGGGAAACGTCTCAGGCACTCTAAAATCGACAGCCACAGTACTTGTAAAGACCAGCAAAGTAGGTTTTGCTGCTGATGTATCAAAACCTGGCACTACCAGGGAAACAAACCACGGAATTTCGTTCTCCGTGGCTAGAAAGCTGCAGCAGCAGGCACACGTGCTGCTCACCAGCAGGAACGGGAGACTCCAGTTTACGCAGAATGGCAGGGACTCACGCTCCTGGGGCGACCATCACACCAGAATGATGGAGAAGAAACAGAACCACCACCTTCTGCTGTCCAACAGGCCAGAAGATTAAAGGAGCTCCAAACGGAATACAACATCCACAGGTAAAACCAGACAGCATAGACAGCCTTGAAACAGGGATCAGGGTTTTAGGGACCTTCTGCCAAAAACTGGAAGTAGTAAGGGGGACAACTTCATTGTGATCTGATCTAGGTGGTCCTGCTCCGGCAGGGGGATCGGACTGGATGATTCTTTGAGGTCCTTTCCAATCCCTGACATTCTGTGATTCATGGAACTGCTGCTCATGTCCATACCTTTCAAATTTGCTTTTTTGTCTAGGCTTCCTAGTCTTTTTTTTTTCCCCATGCCCAGTAGTAGACCTTAATTGACAATTGTTTCTGTTCTAGCACCTTTATGAACACGTGAAACAGCAAAGCAAGTCTTAATCCACTTAATCTACAGCAAATTCAACACGCTTTAGCTCTTTGACCATTTGGAAAGCTGGACTTCCACTTGCTCAAAACGAGGCCAATCTTAAAACTCATTACAAGGCCTGAAACAACACACAATTTTACATAATATGGAACATAAAGTTCCATACTGACCATTTTTCTAATATAAAAGACATGCTTAAAGGCAGACAAAAGGGAGAAAAGAGAACAGACTGCATTGTGTGAACACTGCTGATGTCAGGTTTGTACGGATGTCACACTTCCAACAACGGGATCTCCTCATCTGCCACAAAAAAACAGGGCAGAAAACTCGGTTAAAATAAAAACAACTATATCAAAAGTATTTTTGCAAAGCTACTTATCTTGAAGGGCCAACTGATTATACTCCCAGGTAACATTCAGAAAGGTTTTATGCGCTCACAAAAATTAGGGGGTTTTAAGAGGTGTGTCTAAAGTCAGGCAAACACCTGCTCATCAGCCCTCTGATCTGCCTTTTTTTACACTAAAAAACACACCGAAATAAACAAACCAAACTAAACACACACCAAGGAAGTATGCTCCTGGTGGAAGAAAAAAAAAAACCAAACACACTAACAAAAAAAAAAATTACGTGACACTCACTGCTGTCTCAATAACTTATCTGGCACATCGGCCTGTACTACCAGTGAGGTGCACTGACAGCCCCACAACTGGTCACTCGGGTCAACCTTTAAAAGTTTAAGGATTATGAGGTTTTGGAGCTGTTTTTTCTTTTAAGAAATATCACTGAAAAGCTCACATAGCAATGCATTCATGAGGTTTATTGGAAAACGTTTTAGCAAATGGGGATAAAAAAGAAAAAAAAAATCAATAAAAGATTACACAGAGTATATCTAGCATTTCACTATACATTTCCTATCACCAAGGTATTTCCAAGATGTTTTGAGTTCTGTTTTTCTAAAGGTCCATTTTGACTTGAGGTATGTATATCTCTCAAAGTTCCAGAAAGCTTTTCACGTGAGCAAGAGAGCAATAAGCACCAACTGAGCCTTCTGATTTGAGTTACAAACACAAAATTCCTTCACTGCACTCAAAGTCACTGCAGTGCAATAAATCTGTTGAAACAACTAAATAACTAAAACCAAAACAGAAAAACTTACCCTGATTTCTACAACCCCACAGTTCACAATCAAGCCAACACCAAAAAGTCCCCACAAGCCGTAAAACAAAGCGGCTAGTGATGAGGAATTAATCTTTACAGCCACACAGGATTATACTAATATTAAAAAAATAAAAGAAAACACACACACAACACACTTTAACAGCTTTAAAAGCTCTGATTCCAACACACAGCACGTTCTTTTCCTTTCTGAGCAGTTCAAAACACATCAAAAAAAAGGTAAAACAAGAACAAACAGGCAGTTTAAGAGGTGGTCGTGCAGAAGCTACACAAAGGAGTCCTGCATCTTTTCGGAGGCAATCTCGTCCTGTTTCAGGCAAAAAACACATCCCAACATTATTATCTGACTTTACTCGAAGGTAAATCGTGGTTTGAGTGCCACCAAAAGGTGGTTTGCTTGCCAAAATGACATGTTCATACAGCAACAGGTGAATTTTCTTCCACGTATAACCTTAGCACTAGATTTGGTAGCCTTACAACACCTTGTTTGGAGATAAATGCATGCAGGATGTTTAGCCACAGGATATTTATTTCTCAAATCAGCATATCACTTAAGTATAATCTCAACTTTATGCCCAGACTGTAAAATAAATGAATAAAATAAAGATACGCGCGTGTCAAACCGGTTAGTTTCTCACAGAACATACGAATCCTCCTGCTGAGCCTGCCAAGCAATCTGAACCAGCAAATGAAAATAGAAAGAGAAAAATAATTACTCCAGATCATAAGGAAGCCTTGAGCAGCTAAATCTCAAGCCTTATGGCGTACTCCTAAAACTCAGAGTGTACTACTCTCTACATACAGCCAGGAACACAACCATATTTCTTTAAATTCTAATGCTTTTAGCTTCTGCCTCCCCGTGCCATTAAGCATTAATTACGTTTCAGGAAAGCATTCACGTTACCCCAACGTAAAATTTTTTCTATGGCACTGAACTCCACCTACTCCTGTCTTACACCAAGGGATCAAAAGAAGTGATAACGCCACGTCCTATCTACCACCACTTCCCACCACTTTTTCATACCCTCCTACTCCTAAGGAGTAGGACTCCTACTCCTTCATACTACTCCCTTTGTAAGAAGCCAGATAATTTTCCTATCAGTTCAACTTCTGCTCTAGTTCTCTGAAAAAAGAGGTGGTCTGGGCTTTCTAACTTGTTGTTTGTCTATTACATCATTCCAGAACCTCCTCCACCACTCAGAAAGTTTCATCAAGTGATTCCTTTAACATTTTTTATTTTTCTTGACTTGCTCCTAGCCTGCTAGGCTCCCTCACACTCCTATACTCTTCAGACTTCAGGACTACTTAAACAACTCCATTAAATTTAGCTATTCGCTGCTGCTGCTCTTTTATTTCCCCTAATGTTTCCAATTTACATTAAAACTGCTAACCCTAATTCACATCACTTTTTTTTGTTTCTTTAACTGCTGTATTTTATGCTTTTTCACATAGATTTGGTTTTCCTTTCCTGGAGGGCACTGTTTTAATCCATTAACCTCTCACCTCTTGCCACAAAGTTATGTTTTCAAGCCTAGCAACTTCTTTACAGCTGCCTTTAAAAATATAGTTTCCTTTTGTGTTCTTAAGGATACAAATTAAGCCCCCCACTTTGCCCCCTCCAGGACCTGTAAAACACTTCAGAAGAAAAATTTCACAATCTCGTGGAGGAAGAGACAAACAGAAAGATATCAAAGCAAGCCTGCCAGACACAGGACAGTTGAAAACAAAACATACCATTCTGTTCACTGCAGCTTATTCAACAGAAGAAGGGAAAAAAAAAAAAGGGAAGAAGAAAAGAGCACTGTATTGAAACACTCCAGTTGCAATAAGACTATCAAACAATCTGGTTAAATAAACATTTACACTTAAAAGTCTCCATAAAGAACCTTTCAGAAACTGCTCCAATGTCTGACTGTAGTACTTTCAGCTCTCACAGTGTCTCCAGTGAGTGCTGCTGACACGGCTGTTGCTGCCTTTTCCTTCCTAAACGGCCCAAACTGTGACTTCTCCAGGAACCAGCACTCAGCTGCACACACAGGACCACGTAAGCAAGCCAGCTCTGGAGACATCGACACATAGAAGGTACCATCAGAAAAAAAAATAATCAATGAATGGCACACTGACAGCAAAGGTAAACATCCTGGTGACAGATAGGATTGACAAAGACTTTGTTCAGAAGTTTTTGGGGGGTGGCAGGGAAATTCCAAGCCCCTCAAACAGCCGTGTTTCTTGGAAGGGAAGCACCATGGCATCTGTTTGAAAGATGATGACAGGGGAAGCCACTCTGAGTAAGCTTCACCTTACGTCACCGTGCCTCCAGCTGCTCTCCGTGCTCCCTGTGCCTGTGGGTATGTCTACAGGGATGTCTACAGGGTCATCAAAAGGTGCAGCCACGGCTCAAGTAGAAACAAACTTGTTTTGAACCAGCTAGTTCACGTGCCAACACACGTGGTAACGTGGCAGGGAGAACAACATAACAAAGTCACAACGAAAACAAGGACGGATACATCACGGATGAGCTTGATTCAAACTACTAATTTACACAGTGTCCTATTAACTATTCTCTTCTAGCTATTAATTGCCACAGGCATATACCAAATAGCTTTAAAATGACTAGTTTCTAGGAATAAAGTTGCAATCCCATTTCTGGCTAGCCCACAGACATATCCCAAGTCCGTTAGGTCTTTCATTAACACTAATCAATCGGAGCAGAAAACACGCCAGCAAACAAAAAAACTCCAGAGAAACGGCGGCTTGGATACAGGATAAAGGGACCATTAAACACAACCACTCAGCAGCGCTTGGGAATCCTGCAGAAGCAGCAGCCCAGTATCCTCACAGCTCATGACGTATCTTTTCAGCCCGGAGTTTCGGTTCTCGTGAAACGC
The DNA here is from genome assembly GCF_009769465.1 of Tauraco erythrolophus. NCBI lineage: Eukaryota > Metazoa > Chordata > Aves > Musophagiformes > Musophagidae > Tauraco > Tauraco erythrolophus. The sequence goes on from NC_141465.1 coordinate 1,267,842, forward strand.
CCTCAAGAGGCAAAGCTTAAAACGATCCCAACGCGCCTTCTTGTACGAGTAATATAAACTTAAAAGATGCTGAACGGGCTGAGTTTTGCTGGTTACAAGGTCTCCGGAGACGCGACAGCTGGGGAAAGCGCGAACCCTTCGTCACACACACGTAGCCGAAGAGATAACGCTGGAGCTGCGATAACATGGGGGGAATTTTGCAGGGGCAGCGTAAAGTTTTTGTAATAGCAACTAAGACCTCTAAGAAAAAAAAAAAAAAACACAACAAAACACGTACAAGCTTAGAAGACGCGGGAGAAAGTTTCCCTCCCCCTCCCCGCCGGGCACCGCGTCTCCCCACGCCCCGTCCCGCCACCGGACAACGCGGCCGGCACGCAGCAGCCCCGGGGGGTGCTGCCCGACCCCCTCCCCAGCCACCCGCCAACTTCTGACACCGGAGCGCGGCGCTCCCGCCGAAAGCGGCCGCGCCGCCGGCACAAGCCCCGCCGCCCCAGCAGCCACGCGGGGCTCCCGGGGCAGGCGCGGCCCCAGCCCGCCGCCCTCCCGCGTCCCGCCAAGCCGCCTCCGCTCCCGCCACCGGGCGCAACCCGACAGCTCTCGGCGGGGCCGGCAGAGGCGAGAGGCGACCGGCGAGAGGCGACCGGCGAGTGGCGACCGGCCCACGCGCGCGGCTCCCGCCGCACCGGCCCCGCCCCGCCTGTTGCACGCGCGCAGGCCGGGGGGGGGGGGGGGGGGGGGGGGGGGGAGGGCTCCCGCCGCCACCGGCGCCCCCATCCCGGGCCTTCCCGCAGCCCCACCGCCTCACGGGGACGCGTCCCTCCGCCCGGCCCGGCCCCGCCGGCCGCCCCGGCTGCTGTTACCCCGCTCCGCCGCCGGCTGGGCACGGGCCCAACACCGGGGCTGCCCGCTCTGGGCGGAACGGACGGCGGCGCTTCCCCCCCCCTCCCCGTACCTGCTGCTGCCGCCGCGGCCCGGCCCGGCGCTGTCTCCTCTCGGGCCCGAGGCGCGCGAGCGCCGCTCCCTCCCTCCCCGCCCGGCCAGCGCTGGCTGGCGACGCCACTGCGCACGCGCGCGGCGGGCTGCGCAGCTTCCGGCCCCGCCGCCGCCGCGGAGCCCTCTGGGAGGAAGAACCCTGCCGCCGCCGCGGCGCCCTCCTCAGGCCGGCGCCGCCGTCCCGGGGCGAGGCCGCGGTGCCCGGCGCAGCCGCGGAGGATGCCGGGAGCCGGAGGGCGGTGGCGGATGGCGGGGCCGTGTGAGGCGGCCGCGGGCGGTAACGTGTCGCCTGCCGCGGGGCAGCGTCGCGACGGTGAACGGGACAGGGCCCCTCCCCGCCGGGGGCTTGTGCAGCCCGGGATCACCGGACGAGCCGCTCTTCCCGCCGTAATTGATGGCGGCGCGCTCGGTGCCGGCACGCACCGCGTCGCGGCGAGCGCGGCAGCGTGCGGGGAAAGGCGCGGCCCGGTCCCGGCCTCACGGGCCGTCGCGCGGTGCGGTAGGGCCGAACGCGGCCCGGTAGCCGCTGGAAGCACGGTGCGTGTTGGATAGATCCGTCCATGCTGCGTGGATGTGGGACAAAAAACTCGGCCGCGCGCCCCCGGAGGGGCACCGGGAGAGGAGGGGGAGCGCGGGCAGCATCCCGGGGGCCCATCTCCGCACCCGCCGGGAGCACAGGGGCACGATGGCAGGCGGGAACCCGAATGAAGGGCTCGGAGGAAGGGACGCCCTATCCATACTCTTCCCAGGGCTGTCCCAGGGGAGCCTCAGCCCCAGAGCATCGTTAGGGCTGGGGGGGTCACTGCGTACGGGGGGTGGGACCCACGATGGGATGGATGCAGGAGAAGAGCGTTTGGGGATCACACAGGACTCATTAAGGGATGCTTAGGGGAGGACGGAAAGGTGGGAAAGGGAGGGATCTAAGTGACTTGTGGAGGGACAAGTGTGGAATAACGGAGGGATGCAGCAATAAAAAGAGCTGGTTGCACATAAATGGTTTGTGATGGTTTGTCTGGCCGTGCCCTGCGCCTCCTCCGTGCACCCTGCCCGTCTGCTCATGAAACTCCTTTCCCCCTTTGCCCTGGGCGAGGGGACACGTGTCAGGGCGAGGGGAGTCCAGCTGCCGGCGACTGGGACTCGTGCCCATGGGGCAGCGCCTGGCACGGGCGAGCGTGTGAGCGGCAGCGAGGGCGCAGCCGGATCAGCTGGCAAGGGGGCCGGGAGGGGGCTGCAGGGGAGGAGATGGCTGCCAGGGGGACGGAGAGAGGCCAGGGTCCCTGGGGGCGAGACCACCACGGGGCAGTTGGTTGCTGGGGGATGAGGGAGACTGGAGAGGCTGGGATGGAGGGGCGATCTACTGGACAGGCTGCCTGAGCCCGGCTGCTGGAGGGAGCCACACTGTACCTATATGTGTGTATATATGTGTATATATACGCACACCTCTGCTCACTAGCGTGCCTCCATCCTTCCCAGCCAGAGAGGAGGGTGGGATGAGCCCACTGGTGCTGGGTTTGGTGGGGCTGGCCGTGTAATCCGTGCGGCCATCCGTGCATTATGTGTTTCAGTGGTGTATGTGTGTGTTTGTGCGTGTGCCTGCTGGGAGCACAAGCTCAGCCTGGCTACTGCTTGGACCTGGGGGCACGGAGCTGCAGCAGCCTCTCTCAGGCTACCGGATCTGGCCTGGTTTTCCCGTATCAGCAGATACGTGTAGATATGTACAACATACATAGGTGGGTTTCATGGGGCTTTTATATAGCTCAGCGTTTCTACCCATAGAATTGAGGTGAGAGATTAAAGCAGGCAGGCAACAGCTTACTCCCAGAGCACTTGTACCAAAAAATAAATAACAGTTACATTTTCCTTCAGAGATTTCATGTTCTCGCACTCGACCAGTAAGCACATCTGTACTGCAGCAGGAGGTCTGGTTACGGTACTGGTTGACATTCCTGAGGTACCCTGAACCAAGTAGCACAGGCAGACATGGTGTGCTGCAGGTACAAGGGATGAATTCCCGTTTCCCATTCTTTCTTCTGCTCCCTCCTCTCCACCACATACACGTTTTGAGGCACAGTTCTGGATGTCTTGTGATACCCTGCCCTCAAAGGCCACCACAGATGGTGGCTTTTTGGAGTACAGCCATCACCTGAAGGCAAGGATTTGTAAAACCTGGGGGCTTGTGTTAGGTGAGGCCACGAGGCAGGCGCAGGGTGGGCTGGCTGGGTCCGTGTGCGCACGGAGCAACACGTGGAAGCAGGAAAAAGTGCCACTGGAGTTCAGACTGTCTGGAATCATGGAGATCTAACACCAGGCTGGTGTCAGGTGCTGATAAAATTAAGGCAGAAGATGATTTCTGACAACAGCTACTTCTGAAGCCCTGAGTGTTTCGGTAATCGGGGTTAATTCCGCTGGAGGGAGTTTACTCCTAAACCAGTAATACAGAATTTCAAGAAGAATTTTTTTACGTCCTCTCAAAGCGAGGCACGCAAGCAGCATGTTTTTAAACACAGTCTGAATAGATGACGACGACATTAAAGGCAGAAGAATGACCCTGCACTGGGAGGGTGAGGGGTGGCAGTGGATGGGATAAAACACGATCAGTGATCGTGTTGCAATTGGGTGAAATTCGGGTTTAGGCGTATTACCACCGGCCCCTGTTTTCCCCAGTGCAACGAGATGACAGAAAATGGTATCACGATAATACAGCCCTTTCTAAAAAAGGCCGCGGAGCCAGACTGCTGACCATATTTAGCACTACTAAATTACGACTGGCACCAGCAAGCCTTGGTTGTCACCTGCTGACATTTCGTTCAGCCCTAAAAATGAAAACACGGTTGCCTGCACGGTTCCAAGCGATGAGAGTCACTGGGGACTCTCAGATAGGGAAAGGGAAAGATGAGGCAAAGCAGCGAGTTCATGGTGGCTTAGGATCTCAGAGCCACCACAGCCAAAAGATGATCTTCTGTGTCTTCAGAGTTGGTGAAAAGCGGTTGCTTATGGCAGCAGGGTCATGGGAGGTGTCTTTGCAGCCAGATGGGGCGAGCAACCCCCAGGGAGAAGCCCCATCTGCACCCCTGAACCTCACTGACGCGTAGGAGCACCCATAGGTCTGTACTCACCATGAGTATGAAATGCTCACCATGAAATGCTCTATTAGGTCCATGCTGATGGTAAAATGTGATGGTTCTCCTTCGCTCCTTGGCTTCCTCAGGTTTGGCTGAGGAAGGGTGACACTGGGAGCCGCACTCTTCAGGCTGGTGGCTGCTGGGACCCTTTCACGGCGCAGTGGAGGGGCTGGAAGTGGGGAGTCTCCTGGGGGTGCTGGGAGGTGGGCAGGCAGAGCTGCCCGGCTGCTCGGCTCTGGGCCATTCCCCCTCTCTTTCTGCCCACCCCTGCCCAGACAGATTGGAAACCCACCATCACTGGGTGACTCCAGCTGCTGGAGTTGGGGATGATGGGAGCCAGGGACACGGCGACAGTTCCCACAGCAGAAACCACCAACTGGTGTGGCCCCCACGGGGAGTTACGTCGTAAAGGGCAAACCCCCATCGGAGAGGGGCAGGGAGCTGATACAGGGCTCTGGGAAGGGTTTGGATCTTTTCCTCTCGTGCAGGGGGCACGGAGTATTATTGGTTCTCGCCTCTTCTCTGCGAAGCCTCGCTCCAGAAGTGACAGTGTTAACAAATACAGTGGAAGAGACGGCTCTGTAAGCTGAGCTCCGCGGTCACATGCACGGGTTTTATTTTTAACATCCCAAAACTACTTGATGTTTCTGCCTGGGCTCGCTCCGTGTCCTCCCTTTCTCTCCTCTTCCTTTGCCTGCAGTTCTCCATCAGCCACCTCGATTCAACCCAGCTGAGCACAACCAGGAGAGCAAGTGCTTGGTACCCACCCAGGGACTCTATGATCAAGGTAAGGCTTCCTAAACGGAGCTGGAGTCTTTGCTGGCCAAACCTTGTGCAGTGCAATGCAAATACAATACTGTGTCGAGCTATGAAAACCAAGACATCTTCAAAACAGCCTCAGTAATTAAGACAAAGTAGAATAATCAGGCACAAGATGTCTTAAATGACACCCTAAAACAGAGGCAGCTGGTAACCGTGAACGCTTCTGTGACACGCTACTCTAAAAAAAAACTACTCTAAAGCGACTCTAAAAATATATTCGGTGGATTAGCCGTAGTTTGCAGCACTGTATCTGGGGTTTTAAAAAACTAAGATGCTGATTCTAACATAGGAGCTGCAGTAGCAGGGCAGATGACAGATGAAAAATTCAATTTTCTGTAGTTTTTGAGAAACTCTGAGAGAAGTAAGACAAGGAGATACAGTAAGGGTCGGAGGAGAGGCAAGAGCGATCTTGTGGCAAAAATGTGACTTAAAATCTGGTGAGTTTTGCCCATTTGGACTGCAAGCTTTATGTTGGTAATCCAGACTGAATAAATGATGACAAAGTGAGAATTACAAGGGTTACAGGTAACTACTGTGCGGTTCAGAGTTGTGGCTGCCTAGCAATTATTATTCAGGAATCTTTTTTGGTTTTATGACTTAGACCTTGACCAATAGCTCTGAAATTCTCTGTGTGGGGCATCTGCCTTGGGCTGGGTTTCTTTTGTTTTGTTAAACCATTCACTCCATTCTCTCAAGAAGTTTTCCGAAGTATGTTAACGAGGTTGTTAGCAGGGCGTAAAATAGAACCTGAGCCCAAAGAGGAAAAAAAAAAAACCATTTGGACCATTCTTTTTTTTTTTATCTCAAACCACAACTAAACTGAAACCTGTTATTTTAAAGCACTTGCTGAACTCAAACCAGAATGAAACCCGTTTCCCAGTTATCGATGCCAAGTGAGAGTTTGCCTGACTCTACCAAGGGCAGCACAGGGACCCTTCATGCACAAGGAGCAGCAGAGCAGCTCCATGCCACAGCCTCCCCCTTCTCCCTGTCCTGCCTGTCTCCCACACCGCTCCCCAAGCTGCCCAGCACAAGACCCTGCTGCTCGGCTGCCCTGCACCCTACCACCAGCCCAGGGAACCGCTTCAGCACCTGGAATTTTGGGGTGGGTTTGTCTCAGGCGAGCTCCGGCTACGTTGCGCCGGGTAGGGAGCACCAAGAAATATTGCTGGCCCAGGTCTCACGGGGGTGGGCACAGTGTGGGGTTTCTACCAGCAATGCCCTGAGCTGCCTGTGCCTCACTGCTCTCGACTCTCCTCCACTCCTCCCATAACAGCACCAGTGCATTTCACTGGGCAGAAATTGCACTCACGAGTTTCAGTGCCTTTTCACTACGTGCCGGTGGCACAAATTTGCCAGGCGAGGGGGAGACCTGATGGCACAACAGCTTCTCTTGAGCTCCGTGGTCCTTCATGCCAGGTTTAGGGAGCTGCAGAGAAGCTGATGTGCTGCTGTGGGAACCTGAGCAGCACGCGTGCTCCGAAAGAAAAGTAAGGAATGTACCCGACTGATGCTCTGTGCTGTGGACCTACTCCATCCCTGTCATTTTAAATGATTTTTTTTTCAGAATAAAGCGATTCCAACCTGTTCAGTAACTCTGAACTCGTAGTTATTGCCCTGAAACACCACAAGCTCAACCAGCTGATCCCCAGCTAGAAAATACAGGGAGTAGCTCCCAAATTGTCACAGCCTCATCCTTCCATCCTTCGGCTTATCTAACAGGTCAGCTGTCTCAGGGAAAACCTTTTCTCTCTGCATGTTTTATACTGGGGATTTGAGGTTCACCAGCAGGATTGTCCTGGAATCAAAGTGCCCCTACAAAAGCCACGTGGACTTGTTCACGGTCTGAGCCTCAAAGAATTTATGTCTTGCACATGCCTGCTAGAAATTTAGGAGGTATTGATGAAGATAGTGGTTTTTTCCTCGGCTCCAAGAAATAAATCTGTGTGGCAAAGGGAGACCCAAGCCTGATTTCTGGCTGAAGTTGTTAAGGACGTGGTGATTGAGGAATAGGGCTGCATGAAAAGAGGAGGAAATCTCTAGTTTAAGGACACTTAGATGCTTTCCTAGAAAATTTGAGTCTACAGCGGGCTCTGCCAGTGTTTTTGTGCAGGAGGCACGCAACTGCAAGTGAAACATCAGAACCTGAGCCTCTCCAGCTTGGGGGGGGGAGTGTATATATTTATATAAAATATTCTGTTTAATTCTATTTATTTTCACCTTTCTATACTTTAGTTCTACATCTGCCAAACAGAAGTAATAGTATCTTTTAACCTCAAGTGCACCTCTAGTACTGCAGAGATAAATTCATTATTGGTGGTGAACCCCCTCAGATACTGAAGATAGTAAATATATTTAAAAACCCTGTAAGGAAATTAATAACTCTGTATTCACCTCAGGATTTAAGTATTATGATCAAAATGAGATAAACACCACATACTGGGTAACAAGGATTAAAAGAAATAGAGAATATTTCCTATCTATACACTTCACCAAAAGTATTTGCATTCCTTGAAAATATTATTCTGTTGTAACATAATATATATATAACTTTAACATTCTTGGCTCCAGCATTGGGATGCAAACTTTCCTGAGATTTTTTTAAGAGCTCCTTGTCACGTTGTAAATCTGAGAAGGATTGTTTTATGTTTGTTTGCAATCTCATCTCAGAGGCACTCTTTAAGATCTGGGGTCTCTGGTGGCCCTTTTTGGTTTTGCGAGAAGAGCTCGGATATGATGTGTCACTTTAGCACGTCGTGTGATCAGTCACACGCAGCAAATACCACGCAAGAAAACAGTTGTATTCTTTTGGCTCATTGTCTGCAACGGAATTAAATATATATTTACTGACAATAAACGGTGATTGATTTATAAACTGCAAGTTATTGTCACTGAACAGATCTGCTCCAGACACAGACATACCTGCAGCTAAAATAGCAGCTGTATATTTTTAAACCTCACTTGATTTGCTATCATGACAGTCTAAAAATAAAGATTTACCAAAGTGGACAGACTGGGGACTGTAATTTGCATCCTTTCTTTCCACAGTATCTTGAACACGATTCGAGTAAGCGTTTCTATTTTGTTGTTTTTTGTTGGTTGTTTTTTTTTTTCTGATCCAGCTCTTAGGATATTTTGCAAGTTGCAGGGCAATGAGAAGTGTACAGGTTTAGAGAAATGTTTCATCACCTGACGTATCCGTGTGCCACCTGCCTCTGCATCTTAGTATAAAACTTTTTGGGGCAAAGATTTGCAAACTTTCTGCTCAGGGTTTTGCAAGCTGCAGTCTGGGTGCTGACCATAACAGCACCTACTAAACCACAGAGCCACCTGGATTTGAGATTCACCAGCAGGATTGTCCTGGAATCAAAGTGCCCCTACAAAAGCCACGTGGACTTGTTCACGGTCTGAGCCTCAAAGAAATTATGTCTTGCACATGCCTGCTAGAAATTTAGGAGATTAAAATACAGAGCTCCGGATTACCAGCGTGTTGGAACAGGAGCAGCATTCAAACCCTGATAAATATCAGAAAAGTTTTCTCTCCCTCCTTCCTGTCCTCCAGCTTCACAGATTTGGCAACGAGAAGAGAGGGATAGAAATCATTTGTCTGACAGAGCAGCATTTACAAGTTGGAGATGAGGCCAACAACTGCAAGTGGCAGGTCTGGACGATGGTGAGGACGTGTTCTGGGTCTGAATGCTCCGACCTGACCACTTTTGAGAGACAAAACATGCCTTTTCTTTCTCTACACGTGATTCAGATGGGGTTCGTTTCGGCGTACGAGGGTGTGAAAGCAGGCTCCTCTCCAGAAACTTTGCCATCAGCCCTTTCTCTGTTTTTGGAGAACCATAAGGCCTGTGCCTCAGATGTATTTTTATTTATCCATTATTTCTCTCCCAGAGTTGGTTTTGCAGTGGAAAGTATTGTTCACACATTCGTGTTTTTATTGCCGTGTAATGTTCCCAGCCTTCCTCTGACCTTCTGCAAGTCATGGCTGGGACTATTTTTAGAGATTATATTTGCAGCAAAACGTTACAAGAATGAGAGCAGCAAGGATGCTGCCAATGTGAAACAAATCCATCTGTGTCTCCTGCTTCTTTGAGCCGCATAAAAGTCGACGTAACTCGACAGCCTAAAGCAGGACAGATGCCACCCTAAACCATCCGCATTTAAGGGCTGGATGTGGCTGGGGCCTCCCAGGCCAGCACCCTGGTGTCACCCCTGTGCAGAAGCCACTGCTTCCCAAGACGAGGTAGGGAATGTTATAATGGATAGTCACAAAATTCATTTTTTTCTGCATTTCTGTCTCGAGCTCTTCCCACACAAACAAAGGTGAAGGTACTCCAACCTCAGAGTGTCAGTTTGTCCCGAGGTAAAAGGACCACAGAGGACTTTTTCCTTTACTCTGCAGGGCTGGGGAGGAATGGGATTCACTAAGAGATGTAAACAGGTACTGGTCAGTGCTGGAAGCTGCGACAGACAGAACAGAGATGGCACATGGTCTTTGGTGACTGCAGGAACCATCACCTTTCCCAGACATCTTTCCTTCTCCTGCGATGCTCATGACTCCCACTGCCTAGGTGTCAAGAAAGGGAGGGGAAGCATCTTCCCGTAGCATCTCTTCCCTTCGAGCCTGAGCCTGTTTCCTCTGCAGCACAGCTCTCCTCAGGCCTCGGCCACTCAAGCCTGGGGTTTGCAGAAGCACTCACACCTCCTGTGTTCTCTTCAACCTTGGAAAAATATCCAAGTCTAAATTATTTTACTGATAATGCATATTTTTTCCAAGAGCCAAATGAGAGTCTGCTGGACCTAGGGTAGTTCCTACTGCATAGAAAGTGTGGTGGGAAGACTTGCCAAAAATATTTTTCTTATTATTATGGAAAAAAAAAAAAGCACCCTGGGTCCTGTTTGGAAACAGAACTACAATTCGTCCTTATCATTAGCTTTTTCCCTTCCACAAAGATTCAAAGTAGACTGAACCGAGCTGGGATGCAGCCTCTACAGCAAGGAGCAGAAAGTCAGAATTCTGAACTTCTCTACCTGCAGCAGCTCTTCTTGGGGCCGAGTTACTGGTACCAGTTGAGGGTCTCCAGGGAAGTAGCTCCAAACAGTGACTGAGCAGCCTCTAGTTCTCTAATCCAACAAGTGGGAATGAGGGGAAAGGACCACCAGAGGTCCTACATCTTCCCCCTGAACAGCATCTCTTACAGAAGACTGCTGGGCTGGGTGGACCTCTGCTCTGACCCAGAATGTCATTCCTTATGTTCTTAGATATAAGAAAGAAATTCTTTACATTGAGGGTGGTGAGGCACTGGCAGAGGTTGCCCAGAGAAGCTGTGGCTGCCCCATCCCTGGAAATGTTCCAGGCCAGGTTGGATGAGGCTTTGGGCAACCTGGTGTAGTGGAGGGTGTCCCTGCCCATGGCAGGGGGGTTGGAACTAGATGATCTTTAAGGTCCCTTCCAACCCAAACCATTCTGTGATTCTTATATTTTTTACAACGGAAGGCACGCCTCGTGCTGATCATCCTTTTACTTGCTGTTGGACTCTGTGCTTCTGTTTTCCGGTGTTTAGGGAGAAGTAACAGCTATTGCTGGGAATTATTGCAAGGGTAGAGGTATTATGAGCAAGGGCAACTGAGAACTTTTGGAAGCAGGCCTCATAAGTGCTTTAATTCTACTAATTAAACTGACTTACTGGGAAAGAGCCAAAACCCCAACACTGAAAGCGAAGCAGATCAGAGGTTCATTCTGACCCAACGCCAGTAATCTGGTAGTGATAACTTTTTACGTAAGGACCTTCATACATCATGTTCTTGTACTTCTCCTTTTTGTCGTTGGACCTCAGGAGATTGTATGTCCTTTTTTAATATCAAGGGTTTCTAAGGGGAGGAGAGGAAAAATTTATGTCTATATTTTGAAACCACGTTAACAGGGAAACGTGGGAACTGAAATGTGGTCTTCCTTAGGAAAACATTTAGCCTGTTTACACGATAAAGCTGGTTGAAATTTCTGAAACATTTGTTTTGGCATCCTCGACTTGTTCTTTTAATCCAGTCTGTTGGTTGCAAAATTCATGGAGCTGCCTGGTGGCAGCGGAATTTATGAAACGGAGACTGGTAGTGTTTATTACTTCCTGCCTGGGACCTTTTTCCCTATTTTCTGGCCCCTTGTGGTGTCACTACCACCTTCACAAACTGAATCTAAAACATCATCAACTCAGGATCACCTCTTCAGTTTTGGGTAGTGTTTGACACAGACTTTTCAGAAGTATGTAGGATGATCTGAAAAAGTAGAGCAGTGGTGACTGGGTTTTGTGGGATCATGCCCTGAAATAGATCTCAAAGGAACAAAAAAGGGTTCTTTCTCAAAGAGGCACCTTGTAAAAGGCACACTCAGAGCTGACCTCTCCCCTGCTCCACCACAGGAAGGGAGAAGCTCTGTTGAGGTTAGACCTTTGTCACATCCCTTCTGTCCTAACTGCACACTGCGGTGCTGAGCTGAGGATGAGATAAACCAAATGGCTTTAAACTGAAAGAGGGGAGATTTCGATTAGATCTAAGGAAGAAATTTTTTACGTTGAGGGTGGTGAGGCACTGGCACAGGTTGCCCAGAGAAGCTGTGGTTGCCCCATCCCTGGAAGTGTTCAAGGCCAGGTTGGATGAGGCTTTGGGCAACCTGGTGTAGTGGAGGGTGTCCCTGCCCATGGCAGGGGGGTTGGAACTGGATGGTCTTTGAGGTCCCTTCCAACCCAAACCATTCTATGATTCTATGATTCATACCTACCCTCTTCTCCTCCTTCCTATCTACTTGGCAAGGGGAAGAAGGGCGAAAGGCAATTTGTAAAAAAAAAAAAAGTAAAAGAAAATGGATTTAACTGGGTGAGTATAACCTTGCAACAAGCCCCCAGTGCATTCTGGAGCAGACCAAGGCATCACCTTATTCCAGGTTTTGACACCTGAAGGTTGATGTAAGCAAGTAAACCTGCCCGAAGGAAAGTCCCCGCAGCCTCTGTTCCACGACATGCATGGATCATCTAAGAGCATAAGGGAAAATCGGGAAAGCAGAATAAAGCAGGCTGGGAAAATTCGCCTTTATCCAGGCTGACCGCCACACCGGCAACTGGGGTTATAATGGGAACCCTCCCTCTCAGCCTTGCTGGTGTAGAGCAAAGGGAGGTTCATTTGCACAACGTTCCTGCCTTTATGGGGGGTAGGTCAAATGACCAGCTCATTTTTCTAGGGAGAAGAAAGAAACGTCGTCTTTCCTGTTCAAACAGCTGAGGTTGCCCAGAGAGGTGGTGGATGCTCCATCCCTGGAGACGTTCAAGGCCAGGTTGGATGAGGCCCTGAGCAACCTGATCTAGTTGGAGATATCCCGGTTCCTTGCAGGGGGGTTGGACTAGATGACCTTTGAAGGTCCCTTCCAGCCCTAACCATTCTATGATTCTATGATTCCATGAACTCCCTCATCGTGCCTCCGGCAGTCTTGATTTCAGCAGCTTGGTGTAGACAGTCTCAGTGTAAATATTGGGAGAAAACATCTTCCTCCCAAACCCTGGCTGGGCTGTTGATCAAGGACCTTATCTGTATCCGTGCTGCTCTCAGGCCACGCTGTGCCATGGGTACCAGTGCTGAGTGGTGACCATACAGAGCTGGCAGTGGTTTGCCCACAGCCTTATTCCCTCTAGAAGTGCGTGTGAGCACCTAAGGTGTAGCCACCAAGCCTGTGGCCGCTCCTACTCCCTCGGGCAATAACTCTTGTCTTCTTGTCTTTGCCACACACAGCGCCGGGCTCAGAAAGCTCCCCCCGGGCAGCACAGGCACTGTGAGAGATGTTTCAACCGGCACTGCCGCGCACCCATGGAGCCCTCCATCTCCTGCATGGTGATCAGCTGCCGCTTCCACTGCGGGGCCACCTTCCACATGTGCAAGGCGGAGGAGCACCAGTTGCTCTGTCCCTTAGAGCAGGTCTCCTGCCTCAACAAAGCCTATGGCTGCCCTTTTTCCATGGCCCGCTTCAAGCTGGCGAAGCACCTCCAGGTCTGTCCAGCCAGTGTTGTCTGCTGCTCGATGGAGTGGAATCGCTGGCCAAACGTGGATTCAGACACGACCCTCCACAAGAACATTATGAAGGAGACCTTGAACGAAGAGTGTCTGGACACAGCCTTGGCTCTTAGAGACCAGAAGATACTTTTCAGGACTTTGAAAATAGCCGACTTATTTCCAGAATGGAGGAAAAGGGATGAAGCGGAAGAGCTAATGGACGAAGCCACAGGTGGGGAAGAAGGTGCTGTGGGAGGAGCAGCCTGTGGTTCCCAAGAGGGCGACAACCAGTTGTCCGAGCTCAGCCAACGTGAGCGTGAAGATTTGGCAAAGGACAAAGAGGGAACGGATCTGACGAGTTACAAAACCTGGGAGAACATCTTCAGCAAAGAGCTCCTGGCTTGCCAGGTGACGGGCTCAGCAGCCAGCCCAGGACAAAAGACGGAGGAGGCTTCCAAGAAAACAGCGTCAGCCTCTCAGGCTGCTGGCTCCACAGAGAAGGCAAAGGAAGTACCTGAGGGTGCAGAAGAGGCAAAAACCCCAAATCCTGAACAAGTAACACTGAATACAGAAATGATGGGACTGGCTCCCTGGCAAGAAGGGGTCCTGGAGAGGCTGAAGAAGGAAGTTGGTGTAGGTGATTACAACATGTACCTGGTACATCACGGGGGAATGCTCATCCGCTTTGGCCAGCTAGCTGCTTGCACGCCCAAAGAAAAAGACTTTGTCTACGGGAACTTGGAAGCTCAGGAGGTGAAGACCGTTTACACCTTCAAAGTGCCAGTTAGTTACTGTGGCAAAAGAGCACGACTAGGAGATGCGCTGGGCCACAAGATGCCAACTTCAGACAAGTCGGTGGATACCTCAGAATTGGGAATAAACCTAGAAGAACTTCCTAAGGCGAATGTAGTTAAAGCCACGCTGTTATGTGCACTGGAAAAAGAGCTGAAAGGCCACGAGATCTCCGAAGCAAGGGGTGTGGATGGACTCTTTGTGGATTTTGCAACACAGACATACAGCTTTCCTCTGGAGCCCTTCTCCTCCGATGCTGTTCTAGCAGATATTCTGGATGAAAAAAGCTCACCAGAACTCCACGTGGAGCTCTACACCGAATGTGTAACCAGAAGACACAACAAAAGCAGTTCAGCTTTCACGTTCACTTGCAGTCATTTCTTCAGGAGGGACGAGTTCCCGTCCCACTTCAAGAACGTGCACGCTGATATCCAGTCGTGTCTGGACGGATGGTTCCAGCATCGCTGCCCACTGGCCTACTTGGGATGTACTTTTGTTCAAAATCACTTCCGCCCTGAGGGACTTAAGGCCAAGGTTATATACAGCAAGCCTCTCAAGACGTTTGCTATTAAGCCAGAGGTGGACACTCTCCTCGCTGAATCAGGGAAGTGCAATTCCACAGTGGGTAATCAAGGGAGAAATAAGGACTCGCTGAGCAGCCTCCCAGTGGAAGTGCTCAAGTACATTGCTGGGTTCCTGGACAGCTTCAGTTTATCTCAGCTATCGCAAGTGTCAGTGCTGATGAGGGACATCTGTGCCACTCTTCTTCAAGAGAGGGGGATGGTCCTGCTGGTCTGGGAGAAAAAAAGATATTCCCACGGCGGTACTTCGTGGAAAGCTCGCAAAAAGGCAAGTGACTGTGACACTGGGAAAAAAAGACAGCCATGGGTTCCCTCCAGATAGAACACGAGCATAGCAAGGGACGCTGCGTTAAGACACGGGGAAGGTTGATGAAGTTGTGAGTTTGCAGCACAATGTGTCGGGGGGGTCAGGGCTGTAAAGTACAGCACATCTAGCCAAGGTGGGAAGGTGTAAATGGACATCTTCTGACTAGCTAAAAGTCCCCACTCAAGCTTGTCTTGGGTAACCAGTTTGCATGTGCACTGGGAACTGAGAATTCCCGATATTTCAAGGTTACACGTGGGGTTTTGAAGAACTTGAGGTTCATACCTCTTTTTTGTTCTTTACAAGCTGATCTAGGGTATGTCAAAGCTAAAACATGCTTCAAAGTGCCAAAGGGGTAAAGAACAAGGAGACGTGGCTGTGAAAGGAGCTCAGGGGTTCACATCAACCCCCACAGGCTTTCACGATCAGCAGTTCCCAGGATCGTCCTGCGTGTCTGACTCGTTGGGTTGTGGGCACCTCAGGGAGCAGCATGGGGATAGGAATCCTTCTTCTGCAAAGCTGGTGTCCCACCGCTTGTACTGGAAAATTGTCTGCCTTGTTGGCTGTTTGGGTACTCAGTGAAATGTGTAACCACAGCTCAGCCTAAGCCCTAGCCAAACAATAGCTACTACAGGTTTTTTCTAGCCGATAGCCTGGCAGCTGCTCTGACACAACACTGGTTGACTCCAGCATGACCAAGCAGACAAGACAGAGATCTAGGAACAAGTCATTTAGATCCAAGGAAAACTCCCAGAAATCATAGAATCATAGAATCATGGAATGGTTTGGGTTGGAAGGGACCTCAAAGACCATCCCATGGGCAGGGAAACCCTCCACTACACCAGGTTGCCCAAAGCCTCATCCAACGTGGCCTGGAACACTTCCAGGGATGGGGCAGCCACAGCTTCTCTGGGCAACCTGTTCCAGTACCTCACCACCCTCGTGGTGAATGATCTAAGGACCTGGCTTTCAAGCAGAGCCCTGAAGATCTCCACCTATTGATTCTCACCAAAGGGAAGCTTAGCATTTTATGACTCTTTATTAAGAGAAAAAAAAAAATAAGAAGCATGACGAATTCAAAAGCTGTGTAACAAAGTTGGGCGGCTGCAAGTAGAATTAGCCCAATTCAGTGGTGAGTTCAGGGTGGTGAAACACTGGCACAGGTTGCCCAGAGAAGCTGTAGATGCCCCATCCCTGGAAGTGTTCAAGGCCAGGTTGGATGAAGCTTTGGGCAACCTGGTGTAGTGGAGGGTGTCCCTGCCCATGGCAGGGGGGTTGGAACTGGGTGATCTTTGAGGTCCTTTCCAACCCAAACTGTTCTATGATAATTCAAAACAGGAATTAGCCACAGAAATAATTTACTGGGGAATGTGGCTTCCTCCAGTAAAAGGAAGAAATTTGAGCTGAGCAATCCAATAGCAATTTGATTCAGTTACTGTAGCGCAATTTCGAACAGCAGCCTTGAACTTCAGGACTGTCTAACCCCTCTCACGTTAGCTGTCTCTACTGGCCACACAGGAATCTTGTTTCCAATGCACAGACTCTGCTGGAAAACATTCTGCTTGTAATTAATCTGAATTTCTTGGCTACTGCGTATAACAGCTATGATTACTCAGGGCTCAGGTAATCTGAAGTGTAGCACACCCCCACGCTGTCCTTCTACAGGAAGAATCCTTTTTAGGGAAGAGAAATCTACTACAACTTTAAAAACTACTTTGAAGTTGCCCATAGCTGCTTCGGGAAGTCTTTCTGAATTCAGGTTTCTCTGAGATACGTACCGCTCAAGCACGCTGTGGTCACTGTCCTTGATAAACACCTTGGCTCACACTGCATGTGTGATGGAGTGAGTTTTCCATAGAGCTGCAGCGGTCCAGTGGCCCGGGCTTCCTCATGCCCTGCACTGGATTGCCACCACCAAAGCCTGTAGAACATATTTTCCCGTTAAAAATGGCAGATGACTGGCAGACTTTGGCCAGCAGGTCGAGGGAAGTGATTCTGCCCCTCTACTCAACTCTCGTGAGACCCCACCTGGAATACTGTGTTCAGCTCTGGAGTCCCCAACACAAGAAGGACGTAGAGCTACTGGAACGAGTCCAGAGGAGGCCACGAAGATGATCAGAGGCCTGGAGCACCTCTACTATGGAGACAGGCTGAGAGAGTTGGGGCTGTTCAGCCTGGAGAAGAGAAGGCTCCGGGGAAGTGCTCAAGGCCAGGTTGGATGAGGCTTTGGGCAACCTGGTGTAGTGGAGGGTGTCCCTGCCCATGGCAGGGGGGTTGGAACTGGATCATCTCTAAGGTCCCTTCCAACCCAAACCATTCCATGATTCTATGATTCTATGAGGACTAAAGCAGCAAAACCAGCGAGTGCGAGGTACACAACACCACAGACCACATTTTAACTTGTTACACCAGCCCCGCACAAGCAGAAGTCCGGTTGGGGCAACGCACACCCACTATAAGCACATACAGATTTTTTAAACCCTCTGCTCTTTTTACCAGCATTCCCATTTTCTCCCTCCCAATTTCTCTCCCCTTTCCCGTACTAGATCTGGCAGTTCAGCAGCCTGTTCTCCAGAGTCAACAAGTGGCAGCGCAACGACGTCACGTGCATGTCGGAGCACCTGAAGAACTGTCCCTTCTACAAAGTGGAGCACAAGACGGACCCCGTGCTGCTGACAGGCATGTGCGAATCTCCAGAGGAGACACCAAAGACTTTGGTTTCTACTTTCAAGCGCAGAGTCTGAACAACCTCCTTCCCCTGCGCCACGCTCCTTTCAGCATCCTCGGAAAGAAGATTTGGGAATTCAGGTGTAAAGATCGTTGCTTCCGGCTCTCCTTTGGACATACAAAACTGGCTTCTCCCCAGCTGCGTTTGAGACATCCTGCATCTTCTTTTCCCTGCATTAATTTAATTCTTACAAGTTCACCCACCGCTCACCAACATCATCTGTTTATGTTTCTGTTCCTCGCTTTGTACAGCATCCCCAAGAAAGCAATAAGGATCATGTTTGAAAACAGCATCTGCACAACCTTGAAGGTAGGCTGCTGCTCCTCGTCCCGCGTCCCTGGGAGAAGCAAGAGCCCTTGGTGTACCCAGCTCAACTGGTCTGAAACACCTTGGTTTGGGCTGGAAAGCCAAATTCTAGGAGCACAGGTAGATGCCCTCCTGCCTGGCAGACCCAGGGACTCCTAATCTGTTCTGAATCACGGGCAAAAGAAAAAGACTCCCCCAATTGAGTGAATTAATTAGTGCTCCAGTGAGGACTGAGGAATTCAGCCACAGACCAGCACTTAGGGCCTCGATTCAGGCACGTGTGTCTGGTTGAGCACGAGCCTAAAGCTGAGCTCATGGGAGCAGTCAAACCACAGCGAAGCAAAGCAACTTGCTCTTTGGTAGAAATAACCGAGTAGCAAACAGTTTTAGGAGTTCAACTGACCTTTTCTATTTTTCAGTTAAAAATCCATTAAAGCCATCAAAGAATATTTGCAGTCGGTTTTGGAATGCCTCACCTACTCAGCCTTGCAGCTGTAAATTGCAAATTGTAATTGTAAGCAACTGTAAACGACATGTTAACGAAATAACGTTCTTTTCTGTAAAAGAAAAGGCATCCAGTAACAGTACAGATACTGATGCTCCAGTTAAACGTGCTGGAGGATAAGACTTTTTGGGTTTTTTTTACAGAGCAGAAAAATGATTAAGATTTGGTTTATTTTTTAATAAATACACTAATTTAAAAGCAGGATGTGCTTGCTGAGGCAACAGATGAGAGGAAGGGGGCATGTTACTGACAGCACCTGTCTTATTGCACTATTTAAACACGTTTTAAACTATTCCACTATTTAAACACATTTTGGAGGCAGCGGTTAGAAATGCCATAGTTGTGGTGGCGGGTGGGATTCCTCTGAAATTCCTCTGTTGATTCCGCTTCCAGCCGCTGCGCAGCCACAGCGGGGCCGACTCACACCCTTTTCTTTTTTAAGCTCATAGCCAGAAGTGCCAGCTCAGGACACGAGGTCTGGCTTTCATCTCACCGTCTTGGGCAGGAGAACCTCGCCGGGAGCTGGGACATCTGCTGGCCTGGACCACCGCTCTCCTCGCCTGGGCTGGCCAGGTGAAAACTGGCCCGGGTGGATGGACACGTGCTGACCAAAACCATGCTGAGACCACCCTTGCCTACACTTGCAGCTTCGGTGGTCCCTGTGAGATTTTTAACCATATGAGGATGTTTTTCTTCTCCAGACACGCACTCTCAGGAGCATATGGTCTGAGTTGGGGGGACAGTGGACTGGTCCCAGGAGCAGGAGTAGCAGCAGTTACATTTATTATTATTTTTTAATGCCATTCTGTTTTCTGTCCTTAGGGATCTTTTCTGGGAAGTCTCATGATGCTTTACATGTGAGAATAAACTCATCTGTGCAGGTATCCTGCAGAAAACACGAGTAGCATCCCAGTTTTATGCAGAGGAAGCTGAAGCAAATGAAGGCAGGACCAGGAGCAGTTAGAGCTGAGTGCTCTGATCCTTCATCCTGTGGCTTAAGCCACTTCACAAAAACAAACCAGGCATCTTTTCAAGTTGTTTACAAACAACTATCCTCAAAACATCCTGTATAACATAAGTCACCAATATTATCACTCTGTTTTAGGCAGGGAAGTCGACAGAGGTGAGAACGTACCGCCAGACTTCCTAGACAGGTCCCTGTATCACCTGATTTTGAAAGATGCTGAGCACCCAATCGTAGCTGCAGACCACCGCAGCTGCAAGTGCATGTCCAAAAACTGAGTGCCAGTACTGGGTACTTCAAAATTGAGCCTCTCAAAAATTATGGATAATTTGGAAAGGGGTAAAAAGAAAAGATGCTGAGATAATAGCATCTCAGAGTAAGCCGGTGCTCAAGGCTGGTACACGAGACCATGAAAAAGTCCAGCCCATGAACCATCTCTCACCTGATCAGCCACTTAGCTGCCAAAAACTGGGGCACCTGCCCTGAAATTGTGGCTTATGTTAGATATGGATTGGGCTCGTTTTCAGTGCCAGTGTCACCGGCACTGATGCTATTCCACTTCTGGCCTCCTTCTGTCGATGCCAGAGGATTTCGTTCTTGTCTCCCTGCTCCTGGAGATCGCATGACTTCAGTTCCAGCCTTATCGCCATGATCCTGCTTCTTCCCTGGGCAGGAGGTGCCAGAGTCAGACTACAAGGAGGATGCAGCCTTTGCAAGCGTGGTGGTTCAAGGTGCAGGTCAGGGATAGGAATGTCGCAACCTCTTGGGATCCTCTTGGGATCAGCCGGGGTGTGCACACAACATCTAGCAGAATGGGGCATTTTCCTTCTGGCACTATGCTGGAGAGACACAGGCTGTTGAGTCACAGAGAGAGAAAGAGACAAATTCACCCCTGTGAATATGTATTTATACTTCTGTAAACTGCAACTTTGGTTAAGTAACCTTCAGCATCTACAGCGGAAGCTGAAAATCTGCAGTCATCTTCTGGTTAGTCTGGTTAACCCAGCCCTGGAAGAGGGAAGTGGAGATCACCCTTGTACCGCTGCGTACCCACCTGGAAACCACTTCTCTCTTTATCTCCCATTTGACACTAGAGGAGAGCGGTGGGCTGGTGTCAGATGCAGTTTAATCAGTCAGAGGCTGCAAGCCAAGCTAGCTCAAGCTGATGGTTCCAGAGTCACCAGAAGCTTTGAGGAGCTGCAAGGAACCAAATTTGCCTGCTCTGGTTATCCTAGTGAGCACTATGCTGACCTATTTGAAAAGTGAGAGGCTTCAGTTTGGGTTCAGCAAGACCTTAGGCTCCCAGTTTAAGGTCAGAACTTGACCAATGGGAAGATAAAACTCTTCCTACATTTCAGCTTGAGGGATTTGATTAGAAGAAACTGGGCACCTGGTGTTTTCCAACACAAGCCTTGCGCCGCGGCAGGGTCTGAACTAGAAAAGGGCATCCAAGTCCAGCAGAGCATTGAGGTTGCTCTCAGTCCAGATCCAACACTCTGGATCTTCAGGACTTTGATCCCGTTCGTGCTGCCCACAAGTCTTGTGAAGGGCAGGAGCAATACTCCGCACGCTCCAGCTGTTTTGCTGCATTTCCTCCCGTTGGAAGAACGGGAGCTGAAATGATGGCATCGTGGAAATCAGAGAGGGCAAAAAGGCTTGGGACAAGAGAGCAGAAAGGCAGGAAACAGGAAAGGTAACAGGTTTGGGCAGAGGAGACCTGCCTGATTGTAGGTGTCCCTGGGGAGAGGCGAGTGGAGAAAGGTAAAAGGGCACATGAACGGAGGGATTTGGGATGTGGAAGAGGAGATGCAGCTGCAAATGGTTTAGGAGGAAACAACTCAATATAACAGACACTAGGAGGACAGGAGTGACATTTAGGAGAGCAGAGACAGAAGGGGAATGGAGAGTTTATTTTATTTTAGTTGGTTTCGGCTGACAAAGTAAGATGTTTGGCTGAGCCCGGTGAACTCAGTGAAACACAGACTCTGGTTGGAATTGTAATTTGTCCAGCGGACCTCACTCTGTGGCACAACCTCTGCTCTGGGTCGGAGTACTCAGCCAACAGATCATAGAATCATAGAATCATAGAATGGTTAGGGCTGGAAGGGACTTTCAAAGGTCATCTAGTCCAACCCCCCTGCAAGGAACAGGGATATCTCCAACTAGATCAGGTTGCTAAGGGCCTCGTCCAACCTGGCCTTGAATGTCTCCAGGGATGGAGCATCCACCACCTCTCTGGGCAACCTGTTCCAGTGTTCTACAACTCTCATAGTAAAAAATTTTTTCCAATCATTGGCACATGAGCTGAGAGGCCACAGCAAAACCACGAAGAATCACAAATTTTGATGTTCCCGCGCGCTCATCATTTGCTGCCAACACCAACCTCCTGGTTAAATGCTTCTCCTTGAGGAAGGGGCTGGAAATTCCCAGTCACACAGAGCAGGTGATATTTCTTACAGGGTGAAAGGGTAGGACCTACCAACACGTATCATAAGTCCAAGTTGGAGGGAGAAATTTCTGGCCAGCTCCCAAAACTGAGCGAGCACAGATCGGGGGAAGTTTATCTGAACAGCGTTTGTTATTTCGCAAAACTCTGTAACTCCTTGTTGCTTTCTTAAGAATAAAAATTTTAAAATTTTTAAAAATCCAACAAAATCCACGTCCTAGCTTGTTTTCTTGGTTTCGCCACATCAATGTTTGCTTCGCTTTCAGAGTAGATGTGGTAATTCCCGTACCCTCATATTCACTACACTCCTTTTCTCTGCTCCAGTCCTCGGGACAATTTTCCCAGTTGAAGGCTAAAGCTATGTATCAGCAACAATGATTTTTTATTTTTGAACCCATTTTCCTTGTGTAGCCACTCTCTCCTTCCTGGTTCAGTTATTTACTTCTATGAAAAGCCTTCTCTTCTTCTAAAAACCCATTTCCCGTGCTGACATTGAATTATATCTACAAACATTTGAAGAAGAGTTTTCTTGGCCGATCTCTCTCCTTACTCTTCACCTGTTTTTAAGGACATTGTAGCCAGGTGGCTACAGAGGGATTTTTTTTGCTTCTTTACTTGATCCTTCACGGTTCCACAGCCGTTGTGCATTGCCCACAGAGATTCCGGGCTTCTTTTGCATCCAGTTTCCTTACCGCTACGGTCCATATTAAAGAGTTTTCTTAACTCCTTGATTTTTTTTTTTTCTTTTGAAACAAAACCTTCATGTACAGTGCAGGCCTCTTCTTATTTAGCCTCACTAGTCCTTATTTAGCTTCCTGCATGATTTATATGTAAGGAAATTATGATCACACGTTCCGAATTTATTTTTGATGACCACCTGCTCTATGACTTAATTGCTATTTACAGCTAATGAATCTTTTGTAGGTTCAGTGATAGTTTGCGAAGGAATTTGTCATCTGTTGTACTGAGAATTATAGGCCTAAGGCTCATTATGATTATCAGAGACTATTCTCTGGTCCATAACTCTGAAGTCAGATTCCCCATGGCAGCATAGTTCTTACTGACATTTATCTCTTTTGATATTAGCTCTCTCCCTACATCTGCAGTTAGGAACTTCAGCAGTTCACAGCTGACTTCAAGCTGCACCGGAGAAAAGCCTCTTCTAATTTTCTGAGTTTCACCTACACAACCTATAACAACATTATTGTGATGCTAACGCACTATTTTTATCCTCCTTTCTATCATATTTGCTCATATATCTTTCCTACTAATATCTGGAAGGCAGTTACAAAGATAATGGAGCCAAAGTCTTCTCAGTAGTAGCAGGTGATACAGCAAGGGGCAATGACAAGTCGAAGCTTGGGAGGCTCAGGCTGAACTTCAGGAATGACTTTTTACTGGAAATGTAATGCAGCACTGGAACAGGTGCCCAGAAACGCAGCAGCATCTCCACTCTTGGAGGGTTTCCAGACTTGGTTGGGCAAAATCACAATGACTTGATTGAGCCAGAGGTTGGATCAGAGACCTCCAGAGGTCTCCTACCACCACCTCTCCGATTCCCTGAAGTACACGGGTGCCTGCCTCCCTGGCCTCACCTGCTTCCCTTAGCGAAACTAGATAGCCCTTTGGCTACCGGTGTTTGCTGCTGCTCCTCTCATCACAATTAGTTCATTCTTTCCCCTTGTTGTCCAGGTCTCGGCCCATCGATACCTCCTTGTCTGTCATCACGTACCTATTTAACTACTTTTCATCTCCCTGCACAGGAAAACAGATACACAGCCCTCTCCTAGCCCTTGCAACGACACTGAATGGCTCTCCTGAACACGATACCTACACGGCAAAGTTATATTTACTACTCAGATTAGTGAGTTGCACAGCTCCGTTCCTTTTAGCCAGGCTGACCCAGCGTGCCATGGATTGCAGCTTTGGAGAGCGGAAGGGAGTCCCAGCTTTCACAGACACCTGGAGGGATTTGATTACAGACGACAGTCAATAGTGGCTTACTGCTCTGCAAAACAAAAGTCTATCGCAACGGCTGCGTCGGAGGCTCGCTGCAGCAACACACAACTTGTTTCACGGCCACAGCCCGGGCTGCAGCCCTCCCCCAGCTCCTCTGCATAAAGAGCTAGTGGGCAAATCTGCTGAAATGCAGTTTTGGCCCCACCAGAGCAGGAATAAAAACCCAGAGAAAGGAGCCTTGGCTGAGCGGAGCGCTCTGTTGCGCTTGCCTGGGGTGAAGGAGCTGCATAGACGTTTGTGCCCTGCTTCAGTGTCTGATGGGAATATATGGGTGCATCCCAAGAGCATAGATCACACCAGATAACAACATCTAGGGCCAGGAGCACAGGGATGAGTGCATCTCAGGTCGAGGGGGGATGCAGGGACTGGTACGTGTGTGATAATACCCCAGTGAGGCAGCAGGAGAGCCAGGCAGAGGGGCCGGCCACATCCGACAGCGCAGGGCTCCTAAGAATGACTCCAGCAGGAAGAATTAATATTCCTCGTGAGGCTTCTCCAAGAAGCACTGAAGTGATGAGTGAGGATGGGATTGGGATGCAAGGGGTAAGTCTGCGTCAAGAACCTGTATCTGGCCAGCACAAGGTGCTCCGTGGGCTGGTTGTCAGGAATTGCATGGGAAGAGCTGGGGCTGGGGGTTATCATCGTTTCCTGCAGGTATTTACAGGTGATTGTAGCAGGCCACAGCAAGGGTGGGTTGAGTTACTGCAGGGCTGGGACGACTGTGAAGAGAGGCATAGACCAAGAGAGAAGAAACCATTTTCTCTCCGTGTGTCTGAAAGACGGGGAAAAAGGCAGAAGGTAAAATACCATCTGAGCTCATCCATTTCCTCTCTCGCAGCTTGACTTTTGTCCTCATGATGGTTTTGTCCCCATGAAGCCAGAGCTGACTTGGTAGCCGGTGGTGGCACACATGGGCTCCAGAGCGACCAGCTTCTTTGCAGTTGAAGAAGGTTTGATTTTGGTTTTGGTGGGTTTTGGGGGGGACAAACAAACCAGCTTCAACCTCCAAGTCTCTTACAAATATGAAGTCTTCCAAAAAACAAGCAGACAGAGGTGTGGCTGCTTGCAGAGGCTGCTCAGCGGGTCCGGAGGAGACAAGGTTGCACGCAGAAACACGGTGGGAACGGCTGATTAAGTCAATATTATTATTGACTTAAAGAGGGATGTGGCAAGAGCAGCCCGGCTGCAGGTTTGGGGGTGCTCCTCGATCCCAGCTGATCGCACCCCGCTTCCCAGCCGCAGGTCTGGGGGTGCTCCTCGATCCCAGCTGATTGCACCCCACTTCCCAGCCTCAGATCTGGGGGTGCACCTCGATCCCAGCTGATCGCACCCCACTTCCCAGCATCAGGTCTGGGGGTGCACCTCGATCCCAGCTGATCGCACCCCGCTTCCCAGATGCAGTTCTGGGGGTCCTCCTCGATCCCAGTTCATTGCACCCCACTTCCCAGCATCAGGTCTGGGGGTCCTCCTCGATCCCAGCTGATCGCACCCCGCTTCCCAGCCGCAGGTCTGAGGGTGCACCTCGATCCCAGCTGATCGCACCCCACTTCCCAGTCGCAGGTCTAGGGGTGCTCTTCGATTCCGGCTGATCGCACCCCGCTTCCCAGATGCAGTTCTGGGAGTCCTCCTCGATCCCAGCTCATTGTACCCCACTTCCCAGCCGCAGGTCTGGGGGTGCACCTCGTTCCCAGCTGATCGCACCCCGCTTCCCAGCCGCAGGTCTGGGGGTGCTCCTCAATCCCAACTGATCGCACCCCACTTCCCAGCATCAGGTCTGGGGGTGCTCCTCGATCCCAGCTCATCGCGCCCCACTTCCCAGCCGCCTCAGCTCTCCCGTGTGTGGCACAGCAAGGGTTAACGGGTTTAAGCGTTGAGGCTCCCCCCACCCGCGGCTCCTGCTGCGTCAGAGCGAAAGTGAAACGAAGCCGCCGGAGAGCTGCTGGGTGCGGGTTTCCGTCTCGGGATGGCAGCGGGGCCGGCGCTGTGCCGGGCACTGGTGCTGTGCCGGGCACTGGTGCTGTGCCGGGCACTGGTGCTGTGCGGGGCACTGGTGCTGTGCGGGGCACTGGTGGCCCCGGCGGCAGGTGAGCGGCGGCCGGGCCGGGGGTCGGGGCGGGGGCTGGGGCTCCTCCTGCGCTCACCCCCCCCCGACACCCCTGCGGGGAAGGTGTCCCGGTGAAACCCAGGGTCTTCCTGAAGGTCAATGCCAGAGGAGGGTGATGCCAGGCTAGAGGGCTCCTCTGCCAACAGCCCCAAAGTGGCCGCCAGCCCCCAGCCTCCCGCTTGCTCATCCCTCATCCCACACTCTTCCTTGTTTGCAGCGGGATTCATGCGTCCAACCGGTTCTTCTCCCTCTCTAAAGGGTCAGCGAAAGCTCCCACACCAGCACCACCATTCCGCAGGGTGGACATCACCCTGGGCTGCTCCTACTTGGAGGAAGATGTGAGGGGTTTGCTGCGTGCCGCCGGCAGCGCGGCCTCGGAGCATCCTGCCACCCTCGTGCTCAGGGGGGTCAGCGTCAGAGACGACGGGAACTTGGATGATGTCACTGAGTACAGAGTCCCACGGGAAAATCCTGGCTCCTCTTCTCCTATTGTCTTTCAAGCCTCAGGTGAGTGGGAGAGCTGGGGTGGGAGAGCTGCTGCTGGGGGTTTTGGCCACTTACACGTACCGGGCTTCTACGAGATTTTTCGTTAACTGAGGTTAGACAATTAATTTTTGAGCGGCCACTGAAGTTTCATGCGTGATTTCCTAAATTCAGCAGTCAGGACTCAAAGAAAGTGAAGTGGAAGAGGTTAGCAAACCCTGCCGGGGCACCTCTCTCCTACTGGGGCTATCCTAAATCGCCTGGCTCTTGGGAAAAACTTTGTCCAAAGCAACTCGGGAATTATCCCCCTCTACAGCATTATTGCACCCGTAAGAGCGTTCACATCTTCGGTTGTGGGGTGGTTTTTGGCGGGCAGGAGGCATGGTGGTAAGTGGGCACGAAGCAGAGCTGTCCTTCCCTGATGGGTGCCAACCTGCAGTCCAGCCTCTGTTCCTCCCCCAGTCCAAGGTCTCTTCCAAGTGGTGTGGATGGACTGGGCATGGGTGAGGTCAAGCACACCGCAGCCAGGCTCCCATCCAGCGTTGCAGGCACCCAGTTAACTTGCAGTGACGTCCGTGGGAAGCGTGTAGGGCACCAGGACGCTTAAGCCCACGCTGTGACCATATGTACAGTGTGCTCCCAGTACATCCAGTCACTCCTGCCTTCTTGCCACCCTTTCTTTTCTTACCTGGGGTGCTTCAGTGTCCCCTTTCTTTCCGGATTCAGGCCCTAACTGGGTAAACATCCCACGTCTTGACTGGGCGTTTCACATACTGGGCTTGCTGGGCACACGCTTGCGCTGGGCGTACGCACGCAGCTAAGGGGGATCTGCTCCAGTTGTTCTCTGTTCCGAGCAGCTGGATCGAGCTCTGTGCCATCTGGGGAGATAAAATACAGCCAACAGACTGAGGGATGTCAGACAGTCACGACCAACCTCTCATACTCTTTGCAGGCCTTCATCTGTCAAGCCTAGCCTGGCATTTCTGGGCTCTGACAGCCCTCCACAGCACATGATGCTTCTCCAAAAATACGTGTCTCGTCATTTTGCGGTTTCTTTCCCTTTTTGGATTCAGATGGTTAAACTTCTTCCCCTGTCCCCGCAGCCCAGTCGGTATCCATCCCACACGCCGAGTCCCTGCT
This sequence comes from Tauraco erythrolophus, assembly GCF_009769465.1. Lineage (NCBI taxonomy): Eukaryota > Metazoa > Chordata > Aves > Musophagiformes > Musophagidae > Tauraco > Tauraco erythrolophus. Next base: position 1,295,194 of record NC_141465.1, read on the forward strand.
GCACGCAGACTGTGATGGAGAGGAGGTGACCTGTGAGATCTTGCCGTACAGCTCCTGGCGGGCTGTCGAGGGGCCCTGCCGTGCCTCCTGGTTCATGGCCACCCTGCAGCTCTCCAGCAGGATCAGCGTCGCCCTGGTGCTCAGGGGCCCTGACTGCGGCAGCCGGGATGAGGAGGAGGAGGAGGAGCACGATGCAACACTGCACCCAAAGCTGAGGATTCCTATGAGCAAGGAGGGGACGGTGCTGACCACAGGTGACCAGGTGCCCCCACAGCACCAAGGGATATGAGGAGGGGGGAGCCTGCCTCCCCAAGAGTCCCATGTCCCACCTCTCAGCAGGACCTGAGGGCTGCCAGCAGTTAGTGCTTAGGGAAAAAGGGGTCGTGCGGATTGCCCCCCACTTTGCCTCCTCTCAGGGTTTCCCATGCCCCAGCCCCTGAGGATGACAAGCGCCTTCAAGACCATGGTGTGCACTTGGTGTCCACCTGTCTCCTTGCCCTGCTATCTCCACCAGGCTGGCTTCCTTCAGCTCTTCAGTCCACATAGACCCTGGGGCATCAAATGGGGAGCTATGCCTCTTCCTCCTCTGGTGGGGAGTTCACTGCCAGCCCTTCCCAGCCCTTCTTTAACTACATCTGTTTAACTCTCTGTTTGCCTGTGTTTCTGTTTCTAGTTGAATTTCAGTCGTCATCACGCAACACTTCCTTGCACGTGCATCTTGGCAGCTCAGTCACCCTCGACTGCCGCTTTGCCTTGGCTCCCAGCTCCTCGCTCTCCACCCTGGAGTGGAGAAGGCAGCACCAAGGCAGCGGCCAAAGCCTTTTCCGGTACCAGGTGGGGAGCACCGGCCCAGCAGCGCAGCCAAAAGTCCACGTGGACGTGGGGAAGCTGCTAGGGAGTGGAGATGCATCGCTTCGCCTGCAAGGAGTGAGCGTGGCAGACGAAGGGATGTACATCTGTTTGGTGTCCACCTCGCTGCACCAGGCCCAGCACATCATCCAGCTGCACGTGGCCGGTGAGGAAGGGAAATGCCCGGGGGCAACAGGAGCCACGTGTCCCCAGGCACTGAAACTTTGCCCTGCACCCTGATCCCATCGCCCCCAACACTCATCATCGTCACAGGCGGCTCTTCTTCTCTCCCTGGTGGCCAGGGACTTTTGCACTCTGCTAACAATAAGTCAATTCCCTGTTTATCTCCTCCAGAGCCTCCAAGAGTTCATGTCATTCCAGCAGAGGTGACACTCGAGAGAGACGTGACGACTACTCTGACCTGCAACATTGCTGGCTATTACCCCCTGGGCGTCTCGGTGAGCTGGACACAGAAGACTCCAGAAGATGACACGGAAACCCCTCTCTCAAATGCACATTTCTCCAGCCACCGGCAAAGCCAAGACGGCACCTACAGCATCACCTCCTTCCTCAGCATCAGCTCAGCCACAGTGCGGGCGCCAGCCACCTACAGCTGCCACGTTTCACACGTGGCCCTGGCAGAGCCCATCTCTGTGAGCGCCCATCTTAAGGCACCAGGTAGGTGTCAAGGGCAGAGAGGTGAGTTCCTCGCCCTGCCCCAACCTCCTCCCACCACATCTACCCACCACAGGGAGCAAAACCTCTGAGTCACATCACATCTGCCTGTTTCTCCACACTTTTCTTCTAGTGTCCTCTCATACTCATCCTCTCTATCCTCCTCTTCCCTTTCACTTCCTCAGCTTTTATTTCACTGCCTGAAGCTTTTGGGGAGCAAGTATCTCATTTCCTTCAGAGGAAAAGAGATTTTGTGATGGAAAGTGGAGCAACAGAGCAAAAGTTTGTAGCACATGGGCTAGACCCTGCTCGACAGGCACCAGAAAACAGCCATGCCCCAAGGAGTTACACACCCAGCTGGACTTGATGTTCAGCTGGAGATCGATGCTGCTCGAGAACCATTGCAAAAAGTCCTCTCCCCATTGGAGCTGTTGGGGTTCTCGCTCTCCCTGCTGACTGGAGATTGCCCCTGTGTGTCCTCCTGACCCAGCAGGAAAAAGCAAGCAATAGCACTGCTCAAGAAGTTACAGCACATCAGCCCAGCCAGTATAACTGGTCCTGGGTCCGTGTGGCTTCAGCTCACGTGTGTCTCGTCACATCTGCGTACCTGGCAAGAGCATGCACATGGTCAGTTGCTGGAGGAGCTCGTTGAACTGTGACAACTCGCTGGCTGTTCAGCCTCTCCAGCCAACCTAACGTCACTGATCCTCCTCTTCCTCTGCAGCACAAACAGGATCGAAAGGACTGGTGGGAGGTTTCATTGCTACCGTCATTTTCATCGTTGTCCTCTTCGTTGTGCTCAGGAGAGGAGCAGGTAAGAGTTTAAAAGGCTGAGACGCTTCCCTCGTGGGCGAGATGGAGCAAGTGGCATCTTCCTCTCCCTGCACCCTTGCTCAGGAGAGATGGAGGTCAGGATGCCCCAGGCTCCTGGCGAGGGAGGTGGGGAGGAGATGAGCTGGAGACTCGTTTCTGGTGGAAGGCAGCAATGAGATGTTTTGCAGCATTTTGGTCTTCCTGAGTATTACTTCTTTTTTTTCTCTCTCTCCGTTTCAGCTAAACCAAAGTCTGAGCAACTTCTAAGGGCTTCAGAATAGAAGGAACCCTCGTGTCACCCACCTGCACTCCTTTGCATCCCATCTCTTGACACATCCTGCTGAGCAGAGCCAGCCCTTTCCAAATACTAACAGAGCTGTTGGTCGGTATTTGAGGGGTAGGGCTGCCTCTGGTGGAGGAGCTGAGTGACCCATCAGAGGTGGACTCAGAGTAAAACATGTCTTCATTTTGGGAGGACAACGATAGCCTCAGCTCTTTGCTGGGGTGCTGCGTTACCGGCAAGACGCCTGTTTTTAGAAATGTCATTTCCCTGGTTTCAGGGAAAATTAAACTGTAAATAGAGGAGTGTTTGTATGACTGTATATCTGCACGTGTGTACACGTTGTAAGTGGGTACACAACATTTACACAGGTGCGTAGATGTATGTAAGTACCTTTGGTTGGATTGGTACTTCTGACATGGACCAGTTGGAGAGGGTCCAGAGGAGGGCCACGAAGATGATAAGAGGGCTGGAGCACCTTTCCTATGAGGACAGGCTGAAAGAGTTGGGGCTGTTCAGCCTGGAGAAGAGGAGGCTCCGAGGTGACCTTATAGCAGTCTTCCAGTACCTCAAGGGGGCCTACAAGAAAGATGGGGAGAGGCTGTTCAGGAGGGCCAGTTGTGATAGGACAAGGGGTAATGGTTTTAAAATAGAGGGAGGTAGATTCAGGTTGGATATTAGGAAAAAATTTTTTACCATGAGAGTTGTAGAACACTGGAACAGGTTGCCCAGAGAGGTGGTGGATGCTCCATCCCTGGAGACGTTCAAGGCCAGGTTGGACGAGGCCCTGAGCAACATGATCTAGTTGGAGATATCCCTGTTCCTTGCAGGGGGGTTGGACTAGATGACCTTTGAAGGTCCCTTCCAGCCCTAACGATTTTATGATTCTATGATTCTATGATTCTGAACAGTAAATCCTCAAACAGAGGAAGCGATGGGTTAAACTGATCACAAACCAAGCAACCAGAAAAACATGACTCTCCAGGAGAAAGCTACGATAAAATTTTCAATAGAAGTTTACAAGGTGGAGAAGATCTGTGGTTCTGCAGCTGTGAAAAAGAGACATGATCAAAAGCCTCTCCTGCCTCGCAAGGAATTTGAAGGTAACGCTTAGAAATCTTGTAAGTAACCAACAGGGGAAAAGAAAGCAGAAGGAAAGCGTGGATGGAAAAGAGGTATACAGCACACAATAAAAGTGAGAATTCATGAAGCATACAAGGTGATAAGGAGTCTTCAAAATAATCTGGAAAAACTGGACTGCTGCAAGTGCTAACGGCACTTGGAAGGAGTTTTTTCAAGATGTGTTGGAAACCAAGACGTGCTAGCAACAGCCTAGGCTCTTACCAGGCAGATATAGGTAAAACTTGATAGAAAAGATTTTTAATGGAGGCTTTTTGATACAGGGAAGATAGTTGTTTGTATACAGAAATAAACAGAATTGCGTGTTCGGACTACACGAGGGTGGTAAAAAAATTTGTGAACTAAGGGAGGTTTTTAGCAGCATCTATTAAGCATAAGTATTTTCAGATGAGTAGCCAAGATAATTTGCGTTTCAGAATCGTAAAAGATTTGGCTGAGGAGGCACCCGGCCCAATGGAGTTGAGCATTTAAAACTCCTGGAATACTAGAGAAGTCCCAGGATTTCAGAAGAGCACGTTCCATCAGTGTTCACACAAGAAAAGCGAGGTGACACTGAGGACTGTTAGATGGTTCCACAGTAATAATCCTGGGTAAGAGAGCGTGATGTTGTTACAAGTTAGCTAACAACAGCTTCAAAAACGTAGGATGCCCCATCCTTGGAATTGTTCAAGGCCAGGCTGGATGAGGCTTTGAGCACCTTATCTAGTGGCAGGTGTCCCTGCCCATGGGGGATCTTTGAGGTCCCTTCCGACTCAAACCATTCTGTGGTTCTATGAAGAGTGGCCATGGGCAGAACTGGAAGCAGTTTTTGGTTGTGTCGTTTCCTCTTCGTTTTTGATGCGTTACCGATGAACAGGTATTTTTAGTTCCAATGGTTGTCTTCTGTCTGTGCACCTCCCACACTGCTCTGTGGAGTCAAGCCCACTGCGTGGCTCCATGGCCAGTGAACAGGCAGGCTGAGCCCAGTGCAGAGAGGAAAGCCACTTGGGACTTGGAAGGGGAGCTCCAAGGGACCCTTGGTGTCAACACCAGCCCACTCACTCCCAGAGGCTGCTACTCTGGAGCAGGACTCACGGAAGCTTTTTGTACTGCCTGCTGGATTCAAAGACACCCCCAGACGATGGGTGGGTTTGTGACAGCTGGATCCTGTGCGGCCAGGGAGGAAGGACAAGCTGCCTTCAAGAGCAGGAACCTCATTGGTGACCGCTGGAGAAGTTTCTGTCACCTGTGACCAACAACGCCGAGTTGGAAGCCCAGCAAAGCCTGAAGCTGCAACGCCCGTCGGCAGTGCGGGCGCTCACGGGGATCTTTATTATGTTGAAAGCCTGGAGGTGCTCCAGACCAAAATGACAGGACCAGTTAGGAAGGTCAGAAAACGTCTTACAGGGGGCACTTTGAGGCACTACTCTGGTCTTACTAAACCAGGATCTCATTCGCACCCCAGAAAATAGAGAGTACTGGTGGCACCGCAAGCGGCGGAGAAAGGCACAGTGAGAACCAACAGCTGCAAGTTATATTTAGGCATGTTCAGAGTAGGATAAGACATAATATACTCAACGATGAGGGTGATTGTCCAGCCATCTGCCAGTAAAAATGGTAGACTGTCTCTCAAGGTCTTTCAAATAAAGGCCACGTTACTTTTTTCAAGCTGTCCTTTAATAATCACTGAAAAAAATAAAGTTAACGGCATCAGTTAAAAGAGATGCTGGGTAAAATTCCAAGGCCTGTGCTACACATGAAGTGAGAGCTCATGGTTTGTCTGCCTTTTTGGCCCACAAACCAACAAAAAGGAAAGAAAAATGACAGAGAGATGGAAGAAATGCATTAGGAGTGGCCATATTCCTCATAAGGAGAAATATACCATGGCACTAAATTTTATTTGACTACCTGCTCTCTGATGCTTCCCACTAGAGTTGCTATGAGCAGTCCACAATTACTGTGTCCGTGATGGCCTCAGGCTGAATTAAAAACCACAAAACCAAGTAAAGCATATATCCTGAAGCAGAAAAAGTAATAACTTCCTGATAAACAAAGTGCCCTGGTGTTGAACAGCAATGTTCCTCATCGCTTAAATATGAAACACGTATTACAGAAAACGCCACGAAGAGACTGAAAGGTCATCAAAGCTAAACTTGGTTGCATTAGAAAGACATGGATAAATAGTATTATATGTTCTGTGTCTCTGGGAGACAGCCATGCCACCTTCCAAGGTCGAATGTGCCATGGCCAAGTGCCACGTGGCATCACCGCCTGGCCACGTGAATTGAGAAGCAGGAATCTGGTCACCATCTGATTAGCTGCTGGGCAGGACAACCCCTTAGAAGGCACACCATGTCAGTGCAAATAAATATTAAATGTAGGTGTTTTAAACTAGTTCTTCAGGAGAATTATTCCATGTCAGACACGGAATTTGATATGGATTTTGTCAACCTGCAAAATGTAAGATTAAGTTCATTGTGCTTCAGTCAACACAAGATTACCTACGGGTTGTATTGTGAACATGGACCAGACAAAACTTCTAATGTGGCACCGAAAGAGCCGTCCTTTTGCAAACAATGAAGCCAAGCTCAAGATTTTCTTTTCCACACAGGTTCCCCGTGTCTGATTATGCCTCTGCTCAATTAATTTCAGCTGTCGAAACAGATCCAGCAGTGTAACTACATTGATTTAGGCATACTTTGTGAACATAACCAAAGCTCAGCTGGTACATGCCTCGAAGAGAACGTGCGTTAACTAGAAGTAAAGTATTTAAATACTTCTGAAGTGTTTGCTTCAACCTCACATTGTATCATAATCGCGCATCCTGCAGCGCTTCCAAAGCAAACGTGGACATTGCTTCTGTAGCGCGGGTACCGCCTCGTTCAAAGCCCTTTTCTGGAACATGACCGACACAGCACACGAGAGGCCACCCTCAACACTGAAGGTTGGCGTGCAGGCCCTCTTCAGCCATGCAGCTACTACCTACACACCACTGGAGAAGTTGTGGCTGCCCCATCCCTGAAAGTGTTCCAGGCCAGGTTGGATGGGGCTTTGGGCAACCTGGTGTAGTGGAGGGTGTCCCTGCCCATGGCAGGGGGGTTGGAACTGGATGATCTTTGAGGTCCCTTCCAACCCAAACCATTCTATGATTCTATGTTCATCTCAAGATCATACTTCTCATTAATACTCTTCCAGTCTTCAAACACTTTCAGGTCAGGGACTTTCTGCCTAGATGTGGTTTCTGCGGTTTAGTCACCCTCTGTAGATTTCTTTTCCATGAACCTGTCCACTTTCCCCTTGAGCCCAAGTAAAGCCTCTAAAAATTGGCATCACATTCACCATTCTCCCCTCCTCAGGTACCACGGTGGCAGTGAGAGTGGGTCCCACGCTGCTGGGAGCAGTTCAGCTATTTTATTCTTGAGTTCCTTTAAGACTCCTGGACAAATGCCATTGCTCCCAGCAAGCTGTTACTGTTTGCTTTGCCAGTGTGTTGAACAGCCTTTTCCACAGCCACTTCAATTTCAGACATGTTCATTGGCGAACCCCACCCTGCTGAAGAATGGGTTCTGCCACGACGATCTCGTCACTCAACACGTAACACAGATGCAGAGATTTCTGCAACGGCCTTATCTCCCCTGTGCGCTCATCTCACAGCCTGATCACCAATTTGCCCTTGAGAACATCTGACAGGCTCCTGATACGTTTCAAGAAAGACCTAATGTCAGTTTTGGTTCCTTTTGTTGCTCCTTGAAGCTTTGCTTGACCTGACTTACTGTCTTTCTACATGCAACATGTAGTTTATATCCTTCTCTACTTTTCCCATTGTAGATAACTTCAGCTTTTTTTGACAGATGCTTTTTGTGACTTCCCTTACCCCACTGAACAATGTTTCCTGTATCCCACATGAAAGGTGTTCATCCCATTTTCCATGAGCATGCCTGGTTAGTAAGGATGGCAAAGGGTGACAGAGAGTGAATTCAGGCAATGAAGATGAAAATATAAAAGGGGTGGCACTTTTGAACAGACAGAAGAAAACAGCTGTGGTAGGTGTTGGCGAAGGCCATCAACGCCAGGCAACAGGTCAAAACGACAGAGGCTGCCAAAGCAGAATGGGAAGAAGAGACATGGCTGGAGAACAAGAGGTATAGGGCAGGATGTTAGCAGCAGCAAAGACATCGGGTAGGAAAGCAGGATTACAACCCTGAGCCTTGAGACATCACATCAAGAGGGAGAAGGAAGAGGAAACAGCAAGGTTGCCCCAACAGGTGTAGTTGATGTGGTGATGTAGCATTACAACAAGGGGTGGCAGCAGAGGTTAGGGATGGCAGTGAAGAGTTGTGGCACAGTATAGGACAACATCGACATGTGGTGGGTCAAAGCAATGACTGTCAGTGAAGCAGGGCAGCAGTGGACAATGCTGATGGACAGCCACGCAGAGGTCCAGGCAGGTTGGGCCAACAACAATAAGGTGCAGCAAAGGAAGGAAAAATGACTGCAAAGGCAGGGAAGGCAATATCTTTTAAGGTTTACGAGTCTGTAGACTAACTCCAGCCTCCTGTGCTGCAAATTGTCTGGCACGAGCCATCTTGTGGGAGATGTATAACTTGCCGGCACATATTTCAATGTCACTGGGCAATGTGGGCCTTCCCACCACAACCAGGAGCAGCTCGTGGGCAAGGAGGGCACAGTTTTCTTCTCCGAGTTCCTTCACTGCTGTTCTTTCCCTTCAGCTTCCTCTTCTTCCCCTGTTTTCAACAGTGTATTTTACCATTTTTTCTCCCCCTTTTTCAAACGCTTCTGAAGTCATGGGTTTGCTTAGCGTTGATTTCTTTGTGAATTGCTGTTTTTCTCTTCTTTTATACTTTTGTACATACCCAAATCATTCTTCACAGACCTGCCCTCCCACGAAATACCCTTAACATCTTATTAAGTCCTTAGCATGAAAGATCAATTGCCTCAGCTGATAAATATGCGCAGCCTCATACCAGGAGGTAAGCTACAAATACTTTGAGATCCTTTACTGGCAGGGGATTTGGAAGGCAAAAGGCCCTGGACTCTGTGAAGTGGACCATTTTTCAAGCTATAGAGGAAGTTTCTTGCTCTAAAAAACAACACAGCAACCTCAGTCTCACTCTTAGTATCACCAGAAGTGTCTTGACTAAGATTCATGTTTTGTTGGCCAATCTATTCTGCTTAAAAGAAAGGATGAAAAGAATAAAGAAAAAAAAAAAAGAGACATGAATCCAGACGTTCCAGGCCCTATAGGACATAAGCCTCAGACTACTTCATTATAAAAACAAGACAATGTCAAAGGGTATCCTATCACCTAATCCCTAACTTGAATTTATCAAGCTAGATCTTGAAAAAAATTTAGGTTCTCTGCCTCACGGACCATTGCAGAGCTTCTAGCTCACTGCTAGCCTGAGATCTTCTGAGGGAAGACATAAAACATCTCAAGCAGAGGAACGAATCAAACACCTCTGAACAATTAAAAAGGAGATGGGAAAGGGAGGTGATGCTTTCTGCTCTGCCTTTTGAGTAGGGTGTGGTGGCAAGTGCTCCCTCAAGCCATTTGGCTATGAAACCTGGCCTTATCCATAAAAGAAATGGGATTTATAGATTAACATCTCTTCTTAAGGGCTTAATTCCCTGTGGATTCCCTTTTTAAGAGCATAACTCAAAAAGGGCTTATATTCCAGAGGAGGAGGGACCACCATCACCAGAGCCAAGAAGCAGAAGCACCATGAAACCACTGGGGTGTGAGTGACTGAGGGGGGCACCAGGAGAAGTACACGAGGCAGTGTCAAAACTGGAGGTGAACATAGACTAGGTTGCCCTAACGTCAGTCCCAGCAAAGCTCCAGGTGGGCAGTGGTGAGCATCCATGTCCATCAAGCAAATACCTGCTCTGCTGTGCCGGGTGCCGCGTTGGGCGCAGAGGGTGACCATGCCCAACCCTGTCATCTCTGCTGGCCGGGGAGCAGCAGGTGTTGGAAGAAAAACTGGTCCGAGGTGGCTGCATCTGCCTCACGTTTCCAGGAACACGCAGGAGAGATCATGAAAGGGGTGGGGACACAGGCCTGGGGAGTCAGGTGGTTGTGATAATAGTTATATTGTTAGGGCTTGGAATGAGGAAATTGAAGATTTCAGCTGGGGAGAATGGGGTGAGGGCAGGGGGGACTCAAGGAGGCTTCATCTTGATCTCCCTGCTCATTAATTGCCCCTCAGGACAAAGCAGCCGGAGAAATTACTGGTTTTGACATCCAGTCCAATAGCTTTGCTCTCTGCTGTTTCTGGGCTGCCCACCCAGCTTCCAGCGGGCACTTGTCTCAGCTCAGCTATGCCAGCGGGTGGGAATTTTCATCCCCAGTCGATCCTATGGCAATAGGACTGGGGTGAGGCGGGTATCTGAGGAGCTGCCGATCACTGCTGAGTGATCCTACGTGAGACCTTGGCTTTAGGGAATACGCAGCAGAAGCAGAGCTTGAAGGCACTCGGTGATCTTCGGATGGAGGACTAGGTCACTAGTAGCCAAGGTGGCAGCTGACTCGGGCACAAAGCGGTACGGCGAACGTGCCACAGGGTCTGGGCTCACTGGGCTGCTTCAGGAGGTAGCATCCCTCCTCCCGCAGTACAGACAGAGGATGGGAGAGCGCTGGGTTTTTCAGGAGCTGGTTCCGATGTGCCAGCTGAGGCAGAGCACGAGCAGCCGCCGCACGGGCTCTGCTCCGGGCATCGTGCCACGTCGCAGCGTGCAAACAGCAACCAAAGAGGATGCACACGTGTCTTCTGCAGTTCACCCATGCTAACTTCGTTCTCCTAGGAAGAGAAACTGGGTTCCCTCCACACCGTTCCCAGCAGGATTTGTTCAGTCCTACCATAGTGTTTTCACGAGCTCTACCCCACAGTCTCCCACTTTTCATGCTGAAAGTTGGGGGTAACACACACTGCTCTGGTTTTCTCCCAGGGCCCCCTTTGAATAAAGACGTGGAAAAGCAGCCTCCTCAGGACACAAAGGTGTGGGAGTGTGCACATGGACATGCTCTTGCTGCTGGAATACCACCAGCTATTTGGGATAGACAGAAGGAAAACACAATTGCGTGTACGTAGACACAAAACAATCACACTGATATAGGGTTTTTTTTTGCCAAGTAGCTAAAAAACGTGTCCAATTTGTGATACTCAAGATTGATGAAGTATTGGAGAGCAACCTTTCTTTTTTTCCCACCCAGTAGCACTGTGTTGAAAAAAAAAAAGTGTGTTCTATTTTAAAATGTTGTGTGCATTACAGATGGTTATCACGTTCCCACCCGAGCAGATAATAGACATAGCTGGTAAGGAAACATTTCAAATTTGATGCCATAAAATGTGATTCATGTTTGCTCAAAGGTTGCTCAGTAGCAATAAAAACAATCATGCATTCAGCCTGTGAAGATACAATACACAGAAGCACTGCCCAGAACAACAGGGCGCTTCCCATTTCAAACGAGAAGGACCTAGTGACAAGCATCTGAAGGAAAAGGATCTTTTCAGTATAAAGCTCCTTGGATTCAAAATGTTGTTAGAGGTGAAGCAAATACTAGGAATCTAAACTTCCAAAAAGGATTTGTAGTGCCTGGTGGAAGATCTTTCATCCTAATGCAAGACTCGGGATTTCAGAAGACCATTTCCCTTCTAATTGCTGAGCCTGAACAGGAGAGAGGGAAATAACCATCAGTGTCAAAACCAGTTCCATCAGGTGTGACTCACCTTGATAGGTCAACACGTTGAATAAATATCCAAAAACCTGCAGACGGGCAAAATGCTCAGAAGACTCTTTCAGTGAAGGAAGATCAAGATAGGAGAGTATCTAATCACCTAAAATATCAACAGGAGTCGCTTTCACGAGCTACGCTAATAATTCCACGTCGCTATCTTCTGTCCCAGTGAAGCATGCCTGAGGAAAATGGTACCATTTATGATCGACAATCTTGGCCAGAAGACGGTCACTCAAGTGATCTAGTTCGTCTACACATTGGAAAAAAAAAAAACCAGAACAAAAGCTGAGAAGATGCAAATAAATAAAAAAAAATTATGATGTTCTGCAAATGGGTATTGAGACTGGCAGTTGAGAAGGCAACAGGAGATTTGCTGTTTCCATTGTTTCCAAAGTATTTGGGGAATCGAGTGGTCGTTTTGGTTGTAGGAATGTTAAAACTAAATTTGTGGTTGCTTTGTGCATCTGCGTGACCACGGGAAGGCAAGGACTTCTACAAAGCCACGGCCCAAGTGTGATTTCTGCATGACTGGAAGTCACCTGGGGGCTGGTTCGTGCCCCGAGGTGTGCCACAAAACCAGATCCCGCACGGCAGCCTGAGCAGCTCACCGGCCTGAGAAAGAGGGAAAGGGGAATTGCTCACATCACGGCTCACACGGCAGCTGGAAACAGTGAAAGAGCCAGCGAGTGGTTCTTGTTTAGATAAAAACCCCAAAATACGTTAAAACTCTTCTGGAAAATAAAATGAATATGTATCCAGATGTCTATAGAGATACACAGATATATGATGGACACCATTTATACACAAGTGAAAATAAACCACACAACACGTGCGCCCACACCCTAATTATTGGCTACTCTCGTCCAAACTGGCAAAGGCCAAAAGTTCTCCCAAACAACACGGTGATGGAAGTTGTCAGCCGTGACAAAATGCTGAGAAAATTGCTTTATACTGTCATTCGGATACAACAAATCAGTCCGGATGTTTGAGTTTGTAATTATTCCTCAAGTCAAAAAAAAACCCAAAAATGTAAGTTACCCTCGTCTCACACTCAGCAAAAGGACCGTGATTCTGAACTCACTTGCAAAGATCAGTTTAAGACCATTTAAAATGTTTTTAAATACTGTGGAAATCGGTACCAGCGCTACCAAACCCAGCCGTAGTTGCTCCATGGGTGCTGTTAACTTAAATGAGGATAAAACAGGCATTTTCAGGGGTAAAATAATTTTTGATGTTCTGGTAAGGCGGAGGCACAATTCCGGGGAGAGAGAGGCAGTTTTGGAGGATGGTCTGTTAGTAATTGAGTAATTTTGGGGAATTACAATAACATAAGTCAAACCAGTTATAAACACGCTCCCTATGAAGCAACTGGATTGTAGCTCCATAGGTTCCACCGGTAATCGTGAGTGCGGATGCTGCACAATTGCTAGTACCTGTGTGGATTCTGTGATTCTGTGAATTTTAAATCATAAATATGGAAAGGGTGACTGTCATGAGGATGGAGCCAGGCTCTTCTCACTGGCATCCAATGATAGGACAAGGGGAAATGGATCTAAGCTGGAACACAGGAGGTTCCACTTAAACATGAGGAAGAACTTCTTCCCAGTAAGGGGAACAGAGCACTGGAACAGGCTGCCCAGAGAGGTTGTGGAGTCTCCTTCTCTGGAGATGTTCCAAACCCGCCTGGACGCATTCTGGTGGGATCTGATCTAGGTGGTCCTGCCCCAGCAGGGGGATTGGACTAGATGATCCTTTGAGGTCCCTTCCAGTCCCTGACATTCTGGGATTCTGTATGTTCACAGCGTTTCAAGCGTAGGCTACAAGGCTGGTTCAAAAAGCCAATGTGCATCTTCAGGGATTCCTCACACGTGCCTGAGTGCCCAAAATGGCACAAGTCAGAAGAGCTCACATCCCTCCACTAAATGGCATCTCCTGTGGCATCTCCCAGACAAGATACGGAGCTGCACGGACCCTCGGTCCGACCCAGAAGGGCATTTGTAATACTCCAAGGAAGCTGCTTTGTAATAGGCATTTGATACAACCTCAGCTCACTTCCACCATCCCTCCAGCTTTTTGCAACTCACCTTTGACAAGAGTTCAAAATAAAGGACTTGACGTATAATTAAATTTAGAAGCGCAGAAGAAACAGTGCTTTAGCTTCGCGTTGCGTTCGGTGGCGGGACGGAGCTAGGGGAAAGCTCTAAGTCGTGGCTTTGGAACAAGCAGCTGGCACAAGGCTGTTCCTGGCACGCTGTCACTTAACCGCCGACCTCGAAAGCGTACTCCTCACCATCTTCAAGCATGATATTTTGTAATATGAAGAGGGAAAAGAGGCTGGTATTTTTTATATATATATATACCTTGGGCTGCACCCAGAGCAGCGTGGGCAGCAGGTCGAGGGAGGGGATTCTGCCCCTCTGCTCTGCTCTCCTGAGACCCCCCTGCAGTGCTGCGTTCAGCTCTGGGGGCCCCAACACAAGAAGGACATGGAGCTGTTGGAGCGGGGCCAGAGGAGGCCACGAAGATGATCCAAGGGCTGGAGCACCTCTGCTATGGAGACAGGCTGGGAGAGTTGGGGCTGTTCAGCCTGGAGAAGAGAAGGCTCCGGGGAGACCTTCCAGCACCTTCCAGTACTTGAAGGGGCTACAGGAAAGCTGGAGAGGGGCTTTGGACAAGGGTGTGTAGTGACAAGACATGGGGCAATGGCTTTACACTGAAAGAGGGCAGATTTAGATTGGATCTAAGGAAGAAATTTTTCCCTCTGAGAGTGGTGAGGCACTGGCACAGGTTGCCCAGAGAAGTTGTGGCTGCCCCATCCCTGGAAGTGTTCCAGGCCAGGTTGGATGGGGCTTTGGGCAACCTGGTGTAGTGGAGGGTGTCCCTGCCCATGGCAGGGGGGTTGGAACTGGATGATCTTTGAGGTCCCTTCCAACCCAAACCGTTCTGTGATTCTATGATTTTGAGTCACCAACCAAACCACCGGTAACCCCAATGAGGCTTGAAATTCAGTCGCAGACGACCGAGCAAGGACTGACCTCAAGGGGATATTCAGGAAGCAAAGAAAGAAGTGAAAACCTCAGACAGAGCTGGTCGGGGAGAAAATCTTTTGGTGAAAGAACTGGGAAAGAGCTTCCACTCTTCTAACAGCAAGGGGTTGCTGGGGACTCCTGGTCATGTTTGGGTATCGGTGTTCGTTTCTGCGGTCCGAGGAACCACTGCAACGCTTCGGGTAACGGCGGGAGGCCTGAAATTCCCAGGCACAGAGCAGCGAAACGCGTTCCCGCTCACGGGTGGGCCGGGTAGCTCTGGGTACCAGCGATTTCTTTAGTTAATGAACCAGCACAGGCGACGCTACCTCATGCGTATCACCGAGTCGCCACCAGCCTTCCCTGCCCCCGCCCCGTCCCTCTGGCAAATCTCACCCCAAACTCTCCGCCTGCCTCAGTTTCCCCCTCGGAAAGCACAATTCGGCGACTAAACCCACGTCCGAGCCCTCACCGCCGGCGTGTGCCCACCACCACCCGTGGGCAGGGTCCTGCCTGCCCTGGGCACCGCCGCTGCCATCTCCCTTTCTGCATCACCTCTGCTCCCCGGGACGCCGCGTCCCCGACGGCGTGGGGGAGAGGAGGAGGAGGAAGAGGAGGAGGAGGGACAGGGTGTTCCGCAGCCGTACCCAGCCGGGGCAGGGCTCCCTCCGGGGAGGACCGGGGCGGAGGGGGGGGGTGTCAAGGCGGCCGCACCTTGACCCCCGCCGGCGCCGCCAAGGTCACCGCCCCGACGGGTCGCCGGTCCCGCGGCCGCCGCCACTCGAGCGTTTCAAGAGGCTTTTCTTTCCCGGGAGCGGCGCCCGGGGGGAAGGGGAAGGGGCCGGAGGAGGAAGGAGGGGAGGGCGGGGAGAGGCTGGCAGGGCAGGAGCCGGGCGGAGTGCCGGCTCGAACTGGAAAGGAACCGGTCCCAGCCCAGCCGGGAGGCTGCGGGGAGAGCCGGCAGCGCTGGGGGAGAGCGCACCCGCACCGGCCCCGGCCCGAGCACCACCGCCCGCCATGGGCACGGCGTCCCGCGTCAGTCCCGCGGCGTCGGGGCGGGCAGCGGAGGGGCGGGGGGGGGAGCGGGCAGGGGGCGCCGGTGCGGGAGGGCAGCGGGAGGGAGGTGGCAGCTGCTCGGTGAGGGAGGATCTGCCCCTCTGCCACCCGTGGGAAGGGCGGATTGGGGGGGGGGGGTGTGTGTGCGGGGAGGGCTGGGGGTCTGCAGGCTGGGGTGGGGGTCGGGGAGGAGGGGGTGAAGGCACCGAGGTGGCGATGCAGAGGCGGGTTTTGCGCCGGGAAGGGCTTGCCAGAGCCACGGTCTTGCTGGCCTACCCTCTAATCCCGAGTTTGTGCCGTAGGGTGGGTCTGCGAAGACGGGGAAGATGCTAGAAGGGGAGAAGAGAAGCCAGTGTAAGCAAGAAGAGGAGCAGCAGCAGAAAGAAGAGGAGCAGGAGGGTCTCATCGAATTCTACAGCTCCTACCAGGAGCTATTCCAGTTCTTCTGCAGCAACACGACCATCCATGGGGCTATCCGCCTGGTGTGCTCCAAACAGAATAAGATGAAGACAGCCTTCTGGTCCGTCCTCTTCTTTCTCACCTTCGGCTTATTGTACTGGCAGTTTGGGATCCTCTACAGGGACTACTTCAGCTACCCCGTCAACCTCAACCTCAACCTCAACTCCGACAGGCTGACCTTCCCAGCCGTGACGCTGTGCACCCTCAATCCATACAGGTGAGAAACAGACTTCCAGAGCTGTCGGTTGCCTTGGCTTTGGTGGGTGTAGGATAAACGCGTGCGCTCTTGTTCTCTTGGTGGCCCTTGACTTCCCCTCCTGTAGCAGTGCCGGTGGAAAGGACACTTTTCACAGGCCTTTGCTGCTGCTGGGCATTTACAGGAAGGCATATTATTTTCTGCCACTCTACTCCGTGGTGTATGTTAGCAGGTGCATGCCACAGGGCAAAAGCAGATGCGTTTACTTCTCTCCTACAAGGATGGTGGACACCAGCAAGGGGTCGGATTTGCAGCTGGTGGCAGGAATGTCCTGAATCAGCCCAGCAAACTTTGCCACGCGTCTTACAAAGAGCTGTTTACGTGCATCCAGCCCTAAACCTGCAGGCTCCTCTCTCTCTCCTCCGTATAGATACAGCGCCATCCGGAAGAAGCTGGATGAGCTGGACCAAATCACCCATCAGACACTGCTAGACCTTTATGGCTACAACATGTCTCTGGCACAAAGTGACGGGTCCGCACTGTCCACGCGAAAGCGTAGCTCAAGGAGCCTGCTCCATCACGTCCAGCGCCATCCGCTGCGAAGGCAGAAGCGGGATAACTTGGTCACCTTGCCAGAGAACAGTCCCTCAGTGGACAAGAACGACTGGAAAATTGGCTTTGTTCTGGTGAGATCTCTAGATATCCTGTGTCCTCCTCACTCCAGTCTCTGCCTAGCTACTTCTGTCTTGGTAGACCCTTGGCCGTGCCCTTCCCTACGTAGAAGTCTGATTAAGCTGCACTGGCTTTTGCTAATGACAGATAAAGGTAGAGCTGAATCCTTTGCCCAATGCAATCCTGCTCCCCAAGTCCTGTCCCTGTCCGTGTGGGCCCCAGGAGACTTGTCCACGTCAGTGCCCATCTTTTCCTAGGTAGGATGGGGAAACATTGTCCTTCCTGAAGGGTACCTCAGCCTTGCAGTTGCCTTTGGAGAGCCGTTTCTTAACATCAACCGCAGTGTTGCCCAATAACAGCAAAAGGGAAAGTACTGGATGGCTGTGGGCCATGTGAAACATGGTCATGGTCGCATTGCTCCTAGGTAGCAGCTTCTTCGCCCTAGGGTATCTGTGTTTGCATTTAAAAAGGCACTGAAAGGCTGAAGCTAATTGCTTGCTAGTTAACTGGAGTTGCCACAGGATCACAAACGTTTTTTTCTGGACACACCCTGAAGGAAGGGCTCCCCATGCAAGAATTTAAAGCTTCTGCTTTTATACCACCTAGAATTTATGTGCCGTAGATCACCCTGCACGCCTCGCTGCGACTTGCTGCCTCCTGGGTTTTACTCTTCCGTGCTTGTTCACCTGGTGTTTCCCTCCCACCGAGGAGCTGCCCTGGTTTTGCTTTTCCCCATCCTGCTGATAGCCTTTTGGTTGAGCGCCGGAGCCCTGCAAAGCTCCTCCACTCCCTTGGCTTCATCCTCTGCCTGCGCTGGAGGAGCACAGCTAATCCACAGCCACAGCCTCACCTCCTGGGTGAGCCTTCCCTGACAATGGCCCCTTTTCTCCTTCTCTTCTTCACAGTGCAACGAAAACAACACGGACTGTTTCCATCAGGCGTACTCCTCAGGGGTGGATGCCGTGCGGGAATGGTACAGCTTTCACTATATCAATATCCTGGCGCAGGTGCCCGATGCAAAAGCCCTGGATGAGTCTGACTTTGAGAATTTCATCTATTCTTGCCGCTTCAATGAAGCAACGTGCGACAAGGCGTAAGTGGTGGAAACGTCCCACCGGGTCTTCCTGGAAACATCCCTGTTTTGTGCCTGGCTCCAAGGGGGAGCAAGAAACCCACATTATAGAACCTCTCTCCTGAGTTGGGGTGTTGCTTGCTCGGTTCCCATTGTTCCAAATGATGCTTAGGACAAGGGGTAATGGTTTTAAAATAGAGGGAGGTAGATTCAGATTGGATATTAGGAAAAAATTTTTTACCATGAGAGTTGTAGAACACTGGAACAGGTTGCCCAGAGAGGTGGTGGATGCTCCATCCCTGGAGATGTTCAAGGCCAGGTTGGACGAGGCCCTGAGCAACCTGATCTAGTTGGAGATATCCCTGTTCCTTGCAGGGGGGTTGGACTAGATGACCTTTGAAGGTCCCTTCCAGCCCTAACCATTCTATGATTCTATGATTCTATGTTTCTTGTCTTTCCTGGGGGTTATGCTCACAGTTTCTGTAACCTGAAACTATGGACCTTGGAGGATGGTTTCTCCTTTTCCTGGGTTTCACACAAATGAAATAGTTATACTGGTGCAAACCCCAGGGTGGGTACAGATGTGCAGTGTAGAAGTTTCTTTATTCTGCTCTCTACCGTGGTGAAATGGGACCTATCAGCCCACATATAGAATCATAGAATCATAGAATGGTTAGGGCTGGAAGGGACCTTCAAAGGTCGTCTAGTCCAACCCCCCTGCAAGGAACAGGTTTGGGTTGTTTTTTTTTTTTTTTTTTTAGGAGGAGAAGAGAGAGTTGTTGCAAAAAGACAGTAAAAAAAGAAAAATCCCACTTCTCTCCTGCCACTATTGGTCAAAAAGCCCCAAAGAGGCGGAATGAAACCCATCAGCAAGGGAGGAAGAGTGAAGAGTTTCATCAGTACTAGGAAGATAATACACTAATTGCTACTACTGCTGAAACCCATTTGGGCTCTCAGGAGTTAGGAGTAGGAAAAACCTTGGTGTAAAAACCTGTCCAGCTCCGGGAAGGTTTTTTCACAGCACATTTTAATTGCTTGTCCCCATTCAGGCGAGTTTACATAACAAATACTGCCCGGCTGCTGTAAGCCCCTCTCCCTGCAGGTGGCACCCAGAGCTGTTCCCTTCAGAAAGCCCTTCCCCTTGGTCTGGTAGCCCTTCCCCTTGGTCTGGTAGCCCTTCCCCTTGGTCTGGCAGCCCTTCCCCTTGGTCTGGCAGCCCTTCTCACCCCCTGTGAATGTTTCTCTTCGCCTCTCAGGAATTACACCCACTTCCACCATCCCTTGTATGGGAACTGCTATACCTTTAACGACAACAGCAGCAGCCTGTGGACATCCTCGATGCCTGGGATCAATAACGGTGGGTGAGAGGCACCCTTCGGTGAGTAGAGAGAACAGCTCACCTCTGTTTTCCCCCGGAGTTATGGGCATCCTGCTGTGCGTAGCGCCGGTGGTGGTGGATGGCAGCCCTGCTCTGGCTCGCCCAAGCTCTGTTCTCACCCGTGCGAAGATGCCCGTCTCATGGACACGCTGCCCCTCGCTGCTGCCCCGCTGAACTCTCTCTTTCCACCCCCCATCAGTGCCCGATCCTTACGTTCATTCCTCCCTCTGGACCTGCACTGGCCCTTCCTGAAGTCCCTGTTGAGCTGTAGTGCTGTGCTCCTGGTCTTCACCTCCTTCTTCTCCATTCTCCTGTTTCCAGCAACTGACCTGTGTTCCCAAACCCCCCCGAAACCTCTCTGGACTTCAGGATTTTTTTCCATCTCCATGAAATCTCTCTCAATTCCCAGTTCTGCTTTTTCTAAACCACACTGAAGAAATCCAGTTTTCTCTGGCGTCTCCTGGAGCCTCCAACTTTGTTTCCGGCCTCCCTCCAGCCACCCTCCATTGCTGCCCAGCTTTGATGCTGCCCTGGTTGATGCTTCTCTTTCTTTCTCTCTTACGGACTCGCTTCTAACCACTCTGCTCACCCTTCCCACACGATGGCCAGCCAGGACCCCCCTTGCTCTCTGACATTCCCTCAGGTCTCTCTCTGGTGGTGCGCACCGAACAGCACGATTTCATCCCTCTGTTGTCCACGGTGACGGGAGCCAGGGTCATGGTCCACGATCAGGATGAGCCAGCCTTCATGGATGACGGGGGCTTCAACGTGCGCCCCGGCATCGAGACCTCCATCAGCATGAGAAAGGTGAGGGAGCAGGGGGGGTCAGAGCTGTGGATGGGAGATTGTGGGGGAGGTTTAACATCTGGATAGATACAGATGGGTCGTCATGGACCCAGTGTTTAATGGAGGGGATTAATCATATGGAGTGAAGGGAGGGGAAGAAGAGCAGTTTACTGGACTGGACGAGAAGCGTTTGGCTGCAGTTTATCAGTGAACAATGAAATGGAGGAAAGCAGGGGGAGCTGGCATCCCGAGGAAAGCGTAAAGAGCAGATACTGATGGATAAGCAACGTGTGGCATGGAGGTGTAGAAAGAACAGCAAAGAGCCTGTCCTTGTGTATAACAGCTGTTTGATGTTCCAGGAGATGACCGTGCGCCTTGGGGGCAGTTACAGCGATTGCACAGAGGATGGCACTGACGTGCCAGTGCAAAATCTCTACTCGTCCCGCTACACCCAGCAGGTAACCCATCATCACTGGTCCTGTGCCACCTTGTTTCCCTGCTTTCCTGAAATGCTTCGGTCCCCCAACAGCCACGCTTGTCTGTTGATAGTATGGGACGATACAGGCTGCAGTGGGTTTGGTCCCCTTCTTCAGCCTTTCCCACCTCATGTGCCTCCCAGGTCTGCATTCGCTCCTGCTTCCAGCTGAACATGGTGGAGCGCTGTGGCTGTGCGTATTACTTCTATCCCTTACCCGATGGAGCAGAGTACTGTGACTACACCAAGCACGTAGCCTGGGGTAAGTGGACAGGAGGAACGGCAAAGCTCACACCCACCTGACCCTGTTTGGTCCACCTCATGTCCCATTACATCTCCTCATTGTCTTCAGTGAGCTTCCTGGTGTGGGACATCCAGAGACACTCTTGTCTTGGATGGTTAGTCCCTCCGAGCTTCTTGAAGGAGACCTCTGGAGACCCTCACGGTCACGCATCACGTTTTGTGTACCGTTAGCTTACCTGGATTTACTTTCTCTGCTGCTCAGGCTACTGCTATTACAAACTCCTGGCTGAATTCAAAGCTGACGTGTTGGGCTGTTTCCACAAATGTCGGAAACCTTGCAAGTAAGTTTGATCCTCAGTCAGGTAGACCAGGAACTCTTTATTCCTAGAGGTGTTGGGAAGCATTCACTGACCAGGGCAAAATCTTGAATCAATAGCTGAGCTGCAACCCGAAATGGTATTTCTCCCATCAGAGAGCCAAAATGGCTGAGGAGCATCAACGGCAGCTCAGGGTTCAGCTCCTGAGGACCGTGCAGGAGCTTGGTGGGAAGTGGGCAGAACTTCAGCGTCGGGGGGAAGTTTCCAGGTGTGCCTGGGGATTGAGAGCCTGGTCTCGTGGCTCCTACAGCTTCAACAGCTAACACGGCCTCTTGTCTTCCAGAATGACAGAATACCAGCTATCAGCTGGGTACTCCCAGTGGCCTTCTGCTGTCTCAGAGGTAAGGAGAGGGTTTCCTGGCTCTCCAGCACTGCTCTGTCCTCCCATGTAGTCCTTCCTCAACTGGTACTAAGCCTACAGGAGGTGACTGTGATCATGTAACGCAATTTATTGCACTTTCGTTTCAGGACTGGGTTTTTCATGTGCTTTCACAACAGAACAAATACAATATCACAGCTAAGAGGTGAGAGCCCTTCAACAGAGGTGACGTCCAAACCAGAAACCATCCCACTGGAGTCTGTGTGTCATAGAATCCTAGAATGGTTTGGGTTGGAAGGGACCTTCAAGATCATCTAGTCGTCGGGGGTTGAGAGTTAATATTAAATCACTGATGGGAAGAGATTAGGTATGGGACCCGTGGGCAATGCCAGTGGATTTGAGTCAGAGTAGGGGTAAACTGAGATTTCAACAGGGACTGGGAACCCAAGTCAGACGAAGGTCAGCCCCCAGTGTGAAAAGAGTAGGAGGAGTGGGAAGCAGAGCCATGCAGGAGCTTGTGCTTAGCCAGCGTGGGATGCCACAAACATTGGGTTTCACAGAGCAGTCTCAGAAGTGCGCTGTAAGTACCAAATATTGTATTTTGTGCAGAACGAAGGAACTGCGGAGGTGGGGAGAAGCCTCTAGGTGGTATACGTGTGAGGAGGACAGGGGACAGAAGGGGACAGAGAAGACTGTTAAGCTTGGTGAAGAAATGCAGGGATCACGGATTTGGCGTTACTGAGCCCCATCTTTCATTTACAGGAACGGAGTTGCCAAAGTGAACCTCTTTTTTGAGGAGTGGAACTACAAGACCAACGGGGAGACTCCAGCCTACACGGTACACGCTTCACCACCACGTCCTCTCTAGCCACCCCTTCCCCCACGATGTCCCTCCGTACCGACAGGCGTTTTTCCAGCAGCATTGCTGGCTATCGAGCCTCTGTCCCAGTGGCAGGGTGGGAGGGCCCCCCGATGTCCCAGTGGCAAGATGGGAGGGCCCCCCAGCACCACGGGGGCACAGCTGGCAGGGAGGCAAAACGCTTGAAGGAGGGCTGTCCTCACTGCCCTTTCTCTGTCTCTTGCAGGTAGTGACTCTGCTGTCCCAGCTTGGGAACCAGTGGAGCCTCTGGTTTGGATCCTCTGTCCTGTCCGTGATGGAGCTTGCAGAGCTCATTCTGGATTTCATCGTCATCACCTTTATCTTGGGCTTACGCAGGTACCGCTCCCGGCAGCAGCTCTCTCCAAACAGTCACCATAACGCTGCTTTCCAAGACGAGGGGCCACGTCCCAGCGCTCCACCCCGCTTCACCGTCGAGGCCGTGGTGACCACGCTGCCGTCCTACAACAGCCTGGAGCCACGTGGGCCGAGCAGGGACGGCGAGACGGGACACGAGTGAGGCGGTGGCTCATTCTGCAGATGGGATGGGTGGCCAGCAGAGCAGAGGCTGCACAGTTTCTCCGTGGGACCTGCGTTTCCTTCTTTCCGGGGTGCTCTCCCTGGACCGTGGCAGCAGACCGCACTGGGCTCATTGCTTGCACTCCTGCAGGTGAATCCTTTGGTCTCACAAAATACTGTTGGCTCTGGGGAATCACCAAGGATGAGAGTTGATCTAGGGGTAGATGTCCACTTGGTTTCCTCACGCTCCTTGCACGTGCACACCTACACGTGCACGCATTGCACGCTTTCTTTTCCCCGCAACAAGGATGCTGCCACAGTGGTCCGTCGTTGATTAAAGAAGTTTGGCAGGTGTGACTGGCCTCCTCTGTGGTAGGACACGGGACAGGAACAGAGTCTCAGCTGGGGTACAAGGCTCTCAACAGGGCTGAGCTTTGTTAAGCTTTCCCTAAGGCTGGAAACTGGTTGCTTTTTCCTAGTTTTTAATGCTCTTAGCTGCACATCACTCTCTTTCCTTGTGATGTACCATACACAGGAATGTTGAGCCATTTGACTGTTTGCCAGAGCGTTGGTGATAAACTGCTCCCTACGTAGGAGTTATGGGAACAAACTGGCTATGCACGCCCTCAAAAACATCCCAAACAGTATTTCTGCTGCCACGAGCTCCTGCAAAAGGGGATCAGAACAGCACAGGTCAGACAGTGCCTGCTCTGCCCTTCTCTGGTTCACCCCCGGAGGGTCTACTGAGGGTTGGGAAGCACAGAAGTGCTGAGGCTTTAATCTAAGGTCTTTTCAGGGAAAGCTTTAGCCTATTGGAATGGACCACATGGGCAATCAAGGCCAGGATGAAGATGGTCCTCTTCCCAGGAACTAACGTGGGGATCTTGGCGTAAGAGCACGCATCTTATTTCTGGCAGTAGCCTTGCCAAACTGGTTTTTTACAAATGCTCAAACTTCTGCTGCGGTGGTGTTTACACAGCACTTGATGTGGTATCAGGAGAGCAAAGGTGATGTCCTTAACAAACAGGATTATCCATTTGACCGGACACAAACACAGATACCAGAATTTAGGCATATAGTTTAGGCAAAGACCTGTGGTACCACGTGCCCAATGGCATTGCAAACAGCCTCTTTCGAATTTAAAAACTAGTTAATCATCACAAAAGAAAAACTTGAGATATTTTAAAAATTAAGGTAGATGCACTGCCCTTGGGAAGCTGGAGGATTTTACTGCAGAATATAAACTGTTGCTCAGTTCTTCCCTTTGAGATGTTAAACACATGCTTGTTGTCCTGCTCTTGCCTTGATTACCTAAATGCACTTTTCGCTTCCCAGCAGGGCGTGATTTTCTTTCACCTCACAGAAATGAACACTATATACTTTTAGTACACAAATATTCATGGTTTTTCAAACTTTATCCCAGCACTCAGCTGATGCCCTTTGTTTGAAAGAGGAGAAGATGTCTCTCTGCTGGGAGTAAAAGTGAGCGATTCAGGGGGTGTCCTTCAGCGTGGGGGACAGCCCAGCAGGAGGGAGAGCCCTGCAACCACAGGCATTTAGAGGTGTTGGAATATATATTCCCTATTAGAGGCCCTCAATGGAAAAAATCAGGCCTTCTATAAACATGAAAATGAAAAAAAAAAAATCTACTTTCTGTGTTTATAGGAGAATTTAAATGAAATAAAAACCTGACACTGGACGCATGAAGCTGTTTGCTTCAGAAAACCACCTCCAAGTCAAGAAAGGAGGAAGAGAATCATAGAATCACAGAAGGGTTTGAGTTGGAAGGGACCTCAAAGATCACCCAGTTCCAACCCCCCTGCCATGGGCAGGGACACCCTCCACTACACCAGGTTGCCCAAAGCCTCATCCAACCTGGCCTGGAACACTTCCAGGGATGGGGCAGCCACAGCTTCTCTGGGCAACCTGTGCCAGTGCCTCACCACCGTCAGAGGGAAGAATTTCTTCCTTCTATCTAATCTAAGAGCAGGTGTAACATCTAAAACAAGTTGAGTCTTTTTGGACTGGGAGCACCCATCATGCAGGGGAGGTGGAGAAGTAGGAATACAAGTGCTTGAAGGGGAAAGGGAAGGATAAGAGAAGAAAGATCATTTTGTGGGTAAGTTGGAGCATGAGGAGTGGTTTGTTTTGCAGGAGTAAGCAGCACAGAAGTGGGTAGTTCCACATGCTTAAGGAGAAGAATGAGGATGAGGAAAAGGAAGGTTTATATGATGGGGATACTGTAGAGAGGAAAAAGAGTGCTGTGTGTTTAGGAGCTTAAAAACAATAGCAGAGGGTTTGTGGAAGCATTCGGTGCTGCTGAAAGACAAGGACAGAGAGGTGAGATCAGATGAATTTGGAAGATCTGAGAAAGGTTAGAGTGTAGCAGGACTGGGGAAATGGAAAGTAGTACTAGAAGAAAGGGAAGAATGGGCCAGGCCCTCCAGGGAGGACAAAAACTAAGCACAGGATGGTTGAAAAAGTGGGGAACACAAGGACAGAGCCGCAGGCATACCCTGCTATCTGCTGGAAACTTACTCCTTAAAAGTGAGACAGTCACAATTTGACAGATACCAGAACTATATTTTTCCATAAGAATTAAGGTAATAGAGGAAACACATGGAAGTATAACTCAGTGTAAGTGTCTAGAGAAGTTAGAAAATGAGAAAAGCGCCGCTCCAGAAAATGAGCAATACATTTAAAAGAACTAAACTCTGCTTGCTGGAGTGCTTGGAGAAGCTGGACAGATAGGTGCAAGGCTTGCCTGCACAGATCGAGGCCAAACCTAGAAGGAATTTGAGGAAAGGGTTATGGGAACACACCAGAGGGATGCCCATGTTGTCTTGCAGCTCTTCACACTTACCAACGTGCAATATTTACAGGAGTCTTGTGAGCGTACGAGAGAAAAGGGCCTCCAGCTTCCAAGTACATGCTTAAAGGCATGAGCTACAAAAAGCTTAGTATCTGGAGATTATGGCAAATTTATGCAAAAATAGAGAGAGAACACGGAGAGTCATTTTGGCCTCTGCAAGAATCATTCGGTGGGTCTCTGCACTGAAGGACAGGATGATATGGGGCTGTTTCTGCTGGAAACCTGGGGAGCAAATAAAGGTGTTCTGAATAACTCTCTCTGGCAAAAAAATAGGTCAAATACTATCAGAAGTATGGAAGCTGAAGGGCAACTTTATTTTGGCCTGTGAACAGGGAAGTGTTGTGAAGGGACCCAGTTACTTCTTCCAAGAGGAAGCATTGCAGGTAACCTGGAAGAAACGCCGGACTGAACTCACGTATCCAACCAAGTTGCCTATTTTGTAAAACCTATATCCTCATCTGCTGCATCTCTTAGAGTCATTATTTGCTTAGAGGTCACACACAAAGGTACCACCTCTGTACTTCCCCATCATTGCCTCTTCACCAAGTGAAGGCTTCCAACCCCAGCAGATACGGCAGAGCAGGGGCCTCTTGGCACTTCACAGGAAAGCCAGCTCCATCAAACAGGCATCAACACCATGTTCCTACTCTGAAGAAAAGGCTTTTGTCTTCCCACGACCATCTGGTTACTCTCCAGCTGAGACAAAAAAACCCAACCCCACCGGTGAGAGGGTGCAGCCCACTGTGATCAGGGCACAGAAACCTCAGGAGAGGCCAGAGCAAGGTCTGGGGCACCTAGAAACATGAAGGTTTAAGACACCTCCATGGAAGAGCAGCACGGTTGAGGCTTTTTCCCCACCAAATCTGAAGGTGTTGGGATGACGCAGTTGACATGGGAGATGCATGCTTAAAGGCAGAGCTTGAATTTCTAATTAGACACATGAAGGACTCCCCTGCCAAAGCCTTGCCCTTGCTTCTCGTGCACATTTCAAACCATGTTTCGGGCAGGGTAACACTTTGCAGGAGCAGCAGAGGTGCAGATGCTTTAAAGGATGGCACCTCAGAAGGTGAGTTCCCAGCAGAGCACGGTACTTCTAACACCGACAGGAGGTTTTATGGTTAAGACACACAACTCTTTGCAAATTTCCACGACTCATAAGTTAGGCACAACCCTGGGGCAACTTTCAGCAGCGTGTCCAGCCCCAGCTCTGTGCTCCAGAGCAGCTGGCTAGCTTTGGAAAGCTAGCACTCAAGTCTCTAGGTTTGGCAAGGGTCTGGAAACACACTTTTTTTCAATTAAAAAAGCTTTTCCCAACCTCCCACATGAACACAGGTGACAACTAACAGGGAAACGACCCAACCTGGCAGCAGTGGTGGCATGGCTAGTTCCATGCAGGTCACACAGCCCTGAGCTGTGCTGCAGTTTAGACCGTACACACGGCTTTAATCCACTGGCCAGTCCAGACACCCTCCGTTCCCTTTTCATCTTTGAAAGAAATCAATTTAGCTGCACTGCTCCAAATTCCCCACTGACCATACGTTGCTCTGGTATGATTTTGGTGATGGTTAACGTTTAACAGCGGACAAAGATTGATGGCGAGGGAACCACAAGCCACAGGGAGCACTGTGTTACAACCTGGAGGCTGGAACAGCAGGAGCAGACAAGGGCACCAGTACCTCGTTTTAAAATAAGTCTGCACTGGACACAGCTCTGTCATTTCTTTTTAATGAGTTTCAAGTGTAGGGCAAAGCAAAACAAGGGGGCACTTACCTTTATTCCAGCCATGCTCCAAGACACACTGTGAACAGCCCCCTGCTCTGTTTGCATGGTGAACACATCCCAGCACCACTCCAACCCCAATGGGAATTGTTTTCTGGGTTTCAGGACTTGAGGACAGGTTATTGAAACCCAACGGCAGTACAGCCCAAGGAGTCAGAGCTACTACCAACACACCCTCCCAGTTCGGGGGACCACCTCCCCACGCATTACACAGTGGCCAGACATTGGGTGGCTGGAAGTAGGGTTGGTTTGGGCATCCTCTTGTCCCGGAGCTGCTGGTTCATACATCTCGTTACGGACTTGCCACAGAGTCAGTCCAGCACACAGTTCCAGTACAACTGGAGCAGCCATCACAGCAATGGAAGACTAACCACTGCTCTGAGGGCCAGAACTTCAGGTGTGTGTACAGTATGGAAGCAACAACAACAAAATGATGCTCCAAAGAGAGTTTGGTACCCCAGCCCCTCCCCACCCAGACAGACCAGACAGACTCAGTAAGGTGGTGAATCGTGTTTCTTAGAGACCAGTTAAAGTACATGAGCTGATTACTATAACATGCCAGAGAAGATTACAGTTGTGTTTATAGAGGAAGGAAATAAACTGCACGTGCGTGAGTGGCTGTAATGCTGTGGACAGCAGAGTCCCTTGCTTTTACTCAGAGGGCCTTGGTGATTTTTTTTTTTTTTTTTGCCCATGCATAGAGACACAAAGGAAGGGAAAGGGAGCAGAAGAGGTGGCAACATACAACATCTAAGAGAAAGAAATGGAAGAGACAGCCTAGAGGGACCTCAGCCCCCAGAGGAACAGGAGGAGTGGGGCACCAAAGGCTTGTTTGGAAGAGTTCAAGAGAATTGCTGGTCTGGGGGCCTCAAGCTTGTATGCCTACCCCCTAAAATGATAGCAGTAAGTAGTACAAGCAGGCCCTGGCTCCTCTTCAGTAGATGCACTTCTGACCGTCCATCACATCTCAGTTCCACAGGGAATCGGGGAAGTGCTCAGGGGACGAGGGCTGCTTCACTCCAGATCTTCATCTCTGCCCTCACCCAAGGTGGAGAGGGATGGAATTGCAGGGAGATGAACTCAGCGCAAATGAAATGCTGGGGCATGGAAGTGAGCATGCAAAACCTAGCCCCTTCCCAGATGCCCTGTGAGGAGGAAAGGGGCTTCCCTGGCACACCCAATGGAAAAAAAAAAAAAGCATCTGCTCCTCCCAGCTTTTGTACTTCACTCCCATCTGGGAACTCCAGTGGTGTTCTCCCCCGCCTCTCCGCATCCTCTTAAGAATAAACAGATCCCAAGGTATCCTAGAATCCAGGTAGAGCTTCCTAAATTAAAGGAGTGCCCTCTTTCCAGTCTAGATTACAGGCTACAGCTCAGCTTGTAAAAAAAGACAAGATGCACATTCCTCAGAAGACTGCAGAAACTGAGGAACAGGGCAGCTCATGTAACACCACGTTCAAGCAATTCACAGCTCCTGTTCTTTTTGAAGGAGAAGAATACAGAAATTGCTTACAGAAAGCCACAGCACTCCATGCTGCAAGTCTACTTCCATCAGAGACCACCCTGGATCTAAATTCAGCAGAACCCCATAGCAAGCAGGAGGATTTCAGTTTGATAGGCAAGATCTCTAGAGATCTAAGCTGCCAAACTGGGACATCCCATGTCACTTTGCAATACCCACACCCAGAGCAGCATTTCCCTTCGAATCCCCAGCTAACCATTCTGGTGGTTTCTAATTCCTGCTGAAAGTTAGGGCTTTGTGGCAGCAGAAACAGAACGGGTATTCGTAATCAGAAAGCTGTGTGGCTCATCCAGTCTCATCTGGAACACCTCCAGCCTCCTTCACCTCCCCATCTGCTACGTAGCAGACTTCCTTTGACACTCACCCCAGTAACACAAAAGCAAAACACCCATTCCCACTCTGCCACTACCCCAAAGCCTTCCAGAAAGCTACAGGTCGGTAGAGAGCCACAGGGTACTGGTTTGTGTCTGCATAGATGAAAGGAATATTTGACACCCCCTCCCAGACTCCTTACTGCTGTTCTTTTGGATATTTTCCTCCTACACATGCCTTGCTGATAGTAACAAAACCCCTTCCACTTCACTGAGTATAATCTCTTGCACTTGACTGAGGTAATCACGTAGGCTCTCCTTCACAATAACTGAAACGGCCATGTTCAGCCAGAAAGTCATCTGAAAATAAGGACAGGCAGAATAAATCGTTTAAGTGCTCATCTCTCCATGGCTAGAGAAGTCTAGATACCCATATCTAGCTCAGTCAGATGGCTCACAGTCACTGCCCACCAACAATCAGCCTTTATTCCAGAAGCTCAATGGAAAGCTCGAGTCATGCTGCCACTCTTTTTAGGCAGAACACTAAAGAGTCTCACGTGCTGAAGACCTTCATCCCCAAAGGCACTGCGTTAAGGCATTCTTGTTTTGCTGGAGTCCACACAGGCACTGTTGGACAGGCTCACACCCAAAAATAAACCACCAAAATTCCCTGCAGAAGAGCAGGAGCAATAGCTACCCGCTCCTCCTCTACTTCCCTTTCCTCTAAACTCAGATGACCCTCCCTAAAGCTGCAGCAGCTGTTGAAGAGTCTAACCATGTTCAGTAGAGCGCTTCAGAGTCCTATACAGAAGACAAATTAAAACCAATAAAGAAATCAATGAAGAAGCTAGGTGGAAGGGAAGGGAAGGAAAGATTCAGGGGCAAGAAGAAACAGGCAAGGTGACAGGGGACAGGAGGCTGCAGACTGAAGGAGCTACATTCAAGTAAAAAAGTAGACTGGAGACAAAGCAACAGGAAAAGGAAAAAAAAAGGAAAGAACAAAAGGGCAAGTTACACCAAAGGTCCCCCAGAGACTTCCAAATCCCCCACCAGGGAAGGGACTCGCCAACCCACCCACTCCAGGGTAAAAGCCCCTCATACTTACAAGTTTGCCTGACCTGGCAGACAGAATTTCCCATTTCTACAACGACTGCCACCCCCAATTCCTTCGTTACTATGCAAAGCATTCAGTTTCCACAATAAATGTGGGAGTTCCAGCACCACCACCTCCCTTCCCCAAGGACTGAAGTTAACACTTATGCAACCAAGACCCTCCAGACCTCAAACCAAAACGGAAGACTTTAAAGTACTCTAGAGTTGGCTTCTTCACCTTTGATCCTGGGCTTTTCGGTACTTACTTACAATCACCACCACCACAATGGCACAAATCACTCCCATCATGATCATCATCTGGAGAGAGAGATGGTCAAAGAGTAATACTCAGATTGACAAGTTGACATCTTCCCTGACAGCCAGGGAACATAGGCCAGACCCCAAAGGTAGGACAGCCAAGGCCTCAAAGCCTTTCCACATTGGAAGAACTGTGTTTGACATAGTTATTAAGCCCCAACTATCCTCTCAAAGCCCTGCAGGAGAAGACTAAGTCCAATGTCCTTCTAACGAAGGAGATCACGGCACTAGGAAACTCACCTTGCAGTTCTTCCACCAGTACTTCCTTTTGAGCTTTGCCGCGCTACTCTCGAATTGTGAGGCGCCAGCCTGAAGCGCATCTGCCCGGTCATCTAGCTCCGACAGTTTCTGGTCTCGTTCCAGCACCTTGTCTACGTTTACACGCATTATATCAACCACCTGCAGGAGAAAGAAGAGCAGCAGCAGTTATACTGGTAAAGAAGAGTTGAAAAAGTAAGTTATTGGCCACGTTGCTGCTCTGACACTGAGATACCAACAAGTGAAAGCCCCGAACGAGGCAAAAAGGTCAGGATAAGAAAGAATTTTCAAGTCATTGCCTATTCTGAAGCGGGGAAAAAATCCCAGACCTCCTATTAAAGTACCAGGTCCTCGGTTCCACTGTCTCACCTCTTTTTAAAGCTCTCGAACCCAGCCAGCCTAAGCTGGGTGAGGATAATCATACCCTTGCCCACTGCCAACTGCAAAGATCACTTAGGAGCTACATGTTGCTGCCCCAGCGAGGCACGCAGGCGTTACTGCACGGCAGCAGCCACGCTAGACACTGACCCTGGAAAGTCAGACAAGGTTCCCCGCACATCATGGGGACCAAGAGCTGTTCCAGATGCTGGGTGGCTTTATTTCCGTAACAGATGCACGCTACAGGGTACCAAAAACAGAACAGCTCCTCAGAAGTCACATCTGGAATTAAGCAGCTTTTAAACATAAAGGAATTTTGTCTCTTCTCTGACTTCTTTATAGGTTTGCCATCATACTTTGAGTAGCAACTATTAACATTTCTGGACTTGGCATGATGGGAGCATCCACCCCCTCGGCAACAGACGCTTGTGGAGGGAGAACATCGCTGCTGCGCAGCAGGGGGGGGAAGAGCCCGGGCAGCCCCCGGGAAGCCGGCAGGGCTGGGGGAGCCACTGACCTCCTCCACCTGGGCCTGGGTCTGCTGCAGCCGACGGTTACTGCTCAGATTGGGGGGCGGCCCGGGGGGACCCCCTCCAGGGGCTCCCCCTTCCGCGGCCCCGGGAGCTGGTTGCTGAGCTGGGTCAGACCTGGAGAAACGCACATATGGATCCAGGCAAAGGCAACACCCAGAGACCCCCACCCCTCCGAAATCCACCCGAATCCCAGTGTCCACAGGCTCCCAAGCCCCGAGGGCCTGTGCCCTCCCCGGATCAGGACCGGGCGAGCCCGGGGAACGCCAGCCCCAGGCCGGGGGGCTGGCGGGTGCGGCCCAAGAGCCGCGGAGAAAGGTGACAGCCGCGTGGCCGTGCGGAGGTGACCGGGAGGCGGCCCGCAGCCTGCCGCAAGCACCGGAAGGAGGGAGGGAGGGGAACGGGGCCGCGCCGATGGGGAGGCAGCCCAGGGGACGGGGGGCGGGGGGGGGGGCGGCCGGCAGCCGCGGCGGCCCGGGGCCCCGCGCATCACCGGTGGGGCACGGCCCGCGCACGCACCCCCTCTCCGCGCGGCGGGGCCCCGACAGGCACCGGGTGAGGGAGCGGGCCCGCCCGGGGCGCGGGGGGGCGGCGCGGGCAGCCTCGCCTGCGGCTGCTGCAATGCGCCACTCGCCGCCGGCCAGGACGCGGGCTCCGCGCCGGCCCGCTCCCTCCCGCTCCATCCATCCACCCTTCCCGCGCCGCGCCCCCGCAGCCCGCCCACCACCGGGACACTCACATCGCCGAGCCGGAGCAGGACCCCCGGGCGCGCCTCACTCACGCCCCGCCGCACCGGAACCCCCCGACTGCGCGCACCGCCCCCGGTGCCCCTCATTTATAAGCGACGAGACCCCGCCCCCTAGGGCCGACAGCCAATCGTAAGTGGACGTAGGAATGCCTCTCCAGGAACAGCAAATCAGCGCCGCCCTCGGGTTCCTCCGCAGCCAATCAGCGCTGCTCACGAGGCGCCCCGTGAAGACGGCGATTTACCCGAGCCCCGCCCCTTTCCCCTCGCCGAACTTCCGAGGGGACAAAGCCCCGCCCCTCTATGACTCACCCCCCCCCCCCCCGCCCCGGGCACCGCCCAATGGGAGCAGGCCCCGCCCCCTCCGCTCGGCCGCGCGCGAGGCGCCGCCCCGCCCCTGCGGAGCGGGCCGGTGACGAAGGAGCGCGGCGGCGGCGCGCGCGCACCGCCGGTACCGCCGCTCTCCCGGGCACAGAGCGCCTGCGCGGCCGCCGCGCCCCTCCCGCCCGATCTGCCGTCCCCCGCTCCGGCCCGGAGCCCCGTTCGGGTCCCTCAGGGCCTGAACCGGCCGGTTTCCCGCCGGTGCCGGTGGCTGCCGAGCGCCTCCGGTACTCCGCAGCGTGTTGGTCGGCTCTGGTTACGAACGCGGTGTTGGTGGCCCCGTCCGCCATCCAGCACAGCGTGAGAGATCCCAAACGAGCCCGGAGGTGCTGGAGCCTCCGCCGGAACGGGGCTCCGGCCGCCCCCAAGAACGCGTTCGGCGTTTTCCCTCTAAAGGTCTGGAGAAGCCTGCGGGAGCGGGGACACCGGTTCGGGACAGGAAGGGCAGCGGGAACACGGAACCGCTCGGTGCGGTGAGTAGGGTGGCCAGTGGCAGGTTGGCACCCAACTCCAGTTCCCTTTCGTTAATAAACGTTTTTGGCGTCAAACGTGATGGTCAGCACGCACAAGATGGAGGCGTTCTAAACCACGGCCTGGGTGACGAAAGATGGTGGTGAGGAAGGTGAAGACTTAGGACAGGGTTGTGGTGGGAGCCGGATGATTTGGAAAAAGGAGTGCTGAGGGTTCGGGAGCAGCCCGGCACTACCTCAGCGGGACCGGAGGGTTTCGGCTGCGAAAGGACGCGTGGGGGATAAAGCTGCTGGAGCTTGGCCACCTTCCCGCTGCAGTCCGAGGACCATTCCAGTAAGCAGGAGATGGAGCTCGTGGAACTGCTGGCCCACAGAGCCTTTGCCAAGTTGGTGCAGAGGGACCAGGAGCTGACAAAGCGTACGAGACGCTTTTCTCTGACGCTTTTCCAGTTTCTGATGTATTTTTGGCCAAGGATTTGCTATGCCTGTGGTTTACAAATGTAGTAACGCCCAGCTGCTCTCTTCCAGGCGCTTCCTTCATCTCCACTTGAATTCCTCTGCATGTTTCCTGAATCCACAGCACCTTCTGGCAAGAGTCCCGCCATCTGCCACCCTGCTCCTGATAACGTGGACTTCAGCTGCGTGAACAGAGACTTTGGCTTCACCTTCCTAAGGCTTAGAGCTAACGGAAGCTCTTGTCATTCCCTGCTGCTTCCAGCCAAGTGCTTTTAAAGTCACCGTTCTGACTGCGTACAGGATTGTGCTGTTGCTCCGTGCAGGATGCATCCAGGTAACTCAGCAGGTAACTCCCCAGCAGCCGAATTAGCAACTAAAGGAGCAGAAACAGGCAAACGCCTGCTCGTCTGACAGATTTTCTGAAGTATTTAATGGTCTTTGTGATGCTGGACTAGAGTGACACCGGCTGTGACTTGCCACAACGTCCTCTCTACAGGAACCAACAACACTCATGGAAAACTAGAAGCTAGAGTTTTTAAAAACAGTTACGTGGCTGAATTACTTTTGCAAATCCTGACTAAATCATGAACAAAAGGCTGCCTGTCATTAGGACAGGGCTAAGTCATCAGTGCGGAACAGAGACAAATTCTGTTCTTGAGGCAGGTTTTGATGCGTTTCAACTAACATTTGGGTCATTCTCACCTCATCAACCTGCCTATGATCATAAAATCATGGAACAGTTTGGGTTGGAAGGGTCCTCAAAGACCATCCAGTTCCAACCCCCTGCCATGGGCAGGGACACCCTCCACTACACCAGGTTGCCCACAGCCCCATCCAACCTGGCCTGGAACACTGCCAGGGATGGGGCAGCCACAGCTTCTCTGGGCAACCTGTGCCAGTGCCTCACCACCCTCAGAGGAAAGAATTTCTTCCTTAGTGAAAAATTTCTTCCTTATGATGAAAAACTGGAGCGCACTGAAATTTTCAAGTAGGACGTGAGAACCTGGGGCTCAGAGAGACCAAAAGGATGCTCGAAGCCTGGCCAAAAACCAGAAGACTCTCAGGTCAAATTCAAGGATGCCGGCTGTAACAGATGTCTGCGAGACGCATGTCAGAAACAATCGAGGGGGCAGAACTTGCACAGAGCAGCTGAGGACCTTGTGACCGGGCCAGAAACACCCAGCAAGGTTGCAGAAGGCACTGGGAACCCCACTGAAAGCTGGCTTTATTCCGACCGCAGCGCCACAAACCCGCGCTCCGCGTGCCGAGCCCGCGGCTGCTCTCAGCGGTGCTTCCCGGTGCGGTTGAAGCGCCGGTACAAGTACCGGATCCTCTTGTTGAGGTTGTGGAGGTCGTCTAGGAACATCCGATCTCCCACCATCTGCTTCTTGCGGATGCACCTCTGCAGCTCGTTCCCCCGCCAGCCGCGCAGCCACTTGGGACCCACGATGAGGTTCTTCGGGTGCACCTGGAAGCCGCCTGAGAACGGGAGGGCAGAGCAGAGGGTGAAGCCAAGCCAAGCCCCGGAGGAGGTTGTTGCCAGCCGGCTCCAATCCCCCCGCGGCCTCTCGCTGCTGGAGGAGCCGCTCACCCGCAGGGGGGGACCCCCCTCCCGCCCCGGCGCCACGGTGAGGGTCTCACCCAGGATCCCCACGTTGTCGTAGACCCCGAACAAGGCCCGTTTCTCCGTCCACCGATCCACCTGCTTGCGTTTCGGCGGCTCCATGATGCGGAAGGGCCGGGTGAGCCCCGCCAGGGGCGAGGAGAGGGGTACGGGGAGGCCGGGCCGCACGGCGCCGCAGCGCGCCCCGCCGCCGCCGCTAATGCCGCGCTCCGCCCGGAGCGGGGCCGCGGCCCGGCCCAGCAGCGCTCGCCCCGCCGCCCGCACCAGCGCCGCCATTGCAGCGGCCCCGCTCCCGGCCCCGCCCCTTCCGGTCGCTTCCAGGAAGCGGAACGACGAGGCGGTGACGTCGCGCTAACGGTCGGAGAGGGAGGGGGAGCTGGCGATTGGGCGAGGCGCTGGCGCGCGGCCGTGCTGCCGGGCGCTGATAGGCCGGGGCGGGCCAGGGGGCGGGGCGAGCGCGGCCCGCGCGCGCTGTTTGGAGCGCCATGGCGGCGGCGGCCGTGGCTATGGCGGCGGGCTGGGAGTTTCACCTGCCGCTCGCCGCCGCCGACCTGCTCCGCGACGGCGGCCCCGGGCGCTACGCCGTGCAGGAGGTGCTGCCCGTCCGTGAGCTGCCACCCGCCATCGCCGGTAAGGGCCCTGCGCGCCGTTCGCGGCCCGCTCCGCTCCCGCCGCCCGCTCGCGGCCGTGACCGGGTGTTCCCCCCCCCCCCCCCACCTCCCCGCCGCCGCCCCTCACCGTGTTTCCCCGCAGCTTTCCGCAGTGCCTTCCGGGCGCGGGGCGCGCTGGCAGTGCTGCAGCACTTCGACCCCCTGTACAGCCTGCTGCAGTGAGTACCGGGCGGGGGGGGCGGGGAGCACCGGGAGGGGGGCGGAGGGGCTCCCGGGTGCCCGCACCTCTCCCCGGGGGTGTTTCCTCGCTGCCCTCACGCTCTGCGCTTGTCCTGCAGCCACTTCCGAGCTGTGGAGGCTGCTGTCAAGGAGGACGCCCTGGAGCTGCTGATGAGCGGTGGGTATCCCCTCTCTCCAGCTGGAGCAGGAGCGGTGCGGATCGCTCCCCTTCCGCAGCTCGGTGATGATATAAAGGCTAATGTGACTCTACCAGTTGGGTTGCACCCTCAGCCCATTCCGGTAAGACAGGTCTGTAATCTTGGTGGACAACGCTGAGCCGTGCGTGTTCGCTGTAAGGGCAGGCCGACAGAAAATCCCCTTCCCTGCGTCCCTGGAAAACACGTCTTCGGGATGCGTCAGCTCTGAGCGAGTGTTTCCATGAGCTGCCAAGGGGCAGTGGGGACAGGATGGGGCAGCGCGTGCCAGGTTTGGGTTGCAGGGGGCAGCCCGTGTTGCAGCTGGTGAGATGTGAGCACAAGTCTTTGGTAATCTGATGGCTGCTCTGAGTCTCCAAAAGAGAGGGTGGCTGAGGGACCTGGTGAGAAGTTCTCATTCCCTTCTGCCTCTCTTCAGTGGTGTCCCATCATTCCAACGAACTTCCTGCCATCTTGGGCGATTCCGGACTGAGCCACGCCGACCGTGCTGCTCACCTCAACGCCCTCAAGATGAACTGCTACTTGCTGACTGGCCTGGTGGATGCCTTCGAAATTGAAACCTGCAAGAGTGGGTTGTTGGAGGTGGATCCTGGTGGGAAGGTATGTAAGGGGACAGGGGGGAAAACGAGATAATAGAAGTAGAAAACGTGGAAGCTTGCTGAACATCGTGGTATATATCAGGTGTTATAGCTGGGTGTATTTAAACACGATTCCAGCAAGAGCAGTGAGTTATGGGGAGTACCGGTGTTTCCATGAAACCATACATGGAAAACAACCACAGGGACAACATGTGCCTAAACATCCGCAGGGACTCAGATGCCCAGGCTTCTCTGTTTCACTCTTCAGTGTCTCACGAGAGTTCCTTTCTGTGGTCAAAGATGACAGTAACATTTGATACGGGCATATAAGCTTCCCGTACATCTCACAGGATGTCTCTTAATGCTGTAGGATCATAGAATGGCCTAGGCTGGAAGGGACCTCAGAGATCATCTAATCCAACCTCCCTGTCATGGGCAGGGACGCCTCTCAACTAGATCAGGCTACTCAAGGCTCTGTCCAACCTGGCCAGGGAGGGGGCATCCACCACTTCTCTGGGCAATTTATTCCAAAGTCTTACCACCCTCGTACTGATGAATTTCTTCCTAAGATCTAATCTAAATCTGTTCTCCTTCAACTTGAACCCATTTCCCCTTGTCCTATCAGTGGACACTCTTGTAAAAAATCCCTCCCCAGCCTTCCTGTAGGTTCCCTTCAGGTATTGGAAGGCAGCTATTAGGTCCCCCCGAAGTCTTCTCTTTTCAAGGCTGAACAATCCCAGCTCCCGCAACCTGTCCTCATAGCAGAGGTGCTCCAGCCCCTGGATCATCTTTGTGGCCTTCCTCTGAACACGCTCCAACAAATCTGTGTCTCTCTTATGGTGGGGACACCAGAACTGGACGCAGTATTCGAGGTGGGGTCTCACAAGAGCAGAGTAAAGGGGGAGAATCACCTCTCTTGACCTGCTGACCACGCTTCTCCTGATACATCCCAGGATGCGGATTTAACAGTTGTTTTTTGAGGAAAGCACGATGGTGGTGGTGTATTTCTGTTGTCAAGCTGCTGATGTACCACGTTGTGTAATCTCCTTTCTAGAACAAGAAGAACCGTACCAAGATCTCGGGATCCTTTTGGGAAGAGGAGAGGGAGCCGCTTTTACGGCTGCTCACACAGCTGCTACAGCTGGATCTCCGTCAGCTTTGGGGTGGTTTGGTGGTGGAAGAAGAGTTTGTCAGGTATGGGATGGAGTGGATGTAGAGGTGGGATGAGCAACAGGGGTTTTCTGGAAGGGAGGGTTACACGTTAAATCTGCCAGTGGGCTGGTTTTGCAGCCCTCTGCGGGGTGGGAAACCATCTTGAGACAACAGCAATGTCTTTAGGAACCACGTCCTTTCCTTGTGTAGGCCTCTCAATTTCAGATGTCGTTTGCTCAGTTTTTGAAGAATACCAGACACGGAGAATCTCTCTGGTCTGAGATAAATGTTTGGCTAGTGCAGTGTGCTAGGATGATGTTGGTGCCAGTTGTGACAGCAAGATTCACTGTCTCTCTTCCATGACTTTAGCTTAATGACAGGAAGCTGCTACCGTGTCCTGGAGAATGCAAGCATCGGTCTTCAGAAGTACCGGGCCACGCGGGAGGCTGTGACACATCTGCTTGCTGCGGCTCTGGTTCACTATGATCACATGTTCAGTGAGTTCCTGCTCTTCTCTCTTCTTCCTGAAGCCGTTCCCAGTTACTTTCCCTGACCTCCTTCTTCCTTCTCACGTGCGAAAGGTGCCACTCTGAAGATCACGCAGATGCTGCAGCACTTTGAACACGTAGCCCCGGTGTTTGCACAGGCTGTGAGCCTCTGGGCTACAGATTATGGTCTGAAAGGCCTGGTGGGCGAATTGCTAAGGTGAGAAAAATACCCCGAGGCTTGTCCTTCTATCCCTAGCAACTTGAGGCAGCTTGTTCCTTGTTTCGTCTTTCTGTGCAGGGAAATCGGACAGAAATGCCTGCAGGATCTGGCTCGTGATGCTTCTGGAATCAAGGGTTATGCCACCTTTATAACAGAACTGGCTGAACACATTCCAGCTCTAGTGCTCTCCAACATAAGCGTTCTCCTGCGTCACTTGGATGGAGAGGTACATTTCCACAATATTACCTGTCCAGAGAAGCCAAGTGGTGAAGGTGCTGCTATCCAGTTTTTCTGTCTGAAAACAGAACCTCTTTCAGAGATTGAGTAGCCAAAACCTACCCTTTGGAATAGGTTCTGCCCTCATCTAAAAGATGCAAAGGAAACAGAAACCATGACATCTACTGTCTGGTTGTCTCTCCCAGATATCAGAGAACAGGAGACTGCTTACTGGTCTGAGATCCTGGCCGTTGCCCGTTGTTCTTCAGTCGTTAATGAGTTCGTCATTGTGTTACCTTTTCTTAAACTACTCTTAAAAGCCATAAGTGGTTTTCTCATCAGTTCTTGGCTTCCGTGGACCTAGCTGGATAGCAGAGTTGGGTTACTCTGTCTTGCAGGCACAGCCGTGCTCACCCAAGGTTAACAAAAAGTCCATAATGGAGAAACTCACTTAAGGCTGGAACCTGGGACTGAGAAGGCTCAAACCCCGGGCTGTCCTTCCCCTCGGTGCATCAGGCCATGTCTTTTTTTCTGTTCCTGGTTCAACAACCCTTTTTTGCAGAGCTACGTGATGCGAAACGCCATTCTGGCGGCTATGGCAGAAGTGCTGCTGCAGGTGCTGAATGGTGACCAGCTGGAGGAAGCTGCCCGTAGCACTCGGGACCAGTTCCTGAATATGCTGCAGGCCCACGTCTGGGATGTCAACGGCTTCGTGCGCAGTCGTGTGCTCCAGCTTTTCACTCGGATTGTTCAGTGCAAGGTGAGCGTGCAAGGGAAATGGCGTTGCCTCAGTCCTGCCTTCCCCTGTTGTGTTTTCCGAGGGAATTTCTGTCACCCTGCTCTTGGCAGAGGCTGAAGTTGAACAGAGAAAGATATCGTCCCTGTGTACTGTGGTGTCTGCAAGTCTTTTTTCCCAAGAGACCGAAAATCCTAGGGGCAGGGGAACTGGGGAACAGAAATTAAACGCTGCTCTTTGTTACTGGGACAGACTAGAAGGAAGAGCACAGTGCACAAGCTCTTTTTGGACATTGGTAGATACACCCTGGGTAACCCAATCTTAAGTCCCTGCTTTCAACAGAGATTGGACCAGAAGGTATCCAGAGGTCCCTTCAGACCTGGGCTTTTCTCTAAATCTATGATCTATGCCTCTTGGTACATTTGTCTGCAGGAAAATGACTTTTCATGAGTCTCCAGGTCTTCTCGATAACTCTCTGCTCTGGTTGTGTGCCAGGCCCTGCCTTTGACTCAGTTTCAGTCGGTGGTGTCGCTGGCTGTTGGGCGCCTCAAAGACAAATCCGTGATAGTCGTCAAAAACGCGATCCAGCTCCTGGCTGCGTTTTTATCCAACAACCCCTTCTCCTGCAAGGTAATTCCCATGAGTGTGATGGATATGCTAGATGGCTGATGGCAGGGTGCTACAGCCAGGGCAGCAGCCATTCTGTGCCTTGTGGGAGGGACAACAGAGCCTGTCACTATGCAACTGGGAGCATTCTGGTTTTCCTGGGCTCAGGTCTTGCTTTCTCTGGCTCTCCCCTCGCTTGGTGTAATTAGTAGGTATGGTGAAGGGCAGGAGCCTTGTGTTTGGTTGTGGAAAAACCTGCAGCAGTTTGATTTGAATCCGCGGTGGGATTTCTTTCCTTAGGATCCGCGTTAGTCTTTTGGAGCATTCTGCACAGAGCTGCAGCTCTTTGTGTTTAGCTGCACCTTGTCCTGAGCTCTGAGCCTCGTACTGGCAATTTACAGCAGTTCCCATTCTAGGGTGATGGCCAGAGCCAACTAGTCTAGATTCCAAAAACAGGGTTATCTGAGGGGATTGACAGCTTAAAGCAGGGAGTGGAAGAGAAAGGAGAATTCTCACATTTCAGAAAAAAAGAGGATAAGTAGCATTTTCTTCTTCTCTTCCTGGCATCTTCAGTTGAGCTGTACTGACTTAGCTGAGCCGCTGAAGAAAGAGGTCCAGAAGCTGCAAGAAATGAG
The DNA here is from genome assembly GCF_009769465.1 of Tauraco erythrolophus. Taxonomy (NCBI): domain Eukaryota; kingdom Metazoa; phylum Chordata; class Aves; order Musophagiformes; family Musophagidae; genus Tauraco; species Tauraco erythrolophus. The sequence goes on from NC_141465.1 coordinate 1,336,553, forward strand.
GGGCTGTGACAGATCTACAGCAGGTAATTTCCTTTTTTCCTCTCTTCCCTTCCCAGGATGTGCCAGGGCTTATTTTTCCTCATCTTAAATTTGCTCTCAAGTTGTGGTGGCTTTTGTCTCAGATCTTACTCATGTGAGACAGCAAGGACAGGTAACTGGGATGAAACTCACAACAGTTTTTCATACAGTGGTGTTATAAAAGGACCATATGAATGTACATATCTAGATGAACAGTCCATTTAGCTAAAGATCCTATTTTCAGGGTAAGAACAGAAAATACCTATGAACACCCTCCCAGGTTTCCATTTTCAACAACTCAAGGACTGATTGAGCCATTATTTTGGTCAGATATTAACTTAAACTTGATTAGCCTTGGACCTGGTGCTGCCCACGAAGCAATAAATAGCAAAATGATGGTTCTCTCTTAACTGTTGGTTTTTTACTCTCAGTGGTTTCTTTTTTTATGCCAAAGAATTCTTGTCGATTCTTACTGTGGTCTGGGTGGGATCAGCAGTGGGAACAGTGCCTACCTGTGAGGGGAAAAGAAAAATAGAATTCCTAATCCAGATGAGTTTCTCTTTCTGTTTGGCGTCTCATTTGAGTTCCTGTATTCTCCATTCCCTCCGTTGTTATTTTTGATAGCTCCAGCAGTCACCCCAGAGGAAGAGTGGGAAGCGATGCTGCCAGAAGTTAGGGCTGCCACACAGCAGCTCTTTCTGCGGCTGCAGGAAGAGGAAGAGGAAGAGGAGGTGCTGGAAATCGAGGAAACAGTGGAGCGTACATCAGAGCGAATCACTGGGCTGCTGAGGAAGCTGAATTACAAGTAAGAAGGCTCTGTAGTTTGAGAGGGTGTTTATCCCAAGGGATGTGCTGGTCTTTCATCCTCCGTTCGAGAAAGCTTTGAGCTTCAGAGTAGAGGGATGGTTTCTAGGAATGTTACTTTGTGGAAGAGCTTGACATGGGCACCCAGCACAAGGTGCTGGCAGGAGCTGCTTTGCCAGGTGTTCAGGGCAAAGTTGGGTGGTTTCCCTTGTGCTCTGCCCCGACGGGTTGCTGATGTTCTCTTGGGCAATGTCGTTGTCCAGGAGTGCAGCCCGCCTTACGCAGAAGGCCCTGGGTCGCTTCCAGGGGAAGGAGCCCTTCAGCAGCCCCACAGAGGAGGATGAGGAGGCAACAATCCTGGCCATTCTGAAGAGACTTTACACAGGTAACTGCTTCAGATCACTCTGTCTCTTCCCTAAGTCTAAGCTGAAGTCAGAGCTGGGCCAAAACCCTCTGGAATGCCCTGTCCCTCCTGACCTGCGAGGCTCCGTCTCTGTGTGCTTGACAGCTCATAGAGCTGCACCACCTCTGGATCATTCACTTGTCTAGCAGCCTGGCATATTTGCTGGATCACATTAGCCCTGTTACTTCATTTCTGGTCATAACAGTTCCATGTTCCCACTAGAAGTGCATTTCTGATTCTTTAACTCACATAATGTTTGCTGAGGGGAGGGAAGCCGGTGTTATCCACTCACACCCTTCTGTCCTGTCTGAATTTGCCAGGAGTTCTGCTTCCTGAACAGGTGGTGGCACATAATGCTTACCCTTAGTGGCCTTGATCTGATTCAAGCAAAGTCTTGCTTATCTGGGGCTCAAGCCTCTGGGTGTGTTTTTAAGACTTCACATGCTTTGTCTTTGGTGTTTGTTTCAGAATAAAGTTCCATAGCCAGTCCCCTTGAGCTCATGGCTGTCAAAAGGCTCCTGTCTAAATAATTTGATCTTCTCAACTTTGTCAGCTGTCCACACTTGCAGGGAGTAGTATTGTTTGCCTTCTCCGTTCTCTGCCCTGATTTCCTTTTAGCACCTCATCCATGTTTGGGGAGCTGTCAAGTTCAGATTAACCCCTTCAGCATTTTAATGGAGTTTACCCCAACTGGACCATGCCTTTCTTGACCCTTGTATTAAGTTGGCATTTCTGGGGTGCGTCACATTGTAGTACTGGAACTTGCTCTACAGCGTGTTGAGATTTTGTAGCTAAGGCTGACAGCAGAATTTGGATTTTGTGGAAGTCTGGCTCTTGGAAGATGTCATTGAGGTGGAGGGAGAAGGGTTAAAATACCCTGAACCATGCCTGTTTCTCTTGTGCCTTCAATACTGCTCATAAACAAGTGTTTGTGCTGTGCAGGTTCGTGCACTGAAGAAGGCTTCAAGACTGAAGAAGTTGTACCAGAAGAGCAGCTTCAAACAGAGCTGGTCAAACAGGAGATGTTGGTGCAATACCTGCAAGATGCTTACAACTTCTCCGTGAAAATCACAGAAGCCCTGAGCCTGATCAGCAAGATGATGTATGACAGCTGTGTCTCAGGTGTGTCAAGTAGCCATGGGGCCCTTTCTCCCCTGTTCGCCGTTTTCAGATCTTTTCCCCTTGCCAAAGAGGAGGTGTGGGAGTGGTGGAGCTCCAGGGAAAGGGGAAAAGGTTGGAGGAGCTGTTCTCCACTGAGCAGATGTCACAGGTGCTTCCAGGATATTGGAACAGCAAGCACCATCTCAATGGGCCTCATGAAGAGGTTGCATTAGGGCATGAATGGGCTTTTTACAACTCCATTTTTGAAATATCAAGGCTGAAAAGGGTTTTGAAAGCCAGGTGACCAAAATGACTTAATTTACAGTGGCAGCCCCCATCCTGTGGGAGCAGTCGTATGTTCATCATCTCTGCCAAGGTTTTCCCAAAGCAAGCATGGCCAGTGGAGCTGGGTTCTGTTACCTGCTCAGCACCCTGATGCAGCTCCAGGTGTGAGGTGGCCACAAGAGGGGAGCTGAGCAGCTTGTCTTGTCCACCTCACCTTTACTTTATTCTGTAGCTAGAAGTGATCCTGATCAACAGGTTCTGTAGCCTTTTCAGTGCTGTAGAGCAAGCTGGTGAGTAGGCCTTTGAGTTAATTCAACTATTCATATTTAACATTAGAACTACTTGAACCAGTCAGACTTTTTTTTTTAAGTGCTTATCATAAATCAGCCACCCCTGAGGGGGCTGGGGCACAGAGGGGGCACAGCTCCCTCCTCTTCCATCCTCCCTGGCACATCCACTTGCCAACCACTCCCATAGTTCTGGGGTACAGAGGGGTCTGGGCACTAGAGCTTCATGCAAACACTTCTGAGGCTTCACCTGCATTGAGAACGTGTATGGTACCTGTAGCAAGCGTGTGGGCTTCCCCAGCAAGGTCTGGATATCGTTACCTGTTTGCACACGGTTGTGGTTTGACCCCAGCCAGAAACTAAGCACCACGCAGTCATTCACTCACCCTCTTTGCAATGGGATGGGGGGAGAGAATCAGAAGGGTAAAAGTGAGGAAAATGGTGGGGTGAGATAAAGACAGTTTCATAGAATCATAGAATGGTTAGGGCTGGAAGGGACCTTCAAAGGTCATCTAGTCCAACCCCCCTGCAAGGAACAGGGATATCTCCAACTAGATCAGGTTGCTCAGGGCCTCGTCCAACCTGGCCTTGAACGTCTCCAGGGATGGAGCATCCACCACCTCTCTGGGCAACCTGTTCCAGTGTTCTACAACTCTTATGGTAAAAAATTTTTTCATAATATCCAACCTGAATCTACCTCCCTCTATTTTAAAACCATTACCCCTTGTCCTATCACAACTGGCCCTCCTGAACAGCCTCTCCCCATCTTTCTTGTAGGCCCCCTTGAGGTACTGGAAGACCGCTATAAGGTCACCCTGGAGCCTCCTCTTCTCCAGGCTGAAAGCAAAAGCCACACATGTGTGTGAGCAAAGCAAAACAAGGAATTCACTCGCTCCTTCCCATCAGCAGGCAGGTGTTCAACCATCTCCAGGACAGCAGGGCTCCGTCACGCAGAACAGTTACTGGGGAAGACAAACACCATCACTTGAACAACCACCCCCTTCCTCCTTCTTCCCCAGCTTTGTATGCTGAGCATGACATCCATAGGGTATGGAATATCCCTTTGGTCAGCTGGGGTCAGCTGTCCCAGCTGTGTCCCCTCCCAACTTCTCATGCCCCCCCAGCCTGCTCGCTGGTGGGGTGGGGTGAGAAGCAGCAAAGACCTTGACCCTATGTGAGCGCTGCCCAGCAGTAATGAAAACATCCCTGTGGTATCAACACTGTTCTCAGCACAAATCCAAACCATCACCCCATACCAGCTACTGTGAAGAAAATGAACTTTATCCCAGGCAAAACCAGCACAGACAATCAAAAGTGAACTCCTGAGTTCAGTGTCTGTACGAGTCATTTGAAGTTCAAGGCTGAGAGGGTGCCCCTCACCTGATACGTAAACACTTGGGGTTTGCTTTATTTTTTTTCTGGGATGGAGACAGTATGCTGCTGGGTGATGGGGTGGTGGTAAGGGATGTGTGTGCTCCGATTTAAATTTTTTAATTAAAGAGTTAAGATTGGAAGATTGAATTTTTTTTTTTTTTTCTGTTGCAAATATGTATCTTCTGGTGTGACTGGGGGCAGGGGAAGCATTCCAGCTCGTCTAATGGAGGATCTTTATTCAGATTTTTTAAGTCAGGGCTAATACTGGTGTAAGCTCCTATTTAACCAGACATCAGGCTCTATGAACAGTCTCTCCCATCGCTACTGTGGCTCTTGGGGATGCTCTCCAACTTCATGTTTTGTCTTGTCTTACGAGCAGAAGACTGGGCAGTATGTTTCAGGAATATACTGGAAGTCAAGCTGGAATCAAATACGTTATTCCTTACCCCATTTATGCATCAAACACCTTAGTTCCTGTGCTTACAGCATTGCACTGGGACTTGCACTCAGCTGCTCGTCTGCTGTGACCATGAGATCTTTTCTTTTAGCAAAGCTGCTGTTTCCCAGAAGAGAATTTTGTTCTTCTCAGGCATGGCCTCTGTGCTCTTCTAAAGGTATCACGTTAAATTCAGCTGTAATATTGTTAACCTGTTTCCTCCAGGACATCTAGTGACCCCATTCTGACTTCAGCCCCCTGTAGACAGTAGCAGTGACCTCAGATGCGTGTAGGGTTTGCTGTGAGAGCAGGATGCCAGGGATTTGTTTTGACGGCCCCTCCAGTGAGGATGAGGAAGGAACCTCACTGACGCACTGTTCCTCTCTCTGCAGTGGTGCAGGAAGCCATCGAGTTCTTTGTGACGGTCTCGCAGTTCGGCGTGCCCCAGGCACTGCTCGGAGTCCGCAGGATGCTCCCGCTCATATGGTCGAAGGAGGCTGGCATTAAGGAGGCCGTGCTGAACGCCTACAGGCAGCTCTACCTGAGCCCCAGCGGGGATTCGGAGAGGTATGGATCTTCCTCATCAGAAGGGGGGTTCTCTCTGGTTATTTTCCCCCTCCCTTGTTTCTTCCGGGAAGCTGTTGGGAATGGGATGTAGACAGGAAGAGGAATCAAAGTTGCCACGCTTCGTGCTGAGCTGAAATGGAAGATTTGCTTCCTCTAGCAGAGATGCTTTCTCTTTGAGGTGTTAACCAACGCTTGTGCAGTTCCAAGATGTTTTTATATGAGTATCCTGGGTGTGCTGCGGGACCTACTGCTGGGCTGCTGCTCTTAGTTTGTCGTAATGTGTAGGAAATTGATGCAGCAAAACTCTGTGGGAGACCTCATGGAAGGAGAAGCTGAGAGTTACTCTGAATGAAACTGGTGTCAGGCACTCACGCTTGGCTTTCTCATAAATTTCACTCTTGTGCAGAGCTCTGCACCAAGACAGGCGTACCTGGATGAGCTGGGTAGGGTCTGTGATGGGCAACGAGGAGCGTCAGTTGGGAACGTTGGTCATGTCAGCAGGCTTCTTGACTGAACGGATTTTTTGGATGGCTGTTTCAACCCCTGTGGGAGTCAACTGTTGTTATGGAGTTGTCCCACATCTAAGAGTCTTGCATACCTCTCCCTCAGTGGGAAAGGTTGTTGCCTGATGTCTGTTCCCTCATTTTGATTTTCTTATGGCTGTAGTCGCTCATCCTGTTGGGATAATAAGAGGAGTGGTACGCAGTGTGGTCTGAAGTTGGAGCTATCTTTCTTTTACCAGAGCTCAGGTTTTTTTGCAGACAAGTCACACGTGCTGTGGCCTTATCCAAGTGTAGGCATTCTGCTTCTGGTGTAAACAACGCATTCCTCAGGGTTTACTGGTTTTCTTACTGTCGGTTGTGTCCTTGATTTTTCAGTATACACTGTTTCTTTATGCCTCACACTACCCAAGGTTAGTTGTTGTTATCGTTTGCGTGCTTTCACACACATTGCTGTTTGTGTTTCATTCAGATCGAGCTTCAATCTTTTTGTAACAAACTTCTACGCGTGGCAGGTGAGAGGATGCTAATGGGGTCTTTGCTGCTGGCCCTTATGGAGGATTTGGAGGTGGGAGCTGGGTACTTGCATGCTTGTGTCTTCCACACTAGAGGGAAGCTGTGTCTCCCCCCTACTGTGGTATTTCTCTTTTTGCTTAGCACTTGCCCACAGGTAAACCCTGTTGGATACACATTCACTAAGATAAGTGTGATCCCTGGCAAGATGCACCATACCTCACCCTCGTTGGTACCATCAGGGCAATAAAAAGCACCCACTGCTTCTTATTTCTTCTGGATAGTATTGCCAGGAGACAACTTTCCTGCAGTTTGAGCTCTGGCTTTATTTGTTCATAGAGAGATTTTTCAGTTTCTTATGCTCTAGGGAGCAGTACTTTGACTTGTGGTTGAGAGCAAACTGGGAAGTGGCTGGTGAGTGCCTCTTGTTGGGTCTCTGAGCACCGGGAGGAGCAGCAGTGCACAAGGCAGTGGACTTTTGAGCCCGTGTCGTGCTCATTGGCACTTGAGCTGGGTGACTTGGAGAACTCCAGCTTGCAGAGGGGAAAGTTTTCCTGTCCCCAGGGATCACCTCTGTTATCCAATAGATGTCCTCAGCTCTCTGAATAGGAGAGTAATTGTGACAGTTGCTTTTTGTTCACCTTTTCATTTTTTAATTATTATTTTATTTGTCCCCCTTTAAAGGGCCAGGGCCCAGAGCCTGGTGCATTCTCTCTCTCTCATCATGGTGGATGCTTCGCTAGGAACGATACAGTGCTTGGAAGAAATAGTGAGTACTTGCCTTGCCTGGCTTTGAGTTGTGTTTGTGATCTTGGATGTCCATTAGACTGAAGTGCAGTTGGTCAGTTTGAAGCCCATCCATCTCTGCCTCTCTCTACCTGTTTCGTTGCATTTCTTTTCCAGATCTCAGAGTTTGTGCAGAAAGATGAAATAAAGCCTGCTGTGATCCAGCTGCTTTGGGAACGATTCACAGAAAAATCTCCGTGCTCGTCGCTAGAACAACGTGCTGCAGTGATGCTGCTGGGGATGATGGCACGGTGAGCCCAGGGTCTGATCCTGCGAGCGGGAGGATGTCCAGGGAGTTGAATTTTACTGAAGAACTATGGGTGCTGCATCAGCTGATGCTTTGTTCTGCAGCTTCAAAATTAGTAACCAGGTCATGGGGTAATGCAGCCTGGAATTAAACGAGTTGTGCAGGGTCCCACCAGCACGGTGTCTGAGTATGATGACGTTACTGTTCTGAATGTCCATCCCTTCTCAGGGTTTACTGTGGCACAGCTCTGCAGCTTTGTCTGTGTTTGGATAAGAACAGTGAGAAGCTGCTGAGTGGAGATGTCTGGAGCCTTTACCATGGAGGGAAATGAATCTGCTTCCCTTTCTGGAGGCAGAAAGGGTATTTGCACGATAAGGTTTTCATTTCCTCCATTTCCCAGCCCAGTAACCCTTTGGCATTTAGCTTACCTGCTGCTTTCCTCTTGCTCTTCCTACTGCAGTCCTTCATCAGTCAAAAACAGACCTGCATAATGATGATCTTGAAGTTCTTGGCTCTAGAGTTGGAGCCATTTCTGGAGTTTACAGCCAGTTCTGCAATTTGAGAATTAGATATTCCTTCCAATGTATTCCCACCACCCCATCCCACGAGCTTGCAGCAGAATTGTAGATGTCATCTCAAAATTAATATCCTTCCCTAAAATCATGGGATTTAAAGAAAACTGTGGGTTTCCGGGGTATCCCAAGAGATCCTGTGTAAAATCCATAGAATCACAGAATGGTTTGGGTTGGAAGGGACCTCAAAGATCATCCAGTTCCAACCCCCCTGCCACGGGCAGGGACACCCTCCACTACACCAGGTTGCCCAAAGCCTCATCCAACCTGGCCTGGAACACTTCTAGGGATGGGGCATCCACAACTTCTCTGGGCAACCTGTGCCAGTGCCTCACCACCCTCAATGTAAACAATTTTTTCCTTATATCTAACCTAAATCTGCCCTCTTTCAGTTTAAATCCATTGCCCCTTGTCCTGTCACTACACACCCTTGTAAAAAGACCCTCTCCAGCTTTCCTGTAGGCCTCCTTTAGGTACTGGAAGGCTGCTATAAGATCACCCCAGAGCCTTCTCTCCATGGGTGTGTGTATGTGACATAAGAACAGCACACCCTTCTTCACAAACGTGCTAAGGGAGGTGATTTTGCTTTTGTCCTAGAGATGCCTGTTGTGAACTTTTTGGATTCTTTTTTAAAACACGTTAGATTCTGCCTTCACCCAGTTAATTGTATGCTCCTCAGACCAGGACTGCATAATTCTGCCTTTTAGGGGTAGAAAGGGAAGAGGGTGGGGGTTGCATGTTTTTTTTTGAGGGGAGGGGTGTTGTTCTGTTTCCCCAGTAAGGGAGAAGCGTCGCTCATCACCATTCCTGAGCTGCTGAACTCTCTTGTGTTTTGCAACGTTTTTCTTACCCTTTTTAGTTGTGCTCCTTTCTGATCAGAGAGAAGAGTCAAGAATCTTCTTTCTTTACAAGGAGACAGTATGCCCAGTGTTGTTCACTTTGAAGAACCTCCTCTCTTAGTGGAGTATGGATTATACTGTGCAATATTGCTTGTTACTGCTATAGCTTTATCTGGAGTCACTGGATGGATTTTTTGTTTGTTTGTTTTTCCTTTCCCTTCTTACTCCTTGTGCCTTGCAGAAGGTTTGAGTATTTCTATTGGTGACACCATACTTCTGCAAACTTTCAGCAGCAGGTCGTGTGATACCCCCATCTGTTCCATTCCACAGGGGGAAGCCAGAGATCGTAGGGAGCAACTTGGATGTCTTGGTGACAGTGGGGCTGTCGGAGAAGGCGTGCGAAGACTTTCGCCTGGCTCAGGAAGTATGCAACGCCATCTCCAAACTCGCCAGCAACCCGAAGGTAAGAGTCTTGGCTTGTTCTCGAGGTCATCCTGAAACAAAGAAGGGGGAGAAAATGCTTTGGATTGAGAGGAGAGAGAAGTGATTTCAGTTTTTACTGATTTTTGAAATGAAGTAGGTTGAGACCATTCAGCAGCACTGGCTGGAAAGCTTTAGCGCGCATCAGTGCCCGTGTAACAAAGGAATTTTCATTAGGCAATAGGCTGAATTCAATTAGTGGAGAGTTCAGTGCACAAGAAAATCTGTTTTTCTTTCAATTCTCTTCCTCAGACTCCCAGTTCTAAACTGATCCGTGTTTCCTCAACCGTAAAGCCTTTTCCTCTTCTGATGTTTTCTGGTGATGTGATTCTTTTGCCCTCCCTATTAATTGATGTTTGGGAGTTGTCAGCTGTACAGATGAGTATAAAACATGAAAGGTTTTCAAACCTGTCCATGTGGTACTTACAACAACATGATGGTTGATGGCTTCTTTGTCTGGGGAGCAATTTAGACTTTTTTTTTTTTTTTAAATGCACTTTGAAAATTAAAACCAACCCTTTTTGGTTTTTGTCTCAAGTATTTAGGGTGTTTTTGTTGAGTTCCAGCATAAAAGCAGTCCTGACACACAGCACCCTCATTCTGCATTTGCCCCTTCGACTGAGGACATTACTGCAGAACCTTTAGGAATTAATGTGTGTTACAACATTCTTCAATGTTCTGAAGATGGTTGTAATTCTATTTTAGGTTGACTTAACTCTGCAATTAAGTTTGTATGTGAGAAGGGACTGAACTGTAGATACTTGAATGACCGTGGTAGCTCTTCCTTCCCCTCCCTCCCCAACCAGAAGTTCAGTACAGACAGTAGGATTGTAGTTCCAGCTACTGAAAGCTGGTAAATTCTCAAGCAGTAGCTTGTTTTGATCACATGTAACTTGATCAGGCAGCCACACACATGCTGGAATATCTCAGGCATTGTCACACTTGGTTTAGTAGCTTTCTGGGTTATCTTATTTCCAACCTAAAATGTGGTGGGACTGATATGGAGCGTATGGAACAGCCTAAGTGTGAGGTGGTGTTGGATCCAGAGCTATCATTAGTTCTTTTTATTGATGATATCTTGCTCTTAAACAAAACCTCATGGTTCTGGAGTACCCATAGGCAAGGGCCTCTAGTTGACTTATTGTTGATAACTCTGAAGATGCTCTAAAGGTTTTCCTCTTCATTCATTGTGGAGAATGAGTGAATAACGCAGATTTTAAGAGTCATTTTGAGATTTCAAAAGAGTTATTTTGATTTAAGGTGAAATAGCAGAACTGTCTGGGTTGGCCTGAGATCATCATTTGGCCAAGCTTTAAATCCACCCAGTGCTGCCGCTGTGCCTTCAAAAGTGACAGGAATGTCCCCGCTGTGCAGAGCAGTACTGGATGTCCCCTCCATGGGCCTAGCGTGGGTTTTATTAGCATTGTGCACCTAGAATCACAGAATGGTTTGGGCTGGAAGGGACCGCAAAGATCATCCAGTTCCAACCCCCCTGCCATGGGCAGGGACACCCTCCACTACACCAGGTTGCCCAAAGCCTCATCCAACCTGGCCTGGAACACTGCCAGGGATGGGGCAGCCACAGCTTCTCTGGGCAACCTGTGCCAGTGCCTCACCACCCTCAGAGGGAAGAATTTCTTCCTTATATCTAATCTAAATCTCCCCTCTTTCAGTTTAAATCCATTGCCCCATGTCCTGTCACTACATGCCCGTGTCCAAAGCCCCTCTCCAGCTGTCTTGTATCCCCTTTCGGTACTGGTAGGCTGCTGGAAGGTCTCCCCGGAGCCTTCTCTTCTCCAGGCTGCACAGCCCCAAATCTCTCAGCCTGTCTTCATAGCAGAGGTGCTCCAGCCCTCAGATCATCTTCGTGGCCTCCTCTGGCCCCGCTCCAGCAGCTCCATGTCCTTCTTGTGTTGGGGGCCCCAGAGCTGAACGCAGCACTGCAGGGGGGTCTCAGGAGAGCAGAGCAGAGGGGCAGAATCCCCTCCCTCGACCTGCTGCCCACCCTGCTCTGGATGCAGCCCAGGACACGGTTGGCTTTCTGGGCTGCCAGCGCACGGTGCCGGCTCATGTTGAGCTTCTCATCCACCAGCACTCCCAAGTCCTTCTTCTCAGGGCTGCTCTCAATCCGTTCTCTGCCCAGCCTGTCCTTGTGCTTGGGATTGCCCCGACCCACATGCAAGACCTTGCACTTGGCCTTGTTGAACTTCATGAGGTTCTCCCAGGCCCACCTCTCCAGCCTGTCCAGGTCCCTCTGGATGGCATCCCTTCCTTCCAGCGTGTCCACCAGGAAGGGCATGGAGAGATCTCTTATGTGGTAAGAGTAACTCATCCATTCTCTCTGCAGCCAGCACTGGGGAAGAAGGATGGACCTTTTCGACTGCCGCAGGACCACATGCTCTTTGGGTGCCTGAGTGAGACTGTGACTAAAGGTGAGCTCCAGTCAGCCATCAGTTTGGAGGAGATGGAGTTGGGCTTTGATGTAGCGTGTGTTGTTGCTGGCATGTGTGGCACATGGCTCTCCCTTCTCATCAGGCTTTGCCCAGCCAAGTGGTCACTGGATCCCCTTCATGGAGGCAGCAGTAACACTCATCTACCAGCTAGCAGAAGGGGCGGAGGAGATTTGTGCTCACATCCTGCAGGTGTGCAGTCAGAAAGCTCTGGAGAAGCTGCAGGAGGCTGATGAGCAGAAAGCTGGTGAGGAAGAAAACCTGTTGAAGGAAATCTGTGCCCGTGGTTTCTTGTGCTGCCATTGGGTGGCCTAGAGTAACCGCAGGAGGAGAGCAGAGCCGAGGGGCTGGTGGAGGTGTTGGTGTGGGAGGGTGCGAGTGCTGTGAAGGAGTCTGTGGAGCGTGGAGATGGGTTATACAGTGAGACTTGGCAGGAACTGGTGGGGAAAGAGGTCTAGATGGGCACTGAACTGTGGTGGTTTTTCCCTACTAGATCCAGAGGTTTCTCCCAGCAGAGGCTCTGAAGGTGCTAGCAGTCTCCCCACGTTCCTGCTGATGCACCTGGTGTCCCTCGTGGGACAGGTGGCACTGCGGCAGGTGGCGTATTTGGAAGTGTCAGTGAGTGCAGAGCTACGCAGACGCCGCATCCTCACAGAGGAGGGGAAGACCAAGAAGCCACCTGGCAGCAGCATGAAGAAGCAGAGACCCCAGGTGAGAACTAAGAGGTTTTCTTCCTGTGGGCAGCTCTTCTAGTGTCCCAGCTACTGTCACAGCAAACTTCTGGAGAATGCACTCCTGAGGATCCATGAGGTCCAGGGTAGTGTGTGCCTTGGAAATAGAAATGGACAGGGGTCGGTCAGGATTGACAGGGAGAGCTGAGGTCCTTTTCAATGACCCTTTTCAATAAAATTCACACTGTTCTTGGGATTTGAACAGGCAGAGGGGAGGGAAGGAGGTGTGATATCCTGGCCGTGCTTATCTTCCCACTTCAGGCAAACGTTTCCTTTCCCCACTCATCACCTCCTTTCTTACTGGAGCAATCTACAATTGCTGCTAGTGGAGACGAACGCTCATTTGTGTCCTGAGGTTTGGAAAAGGCTTCTGGAACCTTGGTCTGTAGGGCTTGAGGGTCCTGTCCTCTCTCAGGTAGTAACAATGAAAGTTTATTAGTAACCTTCTTCATGGGATCCGTATGATGGAAATACCCTGTTTGCTTCGGTCTGCCTCGGAATGTTTTCCAGAGTGTAGTGAGGCTGACTTTCTTGGGTAAGAATCGAGGAAAAAAACCTGTGTTTCCCTACATATCCAGTCTGTATTAGATGCCTGCACTGCTATGTCTAGAGAAGTTTGTAGTTCATTCCCTCATCCACCCTGCTTATCAGTGTCACTACCGTTCCCCACGCAGGAGGAAGTCACCGTGACGTTTTCCGAGCAGCAGCAGTTGGATGCGGATTTGGTACTTGTGCAACACCCGTGTCTCTGTTCTTCCCTCGTGTTGCTCTTGCCTTGCTATAAGGTTTCCTGGAATCCTGCTCACAAGACCAGCAATTCAAAGGCCGCTTTGAACTTCTCGCTTTTAGGATTTGTGTCCCTTGAGTCGTGCCAGACTCAGGCATTGATGACAGATGTGTCCTACGTCTGTCTCGGCTTAGTAACCTCGGTAGCTTAGGCTTTCTTCTCACTCGTGTTCTGTGGCAAATCCTGGGCTGTCCTTCACATCTTCGTTCAATTCTCAGGGAAAAGTGGGTTATAAAACTCTCCAGCAGTCTGTTGCTCCCAACTCTAGTCGTGCTGCTGGTAACACGCATGCACCTCTCACCCGAGAGAAGAGTACTTGGTGAAGAAAGGGTTTACTGTTGCCTGCCATCTTTTTTTACAGTCTTCCTTTCTGCACAGAGCACAGGAAACGAGACCACCACTATGGAGGAGGAGCTGGGCCTCGTGGGCGCCTCAGCTGACGACACGGAGGCTGAGCTCATCCGCAGTATTTGTGAGACGGAACTTCTAGATGGTGAGTGTGACTGCCACCAAGGAGCGCTGGCTCCACCTGCCTGTGTGAAGGAACAGGTGTGGTGGGTAACAGATCCAGGAGGAGGAAGGCTGTTTCCTTCAGAAGGAAACGCTGTCATTTTTGCCCGGTGTCAGTTCTCCACTCTGCCTCTCTCTGGAGGTGGTTTCTCAACGGTGACAGTGAGTCAGCCAGCTTCTGTAGTCTGCAGGAGTTCGGGGATAAATTGAGTCATTGTTCTTAAAGAGGGATGCACAAACAGTGCTCATGGAACTGCTGTCTCCATCCCTGCTCTCTAGGGAAGCACCTGCTCTCTGCCTTCGTTCCACTGGTGCTCAAGATCTGCAACAACCCGGGGCTCTACAGTGACGCGGCGCTCTCAGCTGCTGCAGCCTTGACTCTTGGCAAAGTCTGCATGATCAGGTAATAGGTAGCTCCTAGAGCTGTGCCAGTCTTTTCTTCCCAGCCTTCCAAGTACTGAAGCATAAGAAATGTTGCAGCTCCTTTCCTGTGGAGAGAACAAACACAAAAGAGCGTTCATATTTTTATCTATTTATTCATTATTTTTCAAAAATTATTTTGTTTGTGTCTCTGAGAGATGGGACTTTGGTATCCACGCCTTGTTTTCCGTACCCTGTCCTCTCAGCTCGGAGTTCTGTGACTCCCACTTGCGCCTGCTGTTCACTATGATGGAGAAGTCCACTCTGCCTGGTGTGAGAGCCAACCTCATTATTGCAGCAGGAGATTTGGCCATCCGTTTCCCCAACCTGGTGGAGCCTTGGACATCACATCTCTATGCCAGGTAATGCCACGCTCACTGCTGGGAGAGGACAGGTGATGAGAGGTCTGTGGAAGGGTGACACTGGGCTTCTGGAAGATGGGAATGACCCAGGAAGTCAAATTTGAAGGTGTGAGTGCAGGGAGACAACAGACCTGGGCTGTGGAGTAGGCTGTCATGGGTATCCCTGACTTGGAGCTCCTCACTCAGCTGCTTTCTGCAGTAACTGTGTTTCTGTCAGGTTGCGGGACCCCTGCCCAAGCGTGAGGCAGACGGCTGGGCTGGTGATGACTCACCTCATCCTCAAAGACATGGTAAAGGTGAAGGGCCAAGTGAGCGAAATGGCAGCTCTGCTCATAGACCCAGAGGAGGCAATCATGGGAGTGGCTCAGAACTTTTTCAGTGAACTCTCCAACAAGGCAAGTGGATGCTCAGGGACCTTAGTTCACAAGAGTGGGGAAGGGCTGCTGGAGGCTGGGTCAATGACACAAGAGTTGAGTCCTGGAGAAGGTGTGTCAGTGGTGTGGAGCTGTCTGTTCCTCTTTGTTGCCTGCATGAGAGTAGACAAAGGAAATTTCACAACGTTGAGTTGTGTTTCAACCCTGATGTTGCTGAATTTGACCTCATCCATTTGCATTCGAAGGCAGGCTCCCAACCAGCACCTTGTCCCTTTGCTTTCTCGTGTGCATCTAGCACAGGGTGAGGAACAGTTTTCTGCAGTTTACGCCTTACAACAAAGTTCCCTGACCTGTGGCTCGGGCAGTGCATCATCTCTGAAACCTTTCAGAGTTTTTCTTGGCTGTGTGACGTTGTGCTACTGAAATTGAAGCAGTTACAGCCCAAGATGATACTGGGGCTCTACTATCTTGGCTTGCTCTGCTAAAAGCAGAGCCAGCTACCTGACTGCACTGACTTCCTATCTCTGCAGTGTCTGTGACAAAACCATGTAAAAACAGTGGGAAAGGGAATCTGGACTGGGCCTCCTCAGGTGAGATGGGAGGCAGTTCCTTGAGCTGAACTGCTGTGTAAGTTTCCTTTATCCAGGAAGTTTTTTTGTTGGGCTGTGACCAGGTTGGAAAGCAAAGAAACCGCATCCAAGTCTGCCAAAGAGCAGAGCTGTTGCAAACCAAGGGTTGCAGTTGTTGGTAGCTTGTTGGTTTGTTGGTTTTTTTTTTTCCCCCTTAGCTCCAGCCGAGTAGTCTCAGATGAGTTTGGCTGCCTGTGTGCAGCTCTTTTGAAAAAGCTGATGTTTTCAGGCAGTAGATTTGGGGTGGGGAGAAAGGAGGTAATTTTAAGTGGGCACCTTACTGGGCTTGAGTGAAACTGTCCTTCATAATTCTCTGTCTCATGTAGAACTTTGTATCCCACATAGGGTAACGCCATCTATAACCTGCTTCCAGACATGATCAGTCGTCTCTCGGATCCCAGCTGTGGCATAGAGGAGGAATCCTTCCGCACTATTATGAGGTATGCTGGGCTTAAAGAAATCTCTTTTTTGACCAGGACTACATTTATGGAAAGGAGGTGCCAGATCCAGGGAAGAGGAACTACCAGCGTCATCTACAAAATGCTTTTTCAGTTGTTCTCCTTGATGTGACTTTTTCAGTTGCATCTGACCTGGAGTCATGCTGAGGAGAATCGATTCCAAAGCCACGTAGTTGGGGGTGAGGAGAGATTCCACAAAGTGTTTCCACTGGCTCGTTCAACATCACTTTCCCTCTAGAAAAGGGAAAGCAGTTAGGTTTGGGTATGGGAATGTGGATATGCAACGTTAGGAGAACAGAGCAGATTTTAAAGACTCTGCTCTTCCCATATCGTAGAAAAGCAGCTCGGTGTGGTGGTTGTACGCAGACCAAAGTTGGAACAAGGATGTGCTCAGAGCAGTTGTGTCAAGGCCAGTGGCACCCTGACTGAGCTTAGGTTACCAGAAACGTCCGTGCAAGGAAAAGGGAGGCCAGCAGGACCTTCTTATAAACAGAAGGTACTCAGTGATTCCGTGAAGACATCATGCAAAACGCAGAAGTACTTGACCATGTTGAAGTCCATGTCTGTGTTCCTCAAGAAACTAAGAAAAATGGGGGATCGGGTGAGCGTTTAAGTTCTGTCAGGCTTTGTTGCCACTTCAGTGCAAAGTAACACTCACTTGCACATTGATCCAAAATCCAGCAACACACCTTCAGCAATCTAAGATGAAAAAAAGTCACAGGAACAGTTTTGAAGGGAAAAAAACAAAACAAACCACACACTACACGCCGCCCTGCCTCCCTCAAGATCTGCTTGTGGGACATAGATGGCTGGATAGGATGGCTGCAAGGGGAAATGGAGTTTCCTCTCTGGGCTCTCAGCTTTGCTTTTCTTTTCCCGTTGCAGACATCTCTTCTCCTATATTACAAAAGACAAACAGACAGAGAGCTTGGTGGAGAAACTTTGTCAGCGATTCCGGACTGCCAGGTGGGTCGTAATCCTCATTTTCCCGACAAGCAAGTCTGCTGCTTAGGAGCTGGTAGAAGAAACGAGCTTGTATAGGATGGTTGTGACGGGTCCCCGTCAGGTTCTTCATACGGAAGAGTGACAGGTGCTGGGATAACCTGGATTAGGTCCCCTTTCCCCTTTCCCCTTTCCCCTTTTCCCCTTTCCCCTTTCCCCTTTCCCCTTTCCCCTTTCCCCTTTCCCCTTTCCCCTTTCCCCTTTCCCCTTTCCCCTTTCCCCTTTCCCCTTTCCCCTTTCCCCTTTCCCCTTTCCCCTTTCCCCTTTCCCCTTTCCCCTTTCCCCTTTCCCCTTTCCCCTTTCCCCTTTCCCCTTTCCCCTTTCCCCTTTCCCCTTTCCCCTTTCCCCTTTCCCCTTTCCCCTTTCCCCTTTCCCTCCAGGAGCCTTTAGGCTTCCATGGGTCTTGTTACACTGTGTTGGCCCCTCTCCCTTCCCTCCTTTCTTAGGGAAAACAGCTGGTGACAATTTAGATCCGCGTTACAGCGGAGCAAGGACACCCCCCCGTGTGGGTTTGATGCACCTTTGTGCTCCTTCTCCACAAGCCTTTCCCTTTCCCCTCAGCCAAGAAATCTGTGTCCAGCTGAGAAGTTGGGATCTCCCCAGCAGCCTTGCCTGGCTGATCCCAACTTTATCTAGTTGTTAGGGGCCTGTCCTTGTTCTGTGTGCACGGGCTGCACCCTACTAACTCTGTGCCTCGAACTCCACTTTCTTCTTCAAGGGCTTGTTCCACTTCACATTTGTGCCTTTGCTCCACTCTGTGCCTGATCACGGAGTAATAGTGCAGGATCTATCCCATGAATCTGGGATATCATTTTGCTTCCTGGGTTTTGGGGGGTTTTTTTGGTGTTGCTCCTTTCTCCAAGCTGTAACTTCACTGACACAGACATACACTGTTTTTTGTCCAAGAAGATAATAGAAATTTATCTGCCTCTGTCATGTGCTTTTGGTGGTATCTTCGTTTTTACTTTCCGCTGGATTTGGTGCACCCTGCCTTCCTCCATTCCCATGGGTTTCCTTCTCCATTGTTGTGGCTTTGCCCTTGAGGTCTGAGCTGTGTCTGCTTATCTTGGCCATTTGTACACAGTGCCTGGGCATGTGACCTGCTCAGCTGCCTCAGGGAGTTGCATATTCCCCAGAAATATTTGGATTTTGTTTCCTGAGCTGGAGCAGAGAGTGGCCCCTCTCTCCAAAACTGCCTCCCAGGAACACTGGTGAGCTCCCTACACCACATTCGTAAAGAACCATCTCCTTGTAAGCCACATCTAGCCTTTACTAACATTTCTGTGCCACAAAGATGATCAGTTTAGTGCACACTAATGCTGGAGCAAGACTCTCACTCCGTCCAGGCTAAAGCAGGAGCTTATCAGAAAAGATTTTGCAGCCACCAGCAGCCTCCACCACATTTCTGGAGCTCTAAACTCCGCCAGGTGTCATTCAGGCTTTAGATGTGGAAGCACCTGGATGCTGCAGCTTTGGTCTCCATCTGTCTGTGTTTGGACAGGGTGTTCTGAGAGGACATATGCAAGACAGACTTCCAGACTTTTGCTTTGTTGCTTTGGATATATTAATAACAGGGGCTTTGGCTCAGCCTTTTTTCCTCCTATTCTACAGAGAGCTACGTTAAGGATGTTAGTTTGCTTTTTTTTTTTTTCTCCAGTAACTTTTGCTGGAATTTGAACGTAGTCCTTCTTTGAAACAGCGTTGACCTGTAACAGAACAACCTGAATCTCATGTTCTGCAGGGCAGAAGGACCTGCAGGATACACTTTATCTCCATGTGCTCTAGTTCTAGGTAGGATGTGCTCATCCTTACACACCCCTTTTCATAAAAGCTAAGGGAATCTTTGTCCTTCTCAGAACCGAGCGTCAGTATCGGGATCTGTCCTTCTGCCTTACGCTGCTTCCCCTCTCGGAACGGGGCCTTCACAAGCTGCAGGACAACTTTGAGTGCTTTGCAGACAAACTCCAAGACCCAGCTGTCTACAGTTCTTTCCAAACTGTGCTGTCTCGATTCCGCAGAGCAGGTGGCAAACCTGAGACTAAAGTAAGGATGGGGGGAGCAAATGTCCAGGCCAGGAAAACAATTGCTTTTTTCCTTGGCCCCAACAATTTACCAGAGAACTTGATGGTGATTCAACTATGGATGTAATACTTCTCTCCCCCCTGCCCTGTTCTCTCTCTTCTTCCCCCTGCCCTCTTCTTTTTTTCCCCACTGTGTTACATCTGCATCAGGTTCTGGCTGAAGAGCTGGAGCAGAAGCTGTCTGCCTGCCATAACCGAGGGCTGGATTCAGCAGAGACGTGCCAGGAAGGCAGCAAAACTCCGATGCCAGAGGTGGCCAAGCGGAAACCAACAGGAAGTATGTTTCTTTTATGAGACTGCAGCCTTTCCCCTGATCCTGCAGTCCAGCAGAGACATCTAGAGACTTTTCCTCACCCTTACAGACAGAATAGCTGATACAGAAAAAAATTTCTGGGTTTTTTTGGTTGGTTTTTTTTTTTTCTTGGCAGGTTCACGCCGCCAGCCCCTCAGCACGGCCAACAGGGATGAGGATTTCGTCACACCCCAGCCTCGAACCCTCCGAAA
This sequence comes from Tauraco erythrolophus, assembly GCF_009769465.1. Classification (NCBI taxonomy): domain Eukaryota; kingdom Metazoa; phylum Chordata; class Aves; order Musophagiformes; family Musophagidae; genus Tauraco; species Tauraco erythrolophus. The sequence continues at coordinate 1,356,073 of NC_141465.1, forward strand.
CCACAAGCGTGCTCAAAAGCACCCTCTGCCCAAAAAAGCTGTTATCACCTTCTCCAGTGATGAGGAGAACAGCTCTGAGGACGGTAAGGCATTGCACGCGTATGCTCAGAAGGTGAAAGTGGAGAAAGACTATAGATTTGGCCCATCAGGGATAATGGGCAGAAGGGAGAAGAGAAGGCTCTGGGGTGATCTTCCAGCAGCCTTCCAGTACCTAAAGGGGCTACAGGAAAGCTGGAGAGGGGCTTTGGACAAGGGTGTGTAGTGACAGGACAAGGGGCAATGGCTTTAAACTGAAAGAGGGGAGATTTCGATTAGATGTAAGGAAGAAATTCTTCCCTCTGAGGGTGGTGAGGCACTGGCACAGGTTGCCCAGAGAAGTCGTGGCTGCCCCATCCCTGGAAGTGTTCCAGGCCAGGTTGGATGAGGCTTTGGGCAACCTGGTGTAGTGGAGGGTGTCCCTGCCCGTGGCAGGGGGGTTGGAACTGGATGATCTTTGAGGTCCCTTCCAACCCAAACCGTTGTATGGTTCTAACGTGTGTGGGGCTTCCAGGCACTGCCTGAGCTGCCTTTAGATTTCTCTGCTCAAGGCATTGGGGTGCTGGTTATTGACACGTTTTACTCTCTTAGAGCTCTCGGCAGAACTAAAAGAGGAAGAAACCCCCACCAAAACAACCCCCATCACCAGATCTTCAGCCCGCCGGCTGCGCTGAGGGAGCCATCTGCCACCGGCTTTAACTAAAAATAAAACTTGTTTTATGCAGCAGTCGTCTTCTCTTGTCTGAACTACCCACAACATGACAGTGCTTTAACTGAGGATGAAATGGAAGTTACCCACCAGGCTAAAGCAATTCCAAGCCTGTCTTTTGAGATCCCCACAAAGAAGGGCAGTGATGAACGTAGCTGCCACTTGGGCTGGTTTTGCCCTGGCTTTGCAGATCGAAGTAAGCTGCTCTGATTAAAAAAAAAAAAAACAAACAAACAACAAACCAAACAAACTTTGGAAGAAAGTCTTCCTAAGAAGAGCCAAACTGACCACCAAGTACAAAAAAAAAAAGCTAGAGTGCTTCAACAGAGAATATGCAAAGTGAGCAGGAAAAAAAATTCAACTTCTAATGAGTTTTTGAAAATAGAAAACCAAAACAAAACAAAAAACCACAATTTTATAATTCTTTTTGCCTAACTCAAAGCTACCAGGTGTCCTGGTAACAGTGGTTGTCTCACTGCACTTTTTGGAATGTATTTGCTGTGAATCCAATTATGTTTCAAAATAAAACTGGCACTTAAGCTCTTTCCTTCCAGGAATGCCGCATCAGTGCTCAAGTCACTCCCGGCACTCCTTGGACTTCCATGTGAACACCAAGTGCCCTAAATCTGAATTTGTGCTATTCACATACACAACCTTTGACCTGTCTCACAGGCAAATTGGCATTTGTCCCAGAGCTATTAGGACAGAATTATTTCCTCTTACCTGTCACTTGCCTAAAAAGCAGACTAGTGGCTAGCTGGGCAGGAATGGGAAGGGTCCTCCTGTCACCAGCTTCCTGCAGGTCTTCCACGTTCTCTGTCTCTGAGGATCTACCACGTTCCTGCAGTTGTGGTCACTCGGTTTGCCAGGAGGTAGATGCTGCTCCTTGGTTCTCCTCTGGCCCGGCTGCCGAAGCCGTGATAAAAGACTACTGTGGCTCATTTTGGTCCTTCTGAGAAAAAGGAGCATTAGAAATTTTATGGCTTTATATTGGCCTGAGAATATGGATTTTTAATGCCAATACTCGCTTGGACATAAACATTATTAGATGCTTGTGGAAACAAGCAGACGAGGGAACGATGGGGTGACAGGTGTATTTGCTGGACCAAACACCACCCTCGAATCCCATGATCACTGGAATCACTGGAAAGATCAGCCTCCTCGCAGCCACTAGTTTAACAGCCAGATACCAATATATCCCCCCCGAAAAATCCAGTAAAAACAGGGCAATCACATGAAATACAAAGATGGGAAAGCTACAGCAGTGTTGTCTCCGTTGCCCATTGTCCCTGATAAAACATTCAGTGGAGGCCACAAGAGAGGGAGGCAGGAGCTACGGCGTGAGCCGTAAACACGCCGCAGCCATGCGTGTCATTCCCTATGTCCTTCCCTATGTCATTCCCTCTCCACCACCCACAGGGAACGTCACTCACACATGGGAATGAAAGAAAAAGGAGCAGCACATCTGGATTCCTACCCAGGCTCCAGGCTGTACAAACCTGGGCAGGAAATCGGGGTGTATGGGAGATAAGAAGTTGGCAATACTGCAGGGAAGGAGATAGGAACGGGTGGATGGAGGAAACAAGGTGGCCATAAAACCGTCTGGGCATTGCTTTACCTTCAGGCCACGCTTTGCCAGTACAAGTGGTTAAACTTTTTCCTTCAGGAGAGCAACTCAGGCACCTTTCTGAGATGGAAGGAAGGTTTGGCAGTCAATGACGCCACTCAAAAGCCAACCATGTCCCGGGCTGCACCCAGAGCAGCGTGGGCAGCAGGGCGAGGGAGGGGATTCTGCCCCTCTGCTCTGCTCTCCTGAGACCCCACCTGGTGTACTTCATTCAGCTCTGGGGTCCCCAACACAAGAAGGACATGGAGCTGTTGGAGCAGGTCCAGAGGAGGCCATGAAGATGATCCGAGGGCTGGAGCACCTCTGCTATGGAGACAGGCTGGGAGAGTTGGAGCTGTTCAGCCTGGAGAAGGCTCCGGGGAGACCTTCCAGCACCTTCCAGTGCCTAAAGGGGCTACAGGAAAGCTGGAGAGGGGCTTTGGACAAGGACGTGTAGTGACAGGACACGGGGCAATGGATCTAAGGAAGAACTTGACTCTGAGGGTGGTGAGGCACTGGCACAGGTTGCCCAGAGAAGCTGTGGCTGCCCCATCCCTGGAAGTGCTCAAGGCCAGGTTGGATGAGGCTTTGGGCAACCTGGTGTAGTGGAGGGTGTCCCTGCCCATGGCAGGGGGGTTGGAACTGGATGGTCTTTGAGGTCCCTTCCAACCCAAACCATTCTATGACGCAGTGGCTCCTTCACTGCTTTGCAGTCCATCTTTTGCCCTTTCCTGGGCACAGCACTGCCTGGTCAAGTGACGATGGAAGGTCACTGAGTGGCAGCTTCTCTTAGCTCCTTTCTGCAGGCTGTTCAGGTGGAGCATCCCCCTCTCCTCACTGGCCTCTCCTGGCACTGGAGGAAGTCGTAGCAATCCTGTGCCATGGACAAAGGGAGTCCTGCAGAAAGATGAAGCAAAAACTAAGAGGGGTTTGAACAGCTACGCAGCAGCTCCTGCCTTCAGCAGCTGGTTGGTGCCCTTCTGTTCCATGAAGGCAGCTATTTTGGTGGCTGCCACAACGACCAGGAGTTGCTACCGAGGGAGTAATCCCACTCCTTCACTTCTGAGGCAGTGGGATTACTCAGTGCCAAGATCAGTGGTGTTTCCAATCTCTGAGGGTCACAGCAGGCTCCAGGCTCCTACACGTGGTACCAGTCAAACGACAGGAACATCATCCTTGCTTCTGCAGCAACCAGCAGCCCATTCCACCACCATGGGCCAAGGGGTGTTCCATTCCTCCTTCACCCATTCCTACTCCTCCCACTCTCCAGTTGCTCCACTCCTTTTACAAGCAACTGTTTGTAAAAGACTGTGGTTCAGTAGAAGTCCACTTTTCTGGTGGTCTTGCAAGCTCTAGAACCAGTGTCTCGCCATCAGAGGGGGAGGGTTTTTATAGAGGAAACTTGTTAGCACCAGAGAGGAGAGGACAATAACCTATTTGAGCCTGAGAAAACTGGGGCGATTGGGGACTTGTTGTCTGCCAAAGCCTTTTCACTTCACAGTCACTGCCAGGGCATGCCAGAGCAACTATTCCGTCCCGCAGCCCCAGCAAGGATCTGGGACACGGAGCAGCTGCAACTGAGGCACTGAGCACCTGCAGTTTATCCAGGCTTTGCAAGAATTTGCAAGAAAATTTGCAAATTTTCTGCAGTCCCTGAAGTTTTTTTGCTTAGTATGGGACAGAGACAACTCCTTCCCTCTTGCTAACCCCAGATTCGGCTGGACCCAAGGAGGGGACGCATCACTTGAGAGCTCAGAGCCCGTCCATCCCCACGGGGCTCACTCTGCGTGCAAGAGGGCTGGAATTTGGAGCAGTTGCAAGCACATTACTGGCATTTTTCTTGCCAGATGTGGGGGCCACCACATCCAAAGGATGCCAGATCAAGCCGCTGCTACGTTTTGTACGAAAACCAAAGCATCACTGCTTGTGTACTTACCTTTTTTGCTCAGGAAAGAGCTGACTCCTGGAACTGGTGCATTCAACCTGAGATGCAGCTGCCTGCAGCTGTCCTGCCAGGAGCACGCACGCTCTAGCAGGCTGACTCAGCTGCTTCTGCATGGCCGAATGTGACTGGGAAGCACGGAACAACATCCTCTGAGACATCTTGCATGTGGGATGAACACGTGCTCACTTCCCATCCTCCTTCCTCTCTTTCCCACCCCTTTGAAACTCTCACACCGCAAAGAGTGCGGTATCCAGCACACGGAGGGGCTGGCAGTGCACACACATAGAATCAGAGAAGGGTTTGGGTTGGAAGGGACCTCAAAGATCATCCAGTTCCAAACCCTCTGCCATGGGCAGGGACACCCTCCACTACACCAGGTTGCCCAAAGCCTCATCCAACCTGGCCTTGAACACTTCCAGGGATGGGGCAGCCACAGCTTCTCTGGGCAACCTGTTGACATCCCACACAGTTTGTGCCCAGGCACCCCATCTGAATGCCCACGTGACTCTCCAGCAGCCCCCTGTGCTTTGTAGGTTAAAAGGTTGGTGTGAAAGTAACCCTGTTCCCCACAAAAACATCTCGGTGGAGGCCGTTATCCGTTCGCCGGCGTGCCCCAGATAGCTGGCCCAGGCGAGGGGTGATGGAACCACCAGACAGGATCACCAGAGCCTTGCTCTGGAACCAGCACCACCCACGGGTCACAGGTACCAGGCAGAGCTAACATATTGGGATGCCCCCACCTGCGCAAAGCCTCTCCTGCTTCCAGCATCTGTGCTCCAGGCTGAAGCCCCCCACTGACTTTTCATGGATGCAAAACAGTTCGGAAAACTTTCTGGCTCCTTGGGTAGGGAAGAAAAGGACCCACAAATCTGCATCTGCAAGTGCAAAATGCTGGGAAGGAAGGGAGGGAGGGAAGGAGGGAAACAAAGACAGGAAAATATCTGAATTGTGACTTTTGTTATCTCTGCAATTTTCTTCTTTTCTTAAAAAAAAAAAAAAAAAACAACACCAAAAAAAAAAACCACAAAAGCAGGCAGCAGGACACTACCTGTCAAATTTTGAGGCAATTGCTTTGTGCAACGGTACTGGAGAAGGAAGTTTAAGGTGTCATTAAGCTCACCCAGCACACCCACTACTCGGCCCGTGCTGGGGCACAGCTCCCCCCATCCCTCTCCCCTGATCCGTCTCTGTCCTCACCCCCAGGCTGACTCCTGCACCCTGCTCTCCAAACAGTGACCTCATTGCCTTGTTCAACTGGTGAGAAACCACAGTAAAATGGGAGAGGTAAACAAAAGGGGGGGGAGCTAATGGCCAGAAGATTTAGGAGGGAGGAATCTGCTCCTCGCCAGCCCACCTCCATTGTGTGCCTCAGCTTGAGAAAGTGCAAGCTGAGCCTCGACGAGCTCTTTTCTCTGCTGGTTCCTCTGGAAACTCAGCCCAGCCCTCGGGATGGTGATCGGGACAACCGGCCCGCAAGCTATACGCCCGCTATACACCCACGTTCCCGTCACCGCTACAAATCCCGTAGAGTTGGAAGGAATTCTAACTAATTCCAGTGCTGGAACTCGCACACCTCCTGCAGCAAGAGCTCTCCATTCCCAGGCCAGCCAGCTCACCGAGATACAGACAGTAAAAACGAAAACCTGCATTGTGGAAGAGCTGAATTTACATCGGCTGCATCCCGCCGGCAGCGCGCCGGCCGCTCGCTGGGCTGGCTCCTGCCCACGCCGAGCAGAAAAACAGCGTTACCAGCACTCTGCCCACAAGGAGCACATTCAATATCCCCCCCTGGGACATGTTGCAAAGTGTCACCCCATTCCTGACCCTGACAGATACCTCCAGGGCCCGGCCAGCAGCAGCTCGACTCACGTTTGTCTTCCCAGACACTCAGTAAACACCTTTGTGTCTTTTTTTTTTTTTTTTTTTTTTATCCTTTCTTTAGAGGAAGGGGGTCTTGCTGAGCTCACCCTGAAATATATCACCCTGGACAAAAGGGCTGAAAGGTTAAGGAGCTCTGGGGGGGGTAGCTGGGGGCCGGGCGCCTGCCAGGACCAAAGCTATAAAGGCAAAGAGGGGCCAGGGACTGCATCCGACACGGATGCTGCGGGTCCTGCCTCGCCTCCCGCCAGCCCTGGGAGAAGATGATGATGCTGGGGCTCCAGTCGTGGCCTTGCTCGCTTTTCCTCCTCTTAGCTCTGCTCTCTGCCAGCGTTCAGACTGTGTCCTTACCAGGACAGAGACTACAGGTAGGAGGGACTGGGAGAGACCTGAGGGAGGTTTTAGGAGCGGAGGGGCAATCTGGGGAGGTTGTGTTTGAACCCGGAACAAGTGATGGTCCCAAATTTCGGCTACCGGAGGCTGCTGTCTATTCTCACTGCTGCCTCCCCTTCGGTCCAACAGCCTCAGCTCTGGGGTGGTGGGATCTTTGTAACTCAGCTCATGAGGAGCACCAGGACTACAAGGGAGCAGACAGACAAAAGCTTTACAGTGCTCTCTGGTCTGGGGGGACTCCCCACGTTGCCTGCAGAGGTTTTTAATGGTAAAGACTCTGGTCCTGTCTAACTGCCCTGTGTCAGCAGCCACCAGAAATTGCAGCCATGTCCCTCCTCGTGCTCAGAGCCTGGTTCTGCTGTTTCAGAGGGAAGGCGCATCCTGTTAGGCTGGGATTTTCACTCCTGAGCTCAGTACTACCCCCCAGCAGCCCCTCTTTAAGGCCAAGAGGCCCTCTCAGGATGCCAGCTAAGGGCTTCTTCACTCGGGTAAACCTTTTATCATCAGCAATTATAGCAATAACACTCTTGGCTTTCAAATCTACCCAGCTCCCTGTTACCCAAACCCTAACCTGGGCGCCAACACCTTGCTCCCACGTCACCCTGGGAAAGCTACGGGGGAGCAGTTAGGACGTGAACTAAAATCACGAGGCTGATCCTGCCATGACTCACCACTCTCGCTCCTCGCTGAAGATGCCCGTGTCCGCTTCAGTTAACTCTGCGACCGAGAAGAGCCGCACAGAGGCAGCTTCAGCCTTAGCTCAGCACCCAGGGGAGGGACAGATGTGGAACAGCTACTTCCCTGGGCAGCCATGCCATGTCTCCACTGCGCCCAGCGCACCTCCCGACCCTTGCCTCCCTCCAGCCGGAGGCTACTGGCAGTGCCAGGGTGTACGATCAGCATGTGCCCACCGGCACAGACAACCCAGAGTGTTCCCAGCAGATGGGGAGTCCCCCTTCCTCACATCTGCTCTGCTCCCTCCTCCTCCTCATCTTCATCAGCAAGTGTTTGCGGCCGGTCCGTCCTTCCCACCAGACCTCCGGAAAAAACAGCCTGGGCAGACGGAGGTGCTCGGCATCGAAAGGAGCAAGGGCTGAAGCCCGTTACCTTCCACGAAGAGGGTGGGGGGACGGTTGGACAGGCGCGGGGTGACCTGCACACCCGCAGAGGCTCACAGCAGCTGCCTGCCGGCTCTTTCAGACAGCGAAACCATTTCAGGCTGCAGGAGCTGCTGGTCCAGCCCTTCCCTGTGTCTGGATGCAACGTCACGGGCACAGTGCCCGAGTGCAGGCATCGTTTTAGGTCCTGCCCGAGCCCACGGGAAGGTGTGGGCAGTGGGCTACAAGGGGGTACGACGCTCATCGCCAGAAGCACCGGCAACTCCGCTCTCACCGCTCTCCTCTCTCTTTATCCTAGACGCTCCTTTCCCAGTTGCTGCCCCTGGAGCCCGAGTCCACGCTGGGCAAACCGGACACGAAGGAGGGGTCGGGCTTTGGCCCTCCATCGCTCTCCTCCGCTCTCCCCTTCCTCCCACCCGGGGCCAGAGCCGCCCGTCCCTCCCTCTGGCGCAAGACCCTCCTCGCCAGTCGCAAGTGGGCACTGCCGGGAGACTGGGCCTGGAAGGCCGTGCCCAGGGGCTGTTTTGGGCTAAAACTGGACCGGATTGGGACCTTCAGCGGGTTGGGCTGTTAGCCTCGACGGGGCCCCGAGGGAGAGGGCCGGCGGTGCGGGCTCAGACACGGAGTCCGGGAAGGGAGGGGAGACTTGGGTGGTGGGGAGCGCCCGGGGGCAGCGGGGCAGGCTGCGGGACCCCCACCCGCCCGCAGCCGAGGCAAAGGCTGGGACGCGGGACCACCGGGACCACCGGGGCCGTGCTGGGGGCTGGCGGGCGGGCAGCGCGCTGCGGGACGGAGCGGTTCACCGGTCCCGCTTCCCCGCAGCCGCAGGAGCCCCGGGCGAACCCCGGAGGAGACCGAGGGGCGGCGGCGGGGATGCGGCGGGGCGCTCCGAGGAGATGCTGCACGGCTCCGCCGCTGCCGCTGGGATGCGGGGACACCCCCCCCCTCCCCATCCCCCGGCTCCGCCGCCGCCGGCAGCCCCCTCCCTCTTCTCCGCGCTCGAGGCCCCGCTCGCTAATTAAACACTAGCTGTGTTAATTGTCGCGTCCGAGCTCGGCGGGGGTCATGGCGGGAGGTGGCTGCGGAGCCATGCGGGGTGCGCGCCGCCATTCCGCGTGGGCACGGCCGCACGCGCGGCTGCAGCGCGGTGGTGCCCGGGGGGGGGGGGGGGAAGGGGGGCGGCGGGGGAGGCATCGACCGCGGAGCGGGCACCGGGGCCGAAGGGCCGCGTTGGCTCATCGCGGCCGCCCTCTGCCCCCCCTCCTCCCCCCGGCGCTGCGGTGTTTGCCGAGCAAACAGAGGGGCCTCCCGTCGGTGCAGGCGCTGCCCCCCAGCCGCCCCCCCGCCCCGGCGGGCCGCGCACCGGGCACACCGGCGCGGCTGGCAGCCCCGCAGCCCACCGCTGCACCGCGCGGGCCGTCGCCCCTGGCCTTTAAGAAAAGGTCGCAACCTCCATCGGGGCTAAACTTAGCCGCCGGCACCGGGAATAGCAGCGGGATAAGGAGGGTTGGGTTACGTCGGAGCTGCGTGACCCCTCTCTGTCCCCCACCCCGGTACCTGCGTGGCTCCCCCAGCCCCCTCCTCATCCTCACAGCCCAGCCGGAGCCTGGCTCAGCCGAGCAACCAGCGGGGCAGGCCGGCTGCCAACACCCCTTGCCAGCCCACATCTGCATGCCCACCATTCCCACACCTCCTTCCAGAACCCCCTCCCCAAGGGACGCAGGCTTTCCAACACGCTCCGGGACTCGCGCCTAAGGCAGGTTTGTCCTGCAACACCCGCGCTGTGCCAAACCCCGCACCGAGGCGGCGGGATGCAGCCGGGCACGGCGCGGGGAGGGAGCCCGAAGGCAGCGGCCATGCGGGGAGCGCTCCGGGCGCGCCGGCGGAGGCGGGCCGAGGCGGCGGACGGGCAGGATTTCCGCCGTCACGTCCCGCGAGTAGCTGCAGTGCCGCAGTGCCTCGTTAAGATGGTGCCCACGCTGCCGGGGAGGGAGCGGGGCCGGGGGTTTCACCCGGAGCGCACCCGGTTAAACCCACCCGGGGAGCCAAAGGCGGGCAGGGGGGTCCCCGGCGCGGGGGTGAGAGCGCTCCCATTGCCACCCAGCACTGGAGGAAATGGGAGACGCCCGGAGACCTGCAGCTCCCGTGGGGTGTCCGCAGCATCGCTGCGGTCCCCTCTGCCCCCGCCGCCACGCCGGGGGAGCGGGCGGGCAGGGAGCGGGGCACCGGCTGCAGCCGGGCAGGGGGCGTCTGTCTTTTGTTAGCGGGTGGAAGCACCGCGCGCCGTTCCCCGGCGTCCTTCCCACCTCCCCGGGCAAGATCCAGCCGCCCTTCCCCACCCCGGGGACACCTCCCCGCCGCACGGTGCCTGCGGGATGACCCCATCTCTCCCACCACCCCCCCCGAGGGGCGGCTCGGAGGGAAGGTGCAACGCTGCACCCTCACCCTGCGGAGGCCGCTGCGTGCCCCCCTCCCCCAAACTCTCGGGCCTTTGTTCCGGGGCGGGGGGGGGGGGGTTGGGGGTAGAAGCGGGAGGTGACCGAGGCAGCCGCACCCGCAGCGCGGGCGCACGTAGCCCGGGCCGGCCCCCGCGCTCCTATTCGGCGCCGGCCCGACGGGGCGGGCCGCAGCCCGTCCCCTCCGCGGCTATAAATACCGGCGGAGCGGCGCTGCGCCACCTTCTCACTGCGCGCCGGGGCGGCTTGGAGGCAGCAGGTAACGGGGGGGGGAAGCGGGGGCGGTGGGGAGGTTTGGGGGGAGGAAGGAAGGAGGAGAAGATGATGATGATGCGGAGGGGAAGCGAGAGGCGGTGGGGGAGGACCTCCCCACCGCGGGGAAGGGGGGGCGGGGGGGTGGCGGGCGGCAGCCCCCGGGGTGGATGGAGCCGCGTGGCGGCGGGGCCCGCGGGCACAAAGGCGGAGCGGTGCGGAACGGCGCAAAATGGAGGCGGCGGAGGGCGGGGGGGGAGGGAGGGGGGGGGGGGTTGGGACTCAGAACTCGGGGGGAGGGGATCGCTGGGGGGGGAGGGGCGGGTTCGAGCGCGTGCATCCCTCCTCCTCCTCCCCCCCCCCTTCGCCTCCGGCGGTTGGCGAGCGCGCGGGCAGGCGAGGAGCGGTGGCCGGTTGCCCGCCCCCCCCCCCCCCCCCCCCCCCCCCCCCCCATCGCCGCTCGCGAGCGCCTCACCGGCCGTTTCTGCCCGCAGGAACATCCCGAAGAGACGAAGATGGTGAAAGTCGGAGTCAACGGGTGAGTGCCGCGGGGGGGGGGGGGGCAAGGTCGCCTCAAGGGCGTTGGGGCAGATTTAGGGGTGCGGGGGGAAGCGGTGTGCCCCACCGATCCCCGTCCACCGTCGCCCCCGGTGCTGGGCGGAGGAACCGGAGCGGGGCGGGCTGCCGAGTCCCTTCCCCCTGCAGATTCCGGGGTGACTCACGTCGGAAGCACCGCTCCTACCCGCCCATCCTTCCCCCCCCCGCAACCCCCGGGGGTCCCCGCGCCCCGCCGGCGGGCTGCAGCCCCCCACCGAAAGGTCGCCCGGTGGATCGTGTGTCGGTAGCGGCCCGGGGGAACGTGACCTTCTGCCGCCGGGCCGAGGAGTAACCGGATCCCCGGGGCGCTCAGTAAATTTAGCGCTTGACCTTTGCGGAGCGGGGGTCGCTCTTAATCTTTAACCGAAGCGCCGCGGCCTTTGGACGGGGCTGCCGGGCTCCCCCCCGCACCGGCGGGCAGGGAGCGGTGGGTGGTCCCGAGGGAAGGCAGCGGCCGTGCCCGGCTGGCACGTTCCCGTAGCTCCTCTTCACCCCTGTGTGTCTCTCCTCAGATTTGGCCGCATCGGCCGCCTGGTCACCCGGGCTGCCATCCTCTCCGGCAAAGTCCAGGTGGTGGCCATCAACGATCCCTTCATCGATCTGAACTACATGGTGAGTTGCCTCCCTGAGCAGGGCTCCTCTGGCTCCCTTCTAGCAGCTTCCCAGGAAGAACGGGTGCGGGATAGAGGCGGAGGGCTGGGAGGTTCGGCGGTTGGAGTTGCTGGACTGAGGCAGAGCAGGGTTTGGGGAGATGGCAGCCGGGGTGCCTGACCTCCCCCCCTTCTCTCCCTAAATTTAGGTTTACATGTTCAAATATGACTCTACTCACGGTCACTTCCGAGGCACTGTCAAGGCTGAGAATGGGAAACTCGTGATTAACGGGAACGCCATCACCATCTTCCAGGAGTAAGTATCCCTCCGGCATCTCCGGAGGATGAAAGGAGGTGTCGCGCAGAGCGGCTCTCACGGTTTTGTCCCTCCTCAGGCGTGACCCCAGCAACATCAAGTGGGGAGATGCTGGTGCTGAATATGTTGTGGAGTCCACCGGTGTCTTCACCACCATGGAAAAGGCCGGGGTGAGTATGCCACAGCGGCACACGGAAGAAGGGGTACTGCTGCACCTGCCCGTGGGACACATCCCCGTGTGTGGAGTCCCTCAAGATGAGGAAGGGATGGGGCTGGGAAGGAGAAGAGGTTGTCTGAAGAAGTGAGCTCTGTTGCAGGGATTCTGGGTTGTCTAATCTCCTCCTCTTTTTCCAGGCTCATCTGAAGGGTGGAGCTAAGCGTGTTATCATCTCTGCCCCCTCAGCTGATGCTCCCATGTTTGTGATGGGCGTCAACCATGACAAGTATGACAAGTCTCTGAAGATTGTCAGGTAAGGAGAGAGGAAGATGCTCTCTGGCCTGGAGCTCTCACCAGCTGTGTAGGGTCTCATCTCACCTCTGTGGATGTGTTGCCTCTAGCTGATGTGCTTTCCTCTCTCTTTCTACCCAGCAATGCCTCTTGCACTACTAACTGCCTGGCGCCCTTGGCCAAGGTCATCCATGACAACTTTGGCATCGTGGAGGGTCTTATGGTACGTGTGGAGCTTGGTTCTGAGCAGGGAGCCTTATCTGCAGGTCCCATCATGTGAGAGGGGAAGCATCTGTGCTCCCTGTGTCCCCTCAGATGGGAAGGAGCTTGGGATGCTTCTTCTGGAGTGTTGGCTGTGTTCTTACTCCTGTGCTCTCTTTTCCCAGACCACTGTCCATGCCATCACAGCCACACAGAAGACAGTGGATGGTCCCTCTGGGAAGCTGTGGAGGGATGGCAGAGGTGCTGCCCAGAACATTATCCCAGCGTCTACTGGGGCTGCTAAGGCTGTGGGAAAAGTCATCCCTGAGCTCAATGGGTAAGTATTGTCCCTCCGTGGGTGTCAGGAGGAGGCAGCTGCTGCCTGGCTTGCTCTGACCCGTTCCTAGCGGAACGGACAGCTGGCAGAGGGGATGCTGGGTGCTGTTCCCTGCTGACTCAAGTCTCTTACAGGAAACTTACTGGAATGGCTTTCCGTGTGCCAACCCCCAATGTCTCTGTTGTGGACCTGACCTGCCGTCTGGAAAAACCAGTAAGTGTTGTGGACGAGGCCCTAACAACCTCCAGACCTGCTCCTGCTTCCTGTAAACTCCATCTCGTACCTGGAATCACCCTCTGCATCCATCTTTTCCCTAAGATTTGGTCTTTGTGAATACAGCACCTGCTGTGGTGCTCCCAACATGTCTCTCCTCACCCCCTTTCCCCCTGGTGGACATTTTGTGTGAGTCCATCTGACCATCTTCCCTTTCTCTCTTCCCAGGCCAAGTATGATGACATCAAGAGGGTAGTGAAGGCTGCTGCTGATGGGCCCCTGAAGGGCATCCTGGCATACACAGAGGACCAGGTCAGTAACTCTGAGTCTCTTGGACTGGTTATTGGTGCTGGCCCCATTTTTCTGACAGTTGCAGCTTCGCTGGGATCCTGGCTTGGGCACTTCTGCTCCAGGTGACTGCACGTGTTACAATTTCCTCTCCCTTGCAGGTTGTCTCCTGTGACTTCAATGGTGACAGCCATTCCTCCACCTTTGATGCGGGTGCTGGCATTGCACTGAACGACCATTTCGTGAAGCTGGTTTCCTGGTAGGCACAGCCTTGGGGGTGGTGGGGGGAGACTGGGGGCTGGCACGGACAGGGTTTATTGTCCCATTTGTCCCTGCCAGGCTGGCAAAGCCAGGGTGATCCACAGACCCCTGTGGAGTAGGGTGGTTCTAACGTGTGAAGTGACTTCAGCCTTCTGTTGGGGGGTGGATGGAAGGCTTCCTGCTTTCTTCACTGGAAGTGGATGGGAAGCCACCTGGTTCGGTTGCGTGGGATGGGGCAGAGGAGCAGGAAGGGTGGAGGAAGGGGATGCAAGAAACGCCATCACTCCTGACGGCGCTTCTCTTTCTGTCCCCAGGTACGATAACGAGTATGGGTACAGCAACCGTGTGGTGGACTTGATGGTCCACATGGCATCCAAGGAGTGAGCCGCGCGCACAGCCCCCCTGCCTCGGGAAGCAGGACTCTCCTCGGCCGGAGCCCCTGCCCTTCGTCACCACCGCTTAGCTCTGCATCCCGCAGTGAGAGGCCAGTTCTGTTCCTTTGTCTCCCCCACTCCTCCAACTTCTCCCCGAGCCTGGGGGAGGTGGAGAGGCTGATAGAAACTGATCTGTTTGTGTTCCACCTTACTTACATCAATAAAAGTGATCACCATCTGAAGGGCCTTGGCTGTCTGTCAGTGGGAAATGGGAGCAAGGCGGGGGGTGTAAGGAGCAAATGTGGGTGCCTGCTGTAAGATGGGCCCTGCCAGCCTGGCTGCAGCTGCTGGGACAGCTCTTCTAAGCAGTGCTGGGTGGCCACCGTGTCAAGGCTGTGAACCCAGGTGGCAGAGACATGGGAAATGCCAAAAAAGTTGTTTGGAGAGCTCGGGCCACCACGCACAGGCACGGTGAGATCCTGGGATACCCGAGTTGGGCAGAACAGCAAGCACCCATCCGAGTGCCACGCTGCGGTGAGCTGGGCGGTGGCGTGTAGGTTGGCGAGCTGCTGGAGCCAGATGTGAGAGGCAAGGCTCCTGCCCGCCAGCCAAAAGGAGGTGTGGTGCAGGACTGCTGCATGGCAGCACGGAAGGCAGCTGTGCTGCTCCAGCCACTTTCTTGCTGTCTGGATTTGCTCGTCTGATGGGTACGTAGAATCAAGTGCCGAGCAGATGACCTTTTTTTTTGCATTGGTTTGGCAAAGTAGCACAAGAAACGGGAATTATTTCTTCTCCTTCCCCCTGCCTTAGTAGAAACGTTACAAGGAGGATTTTTTTAATTTGCTTTTAACGCTTCTGAAATGAATCAACTCGCCCGAGAGGAAATGGCTGCCTAGGGACGTGTCGGAGGCCGGTGCTAGCATGGTGGTGGCCAGTCTTAATTCTGGCTTAATTCTATGTGGAAGGAGGGGCAGTTGCAGTTAAGCTCCTGAGCAGCAAATCTCTGCAAGGTGAGTGTCAGCCCTCCGCCAGGGACTGCGTTACCTCCTCCTGGAAGCGTGAACGCTGCTGGCCAGGGGCTGAGCCTTCTGTGACCTGCGGGTGCTGGGGTAGATAAGCAACGTGTCGCACAAAATTGCACGTTCCTCTTGTTTTTAGCAGCTGGGTTCACTGTCTCGGAGGTGATGTGTCACGCTCTCCCTGGCAGGCAGGGTTGGAGCTGGTGTCTGCACCGCAGCTGCTTGAGAACCCTGATCTGGAACAGGGACTTGAGCTGGAGGACTTAAGCTCCCAGGATGAAGGGATGTTGGACGTAGTTCCCTGGAGCTGCTTATCTCCAGCATTTGGGCTGCGTAAAAATTCAATGTTTACTGGACCAGAGGGCGATGACTCAAAAGTTGTTTTGCAAAGAGAAAAAGGTTGAATAACCTGCCTCTGGATAGGAGCTGGGACAGCAGCAATGCCCAGCTTACCCCACAAACGACTCTGCGGCAGCTTTAGGTAACTGGAGTAAAATGGGAGCTGCCTGATGCTGGGGGTAACTGGGGGCAGCCCCCCTGTGCAATTGGGTTTCTACTGGGGAGAGGTGTAGCCTGTCAGGCTTACAAAGGAGCCCTGGGTTGATCCCATCCCATCCTTGATTGCTGTGCTTTGGATGCTGTGAACATCTGTCCGGCATGCCGCTGCCCGCGTGCTCGTGTGCGTGCCAGCGAGTGCCCTGCTTGGTAACCTGGAGATGCAGAGGGGATCCAGAAACACCTTGCTGGGGGGAGGAATGCCTGCTTTCCCCTGTAAACCAAAGACTTTTTGAACTGGGTTTAAAGCAGGAACGCTTCAAAAAGCCTTATGCTTCCCGAGCAAGATAAGGCCGCCTGAAAATTTGGCCGGAACAAAGAATTGTTCTTATTTAACAGGAGCGAGCCCTATCCAACCTGAGATCAAATTGCTGTGGGAATGTGTGATTTCACACCACCTGGGGGGTGGGGTGGAGGAAGAGTATGTGCTCTCAGACCAACAACTGCTGGGAATGGCTTGGAGAAATGTTTACTGTGGTTTTAAAACAGTATTGCAACCGGTTTACAGTCTTGCTAGAAATTCTTGGGAAAATGATGTGGTATCTCGGCAGGGCAAGCCAGCAATCCCAGAATTTAAACCAGAGTTGCTCTTATATGGAAACAGGGAAGTCGAGCCCGGCAAACGAGTCGTGCCACCTTCCGCCCACCCCAAGGGCTGCGTTTCCTGCCTCGTCTCCTATACGCTCCCTAAAGAGCTCAGCTTTCCTCCTAAATCCTCCTTTTGCATCCAGACACGGTGCCTGCAGGTGGCACCACAGCAATGCCCTCCGGCCAGCTGGCAGAGCCGGCTCAGGGCCAGCCTGGCCAGCAACTCCAGCCCTGGCCCAAAAATTTATTTGGTTTTGGTCGATTTGAAAACGTGACATATATGACTGCGGGTGGCACTGGGATAAAGATGGGAGATCTGCTGCGCCAGCTGCTTCTCTCTCTGGAGAAGAGTTTTTCTCCCAAGTAGAGGAGTTCTTAAAGTGTTTTTAGGAAAAACGGATCGAACTGGTTGGTCAGGGAAGGCAGTGCTCAGACAGACCTAAAGGGGCTCTTGTCCATTGAAGGAGCTAAAAATAATCGTGCTGCTCCGCTGGGATAAACCAGCTCTAGGAGCAGCTGTGATAAGCCAGAATCCATCCTTATTTATGGACACCTTGCAAGGAGAAGGTATAGAAAGACACCAATCCTGGCCAGAGGCTTGGCTCCGTCCTCCCTGACCAGCCAGGCACCAAGACTGGCTGTGCTGGACCCCTGTGGGAGAGGGATGCTCCCAAGACACGAGTTCTTTTGCAGGGTTGTGCTGTCCCAGCTCTCGCCGGCCGACCCAAGGGATGACTTCTCTGCTGGGCAGCCAACCATTGCTAGGGGTGCTAAGCTGCACCTTTTGGTTTCTTTTTTAAGATAGAGGACATTCAAGTGATGCTGCAGTATGGTAATTAGCAGTGGTATTATAGGAAAATTCCCTTTTATGGCAACTTTGAATGTTTAGAGAAATTATTTTATGCTTCATTGGCATGTGCACACACTACCATTCATGCATTACTCCCCCAAGAAATGTCTAGTTGTCCTCAGACCACCTTCTTCTCAAGGTGTCAGCATGGGACTTCAGCATTAAGGAAGATACCACGTAGTGAAAATCATCTTGGGCAGACATGGAAGCTAATTAAGTTTGCTTGGAAAAAAAAAAAAAAAATCACACCAAAATGTCACAAAATGGTGACAGCATAAGCACAATATAAAAAAAGTCCTGGACATTTAAAACATACTCTCCCCATTTCTGCAGTAAGTGAGTCTCTGAGCAAAGCAATCGCCCTTTTCACAAGGGCGTGTAGTGACAGGACACGGGGCAATGGCTTTAAACTGAAAGAGGGGAGATTTCAATGGGATCTAAGGAAGAAATTCTTCCCTCTGAGGGTGGTGAGGCACTGGCACAGGTTGCCCAGAGAAGCTGTGGCTGCCCCATCCCTGGAAGTGTTCCAGGCCAGGCTGGATGAGGCTTTGGGCAACCTGGTGTAGTGGAGGGTGTCCCTGCCCATGGCAGGGAGGTTGGAACTGGATGATCTTTGAGGTCACTTCCAACCCAAACCATTCCATGATCTGTGCAAGGAAGAGGAGCTACAGGTCTCTGATAGGAAAGACTATGACACAAGGCATATACTGGACAGTTGTATAAGACAAACCTCTCAAACGACAGCCTTCCAAACCCCTTTGTAACAACAGATGCCTTTCCCAAAACACAGGTTCATGCCTTAAACTCAGGCTACCCAAATACCCCTGTGGGCACCAGCAATACTCACGGAAAGCGGATATTTCATCCAAACCAAGCTGCCTACCTTTGGGCAATCGTACCGTGCACACTTGGCAAAACCAAATAATTCGTTATTTACTCTTCTGTGCTGAATGGAACCTCTTACATTCTGCTAGAACTTACCTCTGTATATTATCCTACTATAGGAGTGTCACCTTCTCGAGGGAGTTATTCTCAATTCAATGGTCCTGGAAGGAACAGTAGGACTGGGTTATACTTTACTGCGTGAGATTTGAAAAGGCAGCCATCAAAAAGCTGAAGCTGGAGTCAAACGAGAATAGGAGAACAACTCATAAATACTAGCAAATTAAACCTAAGAGCCTGAAAAAAAGGCAGATTTTTAGGAAACTATGTGACAACTAGAAAAAGTAGCAGGAAACCCTTTTTCAAACGCATCTTGGAGACGAGAAAGCTCCCAAAAAGCCGTAAGATGGTGTGGGAGGGATTAGAGAAGCTAAGGCCATGGCAGAAACATAAAACTGATGTTTTGCCATCAGAGGAGCTTCGGGTTGTTCCCAAAGTGATTTTCCTCAGCAGTGATGAGATGATGCCACCGTTGCAAACCAAAGTGTCAGGACCTGAGCAGGTGCCCGTGCCACGAACGGCAGCAAACCCTCGGTGCCAGGCTCGGATGGGCTCTGGCACGAAACAGATGAACAGGTCACCACGTTCTAAGTAATTCACTGCTCGCTTCAGCCCCCGTGACGTGATGAAAAGCAACTGGGTTTAGGAAAAACAGACTGGTAAAACCTTTCAAAGATCCTCAGCTGCCCCAGGACATGGAAAGAACACACTTTCCAAGCTGAAAACCAGTAGCAAGTGGTGGTGACAGAGAGAGATGGTGTGAGTGGCCAGCATTTGAGGCCATCTGCCCCAGGGTCGTTTCCATTCAACACCTTCAGAACAATCTGGAGCATGGAGGTGCCAAAGTTTGTGCAAAATGATGTAGGACACTGAGTCAGTCCATGGAAAGGTGCAGAAGGTCTTGTGACCAAGTGACAGGGTTACTAAAAGGATGGGTGAACTTCAAGGTTGCTAAAGGAGAAGTAATGCACGCAGTGGGGGGGACACAACTCTGCCATTGCAGGTCTCAAAGCCCTCCTGTAACGCTGCCCACCTCGCCACCAAACAAGCAAGCAACCTTTGGTGGCCTTGCTCTGCGTCCTGGGACGGGAAAAAAAAATAGGTGGTTTGTAATTGCCCTAATCTCCAGGTTTTTAGTTACCAAGTTGGGTACTGATTTAGGTGCTGGACCCCAAGCAGACACTGAAATCTCACTGAATCCACATGGCCTCCAGCTTCCCCATCACCTCCGACTCCTGGCATGGCTCTCAGCCTGACTAAGCTGCCACCCAGACCATCATCATCACTTCAGGCACTGGGCAAAAACGCTCGCTCACCTTTATTTATTTTTTTTTTTTAAGGAGTAAAATAACTTTTCACACTCAGAACATTTTTCTCCAGCCTGGAATCATGGTTAGGAGGCTTTACTCCATCTGCTCCGACTTGGGAAGCAAAGCAGGACAAAGCACACCAATGTCACACGGGGAGAAATGATGTTTAAAGATGCCCTCAGCTCCAACATCTGGCTGAGAGCTCACACGAGCCTGTGAGCCCTGCTCCCCACGTCTTTCCAGCCCTCCTGTTGTCCTGGGAATGGTCAGTCACCAGTATTTCCAGTCACCAGTATTTCCTGCTCTTAGATGTATTTATGCACAGCTTAAATATTGGCTCTGTACGTATGGCACCAGGAGCTGTTTTGACTCTATTAAAAAATATTTTTATATATATATAAAATATAGATAAAAATTGGCATTTTAACTGAGACATTTACTCCTTTTGAGCATCTCTACGTATCAAAAATGGTACCAGTTTTGTCGGGCAGTTCCTTGCCCCTCCGTAAATCCGTGCAGAATTTTTTCTCCCGTTCCTTCGTGATTTCTACCCTCCTCCCCCCCTCCACTGGTTCCTCACTGGTTTTGCTCGGCCAGCCCAATCCCTGAGGCCACCCAGCCTTTTTTAAACATCTTCCCCAACGCATTTAAAAACGGACAGCAGCAAACCACGGATTTCAGCCGGCAGCACTTTTCCGCCGGGGTGCTTTGCGAAACGCCGTCTGCAGGAACGCAGCGGCAGCGCTGTGCTTTTTATTTTTCTTCCCCCCAGCATCCCTAACTCCATCTCCCCAGGCAGCCTCGGGCTTTGCGTGCTGGTGGGGTCACCGCTACGGCATCCCGTGCGCACCTCTCCCCATCACCGTGCTCCAGGTCATCCGTGCCTGGAAAACGCAGGAGCCTTTCAAGGTTCCTCCTTAATTGCTAATGGCCTGGAAAGTGCTTCATCATTCCCCTCTGACCACATTCTGCTCTTTCCAAATACAGAACAGACATATCTGGTGAGTACTTCTCTTTTTTTTTTTTTTTTTGCCTCATTTTGCCTTTTTTTTTCCTCCTCTCCCAATTTCAGCCAAGAAAAAAAGGTTTATATTAGCGCTAGGATTGATTTTTTTTCTTTAAATATAACTAGAACAGTGTGTTAGCATCCTTAAACATCCCGCTATTAATTTTTTCTTGAGGTGACAGGAGTAGCTGAGGACCTTTTTTACACAGCTGAATTATTTTGTTGTCCCTCTAGTCCTTTTCTCCCACCCACAGTTGCTGTAGTTGTTACAAAGTTTATTTTTATTAATTAGGGTCAGGCTTTATCATTATTTTTATTAGTTATTCTAAGTACTATTGTCACATGGCCACTTATTCGAGGCAGTAGTTTACTGGAAGCTATCTTCTCATGCCTACTGAATCACAGCTTTCTGGATAACTGGAAAAACTCTCTTCTTTCCAAAGATCTCCCACTTAATCACACTTTTTTAATACTTCCCCTAAACAATTTCACTGTAAGACAAGGCTACATAACACTATGCAGTTCTCTGTTACGGCATTTTTGTCCTGGGTGATGTCTTGATTTGTTTCTCAGTTGATCCCTTGTCTTTAGGCAACCAGCAATCCCAACCCAGTCTTCATCTGTCGTGAGGACATCTAAAATCATCGCCTCACTTGGCCATGCCATCCTTCAGAAGCTGATGAGAAACTCTCCATGGCACAGCACATCCTTCGGTATCTCCAGCCAAAGTCTCCCGTGACAACACAACTTTCCTTTTCACACACGGCAGAGAGGTTCTTACTCATGGAATAAATCACCGTGTTTTGGGGGGGGGGTTCAGGAGTACATAAAAGACCCTTCCCTGCCTTGAGGAAATTGTGTGTCAGAGCACGTTTGGCTGTCAGCTCTAGAGTGAACGTGATTTTTAGCGCAGCGTGCAACCCCAGGCGAGCTCGCAGTTCTACGAGGTGGCCATGAACATTGAAAATATTAATTTACCACATTTCTTCCTACCCTGAGAACTTCGACTTCCCCTTGCCCAGATCTGTGCAGCCTGCTGTCGAAGCCGAAAATGCTGCCTCTTCCCGTCCGTTGTGACATCGGTCCAGCTCCATCACGCCACCTCTGAGTGGGACCTTTTGAGTTTCTCTTCCATAGCGTTGCCCTAGTACCTTCCCCGCTCTTACAGCTGTTCTCCAAGCTATGAAATCTATAACCCCCTCTGCCAGAGGACCTACAGCAGCCTCTCCTGATTCCCATCCCAAAAGAAAGTGGCCTAAACATTTAGAAAACTCACGTCTAAAACACCTCTCACAGTCTCATACGTCCACTGGGAGATGTTCAATGGTGGTTGGGCTTCCCCAAACCCCCTGTAGCCCATCCACGCTGTCTTACTCTCACTCCCAGCATCAATCACCACATGTAGAGGCTTGCCAGATGTCTTCAGGAGCCTACCCATGCATCATCCAGGTGCATCTCTAAGGAGACAGCACTCCACTGTGTTCTGTGTTAATTCTGACCTCTCCTCTCAAAAGGAGGTTTCTTACTCGTAACCGGAGTATTTGACGTACTCGATCATCACACGCAAGTTCTGGGACACTCTGTGCCACAGATACCTGAGATAACAACAACCATAAACGTATAAAGAGCACGGCCCTCTCAAGAACAAAGGAACCTTTTGTAGCAGAGGTATGAGGCTTAGGAAAGCCAATCTCCCAGCTCAAATCTAGAAACAAGGACGACTTGCTACGCAGCTTTGATGTCTCCAACCTCTTGGCTAAGACACAAGACAAACAGAATAATAAACAGGTTATCAGGGAATCAAGAGTTGCTCCGGTGAAGACTGTCAGCATCACAGTTAGGTCCATCTGAGGAAGCCTGAAACGGGGAAAAGCTAACTCACACGACGCCGAGTCATGTGGGACAGATGACAAAGCACCTTCAGAAGGGTGCTGGGTGGGAAATACAGGACCTTAACTGACCAGATGGACAAGTCAGCCTCTTTCAGTTCTGAGATATGATCTAAAATAGACGGGATCCAGGAATGAGGGGAGGGAGGGAGCAGGCTTGCTTAACACACGGAGGAAGATCTAGGCTACTTTGTGGTCAAGTTGGCTGAATGCTCTCTAGAGCCAGTAAGAACGTCCCACATCCACGCAGTGCGGTGCAAGGAGGGCAATGCTCCCCACCCCCTCTGTGGGAAAATCTGGTAGTCTTCATCAAGAAGCTCAGTGGGCCTGGTCTCGGGGCTACCTTGTCTCTGAGGATGGGAGCCCACCATTCAGACAAGTCCTGGGGAACTTCACTAGAGGAGCGGCAGAGGCTACTCCGGCTTTCAGCAGGAAGCCAGGGCTCGCTTCTGCAAAATACCTGGCACGGCTTGTTGACATCCCTTGCCAAGAGGCTGATGTCAGCACAGGGAGCATGGAGCACAGCGGCCACGGCAGAGAGCTGCGTCTCTCACCCCAGCTCAAAGGCTGATCCTGTCCCAGCAGGATGCTCACAGGTGGGTCTGTCCCAGCCCAGGGACAGCTCTTGCCTCGAGGGATGTTTTTTGTGCCACTCCCACTGATATAAAAGTTGACATGTGTAGGGCACATTTGGACACCACAGCCCAAATGTTGGGGAGGGAGAAGCCAGAACAATCACTAGCACGTTTCCAGACTGCCTGAGGAAGTCTCTGCCAACATGGACTTCTGGAGGGTGGGGAAGCTGAACCAGCCTGCCTAAATATTCAACGGGAGGACCTCACTGCCACTCCAGAGAGACACAATCCTGGATGGTCTTGGAGGTCACCAGACAGCAGCCACAGTCCTGAGACGGATGCTGATAGAGGGACTGCCTGGATGCATCCTGCCATGGAACCCCTACGTTCAACATTTGCGCTTGGGCAATAAACATTCACGTTAATGCATGGACACCACGTGCAACAGGACTTGGTCTCCTGTATGCCAAGGTCTGCTCTGGTGCACTAAGGACCATACAACACGCTCACGGGTGAGCACTGTCAGCTGGAAAAAGTAACTGACCTGCTCCCCCAAAGTTCATTTCATCAATTCATCATCTTGGTCAAGAACAGGAAAAGGCCCACTCCATCCACGGCCAAGCTGCCCCTGCAACCAAGTCTTTCAGAAAGTTTAGGCCAAATGAAGATTTTTGAATGGGCCGGGATCTAAGGGTAAATGAGAGATGATTGTTCCCTGTGAAATAAATACAGACCAGCAGGTATTGAGGAAGATCAAGCAGCCAAGACCTGGGTCTTCGATAAACTGTTTCTTCTGATATCGCTTCCTGAGCAGGCGCTGCTGAGAGGAGTCCTGGAAAAGAGATGAAGTTAGGGATGCAAGAAGCGACACAGTGCTGAGCAGTTCCTAGACACCATAGTTTCCAGCAGGGCTCATGGTGGAGAAAAGCAGGCTAGATACTCCCCAAAGACTGGAGAGGAGCCCACAGAGAAGAGTTAAACAGATGGAAGGTCCACATCTCCTCATATCCAGCATCAAAGGCACAGGGTCACCGTTGACGGACAGCAAGACGTGGGGGAGATGGTCCAACGAGCACGGGAGGCCTTGGGCTGTGCTTCCCATGCTGAGAAATTGCTGAGGCAAAGGATCAGCATTGCGTGTCCTGCCCGTGAGACCTCAGGAGCTGTCCCACCGGTGGGGGAACGGAGCTTGTCACTGGTGATACAACTCACCGGAGAACCACGTCTTGCTCACACGGGTGGGGGAGATCTCAGCTTCACTGCAAACGAAGTTCTGACAAGCGGTGGTACTGGGGTCCCCCCGCACGTCCTGGGATGTGGGTGTCTGGAAGATGTTTCTCCCCCTCTACTCTGCCCTTGTGAGACCTCACTTGGAGTATTGCGTCCAGTTCTGGAGCCCCCAACATAAGAAGGACATGGACCAGTTGGAGAGGGTCCAGAGGAGGGCCACGAAGATGATAAGAGGGCTGGAGCACCTTTCCTATGAGGACAGGCTGAAAGAGTTGGGGCTGTTCAGCCTGGAGAAGAGGAGGCTCCGGGGTGACCTTATAGCGGTCTTCCAGTACCTCAAGGGGGCCTACAAGAAAGATGGGGAGAGGCTGTTCAGAAGGACCAGTTGTGATAGGACAAGGGGTAATGGTTTTAAAATAGAGGGAGGTAGATTCAGGTTGGATATTAGGAAAAAATTTTTTACCATGAGAGTTGTAGAACACTGGAACAGGTTGCCCAGAGAGGTGGTGGATGCTCCATCCCTGGAGACGTTCAAGGCCAGGTTGGACGAGGCCCTGAGCAACCTGATCTAGTTGGAGATATCCCTGTTCCTTGCAGGGGGGTTGGACTAGATGACCTTTGAAGGTCCCTTCCAGCCCTAACCATTCTATGATTCTATGATTCTATGTTGGTCCTTCCATGCTTCATGCTCGAAACCCCGCAGGGCACACGCTCTGCCGTGCTGCGGGTTCTTACGCAGCACCGAGAGGCCACATACACGTCACGGATCGTGCACGGGGGAAGCTGGACATGCCCAGCCGCTCCCGGAGAGCTCCGTGGCAGAGAGGGAGCAGAAAACGCTGCGGAGACGTGTATGGGAAAGAGGATTTGCATGAAGCAGAAGAGCCTCCAGGCAGGGCAGGGAGCGGTTCTCTATCCACTGGCATGTGAGGCAGCATCGCTCGGAAGAACAAGCCCAGATTTCAACATTTCCCCTGGCTTCAGCTCTTCCAGGAACAAAAACAGAAAGGGAAGAGGGAAAAATCCAGAAAGCAGCACGGAGATGTTTTATCTACCTAATCTTAGAGACGAGCCAAAAACTCTACTGCCATCCACCTTCTCCTCCCTTCAGGACTTTTCCTGGGAAGTGTTTCTCTCCGGAGCTTCCCCAGCCTGGGGCAGCTGCTGGGTGGCTGGCACCGCAGCACGCCACTCACCCCTCTGGCCGCCCTGCCAGGCTCCAGCCTCCTGGCACCGGAGGAGAACGCGCGATGTCCAGCCAGGAAAACGCTACAAGAGGTGGTGGGACACGCGAACCCCCGCGGTGGTTACACCGAGTTTGGACGCAGGACTGAGGGTGGGCGAGAAGACGCTCTGGGATGCCCCAGTATGGTGGAGACCAGGCACTGGGAGAGGAAGGTCCACAAGTCACGAGCTGTTTCCAGCTCCGTTTCCAACCCCTCGGCATCAGCGGTGCTCCAGGTTGACAGCAAGGCAGCCCACGTGGTGTCGGGGCTACAAGTGGCCCATCGAGGGCCAGTGGCTCCGAGAAGAAGGATCTCGCCGCTGTCCCATCCGGCACGCCGGAGGGATGGAAGCATCCCAGGGGAAGCCCCCACTGACGTGGGCTCCAAGGTGGACACCCCCCCAACCCCAAGCCGCGCGGCGCCGGTGGTGGCACAGGGAGAGCCCACAGCCAGCGGAGCTGTAGAAAAGGAAACTGTCCCGTTTAATGAGCCCCTCGCCCCCGTAACACGCGCCAGCGCCCCGCCACGCGCGGCAAAGCAAAGTGCACGGTGAGCGGGACTCGGCCCCCCACCCCAAGGAGGTTGGTGGTGGAGGGGGTGGGCTCGTGGTGCCCCAGTGCGGCACAGGGACCAGCCGGGCTCGGTCCAGTCGGCACCAGTGTGAGGTCCAGTTTGCAGGGAGGTACGGCTCTCGTTGGGCTCCGCGCGGCGCAGGGAGGGCAGGGGGCAGGTCAAGCGTACCAGGATGGAGGAGGTGGGTCTGGGGGGGCCTGGAGAACGCTGCCAGGGCAGGTTTGGAGCCTCCCTGCCCGAACCACCGTTTGACCAAAGCAGGGGAAGGGAACAGGGAAGGAGCTGGAGGCTGAGCCCCCCGGGTGGGGGCCCTCAGGTCTACCCAGCTATTCCCCTTTGCAAGATACCCAGTGGCAGGGGGCGTGTGGGATCTGCCAAGCACCCCAAAACAGGAGGGAGCCTGGGCAACAGGCGTTTACCAGCAGCTCCACATCCCTGACAGTCTCTCCCGTGTCTCCGGGGTCCAAGGGAGCAGGGTCCCCCCCCCATTATCTGATGGAAGCATCACTGGGGGGGTCACGGTCAGACTCCTCGCTCTCTTCGTTCGGGGCCGACTCGCTGGTGGAGGCCGGGGTGAAGGCAGGAGACTTTCTGCGGAGAAGAGTAAAGGGCAGCGGTCACAGCACGGCCCAGGGGGAGGGAAAGGACCCAGTTTGGTGTGGGCAGGGGCACCAGAGGGAGGAGGAGAGAAGCTGAAGTGCTCCTCTCGCTCCCTTGGGGCACGTGTGGGTCCACGGGAACCCTTGGGTGCTGGGGAGGGTGCTCTAAAGGACACCAGCCAAGAGGTGCAGGGCACGAAGCATGGCTGGGGGAGATGCTGGAGGAGCCTGCCCGGAGCAGGACCCTGCCAAGGCACACGGTGCTGGGGTCAGTGCAAGCCCACCGCAGAGGTCCCCAGCACGGAGCCACCCCGGCTCCATGCACCTGTGAGGGTCTACATGATGTCCCTGCACACGGCAGCTCCTCTGCCAGGGGTGTCTGGCTTTGGCTGTCAAAACCAACTCCTTCTGCAGAAGTGGCACCATGACCTGCACAGAGGCTGGTCACCAGGAGCCCAACAGCCCCTGGGAAGTGCCCTCTCTCCGTGGCACGGTGGGACAGGGCAGGAGCACTACCCCATGCTCCCGCTCACCACCACCCAGAGCACAGGTGTCCCAGCCCTCCCACTGAAGCTCACCTGTCCCCAGACTGGGTGATGAGCCGCCGGCAAGTCTCCATCTGCACGTCCAAGCCTCGCTTCATGCTGCACATTTCCATGTACTCGTGCAGGTGCCGGTTCATGTCGTTCTTGGCCGTGGCCAGCTCCAGCTGCACGAGGGAAACGGTGCGGAGGTGAGCCCAGGGCACGCTGCGGTGCAGAGCAGGGGGCACGGCCAGACCCAAGGCTGCTGCCCCCAGTACCAACTCCCTGCTCGAGCACCGTGTCTCCCTTCCCCGGGGACCCACTCCCCCATTTCATCCCCCTCTGTGCCATGCCCTCCCCACTTCTTCCTCTTTCTCCTCCTCCCACCTCTATTTGGTCGATGGTTTCCTGGTACTCCTTCTCACGGCTCTTGAACAGCGACTCCGTGTCCTTGATCACCTTCTCCAGGCTGTCGTCCTGCTGTTGGGGAGAGCACGTTTCGAGGCAGGGAGGCGTCCAACATGAGGGAGCAAAGGCAAGAGAGAGAGAAATCAGAGAAAGAACTGGCAGCACTGCAAAAAGAAGAAGAAAAGTCCTTCCAGTACTTAAAGGGGGCCTACAGGAAAGCTGGAGAGGGGCTTTGGACAAGGGTGTGTAGTGACAGGACACGGGGCAATGGATTTAAACTGAAAGAGGGGAGATTTCGATGGGATCTAAGGAAGAAATTCTTCCCTCTGAGGGTGCTGAGGCACTAGCACAGGTTGCCCAGAGAAGCTGTGGCTGCCCCATCCCTGGAAGTGTTCCAGGCCAGGTTGGATGAGGCTTTGGGCAACCTGGTGTAGCGGAGGGTGTCCCTGCCCACGGCAGGGGGGTTGGAACTGGATGATCTTTGAGGTCCCTTCCAACCCAAACCATTCTGTGATTCTATGAAACATAAGTGGCATAGTACAAACAAGGCACAAGTCGGTCCTGCCAACACGGGGCAGAGAGACCCAGGACTCGCCACCCTGGGCAGCCCACAACAAGCCCAGCAACGCACAGAAGCTTTGGAGAGTACAGACCACCCCTGAGCGCGACACATCACAAGGAGACCGCCAAGGGCTGAAGACGCGGGATGGAGAGGGCTTCGGCTGGACATTGAGCCCTCTGTCTGGGCAGCATTGCTGCAGAGTGGGCAGGTGGGCTGGAGAGCCTGAGCAAGGGACCACCAGAGACCAGCCCAGTCAGAGGTTGTCATCCCTTCTGGGACGTCTGTGGCTCTCACCAGGCGTGTGGACCATATTCAGCACATCCTTCAGGCTACAGGTCCCCGGTCTGTCTCACAAGGAGACCTTCACAGGATGCAGTTACGTATTCCCATTAAGAAGATGGCTTTGAGGGAGCATCTTCCCAGGCTCAGGCAGGATGGAGTGTGCCAACCCAGGGCTGGATCCCCAAGGAGACCTGACACCACTGTTACCTCCCCCTGCACCTCTGCGGCTGCAATGGCGTATCCGGAGAAGTCCTCCCAGAGGAGCAGCGTTTCTTCTGTCTCCTCCCACGTGAGGCTGTCACAGTCATCCTCAAAGTCATATTCCCTCCTGGGGGCAAGGGAACGGCACGTCAGCCCCAGCAGGCTGGGAAGGCAGGTGGCCACAGCGGTGCCAAAAGCCTCGTGCCCGCTCACAGGCAGAGCTGCAGCTCTTGGAGGTCTGGCCAGGGTGAGCTCCAGCGTGCCCCAAGCCAACCGTTGATGGGGAAGGGGCTGGCTCCGTGGTCAGGACCCCCAGCAAATTCAGGCTGGGACTCCCGAAAGATAGGAAGTGGGGCAAGAGGAGGGGAGTTAGACCACCTCCCACCCACGGCACAGGTGGCTCAGGTCTCCTGGGGGTCAGTCCCACCGCCCTGCAGAGCACAGGGTGTTGTTGCTCCCCATCTCACCCTCCCCAGGGAAGGGGAGCACAGCCCACCCCTGCCCTCCCCATGGCAGGCACCAACAGGGAGCCTGGTGCCGGAGCCTTGCTTGGCACCGGCGGCAGAGGTGCGGAGCAGCCGCACTCACAGCTGGTTCAGCATCCTCTGCATTTCCTCATTGATACTCATGGCCGTGGTCTCGTCCTCCTCTTCCTCTTCAGGCTTTCGGGAGGCATCGCTCTCCGACAGCGAGGTGTCTTCGTCGCTGACCTGCTTGCGCTCCCGCTTCCGCCCCACCGAGGCTGGGACCTTAACGGGAGACAAGTGCAGAGACTACAGAAACGAGGCCGGGTCCGAGGTCGGGAGCAGGTAGTTGGGAGGAGATGGAGGGGAAAGGAATGGTGGGGGGATAGAAAGGCAGGGAAAGAGAGAAAGAGAGAAAGGAAGGAAGGAAGAAAAAAGAAAGAGAGAGAGAGAGAGATGGGCTCGTTATGATCAGGTTAAAGATGGTGCAATGGATAAAACATGGTTTTAGCATTTTCTGAAATTAAAACTAAGCAACTAAAGATGGAATCTATGAATCTGATGAAAAAAAAAAAAAACAAAACCAAAACACAACGTGGTTTTACTGCAGCAAAACTCAAATCACCCACCACCCCAGTCCAGAGACAGGGAAACACAGCGACAGAAACAGGGGAACAAAGAGACAGAGTCTGAAACAGGTGAAATATGTCAATAATTACAGTCCGACCTTACTCATAAAAAGTTTAAAATTTGTACACTTTCCCAACCGAATGGAACTAACCAGTTGCTTCTGTAGGGACAAAGAGAGCGAGACAGAGAGGCAGTGACATCCAGCAAGAGAACAGAGACAGGGACAGAGAAGAGAGACAGAGAGAAGATGACGGAGAGGGGAAGGGGAAGGAAAGAGATGGAGTTAGAGACAGACACTCAAGCAACTCGTCTCCCTCCTGCAGCTGCTCCCCTACCACTGCGGGGTCCCCGGGCCCAACACGACAGGTCAGCGAGAGGTTGAGGGGACTCTCCATCCCCAGAGCAACATCTGGAGCTTTCCACCTCCTCTCCGTGCCCTTTCGCCTGGTCCTCCCGAGAGAGACGGAGAGCAAGGGACCGCGAGGAGCAGGGGTGAGGGTGACCAAGCGTCTCCCCTGGCAGGGGGCTGGTGGTGTCTCTTCTACCTCCTTCGGGAACTCTCCTCCCCAGAGCCGCCGGCCGAGCCTGGAGCAGCAGCAGGCGCTTCTCACCTGAAACATCTTGATCATGTCCTCGCAGTTCCGCTGCTGCGCCACGTCGCACAGCTTGGCAGTGATGTCGATGCGCCGGCAGATGTCCATGTCCACCTTCATGGCCTTCTCCTGGATCTTGGTGTCCAGCTCCGTGATGTTCTAAACCCACGGCGTCGCAGGAGGAGGACAAAGGAGGAAGATCAGGCGAGGCAAACGGCGAGCAGAGCCCCCACGTTCCCCCCTGTGCTGCAGGACTGCATCCCCATCCCCGCTTTGCTCACTGCACCCTGGACCAACCCTGCCAGACCACCTCTGTGCTGGATGTGACCCACCAAGGAACAACCCCTACGCAGCCCCACCGCTGGGGTTGGATGCTGCTGCTGGGTCGGAGAGGGGTGAGGGACTCACATTGCTCATCAGTCCCTTGAAGACAACAAGCTCTGCCTTGAGCTGCTCCACCTTCATGGCCAGCTCCTCCTGGCAGGCTTCAGCCTCCTGGGCTTCCTGCCCCGGGCAGAGGGAGATGTTTCAATCAGCATCAGCGCGGCGCAGCTGGGGTGCAGGGGAAAGAGGGGGACAGCGATGCTCACCTCCTGCAGCTCGGTCACCCGGTCCTGAAGTTGGACACGCACTGTGTACTCCTCTTCCCATCTAGGGAGACAAACGCGCCGCTCAGATCCCACCGGCCTCGCCTCGCCAGCTGCCGGCGAGGAGGGAGCAGCAGCTGCTCATCCCACAGCTATCCCAGAGCGGGCGATGACGGCACCGGGGCGGGAAGGAGAACGTGCCCAGGAATGCGTCGCCGCTCATTTCCACGCGACGGCAGCTGCCAAACACCCGTCAGCCCCACCGGCCACCCCACCCCGCTGCCCGATGGCTGCCTGCTCCGCGCCGGGGGGAGCCGGGGACACCAGCCGCAGGCTCCGCGCCGCGCCGCTCCTGCATGCCCTGCCACGCTGGGGCTGGCCCACGGCTCCCCCGTGCCAGGCCCCGTGACCCGGGCAGGGGCAGAAGTCTTCTTGGCTGTGCTGCCACGTAACAGGTTGGATTCAAGAACGTTGGTTCATCCTGCAAGGAAGCCGGATGGATTGTCCCGTCTTCGTGCCAGGTTGGCTGGCGGGTGCTGCACGAGCATCTGCAGCTTTGCGAAAGGCTTGTGCTGCACGGTGCCCGGCTTTGCCACACGAAACCACGTCACCTAGCAATTATTATATTGCATTTTGCTAGATGAGATCACCATCTCGGGCCACGCTGCGGTGTTGGCCCAGTCCGCGGTGCGCTGGGAGGCCACCGGGCTGTACCGCGCTTCGCTAAATGACTCTGCCATGGAGCGGGTTGGCACGGGCTGCGGTGCGGCCCCGGCAGGGCTGCTGCATTCTTACCCGGCTCTTCTGGGAGAGCCAGATTTCTGCAAGAAAGTGCAATTTCTCTGGGAAAGCAACCAGAGCCGGGCCCTGCCTGGTGCCATGCTCTCCGGTTTCCGTTTAATGCTTGCGAACACCGACGCAGGCACCATGACCCTGCACAAGGACGTGAAAAAATC
Source organism: Tauraco erythrolophus (assembly GCF_009769465.1). Classification (NCBI taxonomy): domain Eukaryota; kingdom Metazoa; phylum Chordata; class Aves; order Musophagiformes; family Musophagidae; genus Tauraco; species Tauraco erythrolophus. The sequence continues at coordinate 1,387,660 of NC_141465.1, forward strand.
TCTCCTCTGGCTTACTCGCAATAAATCCTAACGTCTAGGAGACCAGAAAGCACAGGAAAAGCCCTCACACTTGTTATCTCAGGGTATCAGGACAATCTGATGGTGTGGGAGAGTCCTGGCTTGGGAATTTCTAAGCTTTTCAGGCTGGTAACGCTTCTCCTTACTCAAACGAGGAGAACGCCCGCAGTCCTTGTGCTGGTGGTGGCTCCATCCCGCAGCTACAGAAGGGGAGGCAAAGGGGGTTCCCATCCCTTTGGGGGAAGAGGAAGATCATAGAATCATAGAATCATAGAATGGTTAGGGCTGGAAGGGACCTTCAAAGGTCATCTAGTCCAACCTCCCTGCAAGGAACAGGGATATCTCCAACTAGATCAGGTTGCTCAGGGCCTCGTCCAACCTGGCCTTGAACGTCTCCAGGGATGGAGCATCCACCACCTCTCTGGGCAACCTGTTCCAGTCTTCTACAACTCTCATGGTAAAAAATTTTTTCCTAATATCCAACCTGAATCTACCTCCCTCTATCTTAAAACCATTATCCCTTGTCCTATCACAACAGGCCCTCCTGAACAGCCTCTCCCCATCTTTCTTGTAGGCCCCCTACAAGAGGGAATAATATTCCTTCCCTCTCTCTTCCCCTACAAGAGAGAGGGAAGGAATAAGTTAAAAGGTAGAATTGTCCTTATATGGGAACTGTTCAAACAAAGCCTCCCTCCCCGGGGAGAAAACCGCCTTCCAGCAGGAGAAAAAATTTTCAGCATCTTTCTCAGCGCGGCGCTTCCTCCCTTTTTCGGTCCCCGCCTCCCTCCGGCTCTCCATATAGCCCGGACTTACTGGGGAAGCAAAGCATAGCTGCAAATCCTTGGAAGAATCCATTTCACACCAACGCTACGGAAGACGAGCGCGGATCAGAGAAACCCCGACCCAGAGGCGGGAGGCAACGGCGATTCGCCCCACCGGTGCCCAACCTGCGTGCCCAGCCGTCACCAACCTCTCTCCTGCTCGCCTCCTGCCTGGCTCCTTCTTCCCGGCTCCCTCCTGCAATGCACCATTCCTAATAATAACCTGCCTGCAGCGCGGCGCCCGCAGCCCGGCGCGGCCGGCGGCCGCTGCCAGCTGGAAGCCAGGCTGCCCCACGCAGCCCCACGGCCACCAGCACGCGCCGAAGGGGAGACGGGCGGCATTCCCGCGCCGCCGCGGGGCAGCGACCTGCCCAAAGGCTGACAAAGAGGGAGAAGGCAGGGAACGAGGGCAGGAGGGTCCATCCCAGCAGCAGACCGACCCGGCTGGGGACGTGACAAGATGCGGTGCTGGCCCTACAGCCCCCACGCATCAAGTTTATGTCCTCAAGAAGCCCATACAGCAAAACAAACAGCCCCCCTACACCTTTAAAAACCCTTTGGGTGCTTCACCCTATGCTGCATGGTAGCTGTGGGGCATCTCTTGCCATGTCTGAGCTATGTTTGAGCTTCACCTTACCGGTGAATGCTTTGCAGCCCCGTGCACCTCCTTGGAGGGCAACTACAGCAACAAGAGACCTTCTTGCAGCCTTTCAATATACAAAGGAGTCTTGTAAGACAGACTTTTTACCAGGGCCTGTAGTGCCAGGACAAGGGGCAACAGCTTTAAACTGAAAGAGGGGAGGTTTAGACTGGAGATGAGGAAGACATTTGTTCTGATGAGGGCGGTGAGACACTGGAGCAGGTTGCCCAGAGAAGTTGTGGATGCCCCGTCACTGGAAGTGACCAACCTCATCTAGCGCAACCTCCTGGCATGGGGTTGGACTAGATGATCGTTAAAGGTCCTCTCCAGCCCAAACCATTGTGTGACTCTAACACACTGTGCCATAACACTACTCACTCCACGCCTCCGGTGTGCGCTTGCAGCACCCAAGACAAAAACTACTTGGGAATACAGATGCAACAGCACAAACTCAGTCAGATTCTCAGGTCCCCAGTGCCTGGCAGCACCGTATGATGCTTGCAGGCACTCTCTGCCCCTCTCCAGGCCACCTAGCCCCAGCCTGCCCTTGCCAAGCACGGCTTCCGTGACCCTCTCCCCATCTCCTCTCGTCCCTCCCTATCGCCCCTGCACCCCTCCTAGATCCCACACCTGAACTTCAAGCCCTGCGTATCTCCAGAGAAGCTCCTCCTGCTGCAACGCTGCCCTGAAGAAAGCTCAAGTTCAAGCGCCGGAGCCGTGGGCCAGAGAACCGGGAAGCCCTGCGTGAACACGGTCCCTTCCCCCTGTCCCCAGGCAGGCGGCGAGAGGCGGCCAGGGATGACACCAGCCACATCGTCCCCACCACAGATCGGAGCGAGAGGGAGGTCTCTGCTCCCAGGGCATGTCGGCATCAGCCCTCAGCATAGGGAAGGGTGTGGAAACAGGATCCTCCTGTCCCGTTCCCCTGTTTGGGACCTGGCTGCACCCGTCAGAGAGTTCCTGGTGCCGGAAAGGGTCTGGGGGTGGGGTCTGCTGGGTCTACCCCAGCTCCTGGTAACACAGTCCAAAAATAGATCCCACCAACAACATTGGCCTGCAGTAGCTCATGGTGTCCCCCTGTCCGCCTCCAGCCCCCCCGCGGCCCTCCCCAAAGCGGGACAGCCCTGAAAAGCTCTCCTTTCTCCCAAAGTTTCAGCAGCACTCACAAACCCACCTCGGACCCCTCCGGCTGAAACACTTGGAGCACGTGAAGCTTGAGACCTCTGGGCCAAAAAGGTGGCACCAGCCACCGGCTATCCGATCCGAAAGTGCTGGGCAAGGAAAACTGCCCACCCCTGGAGAAGGAGCCCGATCCCCGGCTTGATAATAAAAGGTACACGCCGCAATCGGTGGGAAAGAAGATATGCCAACTGCTCCTTTCCGTGTGCCTCGCTCGGTGCCTTCGGAGCATCCGAGAGACAAGTCTGCTCAGCCAAAGCCTTATAAAGCCAAAACCATCAGGTGCCATCTCGGATCCCCAGCCTTGATCTCGGCACCAGAGCCCACGGCTGCGCAGCACCAGTCAGTGGCACGGCCCCCTGGGTTGGGCACACCGTTTCCCTCCTCCGGGTACCTAATCAGCTACTTTCTAATTGCTTCCAAAGCATCATAAAGTGACTTTTCTTCTGAAAAAAAAAAAATAAATCAGTCGCTCGGGCGGCGTCAGTCACCAGCGACGGTCTCACCCTCGCGCCGTGACCCAGCGATGCCGGCCCCTGCCTGATCTCATCCTACGTGCGGAATCGGGAGCAGCTTCGGAAACTGGCTCGCAACAAAAGTGCCACTGGTGCGATACCAGAGTGGCGGCCGCCCCGCACGGGAAAGAAGAACCAGCCAAGAGATTAGCTCTGCATTCTGCTTCGCCCTGCTCCGAGGCGCGTGCCAAGCTGCAGCTATTTTGGGTCAGGAGGTGGAAAGCCCCCCGAGGAGTGGGGTGCTCCCACACAGCTCTGCTGCTGCTGGGAGTGCTGGGGAGGGAAAGGGCCCGCCTGCCGAGGGGCTTCTCCGTCCCTTCCAACATATCCAGAGTGCCCTTCTCCTCCCAGCAGCCTTTTCCAACCCAAACCCATTCACTGCTGCACCTTCATCTTCCTCACCCGCTTTCTGGCTGCTCCTCCTTCCCGAGTGTTTCCAGATCCCCTCCCCTTTAAAACGCCAGCTCCTGGAGTCACGTTATTTCTTCCCCACTCGTAAAAGCATTTCCAGCCTCTGGCATCGAGTTGGCAAAGCTGGGAAAAGGTGCAGCGAGCATCCAGAGAGGGTTCAAACACCAGGAGGGAAGCGGGGAGACCCAAGTGTAGACGCCTCCTTTAAGGGTCCACGTTTGTCCTTACGACCCCACCTCACGCTGCCTGGAGCCCCCGCTCCCAAGAAGTCAGGCCAGGGCTGCCTCTCCCTCCCTGCCCTCTTCTCCCGCACCGGCACCACCGGGTAGAGCCCTGCAGCCTCCCCGATGATGGTCGGGGTCCCTCGGGGGACCCTCGCTCCCGCCGCCCCTTCTCACCTCCGCTTGTACTCGTCGCGCTCCCTCTTCACCTTGGCCAACACGTTGTAGAGGGCCCGGATCTCCGGGGTGATGGTGTCGATCTGGACGCCCACCCCGTCCGGGTGGACCCAGGAGACCCCCGGTCCCTGCACCAAGGTGGTCTCCGGTCCCGGGCCCAGCCGCCGGGCTTGCGAGAAGGACCAGATGGTACCGGGCATGAAGCGGGAGGCGGCCGGGAACGGGGCGGGCGGCTGGACGGGAGCACCGGGGCGGCAGCCGGGAGAACCCAGCGCCCGGGTGGGCGCCAGCCCCAGCCCGAGCCCCAACCCCAGGGTGCGGATGGGGCCGACGAAGCCCGTCTGCACCGCCTGGTCGCGGCGCGGGGGTCCGCGGCCCCGGCCGCCCCCCCCCTCCTCCAGCGCCTGCTGCAGCTGCTTCTCCAGCTGCCGGTTGCGCCGCTCCAGCTCATGGACCTTGGCCAGGAAGCAGCGGAACCGCAGGTTCAGCGTCTTCAGGACGCTGATGTTGGAGCCCAGGTCGTTGCGGAGGGCCATGGCGGCTGGCGGAGCGGGGAAGGGGCCGGCGGGCGGCGGGGCGCCCAGTTCCCCCCCGAGCGGCTCGACGGGGCGCGGGGCGGGCGGCGGCGGCGGCGGCGGCTCGGGGCCCGGGAGCCCCTGCTGCTCCGGCGGCAGGAGGAAGAGGTTGGGGCCGAAGAGCGGGTTCATGGCGGCGGCGGGACGGGGCGGGGGGGGATGCGCCCGAGGTGGCGGGGGGGCGGCCCCGGCGGCGGCGGCGGGGGTGCGGCTTCCGCTGCGGCGGGGATGCGGCGGCGGCGACGGAGAACCGCTCCCCTCCGCCCGGCCCCGCCGGCCGGAGCGAGCAAAGGAGGGGACGAGGCGAAAACCGGGAGGGGACAAGGCGGGAACCTCCCTTTCCTCCCCCGCCCCTCGCCCTGCGGGGCTGGGAGAGGCGGGGAGCGGTTCGGCATCCCCGCGCTCCGCTCCGGAGGGTTCCGGGGCTCCCGGGGGCGCAGGGATGCGGCGCGGGCGGTCGGGGCTGCCGGGTCCAGCGGGACTCCGGATGCAGCCCCCGGCGGGCACGGCCCGGCCTCCGCCCGGGCAGCCCCGGCAGTAGCGGGGAGGGGCCCCACTCCAGCATCGCAAGCTCCGGTCCCCCGTTCCCCCGTCGTCTCATCAACCCACTGTGCCTGTGCCCTCTGCTTACTTTTTTTTTGAATTATTGTTATTATTTGCATCGCCTTTAGGGCTTTCCCCAGTTCTGCCCCCCCTTAGAAACGCCTAATTTCCCTTCTGCACCCCCGAAGCCCCCCCCGTTTTCCTCACTGCCCCCCCCTCCAAAGCAGCCCTGTCCCTGCTGCCGCCTACGGAGAGCTGCCACCGGACAATGGCGAGCCGGAGGGCAGGGGAGGCCGTGCGGAGGCAGCCGGGCTCTCAAATATCACGCTTGGCTTGCGACTGGCCTTCCCCGTCATCGTTCAGAAAGAGGCCTCGGGTCTTGTTTCCTACCCCCTATTTTCGCCTCCTTTAGCTCTTTTCCTCCAGTCTCTTCCTCCCTGTCCCCAGCCGCGACCCCAACCCCAGGGAAGCGCTGCCGAAAGCACCGGTGTGATCCCTTATACCCCCGTTACCTGGTGGGAAGAGACCAAACGGATCGCTACGGAAACATTTCTGGAGGTGGATGCCGGTGGTACCCCGCTGTCCTTGTGCTCGTGGCCCCTTCCCCCAGGATTTGTGCAAACCGGCCTCCGAGAGCTCAGCTGAGCCGCCAGCGAGGGCTGAGCGGGCAGCGGGGTTGAGTTACGGAGGTGCCCAGCGTTGTTGAGCTCTGTGGCAGGAGGTGGGCAGGTTCCAGCAGGGTGGTGTGCTGCAGCCCATCCCGTGGGGTCTGGCTCAATCCACACTCCCAGAAACTCCCCGGACCCGCCGAGCATGGCCAGCTTTGCAAGTCTTGGCTGGGAGTCTGCCCCTTGCCCCTTCCCTGCCACTTCTCCTCCAGCCCTACAGTGCTCTTCCATCCCTCCGTTACTCCTCTGCCTGGGAGTAGACCAAATCCAATTTGTTCCCTCTGCTGCTTTGCTGTGTCCAGCCTCAGTTTTGCCCCGAGACCTGCCCGTCTGCCCTGTCCTGCCCGCGGCTCCAGGCTCCCTATGGCATCCCCAGTTTGGGTTTATAACGCATCATCTCCCACCAGTGACCTGGGTACATCCTCCCTGGCACACGCATGACCACTGGAAGTCATAACTGGATTTCAGTCCCTCATGGGGGGGTTGACAGATCCCTGTCTTCCAAAAATGCTGGTTGCAGCAGCTGGTAGGGAGCCGTGTGCCCAGCAGCAATAGTACCTAATAAACAGCAGTGGGACAGGGAACACGGGCAGAAGCAACACCACGAGCCGTGGAGCGAGCGCTTTGCTGAGCTCTGCTTGGCCTCCTCCTGACCCGCCGGGAGACCTGGCAAGCAGAGGTGATTTATGGAACACCAGTGGAAGGAGGCATCACCATCCATCAGGAAAAGCTTTTTCACCAGGAGGTCGGCAGAGCAGGTGGTGGGATCTCCGTCCTTGGTGGTGCTCAGGGCTCAGCTGCACAAAGCCACAGTGATGTGACTTAGTGCAGACCGGTCCTGCTTACAGCAGCAGGCTGGGCCACAGATCTCCAGCACCTCTTCCCACCAACACTCCTGCTGGGTCCTGAAGAGGACAGGGTGGAGCCTTTTTTTCCCCTCCTAGCTTCCTTTGCTCTTGGTATATTTGGTGGGATAAAGGATTCCTCCTGACACAGATGATGACTGGGGAGTGGGGCAAAGGTCCGATGTCTTCTAGTTACTCCTGAGAAAGCCAAGTGTAGAGAAAGTCCTTGCTACCCAGAGGACCACAATGCTCCTCCACTAGGCCCCTGGCTTCAACCTCACCTTGGCACAACAGTTCCTTCTCCTCATCTTCCCTTCTTCATAGATCATAGAATGGTTTGGGTTGGAAGGGACCTCAAAGATCCTCCAGTTCCAACCCCCCTGCCATGGGCAGGGACACCCTCCACTACACCAGGTTGCCCAAAGCCTCATCCAACCTGGTCTTGAACATTTCCAGGGATGGGGCAGCCACAGCTTCTCTGAGCAACCTGTGCCAGTGCCTCACCACCCTCAGAGAGAAAAAATTCTTCCTTAGATCTAATTGAAATCTCCCCTCTTTCAGTTTAAAGCCATTGCCCCTTGTCCTGTCACTACACACCCTTGTCCAAAGCCCCTCTCCAACTTTCCTGTAGCCCCTTTAGGTACTGGAAGGTCTCCCTGGAGCCTTCTCTTCTCCAGGCTGAACAGCCCCAACTCTCCCAGCCTGTCTCCATAGCAGAGATTCTCCAGCCCTCGGATCATCTTCGTGGCCTCCTCTGGCCCCGCTCCAACAGGTCCTTCTGATGTTGGGGACCCCAGAACTGAAGGCAGCACTGCAGGGGGGTCTCAGGAGAGCAGAGCAGAGGGGCAGAATCCCCTCCCTCGACCTGCTGCCCACGCTGCTTTTGACGCAGCCCAGGACACGGTTGGCTTTCTGGGCTGCCAGTCCATGTTGCTGGCTCATGTTGAGTTTCTCATCACCCAACACCCCCAAGTCCTTCTCCTCAGGGCTGCTCTCAATCCATTCTCCACCCAGCCTGTACTTGTCCTTTGTCTTTTAAAAAAACCCCAAACATCAGTCCTGGAGGGAGTTTTGTAGCCAGGTCTTGCACATGAAGGCAGCTCTAGGTGCTACAGCCAAGAGCCAGGGCCCCGACTGACCTTACTCTTCTCAGCAATCGCCCATTGACCGCACCAGGCAGGTAGGACTCACAGATGTCCTCTTTGGAGGCTCTCCACATCCTCCCAAGCAGGGATGGACACCTTGGGGGAGCAAAACCTACTGATGCAAGCTTGGTCATTTGTGGATTCGGCCCCTAGAGAAGTGTATGTATCTATGGGGTTACGGGAACAGAGCGCGGGCTCGAGGATCTCAATTTTATACCCAAATCCCTGAAACTCTGGATTCAGCCCCTTCCTCTGGATTCAGCCTGACACGAGACAACGCGACCGCAGGCTCCTACCCAGCACGGGACAGACATTACAGCGTATGACATCACTGGAATTAGTGACCGACCCGCGTTGCTACTGGAGTCTCTCCTCTTTCCATTACGCACCATTGTCCCCAGAAACCTTCGGTTTCCTTCCTCCACCACGCCAAGGGTGCAGCAGCGCAGCACCTTCCCCATCCCTCCCGGATTGCAGGGGTGAGCTGGCAGCACTCCCGAGCCTGGCAGGCAGCAGCTGGCTTAGTTGCAGAATGGAGTTTCGTAGCTACCTACACCTTTGGTGGGTCCTGGGAGGGATTTTTTTTTGGCGTGTTTATTGGAAAAGAGCGAGCAGTTGTCCTGCATCCATCATTGTGTCCCTGTCCATCATCCAGGGACACCATCCCTGTCCCTGTCCATCACCGTGTCACAATTTTCCCCATTGTTATATCACTTCTTTCCCCCACTCTCTTTTCCAAGCTTAAAGAGGCCACGGCTCTAGTTGTTGCTCTCACAGAAACCATTCCATAACTTTGGATGTACTTGTCCTCCTCTGAACGTTTCCCAGTTTTTCAATCCTTATTCAAATGGTGGACACGAGAAATGTGGTTATCAAAGAAGCACCTGCACTGTCATTTCATACAGGGAGGTAATAACATTCTCCATTTCGCTGTCTAATAATCCCTTTCCTAATAGCTCCTGGCATTTATTTAGTTTTTCTGAAAGACTCTGGAAAACTTGTCTTGGCCCCTGTACATCAGGCACTCCAGAGCCACACAAGCCTGGAGCGAGCCAGGGGCATTCAGAGGCTCCTCTCTGCCCTAATTCACTGGGAAGCGTGGGGAAAAAAAGTAATTTTCAAGTATAGGGATATTTGGTTAATGGCTATTCAGCACAAAAAGACAAAGTAAAAAGCCCCAAAACGCAGAGTTGTCATAAATTAAGCACAGAAATACACGAGCTCGAAAAAGCAGAAGAGGCTGTAACGAAGATGAGGACTCCTGAGCCACTGAGAGATGGAACCATCACACGAACCACTCAAGCACAACCTTGAAGAGCTTCAGCCAGAAATCTCACAACTGATAAAAAAAAGCAAAATTATCACGGGCTTTCTGGGAAAGAGCAAATTTATTACGGGATGCTTGAGGGAAATTGGGGGGCTGTGCAATCACGCGATGTTTTAGGGAGGATTATGAGAGCAAAGTTCACTATGGGATGTTCAGGGGAAGGATAGAAGGGGTGGAAAGAGAGGCATCGAGCTAGACGAGGGAGAAGTGAGCGTGGGGAACGGAGAGGAGGAAGAACGAGCAGGCAGTGGTCAGGGAGAGGCTGGCTGCTGGTCAGCGTGCCCGCCTGGCAGAGCCCTGCGCCCGGCTACCACCATCCGTCCTGGCCTCGTACGGAACTAATTCCTAGACTACCATGCTCTAGTCCTGACGGGCCAGGGATTAAGAGCAGGATCAGGCCTTTTTTACCAGTGCCATTTGTGTTTTCCCAGGACTTTTCTCCGGTTTCCACTGACCTGTCTGCGGCTGCTGTGTCCATAGCGTGTGCTCGTGCTTCTGGAGGAGCTTCTGGAGCTCCTGCCCAGCCTCACTACATGCTGAACCTGGTAATATGGGAAAGCAGCAGCCTCACACGGAGCAAACCAGGACAGGAAGGATTTAGATCCTACAGCCCACTGCATTCAGCTGTCCTTAACACGAGACACTGGAATAGCACGGGAATAGCACATCAGGTTCCCCCATGAACCCAAAGCTTGGGAGGAAAACAAATCAAAGCAAAGCCTCATGTGAGCTGGGCCAGCGAGACAATTACAGAAAGAAGAGTTACATATCCAACTCCACGCACTGCAGAGGAACAGAAGCTGGAGAGCACTCTTGGTAGAAAGCTTATTAATGAATTCTATCTAGAAAAAGGTTTGTTCACTGGAGAGCAGTCCCAAAGACGAGAGTATCAACTCACAGTGACAAGGGAAAGGGACCTGAGCTGACATTTAAACAGAAACAGCCCAGACCGCTGCTTGTTACACCCCAAGGGGATGCAACCACATGTAGGTGAACAAAAAGGCAAAAAGAAAGCAGATTGTACAGCTCCAGGAGCAGCAGCAATCTCTGCTGCAGTCCCAGAGGCCAAGTACCAAGAGAAACCGCTGGAGACCAGCACAAGGGTGAAATGGGGACAACCACAGCAGTGAACTGGACCAGCACAGCGACAACAGAGAACCAGGGACCAGCACAGGATCACTGGCCTTGGAGCTCCAGCCCTGCCCTGATGAAGGACTCTAACAGGCACCACACAATACGACCTTCACCCAGGAGCTAGGATTTCAGCTCCCACTGCTTCTTCACAAGCTTCCACGCTGCGGAGCGTAAGAACAGCGACCAGAAACGCCAGAGCATCGGATGGGAGTGGAAGGGGTTTCTCTTGTAGAGGAGTAAGGGGACCAGTAGAATTCTCTGTTCAAGGGAAACGGAGAAGACTTGATCAAGAGTATAAAACTTTTAATGGGTCAGTGCATCAGTCCTTGATGCAGAGGGAAAGGAGGAAACAGGGTTACAGCTGTCCCAGGCGCTCAGTGCCGCAGAGATGATCTGCGCAGAGCAGGAAAGACAAGGTGGTGGTACATAAGTAGCTGCAGAAACCCCGGCCTTCGCTCTCCAAGGAGGGGACCAACACCTGGAAAAGCAGTTCCTCTCACTGTCCATTGGGTTTCACTCTATGTTTCTTCCTGGTAGAGACTTGAGGACGCATCATTTTGGGAGAAGGCCGGCCAGCCTTCAAAGGTCTCCTCTGTGCCTGCAATGAATGCCTCTTCTTCAAAGCAGGCTGTGGTTGCTTCTGCTCTTTGCCAGCTTTTGATCCCTCAAGTTTTTTCTTTTTTGGCTGAGGCTCCATGACAGTATCAGGAACAGTGGACGGAGTTGCTGCTGTCACAGCAGGTTCTTCATCTGAAACAAGAGAGAAAGGTGCTGCAGGAAGAACCCACGTGGCTTCTGCAGGGGAAGCAGCCCTCGAGAGCAGGCCCAGGCAGCTCAGCTGAGCTCCAGCACCAGGTTACCTTTTTGTGCCTGGGGGATGGCATTGGAGAATTTCTTGAACTTGGCAATGAAGAACCCATCCATATTGTGCGTGTGGGGATAGAAGCGTCGCGTAGACTTGAGGGAGGGGTGGAAGCGACGGTCCTTGAACCTGGAGGAGGAAGCGGGGTGAGAAGCGAGTAGAACGCCTCTGCTCAAACCTGGCCACCAAGGAACAGTCACCTGTGCAGCTTGTGACCTGGCACACACCTGGTGAAGCCTTCCTTGCCAAAGTCCAGGCCTGTGGCCACCAAACGAACGTTGCGTTTCTTCAGGGCGTAATCTACAACCCACTCATTCTCCTCCACCTGCCAGAGACTAAGCGTTAGGATCCAAAGCTCACCAGTCCCCTGAGTAGGAGATGACCGCAGCAGAGCACAGAAGGCACGTACCATGATGGAGCAAGTGCAGTAGACAATGTAGCCCCCTGTCTCTGAGGCAGCATTACACGAATCTATAGCGCTAAGGATCAGCTCCTTCTGCAGGTGAGCACAGCGCAGGATGTCTTTCTCATCCTGAAAGAGAAAGATAAGTTGGTATGCTAGGGGCTCAGGGAAGCACTCCAGACCTCTGCTGAGGATGGAGGGACAACAGGAGAGCAAAGCACGCATGATACAGAGGGTTCTGAAGTCTTCTGCAGAATTAACCTCAAAAAGCCTAGCTCTGGTACAACATGCAGAATAGGAAAGAGAAGAGAAAAAAAAAATCAGTGTCCTTATTGCAGGCATCTCTCAAGAATAAAGCTGTCCTGAAGTCCTTCCTCTCGTGGCTCGTACTTGAGTCTCCATCTTGTGTCCCTACTGGTCACTCACCTTGTTGGTTTTGACAGCAGGGTCCTTCGAAATGACGCCTGTTCCGCTACAAGGAGCGTCAAGCAAGACACGGTCGAACCCTCCAAGCACCTACAGGCAGACGTACATTTGGAGTTATGCTCACAGGTGGAGACTCAGAGCAAGAGCAAGGCTAGAAGGGAACCAGAAGAAGGGGAACCTGGGAAGGCAGGAAAGATCCCTCGCTCCTCCCTCTCCACCCTCGTCTCCGTATCAAATAACACACTCCCCAGCAGCTTTGTTCGCCCTCCTGTGACAAGTGGCTTTGGAGAACACAGCTTTACTAAAGGGACAGCACGGCAGCTCTAGGTAAGCACGGCAAGGACATCCCAAAGCAGGCAGGAACACACCTTGGGGAACTGGCGTCCATCGCAGTTACTCACTACAGCGTTGGTGACCCCCAGCCGGTGCAAGTTCCCCACCACGCTACGCAGCCGCTCGGCATTGCTGTCGTTGGCCAAGATCATGCCTGTGTTCTTCATGAGCTGAGCTGCAGGAGGGCAAAAGACATCAGCAAGGGGCTGAAAACCTCCTGGGCTTTGCCCGTAGGGACGGCAACACCCTCCCTTCCCTGAGTTCAGCCCCACTCTGTTCCCCCTTTCTGTATAGACCAGTGGAAACTCATCGCTTCCCAAGGCTCCAGGGTGGTACCTATGTAGCTGGTCTTGCCTCCTGGGGCACAGCACATATCCAGGATGCGTTCATTCTCCTGTGGTGCCAGAGCCATAACTGGGAGGAGACTGGAGGCTCCTTGCAGCATGTAGTGCCCAGCCAGATATTCAGGGGTGGCACCTGGGCAGAGAAGGCAGAAGAAAAGAAGATGACACGTGAAAGAAAGGGACCCAAGAGTGGGTCAGCTCGGCTCTATGACAGGAAGCGTGATCTCACCGATGGGGACAGAGGAGTCATAAATAACAAGTCCCGTTTTCGACCACTTCCCCAAGGGGTCGAGATTCACACCACGGTTGATGAGCGCCTGCAAGACAAGGAGACGGGACTGAGAGACCGCCCGGTGTGACAGGTGGCACAGGAGACCACCAGGGGGTCCCACTCACCTGTGCCAGGTCCCGTCGCCGCGTCTTGAGCGTATTGGTGCGGATGGTCACGGGGCGGGGAACCTCATTGGCCTCCAGGAAGTTTATCAGCTGGATGGAAGAAGGCAGAGAGAACAGAGATAAAAATGAAGACCGAGGGAGGCAGCCAAATCCTCATCAGTCAGCAAAAACAGGGGCAGGGCAGGGTCCTACCTCAGGGAGAGGGAAGATGTCCATGAGCTTCAGGAGCAAGAAGTCACTGTAGGAATAGTAGGCAGCCATGTCCCGGCGCAACAACGCGAGGTACTCCTGTCGCGTGCGCCCTTCCTCCCGCTTCGTTCCAAAGTCCTGCAGCACCTCCATGTTGCCCTTGATGCGTTGGTGAATGATGTGCAGGTCAGGTGGCTCGGCAGGTAGAATGAACGTTAAGGAACCGTCAACAGCCAAGAAAGTCACACACAAGCTCTTCACAAGCACCATCGGTCACACAAGACTTCTGCATCGCAGCAGCACCTGTACCAGAACGGCCTCGTTGGAGTATGCTTTCATCAGCAGGGGAGGGGATTCAAAGGATGGAACTGGAAAAAAAAGGCTTCACAAGGCAGGAACTACGAGGTATTTAAGGGAAGTTGGTTAGTGACTTTAGGTAAACAGAAAAAATCTAGGGGATAAAGAAGACAACAAAAATGTCTTTCAATACTGAAAATGTTATCTGTGTCAGAAAAGAGACTAAAAGTTCCCCAAAGGCAACTACTAAGGGGTAGAGAGGAGAACGAGAAGAGGCACGACACTAAAATCACCAAAGCCCAAGAGCCAGCACTTGAGCTGCGGGAATCGCTGTCACCAGAGGCTCTAGGAAGGGGTTCGACAGACACCTGCCAGAAAAATCAGGGTGCAGAGGGATGAACTACACGATAAGATGCCCACACACATTCAGGACTAGAAAGGAAATCGGGGCAGGCTCTCAGTGCCACGCAGGGCGTAACAGATTTCGTAACTGTGCTGTACAGACGCACAGCGTCGTGCACTATCTATTAGGGCAGCTCATCTAAAAATACCTTGTCATGCACAAAACACTCTCGCTAAGCAATACTTGGATAAAGCCCAAACGAAGCTCTTCAGTTGTATCCAGGCCCTGTGCTGCCGCACACATACGGCTTACGGATGCCACAGATAAAAAGGATATCCTCTCTCTCAATCTGTTCGTTAGTTGGCAGTTTAAATTGTTCGTCTATATCCAGGTTGAGCTGCAGATCTGGGCCCTCTTCTTCCTTCTGTCCTGTTTTCTGCCTGCTTGCCTCCTCTTTCGCTGCCTCCTCCTCTTCCTCTTCGCTGTCATCTTCACTGGTGCCTCCCCTGAGGACAAAGAACAAGGCGGATGTTTTACACGAGAACACTGTCACGCAGGCGCTTGACAACTACCATTTCTTAGATGGCAAAAAGGACAGAAGAACAGACAACACAGGCTCTTCATCTATCCAGGACAGACTCTGCGGACTAGCAACGTTCTCAAACCCTCACCTGTCAGGCTTCTGCTTCAGGGCAGCTTTTTCAATAGGCAGCAACTAAACAGAGACAAGAGATTAATCAAACAATATCCCTGGGTGCTCCCTTACTCCCTGCCACCTGTGACATTTATCTGCTCTGTTTAAAAAAGGACAACAAACAAAAGCACTGAATGTTACGCTGGCATCAGCTGCTAAACTTGGCATTGTTCTTGTAAGGGGAAGAAGGGGAAAGCTCTCTGCAACCTCACCATCCACCCTCCAGTAAGGTTACCCCTTTCCCCCAAGCCTACTGGGTTCTTCCAGCCAGCAAGGCCAAGTATTTCTTGTGTAATTCAGGGCAAAAATCTCCCACCTCTTCTTCTTCTGATGACAAGGCACCATAATCATCCACCATCTCGTCGCTGCTCCCATCCTCCTCCTCCATCTCCCAGCTGCCCTCTTCCACCTCACCATCACTGGATAACTCCACGTTGTTTCCTTTGGATGGGATTTTCTTGGCTTTGGCTGGAGCCAGCCATTTGGAATTGTCATCGCTGAAGCCAGACCGCCCACGAGGGGTCTGTCCCGCTGCCTTCACGGCACGCTCCTCCTTCTGTGGGGGCACCTGCTCTTTAGCTACAGGCAGAAGAAGCGGTTATAAGTTAGGTGTTCATTCCCAAAAGAAGCTCCCCTGTTTTTTCAGTTGTTATATGAAAGAGATCTTCATCCCAGCCCTGAGCTGCCTGTCCCAAGGGAAAGGACTGACTGCTCTGCACATCCATTTTCCCAATCAGAAACAGAGGCGTGTTCCCAGCCCTCCTCCAGCGAAATTTGAAGAGCTCTGACTAGACCTAGCAACGGAAAACACAGCTACAAAATTCTCCTGGTGTTTGCCGTGACGCGTTAGGGTACCCTGCTTCCCAAATCTGTGCCTGTCCTTCTTCCTTCCCGCTGCTGCGCGTTCCTAGGACGCGACCCAGCAGGCTGCGAAGCCGCCCTGCCCGCGACAACCTCGCTGCGAAGGGAGAACGTAAAAATCCTTTAAAACGATGAAATCCCACCTGCCCCGTGCCGTTAAAAAGGGGCTGGAGCCGGACGGGACGGGACGGGACGGGGTGGGGGGGAAGCAGGGGAGGGTGGCTGCCGGCCCCCCGCCCCGCCCGGCACTCACCTGCCGCCTCCCGCCCTCCTCCTCCTCCTCCTCCGAGCGCCTTCCTCCCCGCGCCCAGCCGCCTCTTCGCAGCCCTGGAGCGGGAAGGGAAGCGGCGGTCAGTCCCGGCCGGTCGGGCCCCGCGCCCCCCACCCCGCCGGGCCGCCGCGCTCACCTCTTCCGCCCGTGACTGGAGAGCTTCTTCTTCCCGGTCTCCGGCTCTGGGGGAAAGACACGCGGCGGTCAGGCAGCTCCGCACCGGCGGCACCGAGCCCCGTACGGCGGCACCGGGCCCCGCACCGGCGGTCAGGCGGCCCGTACCGGCGGCACCGGGCCCCGCACCGTGGCACCGGGCCCCGCACGGCGGTCAGACGGCCCGCACCGGCGGCACCGGGTCCCGTACCGGCGGCACCGGGCTCCGCACCGACGGCACCGGGCCTCGCACCGTGGCACCGGGCCCCGCACGGCAGTCAGGCGGCCCGCACCGGCGGCACCGGGCCCCACACCGTAGCACCGGGCCCCGCACGGCGGTCAGGCGGCCCGTACCGGCGGCACCGGGCTCCGCACCGACGGCACCGGGCCCAGCACCGGCACCAGGCCCCGCACCGTGGCACCGGGCCCCGCACCGGAGGCACCGGGCCCCGCAGACTTACCCGGCGGCAGGAAACGGGCCAGCTCCACCTCGGCCCCGCGCTGCTTGCGGGCCTTGCGCCCGGGGCCGCGCTTCTCCTTCCTGCCGGGGTCCAGCTTCCGCCCCATGGCGCCGCCGCCGCCGCACCCTCCGGCGGCACCGGGCCCGCCGCCCCACGTGCAGCCCTGCCCGCTGCCCCGCGCCGCGCATGCGCCCGCCCCCCGCCACCACCCATTGGCTCACGCCGCCGCGCTCCTGCTCACTGAGTGGCTCGGCCGGCCATGTCAGACGCCCCGCTTGTCCAATGAGGTGCGGGGCGGCGGCGCGAAGGGCCGGCGAGGCGCTTCCGCCGCCGGGTGAGGAGGCGGCGGCGGCGGCGGCCGGGCCTGGGGGCGGCGCGATCCCCGCCCCAACGGGGCCGCCGCAGCCCCGGCGGCCGCGCAGGGAAGGGCCTCGCTTCGGCCCGCGAGCGGCTGGAAGCGGATAAGCGAGAGGCGGCGCGCAGCCGCGGCCCTGAGGCCGCCTCGAAATTGTGACAGGATTTTGCACTGTGAGGAGAAATTCAGCGGGGGAGGAGGATATCCCCAAACCTGGCTGCTTTTACGCAGAAAAAACGTAACGTGAAAAGGTAATTCTTACCGCCCCCCCCCTCCCCTTTTGCTAACTAGAGAAAGCAAAATAAAATACAAGGAAACTTTATTTTTTCAGTTTTACCAAGGTTTTTGCTCTGTTTTTCATTACTTTTCATCTTCAGGCTGCTTATTTAGTGGAGTCCGGTCAGTTTTTTTTTGTATTAAAAAGGATCTTGATGGAGGTAGCTTTGTCTCTGTCCTGGCTTTTGCTTGGTCTCGCCTGCGCGCTCCTCTCGGTAAACAAACTCAAAATAAAATTAAAAAGGAAAACTGGAATCGCAGGCAGAGGCAGCGAGCGATGCAGCCAGGTTCTCCGTGTAACAGACATGGCGCTGCGGCCTCCAGTCACTATGTACAGAGTCCATCATACATCCCCCTCTCTCCCAAGCACACTCCTTGCTCCAGCGGGCTGGCTGCAGAGGAAGGAGTTCCTCCTCCTCCTCCCAGAGACCTGCACGGCAGCTTCCATAGAGGGAAACAGCACCCAGTCAGGAATGTCAGGCAGAGGGGTAGAGTGTGAAGGGGGTGGGGTGGGGGGGTCACTTCAGCTTGGCCGAGAGGTCAACAGCACTGGGCCAGGGACTCACTGCTGCTGGGCCACCTGCAGGGAGAGAGAAGATGATGTGAGTCAGTGGTGGTCAACAGACACTTGGGTTGTCTAATGGCAGACATCCCAGGAGAAAACAGTAAGGAGTAGTCCAGGAATCAGCTGCCATGAACAGGGATGGGAGAGGTAAAGGGCTCCGCTAGGCTTCAGTGGCTCTCTATTCTCCAAAAAGCTCAGAAGTGATGAATTTTCCATGGTTTGATGCTCGCAGGCTCTCACAGCCTGGATAGGGTAGAGTCAGCTAGGATGGGATGGGGTGGGATAGAATGGGATAGACCCTGTGAGGCTCTTTAGGAGAACATTGTACACTCAAACACTCATCTTGTTCGTACAAGACTGATACTGTCTGTCCAAAACACGTGTGACCAGGGCAGTTCCCCCTGGAGCCCCTGCTCCCCCCAGGGAAAGGGAGAGGGTCCGTACTTGCTGGGGAGGCGGCGGCGGAGGCGGCTCGCTGCTGCGGTTGGCCAGCCGGCTGAGGATGTTGCGCTCCGACATCTGGAGGCGCACGGCCACAGGTGGGATCCGGGCGATGGTGGCAGGCAAACGGGTCACGTCTGCCTTCATGTCACTCAGCAGCTCCTCCAGCTGCTTCAGAACTGGAAGAGGAAGGGACATCTGTTCAGAGGGCAAAGGGACACCCCACAGGGAAGAGACCGGAGGGGACGGCGGTGCTGAACACCTGGCCCACCTTCGCGTAACGCACTGCGTTACCTTTGTGCAGCACAGCGTTGGCTGGCTTATTCCCAGCCATGGACTCCTTGGAGAGGTGCTGATGGCTCTCAGCCAGGCACTCCACCTCTGCGAAACGCGTGTTCAGAGCCATAGACGGGTGGGATGGGTCTTCTGACATGTTCAGGTAGGCAGCTCGCCGCAGCTGCTCCTCGATCACCAGGGCCTGCTCCAGGAGCTGCAAGACAGGGCAGCAATGAAGAAAAGTCTTCCAGCAGTTGCCTGGAAAGCAGCCTGTTTGCACCCCAGGTCCCTCCTGACCCAGTTCTCCACTATCTCATGAGGTGGGATTCTGCAGCAAAGCCTCCTTTCACTTGGGTTTACCTTGAGTAAAGCCTGAACATCACCAATGGGCTCCGTTAAGCTAGGCCAGGCACACAAGAAAACTAGGCTACATCCAGCTTAAGAGAAGACTAGAAGTTTAATAAATCCTCCAGAATTCTTATTCCTCCTCAGATTCTTTTTAAAAAGACCAAGTTGTTTGCTATTTTACTTTTTCTGTATGAAACACAGGGGGTATAGCTTTCTTTTTGAACCGGAGTGAGAAGTATCCCATGCTACTTATAGGAAGAGGCTAAAAATCTGTTGTTAAGCATGTCAGGGATGTTTGGAGAAATCAAGCTGAATCCTGTTAGTGCAGAACTGATCAGCCCAAGCTCCCCAGTACCACTTTTAGAGTCAATGGCTCCTAGCATGGAGCTCCTCTGTGATCCCGAGGCACACTGCTGCTTTTTTACCCCCCAAAAACAAAAAGCACTGCAGAAGCCTTCACTTTCTTAGTGGAAACTCAAAACCAGCAGCCTCTCCTTCTGAGGTCCAGCTGGCTGAAAGGCACTTATCACCAAAGAGAAATCCTTACCTTAAACCTCCTTGCCAAGAACTTATTCTTTATTTCCAGGAAGTTACCCCTGTTCATCTCACCCTTGAAGGGCTCATTGAGGATGGCGTAACGCGGATCATTCTGAATATCCTGCCAACGGGCATAGCCATGACTGAGATGGGATGAGCTCAGGCAAACAAAGGCAGCGAGAACAAGGGAATACACAGCCCAGGCAGACACAGTTCCCAAGAGGGGGGCGGAAAGGGGGTGCAGAGAGGGCAGGAACAGGAGCCAAGGAAAAGGAATGAGAACTATGTCCTGCTGAGTCTTAACTATGCTGGCAGGAAACTCCTCCTCCCACCATCACTTTCATTCTTGTGACAGACTTTGATAAAGCACACGCTCGCTTATCACACTCCGCTCAGACCCAGGACGGTCACCTTCACCGTGAGGGGTTACGTGCAAGGGGAGAGAACCGGTCTGGCCAGTTAAGGATACTTGATAATCCCCGCCAGAAGCCAGTAGTCGTGACGCCGATGCCAGATCTCGTAGGTCTTCTTTGTGACAGTGGCAGCCCGCTCTTCGTTCTGCCACAGGGAGTGCAGTTCTGGAAGGGCAAGAGACACCAAAAGAGTGTGAAGTTTTCACCAAAACGAGCAGAGGCGTGCAAACGAGTTCAAGCACACAGACTTCTCATACCAGTGAAGCCACCGTCTGCTATGTTGAACATGAAGCGTTGTTTCACTGCCTTCTTGTGCCTTTCGTCTACTGACTCTTTCAGCATCTCTCCATTCTGCAGCATCACCACATCTCTCTTATCATCATCCTTTTTCTCATCTGTGCACACAGCAGGTACCACAGCAAGTTGGACTCACAAGGAATCCTTGCAGGAGAGGGGTTAAAGGAAGAGAATGGAATTATCATGACCCACCTTTCTCATCCAGAGTGATTATAGGAGGTTCAGGGGGATTCTCAATAGGCGCTCTGTCTTCTACTTTCTCCACATCAGCTGCAGGAGAGAAGGGGAACAGGAGATGTAGCTGACAAGTTCAAGGTTTTGCTCTTCAGCCTGTGAAACCTAGTACAGAGTTCCCTAACTCCTTGCTCAAAGTCCTGGAACAGTCCTGCTGACTGTCTACAGTCACACCTCTTTCTTTAGGATGAAGTGCTGAAGCAGAGATGCAGCTTTAGGAAACCACTATTTGAGGAGGAAGGGGGGTTCACTGCTGTTCAAGGTATTAAACCACCTCCCTGGAGATACCTTTGCTTTCCACTTCCATTGGCTCATCTGGTCTTTCTTTCACCTCTGGTTCCTCTACTTTTTTCTCATCCGCTTCTGTGGGGTTCACTGGGGATTTTGCTTCCTGTGGCGGTGTCTCCACAGGCTGGGCACACTGCTGAGGACAGAAACCAGTGAGCAGCGAGACAAAGCAGGGCATGGAAAACAGAAAACAGTCACAGCAGTTTGGAAAACAAAGATGCACAAAACTGTCAGGCCAGTTCTGAGGACTTGAGAACTACCTTCCAAGAACTCGCCCGTCTCAGCAGCTGAACGACACAGCAGAGGGGGCAGGAGCAGAGATATTTGCAATGGCACAAGGCAAACGAGCAACCCACCACTCACCTCCATAGGGACCTCTGTTTCAGTAGCAGGGGCACTGAGCTCCTTCTCCGGTTCAGATGGCTCTCCTTGCTCCTTAGCACTGGCTCCTTCTTCTACTTTTACTCCTTCTTCTGTGTATTCCCCACCCCAGAGCAGCACAGCAGACAAAAGAAGAGAAGCCATCAGTAAGGTCTTCCCCTCACTGTTATCAAGCACACATCTCCTTTGCTCCTAGAGATCAGACCCATCAAAATGGGACCAGTATCACTCAAGATGATCCCCCCGCCCTTTTCTGCCCACTACAAATGCTGGGCTTCTCGCTGATGTCAGCTCATCCAAGGAAAACGAGTGTCCTCTCTTGCCTTTAAGGGCTTGCACATGTCTTTGGCAGCCCTCCTAACGTGAGAGGCGAGTTGATCTGCGTCCACCCCCAGACCCCACCACCACAGCTCTGGCGAGGGGAACAGCCAGGATGAGGTCAGGACGCAGGACTGTACAAGAGGGGAGCTCTCACCAGGTGGAGGGACAGGGGCAGGCGTGTTTGGCTGCGTATCCCCTGGTGTCGAAGGAGTTGGAGTTTTGGGAGAGGGCGAGCTTGGCTGTGAAAGTTTCTTGTTCTCCTCTATCTCTGCCAGTTCTGGCATACTCCAGCGGCCGTTCACATGCTCAAATTCCTGCACCTGCATAAGGGAGGGAAAGACAAAATCAGAGGAGTTGCACAAAGCTCGTCTTCAAACCAGAAGAGACAGACCACTCGGCACCCAACAAAGACAGGTGTGAAAGAAGAGGTCCCTCGCTAGCTTAGGACCCCAGTGTCTACCAGTTGTACAGAGAGGGAAGGCTACAACACCCCGCTAGGCACCTACCTTTTTGCGTATAAGTGACATGACCCCAATGCGGGTAAGGACGTGCTGTCGAGAAAGACCTTCCCGTGGGACCCCGTCTGCGAAAGTCTCCGCACCATCAGCTCCAGGTTCACACAAATGGCGCATGAACAGCGAGACGTAGGCCCTGGAGCCGTTAGGGGACAAGCAATTAGACTACAAACCCAGTTAGCTGCAGACCTGCATTATCAGATCGCTTCAACACATAAGGGAGATCACCCCGAGACCCCTAACCCATAGTGACGTAAGTTCTGGGGTTCCAGGCTCCAGGAATTTCCTGACAGAATTACTATGTACATCAAGGACACACAACCGACTCGGAGTCTTGAGCCAGGAGCAACCATAAGCCCAAAAAGGACTCAGGGAGAATATTCATCACATGCTTGCATGGCCATGCTTCTCCTCTAAAAGCATTTGGCTTTTGGTGACTGACACGTCAAGCCCAAGGGAGAGGACTAGGACCAAGCCCCTAGACTCTCCCACCCTATACTTCATTCTTCCACACAGAATCGACTGACACATTAAGGAAACGTAGTCTCTAAGGAATGGCCAGAGAAGTCCCCATTCCCACTCTTCCCCAAGGGGACTAGATGCTGCCAGTCTTCCACCCCTGCCTAACGCAGACTCACTTGAACTCTTTCTCTGACTTGCCACGGAGGTCCCGAACAAGCCACTGAGTGGTGAAGGCATCCTGAGGTGGCATTCCATAGCGCATGATAGCGTTGAGGAAGGCTTTCCGCTGGCGGGCATTGAAACCCAAGACCTGGAACGGAGGAAGAGACAGACAGATATGGCAAGAGCCACGCAGAAGCAGCTAGGACGCCAACACCTACCCGGATACTACTGACCTCAATGTTCCCTCCCACACGGGCAAGTAAGGGAGGCAGAGGCTTATCCTTATCATTTCTCAGGCCTTTGCGGCTAGGCCGACGAGCTGCTGAAGAGAGAAAGGCAGCTAAGGAGGAGAGACAACGCACAGCATATTGTCGTGTCAATATTTCCCTGGCAGAACAGCACAACGCGTCTACATCGCCCAAAATCGAGTCCCAGCTGTCCCCACGCGCAGAGAAAGCGACCTGGGAACCCTGGCTTCACCAGAACTTACCTTCAGACCTCTCATCAAAGTCCTCATCTCCTTCTTCAGAAGCAACCGAATAGTCTGACTGATTATCTGACTGGTCATCCTGCCAGTCTGAAAGAAAAACAGCACGTGAGCCTGAGACGCTACTCCGTTACTTCCCAGCAACATATACTTACACCCATTTCTCCCTCAGGCTCCCGTGGATTTGTACCTCTGTCCTCCTGCGAGCCGTCGTTGTAGTTGACCTGCTTGCGAATACGTTTGCCCTTGCCCAGATTCCTGGCCAGATCCTCCTGTTGCTGTTCATAATGGTGTCGCAGCAGTTTCTCCCAGTAATCAGGATCCACTGACTCCTCCTGCTTGATGATCTCCCGTTCAACCTCCTCTTCTTCCTGCCAGAGAGGTTAAATTTAGAGCCCTTTGCTCCGAGTCCTACCCTGTCTGAGGAGATACACACGCCTGCTTGCCCTCAAAAGCATCAGAGCTCCATTTGCTTAATTGATCCTCTGTCATCCAGAAGATAACTAGCTGACGTCCACCTCATACTCACCCCCATCTCCTCTTCACGAACCACATACTGGGCCACCTTGAAGGAGCTGAGATACTCATTCATGCCCTGAAGTTCTGTATCTTCCGTTTCATCCTGGTTCCGATCCAACAGACGCTCAATTGCTTTGTCATCATAGTGGATGACACTGCTGTCCTCACCTTCTTTGTTGTCCCCTGTTGAGGGAAGAGCACAGGCACAGTTGCTGCGTGGATCTCCGGGGACTAGGAAAGGGAACAGCACCCTAGACCTCTCTGTAGAGCTCTCACCAGCACTGTGCCTACAGTCGCTCACTAAACAAGGAGCCAGACCTTCCCAGCTCCTCCAGTTCTACTCCCAGGCACTCACCCCCCTCAGTAGCCTCATCCTTGAAGAGCTCTTCAGTGCCAAATTTGAGAATGTCATCAAGTTCCTGTTTGGACATGGAGCCTGTCTTGGAGCCCAACCCTGGTCTCACTACCAGATGAGTTAGCATCATTTTCTTCTTGGCCACCTGAGTGATACGCTCCTCCACTGAGGCCCTTGTCACAAAGCGGTATATCATCACTTTCTTGTTCTGTCCAATTCTGTGGGCACGACTGAAGGCCTAGAAAAGAGATGTGCTCAGAACAGTCTAGAGCTACACAAGTCGTAGTCTGATACACCCCGCCTACCTCCACAAGTTTCCCAGTTGCCTTCGTGTTTGCTCTTAACCTTAGAGAAGGCTAGGCCCTGGAAGAACCCTCCACTATTTCACTTCCCATATCTACCCATCCTCACTGCTCTAATTTTGCATATTTCTAGAGGGGAAGTCTCACATTCCTCCACTCCTCCTGATCATTTCGTTCCCCCTCTTCCCTCAGGATTACTCCACGGTGAGTAGTCTCATTCAGACTTACCTGGATGTCATTGTGGGGGTTCCAGTCTGAATCATAGATAATCACAGTATCTGCTGTGGCCAAGTTAATACCAAGACCCCCAGCTCGAGTTGAAAGCAGAAAGCAGAACTGCTGAGCACCAGGAGCTTAGATGGAAGGAGAGAACAAAAGTAACAATCAAGGGAGAGTGCATTACTCAAACAAGGATTTGTATTTAACCCACATCACCTCAGGGGCAAATCACTACTAATTTAAGATTTCGGGGGAGCGACGGAAGACTTGGGCCACAACCACCCCATGTTGACCACTAAGCACGTACAAGACAAGAGTTTTCATTTCGCAAAGGAAGAGCAGGAGATTCCGTACCATTGAAGCGATCAATAGCCTCCTGACGCATGTTCCCCGTGATTCCCCCATCAATCCGCTCGTATTTGTACCCTTCGTGTTCCAAAAAGTCTTCTAGGAGGTCCAACATTTTAGTCATCTGCATATCAGAGAAACACCAACACAAAAGAGTGAGGGACACGGAGACAGCAGATCGACAGGCTCCTTTCTCAGAAAAATAATTCCCAGCCTTAAGGTTTTTCCCCATATACCTGAGAGAATATGAGCACCCTGTGACCTCCTTCCTTGAGGTTCTTTAACATCTTCTGGAGCAGCAACAGCTTTCCAGAGGCTCGAATAAGAGCACTACCATCATACATGCCATTTGGCATTTTTGGAGCTTCCTGAGAAGAAAAAAGATAAAAGAAGGGGAGTCAAGGGTGGGGAAAGGGATGTAGCTTGGTCTTAGTCCCTAGCTGTGTCCATCAGATGCTGACTCACGTCTGGTCATTTAGCTGGGCACAACCATAAACATGTAGCACTACTTATATGAAACATCCTGTGCCCCTCTTCTCTTGCAATTCGACTCCTAGATGCTCTCCTCTTTCTTTCTGACTTAGTCCTTACTCTTACTGTCTTCACCATCTTGCATGAGTCACAAGATAGCTCCTACCTGTCACACAAAGACACAGGCAAAGCAAAGGCCTTCCAGCACGCTGGGTCTCCACAAAGACAAGATGAAAAAACCACAGAAGCAGAGAGAGAGGAAGGGGAACCCTGCCACACTTTGCTACGGAAAGGATGCCAGGAAGGAATTTGCCTCTACAGAAAAGTGACTGGACGTACCATAGCAGCCACAGGGAAGAGGTAGGGGTGGTTACAGCACTTCTTCAGATCCATAACAACGTTGAGCAAGGAGACTTGGTTACCACCACCTCGTGCATTCAGTGCCTCAAAGTTTCTTGTCAAAATGTATTTATAATATTTCCTGAAAAAGCCAAAAAAACCAAAACACAAACAACCACAACTCAGAGGCTCCTCATGAGAACAACTTAACGTACTCTCTTGCTAAACTCTGCCCAGTTCCTGGCAATACCTGCCAGCTACCTAGGCTCTGCGTTCACCGTCTCTTTATCCCTTACATCAGAGCTCAGGGTTAGTCCTCTCTGCTATAGTGGCGGCAGGAAATCTTCCTCCTGTCCACTGTGTGGAAAGCCCTACAGTGAGGATGAGGCTGTTTCAGCATCCTCTTTGAAACAGCAGAACAGAGCAACAGTAGCTCAACAGCAGGTACTCCCTTCACCCTCACACTCACTTCTGCATGGGGCTCAACTCCACTCTGACGATGAGTTCAGTCTTAGAGGGCATATTCTTGAAGACATCAGCTTTGAGACGCCTCAGCATGTGTGGACCCAGCATGTCGTGCAGCTTCTTGATCTGGTCTTCCTTGGCAATATCTGCAAATTCTTCTAGGAAGCCCTCCAAGTTACTGCAGAGAAACAGACACTCAGCAAAAGCCACAAAAGAAAAAGAGGAAAAAAAAAAATTAAGAAAGGGATAGGAGTGACAAGACAGGCAGGATGACTTGTACTGCCAGACATACTGGAATCTCTCTGGTGTCAGGAAGTTCAGTAGGTGGAACAGTTCTTCCAGGTTGTTCTGCAGGGGAGTTCCTGTAAGCAGCAGCTTATGCTGGAGGGAGTAACCATTCAGCACACGGAAGAACTGGGAAGTAGAGAGCAGGGAAGAAATGAGAACAAAATAAAACACAAACATGTCAAAGGCTTATTTTAAGTCATAGGCCTACAAAAAAAAACAATTTCTCCTAGAAAAAAAAAAGTTGACACCAAGCTAGAGTTCAATTTAGATCACATCAGCTGTTTGGACAAGATCTCCAAGTAGTTCATGTTCCAGGCAGGGTCACTGGACTGATCTCATGTGGATTATTGTTCTGCATATCTAAAACGTGACCACAAGTCCTACAAGCCCTCAGGTGCTGACAGGTTTCCGTTGTTTTTTTTAAGTTACAAGCTCTCTCAGACCACCCCTCATTTCCAGGCGGCTAGACGATGTACTTTTTCTTGCTAAATTCGCGTTCCACATCCTTACAACTACTCTGCCTTGAGAATTCTAGAAATAGCTACGCCATTCTTCCTGTTCGTATCAATCCTGGCCATGTTCCAGAGCTCTGAGCAAGCAGAGGAGAGACACAGCTAAGGGTTTGCCAATGTGTCTTCAAGGTAATTCGTGCTGGTTTTCACAACAATGAAGTAATTCCAGACAGAGGGAGTGAGTAGTTAAGATACTGAACCGAAAAGCACAAGTGTACCATGTTCACCAGCACATATTTACAATAAAGTAGTAATTTATCTACAAGCTTGGCCATTTCTTTGCTTATTTTACACTTAGCATGATACAAGATCAAATTTAATGAAAGTAGCTTGCACTAGCTGGCAAACAAATATAAAAAAAAGTCAAAGGAGAAATCCACCACCACTTATGTTTTGGTTACCACGCCAGAAGGATCCTTCTAGTGGCTCCATGGGGATTTATCTTTCTACATAATCATAGTCAAAAAAACGTTCTCATTTTGGACTCAAATATGGAAGTTATTTATTATATCAGCAAAACTTCGGTAGATAACCAGTCTGTCAAGAAACGAGTGACTTGTCTTGCAGCCAAATACCTGAAGCTGTCCTTACAGGACAGGAAACTGCTCTAGAAAAAGGTAGATTTAAGGGTCTTGGTGGATAACCAATTGCAGCTATTAGTCATAGTGTGATCTCAAGCCTTTACAGCCTCTTTCAATTAATAAATATTAACATCATTCATTACTACCTTCAGTAATCTCAACGCTAAGCATTGAACAGCATTCAGCCTTAGTGCCTACAACAAAAAAAGATCTGGAAAGTGGACCGTAAGCACAGCTGTGACGTCTCAAAGATGCCTCACACCAAGATCCAAAAAGATAAAGCCATTTAAGCAAACAAAAAAAGAAATAATCAAGAGGCAATTTTGTCTTCCACAGTCTCCAAGAGCCTATAAAACCAGATTTCCCGTAACAATTGTTTTCAGCGTGCTGAGCACCAGAACCCAGCTGAAGACAGACAAATCAATACCAGAATTAAGGCACAAGGGTTTAGGGAGGGGCTGGATTAAGGAAGTACAGTTAAGTCTATTGAATTCAAACAAGCTTAGCTAAGGTGCAGCCTCACAGAAAAGCAGCTATAGGGCTTTCAGCATCTACCCAGGCATTTCTGAACACCTCTGCCCACCTGTCTCACTTCCACAACATCTGATTTGTTCTGCTATATAGCTAGGTGAATGCAGAGAGCAAGCCTACTCTGGAAGCAGGTAATGGTGCTCATGCAGTTTGTTTTATGCCCAGTATGGCAGACCTTTCCAGAGAAGAGGTGGTGCAAATACATGATCTGCTTTCAGAGAAGCTAGTCTGTATTCGAGAGCAATGATGACATCCAGGTTGTTCTATTTTCCAGCGTACACCAACTGCCCCATCACCCAGAGAGGAAGCTGGTTTAATCAGCGATACGTACAGAAGTGAAGTTGTTACCAATGATAATCAATCTCCAAATAAAGGCTGTTTTATTTGGGGTTTGTTGTTGTGGGTTTTTTTTTTTTCTAATAATGCATCAAATTTACTACTGAACAAATGACTAAGAGTTGGTAGACAAACTTAGTGCTATCTAATCTTCTGAGCATTCTCTACTCATTCCCTCCTGCAACACATGCCTATAAACCTTATCAACTTCTTATAAGGCTTCTCTGTACCTTAGACTGATTGTTCTTCAGCCTGTGAGCTTCATCCACGATGAGACAGGCCCAGTCAATCGAGCCTAAAATGGCCATGTCAATTGTGATCAGTTCATAGGAGGTGAGAAGCACGTGGAACTTCACAGCAGCTTCCTTCTGCAAAGGAAAAGGATGGACATGGTAACGGGACAGGGGAATGCCCCACGACAAGGCAGATGGGTTTCCTTCTCCATCAAGTTATTCTGATGAGCCCTGGGCAAACAGCACATCAAAAAAAAAACCCAACCAGTTTTCACATCCACAGTTTCCTGTCACAAGATTCAAAACGCTCCTCAAACCATTCCAGCCTTTTAAACCCCCACTACTTTCTTAACACATAAGTCTCTCCGACACCCCCCCAGTACCTCCTACTTCTGGACAGTTGCCAGATATTGTAACCGAGAAGTTTAACAAATAAGCAGCAAATAGAGGCGTATTAGGGAAGTAAGATTTGGTGAAGAGTGGCTCATGAAAGAGTTAAGACTTAAAGAGAGATAAGTAGTCTATCATGGAACTTTAAATTACTGTTAGTACTTAACACAGTTCAATTTCAAGGGAAGCAAAGGGGTCCTGTCTATTTCTGCCTCTGGAAAAGCTTTAATTCCCATCTTGCTTTCACTAGGATCACTAAGTTCTACGAAAACCAGCCACCTAGATCAGGCTCTTCAGGCCTGCCTGGGCACAGAATGCAGTTTCTCAGATGTGTAGGTATGGCCTCACTGTCAGCCAGTTCCTCAGAGAGATTAAAAAGTTCCTACTTTTGTATGTTTGTCTTTTCATACGACAGCAATTCTGACATCAACTTACATCTGTAGAAATGATGCACGACTTCAGAGATTAAGCAGAAGAGAGGCAGGGACTTGCCTATGGTCAGCATTACTTTCGTCAACTCCTTTTCCAGCACTGAAATAGTTCAGCCTGGTGTTTGAACAGTCTAGAGCAGGAGTCTAAACACCCACTAGGCATCAGTTTGCCATTACTTCCCTTTGGAAACTACAAGTCTGCTCAGTTCCAGGGACATCAGTGTGTTTGGATCTCAGCTGCTGAAAGCTCCGTTCGGCTCAGGCTTGCGTTACCGCAGCGTTCCCTACCTTCATTCTGGATGCTTTTTTGCCTCCACGTATGGCGTTGTCCTCAAAAGTGAACTCGTTCTCACGGATGATGGCCCGGCTGTCTTTGTCCCCGACGTAAGTCACCACGTACATGTCTGGGGCCCACATCTCAAATTCTCGTTCCCAGTTGATGATGGTGGACAGCGGGGCGCTCACCAAGAAGGGACCCTTTGAATGGCCCTATGTAAGAGAGCCCGTAAGAGCGTTAGATGAATGGGACCCTTAAAACAGGCAGGATTTCCCTGGGTAGGGATCTCCCAGCTCTCACCTCTTTGTACAGAGAATATAGGAACACAGCTGTCTGCACCGTCTTGCCCAGACCCATTTCATCTGCCAGGATGGTATCTGTGCCCTGGGCCCAAGAGAAGCGCAGCCAGTTCAGTCCTTCCAGTTGGTAGGGATGCAAGGTTCCCCCTGTGACATCCAGGTACTCTGGTTGCCGGTCATATTTTACTGTTGGCTACAGTGGAAAGAAGGAAGAGTTGAGATCCTTTACCTTAGCTAGGCAGCTACCAAGACTCCTTTCCCAGTCACCCATATATTCCCCAGCACAGATGAGACTTCACAGGTGACAACCAGACTAGGCACCAGACAAAAATTCCCAAATGGTCAAAAGATACGCATCAAAAAGCTTTTTTTTTTTTCCCCCCTCCAAAAATAAAACCAAACTCAAAAAACTTCACCAAGAGCCAGCCAGTCTCTCACCCAACAGCTCCTCAGCAGTAAACAGTCACTTACATCTACTGTGGGAGTCTCAGGGGGCCTTTCCAGTTTCCGCATCTTCACTTTCTTTAACTTCTTACCAGGCCTGCCCTCTTCACCTCTCATCAGCTCCCTGTGCAGAGACAGTTCCAAGAAGGTGCAAGTTTAATGGCTTTTGTAACAGATCAAGGGAAAACTATTGCAAAGGGTAAGAGGGTGATCACCCAACTCAAACAGGCTCAAGGGTACAAGGCTGGAACCTTCATGAACTGGTGGAGAGGTACAAGGTCCCTGCCCAAAGGAATAAGGAGCCAGCAACAAGAAGATGCTTCTTGGCTCTCTCCGTGTATTAATCCAGCCAGTGCTGGGGCTGACATACTCCAGTATTTTCTCTCGAGGGAAGGGAAGGGCACACAACCTCTAGATACTTGTCTTACCTGTGATTCCAGTAGGCTTGCTTGTAGAGGTCATAATCTTGGATATCCACGTCTTCACTTTCCCAGGATGCCTGGTCATAGGGTAGGTCTCTCCATTTAATCAAATAGTGGACATTCCCCTTCTTATCCACACTGCAGAAGAAACCAGCAAGTCTTAAGCACAGTGAAATGACAGTATTCACCCAATCCACTCAAATGGGAGGGAGGGGAAGGATCCTTAATGAAGCAGCAGAAGCAGAACAACAATGTTTGTCATACCAAAAGTCCCACTGTTTCCCCCAGTCATGTTGCAGTTTAGCTCACTGACTCTACCTTAGCCCTAGCCTTTCCTCCTTTTGTTGGAAATCCTCTTTGCTACTTCCCCTACCTATGATTAAGGATCCTGTGGATCATCATCCACTCGGGCTTGATCCCGTATCGATAGAAGCGCTCCTCCATCTCGGCGTATTTCGGGTCCTTGTTCTTTCTCTTTCGACTCTTCTCCTCTTCCCCTCCAAAATCCCCGGAGGGGGGCTCATCCATATCATTTTTGCGTTGATAGTTTCGAAACATGACCTGGCAGTGCAGCTCCAGCTGGAGTCACGACAGGAACAGTTAATAAGTGTTTCTTCCTCAAAAACATCTCCCCCCAACTATCCACCCTTACGAGTCCTCCACTCACCTGCAACTCCGACACCCACGAGCAGTGCCAGTAGGACATACCCTGCCATTTGACAAAGAACTGCCTTTCGGGACGGCCCTCCAGAGGCTTAGGGGGAGGAGCATTAGGGTCTGCATCGGGTGGACGTGGGGGTGGGGGGCCAACCGGTGGCTGACCCCATTTCCAGATCAAGATCTTCTGCACCTTTCCTTTCAAAGCTGGGCACTGAAGAGTTAAACAGAGCTTGTTACATCAGAGTGTCTGCGTACTCTAACACACAAGTGCTGAGGAGTAGAAACTTAGAGTCACATTTCTCTTCCCTAGCTACAGCTTTACTACACAGATGGAATTTGCTTTTTGGGCTTGGAGGCTTTCATCCCCTTATCTCCAGCATTTCTCTGAGCTTTCTCCAGTTTGTCTTTCTTTCTAGGACTGATAAACCCCAAACTGAACCCAGTATCTCCATTTAATTGTCTCCCTAAGGCCATATCAATTCAGAAATTCTACATGAACCACAGAAATTATCAAGATGGACAAGCCCACTAGTCTATCCGGCCAAAACTCCAATGAAAGTTCGTACAGAAAAATATTTTGCTGTAGAACTCTTGGCCCAGCACAGGGACACATCCTGAAGCATTTTTTTTGTTCACCATCTTAAAAGTCCTTATCACCTAATGAAAGTACCCAACACCATTTATAATCATTTCAAGAACTTCCTGGAAAAGCGTGATGTTTCTGCCAACCATCTACTAAGACAGAGCCTGCAGTGCAAAAACACACCTGTTTGGCTCAGCATCAGTTTTAAATGTTTGGGTTTTGGTTGTTTTTTTTTTTTTTTAAAGCACTGAATTTGCTTGCACTCATTCTCCTGCTCTACATACATAAAGGATCCAAGAAAACTGAGCCTTGGCATCCTGGATCCAAAGCTGCCCCAACCACTCTGCACATGGGCAAACTTCAGGAGACTCAGTGGCTGTATCCCCGTCCTTCCTGTTGTCTGGAGAAAGCAGTCCATGGACAAGGCACAATCCAGCCACGAAAAGCCAGGCTGCGATGTTCTCCCACAAAAGTGTGTGAGAGGAGAGAGTGTCTTCACAGGACTAAGTGTTTCTGGGAAAATACGATGATCCAAAGGGATCAGATTGATCATCGCTTGTTGCAATTAGAACGGTACCAGCAGAAACTCACGGTGCAGCGAGGACACAGCCACTCTCCATTGGGAATCTCTGGCAACGGGGGATTCAGACAGTGGATGTGGTAGGAGGAAGGACAGGCATCACAGCACAGCAGCTCTCCTCCATCCTTGCAGACTCTACAGAACTCCATATGGTGGTCATCCTCTTCCTCGGCATCCCCCACAACGTCCTCCAGGATTTCTTCACCTTCAGAGTTATCCTCCTTTGCTTCCCACTGAATGCCCTCTTTTTCCTACAGGGGAGGGAAAAGTCACACATTTGTGATTATTTTATTACTGCAGAAGAGCAGCCCCAAGTCACTTGATGTCCCACTCCACGATCTCCTGAACAGTTTGGGGGAATCCAGAACTCACACAGTGTGGGCAGCTCCATTTGCCCTCGGGGGCTTTCTCCATGTCTGGGTCCAGGCAAACCATGTGGTAGGCACGAGGGCAGGTATCACATAGTATAATTTCTCCTCCCTGCTGGCACACCTCACAGTAGTCCTGGTGATCAGTCTCATAGCCATCCACAGCCACGGTGGAGTCCTCCTCACCTGCAGAAGGTAGTGAGGAGTTACAGCAGTATAAGCCAAAGGTACAGGCTTCCTACAGCAAGGGAGGGCCCTCTCGCAACAGGCTAAATCATGGAAGGGGCCTCAAAGATCATCCAGTTCCAACCCCCCTGCCATGGGCAGGGACACCCTCCACTACACCAGGTTGCCCAAAGCCTCATCCAGCCTGGCCTGGAACATTTGCAGGGATGGGGAAGCCACAGCTTCTCTGAGCAACCTGTTCCGGTGCCTCAGCACCCTCAGAGGGAAGAATTTCTTCCTTATCCCTAATCTAAATCTCCCCTCCTTCAGTTTAAAGCCATTGCCCCGTGTCCTGTCACTACACACCCTTGTCCAAAGCCCCTCTCCAGCTTTCTTGTAGCCCCTTTAGGTACTGGAAGGCTGCTATAAGATCACCTCGGAGCCTTCTCCAGGCTGAACAGCCCCAACTCTCCCAGCCTGTCTCCATAGCACAGGTGCTCCAGCCCTTGGATCATCTCCGTGGCCTCCTCTGGACCCGCTCCAGCAGCTCCATGTCCTTCTGATGTTGGGGACCCCAGAGCTGAACGCAGCACTGCAGGGGGGTCTCAGGAGAGCAGAGCAGAGGGGCAGAATCCCCTCCCTCGCCCTGCTGCCCACACTGCTCTGGGATGCAGCCCAGGACACGGTTGGCTTTCTGGGCTGCCAGCGCACGGTGCCGGCTCATGTTGAGCTTCTCATCAACCAGCACTCCCAAGTCCTTTACGTAGTAATACGCAGATCCAGAATCCAAATCTCTTGCCCTGTCTATGTAGGTAAACAGGGCAGGGAGCAAGAGCTGGAACAGCAGTAAAACAAGCCCCTTTGTGCCTCTACTCATCCCTTAAATTTGAGGTGTAGCTGATGCCAGGAAAAACTCAGCACTACATCTGTCCCCTACCAAAGGCAGAAAAAACTCCTGAGCACCTTTTCCTTATGAAAAATAGTAGCAGGTTCTTCCTTCACGAAGAATTCTCCTCCCTCAAGTATGCTGTTAAACGTCCCGATTCCGCACAGACACTCCTCTAATCGTTCTGTACACCCAGCCTGTCTCCAACTGACAGCAAGCACCAGTACCTTTCTTCTTCTTTTTCCCAGCTTTGAGTTTTTTTCGACTGCGGCTACTACGGCTCGTAGATCCATCTGAAACAGAGTAGCTGTTGATGCTGGCATCATCGAAGTCTGACTCCACATCCAGATCATCATCTTCACTCTGAAGGAGGTAAGGAAAAAAAAAAAGCTATGCTACTCAGGCGTGCGTGCCGGGGGCAGCAGTCAGACACGGATCCCAGCACGTCATCACCTCCTCCTCAGAAGGTCAAGGAGGGAGCGTCACTTACGGATGATCTTTTACGCTTGGAGCCAAATCCTCCCAGTTTGATTTTCAAAGGTGCCACCTTCTTTGTTTTAGGTTTCTTGATGTCGGGAATACGAGGGCTGCCCTTCGGCTTCCGCCGGGCGTTGGGTCCTGCCAACGGAGGAACCTGTGAGTCAGAAGGACTACTGCCTTGACACCCCTCACCCTCTGCCATCCCACCAGGTTCTTCATCTCACCTTTGCCCTCCTTTGTCTTGGCTTTCCTGAGTGGCACATCTACGGGGGGCTGCGGCAGGACAGCATCCACGTTCGTCACCATGCTCTCCACTACTGCAACAGCTGCGGCTGCAGCAGCTGCCACGGATGCACCTGAACTTCCCTTGAAGGGGTTGTTTGTGCTAAACTCCCTCCATTTGGCTCCCAGTACCATCATCATCTTCGAGACTGCTATCTTAGGGTTCTTGGCTGCAATAAGTGGCCTGCGTACAGTTAAGGAAGGAAGAGTTACCGAACCACCCTGAGATCCAGATTGTTATTCCTCCCCGCTGCCACCCCTATCACCACCTCCATCTCAGACTACATTCCTTTCTAATCTCTGATCTGAACAGCCAGTGAATCTCTCCACTCCCATCCTTCACGCTGTGGTGGATGCAAATGCTCAGGGGCTTGGAAAGTGAAAAGGAATTTAGCATACTAGGGAAGAAAGGGGGCTGGGAGCGAGGACTTGCATCACCTCGATCACCGAAACCAAAAAGGTGCGGATCAATTATTTTCCTGTCGCTTCAGTTTTTGCTCTAAGTAGGACACTAGTGTCTCTAATGAGCCTTGAGGTTCCAAAAACCAGGAACCTAGTCCTTGTCCCATCTCTTTTTTTTGCTCCAGAGTCCTTCCAAGCGCAGGCTTGCAGTTCACCTGACAAACTGGCTGAAAGCTTTGTAGTTGGTGAGCGTGCGGTAATCCTCCTCTGTGAAGATATGATCGATATCCTCCATGCCCCAGTCTTCCAGGAGCTGAGCAGATGACTTCGGCTCCTGTGCAAAGAGAATCGCAGCAACTCTGAGAAAAAAGCTCTAGTTCTGATGTAGGAAAGAGCAGAACTTTCACACATTTACAGATGACCCAACAGGTCAGGACCGGAGGATATTTTCCCCTCTCCTGTCCAATTGTGACTGCCATGGGACACTGCCTCAACAGAACACCAGTGGAGGTGGGAAAAGTCTTTGGATTCTATATAGAATCATAGAATAGTTAGGGTTGGAAAGGACCTTAAAGATCATCTAGTTCCAACCCCCCTGCCATGGGCAGGGACACCCTCCACTACACCAGGTTGCCCAAAGCCTCATCCAGCCTGGCCTTGAACACTTCCAGGGATGGGGCAGCCACAGCTTCTCCAGGCAACCTGTGCCAGTGCCTCACCACACTCAATGTAAAGAATTTCTTTCTTATATCTAACCTAAATCTGCCCTCTATATATATACGTTCTAAATGTTTAAGGCAGAAGAGGTGAAGGAATGCAATGTGGAAAAACAGTCAAGTTGAGGAAGAAGAGACTAAACAGCCCCAACTCCATGTGCCATCACAAAAGGAGAGCACAACGACCCCCAAAATCAGATACATGGGAATGAGGAGCAAGCAGTCAGCCAGCAGGGTAGCTTCTCACCTTTGAGTCATCATCTTCTTCCTCTTCTTCCTCCTCCTCCTTGCGCTTGGCTTTGTTTTTCTTTTCCTTCTTGGGCCCTAATTTCTTCTTTTTCTTCTTCCCAGGAGTGTAGTCACTGCCCTCACTGTCAGAGCGCAGAACCTCCTCTTCTTCCTCCACAAACTCATTCCCCTCACCGGAGCTGTCCCCCAGCTGGAGAGGGAGAGAGAGAGAAGATCAGGCAGCTGTGAGAAGACACCCTGGATAAGCACTAAATGCCACACTCTCCCCAAGCTCTAGAGGGTTCATGCCAAGGATTGCTGGCACAGGCCAGCAGTAAGCACCCTCACCCCACAGATCCATATTTTATAGCGTGACCTTAGGCATCCTTTTCCCTACCTCCTTCTTCTGACGCTTGCTGAGCTTGGGCACTTTGGGTTCCTTTAGTTTCTTGGGCTTCTTTTTCTTCTTGATTTTGGGTGTGTCAGCCTCTGACAGAAGCTCTTCTTCTGGCTCTTCTTCAGGCTCTGGAGGGGAAGAGGTAAGACATCTCATTCATCAACCCCCACACGTGTCCTACCAGCAGAGCTCCTTTCTCACAGGGATCGCTCCACTTGCAGAGACACAAGTGTTTCCAAGCCCTTACTTTGTTACTGTTCACAACAGATACCAGGTAATCGCATCACAAGCTACCACTGCACACTTTTCCCCCTTCCCCAACACCACCTACTCCCACAACACTCCTTCTCCAAACAGAGATGCGCTCAGATCCCGAGGACCAGAAGCTTGCCATAACCCAAGGAGAAGAGGAAAGAGCATAGATGAGCATCCACATCTAAAGGAGACAACACAGGGAATACATCTGAGAACCCGACCGGGATGCTCTTTCAGTCCACGGGTCTCCAGGAAGGAAACCCACAAGCATCTAATCTCTTTAGCAGTTCAGAGCATCCTACAGCCGCATGCAAAACACAGGCCACTAAGCCACGACCTCCTCTTCCTCCATAGGAAAGTTGCTACTTGGCAACCCTATTCCCATCTGGATTTGACGCAACCTTCCCCAACCAACCCCTTCCCTCCCAGCACCAACGGCGAGCAGCCCCACCGCCCAGCCAGGGGCAGGCACGCCAGCCCCCCCACCACCACGCGGTGCCACCCGTGCACCCCCTTCCCTGGCCGGCCAGCCCTTCCCTTTGCGGCAGGCCGTGGAGCAGCCCGGCCAGCCGCCCGTCCCCGCCGCCCCGCCCACAGCCACAGTCACTCCTTCTCCCTCCAAGGGAAAATGGCCTCCTGACCACAGGAGCTGGGCAGGATGGAGGAAGGCACAGGTCAGAGGCGCTACCGCAGCCAGGGGTGAAACGGCAGAGGTGGAGCTCCTGGAAGCTGGAGCCCTGCGCCTGGTCCTTGCCGTATTCCCAACCCATGGATTTCTCTTCATTCCCACAGTCCTGCAACGCCTGGTCCTTCAGGGATCCCACCTCTGACTTACGGCCTCTAATGTCCCATCCTTTCCAACGGATTACACCCAAAGCTCTGCAGTTTGCAGGGATTTTAACAGTTTTTCCTCACCACTGTTTTCCT
The DNA here is from genome assembly GCF_009769465.1 of Tauraco erythrolophus. Classification (NCBI taxonomy): domain Eukaryota; kingdom Metazoa; phylum Chordata; class Aves; order Musophagiformes; family Musophagidae; genus Tauraco; species Tauraco erythrolophus. The sequence goes on from NC_141465.1 coordinate 1,424,961, forward strand.
TACAAGGCTTACTGACAGTCCACTTCTGCCTGAGATTTTCGGAGGTGGTACAAAACCCTGGGGTCAAAGCTTAATAAAAACACCAAACAAGACCCCCAAAAGCCCACACCACCACTCTCCAGTTGCAACGCTTTCTCATAGGACACCACAACACTACAGCATGAGTTAGCAGGGAAACTCAAACTTGTCTTACAACCCAACGCATCAGGATCTACATCACTCCTTTTCACAAGGAAGCAAAGAATCCAGACGTAGGTCCACAGACCAAGTCACCACCAGCAGCAGCAACAAAAAAACCCAAGCCAGAAGAACAGCCAGGTGTCTAACTCAAGTCTCACGCTGATGATGAGGATGCAAACACAAAGGAGAAGGCAAGGTACAAAGACTACAAGACAGCAAAGGTGAGCACGCAGCAAGAACCACCAGAAACCTCAATAATTGGGTGTGGTGATGAAGGAAAGTGGGTCACACAACAGCCCGGGGCAGTTTGCCCTGGACGTCAGCCGGTCTGAGTTCCCAGATGAAAGCAAGCCAGGCATCCTTCCCTTTCGCATCCTACCCACCTCCCCTCTCCCCATTCCCGAAACTCGGACCTCGCAGGCATTCGGGGACCCCATCGGAAGCGGGTGCTGCCTCCACCCCTCGCACCTCCTCAAAGCACCGGCCCCGACAACCTGCGACGGCTTGGAACGGAGTCGGCTCCACCTGACACGAAGCCGCGAGCCTCGCAATTTGGAGTAACCCTCGGATACCAAAAATCAAACACGGATGCGTGACTCGTAGCGAAAAAAAAAAAAAACAACAACAAAAAGACAATTTCTCAGCACATCATGTATTTCGCATATTCAGTGGAAGACCGGCGTTACCCCCGTGCCACGCGCGCGCCCTGCGGGCTCCGTGTACCTGGATGCTGAGGGATGGCATTGTTCAACAGGATCTCCATCTCGTCGTCATCGCTGCCCCCTGAGCACGGCGACGGAGATCCAATGCCTGACGCCATGTCCTCCAAACCGGGGGAGGCCTGGGCTTACACAGGGCGCCGTCTTCTTGCCAGTCAAGCCAGTACTTCATTGAAAAGAAAAAAAAAAGAGAAAGTTAGAGCAGACCTGAACTCCCGTTTTCCCAAGCAATAGTGCTACCAAGAGGATCCCTGAGAAAGCTTAGGCAGCAACTTCACCGGGTTCGGAGCCTACAGAAAACGGCAACACGGGCAGCAAGTATCAGCTTAGACACCTCATCGGGGATGAAGTAGGCTTTGGAGGCACCGGATTTTAAACCGAGCCAGCAACTCATCCCTCGCCAGGCAGCCAAAACACCTTCCTATGGGAAAACTCTCCCGTCCTCCGCAGCCGGCTGCCCCCGGCGATGCCTCCCTCGGGCGGGGAGAAGGCGGCACGGCAGGGCTGGCAGCCGGGCTTCCCACCCGAGACCCCGGGGCCGCTGTCAGCGGGGCACGGAGCCGGTAGGGCGGGTAGCGGCCGCTGCCCCCCGACTCGCCGGCCGCGGGCTGACACGGAGAGGCAGGTCAGCGCCTTCCTCCTCCTCCTCCGCCGGCCCCACACAAAAGGCAGGGCGGGCTCGGCGGCGCCGGCAGCCCCGCTGCCCGCCGCACCCGCGCCCCCGCCCGGAGCGGGGCTGCGCGGCGCAGGGCGGGGGCGGCGGGAGGGGGCAGTGCCTCGGCGGGGCACGGTCGCCCGGTCGGGGCCGCGGGGCGGGGCCGGGGAAGTCCGGCTCGCATGCGGCCGGGGGCCGCCTCTCCTGCCCGGGGACGAGCGGGCGGGCGCCGGCCGGGGCTGCGGGGACCGACGGGGCGGCCGCTGCCCGGCGCGGTGCCGGGGGGGGGGGGAAGGGAGGGAAACGTCCTGCGGTCGCCCGGGCAGGGGGACAGCGCGGCCCCGCGGGAAGCTGCGGCCGGGGGGTGGAGGGGGGCTGACGGGGCGCCCGCCTGCAGGGACGCCCCGAGAGGCGGCGGAAAACCGTGCCCGTGCCCGTCCCCTCCCGGCTCCTCACCCGGCTCCAGACCCCGGCTCCCGTCTCGCCACCGCCGCCGCTGCTGCTGCTGCTGCTGAAGGGAAAATGGCTCCCGCCCCGGCACCGCCTCTTAAAGGGGAAAAAACCCGGCCAGGCCCCGCCCCTCTCCCGCCTCCATCCCATAATATGCCATGGGACCCCGGCAACAGGCCCCGCCTCCGTCCCCTCAGCAACCACCCCCACCCGAGACATCCCATAATACTCGCCCTCCCCTCAGAACTTCCCACTCACTGCCCGGCCCGGCATCCCATAATAATAACCCCTCCCGCCGGGAACATCCCATAATACGCGCCCCCCCCACCTCCCCCCCCCCGCGGAGAAACATCCCATAATACGCCCCACACTCGCACCCCTTCTCTCCGGCATCCCATAATACTCCCCCCCCGCACAGGACCCCGCGCCGGGGCAGGGCGCCCCCCGCGGCGCGGCCCCTCGCCCGCACGCGCGCCGCCCGGCCTGCCATCCCATAATAAGCACGTCCCTCCTGCCCGGGGAGGGGGAGAAAGGGGCCACACTGTAGTAACCCCCCCAGAACATCCCATAATAGTCACACCCCGGGCGCACATCCCATAATAGTCACCTCCACCCCCCACCCCCCCCCCCCCGCGCGCGCGCGCCCAGGCAGGCATCCCATAATAGTCGCCGGGAGCCACGGTCCAGCCAGCCATCCCATAATACTCGCGGCCGCCCTCCCCGCAGCCCGCGGGGCTCCGCTCTGCCGCCGCCGCCTCCGCCTCCCCCCCGCCCTCCCCGGCGCCCGCCCCACCTGCCCGCGGCCCCACCTGCCGCCCGGCCCCGGTCCCGGTCCCGGTCCCGGTCCCGGGGCCCCTGGCACCCTGTCGCGGGCACCACCCTCCCCCGGGGCCGGAGGCACCGGGCCGCCGCCACCGATGGTCCCGGGTCTTGGGGCTGAGCGCCCCGCTCACTCCCCATCCCGCGCCCCGTGGCACCTTCTCCCCTCCCAGCCATGCCCCGTTCGTCGCTCCGTGAAACCCGGCGGCACTGGCATCGCCGGCGTGCCGAGCCCGCGGTGACACGGACGGGCCTGCAGCGACTGCGGGTACCTCCAAAAGTATCCGTACCCCAGGGATAACTCCGTTCCTCCCGCTCGCCCCGTACCTGCAGCCTCCGCCAGGAAACTCATCGCTTCGTCCGGACGTGAAGAGTCCACGGACACGGACCCCAATTATCCGCGTGCAACCGTGTCATTAATTCCCCGTTAAACAGAACCGCATCCCATAATGCCAAATGTCCCCTCTTCAGCATCCCCATAACGCTATTAATTCCAACAAAGAGGTGCAGTCCCGTCCGTCTCTCCTGGGTGCCGCGCGTTTTGTCCCGCCGCGGCGGAACACCTCGGAAGGCGAGCGGAGGGGTTGCTCTTACGGACTGCAACGGGTCGTTACGGATCCCGGAACGGCGACCCGCGCTCTGCCCGTCGACCCAAAAACACCTCCGAGCGTACGCCGGGCACACCGGTACTCCGTAACGCCATCCCATCGCTTCTGCTGCGTGCCGGAACGTCTCGGACTACCGGCAAAGTCTTCCCTACCTGCTTGTGTAGCCCCCCACCTCCTTGCACCAGCACCCCTCTGCTGGGACACCGCCGAGCTCCACCACCCCATCCGTGTGCCCGTCATTGCCGCGCGCTCCAGCGCCATCCTGCAACGCGAAACACCCGCCCTTCCCGCGTGCGCCCTTCCCGCCTTGCCGTGCATTCCGAAGTGCCGTTGGGTTATCCACCTCCTTGCACGTACAGAGATCCCACCAACCCTCCCGCCAGCCGGGGTACACACACCCATGCCGCTACCCCTTGCCCGATCCCTTCGCCTAGACGACGACGACGCTCCGTGGAGGAAAAGTGATAGGGATGAGCCGTGTTACTGTTCCGCAGACGCCATCCGTCCTCCGCCCGGATCCGGCGCTACGGAAACGCACGTGGATAACGGCACCGCCAAACTCACGCGGACCCCGCAGGACTTCTCGTTCCCTCTTTTGTGCGCTGGCAGCCGTAATCCTCTCTAATAGGAGCCAGGCGGGCAGCCACGCCGAATTCCCGCGCGGAGCAGCCCGGCCCCAACCAGTGACTGCCAGGCTCCGCGTGTGCCCCTTTCTTCCGGTGGTTTGGGGGCACTGTGAGAGGCGCGACGCGGGCGAAGACCCCGCGAGGGGCGTTGGTTACGGGGGCTGTCTCTGCAGACGCTCCGTGGTGCTCCTGCCGGTGCCAAGATGATCCGGAGAGGGACGTTCGCCATCATTTAGGCAACGCGTCCCGCAGAGCCTTGCTCGGCATCGCACCAAGCTTCCCAAAAAGCCATCGCTTCCCTGAAATCCTTCTCTGCGTGACACCTGACGACGTTTTTGTCGTGAATGCACCCAAGGTTCCCCACCTCACCTCCAACTCCTTTTTCTTTGTAGCCTGAAGTTTCTCCATCGGCAGAAGTCTTAATTTTTGCTCTAAAAAAAAAAAAAAATTCCATGCAGGATATAAGGGATTATGATTGAGGTGTTTTCGGTGTTTGTGAGGGTCACGTAGATCAAAAACGGATTTAAAAAAATGAGACTTCTAAATGTTTTCCTTTGATGATGACACCATGAGACAGAATTCCAGTTGCCCTACGTTACTGGGCTCCCATTATTTACCCACTTTAACTGAATCTTCGGAGTTTACAGAACTTGGTTTGGAAACAATTCCGGCAAGATCGGTGTCATGTAACCTCACCTACCCGCTGACGGGCGTTGATGCCCCAAACAACCCCACGGCACACTTCCGCCAGGGAAAATGCCCGCAATGTCCCCTCGCTTTGGTGTTGGGGAAACCCAAACCAACCAGAGGACCCCTCCGCACGCCCCTGCCCATCCCTGCTTCCGAGGGCAACGGGATGAAGCGGGCTCTGTATCCCCACAGCACCACGCTGGCGCGGCCTCGAAATTATTTCTGTAGTTTTGTGCGTGGTCCGAGTCACTCAGGACTCAGGTCCCAGTCTGGGATCCAGGAGAGAGTCCCACCCGTGGTGGGCAGCCTCCCCTGCCCACAGCCCTTTCCTGGTTTCACTTTCAACAGGGACATGTTTTTCCAGGGTAACAAGAAGAGGGAAGCGTGACATTGTTTCACCTCGGTGTTTTCACTCTGGAGGCCAGAAACCTCCGTCCAGGATACTCCAGTGCTGCCCAGCGTGGGAGGCAGGGGTGGGAGGGCAGGGATTCCAGAGCATTTTGGAAAGAAGGAAGACTTTCCAGGCTGTAGGACACAGATGACAACAGGCTATACGGCGCGGCAGACAACGTGATCTCAGAGGTCAGTTTACGGACTCTCGGGTTATTTTTTTGGTGTCGGGCACCTTCTGTGTGCCCAGTAACAACGCAAGAGGTGTTAACGGGTTTCGATGCTGGACGTTGCGATGCTGCCTCTGCCTTGCTTCATTTGGGTTCTGGCATGCAGACATACTTCTGGTTTACTCTTCTTCACTTTTGCTCTTCCTCCGCCCGAGGATTGCTCTAGCCCGGCTGTAATATCCGTTTGTCAGGTTATGTACAACTACTGACACGAAAAACAGCTTTCGGGATCTGTGCAGAACTGGCATCGTCCGACGTGCCCACAAATGTGCTGCTCTTTCTCAAAGGCTGCAGGTACATTTCACCTCTTCCTTTAACCCAGTTTTGACCATTTGTAGCTGATTTGAAGGGACTTACTCCTTGTGTTTTCTACTCAGCAGCCCTGCGGGCTCTCCTGGTCGTATTGATGCTCGCCGTGACTTGGGGTTGAGGTCTTGCAGCTTCTGCCGAGTAACCTTGAAGATCTCAGCGTTTCTGAGAAGTCTCGCCCTCTGTTTTTCTTTGGTAAGGCAGAGAATTTTGCCCTAGGTCACTTCGAGAGGGCAGGGGTATCGAACTCCCAGATAAGTAACGTTTACTTTGGAATTAGTAAGAAATCGGTCCAAACTTTCACTCAATATTCGGTTATCATCCCAGAGTCTGTGTCTCTTCAGCCCCCTTGCCCCCCGTTGTGAAAATCTTCTATCCCCAACGCTAGCCAAAGCAATTGTCCCGAATTCCGACAGTCTTCCCCAACACTACAAAGCTCTTTTCTCTGCCCAATACTCCTCTCCACTTCCAGATTTCTGCAAAATCTCCATGACGAGCTAAGGGATCCACCTTTGTTGCCACCTTTCTTCATTGTGCCCCCCATCCCCATTCTATTTTTGTTTATTTTTTTCACAGAGAAGCATGAGCCTATGTGCTTAGCACAATGGAAGTATCTTTGCTTTGGCGTCAGACACGGAAGAAAACAACACGAGAAACAGTCTCCTGTCTTGCGGAGAAGAGCCCAAGAGCCCCTCCTGTCACGTCCAAGAAGCTGCTCCTGCAGCAAACATGCCACCGCAACGAGAGGCAGGGAGAGACCTGCACACGGAGAATTTGGGAGAACGCAACCAGAATAAGATCGAGATCCGCTGCACAGACCGTGCGCGCTGCTTTTCCGGAGGATCCCGTCTCTCTAAGAGCCACCTGGGCGAGCGCTGCCCGTACGCCAGCACGACTCCGTGCCTACTTCCCCTCGGCAGGACTGCGGTTCAGCCTCGGCACTCGCCATGAGCCTGGTCTCCTGCTTTGCCAGGAGAAGGAGGGGGCAGGGAGAATGGCGCGGCCGTGCAGCCGGAGCCGCACCGCGTCAGCCAGACGCGCGCGGCGCACGAGGCAGTGCTGGCAGCAGGGAGCTGGGGTGGGGGGAGAGACAGAGAAGACCAGGGGCTGCTCAGCCCCCTGTAGACGTGAGACGCCGATCGCTATCTCTGCTTTGCTGGCTTGCTTGCTTTAAAAAACATCACAGACACGCTCGGTACTGACACCTATAGCTAAGGTTACTTGATATTTTCCGTCGTAAGTCTATTTTCAGTTACTCAGAACTTTGCCAGGCATCAGACATTCGAATTTTCCATGTTTATCTTCACCTTTTTTTTTTTTTTCTGAAGATGGAGGAGCTTAGTGCGATGTAAGAAACAAATGTTATTTTGCGATTGTGAAAATGTGACTTTTTGCAACGTTACCAGTCTTTTAACAGAGAATTTTGTGTATAATGACTAACGAAAGCTGGAAGAGATACCCAAAAGTCAGGGATGCTTACGAGTTACCATTTTGAGGTTTCCTTTTCCCTAAAGTGCCTCAGATAGGTGCCCTGCTCCCCTCTTTGTGAGTCGGATCCAGTCCGAGGGGAAGCACGTGTGGTCTCAAAGGGGCTGCATTAACGGCTCGAGCTGCCTGGATTGCAATTCTGTGATACCTATTTTTGTGTCCTGGATTAGAGCTGGTGCGCGCCGGCAAAAATCACCAACGCTGAAACGCATCTCTCCTTGAGCTCAGCAGAAATACCGAAAAAACAGGCTGGGGGAGAACTCTCCTCCGTCTCCAACTCCAGCTGCATCCGGGTGAGGCGTTTCCAGCGCTGCAGCCAGCGGCAACTGTGCTGCAGGGAACTATGCAAACAACGTAGAGGTTCTACATCCCGTTCGACTGGGTGTGAGCCCCAGCGCTGCTCAGCAGAGCTGACGGGCTCGGGTCTGCTTGAGAGGAGAAGGACATGCAAGACTCCAACCTCCATGGTGATATCTCCTGAGTCACCTCCAGCTCAGAACCAGCCAGAGGTTTGTGAAGCTGCTACAGCCACGGGCTTCTTCGGGAGCTTTTCCTCTTGTCCCGTAGCAGGCAACAACCTCCAAGGTAACTTTGGGGCTGTGCCCCCAGTGCAGAAACCAACGATCGCATATGAGATCCTGCTCGGAGATGAACCACTCAGAGATGGGTCCTGCTTGGAGATGAACCACTTAGGGATGGGTCCTGCTCGGAGACAAACCACTCAGGGATGGGTCCTGCTTGGAGATGAACCACTCGGAGATGGGACAGGCTTGGAGATGAACCACTGGGGGATGGGTCCTGCTTGGAGATGAACCACTCAGAGATGGGGCCTGCTCAGAGATGAACCACTCAGAGATGGGGCCTGCTCGGAGATGAACCACTCAGGGATGGGTCCTGCTCCGAGATTAACCACTCAGGGATGGGTCCTGCTTGGAGATGAACCATTCGGGGATGGGTCCTGCTTTGTGCCACGCACGCGCACGTTTCTTGACTCGTTTGTGATGCCTGGGCTTACGTGGCAAGTTTTTTCTCAAAAAAAAATGGGACCAACGTTTAAGTGCCTGTCTTATTGAAGCCCTTGGGACGCCCTGCAGCCCCGGTTTGAAGGGCTGCGTGATTTTTGCCTTCCTCAACCACGCAGGCTGCAGGAATGGGCTTTGGGAGCTGCAGAAGCCCATGGACCGCGGATGGCGGGAGCGCCGAACGGCAGCCCCGCCAGCCTGGGGACCCGAGCGAGGATTTCTGTCAAACCCACGGGAAGTTGGCAGCCGTAGCCCCCCCAGCGGTTCCTGCCTCTGCCTGTCCCCGCATTCCCATCCTCCCGCCGCGCTCTCCATCCCTCCCTCCCTGCCTCCCCCGAGGAGCTGCGGGGCGAAGGCCCCGAGCAGCCCTCCTGGGCAGCCCCACCCTGCCAAGCCGGCCGCATCCCATAATAGTTCACAAAGGCGAGTCCATCCCATAATAGCCACCCACGGGAAATGCTCCATAGCAACCACCCCCCCCCCTCAACCCCTACCCCACCCCCATCCCCACACCGTGGAGCAGCCATCCCATAATACCCTGTCGGCTTTATTGGTTATAAGTGCTGAGCCGCAGGGGAGGGGGAGCCGGGGCGAGGGGCCCCCGGGGCGGGCGGGACGGGGGCACCCGCCCGAGGCCCGGGGCGAGCGGCGGGACGGCAGGCAGGGGGGTTGGGGGGGGTGGGGAGGGGTGTGCTCAGAGGGCACTGCCAGGAAGCCTGGCTGGGGCTGTACGCTGCACCGACATCCCATAATAACTCCCTCCCTCCTCCCTCTGTCCGCTGCATCCCATAATATTTCCCAGGGAGGCAGCCCGCCGTAGGTACAGAGGCATCCCATAATAGTCGCCCGGTCACACGCGCTGGGAATGGTGCCATCCCATAATACTCTCTCTCCCCGCACGCTGGCTGCGGCGGGCCCTGCCATCCCATAATAGCTGCCTGCTCCCTCCCCCCCCCCCCCCGGCCTTATGGGGCATCCTCATCCCATAATACTCCCCCGGTCGGCAGGAGGGCCTGCCATCCCATAATACTCCCTGCCACCCACCTGCCCCCCTCCGGTCGCGGGAGGCCTCGCCATCCCATAATAGTCGCGGCTCTCCCTCCCCCGCCGCAGAAGGCCTCGCCATCCCATAATACCCGCCTCTTGCCCTCCCTCCCTCCCTCCCTCCCTCCTCCCCCCCCACCTCCGGGCCTCGCCATCCCATAATAACCGCGGCTGAAGCCTGACCCCGTGGGCCGGACCCCGTGGGCCCCGCTCGGCTCCGGCTCCGTGAGCCGCCCCCCCCCCCACCCCGGTGCCGCCGCTGGGCTGGCAGCGCTGCCCGTGCCCCCGTGCCCACCGCTGCCCCGGCTCGCCAGGGCTGCCTGCACCCTCCCAGAGCCTCGCCACGGTGCCCCCAACCCATGCCGGGACCCTCGTCCCGCTGCCCTGCTTGCCGATGCCAACCCCCCTCGCCCCCACCCGGGCACTGCCGCCATGCCCGTGCCACGCCGCGGTCCGCAGCCAAGCACCAAGCCGGAGCGAGCGCAGCGGCGTGCCCGCTCAACGGCGAGGTGGTCCCGTGCGAGTGCCCGCTCCGGACGGAGCCGCCGCCGCGGGGCCGCGCTGGCACGGCCTTCGTGGCTGCTGAGCCCTGACCTAGTTTGCTGGGTGCCATGCCGCTGGCCGGAAGGACTCGGGCTCCTCGCCCGCGTGCCACGGTTCCGTCGGCTCACGGGAAAGCTCTGCTACCCGCTGGCATCTGCGTGACCGCGTGTCTGCCCGCCGCCGCTCGCGCGGTTCACTCCTGGACACGGTTTTTTACCGTTGTCTTCGGGTTTTGCTGCCAGCCCCATCGCCACTTTTGTGCCCCTTTTGCGTGTAATGTTTATTGTAGGGTCGCGATTTCCCGCGCGGTGAAGGGAGGCTCCAAAATTCCGGACTTTGTGGATTAAAAGCGTGGAGGCGGGCTGGGAAAGAGTAACGCGTGGCGGCGAGGTGTTTCCGTGGCACCGAGCAGGGTGGAACGCGGCGAAGATGCCCGCGTCCGTCCGGTCAGATCCTGGCAGGACACGCGTGGGGCTGAGCTTTCTGAGCGGGAAAGGTGGGAAGGATTCTGTTTTCCCGGTGAAACTGGAGAAGGAGTCTGCCGGGAGCATGTCTACCGGGAGCATGACCACCACCAGCGCGGTGCCAGTCACCCCGGCTGGCGCTACTGGCGAGGTGTGGTCCCTTTGTCTGTTTTCCAGGGAGTCCCCCTGTGGCAGATCCGTTACCAGGGCAGTGCCAGGCAGCGGTGGATGCCGCCTGCGGAGAGCCGCGCGTTCGCTTTGCCTCCCAGACACTTGGTTCGTGGATGATCCTCTGGCGTCGGTTAGAAACAAGGAAGCCAACGCCGGCAGCGCTCCAGAGCTCCTTCTCCAAGACTGCGGACTCGGAGCCTGGAAGCACTGAGTGCTTCTTGACAATCCGTCCCGCTCGCTGTGTTTCACGTTTCCGTGCACTTGGGCACCCACTAAGTAGGTCTCCAGTCTGCATCCTTGGAAAGATGAATGTCTTTCTCCTCGGAGAGATAACTGTCCTTTGCTTCTTCTACCTAGGAGGTGGCCAAAGGGCCAGACAAGGTCATGTCAGGCTGAGCGAACGCAGAGCCTCAGTTTGCGACGTGTGGACACCTCAATGGGGGGACCTGCAGCGCAGGGACACCCTCCATTGCACCAGGTTGCCCAAAGCCCCATCCAACCTGGCCTTGAACACTTCCAGGGATGGGGCAGCCACAACTTCTCTGGGCAACCTGTGCCAGTGCCTCACCACCCTCAGAGGGAAGAATTTCTTCCTTGTATCCAATGGCAATCTCCCCTCTTCCAGTTTAAAGCCATTGCCCTCGTGTCCTGTCACTCCATGCCCTTGTCCAAAGCCCCTCTCCAGCTTTCCTGTAGCCCTTTAGAGCTTCCAGGGCTGCTGGAAGGTCTCCCTGGAGCCTTCTCTTCTCCAGGCTGAACAGCCCCAACTCTCCCAGCCTGTCTCCAGAGCAGAGGTGCTCCAGCCCTCGCATCATCTTGGTGGCCTCCTCCGGCCCCGCTCCCAGAGTGGCAATTCAAACCAAGAAGAAGGTTACCAGCGGAGCTGGAATGAGACCGACCGACCATTCCCGCCATAAACCGTTCAGTTGCTTATAACTTTTAAGATCGGAGCTGAAATTTTCCATTCCGGCTCGCTGCCTGTATCGGATTTTTAAAATTTTTTTTTTCTTCATTTTAAATACAGCTTCAGCGTCGGCATTTAATCTACTCAGGGGGAAAAAAAAAAAAAAAAGGCAGAGAAAAACATTTTTGGTTTATTATTAAAGCGTGTGTTAAAAAGAACAGACCTTTCCTACGAACGACTCCAGCCCGACTGCTTCGGAGGAGGAAGCTGAAGTCTATGGAAGAGAGCTGTCCTCTCAGAGCTCCACCACTCACTATCCCCTGAAAAATCCATGCAAAATGTCATCATAGAATCACAGAATGGTTTGGGTTGGAAGGGACCTCAAAGATCATCCAGTTCCAACCCCTCTTCCATGGGCAGGGATGTCTGTCCACCCCCACCTCCCGTGCCCCCCGAAGCTGTAGGAGCAACACAACGTCAGCAAGAGATGTGGGCTTTCCTTGACCAGCTCTCTCTTCAGAATTATACCTCGGGAATTCCTCCTGAAGCTATTTGGGGAAGGAACTTGAGGTGGATTTGATGCAGGTTTGGAGCAGGGCAAGAAGCATCAGCTGGCACTCCCGAGCTGCACGAGGTCAGAAAGCCGTAAGCTCCGAGTGGCTGCGGGTCCAGACACAAGCAAAGCCCCATCTCGGATTCCAAAAGCGTCCGTCGCCGTGGCATGAGTCCAAAGAGCCGAGACAAAAGGCTGTTCTGGACATATTCCCTGGCATCCGAGCGCAGAGGCAGCGCGAGGAAGATGCTGTGCTCTTGGTAGGGTCGCCGTGTTGTCGGCAGCTCAAAATGTTCCTCCGGTGAGGAGCACGCGTGTCTTCTCCAGCAGGTCTCAGAGCTTTTCCTCTTCCTTTCAGGCTTTGTTGCAGCGCAGTGGCTGAGGTCTCGCTGGCAACCCTGGTGATTTCAAACATAAAGCAGGTTTTTTAGAATGATTTTTGTTTTTTTGAATCGGTGAAGGCTACCCCCTATAGAAAGCTACAGAAGTCAAGCCAAGGACAGAAATAGAAGCGGTGGAAAAAGCAGGCGCAATCAGCTTCATCCCATGTTTTGGTGTCCCTGGGAAGTTGCTCTTCCAGCTGAATTATTGTTTTTGGTGCAAAGTGCCTCGGGTTTTTGGAAGAGAGCAGTTTTTCTCGGTGTTTTCAGACCACACATCTAGAAAAAGACGTGAGGAAGGACAGCATGGAGGGCACAGAGTGGCACAGGGTCAGGTCAAATCACCATGTGTGGCAGGGCCCTCACGGGCTTCCCAAACAGCTGGAGCGAAGAGCCCGACCGTTTCCCTTTGGAGCACCGATGCCAGCCTGCCTGTGGCAATGATCTGCTTATCCGATTGATGACATATTGCTCCTGGCAGTTACTCTGAAACAGCTAAAATCAATAAATACCGTTTCTAAATTAAGTAGCCAGAGAATTTTCCTATTGCTTCTCCTATATTTAGTTCTCCCTTGCCCAGTAAGCCGTGGCATCTCTCCCAGTAGCTTTCCTTTCCCTCACCGTGAGGAGGTACAAAGCGTGGAATGACAGAATGACCCCTGTCACCTTTCTGTCCGTCTGACCCTTTCGCTTTCTAAATTTTTCATTCCTGTTACCTCTGAACTGGGACGACACTTTCCCGTCCCTTACAGCCGTGGGCTCTTCGGCTGCGTAATAAACCTCGCGCAACCAACCGCCGCATCCCGCTGGTTCTGTCGCTGTTTCTTTCCCAACGGATTCCCCACATCGCTTCCCTCCTCTGGAGGCAGGTCCTTTTGGAGCACCAACCTGTTGCTGGTTCAAGGTCTCCCAGATTCAGGTCTCCCATAGCACCCAGCTCTCCCATAGCACTCCGCACCCCTCCGACCCCGCACCGGGCACACCGCAACGCTTCCCACGGCTGCCCAGCAGCGACTGCTGTCCCTGGGGTGTATCAGCATGTTTCTCCAACACTTCTTATTTTTTTAACCTCCCTGTCCCCTCTGAATAGGCTGTAACCGGGGACTCGAGCCTCTGCAATCATGCAAATCGTCCCATCGGGCTTTTTGTGATGCTAATTATATCAAATTCATGCTCATCAATGAGAGCTAATTCCCCTTGCTCATTATCTCGATGTCACACACTGATACAGAAGCACCTGAAAAATTCGGCTCCTTGCCACACGGTGTGTGTAGACCCCTTGCCACCACCTTCGCAGCCCCCGCCTCTGCCCCGGAGCCCCCAGGAGATACTGGGCACCAGCACGTGCACCAAATCGTCCCCAAAAGCCACCGGTCCTTTGCCCCTTCTTGTAAAGACTCTCGGCTTGAGAAGAATTGCTTGAGTCTCGTATTGGTGACCGAAATCGGTGGAGGCACCACAGAGAATGTGTACGTGCTGCGTGGCAGTCCGAAAAGTGACGTCGGAAGTAATTCAGAACATATATTTTGGCTACTAAGTTTCCTGCCTATAAAATAGTCCTAATATTGTATCGGCTGATGGGCCTCTTGTGAAAGGAGTTAATTCAAATTTATGAAGCTGTTGGATGCAGGAATGATAAATCCTAGAGAAAAGCCTGAGGAGAAGCCAGTGGTGTTTAACATCTTCATTGGTGACACGGACAGTGGGATCGAGTGCACCCTCAGCACGTTTGCTGGTGACACCAACTGTGTGGTGTGGTGGACACGCTGGAGGGAAGGGATGCCATCCAGAGGGACCTGGACAGGCTGGAGAGGTGGGCCTGGGAGAACCTCATGAAGTTCAACAAGGCCAAGTGCAAGGTCCTGCATGTGGGTCGGGGCAATCCCAAGCACAAGTACAGGCTGGGTGGAGAATGGATGGAGAGCAGCCCTGAGGAAAAGGACTTGGGAGTGCTGGTGGATGAGAAGTTCAACATGAGCCGGCACCGTGCGCTGGCAGCCCAGAAAGACAGCTGTGCCCTGGGCTGCATCCAGAGCAGCGTGGGCAGCAGGGCGAGGGAGGGGATTCTGCCCCTCTGCTCTGCTCTCCTGAGACCCCCCTGCAGTGCTGCGTTCAGCTCTGGGGTCCCCAACACAAGAAGGACATGGAGCTGTTGGAGTGGGGCCAGAGGACGCCGCAAAAATGATGTGAGGGCTGGAGCACCTCTGCTGTGGAGACAGGCTGGGAGAGTTGGGGCTGTTCAGCCTGGAGAAGAGAAGGCTTCAGGGAGACTTTCCAGCACCTTCCAGTACCTAAAGGGGCTACAGGAAAGCTGGAGAGGGACTTTGGACAAGGACGTGTAGTGACAGGACACGGGGCAATGGCTTTAAACTGGAAGAGGGGAGATTCGGATTGGATATAAGGAAGAAATTTTTCCCTCTGAGGGTGGTGAGGCACTGGCACAGGTTGCCCAAAGAAGCTGTGGCTGCCCCATCCCTGGAAGTGTTCAAGGCCAGGTTGGATGGGGCTTTGGGCAACCTGGTGTAGTGGAGGGTGTCCCTGCCCATGGCAGGGGGGTTGGAACTGGATGGTCTTTGAGGTCCCTTCCAACCCAAACCATTCTGTGATTCTATGATGAGATCAGTAGCCCTGTTTGCAGAACGGAGTTTGGGTACGGTCAGTAAAAAGCCAATGGGTTTGCATACTGCATGTGGAAAAAAAAAAAATAGCAAATAGCTACTTTTTTTTTTCCCCTCTTTCTGTGAGCACTGTTCTTCCCACGCGGGGAACAAAGAAGGGACTTTGTGGGGAAAACAATCTGTCATGGCGTAACCACGGACAACCGCGACACCTATGCACGGAGAGCCCACCAGGAGGAAAACCGAGTCCGGCATTTCTGAACCCAAAGTCCGGGGCTTCCAAACCTTTTTCGAGCGCGTGCCTCCGTTTCCCGCCACGCTCCCTAAACGTGCGAGTTGGGCGTTTGGTGGGCTCCGGTCGGGTGAAGCCCCCACGGGAGATGCTGACCTGCGTGACGGGCCGGGCGCTCTCAAAATGCTTTTATTGCTTCACCTCGCACCGGGGTGCTGCTGTCCTGGCAACGAAATTAACCCCCCTGCTCCCGCGGAAGCAGCACTCCCACCTTTACTTCCTTCTGGTTTACAGCTTCTTCCCTTTAGCGCTGTTTGTTTTGGTTTTTTTTTTTTTTAAATTATCGTTTTTTCCCCAAAGACTGAGATCGAGAAGCGGAGCCGCGCCGGGCCGCGATGAGCCCCGGTGGCTGCAGCCCCTCGAACCCGCCTCCCGCCCGCCCCCTCGGGCCGGGCTCCGGGACCACTCCCGGGCGCGCCGCGCCCCGGAGCCGCCAGAGGGCGCTGTTGGCCGCGGAGAGCGCGAGTGGGCGGGGCAGGGGCGGGGCCATTGATGGCCCCGCCCCCTGCCCCCCGCCCCTGCCCCGCCCACTCGCGCTCTCCCCGGGGTACCGGCGGGGCCGTTTCCCGCATTGGACCCGCCGCCAAGCGTGTGGGTGTCTGTTCGCGCGAGTGGGCGGTTTGGATTTGGAAATTCTTTTGTTGTTTCCGAATTTTTATTTTTTTTTTTTTTTTAAAAAAAAAAAGCCAAACCAAACCAACCGACCACGGCAAATCGCGAAAGCGAACGGTAACGTCGGTCAAAACGAAATTTTTTCGGTGCGAAACATCAATTTCGGTGCAAAAGACGTCGGTGCAGAATGCTCACGTCGGTGCAAAACGCTCATGTCGGTGCCAGCACGCCCCTCACCTCGGGCAGCCCTGACTGGGTCCGGCACGGGGGGTTTTGCCCCCCCCCAGGCCCTGCGGGGGCCCAGAGGAGAGCGAGAGCCCGCGGGTGCCCCCCCGAAACTGGGACAGGCTCTTCCAGGTGTCACACGGCGCTCAGGGTCCGGTCCTGCCGCTCCTGATGCAGTGACAGATGCTTTATATAGCTCAGTGATGGCAGCACTGGCTTTCACCTTTTTTTTTTTTTCCCTTTTTCTTTCTGTTTTTTCCTCCCAAAGTCAGAAAAGGTCTTTCATCATCACTTTGTGGTGCAAAGTTTGATCCTTCCCCTCTGTCCCTTGCCTGCCTGGAGAAAAGTACTTTCTCATTCCCTCGTTTTTCAGGGGCTGAAGTGGGGAGTGAGTGCTCGCACTTCAGGGGGTGGTATTTGCAGGGCAGGGAGGTTTTACGGCTAGTGAGGAGCAGTGACCACCACTCTTGTCGCTGTTACTACCTGAATGAAATAGGTTAAAGCAGGGATAGCCATGTCTGGCTTTAACACATCCAGACTCTCCAATATCCAAAAAGAAAATCAGTAGGATAGCAGGTTCTTCAGCCCTATTCTGCTATTTCTTCTTATTTTGTTTGGGAGCCCTTTGAGACCGCTATCTCGCTGTGCAAGGTGCCACGTGAGCCAAACAAAAAATGATCCAGCCCTGAAGATCTCTTCGAGTGTACGAGCGGAGGCAGCAGATGACTTGGAAATGTGGGAAAGCGCAAGGAAACAGGAAACCCTGCGACGATTTCGGTCAGCAGGATGTGCAGCGGCATCGGTGCAGCGGCAGCCTGGCCTCTGCTGAGATTCCGTTGGCATTGCAGAACGCGAGAGTTTGGAAGAAAGGCTTCCGAAGGAACTCGTGGAATGAGAAGCTGAGAGTAACAGCTCTCAGCTACAGGATGGAGGACACGGGATCGAGGACTCCGGCTGCAGCTGGAAGGCAGGCAGCGTACGCAAAGCGCGACCCGAGAACAACTCGAAGAGGGAACGATCATGAAGAAGCTGAAAAACGCTTGAGATGCCAGATCAGCACCTAAACCACAAGGTCAGAGAACCACACCGTTATTTAGGTTGGAAGGACCTCTGGAGGACGTCTGTTTTAACTCCCAGCGACTGGAGGGGAGCAGGGGGTGGGTAACCTCCCAAGCTCAAAGCAGGCATGGCTCAACTCGCTCAGGACGTTTGGAATACAAAATACATGTTTTGTTGGCGAGAGAGGTCAAGTGGTCGGAGGCGTACGGCCAGTACGTGGTGGAAGGAACACAAGCAGTAATAAAAACAATTTGAAGGTTAAGTCTGGCTTGTTCGGGGACTTCTGAAACGTCTTCTCGAGCCGACTTACAGAACCCAGAGCATCAGTGGGTTTCTAGAAAGTATAAAATACGTTTAAGGTCACAATTAAGAGCCGTAACAATATGTTTCTATATCATCCAAATGAGGAACCGTTTCCAGAAGCAAGTGGCATGTTTGTTCTGGAAGTCCAAAGGCTCGCGATCCTGATGTATTTATGTGTTTTTGCAGATATCCTGTCCGATCCACGTAGAATAAGCGTTCTCTGCTCCTCTGCCATCTCTCTCACTGTTTAGTCTTACTTGATAAGAAGACATTTGTTTAATGTTCACATCTGCAAATGACACAAAGCGTAGGGGAGCGACGAATGGCATCTTTCACCCCTCCTGACACACTCAGCAAGAATACTAATCCAAGAATTATCTCTGGGGGGCCGTAGAGGGTCAATTACATGGGTTGAAAAGGCTTTGGTGAACTTTCCTTTCTGGAATACCCTTGCTTCGTGTAGTTTGTTCCTGTTGTTTTGAGCACATGCTTTGATGTGGTTCCATTTTGCAGCAATCAGTTATTACGTCACAACTTCTTTTTACGTAGATGAGATGGACGCCGTCATACCCCAGGACTTTTCAGATTTGTTTGGTTGGCTTTTTTACACATACTCCTTAAATAGAAGTTACAAAGCAAGATAGTGTGAGTGACTCATTTCATTGAGGGACTGTACCTGCACGTTCTCCTCTTTATCACCACGTGATGGAATAAAAAAAAATCAGGTTAACAAAGGCAAAAACGCAAAAGCAGAAGACCTAGCTAAGGCTGATTTCTCTCTGGAAGACATGAAAAGCATCCAAAATCCCCTCCAGAACCCAAAGTGATTAAATCTGACTAGAATCCTCAAAAATGAGACAAAAGCAATGGAAGCTGAAAATGATTTGAAACCCAAAGGACAAAACCCAACAGCCCGCACTGGGAAAACCATTGCCTACATGTAACAACTAAGAAAAGCCTTCAGAAACCCAA